>NC_141361.1:19660791-21049541 GCF_057382095.1 Aulonocara sp. 'chitande type north' Nkhata Bay | reverse complement strand
ATACGGTGGTGGGATAACGTTTTTTAAATGTTTAAGATCATCAAAAAAAATGATAAAATGAAGTTTCTAAATGAAGTTATTTATTTTTAAGAGGTCAAAAACCTACATGGCCCTGCTTGAAAAAGTGATTTTCCCCTAAACCTACAATCAAGTATTTGTGATAGCTGGCAATGAGTCTTTTAAAGCGCTGCAGAGGAATTTTAGCCCACTCATTTTTCCAGAATTGTTATAATTCAGCCACACTGGAGGGTTTGGGAGCATGAACCACCTTTTTAGGGTCATGCCATAGCATCTCAATTGGATTCAGGTTTCAGGACTTTGACTAGGCCACTCCAAAGTTTTCATTTTGTTTTTCTTAAGCCATTCATAAGTGGACAGGCTATCTGCCAGATGTAATAAGATATACACCTTGCAAAAAGTTCAACTTTTGTTTTGTGGATCCACAGAGTATTTTCCCAAAAGACTTGGGGTTCATTAAGATGTTTTCTGGCAAAACTGAGAGCAGCCTTTATGTTCCTTTTGCTCAGCAGTTGCTTTTGTCATAGAACTCTGCCATGCAGGGCATTTTTACCCAGTCTCTTTCTTATGGTGGATTCATGAACACTGACCCTAAGTCAGTTACATTGTCTTTTATTTGTTCCTGAATTTCCTTGGACCGCAGCATGATGTCTGACTTTTGAGGATGTTTTGGTCTACTCCACTTTGTCAGGCAGGTTTTATGCAAGCGATTTCTTGATTGAGAACAGGCACAGTAGTAATCAGGCCTAGAGAAACTGGCTAGAGAAATTGAGCTCATCTTTCCAAAGATGTGATACACAACAGTTAATTTATCTTATAACAGGGAGGGGCAATCTTTTTTTATCAAGCAGGGGCATGTAGGTTTGGATTTTTCTCCCCTAAATAATAAACATCTTCATTTAAAAACTTTGCTTGTGTTATCTTTGTCTAATATTTAAATTTGTTTGGTGATCTGAAACGTTTAAGTGTGACAAATGTTAAAATAATAGGAAATCAGGAAGGTGGCAAACAATTTTCACACCACTGTATATGTATATGGCATTCAATCATTTTGTTTCAACTCCAGAGGTTTACAACTCCTACCACAGCTTCTTAAATGGGTAGTAAGGGACACCTAGTGGATAATTGTTTGCATTGCAGTAACAAGTCGGATTCTGATGATAATCACAGTTTGTCCCACTGTTTAATTATTTATTTATTTATTTTGTGTGTTTTTTTTATCCAGTTTATTTTGATAGGTACATCAAAAACTGAATGTCTATTGATTTGCCTAATTATGTGTTTTTTATTTTTACCCCCCCTTTCTTTGGCAGCTGAGTCCAAAAGTAAGTCTCACAGTGAGTCAAAGCGAGAAGGCAAGGAACGTCACAGTCACAGCAAGGAGTCCAAGCGTGAATCCAAGGAGCGTCACAGTAAAGAGTCTTCACATAGAAAAGACAGAGACAAAGACAGAGAAAAAGACAAAGAGAGAGGAAGCAGCAATGCAGAGCCTCTGCCCCACAGACGAAATAGTAAAGACCGTACTTGTAGCAATGTAGATGCACAGCTGGTTCGCAGGGATAGCAGGGACCAGGCCTGCAGCAATGCAGAGCCCATCCCTGTGAGGCGGGACTCCAAAGATAGGGGCAGCAGCTCCATAGAAACAATCCCTTTGATAAGAAAAGACTCCAAGGACAGAGGGATTAGCAATGGTGACCTATTACCAAGGAGAGACAGTAAAGATCGAAGTGGGGGACATGGAATGGAGTCTTTGCTGAGACAGGAGAGCAAAGACAGAGACAGACTGCTTGATCAGCCACCTGAGCTGTTGCCAAGGCAAGACAGCAAGGAAAGGGCAAGAAATCCTGTAGACTACAGACATGAAAGCAGAGAGAGACTGGATCAGCCACCTGAACTCTTACCCCGACAGGATAGCAAAGAGCGAGCCAGAAATGGTGTGGACTCAAAGCACGAAAGCAGAGATAGGCCCCCTGAGCTTCTTTCCCGACAAGAGAGCAAAGACAGGGTTAGAACCGGACCAGAATACAGGCATGATAGCAAAGACCATCGTCCCGATTTGTTACCCCAACAGGAGAGCAAAGAGAGAGAAAGGAATGACACGGAGCACAAATATGAAGGTAGAATAGATCAGCCACCAGAGATCCTTCCCCGACAAGAAGCATCCAGAAGCAGCAACAGCAGGGACAGAGTTGGTTCCAACTCCGAATCCAGGTATGAGGGGAGAGATCGAAGCTGCCACAATAGTGGAGATCTTCCTCCTCCTCCTTTATCCAGGCAGGACAGCAAAGATCTGAGCAGAACTGGCCTTGAAGTGAGGCGGGACAGCAAAGACAGAAGTTTGAATGGCTCAGAGCATCATCATTTTGACATCAAGAGCACCAAGAGCCCTTCATCAATGGAATACAGGTGTGATAATAAGGAGCGAGGATACAGATCAGATGGCACCCCCCGACGAGATAACAGAGCAAATTACAACACAGACCAGTCAAAAGCACAAGAGAGGAATGGCAGCACAATATCAGGACAGCATTCATCAACAACAACACCCACTCATCACGGAAGGTCATCAGGTAGCCCTCCGATGACCATGGGAACAGGAAATGGTGAGTGTTAGGACCTAAATTTTAAGGCGGCATTAGACAATGCATATAACTATTCAAATGGCATACTACTAAATGTGATTTTTTATTCCTTTGTAGATCTGAAAGCAGCATCTAAGTATGCCCGCTCACCGTCTAAACCTGCTAATCCTTCCCCAGTGGGAACTCCACAAAGGAGGGCAACAGAGACACATCAAAGTCAGGTATGCATATCTGGTTTGTTCTTTCTTTTGTTTTGTTTTGTCTTGTCTGTCTCTTTACCTGAAGTGTCAGTTTCTTATAGGTCCTGAAAACTTATTTCTTAGTCTGGTATGGAACAGTTTGGACTGTTTAAAGATATTTTGTTCTAGTTGGTCAAACTGGTGTGGGGATTCGAAATCTAACTCTTTTATCTCAACAATTTAAATTAACTGACTATTCAATTGATTGACTAGTTAACTATTTAACAAAACACTAATTAATAACACTGATTAATTAGGCATTTTTCATTAGTAATGTGAAAAATCTTCAGTTTATTAAAACATAGTGGTTACAACTGAAGATTTATTTAAAAAAAAAAAAAAAAGTAAATTGTTTGCAAAGACAGTGAAGAGAAATCCACAGCAGGTTTCAGAACTTTCAGAGAGATCTACATTGTGTTTAACTCTTCATCTTCTGCCAGATATATCAATTGTATTTTTTTAAAACTGATTTATTAAGTCATAGTGTAGGGTGAAGTTCATGAGTAAGGGTGCTCCTAGCACAGCAATTTGGTGAACATGATTTTTGTCAAAATCATTTTTCTATTTTTTTTTCTTTTATTACCTAAAGCCGGGAACACATAAATGGGTTTACCATTCTCTCCATTAAAAATGATCAGTACTGGTGAGACGCTGGGTTACACCAAATCAAATCAAAAACCACACCCATCCGCCCCTGAATTCATTTTTTGTGTTATATGATCACTTAGTCAATTGTGAATGACATCAAAAAGAAATTCTAGAAAGAGTTAATTTGTATTTATTTCACGTGGTATGTTAAATGTGTTGCTCAGATGCCCCAGATGCCATGGATATGTGGAGACACCACTATGCTAGAGCAAATCGAGAGGAAACGCACCCTATGCATGGAAATCCGTTCCAGACAGCATCCGCACTTGCAGAGATCTCTGGAGAGGCCTCCTCCTCCTCTGCCAGACAGGAATGAGGACAGGCACCAGGAACGAAGTCAGTGCAAGCAGGAAAATACATCTGTCCTTCCAAGCTGGGGAAAAAACGGCGGGACCAAGAAGATCCGTCCTCCTCCATACCCCACCCAGACAACGGTATTCTGGGATACCGCCATCTGACATTTACAAGGCATTTCGAACACATAACCCACAGTTAACCACTCCCTCTCCTCCCTAAAACATCACAGGCTTCAGGGCGGCCGCTGAGAGGACAAGAGGGATGATGCTCACTGATGTCAAAGGACAATGGTGGTTACCACAGCAATATTTCTGCTTGTTCAGGTTGTCATGTTTCTTATCATCACTGGTGATATTTGATATTTTTCTATTTCCTGTGACTGGACTCCTGTATTAGTAGAGTAGATATTTGATGATGAATAGATATTTTCTAAATGAGATGATGGGGATCAAAAGGAAACTTAAATTATGTATAGTAGATGTAGATGCAATCTAATATTTGTTTTTATGTTATTTTTGTTCAGGTTATTTTACATTTCAAAACATAATCTATCGATACTTGTACTGTAGTTGCATAATTTTCTTATGCCAAGCGCTTTTTTTTGTTTGTGCTTAAAAGCACTAAAATGAATGGACTATTTAATTCTGTCTATATATACTTTACATTTTCACTGTTGTATTGTAAGTTGAGGAGTTTACGTCGCCGTGCTTTAGATTCCAGGTCTGTCCATGCCTGGTCCAGGATGTTCTAGAATGTACAACAGCTGGTCCTAGAACAGAAACAGGATACTACTTGTGCTTCAGTTTGTATTTAACAGTGAGAAACTGTGTGGTCACTACGTCAAAGCCTTTTAAAGCTGTTTCGCAGGAAAGCCTGTTGGCATTTGTAGAGGACAGAGATAGTGTGTAATGTTTTTTGCTGTATTCTAAAATACACTATGAGGGCGGGGTGGGGAGGTAGCAAATTAGAACATACATTATAAACAGGATCATTTTCCAAGACCAGCCAAAGCCTGTAAAAGCGAGATATGGGTGTGGTTGCACTTTGGATGCTTGGTTATTTAAAATGGGATTAGTGGCAATAGCTGGCGAGTACCAGCATCTTTACATTGCCATGCACACTGCAAAGCACCGTGACAGTGTAAATACTTGACGCCAACGACCAGCCCGTACAATCAACACCTGAGCTTTTAGATTTCTTAATTTCACTGCAGATTATAATAGCCATATGCACTTGCTTAAGAAGTAACTTTCAAGTTTATGCTTATATATATTTTTTGAAATTGTAAGGAATAGTGAGTTGTGCCATGTAAGTTTTCATTTATTGGCTGAAAGGTAAAGCCTCAGGAGAATGGCTGGGTGTGTGACATACACTCATCTATATTTGGGTGTCTCTGACAATGTTTCCAATCCAATTCAATGGCTGGCAACCATTTTAGAGATCAAATTATCGAAGGACCTATCACATGACAACAGCTTTAAGCTGTCAAAAATGACGGGGAGGGGTTGCACAAGGGCCTGCAATTCTGTCAGGCTACAAAAAAATAAGTGAACTGCACTAACTCTCATCTTCCTTCACATTAAATCAGGCTGGTTGCATACACATTCATCTCCCCCTGCTCTCTCCCTCTACCTCAACCTCTTATTTGCATGAATTCAGTTGGTTCTCTTTTGCACATTAAAAGGCAATGTCAACATTGCCAAAATAGTATGGGTTTAACAACAGCCCCTAAAGTGCAAGTGCAGTAGCCCCTCTCTATGAGAATCAACGAATCAGAAACCTTTGTTGGTACCAGTATGCGTGTGAGGGAGAGAGCTGTGCGCGTGTGTGTGCGTGTGTGTGTGTTTATGAGTGTGTGTACCTGGCTACACTGTATGCAAGTTGCTAGTTTAAAAAAATGATTGTCTTAAGACATTCACTTTGCCCTCATGATGTTGGTGGGTGAAGGTTGGAAATGTAACAATGATGATGATGTACAATCTTTTTGTGTGTATAAACGTGCACTGTGAAAAGGTAGAGAGAGCACCGCACCGTCAGTCCTCTGTCTTATTGCACTGAGTGTTCTCTTGTTTTGCGTAATAAAAAATAAAAAAAAAAAAGGAATAAACATGTTTGAGGAATAAAGTACTGTATTCTGATTGTCACTTGGGTTCTGTTGAGAGAAATAAATAAATATGGACTTGAAACCTGCTATGGAAAATGTGCATCCTGTCAAAATGCTTCTTTTTCTTAAAATTGTATTTATTTATTTAGTTTTTTACATGACGTGTCAAATTAAAGTCTTATTTTAAAATGACAAAATGAAAAACAACTTAAACACAATAAAATAATAATAAACACAAGAAAAGGTCATTTCAGAGAGGATTACAGTGCTAGTCTGACAGATTATAGCACAATTATAGAACATAAGGAGCTTTTTTAGAACTATAAATGGTACCTAAGTGAAAATAATGTTAAATGTTGAGGTGTGCAAAACATTTATTTTAATACATTTTTATTATCAACGAACATAATCAAATTCATCTTTAACCCTGAGTGGTATGAGTAAGGTTTGGGTAATTGGGTAAAAAAAAAAATCATAATCTTAGGTAAAATGCCACAATGCTTATCCTTCTCTGTGGCAGACATTACACTGGCTGGTCCTGTGTCGCTGTTGGTCGCTTGCTTTGATGGTGCCAGGACTTGCGGTTATGAACTGCTCTGCTGGGCTTACAGTAGTCAGCCAATAACTATAGAGATTGGCAAAGTAGTGACAGGAACCCCGTGCCCCTTGGCACTCAATGAAGGGATGAGTTCGGAAATCCTTAAGGCAGCTACCAGTAGAAGCCAGTGACTGGCCACCACCATTATTTCCTGATCCTGTGTGCTAAAGACAGCAAGCCAGCAGGTACACAGTGAGGGGAGTTAACAGAAGTTTTCCTTTGAAACACTTTAACATTTTTTTAATGTACTTACCAAGAGGAAAGAGTATCCCACCCACAAACTCCTCCATCCAGGTGGGCATGAAGGGAATGTATGATTCTGGCTGTGAAAAGTCACCACAGGTGAAATGGTCTCACACACCACACAACGGCTGATATGGGACACAATATCCTGGCCAAATAGCGGCATCATGGGTATGGGAGCAGTTGTGGAGAGCCAATAGGATTTGTCATTGCGACTAGAATAAGAACAGGCAGCTTGGTTACAATAGGAGAACGGCATGGTGGAGAAAACAGGGAGGCAGGAGCCAGGCTGGCCTGCAAGGAAAACAGATTGAAAAAAACAAAAATAGATGTTATAAAATATAGACAAGGAAGGGTTTTTAAATTTTTCTTCAAATTTCTATATACCAGGGATGAATACATTTCAAGAAATCAGCAAAATGACCATTTTATGCGGATGCTTACCCAGATCTTGTGTTTGAGCCTTTTCTTGTGCCTCCAGGTAAATGAGACTGTGTCCCACCCAAAGCTGAGTGGTATCTGCTGGGCACTGTGGGACCTCAACTGATTGACTATGTATAACTAACAGAAATCCAGCATTCAATATCCTCCTGTAGCTTGGCTGACCCTGGTCACCAGGAGGACCTGGGATACCTTGAAGTTGTTGTGGTTGAACAAAGAGCGTGTGTATTAGGTGAAGAAAGCATCAAAGTGAGGATCAAAAAAAAGCATATCAGAGCTATATTATTCATATTAGTACACCAGAGTGAATTTCCAAATTTTATCAGGAAATTTCCACACTAATTTAGTGAGCTATCTAGAAAATATGAATATTTACCTTGAGGTCCAGGAAATCCAGGCAAACCAACATCTCCTGGATCTCCAGCTGGACCATTACGACCAGGAGGACCTGTTATACCAGGAAGGCCCACAGACCCCACCGGACCCTTCTCCCCTGAAACATGCAGATAAAAGCAAATGAGTAAATACAGCCATGTATACAGGAGTATGGATTTTTTTGTTTGGCTGTTAAGCCGCTTTACACTGACCTATAAAACATTAAAGCATAAAAATGCTTCAAACACATAGCAGACTTGTCAACACATAGCAGACAACTTAGAACCAAAGACCCAAATTTCAATTGTAATTTTAAAACACTATGTTACTAGCAACCTGTTACAAAATCATGCTATTTGTTACAATTTCATTATCTGAATCTATGAGAAATGCCAAAGATAACACAATTTAACTGGGGATATATTTTAACACCAACAAGGTGATTCCCAACGAACTTGTAGCCAAAAACTGTCATATCTCAACATGATGTGCAGTATGCCTTAAAAAAATTTGAGGTAAGTAGAAAAGTAGAGGACAAAGGAGGAACTGGCAGGGCTAAAAACACTACATCAGATGAAGAGTATTTGAAAGTAATGGTAAATGGACTGGTTCTTATACAGCGCTTTTCTAATCTATCCGAGCACTCAAAGCGCTTTATACAACTCATATCCTTAAGAAATTAAAAAAATACAGTAAAGACCTGACAGAGGCCCTGAAACAGGCTCTCTCGTGGTTTGGGGCTGCATAAACGGAACTATGAACACAGAGAAGCACCATCAGAGTTTTACAATACCCTCTGAAAAGCATCTGTTGTATAGGCATACCTGCTTATAAAAACACATAATTGAACACTATCAGTCATGGACTGGACTCCTCAGAGCCTGGACCTCAATATAATCTTGACAGAGAACAAAAAAAAAAGAACAAAATAAGACCTTTGACTGTCCTTTAAGAAGCCTGGAAAACTATTCCTGAAGATTTCAAGGAATTAGAAATTAGAAATCTAATTTGAAGAAATAAGAAGTTTACCTAAGACAAATCAAACTATGGTTTTTCCTCTTGGACTGTACTTTCACACCTATTTCATATTTCCTTGTAAAATATAAAGAAATAAAGAGTGGATGAAGACATGTACAATACTCAAGTTGGACAGACAGAAACGAAATATACACTTATAACTGTCCAAAGACTACATTAGGTTTACCTTTACGACCTGGAATACCAGGGGAACCCATGACACCTTGGAATCCTACACATCCCGGGCTACCAGGAGGACCTGGAGGTCCAGGGGGAGCAGTAGCTGTTAATATACTGACAGAGTCACCAAGAGCACCTTTGACACCTAGAAAAAAAAATTGATTAGTACATCTACTATAGGAACAATTACAACTTTTAAAAAAAATCAATTTATTTTGCTTTGAACTGTGAAGTCTTGTATATTTTAGTTTCTTGTCTACAGTACAACTTACCCTTATTTCCAGGGTGGCCAATTTCTCCGCTGGGGCCCTGGGGCCCAGGGGCACCTAGCTGACCTTTGGGTCCAGGTAGGCCCATTAGACCAACAGGACCTTGCTCACCTGTCAAAGTGTGGTAACATTTGGAGTATAATCAGTTGGATAGCTGCACTGTAAGTTACTGATGATGTCTATTGACCATTGTTTTGTTTGTACCTTTAGGTCCTCTAGGGCCTTGGTGGATAGAAAGTCCAGGTGGTCCTGGTAGGCCCCTTCTTCCTCGAACACCTGGTAAGCCGTGGGGGCCAGTTGGTCCTGGGTCTCCTTTGAACAAAAGGCTGGAGCCTGGTATCCCAGGTTCTCCAGGAGGACCTAAAAAAATTAAAAATTTGAAATATGTATAAATATATTTAGTGGCAAACATACACACAGTTACATAGGCACAAAGCACCATCCAATTCAAAAGGGTCATTTGTTGACAGTTGCATTTACTTATTTCTCCTTTTGTGATAGTGATGATGTGTATTGAATAACCCTCTGCTTTGTTTGTTCATTGTATATTTTCCCTTTTACCCCAGGAGGGGGTTTAATAAGAATGAAATAAAGTAGAGAAAAGTAAATTAAATATGACCCAGCATACACACATACCTGGGGGTCCTGTAGGTCCTTCAAATCCTTGACCTCCAGCAGGTCCCTGCAAAGGTGTTTGGCAGATTATACCAGGGTAACCAGGTTCACCTGGGAGTCCTGGGAGGCCTAAAAGAAAAAACAATCTACCCTTAGCAACATAAAAAGTTACTTTCAGTTGCTCCCTTATTCAATAGGGGTCACCATAGTAGCATAGTCGCTCTGCATGTTTGATTTGACAGTTTTTGTGCCAGATGCTCTTCCTGGCACAACCTGACACAAAATTGTATCTAGTGCAGACAGAACTGTTACAAATAAAAGTCATGATACCTGGATTCCCTGGTGGGCCCCTTTGGCCTTTAGTCCCAGGAATAGTAGTTCCTGGAGGTCCTTGGTAGCCCCTGGCCCCTTTGACTCCTGGAAAACCATCTGGTCCTCGAGGGCCAGGGATATCTATGCCTGTATTATAAGTGAGTACATATAAAACATAGCATCACATTGTAATGTGCTCACATTTGATTGTGTATCAAGAAAAACAATTTAAAAATTAGCAACTACACATATTATTACTAATTGTAACAATAAATAATGTGCTATACGACTGGCACCCAACGGCGACAAAATTCCTACAGTCCTAAAAGACATAGAAAAGAAATAATATTATATAATGCTCTCTTACCACTTGCCCCCTTCATCCCTTTTGGACCTGTAAGCCCATACAGTCCATCTAGACCTGGTGGTCCAGGGGGCCCTAACATAACAAGCACAGTGTGATGATGTGTAAACTGTCTTGTTTGGTCCTATGATTGCAAAATCATGCTTCTTGTTTCAGTTTTTTTTCCATCTTGTATTCTATTATTACATATAATTAATTATTATATGATATATTATGCTATATGATCAAACAAATAAATGAAGAAAGCAAATCTGTTCATAATGTTCATAACCCTTTTAATGTTTTACTTCATTATTAAACAATATGAACACATCTAAACTCTTGGATTGAGACAATTATGTTTGTACCTGGGGGCCCATATCGGCCAGGGGGGCCTGGTAGTCCCACACTTCCTTCATCACCGGGAAAACCTGGAAGACCTGGATGGCCTTGTGGACCACGGGGTCCAGGGGAACCTGTACGTATACATAGGTATACACAAAAGAGCTCAAACAAGCATTCATATATAGGAAACAAATCAATGTTAATTGAGGGAATAAAATCAAGTGTTAAATTGCAGAAACTGATTATTATTGTAGATTAAATTAATGTTAAAGGAGCTAAATTTAAATCCAGATTAAATTATTTTAAATTAAATACACTCAAAGATTTTATACAACTGAATCCAGTTTCTGGCTGACACATTACATATTTACAATATTTTATGTGAGAACAAAATTGAAATGGTTACTTGCACAGAATTATTTCTTCCCTTTAATGATGGAGAAAAAAAAGCTAACGACAAGGGGAAATTTATTTTTCTCCTGAATCAAACTATGAATAAGGTAAACATTGGAAACATCAGTTTATTAATTGTGCTGCTGAAGTACATCCAGAAAGTTCTAAAATCAAACCTATAGGGATCACCTGGTCTTCCTTGTATTCCTCGTTCTCCTGGAATGCCTGATGGTCCTGGTCGTCCTGGGTTTCCTCTGGGTCCCAGATCACCTGGGTCTCCTGGTATCCCTCGAGGTGCTAAAGAAATTATCAGCTTTTTCTGGTTTTGTATGCAAACTTTATTTAGCCAATGAAACTACCATATATCTTGTAGGATAAGTTTTTTGTTTTGTTTTTTTAAGATTTGGTATAAATTGTTTTTTTGGCAGGGGGGCTTGAAAAATAACTTTAATTTACCACTGAAGCCATTCTCTCCTGGGATGCCTCTGGGTCCAGGTGGACCTGGTTGTCCATAAGATGGTCCTGGATCACCTGGAAGAGATTTGGATAACTGAATAAATACATAACAAAATGAGACTGTACTGAGAGACTGGGCTACATTCTTGACCATATTTGCAGTGACAATGTACTTAAATCTTTTTTTTTTTTTTATTGCACTGATTCTGCGTTTTTTACCGAGGTTTCTACATAAAATTCCCACTGTTTGTAGCTAAATTAAATCAGCTATTTAGTATGTTTTAATAAAAAATGCATAATTACCCTTGGCACCAGGAAAGCCTTGTCTCCCTGGAATACCTGAATATCCCACAAGCCCTGGATCTCCCTATAACATACATCAATACAATCCAATAATTTAACACCAGCATTTGTAAGTCTGAATAATTCCACTTAAAAACGCACAATATTTAAATCCTTCAAGCTCGGGTCCTCTACCAGAGGCCTGGGAGCTTGAGGGTCCTTCGCAGTATCTTAGCCGTTCCTAGGACTGCGCTCTTCTGGACAGAGATCTCCGATGTTGTTCCTGAGATCTGCTGGAGCCACTCGCCATACTAAGCACAGATGTTTCTGTACACTATGCCGGCCACTTGATAATGGCGTTCCATGTATGCCCTGCCAGCTAGCATTTCGCACCTTGCTGTTATGTGCTGGATTGTCTCAGGGGCATCTTTACAAAGACTGCAACTGGGGTCTTGCCTGGTGTGATAGACCCCAGCCTCTTTGGATCTTGTGCTCAGAGCTTGTTCCTGTGCTGCCATGATTAGTGCCTCTATGCTGTCTTTCAGTCCAGCTTTGTCCAGCCAATGGTACAGGAGGTGGCTGACAGCTGCTCCATTCCGTAGTCAGTATGCGTAGCCAGTCATCTCACTGAGGGGGTCCAGGCCTATGCAGAACAGCAGTGGGGACAGAGCATCTCCTTGGTAGATCCCGCACTTGATGGTGACTTCTGCTATTGGCTTTGGCCTCTAGTGTTGTCCGCCACATCCCCATCGAGTTCCTGATGAAGGCTCTCTCTCTCTCGCTATACATCAGTGCTATAATACTAGAATATAGTATTATATTATAATAATATACATTAGTGTAAGTATACACTAATATATTATATATTAGCGTATACTTACCTATTAGTAATTTTTTTAAGTTGTATTTCACAGGAGAGAGCCTGTGTTAAAAGATTGAAGAAAACTATTCAAATTCTCTTTAAATTTAAGCATACATTCTTTGTGTTTATTCTGCATTTACTTCATTATATTCATTATATTGCATAAATGTCTGTTACAAACTTGTAATTGCAACCAGGCTATTGATCAAGTAATTGCAATTAATCGCAATTAATTACAGAAAATTGTGAGATTGAGTTAATTTTTTGAATCTATTGGCAGCACTAATACATACATATATATATTTACACTGCTGTGATCAAAATATGCAGACAATAACTTCACAGTATTGGTGCAGGGTCTCTACCTTACTGTACAAAATGCCTAGAGGTCACTGCTATGATTTGACGCTACATAAATTAAATTGAATTGACTTGAGTACCCGATCTCCATCATTCCCAGGATATCCTCTGGGACCAATGAAACCTTTATTCCCAGGGTCTCCATGAGGTCCTGCTCTTCCTGACCTGCCTGGAACTCCAGGGATACCCTTAATTCCTGGTGGACCAGGCCATCCATCAGGTCCAGAGTCACCTGGCATTCCCCATGTGCCCTTTGGACCTATAAATTACATCACAAATTGCTAATTGTTTAGTTTTGCACCGTCTATCACTGTCCATCTATACAGTCTTTCTACCAAAGAAGAATAAAGCTGTTTTCTAAAGACTTATGCAGGTTAAATTAAAACTCCATTACCTTGAAGTCCAGGCGCGCCAGGTAGCCCCATCCTTCCTGGATGACCCAGTGGACCTTTCCTTATATTCACTGGACTTGTCACTCCTGGATCTCCAGGGTCTCCCCGTAAACCTGAATAGACAACAGAAATGAAATGCTTGCCATTTTCTTCCATAAAGTACACAAGAAGTGAGAGAAAATAACTTAAAGAAAAAGACTACATTTGGTACTTCCAAGTGTCTTTACCTTACAATAAAAAGGACCTTGAGGCAACTACTGTTGTGATTTGGCACTATATAGATAAAAGTGAATTAAATTATTTGATCATTGTTGTGAACAGGAGCCACAAGCACATCAGAGTAGATTAAACATACAAAAATAGGTATTTTGATATTAGCCATAACTCTCAACTCACAAACCTCTGACCATCACATTTGAATCTCAGAAAACAAAAAAACAGAAGAGAAATCAAGCTTCTCCAGACTAATAAAACAACAATAATAGTAAGTAAAAAAAGTTGAGCATAATTATTTGAACCCAACAGAGAAGACAGCTTCCCATTATTACACTCCACTCCATCTTAAAAGTTTGCCTAGTGCCTGATTTCTGTGTTTTCCTTTACATACAGTCAGATATTTCCACCATTTGTCAGAAATGGTACAATACAACCTGGTCAAGGCTCCAACAGGAAACTGTGCTATATTTAGTATATATTTATTTCTAATGGCTGCATTTTTAAATTTACTAAACAGAAAAATTTCCTGCAAACCAAATTCCTTTAGAGGATCTTCACTCGTAAGAATACGTGTGTTTTGCTTGTCGTAGACTTGTCTAGAGTTTGAATAGTACAGGTACATAGTTCAATATATTTGATTGTTTCAACTAATAATAATAATAATATTCTGCTTTTTGATCAAATATTTAATAATAATAATAATAATAATAATAATAATAATAATAATAATAATAATAAATATTATTATAAATAAAGAACAAAAGGCTAAGATACCCACAAGTTTAGGTTAGGAAAATAAGAGAGACACAACACATTTACAGACTTACCTTTATTACCATCTGGTCCTGGATACCCTGGGGAACCTGGGCGGCCATTAAGGCCCCTTTCACCCTGTTTACCTCTCGGTCCAGGAGGTCCAGGGCGACCTGGAAAAACTCTGGCTCCAGCCCTGCCAGGATACCCCCTTTCACCTGTAGAAATTGAACAGAAAACCTTGCTTTAATCAGCACACTGAGGTTCACAGATTTAATTAAGCATGCTGCTTACCAGCTAGCTGTTGAATGTATAAGTAAACAAACTGGATTTTGGAAACTGAATGGAATTACTTGTTGAATTTTATAAAATGCTTATAAGGTTTTAAATAATTATCCAATAAGATACCATCGGCTGACCTTTCTGTCCTGGCCACCCATCGGTTCCAGGATCTCCTGGGAGGCCAGTGGAGCCTGTTGGTCCAGCTGGTCCTGGTAAACCAGGAGGACCCTGAACACCTTTTGATCCTTTCCATCCATGTCCAGGTGGACCAATATCGCCTCTCAGACCTATCTGCCCAGTGTTTCCTATTCAACGTCATAAAATTCAGTGACAAAATATATGGTTAGATGACATGGATAAATGAGCATGAATATACTCATATATTGACACAGAAGTTGATTGACTGTTCCTCCTTATGTATGGACATACTGGCCACCAGAGGTCAGTGTTGTTAGATTAGCAACTTATGAACATCTGAAAATTAAAAGATGAAACAAGTATTAAAATTAGTGTTACTCCATGTTTCTTTATATATTACAGTCCACAAACTGCAGCTATTTGTCTTTGACGTGTCGATATAAAATATATGATCAGTTTTATATCACACAGAGAATATATTTTGTATTTATATTTTTTGTTGTTATTGAAATTTATATCAATAAGGAAACTAGATAAATAATCATTATTAACATATGGAGCAGAAATGGGATTTGTACTTCATCCAACTTCTTTTCTAGTGAAACTAAACAGATGCGAAGCAATTTTGCATTGCCCTGTATTTTGCTTTACGTTTCTACTTTTACTAAATAAGTTTTTGCAAACTGTTTATATGCTAAAAACAAAACAAATATACTATTTATCGTGACAATAGTGTGGGATATTCATGTTGATATGAAAATTGAAGTACTCAGTGTAAACAAATGTAAAGTTTTAAATTGTACTTGTATTTGTAAAGCTGTGGAAGATAAGGTAGATATGAATAAAAAGACGTGACTATCCATGATTTGGGGTATAGCTGCAGTTTGCTCACCTGGTATTCCCCTCACTCCAGGATTTCCTGGAGGTCCTGGGGGTCCGGGTAGGCCGATGAGTTCGCACTGTGAGCACGGTGGGCCTATTGGTCCAGGGACTCCGGGGTCACCATCGACCCCTGGCTCTCCTTTATAGCCTGGTTGTCCAGGTTGGCCTTGTGGGCCTGTAATTGCAAAAGACCAACAGTCAACTAATCTAAATGTACAGAACTAATGCAAAGCACATTGTTTTTGTTCTGTTCTTTTGAATATTATTGTAATACAGGCCATGAATCCCATTTGTTAGAGATTTGTTTGAGTTCAGATTAAGTTAATCTTACCTGGTATTCCTGGGTTTCCAGGAATTCCACGGAGTCCTTTATAGCCTATACTCCCAGGAGGGCCAGGTATGCCAGTTGCACCTGGCCTGGTTGGGAGGACATCTCCTGGAGGCCCTTTCCTACCTGGTGGTCCAGGAAAACCAGGAAGGCCAGGAAGGCCTTCTAGACTAATTCCCCTGGAACCTGGTTCACCTGGTTCACCAATTAAACCTGGAGGTCCTTTTATAATTAAGAAAGATTTATAAGCATAAAAAAAACCTCTTTTTTTTTTATTTTTTATTTTAGAATTAATAGATTTAAGGAATAGTCCCTACTATATGAATAACTGATGGTCCACAAGCTTCAACAAATGCTCTGTTTTTACAGCCATTACCTGGTGGTCCAGTCCCCTGAACTCCACCATCATCTCCCTTCATGCCCTTAGTGCCTGGGTATCCTGGCTCTCCGGGAGGACCATTGCTCCCTGGCTGACCTGGAATCCCTATAAGAGGCCAAAAAAAATAAAACAAAACAAATCACTTGTAGTAGTAACTGTAGGGTCCATTCTGTGTAACTTTGAAAATAATGAAGTAACAAGCTTTATAAATAGAAAGCACTAAACAATTTATTAATGACATTTTTTTTAATCTAGATTTCTGATTAAATTTAGTGTTCCAGATGAAACATGTGAACATTTTTAAATAAATAATTAGCACCTGCAAGACTTACCTGGTGAACCTGGCTCACCCTTTGGACCAGGGGGACCAATCTCACCTTCAGGACAGCATCTCTGTGTTTCTCCTGTATTCAAATACAGCTTTTTGTGGTTTGTTTGTTTGTTTTTAAATCCCATGACACTTTTCTTAATGACAAATCGTGAGAAACCTGACCTGGAGGTCCTGGTCGTCCAGGAATTCCTGGTATGCCAGTAAGTCCCTGATTTCCGTTAGGTCCTTGTTCTCCCTTGGGGCCTTGTAAACCATCACCCGGGGGACCTGCTTGTCCAGGAAATCCTTTAGGTCCAGGAAGACCTGGGTAACCTTTAGGACCAGGTAATCCTGTATAACCATCGCCCTGAAAAAACACAACATGATCAAAAGTGTAGAAAAGAGTATCAAAGTGGATCATTTTTACATATGCAGTGTCTTTGAGCGGAGACCTTTAAAAGATTTGTCACATGATGCACAATACTGGACTTTAATATATAGACTCACTGGTGGCCCGGGTTCTCCCACAATGCCATCTCGTCCATCCTGTCCTGGCCCACCTGTTCCTCCATGAGGACCACCATATCCTGGGTCACCTATGTCACCCTTGGCACCTTCAAGTAACAAAAGCAACCAATAGAGATTTGGCTTTAAACACTCCAGAAAAACAAATACAGTCTGTATCTAATTTAAAGGTATAGTACTATTAAACAGTCTTTACCTAATCCAATGTGCAGTGGTTGCCATCGTAACTGAACCAATTTAAATTTTTGAGAGGCGCTCACCTTTTACACCTACTGCAAAAGCATCACCCTTTTCTCCTTTTTGTCCCTTTAACCCAGAAAATCCTTGAAAGCCCTGCAAGCACACATAATTGTGGGAATAACAAAAATAACACAAAAGACATTTATTTGCACATGCAGTTTTAGTCCCACTGTTCTTACTTGTGGTCCTTGAGAACCCTCATTTCCTTTCAGACCTGGGTCCCCTCTTGGTCCTTGATGTCCAGGTAATCCTGGCGGGCCTGGATAACCAGGTGGACCATGAGACCCTGGGCTCCCCCTGCCAGAGATACATTCACAAATCCCTGGACAACCTATAGAAGACAAAAATAACAACATTTGGTTGAATTTAAATTTAGTCCCCAGACCTGCTTATACAGACTCACACAGATGTTTATATTGAGAAATGAATCACTGACGCTCGTCTTCCACCACATGTTGCTTGTGAATTCAACATCAGTATTCACAAAGAAGAACAGAGTCTTGGCTTATATGATTAATGCAAACAAACAGCCACAGTTCACCTTTAATTCCCTTGAGCCCTTTGTTTCCAGTAGATCCACTGGGTCCAGGATCACCAGGGTCCCCAGGGTCACCGCGCTCACAGTAGTAGTCTTTGAGATTAGTTGAAAATAAGTTATTCATAAATTAAAAATTATATTAAATTTAAAAAAGGTTTTAATATTTTAGATAAAATATAATTTAAAAAAATTACCTCCACAGCCTAATCCAATCCAATAAGGCACGTACAGAGACATACAAACCAGAAGTTAAGTCATCATTAAAGTGATCACATATAAAAAGTGATGACAATCCAAGTAATAAAATAAATACATCAGTGAGATTAACTTCTGCACATATGAAAGTCTTGTCCTGTGTATTATATACGAAGAGCAGAGAGAGCATACCTGGGGGGCCTGGAGGGCCTGTGGCCCCTTTAGGTCCCGGGAGTCCTTTAGCTCCCTTGGGTACGGCAATGGAATAGTAATCATACTTTCCCGGCTCTCCTTTGTAGCCTTTAGGACCAGGGGGCCCTCGTGGACCAGGCAAACCCTGGCCCTCTATAAGGGTGTGAGATGAAAATGTAAAATTTAAAATGATGTAGGATCAGTTTTCTAACTGTGAAAACACAGACCATCAGTAGCAGAGAGAATCTTTGATTACTGACATAGTAATTTCCACAGCAACAGAGTATTTTAACAACTGTCAGGTTGCAAGAATTATCATAATTATTACGAGTGATATATACGGCACAAGTACTAAATCAAAATACACAAGGCTTCGCCATCAAAGAAAGGAAGCAAAGTCTGAAGTCTGACCTGATAACCCTGGTGGGCCAGAGGGCCCAGGAATGCCCATGGACCCAGTGTCCCCCTGGAGTCCAGGTTGTCCTGGAAATCCACGGTCACCTTTAGCACCTGAAACATAAAGTCATAAAGTAATTATTGTTTTACTATACATTAAGGTGAATCGGACTACAAACTAAGTTGCAATTTTGTACATCACCATGTTGGATTTTAAGTCCAGATGTGAGGAAAATGCAGATTTGCATTTAGACATGTTCAGGGGCTCAGAAGTAATTGGAGACATGCAGTTTCATGGCCAGGTGAGGCCTGTTTACTGATTACTTTGTGATCAAGGACGCAGAAAACAGACTTTGAGTTCATTCCAAGTCATTTCCTTTTCAGAAAGGCTCAAGTATTTAAAATATCATTAACTTGTCCAATTACCTTTGAGCATCTGAAGATGGAGAACTATATATATGAAAATGGTTAATGCTAATTTATTTGTCAAATCCCTTGAATAAAAGTACGAACTTTAATTCCATCTTAACCATCTGTTTTAAAGTCAGTGCCTCCGGTGTTGGATTTATGGACCTATTTGTATTTGAACCATAAATCTACAAGCAAAACAGTGACTTAAAGGTGTTTATTTAAAGTGATACTCTACATATATTGCTGTGTTATTTTATTATTTTAGTAAATATATAGTCACAGTGTAGTGTAGTTGTGACTGACATAATTCAAACTGAAAACAAGCTGAAAGAAGCCCTTTCACAACCACCAGTATTCCCCCAGTGTGTAAGTGTAAATATCACACTGTACAGCTCCAGTGAACCACTTTATTTAAATCTGTATTTTGACAGTGATAAATAAAAGAATAGCAGAATAGCAGCTGTTGCAAACTATCAAAATATTGGTAGCTGCCTGTGCTACCCCTCACCCTCCTAGCAGATGCACCTATGCTATCAACTAAAAAATTCCTACATCACTTTGTTGTTGAGTTATCACATTCGCAAAACTTGAGTGCTCCACCCAGCAGAGTGACAGAATTTTTTTTATTTATGAAACTAATATATTGTTACATTTTACATGTAAACAAAAACGGGAAAAAAATGTAGTAATAAGAGTACAGATGGAGCTGTGGTCTCACCTCTCACATGACTTCCATTAAGAAGGACTGTATCACCAGGGAGACCTGGATCTCCTGGGTAACCCTGTGTAAGATGGAAAGAATGGTTAGGAAAAGAAATGGCACCGATGCGCATTTTTTCTACAGGTGAGAAGACGGACCAAGGAATTTCATTGGAGTTTTACAGTTAGCAACCCTTTCCACTAAGTAACCACCAGATGTCAGTAATTCATTTACAGTCCTTCTCTAAATGTATAGCAAATATGCTAACCACGTGTCTCCTGAAGAACCAACAACAGTGTCTATATCTATATCAAACCAAGCCTTTTAACTTTTTCTCCCAGTGGCATTCTGTTTTTCTTAAAATTGTAATACTGATTTCACTGATGTATAAACAAAAGTCACCTTTAGTCCAGTTCTTCCACTGATGCCTGGAAGTCCCCTCTGTCCTCGAGAACCCTGAAAATGTATTAATGTATTTAATATGAAAGAATGCCAAAGTATAGTAAGACATAATAACATCATATGTAAGCTGCACCTCAGGTCCTGCTAGTCCCTCCCTGCCAGGTAATCCTGGAGGACCCTACAGATGGAAAGAAGGAGCTGAAAACGTTTTTATGTATATTCACTTGTCTTTGTCTAAGTGTATTGTCCAGTGTCATTTAAATCATTTACCCGAAATCCGACAAATCCGAGGACTCCTTGCTCTCCCTTCAATTCATGAGGGTAGTAGTCACCACTACCACCCTGGATAGGAAAAAACAATAATTGAGTTATTTGTTTTTCCTCTGACACATGACTTCTAGGTACACAGGCATATCAAAACCCACCTTTAAGCCCTTTAGTCCACATGGGCCAGGAAAACCTTTGTCACCCTGGGAGAAAGACCAAAAAAAAAGATGAAATTATAAAACAAAAATCCAGATGGAAGAGTAGAGTTTGAACTGCAACTTGTAAATTAAAATAAAAAGCTGTATGGATGGGTAGACACGAAATGATCAAAAACATGGATTAATATTGTTGCATCTGCATAAAAAATATGAAGAAGTTAAAAATCAAATGCTTTAAGAAAAAAAAAGGCTTCACCTTGCCTCCTTTTGGTGAAAGAAATTGTGGAGGATATTCTACAACTTCTTCTGGTCCTGGTGGGCCAGGCGGGCCCTGTTCGCCCTGTAACATGACATTTTTGAGGCATTTGACTGTCCATATACATCAAAATATACAGCATCATGAAAAAGCATTTTCCCTTTTCCTGATTTCTTAGTTTTTCGCATCATTTATAAAAGGAGAATATATATTGCCAAATACTTGACCGTGCCAGCCTTGGCAGGAAGAAATACAACCAAGTGTTCACAATAACTGGTAATGAGTCTTTCACATCAATGTGGAGAAATTTTGGCCCATTCTCATTTGCCAAATTGATTTGATTCAGCAACATTGGAGGGTTTTTGAGCATGAATGGATTGTTCAAAGTCATACCAAAAGCCCTACATGTTGTGTTTTTTTATTGAACCATTCATAGTGGTGTTTTGCTGTATTTAATTGTCCTGTTGCATAACCTGACCATGCTTGACCTTTAGGGCACAAACTATGGCTGGACATTCTCCTTCAGGATTATCTGGTAGAATTCGTGGTTACATCAGTTACGGGAAGTAAACAAAGGTTCATAAGCAGCAAAGAAGACCCACACCATCACACCATCACCACCATTTTTGGCCATGTCTCAGCAAGTGAAGCCTGCAGGTCTTTAGATGCTGTTCTGCAGTTGTTTGTGATCTCCTGGATGAGTCATTGATTCACTCATGGAGTAATTGTGGTACCCTGTCCACTCCTGGGAAGGTTCACCACTGTACAGGTTAATCTCTGGCTCTCTTCCACAGCATGTCTTTTATCCTGCCTTCCTTCTCTCACCCCAACGGGTTGCAGCAGATGGTCGCCCCTCCCTGAGCCTGGTTTTGCCGGAGGTTTCTTCCCGTTAAAAGGGAGTTTGTACTTCCCACTGTCGCCAAAGTGCTTGCTCATAGAGGGTCATATGATTGCTGGGTTTGACTTTGTTTCTTAGTTGTTCTTGAATTTCTTGGGGTTTTTTTTTTAGACCTTTTAGCCTACTTCACTTCATCAGGCAGGTTTAAGTAATTTCTTTATTCAGCAGGTCTGGCAGCAATCGTGTCTGGGTGTGGCTAGCAGAGATGGGCAGTAACCCGTTAATCCGATTACTTTTTTCGAGTAAAGTAAGGGATTGCTATTGCAAAAAAGGCAATTAGATTACTGTTACTTTCACATAAGCACACTGCATTACTAAAACCTTGATTTTTTGGGGGGGAGTGTCTCATGACAATGACGTAAGCGAGTGAGACATTCTGGCAACAGCTGTGTGCAGATCAACAATGGATAATGTAACGAGTGCAGCGTTTAAAGCCTGGAAGTACTGACCTTACTTTGAGTTTGATTCCGTAAAAAGTGACAAAAACATTAGCATTCGCTGTTCACTGCATGGGAAGAAAACTTCTTTTTACATCGAAAAAAAACCCTAAACATCTGAGCAAGCACCAAATATGCTGCCGCTGGAATGTGAAATTCACAGAGAAACTGCCGTATCCTTCCACTGACCGCTGCGGCACACCTGCACCAGGGCAAACCTGCCCCACTCCTGCTATACAGGTGAAAATAGAGCAACCGGACCGCTGAGTCTTTGATTTTATTTATTTTCTGCTGTGTTTTACATGAAAGAGTGAGCGTAAACACAGAAAACTGTTTTATTTTATATGCTGGAATATGCAGAAAATAGGTTTAAATGTTAAACAAATTTCTTCCAGTCAGAGAATGTGGCATATAATTTAATGTTTGCTTGATGCATAAAGTTAAAAGATTAAAACTAATAAAACAAGTTTTAAAAAGAGACTTTTTCATTTGATTACATTTTATATGATGGATTATGCAGAAAAAGTAGAATTGGGCTGAAAGAGCTATTGCTTTATTACCTATTTAGGAGATAAATCATGTTTTTAAAAGTAACTAAGTTACTAATTACTTTTCAAAATAAGTAATCAGTAAAGGTGGTTAGCACTGTTGCCACACAGCAAGAAGGTCCTGAGTTCAATTCCACCAGCAGGCCAGGGTCTTTCTATGTGGAGTTTGCATGTTCTCCCATGTTTGCGTGGGTTCTCCCCGGGTACTCCGGCTTCCTCTCACAGTCCAAAAATATGCAGTTAGGGGGGATAGGTTAATTGGTCAATCTAAATTGCCCATAGGTGTGAATCTGTGAGTGAATGTGAGTGCGAATGGTTGTCTGTGTCTCTATGTGTTAGCCCTGCGACAGACTGGCGACCTGCCCAGGGTGTACCCCGCCTCTCGCCCTGTGACAGCTGGGATAGGCTCCAGCGCCCCCCGTGACCCTGGAAAGGATAAGCGGAAGCGAATGGATGGATAATCAGTAAAGTAATGGGATTACATTTTTCGGGAAATAATCAGTAATTAGTTACCGATTACTTTTTCCAAGTAACTTGACCAACACTGGTGGCTAGTGAAACCAAATTCACATTCCAAAAAACGTGGCTAATGATAGATAATTCATGATTACCAAAAAGGTTTCTTACCTCATCACCTGCGTCACCTGTCAGTGATCTTCCAGCATCACCCTGCCCAATAACCAAAAGTGTAGTAAGTGTTGGCTTTGCATATGTGTATCTCCGTATAATAGTTTTCAACAAGCACTGTCAAATACTGTGAAGCTTATGACTCACTGTTTGTCCTCTCACGCCTGCAGCTCCCTCTAAACCCTAAATGCACACAGATGCACAAGTGACACTCAGTGATATATGATACTGAAATAAAAGATGCATAAATATTTATCTATTTTTATGCATTTATTACCTGAGGGCCAGGAGGGCCAGGGGGACCACTGTAACCTTTAGGACCAATAAATCCGTGTCTTCCCTGTTTTAGGAAACCATGCAGTCATGTTAAAAATGCAGTGTTCGGGTAGCAGTTGGTATGAAGAGCACAATACGGAGAGAAAGTTTTAAGATATTTATTGCCTGCTTTAATTTTTGAAAGTGTTTCGCAGAGAATTGTTCAATTGTTCAAATTTAAAAAAACATACAGGAGGGCCAGGCTGTCCATCTCGCCCACGCTCACCCTGCAAATTAAAATAGAAAAGACAGAAAAAGAGGATAGCATTTTTACAGACAGGGTACATATATATTACAAATGATTCTGGAATGCACACAAAGAGGGGTGTTAACTGTAGGAGAACTTACAGGAACTCCCGGAAGTGCATCTAAATATGAAGCTTCTCCTTTATCTCCTTTAGGCCCAGGTAATCCCTGACAAAAACACAGTTAAAGCTCATGATATATTTAATATTGTTACAATGGTCACCATTTTTACAAAGGAAACTGCCACAAAGGGTCTTTTAGGCAGTTTAAAAAGAAGCAAGAAGAAAAGAAGAAGAAGCAGCAACAAGATTCTGCATATGTGTCATTGATAGATATTGTTCTGTTTAAGTATCATACTACCACTTGTATTGTACTGAAAGGTAGTTGAGTGTAGAGATACCTAAAACATGTCCACTATGAGTAATGTAACTCTTTTTTTAAACCACTAATGAAATGTCTTCAAAGAGGATGGTGGAACATCTGAAGGTCTCGCCATTGAATGAATAATTTAAAACATGAGTATTCTACTTACCGGTGAGCCATGGAGGCCATCCAAACCAGGCAAACCGGGGATTCCCGGCCTACCTTGTGTCCCGTTACAACCATCTAATCCTGGCAACCCAGGCTCACCACCTGCTCCGGGGTGACCCTGAGAAAAACAGCACAGTTGTGGTCACGTACAAACACAGAGTGTTGGAAATGACAGTTGTTGTCTTCCTTGTTAATTTAAAATGATATGTACATATCCTTTACAGGAGTGATATCTAAAGGCCACTATAACTATAATTATATAGTGGTGGATGACTAAGTAAACCAGCATACTGAAGATACAGCTTCAAGTTGTAGTGAAGAGAACCACACTGGCACCAGCAGTGTGTATTATATTTGTCCACTAGAGGGCATAACACATGAGCCTCCAATATTTTAACTGCAAGAATTGGGCAGTTACACAACTGCGGACACCATATTTTCACTGACAGACTGCCTGATATTGATTACTTCTTTGACACTGTAGAAAAATAAATGATCAGCACATAAGAGAAGTCCATCTATCCATTTTGTCAGCTGCCAATTCAATTCAGTGTCGAGGAGAGCTGGAGCCTATTCCAGCTGTTATCGGGAGAGAGGCCAGCTACATCAATCAATCAATCAATCAATCTTTATTTATAAAGCACTTTTCATACAGAAAAAATGTAGCACAAAGTGCTTTACATAGTTAAAAGCAGCCCACCCCACCCTCCAACTCACTCCCCACACTCTCAATACACATATATCCCCCCACCCCCACCCACACACACATACACACACGCGCACACTTAAAGAGTAAAAATTGGGCTGGGCTCGCATGAGCCAAGTGAGGAAACATTATAACAGAGAGCCGTCTGCACCGGGAGCCGGTCACAGACCGCAGCCTCCGGGCTGGGCACACAGCAGGAGGGAGGCCAAGGAGCCCCCCAACCAGGCTGAGAGGACCCCAGAGACCCAGCAGCCACGGTCAATAACAGCCCCGGTGCAGAGAGCGCCCTCCGAGGAAACACTGGAGATATGACGCAATACGATATATACAGGGTAAAATGATAAAATAAATAAGAACAGGATACAATATAAATATAAATAGAGTAAGAAGATTAAAAAATGAATAAGAATAAAATCAAAAAATATTCGGTAAATCCTAAATTAATAATAGAGTAACAGGATAGAATAAATAAGCATAAAAAATAAATAAACGCTAAGTAAAAGCTAAATTTAAAAGGTGGGTCTTGAGCCTGTTCTTAAAAACATGTACGTTCTCTGCGGCCCTGAGCTCCTCCGGCAGGCTGTTCCACAGACGAGGACCATACCACTGAAAAGCTGCCTCTCCGTGAGTATGTGTCCTGACTTTAGGGACAATTAAAAGGCCAGCACCAGAGGACCTCAGGGTCCGCGAGGGTTCATATGGTAAAAGCAGATCTGAGAGATAAGAAGGCCCAAGACCATTAAGACATTTAAAAACCAATAAAAGAACTTTAAAATCGATCCTGAAACACACGGGGAGCCAGTGCAGCGATTCTAAAACCGGTGTAATGTGGGCCCGCCCTCTGGTCTTCGTCAGCACACGAGCTGCCGAGTTTTGCAAGAGTTGTAAAGTTGAAATATTCTTCTTAGGAAGACCAGAGAGCAGGGCATTACAGTAATCAGTGCGACTGGTAATAAAAGCATGCATCAGCATCTCCGTGTTGGCCCGAGAGAGAATAGGGCGGACTCTGGCTATATTTTTTAGATGATAAAATCCAATTTTGGTTACATGTTTAACATGTGGGATAAAACCAAGCTCAGAGTCAAAAATAACACCCAGGTTTTTCACTTGTAGCGAAGGACATAGTGAAAATGCCTCTAATTTAGACAAGAGTTTCTCTCTCTGAGCCTCAGGACCGACAATTAAAACTTCAGTCTTGTCCTGGTTAAGCTGTAAAAAGTTTTCTGCCATCCAAGATCTTATATCCAAGATACAGTTAAAAAGGGCATCCATTGGTCTGGTGTCATCAGGAGACACGGAGATGTACAGCTGCGTGTCATCAGCGTAACTGTGGAAGTTCACTCCATGCCTCCTGATGACACTGCCGAGAGGCAACATATACAAATTAAAAAGTACAGGGCCTAGAACCGACCCTTGAGGCACACCACATGTCATTTTATGGATCTTAGAGGAGCATGTATCCATACTCACCATAAAAGATCTGTCAGAGAGATAGGAAGTGAACCAGTTGTGTACAGCACCAGAGAGGCCCACCATGTGTTTTAGTCTGTTTAAAAGAATAGCGTGGTCTACTGTATCAAAGGCTGCGCTTAGATCCAGTAGCACCAGGACTGAGAGCTTTTGGGCGTCCCAGTTACATCTAAGATCATTTAAAACCTTTAGGAGAGCCGTCTCTGTGCTGTGGTTCACCCTAAATCCAGACTGGAATATCTCCAGGATCTGTCTATCATTGAGAAAATCAGTAATCTGAGTAAAAACAAGTTTTTCTAAGACTTTACTTAAAAATGGTAAGTTGGATACAGGTCTGTAGTTATTAAAATCATTACAATTCAAATTGCTCTTCTTCAGAAGGGGCCTCACCACCGCCGTTTTAAAGGCAGCAGGGAAGACACCCAACTGAAGAGAGCAATTCATCATGTATAAAAGCTCAGCCTCAAAAAATCCATAAAGTGTTTTAAAGAGTGAAGAAGGAATTGGATCTAAAAGACATGTGGTGGGTCTCACTGTGGAGAAAACCTTCTGAAAGTTCTCAGCATTAACCAGGACAAAGCTGTCCAGTGTCTCCTCAGGTACAATCGAGCCCTCAGATGTGTTTACAATCATATCGCGATTAGATAAAATATCAGATCTGATGGCGCTGATCTTTCCCCTGAAGTGGTCTGCAAACTGCTCACAGAGTGAGTCTGTGGGGGTTCTTTTGGAGCTTTTAAAATCAGGGTTAAATAAATGATCTATGGTGGAAAAGAGGACCTTGGGATTATTTTTGTTAATACTGATTATTTTGGCGAAGTATGAATTTCTTGACTTCCTTAATGTATTATTGTACATTTTAAGTTGTTCGGAAAATATTTGATGGTTGATATTATTTTTATTTTTCCTCCATCTCCTTTCTGCTGCCCTGCAATTTCTTTTGAGTTTTTTGACTTCTTCGTTTCTCCAGGGTGATGCATGTTTTACGTTAATCTTTTTGGTGGTGAGTGGAGCAACGGAGTCAAGGCTTTTCTTCAGTTTGCTGTTAAAATAACTAAAAATCAAATCGCAGGGTGCAGGTAAAATCACAGGGGGGCATTTGACTAAAACCCTGGTAAAATTTGCAGCCACTTCAGAGGTTAGATAGCGCCTCCTCACAGTTCGCACTGAGGTCTTCCGCTGAATAAAACCGGTGATGTTAAAAAACACACAGTAGTGGTCAGAGACAGCCAAGTCAACAACAGAGGACACGCTGGTGGACAGCCCATGGGTGATGACCAGGTCCAGAGTGTGTCCTCTGTATAGCTCACATTCACCCTTACAGCCAATTTAGAATCACAAGTTAACCTAACAAGCATTTCTTCTGTACCAAAAGAGGAAGCCAGGGTACCCTGAGGGTAAAAAGACACTTGCCTACTCACATGAAATTAGTTATTGCTGTCAGTATGAGATGTTTATTTTTTGACATTTGGAATTAAATCTATAAAAAACAGTAGTTTACTTACTGGTAAACCACTTCTACCAGGAAAACCAGGAGCACCAGTCTTTCCCTGTAATATAAAGACATTTATTGCAATAGCTATTCATTCATCCTTAGTCTCAAAAAATAAAGAGGAAATTCATCATTTAACATTTTTGGCATTATTTTGAACCCATATATATATATATATATATATATATATATATATATATATATATATATATATATATATATATATATATATATATATATATATATATATATATATATATATATTCACACCAACATGGAAATGAACACTAACTTGACTTCCTTTAGGCCCCTCTGGGCCATGTGATCCAGCTGCTCCCTTCCTGCCTTTCTCTCCAGGAAGCCCTTCACGTCCCTGCAGTCCCATTAGTCCCCGTGGACCTTCCTGGCCTAGTCTACCAGGAGCGCCCTACAAAGCAAAAACACTGTTAAAATAACACTTTTTCCAGTGAAGATATTCATGGCTTGTATTTAGAATAACAACAATGCAGATCTCTGTGTGACTTAATTAAGTTTCACTCAACTGTTTTCTTTTTTGCCTGTTCTAGAGATATAATCATCATCATCATCATCATCATCATCATTATTATTATTATTATTATTATTATTATTATTATTAGAGAAACTAATGATTTGCTAAATCCACCCCAACAGTAAAGCATCCTGCATAACAGTCCTGACAGACTAATGAAGACAAAAACCCTTTCAGTTTAAAAACCAAGTTAAGTTTCTGTTCCATTTCATAACGTTGTGAAGAGAAACAGTCCATACCCGTGCACCTTTGGCAGGAAGACACCGACATACAGAGCAGTCTCTACCTTGACACGGGCCTTCAGTGTTTCCCTGAAAAAAGAAAAGTAAAACAAACAAAACACAGGTGCTCGTAAGCATTAGAAGAGAACAGCAGGCTGATTATATTTGCTGATTCTCAGTCTTGAGAAAAAATATAGTTTCCTATAGAGACTGAACAGTGCAGATTAGAAAGCTTTGCACATATCAGTGTTCTCACACTGATGGCTAAATAGACCTGACCTTGATAAGAATTATTTTGTCTTGACATTCTACTGAAAACCTGTACTGAGTTCAAACATCAGTGTGTGTGTGTCTTCTGGGAGTGTTGCACCGCAGAAATATCTGTGTTGAAAACATTAGTAATGTTTTCTCTAAGGCCACTAAATATTTACACTGGTGAAAATTAGTGAGACCCTTCTGCACATCTGTTGATAAACCTGTCTGCTTTAGATCTAAACTTCATGGGATGCGCCCCAACTTTCAGAAAATGAAGTGCAACGGTCAGTTATACTTTTAATAGGACAGTGGGGTTCAGTGTAATAACCAAATGCACTTTGTGGGAATAGAAAACGCTGGAATTTTTCTATTGCTACAGAAAATATTTAAACAAGTAGTATAATAATAATAATAATAATAATAATAATAATAATACATTTTATTTGAGGGCGCCTTTCAGAAACCCAAGGTCACCTTACAAAAAACACAATTAATAAAAGGAACAATAGTCATAAAATACATAAAATAAGTCAAAATTACAAAACAGAGCGTGACAACAGATAAAATCAGCATTAAAGCGAATAAGCCAGTTTAAACAGATGTGTTTTGAGCTGTGTCTTAAATAAATATTACATGCATAATATTTAATGTATTTTTGATTTTGTCTAACTAACACAGGGTCAGAATTATATAGAGAGAGTCAATTACAGGGAGTGCAGAATTATTAGGCAAATGAGTATTTTGTCCACATCATCCTCTTCATGCATGTTGTCTTACTCCAAGCTGTATAGGCTCGAAAGCCTACTACCAATTAAGCATATTAGGTGATGTGCATCTCTGTAATGAGAAGGGGTGTGGTCTAATGACATCAACACCCTATATTAGGTGTGCATAATTATTAGGCAACTTTCTTTCCTTTGGCAAAATGGGTCAAAAGAAGGACTTGACAGGCTCAGAAAAGTCAAAAACAGTGAGATATCTTGCAGAGGGATGCAGCAGTCTCAAAATTGCAAAGCTTCTGAAGCGTGATCATCGAACAATCAAGCGTTTCGTTCAAAATAGTCAACAGGGTCGCAAGAAGCGTGTGGAAAAACCAAGGCGCAAAATAACTGCCCATGAACTGAGAAAAGTCAAGCGTGCAGCTGCCAAGATGCCACTTGCCACCAGTTTGGCCATATTTCAGAGCTGCAACATCACTGGAGTGCCCAAAAGCACAAGGTGTGCAATACTCAGAGACATGGCCAAGGTAAGAAAGGCTGAAAGACGACCACCACTGAACAAGACACACAAGCTGAAACGTCAAGACTGGGCCAAGAAATATCTCAAGACTGGTTTTTCTAAGGTTTTATGGACTGATAAAATGAGAGTGAGTCTTGATGGGCCAGATGGATGGGCCCGTGGCTGGATTGGTAAAGGGCAGAGAGCTCCAGTCCGACTCAGACCCCAGCAAGGTGGAGGTGGAGTACTGGTTTGGGCTGGTATCATCAAAGATGAGCTTGTGGGGCCTTTTCAGGTTGAGGATGGAGTCAAGCTCAACTCCCAGTCCTACTGCCAGTTTCTGGAAGACACCTTCTTCAAGCAGTGGTACAGGAAGAAATCTGCATCCTTCAAGAAAAACATGATTTTCATGCAGGACAATGCTCCATCACACGCGTCCAAGTACTCCACAGCGTGGCTGGCAAGAAAGGGTATAAAAGAAGAAAAACTAATGACATGGCCACCTTGTTCACCTGATCTGAACCCCATTGAGAACCTGTGGTCCATCATCAAATGTGAGATTTACAAGGAGGGAAAACAGTACACCTCTCTGAACAGTGTCTGGGAGGCTGTGGTTGCTGCTGCACGCAATGTTGATGGTGAACAGATCAAAACACTGACAGAATCCATGGATGGCAGGCTTTTGAGTGTCCTTGCAAAGAAAGGTGGCTATATTGGTCGCTGATTTGTTTTTGTTTTGTTTTTGAATGTCAGAAATGTATATTTGTGGATGTGGAGATGTTATATTGGTTTCACTGGTAAAAATAAATAATTGAAATTGGTATATATTTGTTTTCTTTGTTAAGTTGCCTAATAATTATGCACAGTAATAGTCACCTGCACACACAGATATCCCCCTAAAATAGCTAAAACTAAAAACAAACTAAAAACTACTTCCAAAAACATTCAGCTTTGATATTAATGAGTTTTTTGGGTTCATTGAGAACATGGTTGTTGTTCAATAATAAAATTATTCCTCAAAAATACAACTTGCCTAATAATTCTGCACTCCCTGTATATACACATACCCCATTTAATATTTGGTATAAATGTCCTTTGGTGAGTTATACCTTGACATGACACTTTTCATAGCCATCAACAAGTTTCTACCATAATTCTGTCCAAATATTTCACCACGCTTCATGGAAGAATTGGTGGAGTCCATTTAAAATGGCTGGTTTCCTGGCACAGACTGAGCATTAAGGCTCCATCCAGCCTCTGAAGTGGAGGTGGTAACTGTCATTCTCACCACGTTACACTTAGGTGTAAACTGCTCTAGTGCAAAAGGGACCCTCAGGTTCCCGTTGAGTGGATTCGAACCCCCGACCTTCTAATCATGGGGCAACCATGCTACCTACTGAGCTATCCCTGCCCCTGCCACCTCTAGCCAACAAACACCACCAAAGTTAAAGTTTTCCATCACCTGTCTACTCTTAGAATTTCTGTCCAGTAAAATTATGAACAGAATCGGTGACAAAGGGCAGCTTTGGCAGAGTCCAACACCCACCAGAAATAAGTCTAACATTGTCAGCAATCTGAACCATGCTCCTGTTGCAGTTGTACAGGGATTGAACGGTCTATAGCAACAAGCCAGACAGCTAATACTCCCGCAGCACCCCCCACAGTGGGCGCTACTCAAGGAGCATTGTCGAATACCTTCTCCAAGTCTTCAAAACACATGTAGACATGTGTAGAGTGGTTTGGCAAACACCTACGCACACTCGAATATCATCAAGAGGATAAAGAGCTGGTTCTAGAAGCTTTTTGTTAGCCTTTCGATATGTCTAGGATCATTTTCTTGTTGGACGACCTATTTGTGTTCAAATTCATTTCAAGTAGTAGTCCTCTTGTTTCATTGTTCCATCCACTTTGCGCAATGTGAAAGAAATCATTAAAATGACATCCATGTATGTCCATGATGAGTATATGTAAACTTCTGACCACAGCTATAACTGTTTGCTTGCCAATGGTGTCATATGTGAATAATGCTAAGTATTAAAACTCTGTGAATATTAAAGTTAAATTCTTTGTGCAAGAAAACACAAAGTGAGACATTTGAGAATATCAAATGTGAAAGTTATTATTAGTAATTTTTTAGTATTAAACACAAACTATTGGATAACAACATGGTCTTTTTACCACTCGCACACTTTTTTGGCAACAAAACCACCTGCCCTGTTCTGCTTGCTACAATAGTTGAGCCATGATTATTAATTAAAATAAAAGGCTTTGACTTTGGTCAGTGAGTTAAAAGTATAGGAAAGCCCAATGCTCAGCTTGGCTGCCTGGTTCAGAAAAATATTGTGATACTTGGAAGTTGATCAGTTTATTTGTTTATTTTAAATTTGTTTATATATATATATATATATATATATATATATATATATATATATATATTAGTGCCTCTGTGCTGTCTTTCAGTCCAGCTTTGTCCAGGGTGCAAGATGCTAGCAGGCAAGGCATACATGGAACGCCATAACCAAGTGGCCGGCATAGTGTACAGGAACATCTGTGCGGAGTATAACCTGGAAGTCCCGAGGTCAAAATGGGAGATGCCCCCAAGGGTGGTGGAGAATGACCGAGCTAAGATCCTGTGGGACTTCCAGATACAGACGGACAAAATGGTGGTGGCTAACCAACCGGACATAGTGGTGGTAGACAAACAGAAGAAGACGGCCGTAGTGATCGATGTAGCGGTTCCGAATGACAGCAATATCAGGAAGAAGGAACACGAGAAGCTGGAGAAATACCAAGGGCTCAGAGAAGAGCTCGAGAGGATGTGGAGGGTGAAGGTAACGGTGGTCCCCGTGGTAATCGGAGCACTAGGTGCGGTGACTCCCAAGATAGGCGAGTGGCTCCAGCAGATCCCGGGAACAACATCGGAGATCTCTGTCCAGAAGAGCGCAGTCCTGGGAACAGCTAAGATACTGCGCAGGACCCTCAAGCTCCCAGGCCTCTGGTAGAGGACCCGAGCTTGAAGGATAAACCGCCCGCAGGGGCGTGCTGGGTGTTTTTTTTATATTTATATATATATTTATTTATCATTTGCATTTTCTCTATTTTATTATGATGTATTCTCTAAGTAGCTACTATAAACATACTGTGTATAGACAAAAAATAGGCAAAACAGGAACTCAACCAATACATTTGTCACGTCCAGTTTAGCATTTTGAAGTATTTGTGTGCAAAAGCCCATAGTATGCGGCTTAACATAAAGTACCAGGGATAAACAACATCAACAGATAAGGAGCTAAACAGTCTTCCAGGTGCAGTGAGATTCCCCTGGGAAATACTTAGCAAATCCTAACTTAAGAGTCTATCTGTTTGGTATGTTTGTTTGCATAGCGACATACAGATTGTGATAAGCAATAACATGTTGAGTTCACTGAACAGCAGAGTCGGGGCTATGCTTATGTTACACTGATAAACGGAACATAAAACTACAGTCCTGGCTGCTCTAACAGTAGCAGTAGCACCGGCTGCATTAAGGAAAATGTAATTCAAGTGTGTTTAGCAAATTACATGAAAGAATTCATTCAAACCTGAGCCACTGTAGTTGGACTAAGCTCTGCAATGGATGGGGATAGCTATCTAAAGCTAATGCTAATATATTTAAAGTAAAATTAACATGTTTAAAAATGTGGCAACAAAAATTAATGAAATGTGATTTTCTTAAATTAAAATTCATTACTATTCATTACTCAATGTATAATTTATTCGCAATATAGTACAAGAACTCGGAGTAGATATGCTATGTATAATAGTTATGTTAAGTATGAATATAAATGTCTATAAAATAATTCTTACTGCCTTGAGCTGCTGCACAAAGAAGATGAGGGAAAGCATCCACCTGTGAAAACAAGAGTGTTAAAAGGTTAGCGCTTTTCTTTTTGAGCACCTACTGGATGCTATTACACAACTGTAAATGACCAAGAGAGAGACCCTTGTATGGAGTTTGATCTATTAGTCTGATATGTTCTGAGCAAATCTTTCCCACTCACTGTTATCACCTTGGTGTCCACTTAGTATTTGAAAGTGAAAGTATGTGCCTCTGTGCCTGCCTCAGAGCAGATCTTCTTTTTACTTCTAGTATACAAGCATACAGATGTTTGCATATTTGAATAAACAGGCCAGAAGAATGCCTGTCTTCAGGTAAACACACTTACAGAGTTATTAATGTGAGTGTCATAGCTTACGTTCAGTCAAAGAGGTCTGAGTGGAATCTAAAGATAGCAAGGGTTAAGGACTATTTTTTTGATTCAGTCATAAAAATTTGCATTATTATCTGAATACTCTTACCAAAAAGCTAACATGTGCCTCATATTGAGTTCTGCAAAAATATTGTAGTTATTAAAAATATTGGAGTGAGACGTACCAAAGAGCAAACAAAGTCGCAGGAGTAACCGAGGATTTCATCTCTCAAGTCCACTTCACAGCTGCTTGCTGGCCTCAGTGCTGCCACCTGTGGATTAAAACAAAAGAATGAAACAGCAAAAACACCTGTTAGGCAAAGGGCACTTTGTATGAAAGTGAGAGATAAGGTAGAAGATACAGAACATGCAGTTATGACATTTAAAAAGTGGGAGCATGCAACTGATTAAGGATTTTTAAAAGACTAGTTCCACTATGCACAACAAGTATTTGCTACTCACCCAAATTCAGAGCCCAAAATGATTTTCATGAAGTTCATTTAGCTCTAGCCAAGTAGCTTAATCCCTAACTTGAGATTCCATCTTATCTCCTGTCCTCATGCCAGTAAAAAACCAAAGTGAGAAACGTCCGCTGCAGGGACCAGCGAGAGTGAGATGAGAAGAAGCGTTTTGACTGGGAATAAACACAACAGAAAATTCAGACCGCCTCTCTATTCAAGGTCAAGTTAAACAACTTCTCCGGGCTGTACTGTCTAAAGTCATAAAGTCAGATGGGGAAACCTTGATTGAGGACTGCCGTCACGTAACATCACCCAAAGCACTGCGGTAGATGAGTGAAATTTGAAAGCTGGTTACAGAGGAGAGCACTCAAGGAGACACCTATCCCCCCTGGAGTGCCTGTGGTTATTCCCAAACTACTGATGTAAATGCAGAAAGAAAAGCCATGGGAACTCCAACATTCATAACTCCAATAATCTTGTTGGCTGCAATGCTGGTGATGACTGATGGAAAAAAGGTAAGATCCTTCTTATTTCTCCTTATTAGTTTTATTGACTGTTTTAAATTAAGCTTTGCATGCACTGATAATCCATCACTGCACTGACTGTCTTTTTTTAAATATAAACACATGGGACATGGTCTCTTTTGTGGCTGACTCTGGATTAAAAAAATTGTGTTGCTTTCCTTCATGTCACCCTGCATGGACTGGGCTTGTTGTTGAGCTGTACTGACTTATTAATCGACATTGCTCGAGAGAAAACCACATAACAACTCAATTCTGTATCTAAATACAGTGTTTTTCTTTTCCTCTAAAAAAATATAGGTTCAAGAATGACATTGAATATTTTTCTCAAAGCTGTAGATCAGTAACTTCTTAAATAGTAATGCCGTATAGGACTCTCTTTTTCTCTTTTTGGTAACTCTGTGAGGACCTTAATGACTGTTTACTGGAAAAAAGCATCCTGAAACCATTTTTTAAACATCTTCCAAAGAAATGGGATGCTTTTTTTTTCAGCCTGTTTGCTGATGCACTCCATTAGGTAATGTGTACAGCACTCTTCAGTGTGCTATGTTGGTGGGCCTTTTTATGGTAGGTCATGGAAAAGTTTGATGTTGTTTCATGTGCAAAAGAAAAAAAAAGCTGAAAAACTGAATTAATTATAGCTTAATGACCAATGTAATAAATTTCCAGTAATTAGGTATAACGGTTTTATCATTGTAGCTGTTCTTGCTAAGCTGCTTTTGTCTCAAGGGTGGCCTAATATTTAGACTACAAACAACACTGTGCAGATTACTCTTTTTCTATACTTTATTACCCCACTTTTTAAAGTCTGTTAGCTTCACTAAACCTTTTTCACTGCTGACAAGCAAATATGTGTGCAGCTTTCTAATTAAAGGCCACCGTGTTCAATAGAGACTCAGGAGGGTATTAACACAGCAGAGTGTCAAGTTTATATAGTGGATTGTCATTTATGCTTAGAAATATCTACTCATATATGCTTAGAGTTTTATAATCAATGTCATGTTGGTAGAGGTTTGATCTTTAGTAGTCTGTGGAGACTCTGTGTGCCTCCCAGAGTGTTCTGGCATTCACACGGTCGTACCTTCTCTTATTGTTTTGTGGTAGGATAAACGTAAAAATCAACAAAAAAGGAAAAAGATTTTACACCAAAGCTACGGTGAAAAAACTGAGAAATCACCTATTTATGCTTTTTTTTTTTAAATGCAGTATATGCAGGATTATGCAAAATGAAAATACTTTACAGTCAGTAGGACAACTGACTTTGAGGAAGCAGCATTACATTACAAATATTTGACAATTTGTCAAAAACACAATTGTTTTTATTCTATTTTGCTTTTTTTATTTTGTGCATTAGAAATTAAAAAATGTAAACTTTCTTCTAGTGTGTGTGCAACGGAAGATCAAGGTGCCGCTGTGATGGAGTGAAAGGCAGCAGGGTAAGTGTCTAATTCACTGTCTGTGTCAAAGACTCAGTTCATCCTCCTGCAGTTTACAGCTACTTATTTCTTCTTTTCACAAAACTTTCATTCTTTTTTTTTTTCTCAAAGCAAGATTTGTACTTCCCGTGACTACGGTGTACACCCCACTAATTAAATAATTTTTCAAAGTAACAAATAATTTAATTATGAAACACATCTTAGAATATATGCAAATAGACACATTCGTCATAGAAATATAAAATTCTCTAGTCATTCATTACCCCCTAAATGTAATGATGAAGTAAATTGTTTTCATTTTTACTGTTATGTAGACTGTACAGTTTTATCAATAAACAAAAGAAAATGGATGTATGGCTAAATATATCCTTTACGAAGGATATGGATAAATATTTCAGTGTGTTTACACACTAGGTTTGTTGCAGTTATAAATATAACAATTTCTCTCATTTTAACCACATACAGCTGATAAATGTACCAATACCAGTTATAGTTGGCAATATTTCCATAAGCATTCACAAAACAGCATCTATGTATTTACTTATAAAGTGACAATACCAATGAAGCTGCTGTTTGTTTACTGGTTGCCACCTTATGTCCTTTCTTTCTGTGTGCTATTACTTTTCATTCATACATTTACACACACAGGGAGACAAAGGATTTCCAGCAAATCCAGGTTCCCCTGGGCCACCAGGACGTCCTGGACCAGATGGTCCCACTGGCCCGATGGGACTAAAGGTAAAACTTAAACTCTCATTAAGTTTTCTCATATTAACACAGTTTGTAGTGTCAATCTAAATTAGATCTTATATTATTATATGTGATATATAATTCAAAATTTCTTATATGCCTACACATTTTTAATTGAACTTGTTAAATGAAAGGAAAAATCAACATGAAATGGTGTAGTATAACCTCGGGTAGGTTCCTCCGGGAAATTCAGTAAATAAATAACGAAGTAACCAAGGACACCACATGATTTAACAGCCTGAAGAAAGAAGAAATCATTTTCAGTGTGACTTCATCAGTTGCTCACATTGCTTTGAAGGAATTTTGGCCCACTCACCAACTAACATGTTGCTTTAGCTCACTGAGGTTTGCACATAGAAATGTTCTCTGAGCACTGTGCAGTGGGATTCGGGGGTAAATTCAGTTGGAGCACTGTGTTAATATGCACTTAAATGCTCCAGACCAGCAAACTGCAGAATCGCTGCTTTTTAGAGGTGCTTTTTGTTAATTTAATTTTTAAGTTTTAATTTAAGTTAATTTGATTTAGCAGCACTTGTGTACTTACCCTGATAAATACTATGGAGTCAGTAAGGGTGTGCTTGTACTTCATAGTCGAATGAAACTTTTCTTTTTTTACATGACTGTATGTGTTGCTATACCATGCCATAGGGATTAATTAAAAGTTTGCCTACTATGACAGGGAAACACTGGGCATGATGGACCAGCAGGACCAAAAGGCGATCCGGTAAAAGAAAAAAATGTCTGTTTGTCTTTCAGTCAGTAACACCTACATGTATGTTAAAAATGAAAGCTATTTTTGCTTCTGTCATTACAGGGACTCGAAGGCAAAGAGGGTTTTGCTGGGAGTCATGGCTTACCAGTGAGTTGTCTTGTTGTGTATACAAGTCTAATGTATGAATCACAGACATGCATATTCCTGCAGATCCTCATACATGGCTGTTGTGTTTTATATAGGGTGTCCCAGGCTTACAGGGGCCTCCGGGCCCACCGGGAGCCCCAGGCTGCAATGGAACAGATGTATGAAAATATTGCATATTAGCTGTGGACCTATAATGCTTTGAACTTTTTTCAGGGTTAGGATTGGGGCTTCTAATTTGAAAGAGCACATTTTTAAATGTATTATAGGTTAAAGAGTTTGTAATTTCAATGCATGTTCTCAACGCATTACTTTCCAAAAGGGGGAAGACGGACCTCCCAGTATACATGGGACCTCTGGTCTTGATGGACTGCCAGTAAGAACAAAACAAAACATTTTTTTTATTCTGTGTTGCTACACTTCTCAGTGACTCTGGTATCATATTTCATTGCATCATCATTTAAAATTACCCAAATGAACAATTGATAAATAAATGTTTGAATATTTGTTTTTCATCCACAGGGTCCACCGGGTCAGCCTGGACCTAAGGTAATGATAAGCTGCTTCATGGCGTTGTGCTAAATTCTTTTTGTACCAGTGAAAGATGTGTCTGCAGAATTGCTCAGCAATGGCTGTCATTCAAGAAGCTTAGCTAGTTAAAGTTATCCTTACCAATGTAAATATTACAATTAGAAAGCTAATTGTTTGGGCAAGAACTACTGGGAACTGTTCATGTTTATTTGAATGCACAAGAATGCTAGAAAATGTGATTCTAGTGTTTAAAAGAACTGACCCTCTAAAAGCTTCAGAAAATACAATGTATGTATATGTGTACCCCTATATGTGTTCCTGTGTTGTGATATTCAACATTTACCAGTCTTCAAATCACATTTCCTTTGATGGTGGCTGAGCAAAAAGCATGCATCCATGCCATCAGGGGAAAAAGGGGGATTCTCAAAGCTCTGACACAAATTCTGAGTTGAGGGATTTCAGAGGAAGCACTGACTTTTAACCAGTTCGAAATATGTGCGGTTATGTCTGGGTTAGGGTACACAACACATTACCAAGGTTGATAAAAACCTTTTAAAAGTGACAGTCAAAGTCTACAGATGCCAGTTACTAACAAGATTTATTAACTGCAACTATAAAGTATTATTACATTTTTGAAGCGTCATTTTCATAGGGTGAATCTTGGATACAAGGCAGTTCACAACCAGGGCCCCGTGGACCACCTGGGAGGGATGGACAGCCGGTAACATTTTAGACTGCTCTCTTAATAAATAAATCCTGTCAGTCAGACACACATATATTTATTTTTGAACAGTTATGTTTATTTTATATTGAAAGCAAAGTTTCCTTGAATTTTAGGGAGATCCAGGTTTACCTGGATACAAAGGACAACCTGGTGAACCTGGACCAAGGGGATCTGTTGTAAGCAAAGCTTTTTCTGAGATTTTTGTGGATGACATGTTTTTGTGTGATGTTTAACCTTAAGTGTGTAAGTTCTTTATGAACAGGGCTTTCCTGGACGTCGAGGGCCTCCAGGACCAAAGGTAATGCTGTTAGAATTAAATTTGCGTATGTGTGTACAGGTTTGAAAGCTTGTATTGTGATAATGAGTCCGTCAAAAAAGTAAAACCACAGCTGCTGTGAGTCTTGAGTTATTCACACCCTAAAACTATTCACGTGAACTGCCTGATAAAAGCAAATATGAATAAAATTTTCTGGTTTATGAAAAACAAAACTTTTATTTTAGGGTCAGGAAGGTATTAGTGGTGCCCCAGGACCTCAAGGACCTAAGGTAGTTTCTTTTTCACTATTATTGTGGCAGCATTGTATCATAATTCATGCCGACAGTTGTGTATATTATGTCTTGTTTTTTTCAGTGAGGGTAATTTAAATTTTTATGTTGTAGGGGAGACAAGGCCCACCAGGTCCACCTGGACCAAAAGGTCGGATCACGGAGCTTGTCTCAGGGGGTCTCGTGTTAGAGGTACAGGAACAATTTCATGTAATACTCTTCGACAAAATCATCATTGCCTTTCTAGTTTTGGAACATGACCCAAGGATTTCTCACGTCACACTGTTCACTCTTCGGTGACTGGGCTGCATATTTTCCTACTTTTGCAGTGGCTGATTGAACAGTAACCTGCACTAACCTGCTAATTTCAATCGACAGAACAAAAAAAACAACATTTGTTTACTAATGGGAAGAGATGAAAGAAGGCAAAGAAAAAAAATTACTTAAAAATAATCTTGAAGGGCATATGTTTCCAATGTGTGAATAGTGACACTATGAGAAAAAATCACAGGCGCATTACCAGAACTGTTTTGCCCAAAGCATTTCAAAGCAACTGGGTAAGTAGTCAAAACATGCTGCCGTGTTTGGGACCAAAGAGATGAGATTTCCAATTCCTTTCTAAAATGATTAACTAGCAAACTTACAAAAAGGATGAGGCAAAATTAAAAGCAAATGAAGCATAGTAAATACAGATATAATATTTATAAATACAATTTAAAAATACAATTCTAAACATTTGGTCCCTGAACTGCTCTTTCCACATCCTGCCACTCTAATACAGAAATATTGTCATTGAAATTATCAGAACATAACTTCAGTTGTTTTTATTTTTTCATTCTTATTTAGGGGTTAAAAGGAAACAAGGGAGATATAGGAGAAAAGGGCTGCAAAGGTTCAACGGTAAGTACAGAATTAAAATTCAAGACGACTGAATACATTCACTAATTTTAAAGAAACTTTCTGATTCTTGTCCTTATTTTAATCTGTTTCCAGGGAGAACCTGGTTATGGACAATATAGTAAAGGCGCAAAAGGAGGCAGAGGATTACCAGGTCCAGAGGTAAGACACAGCATCCCATTACCACTCAGTTTTTCCATTTGACTGTGTACAAACATATGGCATTTGGTTAATCAATTTATTGTGCCTGATATTCCACAATTCTCACACATCCCCCTATTTTTTCATTCCTTCCCTTTGCACCAAAGGGTTACCCGCACCAGTATGAATAGCACGAAAAAGAGGATGAGCAGCAGAGGGCAGTGATGCAACATCAAACTCAATGCGATTTGCCATTTAAGACGAGAGAAAAGACTGTCATTGGTTATCTACATTATAGTAATCACTTCATCAAAATTATTTTTGCTAAGACAGCAGCAACCAACAACAAACATAATTATGTTGCATAGTTTTATTATTAGCCCATTGAAGCTCTCTGTTTAGGCCATCCCAGTTCAGGGACAACAGCAGCGTCTCTAAATCAAAGAAACTGATCATTCTACATATTTTTAGTGTGTCTTCAGACTGAGGGGGGCACAGCATTGCTTAAAAGGGTCCTCAAAAAGCTCCAACCCTGATATGGTCACATTCTCATTTCATATATATTAGAAGTCACTGCTTCAAAGACCACATATGTGTCTTTGAATAAGAATTTTTAATTTGAATTGAATTTCTGTTTGAAATTTTTTTATTTTTATATATTTATTTGAAGGCCTATTTTACCTATTTTTATTTTAGAATAGAATAGCTCTTTATTATCATTGTACAATGAAATTATGGGTGCTCCACGGCAACTGTGCAGGGTGAAAAATATATAAATAGTAAAGACTTCAGGAATAAATAGCAAACAAAAGACAGTCGAGAGGAATATATACAAAACAAGAGAAAGGCACACATTGGAGGGCAAAGTGCTTGGAAGCAGTGCAAAAGGATTTGTTCTGAGTATAGAGTCCATATGTGAGTGGCCTGAGTGATGCGGGTTACTCAGGCCATGATTGGTGAGGTGGGTAGGAAGGGATGGGGTGTGGGGGGATAGTGTTTGTTAAAAGTCTGAAAGCCCTACAGAAAGAAGCTGTTAGTGAGTCTGGAGGTGTGGGACCTGATTAACCTGAGGCGCCAATCACAGGTCAGCAGGTCAAACAAGTTGTGGGCGGGGTGCAAGGGGTCGCCCTCCAGAGGTGGCAGAGGGCAAACGATTTTTTGAGGAACATGAAGATTTACATGAAGATCACAAACATTTGGCATTTTACAGTCTAAAAACTGTATTTTTGAGACCTAAGTAAAAAATCTATGAGAAGATAAATAAAAACATGTACTTCATCCTGAAAAACTCAACCTTATATGAATCTTCATGCTTATGCTTATTTGTCCTTACAGGGTAAGCCAGGCAAGGATGGTGATCCTGGACCACATGGATTTGTGGTACTGTTTTGTTATGCTTAAAAACAGTACGATAGATAGATAGATAGATAGATAGATAGATAGATAGATAGATAGATAGATAGATAGATAGATAGATAGATAGATAGATAGATAGATAGATAGATAGATAGATAGATAGATAGATAGATAGATAGATAGATAGATAGATAGATAGATAGATAGATAGATAGATATTGAATATATATATTGAATACAACAATACAACTGTTGAATACAACATATTTCTGTTTAGGGAAGACCTGGCCCCAGAGGGGATCCAGGATATCCAGGAGTGCCAGGAGTGCCGGTCAGTTGTCCTTTCTTCTTACTAATTATTCAGATTCTTTAAATTCTTTAAAATGTGCATTTATACATTAAAGTACTAAATCAAATCAGTAAAGGTGGTATAGTACCAAAGAAAAATCTCTTGAAGGGCTAATAATATTTTGCATGACACTTTGTTTGTATCCTCTAAATAGGGTGAAAAGGGAAATAGGGGTCTGCCTGGCCCAAGTGGAGATGTGAGTTTATGACAGTTTTCTACTTTACAGTCCTTATATGGTCAGAAAAATGCTACATTAGTCTTTGTTATGGATACAGAATGAATTTCTGTGGATTTTATTTGAATCCATCACTTCCTGTTGTTCTAAAACGTCCAATACAATTTTGTTTACAGACATATGTGACTGAGCCAATCAAAGGATACAAGGGAGATCCTGGTCATCAGGGCCCACCTGGACTTCCTGGGCCTCGGGGTGCATAATACTCTATAGTATACAAACTAATGAAGAAGATATACAACAGAATAGCAAATCCTAAAGTCAAAGCCTGCACCAGTCATGAGCCGATGAAAAAAAACCTTGCTTTATTGTAGCTGACTTGCCCATACAATAATAACACATGTGGCTATTCTTTTCTCAGGTATTGTGGGCTTTCCTGGACCACGAGGACCTCCAGGTGTGAAGAAAGAATTTGAAAGAGAATAACATCCTTTGTACCTTCATCCACATGTTAAGCTTATTTTGTAAAGCTTGCTCATGGCCTCTCACTTTACCCTGCACAGGATTAGGTATTGATGTGCCTGGCCTACGTGGTCCCAATGGCCTTCCAGGCCTAAAAGGTGATTCTGGGGAGCCTGGGGCTGATTATATCGGACCTCCGGGTCTAGATGGAGAGCCTGGTGACCAAGGACCTCCTGGAGATCAGGGCCCACCTGGAATCCCTGAAGACAGAAGTATGCAAAAATGTTCTCCCCTAAATCCTCCAAATACTATAACTTCAAATGCTAACAATAAACCTACTGCAAGATGTCATGTCACAATCGGTTGGGGGTGAGTGGATGAAGACAGGACAAAGACATGCTGTGGAAGAGACAAAACAACAACTAATTAAATGTTCAATATCTATCATGCTTAACAAAACAAATAAATAAACAAATAACTTTGAAAGTTTAGCTTTTTATTTATAGAATTGTAGCATGTATGTTGTGGACCACTGATAGTCATTGAACAGAGTGGATATGGATTTTTAAACTCTTAGATATAGGCTAAATGACTATAGTGAAGGATATTAATGACATACTACTGCAATAATTATACAGATATTTAGAGGAAATGTTTTGAAAGTGTAATTAGGACACTAAGTTTGTTGTCGTTTGTAGCTAACAGAGTTACCAAGGGTCTGCCAGGAATTAAAGGAGTGAATGGATTGCCTGGACTCATGGGATACGATGGGGTGTTTGGAATGAAAGGTTGGATTGTTTTTAAAGCCTTCTTTTTTAATTTTTTAAACCATTGTAGTTAGTATTTATTATTTATTTCAAACTTGTTATGACTTATTTTTACTAGCAGACTACTGTGTTGTGTGCAGTTGTCATCAAGGCCTTTGAATCTCATATATAAAATAATATTGTGCAATAATTGAGATTTTAAAAAATGTTTGTTTCTTTGTACAGGACAAAAGGGGGATCCCTGTTATGAGTGTACTGGATCAGGATTCCCAGGACCTCCAGGTCCCCAGGGTGAAACTGGCCCGCCTGGTAACAAGCACTGCATAACAGATGAATTTTATTCTATCTGAGTTGCGCATTCAAATTCACTTTTACTGGTAGTGATGGAAAGCAAATAAGATTTAAAACTAGAATGTGCACTATTTCTGCCGCTCAGGCTTCAATCAGCCTCGAGGTGATAAAGGTGATCCTGGTTTCCCAGGACCTAAAGGCTTACCAGGAAGACCTGTAAGAAAACATGTGTTGAAATTTTTGCTTTGTTGTAAGTTTGTTTTTCTTTACCTATGTAAACACTTAATATTAATTCTTTTCCAAAGGGTCCAATTGGTGAAGCAGGTTTTCCAGGTCGAAAAGGAGAGAAGGGAGAGTCGTATTCCTTTGGTGCTCCTGGGCCAAAGGGAGAAAAAGGGGACCAGGGACAGCTTGGGAGGCCTGGGGATCCGGGTTTACCTGGACTTCCAGGATTGCCAGGTCGCAAAGGCAATCCAGGGCTTCCAGGGGATCCGGTGAGAAATTGCTGACAAATCTGAGTTTTACATGACATTTTTTGCCTTCTGCAATTCCACATCTCAGGTGTCACATTTGATGCTTCAGAGGTTTTAACATGTACAGGAGCAAAACAAATTTTTTTTTTAGTCATAGCTAGAACAAGTATTCTGCCACTCTATAGTATTTCTTCTCTGGTGAAACGGGAGACCGTGGAGTCCAAGGCCCACCAGGCCCTTTAGGCAGACCAGGACCAGACGGCTACTCTGGGCCAGTGGGTTATGGACCTGCTGGGCCTCCAGGAATGAAAGGAGATAATGGGGTATCTGGCTTTCCAGGGCAGCCAGGAATTCCAGGTTATATTATATACTGATTAATGTAAAATTTAATAAAAACTTAAATATAGTAAAATACTAACATACATCTCTCCTTTATTGCAGGAGAAAAGGGGGAACCTGGAGTCATATACAGTAAAGGACTTCCTGGCCCACCTGGATTGAAGGGTTGGCCAGGTTCACCTGGAAGCCCAGGTAAGTACTGCATGTGGATATGCTGTATGGATGCATAACTCAATAGGTGGATGAATAATTGGATGGATGGAAAACAATGGCAGAAGAGAAACATATTTTATATCACCAAAACAAATGTCAGGTCATCCAGGGGCTCCAGGTCATCTAGGACCACCAGGTATACCAGGCCAGAAAGGAGAACGTGGCCCGTTGTCATTTCCTGGAATGCCAGGGAAACAAGGACAGAAAGGTAGGTTCTGTGAATTTATGCAGAAAACATTTGCATATTTGCAAACACATAAAATATTTCCTAGATATGAGATTACTTTGATTGTCTCAAAAGGAAATGAGGACTAGTCACATAGATGATTTATGTGTTTACTGATAAGTATGTATTTTTCAGGTGACAAGGGCCAACCAGGTGTCCCAGGCCCTCCAGGTAGAGGTTCCCCAGGTCAGCCAGGCCAAGAAGGCCCTCCTGGTCCTCCAGGACCAAAGGTTAGAAACAAAGTTGATACAACATACATCTTCATATAGCAAACACTCTATTGCACTTTACTGGTCTTTACAGGAAGGCATAAAAGCAAAAAATAAATAAATAAAAATTATTTTTTACATTATTGTCTAGGTATTTGATTTTAAAAACTGGCCAATCAAATGATTGCTTCCTTCATGTTATGTCAGTTCTTTGTGAAGGGAGATCAGGGAATGACAAAGAAATGAGAAAATGCAGCATTCTTTTTTTCATAATCAAAGGCTTGGAACATTACCAAACACTACCAAACATTATACCTTGCAATATAATTCTGGAAGCAGATTAAGTAGTGAATGCTAACATATACATTATGTCCTCTATTTTTCTAATAACAGGGTGATAGCAACCTTGGACACTCTGGGCCTCCAGGCTTCCCAGGGCTTCCAGGTGAAGATGGAGATCCCGGGCCTGCAGGTGATCCTGGGAATCCTGGCTTACCTGGATATCCAGGGCTAACTGGCAGTCCTGGTTTTCCAGGAGAAAAGGGTACTGATGACTAAACTGACTATTGACTAAAATCAAAACTGTACTCTTCATAAGCACATAATAAAGCACAAACTTGCAACAATATTGATCTGTTTGCTACATTGATTGTGTTATTGATTTGTGCAGGAGTAAAGGGTTCTGAAGGGCTTCCAGGGCTACCTGGTAGCAAAGAATCATGTAAAGGCTTGCCTGGGCCAAGTGGAGAACCAGGACCAAGTGGTTCTGAAGGACCTCAAGGTTAGTCTATGCTAGACTTGTGTGGTGTATTTGGTGTTAGCCCTGAAAGAACATTACAGACAGATAAAAAAACAGGTAAAAGCTTAGTAATACCAATCTGGATATAAAATTAGTGCAGTTATGGCGTTAACGTCATTTTAACGAGATTAACGCTGACAGCACTAATATTTTTATATATTAAATTTCCTTTGCTCCTCACCTTTATACACACACACACACACACACACAGGTTGCCGGTTCGAGCCCCGGCTTGGACAGTCTCGGTCGCTGTGTCCTTGGGCAAGACACTTCACCCGTTGCCTACTGGTGGTGGTCAGAGGGCCCGGTGGCGCCAGTGTCTGGCAGCCTCGCCTCTGTCAGTGCGCCCCAGGGTGGCTGTGGCTACAATGTAGCTTGCCATCACCAGTGTGTGAATGTGTGTGTGAATGGGTGGATGACTGGATATGTAAAGCGCTTTGGGGTCCTTAGGGACTAGTAAAAGCGCTATATAAATACAGGCCAGGCCATTACACACACACACACACACACACACACACATATATAAAACAAAAAAAAAAACACCCAGCACGCCCTGCGGGCGGTTTATCCTTCAAGCTCGGGTCCTCTACCAGAGGCCTGGGAGCATGAGGGTCCTGCGCAGTATCTTAGCTGTATGTATATGTGTATATATATATATATATATATATATATATATATATATATATATATATTTTTTTTTTTTTTTTTTTTTTTTTTTTTTTTTTAGGACTTAATGGCTTTCCTGGTGAGAAGGGAAATCAAGGTTTGCCTGGGTTTGGTCTTCCTGGCCCTGCTGGTGAACCTGGGTTCCCTGGGCCATCAAGACCAGGTTCACAAGGACATCATGGACAAAAAGGAATCAAAGGACAAAATGGCCTACCTGGTCAACCAGGTACAGTATTCCTTATCTGATAGACCATTCATATTTAAATTCATCAATATGGAATAGTTAAAAAATCTGGGTTTTTCATGTATGTGAGTACTTAATGTGATGTTGAAAATACCAAAATTACTTTATGAGTTTTTACAATGTATTGAACTTCACTTTTGTTAGGACCCAGAGGAGACCCTGGACCAGATGGATTGCCATCAGGATATGGACCAGATGGGTTGCCTGGAATTGTAGGTCCACCTGGTCAAAGAGGTAAACACAAATGCAACACAAACACACGTGCGCGTGCACACAAACACAATGCATATAATATACACAAACATGTCAGATCTGAAACAGTATAATAGTTTTTGCCTCTGTGACAGTAATTTATGAAAAACTGATTTATATAAAACTGATGAAGTTAGAGCTACCTTGGCTATTTGCAGGTGACTCTGGCCCAGATGGGCCTAGAGGTCCTCCAGGCCCCCCAGGTATGAATGGAGACCAAGGTCCCAAAGGTGCCCCAGGAGCTCCATCACCACAAAATTATACTGCGAACTCAGGGGACCCTGGTCCACCAGGTACACTTTCCAGTAAAGTCTTGTTCAAAAATGTCCTTTTACAGTCTTTAATGTTTCTGAGATTTTTTATTTATTAATTTATTAATTATTATTATTATTTTTTTTACAAATGATCCACATTATATTAGGACAGGGCATTGAGTAGGACATGGTAATAATATTTTAACACTAACTGTATTGCACAAGGTAACCCTGGTCTGGCTGGTCCAAGTGGAGATCCTGGCAGGAATGGATCAAAAGGGTGGAGAGGAAAAGTGGGAGCACCAGGGGATCCTGGACCAAGAGGTCTGAAATAAGCTAAACATTCACAGTGACTAGTTATTATTTCCGTTTGTAAATCTGCCAAACTGTATTTATGCTGTGTGCCTGTATGTCCCCAGGCTCACCAGGTGATCCAGGGTTGGATGGATTATTAACATCACCAGGGTTTAAAGGACATCCCGGAGCTCCAGGAGATGCAGGGCTGAGGGGGCCTCCAGGTAAGTACTGCATTTTACTTCAAGCTGAAGTTAAATAAAGAAAAATTAAGAATATTTTGGTTATCATGCTCATGAATGCTCAGTGATCACTGTGCAGAATAATTTATTGTATTGTGTTTTCAGAACTCCATTGTATTGTTATTGTACGATTTCTACTACTGAAAAAAAATAAAACCTTAAACTTAAAAATTTAACATGTACAAAACTTCATGTTTTAAAATCCTTTTAATAAAAAAAGATTAATAAATGACCTTTTCAGTGTGCAGTTTTTATGTAGTGAGAAAACTACAAGCATCTTCCAAGTTGCATGCCCGTTACAATAATAATAATAATGATAATAATATTGTTACATCTTTTTTGCACACACTCTTTTCTACTCTGTAATATCCTTGTCAATGTTCTTGATATTTATTTATAATCACCTCTTTTAACTCTTGATATTTATAATTGAGTGATTTGTATATACTAGTGCTATTTCTTAAATTTGTAAAATCTGTAACATATTTTATTGTTTAATTAGTCTGTTACTGTTACTGTCTTGGAGCAGCTGTAACCCACATAATTTCCGGCGAGAACAGCGGACTCCCGGCACATTGTTTTTTAAACCCCCCGCTACTCAGGTTAAACATGATATATAAGTCACTTAGGTAACTTAAAAAATTGTATTGTTTGGCTGTTTCAGTGTTTTATTTGTTCCTGAGTAAATCGGTTTGGCTGAGATTAAAGACATTAGATTAGATTAGATTAGATTAGATAAAACTTTTCCTCTGGGGTTTTCACCCAGCTGAATAAACGTCAAACAGAAAACTGATTAAACACAAGTGTGAGATGGTCGAGAATTTACTCCAGTGTACTGTTATATTTTAGATAGCAAGGAGCAGACGGCTGAGTTTATCAAACTCCACCGAGACAGCGGTGACGCAAATCTGAAGGCTAGACCGTCCCATTTCACAGCTGCTCACTTCCAGCCTTCTCAGTTTTCGAAGGACCCGGCCCACGTAGATCGCAAAGGCCAGGTCCTCCGAAAAATGCAGCCTAGGTTTTGAGATACAGCTTTTGAATTGGTACTTGTTCTCTGACTGATGACTTATCACGAGTCCACAAGAACCCGGGTATGCACAAGTACTCGTATTGAGACAGGCAACTGTTAGCATCTGGTCACAGCAGACATCACTTAGCAAATAAATTAACAATTATTTCTCAATAAAAACATGTAAGCTTAAAAAAAAAAACTTTTTTAATATTTTAACAAATTAAAAATGTTTTAACATATTTTAATAAAAAAACAAAACAAAAAATGTATAAGCTTTAATATGTACTAATAGTACATTAATAGTAATAGTAATTAATAGTAATTAAGAAGTACGGAAACACATCTGCGGATAATGAATACAGAAAATCCGTTCACATCTATACAGAACAATGCATTGTATTTTTACTGATTTTTTTTTTTTTTTTTTTACAGTTTAGGGCCCCCTTCAGATTGTGAATCGAATGTTGACACTAACAATAAGAACTGAATCATTGTGCTTTAGAATATTACTGCATGCACCTTAAACTATTGTGAATTAAAACCTTGAGCTCTAAGAGACATCTCAATAATAGTATAACATTTGATTTGAATTATTTGTTAACGTCATTATTATAAATATGATGGTAGTATAGTTATTAGAAAGTGTTACTAGTGATTTAATTCTGCCAGGGCCAAAGGGAATAAAAGGAGATCGAGGAATACTGGGAAAACCAGGGCGAGATGGTGATCAGGGTAAAACTGGTTTCAAAGGAGCTACTGGGGAACCAAAGTACAATGGATATGGGCCACCTGGACCAGCAGGCCAAAAGGTAGAATTTAAATGTCACTGATGCAGTAGAGAAGATTCCAGTAAATAAATACAAATGTGTATATTATTTGAAACAAATGTGTTCATCAATAGGTTCTTTATCCCTCTTTCATTATTTCCTTCGTGTCCTCAGGGTGAACCGGGATTGACTAATACTAATTTGATGAAGGGTCAAAAAGGACAACCTGGAATTGCAGGAACAGAGGGTTTACCAGGAATTTTTGGACTCAAGGGAGACCCAGGACCTACTGGACTAAATGGTTTGTACAACTGATAAAATATTAGACAGCTTTAACACTCTACCTCTCTACCCAACTCTCTCTGTTCACTCCTTCTGTCTCAGGTCCCTCAGGGTCTCAAGGGCCAGAAGGGTCAGATGGCCCTCCAGGTAGCAAAGGGCAACGCGGACCTAATGGACCACAAGGCAAAGTCCTTTTAATTGCAACTATATGAAGAAACTTTTTTCACCACATATTTTTGAAGTGCAACCCATTGTCTCATTCCAGGATCAATTCGAAATGATCAAATAGTACTTTCGCTTTTTATTTATACTTTAAGTTTAATCGAGTGTACTTTTTAAAATGTGTTTGCCTCAGGTAATGTGGGTCCAACAGGAAATAGAGGACTTCCAGGTCCGAAAGGCAGCCAGGGCTTGGATGGGATTCCTGGCCCACCCGGGCAGAAAGGAGAGACTAGTAAGCCAAATACTGCATAAAAAATGTTTGTATGGTTCTTTGAGGTCATGTATAATCCTATGTAATTATGTATTTATGTATGTTTTTTTCTTTTGTCTAAAATTAAAAAGGCCTGTAGAATAGCTATCTCTTTCATAGCTAATGGTACCCCTGAATGGCGCAGGCAAATTCATCTGTTCTTATATCGCTCTTCTGCAGTCTTGATAGAAGGGAGTCCTGGGAAGCGTGGTGACCCTGGTCAGCCAGGTGAGTCACATACCAGTCACATTACCCTCTAAAGGAGCTGGGGAGTGGGGGTTATGCAGGAGGGCGAGGGTCCAGTGTTTCGTTTTGGGATTTGTTTGGTTTTTTTCTTTTCTTTTCTTTCTTATTTTAGATAATCTTGGAAAAACATTGAATACATTCAACCACACCCAGAGACCTGATGTACTTACAGTATAATCCGCATGCTGGAAGTTAAATAATGAGCGATACATATAGCAACAAACAAAGCACTCATCAGTTGATGTATTTATATGTAATATCAAACAATAAAATATACTAAAGGCCTGTTCCATTACATTAAATTATGCATCACTACTAAAATAATTCCTTACTGATTTAGACTAATTGTTCTTTCCACTCTGTAGGTCCTCCTGGAAATCCTGGCCTCCCTGGGTTGTCTGTTACAGGGATTCATGGACTAACAGGAGACAAAGGAATTCCAGGTCCACAAGGCATCCTTGGCCCAAGAGGGTCACCTGGAAGAGAAGGCACATGTCTTCCTGGGTATAGAGGAGACCCTGGCGAACCTGGATATCCTGGGAGGAAAGGTTAGAATCTACTCGATAAGTTGTAGGTCCAGATGATGATTTCAGTTTGTGTAATTTGGTCACTGTATGGAAGTTCTTGCATGCCTATTTCACTAGGCCACTCATCCTCAATTACTTTTATCTCCATAATCAGTGCCTTTCTAATCTCAATGTAGGCTACCCTGGCCCACCTGGTCCTCCAGGTACAGCAGTGCCTGGGTTAAAAGGAGACAGAGGGGACCCAGGTCTTCCAGGAAGCCAGGGTAATCTAGGGGAACCAGGAGATCCAGGCCCACAAGGACCACCTGTACGTTTTTACAGTAATTTACCTCTGACAAATGCCTAGAGAAAGTAGACATGAGTTTTTGATTAAAATGGAGAGTTCATAGCAAAAGATGTATTTTACAGTTGAGGTAATCTTTCATCAAGCCTTTCTGTAGCATTCTTCACACCGTACTAAAACTAATGTTTTGTATAGAATGGCAGGTCTTCAAACTCTAACTGCAATAATTAGAGTCTGATCTTTCTATTTCCATTTGCCCCCTCAGGGTGCAATAGGCAGACCTGGAGGCCCAGGGGTAAGAGGTGACCCAGGTCTTCCAGGATTCCCAGGACCTGCTGGTAATCTATGTTGAAGAGTAACAAAGTCTTCAGCAAGTTTCTCACAATACATTTGAAACGCACATCATCATCATGCTGGAATCCATGCAGCAATACAAAGAGATAATCCCATTAATTTTTTTTCTTTAGGTAAAATTGGAGAGCCTGGGTACATCCCTGGCCCTCCTGGTCAGCCAGGGGTCCAAGGTATTCCTGGACCACCAGGTGAGTCAATACTTGATAAGCTAAGCATTACATATATCTGGGGAATAGCTTTCTAATTGCTCCTTCTGTGTACCTAAAGGGCGTAAAGGTGAGGCAACATTTAGAAAAGTAATACATGAACCAGGAGCTCAAGGCTCTCCTGGTGCCCGTGGCACATGCGGACCTCCAGGAAGAACTGGTCCACCAGGACCTCCAGGCCCACCAGGTTAATACTTTTAGAGTTAATCCTTGTTGCATGTATTACCTTTCCCTGTGTAATATGTGATATTCGAATGATAAATTTTGCTATTGAACACTTCTTTTCCAGGCCAGCATGGTATCAAAGGAATGCAGGGTTTCAGCCCACCTGGTCTGCCTGGATTTACAGGCTACAAAGGAGATAAAGGAAGAGCAGGGCTGCCAGGTGTGTTTAAGACTACGTCCACACGTATACGGGTATTTCTGAAAACACAGCTTTTTCTATGCGTTTTGACCTTTCATCCACACATAAACAGTGTTTTGGATCACTATGGTGGAGATTTTTGAAAACTCCAGTTTTTGCGTATACATGTGGACAAGGAAAATTGAGATTTAGTCGTGCAACATCAAAGGTGTGCGCCTTTTTTGACGTCACGCTGTGCGCCATGTTATTGTTTACATGAGATGAATCTCTACAATGGCAGATATAGACAAAATACTGTTGCTGTTAATCTTACTATCTGCAGTTATTATCCGACCATTTAGAAAGACTGCTTTTATGCGCCATTCATCTTTATTTACTCTTTTCCTCCCAGGCTTCTAGACTTCTGATTGGCCAAGACTTCTATGCAGTTAGGATTATATTGCCACCTGTTGCTCTGGCACGTGCTTGACAGCATTTGACTTTGTTTTTTGCGTTTACATATGGATAGGATTTTTTTTTTAAACAAAAATGGAAAATCTCCATTTACAAAAATACGTGTGTACATGTGGCAAAATGTTTGGGTTAAAATGTGTTTTTGTGTATATTCCAATTACACATTAGAATATAAAAAAACACTTGAAAATGTCATTTTCCAAGTATTTCAGTAGAATGTGAAGTGTTAAATGTGTTCAAATGATTGGAATTGCCTTTCAAATAGCTGGACACATCACACCTGAAAAACAATAAAAGTTCAGGTATTGGCAGCGCTCCTGCTTCACAGTTGTGCATTACATTGTGTGAATAAGAAAAAAGAAAAAATAAGGAAAAAATAATAATGCCCTCTGAATGAAGTTATCTGCCAGTGCACATTAAAACAGGTCCTCAGTGCATTAGTGGCAGGTAGTAGTGACTATAGAACATCCCCCAACAGATTCCAAAAATATCCTTGAACAAAACTGCCCACGTGATATTATTTCATTGCATATTATGTTCTTCAATCTGCAGGTCCCAATGGCAGACCTGGAACTCCAGGTCATAAGGGTCCTGCAGGTTTGCCCGGCAGAACCGGTCCAAGTTATGCTGACAGTTTCCTGATAGTCAGGCACAGTCAGAGCATCCACCCCCCTGAATGTCCTCATGGCACTAGCTTCATCTACAGTGGTTACTCTTTCCTCTTTATCAATGGATATAAAAGAGCTCATGGGCAGGACCTTGGTAAGAGCATGGAAAACACCACACCCAGAAGTTGTATGTGCATATATAAGATGCATCTTTGCATCATTAAAAAATAAATAAAATCTGCATATTTACCAGTGTTTTAAACTGTCTCTCAGGCACCACGGGGAGCTGTCTGCCTCGTTTCTCTACAATGCCTTTTCTGTTCTGTGACACTGAAAATGCCTGCCGCTATGCTTCTCGTAATGACTATTCATACTGGTTGTCCACTGAAACTCCCATGCCTATGAACATGGTTTCCATATCAGGAGAAATGCTGAAATCCTACATTAGCAGGTGGGATAAGATTGTGTATTTAGTGTGATTACCATTAACTAAAATTGCCACCTACATCTACCCTCTAACCTTATGTGGAATAAAATAATATGGATACCTGTTTAGGTGCTCAGTGTGTGAAACCACCTCCAATGTCATAGCCATCCACAGTCAGAGGACTCTCATACCAGAATGTCCTAGAGGTTGGGAATCACTGTGGACTGGGTACTCTTTCATCATGGTAAAGAAATCAGTGTTTTGTTCATTTTTACTATTTTTAAAATTTGAATTCAGAGATCTTGTTTCTCTAAGTGATTCTGTTCTTACTGTCTGTTACAGCAAACAGGTGCTGGAGCAGAGGGATCCTCGCAGCCCCTGATTTCTCCTGGCTCATGTCTGGAAAATTTCCGCCAAGTGCCCTTTATAGAGTGTCACGGCAGGGGGACGTGTAACTACTATCCTGATTCCTATAGCTACTGGCTGGCCTCCCTCGACCCCAACAACATGTTCGGGTGAACTGTTCACTTCTCTGTTTAAGGAGACATAGTTCTGTAGTTTTCAGTTAAATATTCAAGGAATCGTTCATCTTTCATTACTCTTTTGTCCAATGCTGTTTAGAGGCTTCCCAACTCAGAACAGTGCTGTCTTGTGATTTGGCAACTTGTATCAAATTTAATTTGTTAAGTTATCTGTAATTATTATTGTCTCTGTATGTTGTTCTCCTACAGTAAACCCATACCTCAGACAGTGAAGGGACCTTTCCTAGAAAGTATCATCAGCCGCTGCCGAGTCTGCAGAAAACCAGGGCATCAAGGTGAAGGGTCAAGGTGAAGAGATAAATAGTCTGTTTCTCACTTCATTATGTTCATATTGGGCTTATAAGCAGAGGCTAAACTAAGATTTGTCTGGTGGAGGGCCCTATGATTTGTCAAAGAATTACTTTGCAGTAAGTTGTATAATCATTTGTATTTTTAATGCTCATAGTCTGTGATCACCCAAGCCTGAAATCTGAGGTTTACTGAGCTGTCATTGTTGTTTCCCAACCTGTAGATAATATAAATCTGGTATAATAGGTGAAGCATCCTCAGCTTCAATTAAATATACCCTTGATATAACTTATAAGTGACCCTGGACACCACAGCCTGCTGTGCACCAGCCTAACATAGTCCTTTAATGTCAACCGTACCACGGTACTGCAGATTAACCAGTTTAGTCTGCAGTAGGGCTGGGCGATATGACCCAAAATTCATATCTCGATATTTTTTAGCTGGATGGCGATATAAGATATATATCTCGATTTTTCTTTTTAAAGCCATAAGTTAAGAACAAAAAGAGAGTTCTTAGTCACACTGTGTCCCAGATGTCACACGGGCACTTTTATTTACATACAGCGTAGATATTACTCAAAAATAAATTATCAGCATATATTAAATAATCATGGTCCATAAATAAAAGAAAATAATGTTGTTTTTGTGCATAACAAAAAGCTCACAATTGTGCAGTCAAAATGTAAACTAAAAGACGCTGAGCATAATAACAAAGAGACAGATTTCACAGCTGCTCCACGTCTCTGAACAGGTGCCATTTGTGGTCCTTATACACACACTGTACGTATCACTCCGCGAGGCTCCTCCTCTGTAGCCGTAATTCTCCGACAATCCATCAAGCGGTGCAGCTCCGTAGCTTAGCAAAGTCATATTAAAACATTTTTTGACAGATTGCTGAGCGCTGTGTACCACATAAAATCGGTTCGCGGTCAGTAAGCACAACCAGAATTCATACATAAGGCGGACTGTCGATTTTTGAGAAAAGGAAAGGATTTTAGGCCGTGCAGCCCCTCTGGGCTGCATGTCGTTAGCGTGGTTAGCTCGCTAACACGTTGACGCCATCCAGCCCCACGCACGGTAACTCGCTAACGGAGATTTTCCGCTTTCATCTTGTCATTGCCTGCAGGTGAAGCTATGGGGGAGGCGGAGTTGTGTTCAGTGAAGGAGAGGCGAGGCCGAGTAACGTTGCGTAGAGACAAAAGTGGACGAAAGAGAGGCAAACCTGCGGCTCCACAAGTATAATTATAACGTAACATAGATTATATCGATATAAACGATATTGTCACATCTTATATCTCGTATGAAAATATATCGATATTTTTAAAAAACTCGATATATCGCCCAGCCCTAGTCTGCAGTACACTACAATAAACTGCCTAGGACTGTCATAGAACACACACATGTAAAAGAGTACATGACATGTTTAAATTAAATTGGTTTTTGCTACGTCCATTTCTGTGTGAAGTTATTACGTTAAGGCTTTTTTTGTCCTGGAAAATACACCAACTTTACATTCAGCTAGCAAACAGATTCAGATTTACACTGCAAAGAAACGGTTTGTTTGTTTTCCTGCTATTTGTTGAGCTGTTTGAAAAATTGACTCTGATTGGCTGTAATCTCCTGATTTAAAAAAAACACGTGACAAAGTGCCCAAACCAAAACTTAGCCGGCGGGACAAGGAAAAAGCAATATGTTCAGGATGTTGTGGCTTGTTGAAAATGTGGTATTACTTACAGTTGTAAAAACATAGTAAAACCTGCTTAAGTCATTTGAATATGCAGTATTTTTAATGACAACAGATATTTTTTTCCCATAGAGATATACAAATGTTATATCTCTATATCACTTTCTTGTGTGCGTGTGTGTGTGTGAAATATTTCAGATCATTTCTGAAGATCCTGTCAGTAAATAAATAACTGCAAACAAACAAAGTCACAATAACCAGCTGTAGTATGTATGCTGTAAATCTGGAGTTTTCAATTTGTTTATTCATACACACAAATATGGAGTTATTTGAACAGTAACTCCTCAAAGCAGTTCTTTGAATACCAACACGTTGAATGGTGCATGGAGAGATTAAGCATTATGACTCACATCCATTTATAAATATACTGTTGGGAGGCAGAAGAGAAATCAAACTGGTGTCTTCAGAAAAAGATATAAGTGAAATCAGACATTTAGATCTTGAACTGAAGTATCGAAGTATTGTCAAATATTTTTTGCTATTCTCAATATTTAAAATTGCAACTTGAATGAGCTAATATTAGGATAAAATACAAATGAAATAAGAAGTAGTTGACAGTTATAAGAGAGGCCTCGTGCAAAATCGTACTAAATGTGTTAATAACATCTTTCTTCTCTGAGCTATTCACTGAAAATTATCACTACAGCGATGTCCCCAAAGGAGCAGTCATTCAAGCTCACTCACGCATATCTATCACCATAATTAAAAGTTCCAAAATCTGGATACGAAACAGATCAGCGATTCCCCTAAATGCTACTGTATTCAAAATCCTGTGGTTTTTCTGGCACACATATATTCCAAGATATTGATTGCTGAGAGTCATAAATAAATATGGTGGTTGCATAAGAAACCCAGCCAGCACAAGTAAGAGACAAAGAAGAGCTGTGACCTTTTATGTAAAGCAAATATTTGATTAAAACAAAACAAAACAAATATGTTACATATTTGTGGATATTTTGGAACCAAATCTGAGCTTAAAGGTTTCAAAACATCTGAAACTCCTAATATATTATGCAGAACTCCTTGAATGCCACCTTGAATTATACAAATCTTCTGGTACAGACAGTTGTCAGTGAGGATAGAAACGCTTGTGCTGCTCTGTAGCCTTCTTAACAGGATTATTCTGCTTCTGACAGTGCACTTTCTAATTGTTTAGCCAGCTATATCAAGCTTTTACACCTCTATAATTGGGTTAGGATTGCGACTTGTTGAAAGGTTGATGCACTTCAAGGTTATCGCCCATTTTAGAAGGACACATCCTTGCACTTTTCTCTGCGCAACTCACATAGGCTAAAAAGACATCTGCCCATATTTTAAAAGGTTAGATCTTGATGGGAGAATAGTTACGCAAACGTATAACAGATTTAGGTTGCAAAGAGTATTCCAGTTTGGACTGTATACTTGCAAAGAAGATAGATGGGATAATCCTGTGAGTGATGACTTTACTTAGAAGACATCCTTACATTTTCTATCCACACAATACAGCTGTAAATTTGAATCATGTGCCAGTGCAAAATCATTATAACCCATGACAAACACATCTTCAGATGCAATACAGTTAAATAGAGCAGAAATCTCATTAAAGACAGCTTGAGCTTATAAGTGTCCAACAGTTGTTTTCTTCTGGTATGTGCTAGTTTTTACCTCCATGAAATTAGATTGGATTAAAGATCATAGTTTTGTTTAAATTTAGATTTAATATTTTCTCTCCCTTAACCTAGGTGATCAACAATAGTTTGGACCATTTCAAAATGTTTCGTTCCACAGAAATCAAGTAAGAAACAGGCTATAACAGGCTTGATTTGTGAGTTTTCTTCCGGAAATCCTGGGTGTCCTGCTAATTACCATCTCAGTCAAGTGCAAGACATATTAAAACAGATGAATCAGGGCATGCTAAATGAGGCTAAGATCAGTTGTAATATTGTGTAACACTACTGTGGTATTTCATTATATATTTGCAGTCTATATACAGCTGAATGAATCTAGCACTGGCTTGTTAGTACCCTGCAAACATCAGTGACTTTTAAGTGAGACTATATGGGTGGCTACGTTTATTACTTCAGGCATTTCATGCAACAGTTTTACTTAAGTCATTCTGTCAAACAGCTAAATAAACCCTTTGAAATGGTATTGCTGTGACAAGCATTACTGAGTCACATTGCTGACATTTTGACTCTTCTCCTTCAAGCTGAAGTTATACTTATCACATAAATTTCAACTGTGGCCACAGTGGCTGGTGTACGAGAGTTACACAGTCTTCCTTGTGGTAGAATTAATTTCATTATTCGAGGTAACCTGTGCACACTGTAATGCAGTAAATGCCTCGGCTATTTTTGAGATGTGGACACTTCAGCCTCTCATTCGTGCTTTAGAAATGATTGACCTTGATCCTTTATACCTGTACTGTTTAATGTACCACAGACAGTCTGGCACTGAATATTTAATGATCAGTAAATGAGCAGTCAAGGTGTGAGTGCTGCTCCAAAGCCCTGTTTGTTCTGACTGTGGAAAGAGGCATCTAAATGAGCTCTGAAGACAACTGGAAAACTGGGCAAGCTTCCTCAATGATGCTGCACCACCGACCTGTAGACTTGTAGTGTTTTGATTGATTATGCATGTGCTATATGTCCTCTTTTCTGCAACATTGTTTCCACTCAAGCAGAAGAGGCTGTTCTTCTCATTGTTAGAGTCATTAAAATTCAGAATGTAATAAAGGTCAGCACCACATTTGATGTTTCCCAGTGATATTCATGGTAGTCCAGCAAAGCAATAAACCAGACACCCATTCATCTTCTATTTCCTACCACTTTAACACCATTGTCACCATTGATGTATACCAGTACTTTTCTCTTAAGTAGTGCATAATTTGAATGTGAAATTGCAACGACTTTGAATATCTCATCATTTACAGTGCATAATACCATCAAAATCTTCAGAGAATTTGGATAAATCACTGTGCATAAGGGACTAGAGTGAAAACAGTTTACTGTGTTATCCACAAATGCTGACTAAAGCTCTCTGTGAACAAAACTCATTTAAAATGGACTGAGGCTCAATGAAAAACTGTTCTGTGGTCAAAAAAATTTACATTTCAAATTATTTTCTGAAAATATGAACACCGTGTCCCCCTGACTAAAGAGGAGAGGGTTCATCCAGCTTGTTTTCAGCTCTCAGTTTAAAAGCCTGCATCTGTGATGGGACAGAGGTGCACCAGTGACTAAGAAATTGGCAGCTTGCACATCTGGAATGGCACCATCAGTGCTGAAAGCTATATACAGGTTTATAGGAACATATGCTCCCACCCAGATAAGGTTGTTTTTTAGGGAATGCTTTGCATGTTTCACCAAGACAAGTTGAAACCGGATACTGCATCCATTACAACAGCATGGCTTCATAATAGAAGATTCGAGATGCGCATTGTCCTTCCTACAGTCCAGACATTTCACTAACTGAAAACATTTGGTACATGGTGAAATGAAATGTGTGACAAAGTATGTGACTGTTATGCAGCTATACAGCAGGGCAAACATGACCATGTCCCCACTTGTTAGCAAAATTTTACCAAAATTCAAAATCACCTAGTATATTTGCATGAAATGGTACATTTTTTCATGTTTTTTGATCTTCTACTGTCAATAAAAATGAAGATTAGTGAGGGATTCAGTTCTTATTTACGGTTTTACGCTTTTATAGAATTAGGGTTGTAAAGTGGAGCCTACTTGATGAGAATTACCTGAACTCATAAATCACAAACAGGTAAATACTGCATAGGGAACACAAAGAGAAAAGAGATAAAGAGAATCGATGCAGCGTTCTGAGAAGGAAGGCCTGATTGAGGAAACTTATCAAACAGGATAGAGGGGTAGACAGGGAATAGAGCTTAAGAAAGTGAGAAAGCAGAGGAAAAGAGGAAGCTAGAGTGCAAAGTGGATGAGCATAGGGATGAGAGAGAAAATTATTAAAATAACAGCGTTGAAGCATAACTGCAGTCAAAGCTTGGCTTGGTATCCTTTCTGTCCCCGGGCAATTGGGATTCAGCAGAACAGCTCTCCTCTGTAACAGGATCCACTGTCAGCACATTAACATGCTCATGCGGCAGAGCTCCTTCAGTAAAGTTTTTTTTTAAAGTAGTCAAGTAAGAGTATGCGAGAGAGCAAAAAAAAAAAAAAGATACGTGGGCAGCTGTGGGTGGGCAGCTGGGTGAGTGAATTTATAATGCGTGTAGGAGTATGTGTACAATGTGCATGAACTTTTATGTGTATTCTGCCTTTTATGAGCATGCCTGCCTGTGGTAATCCCTCTGGTCTTCATCCAGCATACTGAGAAGCCAAAAGCAGAGCATCCCAGAAACAGTGAGACGTGGAAAAGTAAAGTTAAAGTGACTTTAAATCTCTTTTTAATCATCTTGTTAAAGTGGACTGCCTAACAAGGTGCAGAAGTAGAGACCTGAAGAGTTGAATTCAGTCTTTTTAACCATCAGGGCTCCTTTCATTCAAATGAAAAACAGTACAAAACTAGCCGAGTTCCTTATTTGATGCTTAGTTTTATGGCAATGTACAAAGTCCAAACAACAGTTGTGAGCAGAACCTAATTACACATCAAATGTAAATTGTGGAATTTTGAATAGTTTGAAATGTTGTGAAAACGTCTGAAGCTCCACCAATAAAACGATTTGTCTGCTATGATGCTGAAGATCATCTCGCTGTAACTGGTTGTCATTACATGTATGTCTACACGGTGGATCTCCGTTTTCTCATCGCCATGATGACAGTGCAACCTGTGTTAAAAATCTGTCAAGTAAGGCTTTAAAGTGAGTGGAAAATGGTTAAGAGTTAGGGTAAGTGTGAGGGTAAGTCTTCTACTTCAGATCGCATTACAGTAGAGGTCCTCACCAGTGTTGGGGTCATTTTTCAAGAAAATGTATGTATTACACATTACTTATTACTTTTTTTTTTTTAAGTAGTGCATTAATTAATTTGTTACACTACTTGATACACTACTTGCTACATTATTTTCACCTTACTCTATGAAATACTTATACAATCTTTCTTTTACTTTTTACTTATGAACACAAAAGCGAAGGTAAAATAAAAAAGAAAAGACACTTTCAAATCAAATCAAATCAAATCACTTTTATTGTCACATCACATGTGCAGGCACACTGGCACAGCACATGCGAGTGAAATTCTTGTGTGCGAGCCCCACAAGCAACAGAGATGTGCAAACACAACAACACAGACAAGTACAACAAGTACAAGTACCTCGGGCTGTGGGTGGCTGTGGGTGGACAATAAACTGGACTGGTCATGCAACACAGAGCACCTGTATAAAAAAGCCCAAAGCCGACTGTACTTCCTCAGGAGGCTGAGGTCTTTTAACATCTGCAGGAAGCTCCTGAGGATGTTTTACCAGTCGGTGGTTGCTGGAGTACTTTTCTATGCTGTGGTGTGCTGGGGGAGCAGCACAGCAAAGAGGGACTCATCCAGGCTGGAGAAACTGATCAGGAAGGCTAGCTCTGTGGTCGGCATGAAGCTGGACACTCTGGTGACAGTGGCAGAGAAAAGGACATTAAAGAAACTGATGGACATTATGAACAATGCTGGGCATCCTCTGCACACGGCCATAAACAATCAGAAGAGTCTGTTCAGTGACAGGTTGCTTCTCCCCAAGACAAGAACTAACAGACTTAAAAACTCCTTTGTCCCACACGCCATCAAACTGTTTAACTCCTCTCTGGAGGGGAGAGGGAGGGGAAACAGGAGGACAAAGGAGGGGGGAACAACTAAGCTGTAGTGCCTCTTCACCTCACTGTACAATACCTTGTGCAATACTTTTTGTAAATAGTCAACAGTGCAATAGACTCAATACTTGAAATGTGCAATTCACTTGTATTTTTATTTTTTATTCCTATTTATTCTATTTATCCCCTTTGTATATTTTATTTATATTTGTCTCTGTATTTATATATGTGTGTGTGTGTGTGTGTGTGTATATATATATATATATATATATAACAATTCTGTAACTGTAACTTCGGTCGTTGCTGTGCTTTTTGGAAGTCAAATTTCCCAGAGGAACCCACCCGAGGGATTAATAAAGTTCTATCTTATCTTATCTTATCTTACACAAACGAGCAAAATACAAGAATGGCCAACCTGAAACTAATAAATATATGTACAATATATAATAGTGTATGCATTTCTGGATGTGTATACTAAATATTTTCCTACGTGTGTGTGTGTGTGTGTGTGTGTGTGTGTGTGTGTGTGTGTGTGTGTGTGTGTGTGTGTATACACATTTTTACAAATTAAATAGTAAAAAAAATAATAATAAAAAAAAATAATAATAATAATAATAATAATAATAAAATATATAAAATATACAGAGTTGAATATGTGCAAAACAAGTGGCATTTATATACAGTGTGGAGTGCATAATGTTGAAATGTCTATACTTTTGTTGCTTATTGAGTCTGGCTGCTGGGGTGGGGTCAGCATGCACTCAGCTTTAACCTCACTCTGGGTTTTGGCTAGTTTTGTGTTAGCATGCTCTCTGTGCAGATGCTTGCAAAGAGTCTTAGTTATCTTAGCAGTATAAAGCTGTTGCTTCTGTCCTGGATGCAGTTTCTACTTTATCATCTCACTCTTGTCCTTCTGTGAAATAAAAATAAAAGTAATGTCAAGTTTGCCACTTATCAAAAAAGCAGTATCACTGTTCCGCAGGGTAATGCCTTACTTTGTAAGGCTTTAATGCCTGTAACACTTTGTAATGCACTGACAGTTAGACCATAGTGTACAAATTTATGATTCACGACCACACGAATGTCAAAAAACATAATGACCAAGCTTCTGCTGCATTTGACCAAATAGAGTATATTTTTACAAACTAGAGAACCAGCTCTTGTCATCAGCTCTTGACAGCGCCATGTGTATGATTTTTTGTTTGTTTGTTTATTCTCAAATCTTTGTTAATTTTCTAAAAAACATTCTAGGCATCTTATTTGTCCTTTTTTTTTAAAAATCCAGATATATGCAAGACTTTGAGTTTTTTTAGTTTTCTTTGAGTTTTTATTTTGTTATTGAAATGTGTTCATAATCTATAGATACCTTTAGGCACACCCTAGTCCTCATACATTATCCAGGTATCGTGTGTTCGTGCTTTTGTTTAGTTTTGGGGGGTTTTTTCTTGTTTTGAGTTTGCTTTTGTTATTCATTTATCCTTTTAGTGTGTAGCAGCCATCCAATCTAGATAAATAGCCAAAACAAGCCGGAGTGCTGTTTTATCCTGCCCCGAAGCAACCATCTTGGATGCTTTCCAGAAGAAAGAGTGAGTCCTGCTAATGTCATCCCTTATTGCTACCCAAGTAAAAATAGATTTTTAGCATGAATCGGTAGCCCAGTTCTAATAACGTCTTATCAGCTGTCACCATTTCACAAAACTCCAGCCTGCTTGGTTGTCCTTTGGCTTTAGTTCTAGCAAACATGAGCGTGCTAATCTGACAAACACAATATATCAGCTAACTAGCATATTAGCATTGTTACTGCGCAAATGTTAGCATGCTAACATCAAGCGCTTTTTCACAGCTGTGTATAAAAGTTTCAACATTGCCCTGCACTGGTGTTTCACAGAGCTTTAGACAATTTTATGATCTTTTTTTATATCATTTATTTCACTGTGGAATGAGACTGTTGGCTCTCCACTGCAGGTAATGTCTGTGCTTTTCTTCCACGGTTCTCCTTTCTTGTTGTTCCTCACTTGTCTGCTGTGGTATTACTTTTAGAGGTATTACTCCTGCTATTATGCCAGTATTTACTAACACATTCTTTTTTTTTTATTTGATTTTATTGATTAGCATTCAAATTCAAATCTCAGTGAAAACAGTGAAAAAAAAACAACAAAAAAAAAAACAGTGAAAACAGAACAAAAATCTACCATAAAGAAAGAAAGCATGAGACAAGGCTAATCAAAAGGTATTGGCTTAAGCATTTGCTTATTACGCCAACCCTTTTCACAAAATATCTTTTTGTATGCAGCTCCTGTACACAGGGCTTGAAGAAAATAATAAAACAAAGCAAAAACCAAACAAACAAACAAACAAACAAAAAATAAAAAACAAAGAAAAAAAAACTTTCCACCTCAATGAATCTAGTAAGAAAAGCTCCCAAGTGAAACTTAACCTCACAGTTTTCTTTTACCCCTTTGGGCAGACACTAAAATATTGTGGCTAAAATGCTCCATGGCTATGTAATGTGCCTTTGAAAGCAAGGTTATATTGATTTAGGCATATTTCATGTGAGAAAATCACAATGTGAGGCTTAACCTCCAAAATAATATTTGGGGGTTGCTAGATTTATTTTTAAAAAGGGTCAAAACTGATATTAATACAATACTGAGTCACTTGTAATTTTTGTTTTGAAGCTGCAAAGTTCCTAGTCTGTTCTGTAGGATATGTGTGAAGGTGGCCTCGCCCACACAAGAAAGGAGATAGGGTGGGAGAACACATGGCAGAGGTCAGTTTTAACAGAGATGTTTACAGCTCTTGGCTGTCCTATGTGTATCCAAACAGATGACTCTGTTTAGACTGCTAACACCCACAGATGTCTAAGTAGCTGACCTTGACTTGTTTCTACTCTTTGTGAACATTGATTACAAAGGTACAGTATGTACTGCTATGAGGATGTCGTATCTCTTGCCATGAAATGTGTGACTATTGACGTTTCTCTCTATTATTGTAGGGTCTTTACGTTACAATATAAAGCTTATTTTGGGGGGAGGGGATAGCCAGGTCATTAGCAATAAAATTATATTTTGTTCCAAAACACTTTTGACAACAAATTTGTTTCTCACACTATATGATTGTGAGAATGTCAGCCATTTATTCTGACTACGCCCTCCACCAGCTGGCTTTTTCTGTTGTTTTTGTTGTCAAACTTCAAACTTTGAAGATCCCCAGACTTTTTCTCTAGTGCCCCCATGAGGTATGGTCTTAACTTGTAATTCTGTTTAGAGATCTACTCCCCATTTAGTCAAAATTATAACTTTAAAGTTGCATTTTTGGTACATTAATTGGTTGGTACTATTTAACACATACTAGCAGGAAAAAGGCAGCACGGTGGCACAGTGGTTAGCACTGGACCTGAGTTTGATTCCACCAGCAGTGTCTTTCTGTGTGGAATTTGCATGTTCTCCCTGTGTTTGCGTGGGTTCTCCCCAGGTACTCCGGCTTCCTCCCACAGTCCAAAGACATGCACTTTGTGGGGATAGGTTAATTGAAAACATTTAAAATCGAAATTGCCCATATGTGAATGTGAGTGCGAATGGTTGTCTGTCCCTGTGTGTTAGACTGGTGACCTGTCCAGGGTGTGCCCCGCCTCTTGCCCTATGACAGCTGGGATAGCTGCGATCCTGAAAAGGATAAGCGGAAGCAAATGGATGGATAGCAGGAAAAAGCCCTAAGCATCAGTACGTTGCCATTAGGAACCTAATATTTGCATCAGCATTAACTTTATGTACTTCTGTACCTAAGCACAGCCTCACAGAGACTTTTTAAATTACTGCATTGGCTTTCTTTGAAATTAAGAAAACTCTGAAGTAAAGCTGCAACAGTGGTGCATTAAAAAATTACAACTAGAAGTCTATGAGATTTCATATTTGCAAAAGTGGATTTCTTAAATGCAAAAAACAGAATAATGCAGCATGTCTTTCCCTCAACTCCCTTCTCTCTTTTTGTTGCTTCTCATCTTTTTCCATGTCATTTTTGGTACATATTGTCCCTGAGGTTGCATGCCTGCACTCTTCTCAGCTGTGTACTGTAAGTGAAGGAAAAACCAAAATAGAAGAGAACAAAATACCCCCCATACCCTGTAGTCTTGTGCTGCAGCCATCATGCAGGAGAGAATACAAGCCACGTCCTGAAAGTCAGGGGAGCCTTCATCCTCCTCCTCCTCATTCTCCTTGCAGACATGGAAGGTCTGTTTCCATGACAACGTGAGAATTAAGGGCGAAAGAGCGCCATCCCAAAATGACATATCGGATTTAGAGGCTAGGTAGAGCATAAATCACTTCTGTGAACGATAGAGGAAACTGATTTGAATTGAATGTGAATCCCATTAAATAAAAAATGACACATTGATCGATTCAGTTTTGTCTGCTTATTATCCTAATTATGTTCCTGTTACAAAGAGTGACATAAGTTTAAAAAAAAGATAATTCAGTCATGATCAACAACACATTCAATGAATCAGTCACTGTATAGCTGAGAGTTTTTGATAACATAGTCTTTATTCTTAAACAATCACTAACTTCATTCTGTTTTTTATATAATCAATGCATATTTTTTGTCATCTCAGAATTCATAATGCATATATGAGCATGTTCCAATGCAGTGAATCATCTGCAAACATAAAAATATTAAAATAATAGTTATTATCTCATACAATCAAAGCCTTTATTAACCCCTTTCACACATCAAGAAACCCACAAAAAAGTGCTTTGCTTTACTGCTTTCTCACATTAGCTTTTTTGACTCCATGTATTCATTCCTGTCTCAGATCCTTTCATTCATCTGTCAAGAGTTGACCTTCAGTACACTTAACTTCATGCATTGCTTTAAGTCCACACATGTGTCATATGCACCAGTATAAACCTCTGTATAAAGATACTTGTATGCTGGTCTTGCCTGCTGACTTTCAGTGTCATGTCTAATATACTGTATGTATCACTGTTATTCAGTAGGTACTGTGGAAGTTGAACTAATCTACTGTTAGCTCTTACAGGTAACTTGCATCAGCTGCGGACCCGGGTCCAAGATGGAAGACTTTCCTAGATCCATAATGATGCCTATGCCACTGTAGTTTGCTGCGTGCAGCTGAATGTGTGCTATTTACTGTACATATCACCAAATTAGCAACCGGTTTCTAACCAGATGTAGGAGAGATGTATGAGCTCTCGCTAAAATACTGATCAAACTATTGCATAAAACATTTTGGACATATGCTCCCAAAAATCTAAAGACATTCCTCTTGGATCCCGCCTCAAACTTAAACCAAACTTACATCAACTTCTACAGTCATGCGATGGTCATGCTTGATCTTAACCGTTTCCCCTTTTCAGCTTTCCTAACTTGGCTAGGCTTAGCTGTACGTCATCTTTAATAATAGTAAAAAAGAAATAACACTATTAACCCCAATCCAAACACCACATTGGTGCCAGTCTTTGTGCAACTAGTGCTGGACAGTGGACATCCAGCCTCTACGTCTGGCCCATTCACTGCACAACTGTAGGACTTCCTGAGTTAGACAAACTAATTGGGGTTTAGAAATAAGCTCAGCAGCGTACACAGCGTATGTGGTGTCCCAGTCAACTCAACTCGTTTATACAGCCCTGTCAATCTGTTGATTTATGAAAGAGAGAGACTTTCCTCCACAATGCAGCAAGTGGCTCATTTCATTGGTCACAAAACCAGTGGGAATAGAGATGGCGTGCGTTACCATTTCAGAAAATCCCACTGAGACGGTAAGACATCCTCCTCGAATCTGGCCAAATCCATATGTACTGGTTCCTCAATGAAACATTTAGCTTCCATTGTGATGGCAAAGTTTGAATGATTGTGACCTTACAATTTTTGAACAAATTTTCAACATGTTAGGTCAGTGATTTATTAAACAGTCAGGCACCCTGTCCACCAGTGTTGAAAAAGTCTCTGGTCATTTCACAACAGAATAATAGAAATAGTAGAACTTTCTGGAAATTAGTCAACACAACCCTTCACGGCCGGGCTTGCCAAAAAAATTGCCACTTCTTTTCTTTCTGCGTAGAAAAACTGCAGAAGTCTTTAATCAAAGGTTATTTCATGTTTAGTCCATATAGTTCAAAAGCACGACTACTGTTACATAGTTATATTTTGAGTTGTTGTTATAGCTAACAGCAGAAAAAGGGGTCTGTGGTTCTCGAGGTGCAAATGCGAAGTGACCGTTTTTGGCCATGGCTCGTAGTGCTGATGTTGGTCATTGCCATCCTCTCAGCTTTTGGAGAGAATATTATTCTTTGTCATTTTTGACAAGTTTGGACATCTCTTTGTTTATAACCTAATGCTCATTTTAAGTGATGAGATAATACAGAAACTGTATCAAAACAGGTTTTCACTCGTTTCCAACTTTTAATGCCTCATACAACTTTCTTTGTCTTTTCTACTGACAAACACACCAACCGTGGAGATGTGTTGTCAGTGTTTTATTGTTTTTGTTTTTTTATTTAGAGACATACTAGACTGCACTCTGTTATATTGCTTGTATCGGTCCCGTCCTGCCACAGCAGGGCAACATATGGAAGTTTGTGTCCTATAGTCACATTAGTCTAACTTACAATACACACCTGAGTAAATTACATCCCACCCTAAGCACTCTGTTTCCATTGAAGTCCAGCAAAGAGAACTATCAATATATTTAGTCTTACCCTCACACCAGTGCAAGTGGTGTGACAGTGCATTCAAGATCAAACTGTGAGAGAAAAAAAACACATAAGGGTAATAAAAAAAGTATTTTGTCTCAAAAACAAAAAGCTAGTAAATAAGATGATCGAGCAACAGATTAGTAATGACGATTATAATGAAGATGGTATAGTTATTATTGACAACAACACAATAAAGCATATGAGAATGCAATAGCATGTAGGAAAAAAATCAATGTATGAAAAGTGAACATGTATTAAAGCTTGTTTTTCACAGCATAAATCGAAAATGACAGATACTTGTATTTACGTGAAGGGAGACCACCATTTCTTTGTTTATCACAGCGTTTTTATACTTTTTTGCATAAAATGGTTGGTCAAGTCCTGATTGAAAATGACTTCTCCATATACATATATATATATATATATATATATATATATATATATATATATATATATATATATATATATATATATATATATATATATATATAGTCTTTTTCATATTAATTCATCTAAAAGGTTTTCACAGGCAAGACATCAGTTTTTGTTTTCGTTGTCTTGGGTGTACAGTAATAGCTCCTCATTGTCATCATAAACCCCTCTGTTTGTCACGGGCCATGGTGGTGCATACATTGGGAGGGACGGGTGAAGTTTCCTTTGGCCCCTTCCCTTCATTCAGGATGAGGCCTCTCCCCCCTGCTGGAAGCCCCTCCCTCAGATGCTATGTGGAGTCCTGATTGACAGCTTTCCCTCCATTCATGGTGGGAGTCCCTGAGCTCTTCCTGGAGCGGTGCTTGTCCTCTATCTCATGCAGTGATGGCTCCCTGTACATACAAACTGTGGAAAAGATGGAAAGCCAAGGAAAGGGATGGAAACAAGAGGAGCGGAGAGGAGCGGAGAGGAGAGGAGAATGGGGACAGTAGAGAGTAGATTGAAGAGATGGATGTGCAGACAGAGACAAGGTCAGGTGTGAGGCTGGGACGATTATACCAGGCTGAGAGGGAGAAGACAGGGGAATTAGGCCATGTCTGCACTTTTTTATCACATTGCTTGACAAGTTATTACAACAATATCTATGTGATATTTTAACAAAGCTCCCACAAAAGATATGTAAACTACTGCGGCACTGAAAGTGAATCACTTGCCAAGTCCAAAGTCCTGCTTCACACTTGTGAGAAACTGTGCCTGAATGTGCAACAAAATTTTAAGGATTCCCCCTTTGCCCGTACACTGCTCTACTAAGCTTCATCGAAAATGAGATAGTTAATCTTGCTGACAAATAACAAAGCAAGAGCAAAATAAATGCTCAAAATGATAAATCCCTTTAGAAGCCAGGTTTGGAGAATGGGAATGCAATGCAAATGATTTCATTTTGCTCCCTCATAAAGCTTGAAGAATACCAAGGATTGTTTGAGCTAAAACAGCGGATGTCAATATATTTTACCTTTAGGTGTGTCAAAAGGATTTGCTAAGTTTAAAAAAAGAACATTGATTTTTTCATTTCCCATGATGCACCTATACTATGTTTCATCAGTTTCTCCCTCCTCCTTAATGCCAACGTATTAACAAACCGAACAGTTCCAGCTGGTAATGAAGGTCCTCCAAAGCCAGATAAGACATTATCTGGTTTCAAAGGCTAATTAGAGCTGGTGGATCGCTGCTTTAACCACCAGTGTTGCACGATAATACTAGTGTACGTGATGGGAAGTGCATGCATTACAAAAAAAAAATGAAATCAAAAAGAAATAACATTAAAGCTGTACCAAAAATGTGCTTCTACAAGTTTTATGATACCTTCAATTGGCCTGGGAACAAAGTGCGATGAGGGCTTAGTCTTCTTGACCCGGTTGCCCTTCATTACTTGTCCCTCCTTGGTGAGACCAAGGAACCAGGCCCGACCTGACTCCTGCTGTCGGTACACAGTGGACGAGTAGATCACATAGTAGTTCTCAAAAACTGACTCCTTGAACTTACACTCTGGGGTGAACACCTCCTGCAAAAAGATTGAGTGCAGGAAGGTAAAAATGTTATAGATATTTGTCAATGCAAACAGAAAATACATTTTCACCCACATGAAAGCTGAAAGCAGCAAAATAAAAAAAGAACTCATGACCAGTATGTGAAAGTTGCCAAGGTCGGTAAACATCCAGTAAAACACACACACACACACACACACACACACACACACACACAGGAGACTAATGAGAACGATAGTCTTATTAGAATAATGTGACAATGGAAGATTTCTATCTCTTGGTTTCATTATCAAAGTAAGTCAAGGAGAGAGGCAAGGGGACTCAGTAATGACTGGAAAACTGGAAAGAACCAGATACTGGATACACTGCCATGCCTGCGTGCGATGCCAGATTATTGCCATGACAGTGCAAGACAGGAAACAATGCTCTTGACTCTGTAACCCATTCCAGATGTACAGTAAAGATGCACAGTCATTTGTCACCTTTGGCAATCGTGTTAGAAAGGCTGGAAAATGCACAAATTTGCTTTTTCTGCACAAAATCTTTACTTATCACCACACATGTGCTGATTAATGTGTGCTGACAAGGAGGCTGCCAACCCCTCAGTCCTTGTCCCTGTTCACAACAATGTCCTCTTCGAGACTAAATTAAAATCTAATGCCAGTCAATTTGAAGGGCAGGGAAGTCGTGTGTGTGCCAAAAAAAAAAAAAAATGCAGGCAGAACAGCTGGTTTGGTAGATGTTGGGCCATCTCAGATCTCAGCTAAGCCAGACTTTGTACTATGGGTGTGTTTTTGTGTCACTGCTATATTTCATTTATTAATGTCTCCTGCAAGGTTCTGTGCCCTTTTAAGGTTGTCTGTTTGAGTGACAGCCCAATCCTGCTCCCTGCTGGAGGTGACAGTGTGTGTGTAGTCCAGGTATTACTCATGTAGAGGGGACCTAAATCTGTTTATACCATCACGTTATAGGGACGTGTCTTCCTTGTGGGGACAAAAAGAAAGTCCCCATAACATAAATCAATGCATTTTATGGTTAGTGACATGCTTTAAGGTTAGGATAAGGGTAAGGCTTTGACAAACAGCAGTTATACTTATACTCTACGTCTTCGGGAGATTAATGCATGTGTAAATGTCCTTTATGAAGTAATTGATACAAATCAGGAATAATTTAAAGCTGTTTCTGACCACATGTTTAATGTAAGTTTTATAGCTGCTTTACTTTTTAGTTCTGTTTTGCTTTACCAGCTCCCGAGGAAAGCATCTGGCATCTTTACTGTGCAGTCCAAACTGTGTTTATCAGCTAGTTGTTAACGTCATCTGGGTATCTTTTCAGCAGGTGGTATGGATTTAAAGAGTGCTAAAAATCTGTGTAGAGCTTTGTTGGTTAGTCATTTTAAGCAGCACCTGTATATTACACACAGTCATTTGGCTGATTCTTCATGCAAAAAATAAATAAATAAATAAATAAAATCTCTAGCTTTAAATTAGTTTATGTCATATTCAGTACAGTTTAAAGAGTGTGTGTGTGTGTGTGGTCTCTTTTTGGATGGCACGCCGCAGTTGAGAGTAATGAGTCCCAGTGTGTATGACCTCAGTGCATTGCAGGCTGAGTAAGGGACTGAGGGAAAGTGGAGGTCACATGGTCGACAGTGTGGAAACGTCTCACTGGTCAGCAGGAGAGAGGACAAGCTCTGGCGGCAGAGTGTATCTGAATGCCTGCTGAAACGCTGTCAAACGGCAAAGATCTGGCTCGCTGTCAGGGCACTGGGGTCACGTTGTGCCTGTCTGGCTCTGTGTGTGTTTATGTGTGAATGTATGTGTTTGAGTGGGTGGGGGGCAGACAGTGATACATTACACAGCAGAAGGCTTCATCGCTACTTCATCTGTTTGGTGCTCAAATTAGGCCAAGAGCACACACACACACCCACATACATACGCACCCAAGTACTAACCTACCATTCACCATTAGCCACTTGCTTTGCTGACACATTATAAAATTCCCTCCACATTCTCCACGGCAACAATGCCCTGTGCTGTCCATGAAAAGCTGGAGCGGTTTAGAAAGCACCCTGGATGCAGTTTGGGAATGACTGGGGTGAAATGTAAGTGACTTTGAAGTCTCTAACAGAGAACCTTGTTCACGGATGACTGAGTAGAAATGCGAGGTGAAGAGATGGGGTCAGACTCTATTGTGATTAATGAGATTTTATTAATGGACATAAACCACAGAACCGTAGGGACAAAGAAAAAGCACAAAAATACACATCAACACACATTCTCAATGCCCCAAATATATGGACAACAAGTTTGCCCTGTCACTTCCTCTGCCAGGAGCTCATAATTAATTGAAGTTGTTACTGCACTGAAACAAGTTTTTTAAAAAGAGCTAACAGGCTCTGCAAGCTGATATTAAAGTAATTGAAAGGATGCTTATTTATATTCCATAGCAATCTCATGGACAAAACCAGAAGACTTGTTAGCAAAACTGGACATGTGCTTACATTGCACCTTTAGTTGGACCTCAGTTTGGACCTACGGATTGATAAAAAAAAAAAAAGCTTCACCTGAGACGCTGTGAATAAACACAGCAAAACTGCTAACTGAATGCAAATATTTTGGCTGTTTCTGCATATTTTCACAACATTTTTTTTCTTTTTTTAATATAAAAGCTTATCATCTGTTTTGACAGAAACAAACATCAAACTGATTTTTGAAAGGACAATAACGCACCAATACCCTTTTGAGTTTGCAATTCCTGCTTTGCACAAGGTATAAATGTAGCACTACAGCATTGAATTACCACTCATTTCGCTATATTTTGCTTCCAAGGAGCCAGACTAGCAACTTTTTTAAAGCAGTCTTGAACAATGAATGTCATGTCCTTAAAAAATTGGGGGGAAATCCATGAAAGACCTGACACAGGAATTGAGATGCATCTGGCCTGTCAGTTGATCCATCTACTGTTTGTCAAAGTCTCATCAGAGGTGGTCTCGATGGAAAGGTGGCTGTCAAGAAGCTTCTCACAAAAAACAGTAACAAAAGGCTAAGGTATACCAAATCGGCATCAATATGCATGGAGAAGGTCAAAACACCAGTGATTGTCTACAGCCAATCTGTGATCTGTGGTTTTGGGTGGTGCTTGTTAAAATTGGTGGAATTATAAACACAGAAAAGAACTGTCAAATTTTGACCGACAATGCAACACCATCTGAAAAGAATCTGATTGGAAACTGCTTTAGTTTTAAACAATGATTCCAAACACACTGCCAATACAGTAAAAATGAATAGAAGGAGGCCCGGAAGCTGGACTTCAACATTCCTGAAGCAATGTGGGATCACCTTGACAGAGAATTGAGCAAAAGACAGCCAACAACCTTTGAAAAGTTTTTAAATGTGCGCTTGTGTGTTACCTCAAAATAACTAAATTGTGACCTTCTTATAGAAAATCATAGAAAAATAAAGAAATAAAAACCCCTCTATCGCTGAAGTCTTCAAAAACTCCACAGAGAACTTTAAAGACCAATGCTGCTATTTTCACATCATCCTTGATTTTTTGGACATGATAGTGTTACTCACATCATGTTTATCTAGATTTCGGGTTATCTTAACTTTAATACCAGCTGCAAAACCAGCAAAACAACCTCATACCCATCACCACCTCTGGTGGTTCTGCACCTCTGTCCAGATAAGTGTGAGGTAACGTGTGTGTTTGGGGCTTATGAAAGGTGTGAGTGCCAATGTATGGAATATAAAATGAAACTCGAAGAATGAGAACAAGATGTAATGGATTGCCAAACTGGGTTGCCAAAAGAACTGAGCTGAATGCATCCTGAATCTAAATCAGCTGCTGGCTCCATCACAGGAGGGAGGCAACTCTCTGGCTCTGCTTTGAGGAGCAGCTGCCGACAGACATCTTTTGAATTTGGATAAAGATGTGGAGGATACGGCGAGGACCTCAATTTAAACATGGGCTTGAGACACTGGTGTATCTGAGAGATCTGGGCCCTGTGACAGTCCCAGCGCTGCCATGGAACTCCCGGGGAGCTTATTATTATTCTTGGAGAGATTTAGGTCTGGGATCGTCTAGACGTTACTTAAACTGAAAACTCTCTTTCTCACTTTTTTCTAATTTTCCCTCCCTCCATGCTTATCTTTTTTCCCTCTGTCTGACTCTGGAGTCAGTCACTTTGAAGCAAGGTGTTATTTTTTGTCTTTTCTCAATTTTCTCCACAGATGATGTGTTTGATTGTCTGCAATTAAATCGCACCTACTTTTTTTTACCTTTGGGGGGAAGGGGGGGGGGGGGGGAGGTGGCTGTACATGGCATTAGCATAGATTCAACACCATGAGCAGCTACATTGTTTGCACACACAGAAGCACCAGTTTAGCTCATAAAGTAATCAAGTAGAATGACAAACTACCAAACCTTCGTCAATTTTCTATTGAGCCATTTATCTAAAAACAAAACAGTGTGCGATTTACAATTTTTTTGCAACATAAATTAACATATTTAGATAGATAGATACTGTAGACGGTAGCAGTGGTTACTGTTGTGCAGCAAAGTAGGTCATATTGAGTGTTATAAATAATGGAAGGGAACTCTTCATTGTAGATGTTCAGCCCCCACGCACTTTATCACTAAACACTCCACATAAGCACCATCACCCAGCTCACCCTCAGCTACATCAGCTTCCAATCCTCATCAGCAAGCTCTGCAAGCAAGAAAAACCAGGCAGCATATATGTAACGACTTAACTGATCAGCAGTGATAGTACTAAAAAAAATGATACCTGACACCCAGATAAAAGACTGACAGAAAAGGTCCTCAAGGGTGCAGTGCAATTTCTCAGAAGCAACAGAAGAAAGGGTTGTCGCGTTCTCTCACTAACAAGACAGCGCAAAGAAGCAGGAAGGAAAAAAGTAAAAGGGAGGCAGTGTTAGAGAAGTAGGAGGATATCCCTCAGTAATTATCTCCCAAGGGGGGGGGGGGGCACGGGAGAGAGCTATGTATCTCTGCTCTCAGATGTAAGGAAGGCAAAACAAGACGACAAAACAAGCAGTGACAAACTTTATAGTTGGTGGAGTCAAAATAGTAAAATGGAAGGCTCATCTTAGAGAGGACAGGAGGACGGGAGCAAGAGTGAATAAGCGAGGATGGCTCGGAAAAACAATGAAGACCCAGACAAATAATAATAAAAGTAAATGTGACTAAGAATGAGGAATGAATGAAGGACTTACTTTATGGCCGTGGTTGCACCAAGAAAGCTCTCATTAATGCATGAATAAAGAACAGAAATGCTCCCCATAATGCCATTCCTGCAACGCTTTATTATTTATCCGCATACATAACCTGTACTGGTAAACAACAGAGGCTATATTTGCTTTTACGTAGTTTGCATGTTAATTTAATCTTTTTATGAGCCCCTCCAAGGCTTATAGGCTTATAGGCATTGGTAAGGAAATAACCAATGCTAATCGTCCATGCTTCACATCTGAGGAACCGGACCCCTTCCACATGGCTAGAAAATTCATTTAGTTTGTGGCTTTGATTAAAACGGTCCTTCGACTGCTACAGCAGAAACATCCTAACCTCTAATTAAAAATTACTCTAGCTGTTTTAGAAGGCTCAAAGAGTTGATTCTGCATCCGAAAAAAATGTGGATAAAATGATGATAAGTAAAGACAAATGTTTGTTACACCAAAAGCTGCCTCTTGACACTGAAGTACTAAATGGTTTGTAATTAATAATAATAAAGTACTCTGACACAAATGATGATTTTATAAAGAGCGGGTTTGTGTGGGGGTCATTCAGCATCCCCAACTTGAGTCAATTTGATAAATTAAAAGATTGCTGTCTGGGCAGGATTAAACTTTAATTAGACATAGATAGGTGGGAGGAGAATTATTATAAGCTTCACAGTAGGACTGAGAGATGTGCACTTGTTTATGAGCCTTTGGTTATGAATGAATCTGTCTACTGGGTGAGTCATAAAACCATGCGCATTTACTGTATGTCCTTCTCTGAACTTGTGAGTGCCTCATACATCTGTCTAGGCACTGAGTTGTGTTCAAGTTGTACTGAGTAAAAACTGCTTGTCATTCTGAAATAACGATGGTAAATTGAGCTAATTTTTCAGTTATTCAAGAGCACATTTAAAAAAAACAAACAACCAAAAAAAAGACATCGCGTCCACCATTCATCTTCTCAACTCAAACTTTTCCCCTTGTCACCCTAACAGTAAAGCGGCGCCCTTATCAATAAATGTAAGCTGCAAGTTAGCAGACACAGGCTTCACTGTGTCCTTCAAGTATTTTATGAGTATTTTAAGAGAGAAAAAGTTTGATGGGCAGTCTGTGAATTCCAGCTCTCGCCAGTCATTTATCATGGCTGTCTGGCAATCACACAGCAATCACCAAGTCCCTCAGCAGAGGTTTGGGAGTGATGCAGCCCTCCCATCAGCTTCTTTCTTCAGTAGCACTATCCTCTGCTAAGACTAGAGGTTATATAACCATCCCAACTGGGATATGTATTGCAGTTCTTTCTCGCTGTCTTACAAACACGCTCCCTCTGCAGCTCATTTTCCTAAGACATGCATGTCTTGATCTTCAATGCAGCAGCCACATCTTTTGGCTGGAGACCCCCCAACTCCCGGTGCATATATTCTACACATTTACATTTGTAACGTTTACCCCAGAGTCTTTCTGTTAATATGTTAAGATTACGCTACACTTTTTTTCTCATACAAAACAAACTGAGAGCACTTCACTGAGCACTGAACTTAATATCAAATTAAATGCAAAGCATGTGAGGTGCAACAAAGGATGGGGAGGGGTTGGGAGAGATAAGTGCTGCACAGCAACACAAAGGCACATCTGAAGAGCTCTTAAATTTAGCAGAGATGAAAGGGATTGGCAGGGCTGAGTCTTTGCAGCAATGGGATATTAAAACAGACAACAAACAGAACAAAACACAACACGTGTTAATGAAGAAATACGCATGCTGGCACCGCTCAAACATGCGCGACATGGCGGCGTGACTGGAGCGAGGAGTCGCGTCTTACCGAGCTGTAGAGCATGCCCTCGCCATTCATGGCAATGTAAAAGCCACTCTTCACCCCCTGGATGGCCACCACTCTCAGACCCACGGGAATAAGATTAAACAGGGCTGCAGAGCAGACAGAGTGGAGGAGAAACAGTTACAAAGAGGCAGAGACGAAAGAGAGACATCAGACACAAAGGACAGAATAGGACAATTGAGTTTTCACTTAACTCTTGTAGACACAACACCCTCTGATCTCTGTTCTTTGGCTGTCTGTCAGCGGTAAAGTGAACAGTGCAGGACATAGACAAAGGGAACTCTGATGCACAGTGACGCATAACAGCAGGAATCCAAAACTTTTTTAATGACATCTAGCTGAGGTAACTGCACAAAGAATCACAAAGCATCCTGTGATTCTTTGTACATCTAGTTGAATTCAAGTCTCCTGGATGGCTTAGATTTTGCAAAATGAAAGCAACTATGTACTATTTATGCACACATATGTGACTCTGTTTGCAGCAGCTCCAATATGAGAAATTGTAACTGGCACTGCCAGTCAGAAAGGAATTGATAAGCTGCCATACCGGTAGAAATGAGGCTTACTATGAGTGCAGCTAGTATGTCCAGGCACAAATGTTCAGGTTTTAAGTCATCAGCGTTCATTTTGATCATATTCCACTGCAATCTGAAAACCTGCTTCTGACTCAGTGATTACTGAACGCTGATCCATACCTGAAAGTATGCAGCATAATCTTTAAAGCAGTGAGACGAGCGTCAATAAAACAGCGTAGACATAGATCTGTGATAGCAAACAACCGAAATTGTGTTTTGATTTAAGACCCCATCAATCACTAAACTGCTGCAGGCAAATGCTACTGAATCTCCTGAGCGGACTGAACCATCAAGGGCACTGGTTTGGTGAGGGCGTGCTTTGCGTACTGTGAACTCCCCATGATGTTGGAGTGATTGTTCTGCAAGTGTCAATGGGGACTACCAGAAAAGGCTGGCAGGGGGAAAAAAAGGCATCGGGCCAACACAGGTCTGTCCTCTGAACAGATTCTATTTCACTCAATAAATATCGACGTGCTGCCAATGGTTTAAACCTGACCTCGGGGCCAGTGGTGCGCGTGATACCTGCCGGCCGCTATGCAGGGACATATACCCTTGAGGCCAGACAGAATGGGTACTTCAGCCCCTTCAGTTTGATTTTCTAAGACTTCTCAGCTATTTTTCCATCTGTTCCCTGCTTCTTATTCCGTCATTTCTTTACCTCCTCTGTATGCTCCCTCACTCCTCTTTCCATTAGCCGCTGCTGCGTTTGTCTCGTCGATGTCTGGCAGTGTCTGTCAGAGGCACCATCAACAGTTCGGCCTTGCTTGAATAGTGGGAGGAAAAGAGACATAAAATATGGCCCACTACTACACTATTATGTTATAATTACGATCCACAATCCCTGCTCTCATTTGCCTGCCAAAAAATTTGAGAGCTGACAGAAGCTGTCATTCAGTTATCATCTAAATGCCAGCACCAGCATTTGATTGATTCCATAACTACCTGATGACTATTCTCACACTGATTCTTCCTCCTTAATCACCTCAATCCTATCTCTCACTGAAAAAAGAGAGGCCGGGCTGGCGCTGGAAGAGTTAAGCGATTCTCCAGGGATCTGTTATCGTCAAAGGGCCAGACAAAATAGGTTCAAACAACTCAATAAAGGAAAATCCTCAAAATGCCAAGTCTTCCAGAAGAGCAGTAATCGACTACAAAAAATCCTGCAGCGGCTAGACTCAGGCAAGTGAATTTCATGTGAGGAATACTAGCACAGCAGGAAATAAACCCTGCAGGAAAAGTTTCAGAAAGAAACTTAGCCAAATTTCAAATGCCAAGGGCATATCTCCAAATCCAGAGAGAAATCCAGGTATACACTGTCACATTTGCAATTATATAGAGCTTATTTTTTTTTTCCACACTCCAGCTGGAAACTGAAAGCACTTGAAATTAGCGTATGGGTCTTCAGGTAATAAGGAAGTCTATCCTTATTCCATCCATCAAACCCGGAGCATCAGAGATAGATGAAGCGTGACTGCCTGAAACCGCAGGTGTCTCATAACCAGCAGTATCTTTCTAGGGCTTCAGAGTGTGCAGATAATTACTGCAGGCGATCAACTGATGACAATCAAATTAATAACTGTTCAAATTTGAACATGGATGGTAATTAATGGAACGGTGTTCCTAAGCCCTCGCTGTTAGTTAAGCGTACAGCTTCCAGCCAGTCATGCTTACCACTAAAGCAATTTTCCATACTTGTAACTGTATATTGAGCCTGAAGGCAGCAACTTTGTGACTCAGTCGAGCACTTTGCACAATTTGCCAAACCCATAATAAAATCGAGCTATTTAAAAATGAGAGAGGCATGATTAAAGAAGAAATTCCATTATTTTCTCATTTTTCATCATCATTTTCCTCCTTTTTGTCACTAAAACTGTTTCCTGTTCAGCGGTGTCCTTGTTTCACCGCTTCCCGTTCCGCACTGAAATGAAGCAATTGATAAAAATGAAAATGGAAACCAAGTGCACTCTGGGTACAGGTCACTGCTATTATTCAGGCGCCATCATGCTCCTCACTACCATCGGTTCCACTGAAGCACCCCCTGAAAATAAATTGCTGTATTCTATCAGCTAAAGCTGTGGATGAGGCAGGTCAGAGGATGTCGTAGTTGAAGGGTGGAGGATAATCTATTATTCTAATAATCCAGCTAAGAGATCAATGGCTCAGTGCAAGACCTGAATACAAAATCTCCTTTCTCTTTTTCTGACAGCGATTATTCTTCCCCTTTCTCTTCCTCTTACTGTCTCCATCTTCTCCTCTATTCTACACTTTGAATTCCTCTAGTGGCACCTCCTGCTCGCCTCTTCCCTCTGTGTGTCTTACTTTAGACAGTCTGTATGCTTGAGGCATCTAATATAGAGAATTATTCATTGGGTACAAACGGAGAAGGTGGTATTTTTAGTTTGCTGTGGCTGAATTATTCACTGCATTCTTCCATCCCTGGGCCAGGGGGACTGCTTAACTAGAGGATTACCTAAAGGTGGGGAAATCCTCACATGCAGCTAAACCCTCAACCAGCTAAAACCTTTAGACACAATGGAAACCTTCAAAAGAAACAACAAAAAAAACCAGCTGTTTGCTCAAGCTAAACACATGAAATGCATTATATGTGAATGTTTCTCACTTTCCTTCCCATCCCCCTTATGCAGTAATCCGTTTTGTCCTGAAGACCCTCACTTTATGCCCTAAGTGGTTCTCATTAAAGATCTATCTCCTCTTAAAATATACAGCAACAACAATGGAGGAGTGAAGCATTCATTTCAGCACATAACTGCCCTGGTCCAGCAGCTGTGGCTGCGGTTTTCTGTAAGTAAGGCAGGAGAAGAAGAAGAAAAGTCATGGTTGGTTTCCTGTATTGGCCTCACTCCAGACTGGGAGTGTCATCATTATAGCTTTGACAGTTGTTCCCCCCTGACATATGTGCTGTCTATTCCTTGATCCTTTATAGGAAACTCTTAACAAAAAGCTGCAAGTTTTAATATAAGAGACTCTCTACAGACACGGCTGATTTTGCACTCCTTTCTGTTCTTGTGGAGGTGGATGGGGTATGCCCCAGAGACTATTTATTCACTGGTAGTTCACTATGGAAAGTCGATTGCAGTGAAATATTGCAGGGGAGGTTCTTGTGGCATGGAGTGAAGCTATGGGCCTACAACCACTTCTAGCAATGGCTTTTTCCAGGAAGGAAATTTTGATGTGATGGTCACACGTGCTTTGGAGCCGTATCAATCAAAACAATGTGACACTTTCAATCATGAAGTGTACACAGTAGAAATGGTTTACCTAGTAGGGACCTGGTGGGGATACCAGAATTGTTTTTACTATAGCAAATTAATTATAGTTACCAGATAAATATGATATTTAGAGACTACATCATTTTTGAGAAAACAGGCTTGGAGTACATAAAACATTTGAGCAGATTTTGGCACATTTATGTGCATATTATTACATAATCATATGCAGAAAAGAGAGCATTTGGCTCTGGGGTATTTCTTGCCTTTAAAATCTGTTTTTCAATCAAGATAATCCAATTTAGCGAGGGTGTCATAAATTAATTTTAGAGTGCTTTAGGTCACCCAAATAGCACGAGTTATATAAGAATTAAAAATGCTAAAGCGTATAAAGGCAGCAATCTATTATATAACCGACTCGTGGCCATTAAATGTTTTACGCTGGAAGCTGTGGCTTCCAAAATGCTCCACTCACTGTTGTCGCTGTTCTCGTCCTTGCTGCCGTCGATGGTTCCATCCGGCTGCATCTGCAGGTAGAAGCCCTGCTGGCTGAACAGTCGTGTCACGATGCCTTTCAGCTGTGGCTCTGGAACGTGCACACACACGTAACACGCACGCACACACACACACACACACCCGTCGGCCCCAGCCCCGTCCCCACCAAGAATATGTCAGAACAACAGTCTCATAATGGTGAGAAAAAAGCACAATTTAGCTGATACCTCCGCTTTCAGCTAACACTCAGAAAAAAAATCATCCAAAAGAAGTGTTTCACGATCATAAAATGTAGTGCATGATTAATTAAAAGCTGGCTGTGGAGGATGGAGCGTATCAGCAGAACAATTATAGACTTACTCTACTTAAAAACATTTACAGTTCATTTCTTTTGTCGTATTTAAAGTCTCTAAAAGGTTAACGATGGTTCACTGTTCACTTTATGACTTGTGTATCTATTCAATTGTGATAAGCCATTTTAAAGGAACTCTTATTATTCCTGTGGCACAATCCAGCTTCCACAATTGCCCACAAAAAGCACTACACATTTAACAATTTCAATAATATATATATTGCATCACTAATATCAATAACACTATAAAGGACAATTTGCTGTGAATCACCTGATGCAGCACATGAGCCCATAAAAGGTTAAGTAGCTGTTTGACAGGAAAACCTTTACAAGGACAACACGTTAACAGAAAACCAATAATAAGTAAACCACAGTGGTTTACCTTTCAACAGCCTTTTAAAATCACATTTAATGCACACTGACATGCCAGTACTTTCTTTGGTATGAAGCAACCATGCATTTTAGAAATAATATGACTGACATTTTTTATGAAATCAATCTTTTGAATAGGCATGTTTCTATGCTGCGCTCCAAATGATTTCCTTATTATTTATTTCCTGAAAGGAAACAGAAAGGAAGTTCTGGAGGAGGTTTCATTTTATTTAATTTTTTTTGTTTCCCAGTAAGATAACCCTGTTTCGACCTCCAACTTTGGAGGGTATGACTTCTGGCGCGTGGCCAAAGTGCTGCTCAAAATGCTCCTCTCTTCAGGTGGAGCAGGTGGAAGCGAGGATTAGCTGAGGGCAAAAAAAAGCCTCTCAGCTTCAGGCAATGCTGAGTAAAAGCTGATGTGTGGAAAGCAGTTTTTATCTGAGAAAAAAAACATGCTTCTCTTGTTTGATTTTGTGCAAAAGCAGGAAGTCCAAGTCAGATGACATCATTATATCCTGATGATTAAGAATAAAATAAAACTATTTTTAAAGCAGGTAAAATAAAAGATATGATCATGCAATGAGTATATATACATTCATGGTTTTCTTGAGGCTCATCGTGAGTAATACTACTCTACAGCGGCACAGTAATGCGCTGTTTTGTGTAAAGTCTGGGAAAAACAAATAGATACTAAAGATGACTAATCCTCAGTTCAGTCTGTCTCACAAAAGGAACAAATTATGCGTTTTGTCACAATTGAATTGGCACTTAGTTTCTCTTTGTGCACCTAAATAAACATTCATTTAATGAAATCCTTGCTTTGCAGGCACAAACATTCTGATAAATAGTGTATGCGACTGGAATAAAGAAGCTTGACTGTTCACCAAGGTCATACAAATTCTTGGAGGACGTGCAATTCATTTTAGTCCAACCAGGCCCAAAAAGTCCCAAATGAATTGGCAGAAGAAACGTTTTTTTCAAGCTTGCTATCAGGACAGAAGGATGGTTTTTGATCAGACTTCAAAAAGCACTGACAGATGTTAAGGTACTTACTTGAAAGCTGATCACTGCAATAATTACTGTTGCATAAACTCTAGTTATGTTTATTTTTCAGAAGACAAAATGTAGAGGAGAGGGCTCGAAGAAGGACTCCCCAGCGAGTGTGAGTTCCTCTGTACATCATCCTAACTGTCACTTCCCCATCTCACCTACCTGTGGGTTAGCGGCATCAATTCCTGGGACAGGCCCTTCATCATCCATCATGGGAGGGTAATGTAGAGAATGTAGCATATGCTTGTGTGTGTGTAAGCACTTGGGAGTGGCCACATCAGTAAATCACATGTGATAAAGACACTTCCATGAATTAAGGCCTCAGCACAGGCCTGAGCAACTGCCAACGCCTCATCGCGTCAATCATCAATCATTTACAGAATCAGCATGTGTGTGTGTGTGTGTGTGTGTGTGTGTGTGTGTGTGTGTGTGTGTGTGTGTGTGTGTGTGTAGGCATGAACAGACTTCCAGATAAACTCCAGTGTTTCCAACGTGTGTTTGTGCGTCTTTCAGCTGCAACAAGCTTAAGGCCACCCTGTGAGTGCACGGGCCACTAGAACATCAACAGATTTACTTCATACCAATACAGAAGGACAAAAACATTTAGGTACGTTGACAAATGGCGTCATGACCATGAAATGGTGAATGATCACCTGCTCTATAACGCTTCACAGGGAGGAACACATCATATCCATATACACCAATATACACTACAATTAAAAGAAAAAAAAACCTCTAGAACATTTACACAGTAGTACAGACACAAGACGGGGAGCGAGGATAGAGACTGATCCGACACTGACTGACAAAGAGAATGGGGCAGAAACGAAATGAGAAGAGGCAGGGAGAGGAGACAGAGGAGCAACAGACGGCTGGCTATAGGAGAGTTTTAGCTAGAAACAGGTCAGAAATGAAGCTTTAAAAGTCCAAGAAAGCCACACAGGAAGGAGAGATGAAGGGGGGGAGAAGAAGAAAGTCAGCAAGGGAGAGGGTCGCCGGCTGTCAGACAGGTGTTGAAGCCCCAGGTCCCTCCCACCCTCCCTCCCTCTCTGTCCCTCCCCACCCCTCCCTGGCCGAGGGGGAAGTCGACATGGGCGCGAGATGGGGTGGAGACGAAAAGAAACACAGCACACACGGATGGAGGCTGAGCTACTGACCTAGCCTGCAGCCCTTATGGGACACCTGTGGAGGTTTCGAGGGTGCATCTTACGAGGTGGGGGGGGTGGGGGTGGGGGAATAGAAGGAAAAACAACAGGCTTTTAAACAGGCAGAATTCATAAATTCTCCAGTGTATCGGTTGTTTATAAGCAAATATATGGCAACACATCAGTGGAAATATATGGATAATCAATTAGAGGACATACAGCATCCGTCTGCCTCCCTGTCTGTCTGTCTGCTTTGTGACTGGCCATGTGGAAGGAGTTACCTACCTGCCCGTTAGTGTTTGGAGGACTGACTGCTTTGGCTGAATGGTTATGTTTTTAATCAAGTAATTTGCTGCAGTTTTGACACTGAGGTTGGATTGTCTGTGGAAGCTGCAAGACTACAGGGTTTTAAAGCTGGCTGTCTGGCTGGCTGGGTGACTGTCTCCATTTTTCTCCCTTTCTGCCTTAAATATTGATGCCTGACTGCCCGTCTGTCTCACTCCTCATCTGTCTGTTGGGACACTGAATGGATCTTACTGTCGCTCATCACAAACCAGAACTATCTGGATAGTGAGGAGGGGGAGGTGACTTGCACTCTTGGCTTGTTATCTGTGCACCAGGACAGAAACATTTCGAATTGTTTAAAAAAAAAGAGAGAGATAGAGAGAAGGTTACGTGAATTTACGTGAATTGTAGTAGTACCTGAGTCTTTGTATATCAATACAGCCAGGGCAGCTCTTAATCACTAAAGCTATACCTCCCTTCACTGCAGTAAAGCTCCCTCTCTGCAATAAGCAATAAACATTTACCATTAAAACATTTAATCTGAAAAGAGCCTTGGTGCACTGCAGTGCAACTTATCTCCGCTCCTTACCCCCAACCTGCATTAATATTGAATTTGGGCCATTTTAAAGCAGGTTTCTTCTTTTTCTTCCATATAGCTATTCAAGTTGCAATTGTGTAATTGTGTAATTGGGGGGTCGGGCTGGGGATTATTATGTGTGGGGGGAAATAAAAAAATCAGAGGCTTAGATTTATTGTAATGCTTTTGAGTCAAATCCCGCTCGAGCTTTGGCTGGGGAAGAATTTTTTGCTCAGGGGTTAATTTATTATTCTGATCAGAGCACTATCACGATGCATAAACCGGTAACGTCACGGCATGTAGATCATCCACCGTGCATTCTGGCCGGTACCGCTCGGTATGTGGGGGAGGGTTGCGGTGGGATAGACAGACAACAAGAAGACCTCATGGAACAGGTGGATTCTTTTTTCTTTCTTTTTCGCACCGCGGAGAAAATCTACCTTCTCCTCCGGTTCAGATTGAAGCCCTTGACTGCAGTATAATGCCTCTGCTGCTTCAAAGAGGGGCGGGGTGGCGCGTGGTGGTGGTGGTGGGGGGAGGTTGGGGGAAACCGCTTCCATACACAGACGTAACACACATCAGTTTAAAGAAAAAAGCAACAAGAACAAAAAAAAATCTACGGCACTGACCTGGTCGCCGCCGAACGGGTCTTTTCTTGCCGCTGCAGAAACGGACTTTGCTGAAGACCCCCAAGAAATGCCTCTCGCAGAGAGAGCGGGGGTCTTTGCTGGGACTGGGGCGACGTTTCGAAGTCGAGACCCGGTCGCTGTTGGATTCCCTCGCCTGGCGTTTCTGCCGGATCAGGGAGCTGGCGATCGCGGCCATCTCCCCGAACCGAGTCTGAAAACGGAAAGTCTACTTCGGCAGATGTCGGATCTCACTGTAGGTAATTGGCGTGTGGCGGAAATAAAAATAAGAACGTTGATTCTGTCCTTAGGTCCACGAGTTTGTTGGGTTGTTGTTTTTTTAACTAAATGTCATACTGATCACGAAAATCCTTCGAGTCCAGGGTATCATTGCGCTTCGGGCAGCATCCTCTTGTGGGGACAGTAGAGTATATTTAGATATATATCTATAAATATGATCAGCTGCTGCGAGTTTTGCTTCGACACTCGGGCTTTTCAATCAACAGCAACCGATCTTATATAAAATATCTAAGGGTTAGGCCACAAGGACCCAGATATCAGACATGAAAACATGCAACAGTGTTTCTAAGTTGATGCTGCTGCGTGCCATAGACGAGAGCGCTTCAGGTATTCCAGGTGAACAGCGCCGCGGCTGACGAGCACGACATCGTTTTCCTCATCCGCACACCAGCCTACCCTCTGGGTTCCTGACGCCTTTCGATAAGCATTAAACCCAAACCCAGGGGCACTGCTCGTGCGTGGAGAAGACTACTAACTTTTTCTTTCCGTAATGATCTTTTTACTCCATGCTCAAAGAGAAGTCCGCTGCCGGTCCAGGATGCGGTGTAGGAGCCCGTGTATGTGAACCAGTCTCCGGTTCCGTCGATGGCACCGCTTAAATGCAGTCGGGGAAAAAATGGAATCGGCGAGCAGAGGCTACTCTGCAAGGATGCTGCAGAGATGTAATTTAAGCCTGCAGGCAGTGATTCCCGTCTGAAAAGCAACAATTAGTTGAGGCGAACACACACCGGAGTGCTTTTCATTGTAGCGCACAAATAATAAAGTGACCTAAGCATTATTTCCAGCGAGTCCCGAATGAATACTGTGTGTGTATGTGCGAGTGAATGGTGGCGGTCCACAGCTTCTCTCTCTCTCTCCCTGCCTCCCTCCCTCTCTCCCTCCCTCTCTCTCGATCTCCCTCTCTGTCTCTCTCACCCCTTGTCTCCCTCTCCAACTCTTTTAACGCAATCATACGTGATTGAGGTTAGTATTAGTAATTCCCAGGAGTTGCACGGGACAAATGAATGATCCCAATCTCGAAAATTTGCGAATATTGGAATTTGTATTGCAAAATGTAAACTTAAAAGGGGGGAGGGGCTGGGTGTTTTTTCTTCTTCTTCCCTTTGAGAAATGGATGCGCGTGCACGTGCGTCCTTTTGGATTATGTGCGCGTTCAAACTGGGGCGACTCATCTCACAACTGTCTCTTTTAATTACACTTCAAATCCGAAGTTGCAAAGCAGTTTGAAAATGCGAGAAGGCTGCATGAAACTGCAAACTGCATGCAAAGTTGATTCTTAATCAGCTTTGGCTTATACTACACGGCATTCTTGCCCTCACAGCTTATAGGCCTATCACAGAGATAGGAGCACACATTTTATTTTGTAAAGAAAACAGTGGCCACGCAAAGAGCATGTTAAGTCTGGCTTAAAGGATCAACCGCAACAGGGTCCAACACGCAGAGTATGAGCGGGAAACACACACATTCAGGCAAAACTCAAGATCCACACAGTGACACAACAGATGGATTCATGTGGTGGAAGTGAAAGTACAGCCCCAATGAACACAAATGACAACAATCAACAAATAACACTGTGACACTAAAGCTTTGAACTGCCTTCAAACACATCTTGGCCCCTCAGTTCGTGTGAAAGCATCGTGAGAGCACCCTGTAGGCCTATTCTGTGTTAGCTTCTCTGCGGCTGTCTTCAGCACAATTAAGAGGACGAGGATCACTGTAGCAGTAAAGGTAAATCAATGTAAAACGCACCAGCCAGAATAACCTGCAGGCATGATGGACATCATGTTTATGTGCCTCTGGTTTCATTCCTTTTGTTGCATGGCTAAGGAGAACACAACACAGCACAGCACAGATGCATTCTGTGTTAGGAAAAACACACGTGTCTTTAGCAGCATCCCCGTGATGAAAGGGCATGAAACATTTAGAGGCTTTTTCTAGGACTTGGTTTGACATTCTCTCACCAAACTGAATCTGTAGAGACAGCAAGACGAGGAAAGAGGAGAGACCGAGCGAAAGACGGAGAGAGATTTTCTTTTGCCGGCTATTGTCTGTCCCTTTTATGTAAGATTTGGATAAAATGGATGAAGGAATGTGAATGTGAAGTGCTGATACCCGCGTCAGTCATTTGCATTTTTCTAAAGTATCTGCGAGAGAGAGAGAGAGAGAGAGAAAAGACTGATAGAGAGAGAAAGGGAGATGGAGGGCAGATAAAATCTTACATACTAAGATAGGCAAGGAAAGAAAGTTAGGAACCGAGGCTTGGATTCAATCAGATTCTAAATCAAAAACCTTTTGTATTCCTATTGAGTTGCCAGTGAGTGATAGATATTAATTTGACACTGCAGTATAAAAAAAAAAAAATAATAGTCTCAATACAACATTCATCACTTTGGATGTGATATACTGCGCGCTTCTAAGAAAGAAAAAACAGAGCTTGTGGTTCCGAGTACAAAGTGAGTTTTCTCAGAAATGGGAGGGAGCTCGTGCGCACCACAGACATGGACATACGTCTTTGTCGGGGAAAGATAAAGTATTCCCTAATGAGGATCTGTTTGGCTTCCTCCTTCTACCAGAGACAATTAATGTTCCCTTCACTCCAGAAACGATACATCCAAAATCAGTGAAACACTGCTGTTATGAAACACACTGCAGATAGTACAGAGTAATAATTTAAATTGACATTTCAAGTGATTTTGACTCTGAAGATTGGCTGTCATGGTTACAGAGACTGTGTGAGTTTGTTATTATTGTCAAATGTTCTTCTTTTTTTTTCTTGGTTAAATAATATGAACATTAAGGGCAAAAATGGAAGCAAGTATGCTGAGGATGCATTTGGAGCATTTATCTTTTAAAAAGATGTTTTATGTGAGACTTTCTCATTAAATGTACAAATTTAACTGTGATGAATCAATTCAGTGAACAGAAATAAACCACAGCCAGAGTCTCTGGCCTTGCCAGAGGTGCAGCTTGTTCAGAGAACCATTTTTTTGTATATCTGCTGCCCCCTTGTGGAGAATAAATGAACCACAACCACTTTGGAGAGAAACTACTTTCACTGTTTCCTATCTCTGAAGTTTGTCACTTCTCTGTGTCCTTGAGATACCTCACAGATCTGTTGACTCACAATAGCTAGAACTGGTTGTCATAGCGTAATGTCATGCCAGCTCCTCGAGAAGCGCAGAGTAGAAACGTGAGAGAATATGAGACATTCTGTGACTCAAAATGCTGCTTAAAAACTTCTACTACATAAACAACATGAATCAACATGAAAAGGAGATAAAAGCCCGAGTCGTACGGCTGAACAAAACAATCAGATTCTAATTTTAACCACATCTAGTGCAGCAAAATATGAGACAAAGTCTAGATTCCTGCATCTCGCTCCGATAAATCGAGTCATGTCTGTATGTGTGATGTGCGTTTGTCCGCGTGTGTGTGTGTTCACATTTCTAGTCAAATCATCATCCAGTTGACTGCAAACATGGTGTGTATATTGCTGGGGAGGAAAGGAAATGCAGCACTAAGTTTAAGAGGGTTTCCTGTTTCTAAGCTGTTGGTCAGCAGAGCCTGTTGCACATGGAGCTAGGCATTACAGTAAGATGATGGTGTTAAGCTAACACACAGAGTCAGGCAACCACTCACATTCACGCATATGTCCAATTTAGAACCTCCAGTTCATCAACAAGCATGTATTTGGACTGTTTAGGAGGCGAGAGAGAATCCATAAAGGCACATGGGCAACCATGCAAAGTCAACACAAAAAAACAAAGCAGTGGATTCAAACCTAGAATGTTTTTCATTGTATTTATTTAGTGTTTTTGATTGATTTGCAATTTTGTTGTGCAACACTGTGCCGAAGATTAAAATTAATCTTGAATCTTTTAATAAACTTTCCACTGACCGTGACGTCTGCCTTGGAAACTAATACACGAAGGAATCTCTGTATGTGTGTGTGTGTCAGCTCTTTAGCCAATCGTGTTCTTGTACGTCCTCTACCATTACTGCTGCATTCAGGAGGTCACAATCCTCTGTGACCTTAGCAGTTCAAGTTCAAATTATATATATACATCGGCATTTGCTATGAGTGTTAAACCTAATGTTACAAAACATTATATACTGACATTAGAAAAAGAACTTTAACCTAAACCTGATGTTATATTCATCAGTTACTGAAAACTGACCAAGTGGCAAATATAAAGTGCTGCTGGGTCTGTTAGCGTTGCTAGTATGACACCCACCACACAGTATCCTGTACCTGCCACACATTAACCACAATACTGGGGCTCTAGGTGCTCCTGACATCTGGCATCCTTCTACTGTGCCGTGGAACCCTTACTGATATATTTTACCCACTGCTCCTATTTCAATATATCGGCTGCTGCGACATTATTATGGGACATTATAAACCGTTCATATTTAATGCAGTAGTTTGCAGTAGTTTACAACACCCGAGTGTGTTTGTTTTGTTCACACCATAGCCCTAAGCAGCACACTTCCAAGACTGGAGACAAAGAGGGAAAACTTTAACACCACAAAAGCCAGGTGCAAATCTGATACTACAAAGGAAAGCAGGTGCAAACATTTAAGCCTGCTCACACACACATAGTTCACCAGAAGTCCCTACGGGGTGAATTTTGCGCCTAAAAAATGAAGTGTTTAATACTTCACTTCCTGCTCCTTGTTGCTTCCATGATCTTATACTGTTCAGACTGTAGGAGAGAATGATGCAATGAGATTGCCATGCAAAATGCAGACTTTGGCAACTTTGTATAGAAAGTTAAATCAATTAAATGGCTTTGTTTCACTTTCTATGGACAATGTTTTTGAGTTATTCTGAAGTTATCAGAGAGAAAAATGGGGAAAAAATGCTGCCAGCATGGCAGCATCACTCAAAACTCATACTTCCCTTATATTTTAGCTGTAATTGGAAATGAAACTGTCTGAGCCATACCACCATAATAATATAAATACAGAAAATCAAACATTAACCTTCAAAATGATTGAAAAAGTCCAAGGTTTAAACAAACTATTTATCTGAAGCAATTTGATCTTATAACGATCCTTAACTCAATCCACACAGTCATGCTTCGCAGCACATGGGTGTCATTTCAACACCCATGTGCTGACTCATAAAGTTTTGATTGAGGTCAAAGGGTTCATCTAACAGTGAGCACAGATGCAGAATAAGGACTGATAGTGCTTCATATCCGAGTCCTACAGATCCCAGGGTGCATGCTGCTTTTGGTCCAACTACCTCAGAGGAATCAACTGTGCTTAATGGAGTTTCTAATTGTCTGCCCTGAATTTCCAAACTGCTCCAGCTGAGAGCCTACGTACTGCAAGTGACAAGAGGAGGTGTTGCATTTGTTTCCCAGTAACAAAAAAAAACTTCTGGTTTGCACTGGCAATACTGGGGAATTCTCCACGCCTATGGAGACAGTAGATCTGTGTTATGAATGAACAACAGCAGCATTGCAGTGAATTGCCTGAGACATGACTAGAGGACATGGCAGGGATCTTAGGCTTGTTGCCAAAGACTGATAAGTGGTGGCTGTGTGTGGGCTTGTGTGTGTGCTTATGCATGTCATTGCAGTTTTGTATCCTCAAGTGGTCTTTTTTATATATACAAATTCTAAGCTGCATAGGTTTCGTTAAAAAAAAAAAAGCTGTATACATATCTATTAAAGTAGTTAAAGCTACAGTGGTACTTTTGGGGACTTTCAGAGGGGTCTTCGAATTTAATTTAATTAGGCCTAACCTCATACCAAAAAACATGTACCAGTGAAGCGCAGAGGGAGTTGAGTAGTTTTAAACTGAGTTTGTACTGTATCTAATTGTACAAAATGCAATCAACCAACCAACCAATCAATCAATGTGGCTTGGCATATACAAAAAAAAGAAAGAAAAAAAACTCTGACTGGAACAGGAGCCTTTCTGTTGTGGCGCTATCCGTGGTGCTGGTCGTTTGGGGCCCTGAAGGAGCGCTGCTTCTCCAGGCCCCTGAACTTTAATGACTTGATCCCTGCATTATCCATTTTTGGCCCGCTTCACTTGCACCACTAGAAACAAATATAGCACGGGCTTGTACAGTATCAGGACCCCTCTCCTCTCCAGAGTAGTGCGACTTACAGCTGACTGCCAGCAGCTATCCGCGACGGCCGAAGACTGCACAGAAAACTCAGGACAGACGCGAGGAGCACAAGGAGAGCCTCCCTCCACTGCAGACTCGGAAGATGTTACTCACACACACTCTGGTGTTTAATAAAACCACTCATCCCCTCCTCCCCTTCTCTATAAATCCCCCCTTTCCTTTCCCTTTCCCCTTTTCTTTTATCACTCAAGAGAGAAAGCATGCAAAGCAAAGACAGCTATAATGCTATGTCTCTCACCGTTGGTGATTGTGGTCGACTTCGATCGTTGTCCACAGAAACACTGCAGCATATGCGCTCCTTTCTGAAGGAATGGCCTCAGAATCCTCATTGATTTGGGTTGATGGGAGCCTTCCTCAATCCAAACAATCGGACAACGCTATCACAACACAGCAGGGTCAGGCAGCATAGCGTAGCCAGCCAGCCAGCCTTTCTCTACTGGCTCTCACAGCAGCCCCTCAAAACGCCGGAAGGGCACAGTCTGCAGGACAAATTACGCTAAAACGAGGCATCTTGAGTGATTCCCCCCTCTCTCGCTCTCTCTAACCCTCTAACTCTCTCTGTCTTTCCTCTTCTTGTCCACCGACGGTCATTCGCGTTCACGGCACACTCCTCTTCCGCCACAGCAGGCAACGCAAGGACGTTACAATGTGCTCTTAATTGTACACCCCCCTCCTCCTCCTGCCTCCGCGTCTTTACCAGCAGCGGACGTAATAGCAGAAAAGGAGATGGGAAGGGGGAGAGAGAGAGTGAAGATTGAAAGAGAGAAAGAGAGAGAGAGCGCACGCCAAAGTTAAACTGCAGGGGTAAGTGGCAGGCCACGAGTGAGGTAATGCGGAGCTGACAGCTAAAAAGCGACAAAGGCTGCACGATCCGAAGCTTTGGCCGCACAGATGTTGGACTCCGAGAGCCAGTAGTTTTCCTCTTTCTTTTTTTTACCCCCTTCTACGTTTTCACAAATCACCGGGAAGAAGCGGACAACGTCAGCTGCAGGCCATCGCTTTGAAGTCAATGATGTTTTGCGATGCGTGAGAGTAGCAGAAAGTTTATGGCTCAGTCACTGCTTATGAAAGAGTGAGTAACGGTAAATGACTGGTTCGTAGATAGCGCCTTTCTACTCTTCTGAGCACTCAAAGCGCATTCACACCCATTAGCACAAGCACATTTTTCTAAGTGCTTTCTAGCTAACATTCACACACATTTATACACCGGAGAGCAATTTGGGGTTAGTATCTTGCTAGGGACTAGGGGAAGCCGGGAATCAAACCACCAACCTTGCGATCAGTAGATGACCTGCCTGAGCTACAGCCACCCCAACAATGGCCACCGAAGTGTCCTTCCAAGTGCGGCAGCAGTGCGTTTGTTATTTCGCTAAATTCCATATATGGATTTTATATAGATCAGCATATACGCTTTAAGCTGATCATGACTTTGTGAAAAGTGTAAATCTTTCTCCTGAATGCAACAGGAACAGTGTGCAGAAACAACGAGAGCAAGAACAATAGAAGTAACCAGTTTGGTTTCGCTACAGCACTTTGCGTGGAAGATCTCGGAGTCCCACTGCGTCTTTTGTTAATGCGTGAAAGTGAAAAGTCAGCTGCTAAATCAGGGAAAGTCAATTCCAGGATGAGGATTTGTTGGAACATCACAGTGTGGCGTAAATGCGGTCCCGAACTGAATTAGGTACTTGCAATACTGGACAGTGGAGTTGTGACTCTATAAAAAGCCTTTGCATATATTTTATATCACACTATATCTCCAGATGACACTCACCGTGTGCACTTCAAGCTCTAATGACCTTAAAATGTGTTTTCAGTTATGACTCACTATCCAAACGAGAAGGTTCACGATCTCATTACGCATTTTGACCCATGATGACTAGAGCGCTATGTGCCATTTTCAACACCAGGTGGTGCCATAGCATAAACCATTAAAATTAAAGCGAGCATATCCAAGTAGAAGAGAGTTGCCTATAGATACTCAAATTGCTAAAACATTAACACTAGATTTGCACAAGACAAAACAAATTAAAGAGGATGCTGGGTTTTATTTTATTTTTCCAAGTCACCAGTCAGCCAAACAAACACTATGCCAATCTCTGCCGTCTCATTCAGCACACTGCTAAAAAGTACTTTACAGTATATACTGCAACATTTTACTATATTTCAAAACCTAATTCTTGTGCTCATGTGACATTGCACCACAAGGACAATGAGATATATGATTACAGCTACCATGGGAACATTCCCTCGCTATGTAAAATCTACACAATGAACATAACAGGACGTTATAGGTCAGCAAAATGCCTCAACAACAGCATCCACATGCAAATAAGGAAAGGTCAGAGAGGAATAAAGAGAGAATGGGTAGAGGGTGCAGGGAGCTGGCATCAGACCCAGAGTTACAGACTTGGTGATGGTGCTGTACTGTACACTCAGCTTTCACTATACTGTACCACTGCAGAGTCAATCGCTAGTTGCTAAAGAGCCAAAGAAGGTATGAGGGGAGGAATAGAGATGAAACGGGGGCTATAGCGCAGAGGGAACGTGAAGTGACAAAAACGCACTGTAGTTGAGGCAACACTTTAGCATCCAAACAAAATCTATTATTAATTATGCTAATTAAAAATGTAGTTTTAGTTTTAATGTGTTTGTCCCAGGGACAAAATTGTGGAACATTTTCATTTATTAGCATCAATTTTATTTAAAAATGGACAAAACAATCACAATGACAGTCACTTAATGATGGGAGGACTTAGTGTGCCTGATTATTACTCACAAAGTAAATAAGCACTGATCTATTCCATTTCGTTAATATGACACAAGAGTTATAGCACCATGCTTCTGACACGGCATGAGATTTGTATGATAAGCTCTAATAAATATCTCATAAATGCTATGGTTTTATGGAATTCTGATATGTTTATTTACAGTCAGTTCCCTGCTACGGCTATGCTTAGTTGGTTATCATTCCATTCATTTATTGGCATTAATGTAAATATGTTCAAAGTTTTTGATACTTCACACCCTGAAATTTGCTGTCAGTTTTGATGTTTGCTTTACTTGTTTAAATCACCTGATCATCAATCTGACAGCAGTAAAACTGTCATTATCATAAGACCTGTTGTTTACAGACCTTTCAGTTTAATTTTAAAGCTTCAAAAAGAGAAAATGTGTACATTGTTTACATTTCACTTGTTCCCAATCCAACCCAGGCACTGACTGGAGAGCTCAAAGATAGAGTCGAGCCTTACAAACTTAAAAAATCCACATAAACTGGATTGTCCTACAACACATGTTGAAGTGTTTGCTTTAGTAGGATTCTTATAAAACAACAGAGCTTGTTTCTCCTCGTTTCTCCCCTAAAAAGCCCAGGAGATGTGCAAAAAAAGTGTCCTGGTTGAAGAAGACATGGAGGCAAAAAAAAGTTAAATAATCAAACTGAAAGAGATGGCAAGCTGATGGCAAGGAAAGAAACAAACAGCACAGCACAGACACTGGTCACTAAACAAAAGCATAAGTTAAAAAGTGTAAACTACCAAAAACATGCTCCTCTCCACAACATAGGAGTAAATATCCAGAACACACAGCTCACACGTGGCAAACCAAAGAGGATCTCTGACACTGCAGCGCTCCTCACTCTGGCCTTAAGTACAGCTGTGCAGAAGGGCAGTACCTATGGCAGGACAGGTGGTAGGACACACCCATGGAGGCAGACATCACAGCATGTCTAGCTGTGGCCATAACACTCCTTCCCTGAAACCACTGGATGAAGTCTTCCACCGAACCACTTAACAAATTTCTGCAGATATCACTGCAGTGGTGAAAATGAGCACAAGAATGCATCTGTGTGTGTTACTTCATAAGTTTTTGAGATATTTAGCATCTTAGTTGGGTTTAGCTTAGTAATAACCAAATCACATGGGCTTTACAGCTTTAGATCATCTTTATTTCTATTAAAAAATATGAATCCTTTAATAAAGACAGGGCCTAGCATTGAATGACCATTGATTATAACAGAACAAAGACATTAAAAAATAAATTAGTAAATACATTAACCAAAGGCTTAAACCCCTTTACATCTGAATATGAGCAAGAGGTGTCTATATTACATTTAAGTACAGAGTTTAGTGCAACAAATAAATCCCTGTTTAAAATTACTGCAAGGATGACTCAGTTGTTTATAAGTGTTTGCAGCAAAGCTGCCCACAGCGGGGCATGATGGATGATGGATGAGAAAAACATTTCAAAACATATGAAAAATCCACTTAGTTATTTAATACTTGGTGCACAAAGGTCATGTTAAGGCATCAAACGCTTATTGCATGTATCATTTTATAGGCCTATATAAACTGATAAAGTAGTTTGCAAGTCTGCTTGGTACAAAAGCACAGTTACAACTAGTACTACTACTAGAAGGCTAGCCTTATTAGCAGTGCTAACACTCATCTAAACGAAGAGAACAATCAAAAACCTTCCATCACAAATAGTGAAGTTCTTGACTTTCCTTAAAATTCATATGCCATAAATAAAGCTAATGTTGCCAGTTCTGTATTAACTGAAATTCAAATTTTACTTCCAGTGCATCATATGTGCTTTAGTTATTTGGAAATGTAATGGACGCTTCAAATCAAACTCGGTCTATCTGTATTTAATTTTCATTTTGAAGTAGAAATTAAGGCTTTTACTTGCTTTGAAAATATCATATAAATAGTCAGCAGTGATGCATAATATAGTGTAATATCGTACATCTTTGGCTGAGGGTAAATAATAATAGCATATATGTTGTTTTTGTAAGCTGCTTTGACAGCAACACAATAACTTTATTCTACCAGACAAAACTTTTGCATAAACTACAGATGCCAATAAATCATTTCTGTGTGGAAATCTATTGCCATCTCTATAGTTAAATATTACAACAATATTTATTAATGGGCAGTTAAAATAACCTATACAAAGATAAACAGTCACAGATTTGAGAAGATATTTAAATGCACAAAACCCCAGAGTCACTGCTGATGGTTATTACTGTTTGCTGAAATTCTAGTATTCTGCAAAGCTTAAAGAAACAGTGCTTTTTAAATCAACACTGTTTCAAAACTGTTTATGGTTGCAACAAGTAATGCTGCCAAACACCTTTCTGCTGAATGACAAGTGTGCAAACTTGAGGTTAGCGGCTCAATTTGACCGTAGGACAACAACAACACACTTGTGGCAGATTGCACAGAGATAACTGAGATTTTTGTATTTATTCATTATTATTTCTTTATTTAATTACAGGCATGTGGGTGGCAATCACTCAAAGCCGCCTATTGTTTTCAGCTTTGCGTTGATTGTTTTGGTCACATCTACAGCAAATTAACACCCACCAAAGCATCCATGTAAACGCAATCATCAGCATAAAACAACATTTTTATACAAGCACCATACTTAAGTTGAGGAACCGTGAGCTGATGTTCTACTTTATATGAGATCACACTTCAGGGAATCAACCCATGCCATGCACAGAGAGAAACGACAATAGCATCCAACACATGTCAGCATAAAAAACTACAACCAAACAATGCAATCACTTAATTTAGTAATAAACCAGTGATGAGAGGTGATGCATCTGAAAACAGTGACAGTTCAAACTACACTTCCACAGATTTAGTACATATGCACAGGAAAAACTTCAATTGAGAGGTTGGTGGTGGTTGTAACTGCTTCGTTAGGTGATAAACACTAGAGATCCCAGAGTGGGTTGAAAAAGGTTTATACCAGAATCGGTCTAGCAAAGACTCTAGTTCGACCCACTGGACAGCTTTGGAAAATATGAAGGAGAATATAAATTTTTGTCTTTAAACATTAAATATAATAGATTTTACAGACATTCATAATACACCAGTGTAATCAAGTGCTAGATAAACCATTACATGAGAGAAACAAGCCTGTATTTCCTGTATCTACTACAAAAAATAAATATTTTTTACGGTGTGTCACCAGTAAAATAAAGAAATAAAATAGGACATTTTCTACAAGTTAACAAATAACTTTCACTATCTTTCATTTATTTTAAAAATGTAAGCCCAAAGACTTGTGCTGACAGATTTCTTTCAATAATTACAGCAGCATATCTTTGCCAAGTAAAAGAACCTCACACTTCGTTTTCTTATATTGATTTTTACCGTTTTGGCCAACTTAAAAACAAAGTAGGCTGTTTGTGGCCCACGATGTAAGATTAGTTTAATATCCGTGCTCCAAATGATGTAAGTGGAATCTAAACTGTGCACTTGGCATGAAACCTGCTTTTCCCCACTACTTTTATAGGCTTTTTTGCTATGTTACCACACTTTGCTTTGGAACAACTCTGAGCGAAACAGGCCAATGTGACCCTGCCTGAAGGTTACCCTACTTAAACAAGGGCACTCTGTCCCTAATCCAAATATATTTTACACAGGGAACACCCCCCTTTGTGCTTTAACCCCCATGTGTCTTAAAAAAAACTAAAAAAAAAAAAAACCTCCACAACATAAAGACAATGAAGCACATCACTGTTTAGAGTGAAACGCCTTTAAGGACATCTAGCTTTTCAGGGAGCAGACTCAGCATCCAGCAGGTGTAAACTGCAGCCTCTCTACCCATTACTGGTAAAGTTGAAAAGCTTTGTCAACAACACGCATGCTAATCGTTCAGGGAACACTGCCGCCGCTGCACGGAGAACAGCAGAGCAGTCGTTTCACCGCAAAAAAAAGTGGAGAGGCAGCAGTTTTTGTCTAAATCAGCTGACAGCACTGACAGAGTAAAGACGCTATAGGAGAAGGGAGACCAAACCTTTTACCATGCGCAGCAGCCTGCTTGAAAACAACCAAAGCCTAATGTAATATTTACACTGGTTCTATAAATGTATATGTGCACTGCATATGTGATTTGCAGTCCTTATAATGTTAAATTATGACCAGTGCTGGGGAGTTTAGGGTGCACACTGGGGTTGCAGAGTGTATGCTTGGGGTGACAAAACTATAAGAGGCAGTAGACTGAGCGAGAGAGTCTGGATACAGCAGCAGTAGCAGCATCGCCCTGCAGCACTGAACCATGTGGTGAGGATGTGTGGTTGGTTATGGCGTGTGCAGGATATCTTGCGCATCCACTGGGTCAAATTCGTGCCCATATTCAAAAAGTGTATTTTTTTCCCTTTTTTTTAGAGTTTTTGTTTGGCTTTTTCTGACGTTGCGCAGTCCGTGCTTAAATAGTCAAATCCATTAAACACTGCGTCTGAACAACTACCCAAGCAAAATGTGCTAGTAAATTATTCATAAAGAAGCACGTGGAAGTTTCTTACCGGCGTTTTTGTCACCCATGTCCTCTTGTGGTGCCGAAGTTGGATACTGCCGATGCGGACTATGCGTTCGCCGCGTGCGCGCTCTCTTCTTCCGTCAGGACAGCTGAGAAGAGGGAGGCAAGTTGGTTGTTTCAAGTAAGCCTAATATTATTTTCAACTGTATTTTTTTTTCTTTTTCCCCCCAAATGAGATCCTTCTAGGACCCCTACTTGGCCGGAGACACACCGAGTGCAGAGCTCTCGAGTGAGCTCACACATTGGTGCTTCTGAGAGTTTCTGAGTAAGGTGGACTGGTGGCTCAGGTAAAGAGTGAGTGAGGGAGGGGGCGGGACTTTTCAGGAGGAGATGCAGAGTGTGCATTGTGCCTTGATGCAGAAATGATTTGGCATGCAGCAGAGAAATGGTTATAATGAATGAACTGTTTCATTGCGAGAGTTCTGCCTTCTCGTCTGTTCATCTGTCCTCAACTCCAAAGCAATCGACATAGCAACCAGGCTTCCCCCCTTTTTTCTTTCTGTTTTTTACTGTTTTTAGGGAGATTGTTTTATATACATATCAATTTTTTATACCTTTCTGCAAAAGAAAAATGGAAATTATGCAGGAATATTTTCACTGCAGCTGAATATTTCAGGGTTTTGTTTCGGTTTTTATATATTTATTTATTGGGACCATTTGAGGGCAAATGTACCCCATAAATTCAATTCTCTTTCATATTTTGAACGGATCTCTGCAAAATTAAGAGCCCCTCCCTCCCACAGTTGCTGACCACGTAATGTACATGTTGTATTACTTGTTGCAAAGGTATATGATATTTTTGCTGAGAGACATTAATATTTAATGAATGAATCAGATCAATAACTGTGTCCTGAGCATTTGACGCTTTATTGTGCCTGTTATTTGATTATACTGCAGCAGAATTATGATAGATACACAGAACAGTGAACACAAAGGCTGTGCATTCAGAGTGAGCTGTTTCAGTGTAAACTAGTGTTGTGTAATGAAATCACGTCATCATGAACTGCCAGGACAGATATGTGCACAAAGGCACAGTCTGTGAGTAAGAGTACGCTGCTTTCACCTTTATTCAAGTGCCGCTCTTGTTCTGTGATGAGTGTTTTTTTTCTATCCCTTGTGAAATAAAAAGGAAACACACACACAAACAGATTTGTTGTATTCCTATTAATCAGTAGGAGTACTGGAAGGTTGATGTTGTTGTGTTTTGTTGCTGTCCTCTGTTATTTTGTGCAAAACCAACATTAGCACTGAAATCCCAAGTCTTCAATTCACACAGCATGATTCTGTCTATCAACCGAACGAGAAGAATACCACAATCCTGCACTGAGTCTCAAAATGTATGCAGTGAAAAAAAACAGAAAACAACTAGTGTGGTATCATCTAACTGGTCCATTGATCAGTGTCTTGGAAAGGGCCCTGTCAGCACTCTGATGGGACGCTATGACAACAGCTAGAGTTTCCTATGATGGTATAAAAAGAATGAGCTGCTGGTATAAGATGTTTCTAGCCTTTGAGCTGTAATAGAAACCTGAAGGCCAAATGACGTTCCGCGTCATGCCTCCGCCTGTAGCTCCAAATCACAGTGCAAAGCCGGGAGGTTGAATGTCAGATTGGCTTTAATATTTTCTCCATGTGGTCACAGTTACAGTGGCACGAGAGGCCGTCATACGTGAATGAAAAGTTGCTCTGATTTCAGACGTTATGCTTCCTGTCACATGTGCCGGGGACTGGCTGCCCTGCTGCCGACACAGGTGAATCCTGGCGGGCGTCAGTTCACAGCAAATCAATGAGAGGACCTGAAAGAGAACACCTCTGCTGGGGGGGAAATGGACTGCATTGATCAGAAAGACACCTAAAGTCTTCTACAGATTCAGAGAGAGCTTTGTATGTGTGTTCATCTCTTTAATGAAAAACCAAATGAGCAACAGCTTTAAGTTTACTCTTTGACGCCTGAAATATTCATGCTTTTCACCCTCCTTTTTTGTCTACTCTCTTACCTCTCCCATCCGGTCTCTCTGCCTGTCTCCTATCCCTTCCTTCCTCTCCTTTCTTCATCTCTCCTCCCCTAACTCCTCTCTTGTGTATCTCTGTGTCCTCCCCTGCCCCAGACCTGCACCCATAGGATATCATCTAACTTGGCAGTGTGTCCTTGCCCCATACAGTGGCAAAGGCATGCTGCTGTCCCTGCCTTTGTACACAATATCTTTGTCCTGAAACACCTACACACCCTGTTCCCTCTGTATGACTATATAATTTTCTCGCAGAAGTCAGATTGTATTATAATGTACCCAGGAGATGCATTGTCTGCTTCACTTAAGATGAATCGCTTGTGTGCCCCATAACTCTTTCTCTGGCTTTCTCTGTGCAGTATTGTGTAGAGCTATAACAGCCCAGCAAGTGCAGATATTGCATCGGAGGAGAGCTCTCCTCTGCAGACACTGCAGTGCAGCCTTCCCGCTGCAAAATTCTCCCTTCTTCACCTATTTCTGGAGTCAGTGGCTGGCCTGGGAGAAGTTTGTGGAACTTGTCCAGATGCCAATAGCATTACCTAATGTCATCAATATTGCTCAGTTACTGTCCACGTTTTACAGTGTTTCTTGTTTTCATGAAGGCAAACTTTTGTGTATTTATAATTTAATTGGAAGAAATTGGATTTTTTTGGAAAGGAAGCGGTAAGGAAGTCTTTCATTCAATGTTTTGCTCATGTGAAAGCCTAACATGTTAATAGCTGTAGCAATCATTAGGGAAATTCTTTAAGCAGGCTCTGAAAATGTTAAATAAAAAGACAAATTCATAGAGTCATTGTCCCCCATTCTCTTAATTAGTTCAATACACGATAGGATTTTGAAAGACTGTTAGGTCCATAATGTTTTGGACAGTGACACAGCTTTTTTAATTTTACCTGTCACCACAGTGCATTTTAATTCAGACAATCAAGTTGTGGTTAAGGTGCAGACTTTCAGCTTTAATTTAAGGGGTTTAACAGAAGTAATGTATTAATTATTGGGAAAATACATCCACTTTTATACACAGTCCAGTGTTTTCAGGGGCTCAAAAGCAACTGGATAAAGTAAGGTCATTTTAAATATAAGGATACATTTTAGTACTTGGATAAAAATCCTTTGCTGTCAGTGACTGCCTGAAGTCTAGAACCCATGGACATCAGCAAAGACTGCTTCCTCCCTCGAGATGTTCAGTTGCTGCTTGTTTGTGAGTCTTTTTGTCTTTAGTTGTTTTGGAGGAAGGAAGGTTCAGGGTTTAAGTAGTCATCATCATGAGCTCATCCGATTAGAATGAGAATAAGCAGTCATCAATCATTTGCAGGTTTTGTCGTTTTATTGAATAACGGGTAAAGGAAAGAAAGACACACATGGACTGCTATCTCTCAGCTGCCGCCCCATGTGGGGGTGAAGAAAGAGTGAGGGATAGGTGAGTGCAGTCCTTATATAACGAGTGACAGGTGAGTGCAATTAAGGCCAAGCACCACACCCAATCAAAGGTGAGGAAAAGAAACAAGGTGCATCTGGTGAAGTGAATGTGCTGAAAGGTGAGCCTTTACAACAGCCGCCCCCATATTTCTACTGAGAAATATGTTCAAAGGATTAGAGATGCTCTTTTTCATAAAGCGGGGGCAGAGGAATCAGACATGCTACAGGTCTAATATAGGTTCAGGGGGTCGACCTAGAGGTCGACAATGCAGGCCAGACAGTTCAGGGGGCCGACCATGTAGCCAGCGGTGGCGGCAAAGCAGGTCCAAATGCCAACCGCGTGGGATGCAGCGGCAGGCCCAGACCTGTAGACCGTTGGGCAGTTTTGCAGGTGCTGGGGTCAATGTACGGGGCTTGGCAGAGGCAGGACCAGGTGATGCAGGAGCAGGCAGCGCCCTGACCACTGGCGGAATGGCAGCCACAGGCGGTGGAACTGGTGATAGTGGCACTGCCGGTGACGACATGGGTACTGCTGATGGTAGAGTATGAGGTGGCTGAATGAATTCAGAGCCATCAGCGGACACAAGGATGTGCTGGAGCGGTTCTCCTGAACCTGAACTGGAAGATGTGAACAAACATTGGGCATGCGTGGAACTGCTCTGGGGTTGGAAGTCTGTGATTGGACCTTGGAGTGTCCATCCTAAGCGGGTTTTGACTGCTGCAGGAGATCCAAATGGTCCATGTCTAACTGGTGCAATAGGCGTAATAAGGTGGGTATGATCAGAGCCTATGAGCAGTAGTGGAGCTGCTTTGTTAATAAAGGTTAATGGGATACCTTGAAGATGCTTGTATCTCCGTTGAAGAGAGGATACGGGGTAGGTGTGGTCTGAAAGTGCTAAGTGACTTGTAGCGAAGGCATTATTAATTGTGTAAGTTTTCGCTGGATGTGCGATGGGAGAAATCTGGAAACTTACACAAGAACCTTGAATAGTTTCAACTTCTTGATGGACAGTTCTGAGTGATAATTTTTCAGCTTCCCTAGTTAGGTGGAGATGCTTAGCTGCAGATGTCAGAAGCATGGTACGTTGGGAACCATCATCAAGTATTGCATATGTTTCTAGGGTTCTTTTGCCATTACGCAAGAGCACTTTTACAACCTTTAATAGTACACTAGGACAATTGCTAGGTCTATCAAAGTACAGTGTCCTCACTACAGGATTAGTTCCAGTTCTAGGTCTCTGATTCACCTCACATAGGATCTGTAGATGTCTTTTCATGCAGGTGGCACATGCTTTCCTCAGATCACACTTCGCAGCCTGATGAGTTCTAGCACAATGCCAACACCGTTTGTTTCTCTTTATCCAGTTTATTTTCTCATCCTTTGTCTTGTTAATGAACTCAGGGCACTTGCTAATGTGGTGTTCAGGTGAGCAGCAATATGCAAATCTTGCCTTAGTCATTATGATGGGTTGTGCTGCCTGTACAGGATCGAATGCATTTGTCCCATGTAATATTGTTTTGAGTGGAGAGGTGTACTTATGGGCAGGTCGTGGCTGGTTAAAGGATGAAACAGGACTGTCCTTTCTTGGTTGACACTTGCATTCCATTTGCAACCAGGATGAGAACAAAGGTAAGTCATACATCATATCTCCTTGTTCCCTGTAAATGTGCCGTTTGAAGCGACTGGAATGCTCTGCGGGCAACTTTTCAAGTAGGCGATCGACATGGGAGCCACAATTTAGTGGTCTAGGCAAACCACTTGAAGGAACTGCAGCATCTAATATTGTTGAATTAGGGAAAGGAGGGCTAGCAGCCAGAACTGCACCAGAGTGACAGCTAACCTGGGGGGCTGAGAGGGTGATTGACATGTTGCTAGATCAATCACTGGGAACTGCTCATGTTGCTGATGTGTTTGGGGAATGGCTTGCAAACCGCAAACAGAGGATTTGCTTTCATCAGATGAGACAGTGTGAATTGAAGATCTGGAGGAACTGCGAGAATGGGGAGGAGATAACTGAATCATGAATTGCCTAATCTCCCTCATTGTCATCAGGAGTTCCCTCATCACCTCATCTTGATTGGTGGGTAAAGGAGCAGGGTGATGTCTCTGGTTGTCTTTCTGACTCTTTGACAGGATCTTGCAGCCCATGTGTGTCTTTGTCACTGTGCTGGTATTCTGTTTGACTCTCTGTATCACATCTAGGACTTCTACTTCCAGGATACTGAACGTCATACTGCTGCAGGTGGGCAGTAGGTCGCCTTTCACGACCGGAACGTCTCAAATCTTCAGTCAGTGGCTGCTGTGTATCCATGACGCTAACGCTACTCCGGCTCGGAGGACCATGTTTTGGAGGAAGGAAGGTTCAGGGTTTACGTAGTCATCATCATGGGCTCATCCGATTAGAATGAGAATAAGCAGTCATCAATCATTTGCAGGTTTTGTCATTTTATTGAATAACGGGTAAAGGAAAGAAAGACACACATGGACTGCTATCTCTCAGCTGCCACCCCATGTGGGAGTGAAGAAAGAGTGAGGGATAGGTGAGTGCAGTCCTTATATAACGAGTGACAGGTGAGTGCAATTAAGGGCAAGCACCACACCCAATCAAAGGTGAGGAAAAGAAACAAGGTGCATCTGGTGAAGTGAATGTGCTGAAAGGTGAGCCTTTACAACATTAGTTTTGTCTGCAGTAACTCAAAAGCACACTCTGTTGGGCACTAACTTGGCCATTGAACAATATCCATCCCATATCTTTGCCTCGAGAAACTCTTAGGTTGCTTTTGCAGTATGCTTTGGGTCATTATCTATTTGCAATGTGAAGCATCATCCAATGCAACATTTGTCTGAATCTGAGCAGAAACCTGTACACATCCACAGAATTCATCCTCCTGCTTCTATCAGCAGTCACACGAACACTGAACACCAGCAGCAATTACCGTACATTGCCTCCACGGCGTTTGAGAAATAATGTCTCTCTCCTTCGCTATACTTTTCTCTTCCCATTAATTCTGATCCAACTTCATCTTGGCTTCTTTTGTTGAAGATGAAATGCACAATGGCTCTTCAGCATGTCATTGGTGGCAACCTAAAGTTGTGAGGTCAATGTGTAGTAACTGCTCCAATACAGTTCTCTTCATCTTGTTCATCAATACTGTTGAAAGCATTTAGTTGATCCAAAATGCTGCCACGAGAGTACTGACAGGGAGAAGAAAGAGAGAGCATATTTCTCCTATACCGGCTTCTCTTCATTGGCTCCCTGTTAAATCCATAATCTAAATTAAAACCCTTCCCATCACATAAAAGGCTTCGTATAATCAGGCCCCATCTTATTTTAATGACCTTATAGTGCTGTATCACCACAGCAGAGCACTTTGCTCTCAGACTGCAGGCTTACTTGTGGTTCCTAGAGTATTAACAGTAGAATGGGAGGCAGAACCTTCAGCTTCCAGGCCCCTCGCTCTCAACTCTTTTCACTCTCCATGTGTTTATACACCTCTCCGCATTTAATTATGAGTTATTATTAATCTCTGGCTGTCTTCCACAGCATGTCTTCCTCTCTTCACCCCCAAGCGGTTGCATCACGAGGCTGCCCCTTCCTGAGCCTGGTTCTGCCAGAGGTTTCTTCCTGTTAAAAGAGAGTTTTTCCTTCCCACCTTTGCCAAAGCGTTTGCTCACAGGGCGTTGTCTGATTGTTAGTGTTTCCCTGTATTATTGTAGGGTTTTTACCTCACAATATAAAGTGCCTTGAGGTAACGGTTGTTGTGATTTGATACTTTATAAATAAAATCGAATTGAATACTGCTGAGTGAGTGCATACATCGGTGTAACTTTGTGCTGAACATTGAGGGAGTCAAGATCTCTGTCTAAATAAATAAATAAATCTGGGTAAATTCCCAGATGATTAAACATGCAACTATTTTGCTGGTAATAACTGAACTCCGGAGTGTGTTGTAACAGAGACAGTTTATTCACAAAAATCTTCACCAAGTGTATTTACAGGCAGTGCGAGGACAGTGCTATATACAAGATGTGCGAGGACGGGTTCCAGGGCTCCAGGGAAAACAAGGGGATCACACACACGCTCACGCCAACCTCTCTCCGCTAGTGACCAGCCACCTCTTACACGCTCCACACGGGGAAACACGGGGACGAGTCCGGGGAATCTAGAACAGAGAGACAAATGTTACTTTCTGAGGCGGAAGTGTGGGGAAACTAGGGCTCGACGTGTACTGACAGGAGTCTTCACAACAATCCAGCGTTGAACAGCTGATCTCCTCCTTCTGATATACCAGCTGGTCTGATGAGGCCCAGGTGTGCATGATCTGGGAGGGCGTGGGCCGAGGGCGTGAACCCGCCATGAGTTCCGCCCCGGCAAAACAGGGGAGGGGGAGAGAGATTGCTGATCAGTGCCTTGCCGACCCCGCAGGTCGTGACATTTTCATGTCACCTACAGATCCTTGCTGTATTTGTCAGACACTGGAGTCAGCTGTAAAGATAGTACAGTGAATATTATTGCCCTGAAATGTAGTTAAATAAACACAAAAGACGGAAAGTACAACTACCACAAACTATAAATTATATTTTGATGAAGCACTATATTTTACTGGTTAAAAATCAGCGCTGTGGATAGGCATCCAGAAGTCTGAGATACTCACACTGGAGTAAAAAAAACTGTTTTACTGTTAAATTTTTAAATTTGCGGATATTGTAGCACATCCCATCACAAACAAACAAACAAAAACTGAATAGTTGCTACACGTGTAACAATTTAACCACTGTTGAAAGCGCTTTTGTTCTGACAAATCTGTTCGTCAATGCGCCACTAGAGGGAGCTGATTATACCAAACAAAAGAGACGCTAACAGAGGCCTGTGGAGTATTTACTGTTGCACAGCTGAACGGTTATGGCAAAAATAACCTTCTATTGTATTTATAAGCATGCAAGGATTTTGACCCTTTGGTGTTGTGCAACTCTGTGTCCACCCAATAAAAATCAAACTGACAATACTAACGCCACAACTAAATATAAGATAACCAATTTAAGTTAAATAGATACTGTGAACCGAATGTATATAGTCAGACACAGCGCAAGAGCTGCCTGTAGATGCAGAATTATACAACCAAGTTACAAATGCTGGCTTTTACATGAGTCCGTGAACGCAGCATCAGCTACAGTGTGGTGGTGGGACGGGCTTGAAGCGGAAGGTCAACACAATCATGGCGTGGAGAGGATACGCGATAAAATGGGCCAAAACAGAGTTCGTGAGATCCCAGAACACCACTCCACGAAGCTCCAGGTGAGCAAACACAAGGTCGCTGTGGTCGCAGCGTCTGTCTGCACAGGCGTAACACTGACAGGATGTGTGTGTTTACTTCTCCACCAGCCGCAGCCCGTGCTTACCTAACTGTTCCGACTGTCATTGCAGGGAGATCCACAAAGCTAAAGACAGCTTCATGTTTCATCCGTAACCTGCGATATCGAAGCGTAAACGAGTTACTGTAGTCTTTCTGTTTTTCAGTAAATGAATTGAGTGCCTTAAACAGCATGTCGTGCTTTTATTATTGATACTGATACTAACAATAAGTAGTTATGGAGCCACTGTGAGGCATGCTACCCGTGTAGATTCATACATTGTGGGTGCTTGAATTGTTCTCAGTATTATTAGCTTTTATTACGGATGCATTCATTTTTTTGTAACTCTACAACCAGCAGTAGCTGTAATTTTACAACAACAACACAAAAGTAAAATTAGTTTTCAAAGCAGGACTTTTATGTTCTTCCCCTAAATGAACATTGATTTTATACTTTTTTGTGTATATTTCAACAACTGCCTGCTTTAAAAGCTGCCTCTTTCTCCTGGCAGTCTTAACCCCTACAACCAGCAGAGGTGTGGATTTCGTCGGGAGGCCAAAAGGCCAGACATAAAGAAAAAAAATGCCACGCAGGAAACAAACACCTCAGCCACTGAGGCTGGCACCCCGGTGCCCCAGCCTCCTCCTAGAGTCCCCAGGCCTACACTTTTCACACCGCTGATGTTCACAGTAGGGGTAGGTCCCCCCAGTTTTCTACTGCTGTGTAGTGATGAAATGGATGCATGGTACACTGTTGTTTGTGGACAGTAAAGTGCTTCTGGCTGTTTTCTGACTCCATTTCAGTTTACAGGCTGCTCCTTTGGTGCGGCGGCCATTCTCCAATATGAGAGTCTAAAGTCAAGACTTCAGACTGCAAAAGATGAAGAGAATTCAGAAAAAGGCATGCAGGTGAGCACTTTGATGATCCACATTATTGCACATCTCCTTTGCTTGCAGATCGCATTACTGGTTTGATTTACAAGCTGCTCACAGAGACTCTGTGAACCTTTCACATGTTCCCAGGGCACCCAGGACATGGCATACTGGCACAACTGGTGGAACCAGCTGTCCAGCTTCCAGCGACAGCTCATTCTCCTGGTGTCCATGGTGGATGACTTCTGGAACAGCCTCACAGAGGGACAGAAGACTGTGACAGGTATTATTTTACACAGTCAACATCTTTGCAGTGTGTGTGCGGTTTTGATTATCGATTTTCCGATTTTAAAATCGATTCTAGCTTGAATAGCGTGATATCGATTCATTAAAATCCTGAATCGATTTTTAAATATAAATGCATTTTGCCCAAAATGCCAGAATCTCAGGATAAATCTCACAAAATTTTGACAACCACCAAACAGCTAAAACAGTAAATGAGAGCAGGCACACGGATTCTGCACAAAGACGTAAACAGAGCGTGGACCCGACGCTTTCTCGCCCAACGGGACGTACACGGACATGCTGTCGGGGCTGAGAGCCGACAGCTCACTCATTTTGATGTGTCTGGTCCACGCTCTGTGTTTAAATCTTTTATTGCGCTAGATTCTGAAGCTGCAGGTTTTGTGTCTCTCCAACCAAAGTTGATTGAACCAGTCGCGAAAAGAAGATCCAAACTACGCTTCACATAAACATCATCATGAAGTCCCCCTTACTTGCTGTTTTGCCTCCACCACAATAAAATCACACTTGCACAGCTCTCTCTCTCCGTGTACTTCAAGAACAGTTTCCCATTCACTTGCTTATTACCTACCAGTCTACCATTGTAAACAGTGCTGTCAGCCGCTGTGTTGTTTTTTTCTTTTCTACTTAAATGACTTCCGACAAGAAAGCCGCATTTTTGCTGTTCAATACTGAAGAAATTTAAACTTTTTAAATTATGCAAAATTGCAAAATGCTTAACTGTATCTCTAATAGAAACCTCTGTAACTTTGCTCTGCTTCGCTTCAGCAGCATCAGGTAATGTTCATGTTGATTCATGGTTTTCTTCAGTTTTTGTTCTACCGCAGAATATTTTTAAGGTTATCTGCTATAAAAAGTCAGGCCAGGAAAATCGCCTTCATGTTTGTCTGTGTTTTATCCTCTGTTACTTTGACACAAAGGCATCTGCTGTGATGCTCACACCTTTGATAAAGTCTCACAAGTGTAAGGTTTCTTTTTACAGATATAAAATATGGATATGTACTGATTAGTGATCAGAATTATAATATTTCTGACTGTCTGAGGCAAAATTTCCCCGAATCAAATGGAATCGAATCATGGATCGAATCGATTCGGGACCTTGCGCTTGTGAATGGGAATCGAATTGATTCTAGAAATCAGTGACGATACCCAACCCTATGTGTCTGGGTTTTTTTTGTTTTTTTATTTATCTCTTTGCATTTCTTCATAGTTGGCACCTTTTTATTTATTAATTTTTTTCTAGGTATTATCGCACTAAATGCCGCCGTCCTCTGCTGTTGGCGAATCCCTTCAATGCAAAGAAGTATGCTTAAGTACTTCACGTCCAACCCAGCTTCCAGTGAGTTCACCTGTGCTACACGGTCATGTCCTCTTTTGTGTTTGCAGTGTGTGCATTTTTTTCCCCTCTCCTCTTCCTCTTCCAGAAACACGCTGCCTTCCCATGGCTCTGTCCTCCTTCAGTCACTACTCCATCATCCACATGGTGGCCAACATGTATGTCCTATGGATATTCTCCTCAGGGATCGTCTCTCTTTTGGGGAAAGAGCAATTTCTTGCAGTTTACCTGTCTGCTGGTGAGTCAAATAAAGCACACAACTGGAGTCTGATAACATTTATTAAATCTAAACACAATACTTGAATATTTTTAACATTAGTGTTTAATCCAGGGTGGATAGTTTAATGATCTCTTTGCTTCATGTTTGACTGAAACTCGCTGTTATTCCATCCATCATTTACTACAGCACAAAAACCTTATTTTAATTTTGGGACACTCAAACGTTTAGGGCCTTTCAGTACTATGCATGGCTGATTATTGAGAATATAGGTAACAGGAAGTAAGAAAGGCTACCAAATGTTTGATTTTCAGGTGTGGTTTCCACTATGGTCAGTTACACATGTAAGGCAGCCACCGGGCGTCTCTATCCATCATTAGGGGCGGTAAGATATTTGCTAAAATCCATTTTAAAGCTCAACTCAAATGATGGACAGCTGTGATAGTAACTGTTTTGATCTACAGTCCGGCGCCGTCATGGCAGTGCTCGCTGCTATCTGCTCTAAGATGCCAGAGGCCAAGCTTGGCATAATCTTCCTTCCCATGGTCACTTTCACAGCAGGAACAGTAAGTGCTGCACACTTCATATTTCCTACATACACTTTATGAAGTACACCTTACAAGTGCTCGATTGGAATCCATATTGCCTTCAGAAATGCCCCAGTTTTTCATGGCACTGATTCAACACGGTGACTACAGTCAGCTCATTGTCATGTTCAAGAAACTAGTTCGAGATGATCTGACCTTTGTGACATGGTGTGTTATCCCGCTGGAAGCAGCCATCAGAAGACCTGCACACTGTAGTCATAAACATATGAACATGATCAGCAGCAATACACAGGCAGGCTGTTGTGTCTAAATGATGTTGTTTTTCCAATCTTTGGTTGTCCCATGGGAATTGTAGCCTCAGTTCTTAGTTGCCAGGAGTGGCACCCACTGTGGGGTTCTGTTGCTGTGGCCCATCTTCTTTAAGGTTGGACATGTGCATTCAGAGATGTTCTTCTGTCTACCTCGGATATAACGAGTGGTTGCTTGAGTTGCTTTTGTCTTCCTTCCCGCTTTTGCTGCAGGAAGAGATGTGAGTGTGCATGGACCAAATAAAAAGGTACATGTATGAGTGACTGTGGAAGTATGCATGCCAGCGCACTGAATGCAGCTTTGCCTTTGTTTATATTTAGGCTCTGAAAGCGCTAGTTGCCATTGACACAGCAGGACTTCTGTTGGGATGGCGGCTGTTTGACCATGCAGCTCACCTTGGCGGAGCCCTCTTTGGAGTGTGAGTCAGGTCTTATTTTTACCCTTTCCTCAAAGTCTGTCCATGTTAACAATATGAAATACAGTTTCAAGGCATATGAAACTGTCTTAATCCCAAATCTGATTACTTTTTCTGGAGGGTTTAACTGTTTTCTTAGACTTACATAAGCAGACAGATTTTTTTCCCAGTTTTAATATCCTGCTCTCATAACATGGCCCAAGTGTGAAAATTGTGGTTATGTGACAGTTGCAGGTGTAGTCACAAATACAGCTTAAAGCCTGTGGAACATATCTAATATTATTAAAATGTTGTTTTGAAGGCTTTGTGCTTTTGAACTCAGTCATGAAAAAAGAATCCAATGATTCTGCACTGCTTTGATCAGTCTAAATCCTTTAATGTCTTAATGTGGCCTAATGGGAGCATCTTGTTCTGCTTTCTCCACATTTTACCGTGCCATGCATCGCTTCATACAGGTGGTATGTGGCATATGGTCATAAACTCATCTGGAGGAAGAGGGAGCCCCTTGTGAAATTGTGGCATGACATTCGTTCACCAGGCAGCCGAGGTTCCAGGCCTGGACGTGGACCCGGGGGTGGTGGTGGTGGTGGACCAACATCATAAGTCCCTGAAATTCTTTGTGAAAGAACTGGAACCCATCCAAACGAATATGCAAGGACACTTTTATCCAATGACATGGAGTGGACTGTTATTAATAAATAAATCTAGTTTTCACATCCAAAGTTAGTAAAGAGCATTTGCTGATTTAATGCCTTGCAAACTTGAAATTTAAAAGCAGGTGAAACTTCATGTCTAGCGTTGCAGTCGAGATGTTTACTTTGTAGACTTTAAGCACTTGTTATGCTACCGGTAATCTGTAACTCTGCTACCTCATTTAGCCATTTTCCACCAATGCTTTGCCAAATCTCAAACTGGTTCTACACATTTACACCAACAAAGAATGGTGGCACCACAAAAATGAGTCTCCCAACACTTGGATTCAGTGATTTCAGAAGCAATGGGAATATTACTGCAAGTAATTTACCACTCATTTCCAAATGTAGCATTCAGATTCGGCCCTGTGTGACACTAACGTCTGATATAGTATGCAAAAATTAAGTTCTGACACTTGCCAAAATATGGCCATCGACCAGCACCAGACTAGGCACATTACTGGTGGAAAACAGGTGTTAGTAATCCAAAGCTAAAAACCTTTTTATCCATGTTTTTGTGTCCATGTTGTTCTGGAAAACTGCATTAGCCATCAGACCAAAATTTCCACATTAGAAAACAAAGAATTTTATTGTCTGATCCTTTTCCTCTGTTAACACTCATTCAAACTACTAGCTTTACATTGAGAGAAAAATAGAACAAATAAGCATATCCAATGATTTTAGATTAAATGGGCACTCCCACGTATACCTACTAATGTAAATAATTCATTTGGTAACAAATCTCTTTATCAGTGCCCTCTATTACAGTAAAAAGTGGCCAAGGCACTTTTTTAAAAAAAACCAAAAACCTGCAGTTTAACTATTTTGGTTAGAAATACTTTCCTCACAGCAGGGCAATATGTTTAAAATTAAAGCTGTGACAAAACTATTCATGACAATATAAGTTTTATTGGAAGCGTTTAATCTATAGTTGGCACATATGAGAATTTGGAACAAAGATACCACGACTCATGGTGCCAAAACACACTCAGTTAATTCTTCAGATGCCGACATCTCCAGATTACTACCTGAACTCATACAGTGGGGGAAGTATTTCACCCCCTGCTGAATTTGATGGGGGGTTTTTTCTGGTTTTCTGGTTGATATTCTGTCTTTCTCCATTAAAATACCACTGCCATAGAAAATTAGAAACGGTTCATTTCTTTGTGAGTGAGCAAATTTACAAATTCAACAGGGAATAAATTATTTTCACCATTATAATAATGATTTCATGCCCTGAGAAAACATTTTATTTATCAAATCACATTCCTGTCCTGGACATAAAGAGTCACTGTTAAATGCTTTTCACAATTCCTTTTTATTCAGATACGTTGGTGGAAAGTTTTTTTGGTTAAATACAACTACAAGGGCATGTGCAGCAAATTCTTCTAACAATCCTCGCTGTCCAAAAATCAGGCGTCCATCACTGTCGGGCTGTGAATGAGAAAACTGCTCAGAATCCTAAAACTCAAAAGAGTAGGCTAAAAATCAAAGAGGTACAATGAGATTAAAGTTTTCATTTTTTAGTTTCCAGGCACAGTTCGTTCGTTCTCTCTCTCTCTCACTCACTCACTCACTGATAATTCAAACTTATCCTCCACCCTGTCACATGATGTTAATCAAACAGACTTACCAGAACACTATATCGTCTACTTTTTATCCAGAGCAATCAGTAATACAGCACTTCCTCAGCCCCTGCTTTTGTGGTTTGCATAACTGGGGAAGCCAAACTGGGAGACCATCAGGTTGGAGAAGGAAAGAGGCATAAAGCCATAGATCTGTGTCAACCTGTTCAGGCAGTAGGACCTCTGGAGAAGGTGTTCGGGACGATGCCACATCCCCTGGTATCCACTGCTGGCCTCCTTTTCTAGGTTGCGGATGTCCGCGGGTTTGATAAAGACCCCAGAGGCTCTGTTCATTTTACCCAACTTTGATTGTTTTCTTAAATACAGAGCTACGGCAAAGTTCATGGCAATATCGTCACAGTTCTGCGTTTCATCCACTAAAGCATGCACTGCTTGAGGCTGGTCCTGAAAGAGCTGCAAATAGTGGCGGTGGAAGAAGGCAGCACCAATTAACACCATGGAGTATCTGCAGGGAATGCAGGGAGATGGAAGCTTAAAAAACAAAGTACACCTAGCCAGAGGCCTGTACTATGAAGCAGGATTAGTGGCGCAGCAATGCAAATTCAGGGTTAACTCTGCATTTTCAGCAATACGATGGTGATTCGCTGCTGTTGAAATTTATAATGCAGGTTGAAAGAAAAACAGCTGCTGTTTAGTTGTGTCTAAGAATCTATATTTATTACTCATCATGGAAAGAAGACTTTAGAGACTCATGAAAAACATTAGACCCTCTTACTATCTGCTCAGAGTGGCTCGGGGGATTTTACAGCAATGTTAACACCATTTTCCAGAAAGCTAAGTGGAGAGAATTTATCTAAATTTCAGGAGTGGTACCACACCTCCATACACATCCCTTCCAGTAATCCATCAATATATGACCCTCCCGAGCACTACAAGCTGTTCATTCTCATCTTTGTGCCCCACCCTCCCTTCCCTTTTTTACAATTCATTCACTTCTCATTAGTACATGAGGATCTTCCCAGCCTGGGAGCCATCGCCAATCCCCCCTGAGGCCTTCCCCAAACTGCAGCCTCAATTCATCCTCAAGCCATCTGCCATTATTTACTAGGAATGCTGTCAAACCTAAAATGAGAATGTAGTCCCCGCTAGTGAATTGGGCAGTAGGAAGTGACGTTTTATCTCTTGATCTCAAATATAACCTGTTCCACAACTGGTTAGGTCTGCAGCACAAATTCTCAAGGTAAACTACCCCCTAAGAAATGAACCCTCTTCATAAACCAGGGTTTATGCCAAAGTTACCTGAATAAGCCTTGAATTTTCTCATGTTCAATTTAAAGTCAACAAGTACAAACTCACCATCTACTGACCAATCGTTTCTCTGGGAAATGGTGCCACCATTCCTGGAACACATGTCGGACATGTCCACGGACAGCTAGCGTCTAAAGGAGCAACTTTATTTCTATTTCTAAAATGATTGTATTGTCTTCCACGCCTTTATAATGTGGATATACACTGGATATCAAATTTGCAAGCATGCTATGCCTGTCTTTAATTTCTATTTGTATATATTTTCTTAACTTGCACTCAAGCCATTAAACACCACCAGCACAGTTTCAGCTGAAAAGATAAAGTTAAAATTGTTTTCTGCACATTTAAACATTGATATAACAGATTATCCTGAGTCTTAAGGATACTGAGAAGTCTGTTAACTCGCACAGATGGCATTTTTGCCAGATTTTCCTCCTGGCTTCAGCTTAGGCTTTATAAATATAATAGTGCTTTTCCATTCATAAAGCCTATTTAAATCGTACACTTGTAATCTCACGCTACTGTTTTGGCAACACGTGTTGCTCTGAGCCTGTACTGTACACAGCTTAACATTGCCTGGTCTGACACAGTTTTAACTTCCTTTCTAAAATCAGGCCGCTCAGATCTGTTAGATCTGCCCACGTCTGTGATTGGTCAGAAGTTGCCTCTTTCATGTGTTCATGCTCACATGAACACATGACAGACTGGTAAACCTAGAGTGGACCTATTAAGTTTATAACCACTTTCTTGTGACAGCTTAACGCTGATTTAGACTTCTGCTGTGGATTTTTGATGTAACCCATATGAGTGGTTGACGTTACTGCCAGCAGTCATGCTTGTCCTTGGCGCATCATTCGTTAATTACCTTGTGGTCATGTCCCAGTGTTTTATATGCTGTGCCAACAACAATACAAATAAAATTCTGGGACTTTTCTTTCCCACATGGTTCTCCACTATTTGTTGTGGCTGGTTTTTGTTCCAGAGGCAAACATATGTCCCGTCTTTGCACATTACCTCACATCCATTCCAAAAGCTTTGGCAATCTCCCTGCACGAATTTTCTGACATCTGTGAATCCTTATAGAAATGCTATGATCATTATTCTTTATACTAAGATATGATTGTTATTCTCTCACTGATATGTTTAAAATTAAACACAGAAGTATACTGATGTACACTGATGTAAAAATAAGTGAAGCCACATAAGCAACAAACATTCTGGGTATGTCGAGCATGCTTCGTAGTACAGGCCCAAATAACATGCAGGGTATGTGGACAAAAAAACCAAAAACAAACAACCTACACGTCACCTCCTGCTGTTTCTGGATCCTGCAGCTCAAAGCTGCCATAGCTGTACACTCCTGCTGCCGTTGAGACATGTTTCCTCGGTACAAATCCAACAATCTGGTCTGGAAATTGCTGTGGAACCCAACAGTAAAACAACTCAGGGTTTGCCGGCTAAAATCTGCAGTTAAATTTTTCAAGTTTATGATACTCATTACCTTCCAGACAGAAAAAGCAAAACTGATGTCAGGTACACTGATGAGAGTGTCATCATCCAGCATCAGAACAGCTACAGGAGCAGAACAAAAATACTACTGTTCACTGACTAAAATGTATTTAAATATAACAAATAATACATACGGTGCAAGCTGACAGATGTACTGACCATCAGTATCAATTTCAGGGAATGGTTGTAGCCTGTTGCGCATTCGGTTGCTGGTCTGCTCCTTGAAGACTACCTGGACCGGATGAGGCCCCAAGGAGCTCCACAGCTTTGCAGGTGTCTGCTCTCCAATGTTGTTCCATACTATGATAATTCTCTGAAGATGAGGTACTCCCTGGTAATGGTTTAGGAGTTTGAGCAAAACGTCTGTGCGGTTGTAAGTCTGGATGATGATGGTAAACTTCTTCTCCTCCGAGCTGTCAGCGTGGTGAACCTGTGCGGGATTCTGCTTTTGCGGGGTTGCCCTTCGTAGCACCTCCAAGACAGCAACACCTCTTTGGTCCTCAGCAGGTGGCAGCAGAGCTGTCAAGACTACACCAACCAGGAGGATCAGCAGAATTGCCCAAAACAAATAGGTTCGTCGGAGCCCAAAGCAACAACGGGGCAGCCTGCACACAGATTTGCAGTATTTATTAATATTTCCATCTCAGCTCCAGTTTAAAAGAGAAAAAAATCAATATATGCAGTTTCTATGACTGATTTGTTGTATTCTAAGCAGAAATTAGTTAATCTATGGCCTGTGATAAATGTTAGGATTATATGGCATCCATAACTAAACATGCAAATCAATTAAGCCATCTTGGGTATCCGAAATGACAACTTAGCTTGTGCAAGTAGTTGTAGTTGCACTGATTTTAGCTAACTTTAACGTGATTTTAGCCCAGCGTTTGTTTTGAACACAACGGTTTAGTCGGCTGTCTCGTAACATATCTAGCCTGTTACATTTTAACATATTCTATTTTTCTTTCTAGAAAGGAGAACTCACCTCATTTTTGTTGGCACTACAAACATTCAACCCCTTTCTTTCAAACGGTCGCCATGTTGGCTGACTTTGTCCAAAGAGTGTACAAGTTAAGAGCGGTTCCTATTTAACACCCGCCGTAATTTATGGTACTCAACAGCCACGCAGCTATTTTATTATAGAGAAAATTTCTTGTTAAATGAATATTTTGTTCTTACTCATTATAAATACATTTTCTACGTTACAACCTCGTAAATATATTTTCACTCGCGTATTCCGACTTTCTAATGAACTGTCGCCATGTTTGTTCAGCGGCTTGATTTTTAATTCAGGGACATATCTTCGCCTCTACAAATATGTTAATAATAGTTGGTCGAGAGAGAAAGGGAGAATCAACTAAATGAAAAATTTTCAAAACCAGTCTACCTAGTGGTTACAACAAAGGTAAGTTAATCTAATGCACTGTTAATGAAAAAAGAGTGTATTAATAGTATTCTTTTTTGGAGAATAACATATGTTAACGAGGAATGACTTTCCTCGTTAAAGCAAGAAAAGTTAACAACAAAACAAAAACGTTTTTCCAGATTGCTCAGCTCTGGTGAAGTGAACATGCCGTTGGCGTCGGTCCTGAACTGTCCTACAGTACCACTTTCCAATGGTCTGCAGATCCCCGTGCTTGGTTTGGGTGTGTTTTACTCTGGCAGTCACTGTTTTTAAATCAGCTAGCACAAACCTGAATGAAGCATTATGCAATCCTAGGACACAGTGATTGTTAACTGAATCGGTTGGCTTAAAAACTTTTAAGTAATGCAATAGGGAAGTAAATCCACAAGTAAAACTGACACCTATCAAGTTTTAATTCAAGAAAAAAATATGTAGTGTTACTGTTCGTCAGTTTATCCACAGGCAAACGTTTGGTCTAATTCCTCCAATACAGTTGATACTACTAATAAATAGTTGCGTACACAAACGGGTTTTTCAGTATCCTTTAATCCAGGATATGTGAATATTTTGTATGTATTTATACCTTTTATGAATACACTGTATATTTATGTCAGCGCTAATACGCCGTCAAGTTTGAATTAAACTACATAACACTATCATTAAAATGTCTTCTAGTGCTGCTGTAACACGTGAATTTCCCCACTGTGGGAAATATAAAGTCTATATTATAATAATTACCATTGGGTTTTTTTTAATGTATAAATGTTGTGTGTTTTTCTCTTTGCCAGGCACATCACATAATGGTGGTTACTCCCACGATGCAGTTATGTATGCCCTCACTGAATGTGGCATCTGCCACATTGACACAGCAAAGCGTTATGGCTGCGAGGCCGAATTGGGCAAAGCTGTCAGAGAAAGTGGGCTTCCACGAAGTGATCTGTGGCTCACGAATAAACTGTGGCCCGGCGACTACGGATATACAGCTGCAAAAAAGGCCTGTCTGGACTCCTGCTTGGAAATGGGGGTCGAGTATTTTGGTATGCCGTCTGATTGATAAAGTTAAAAACAGTTAACAGCTAAACAGTTTTCTGGGATGTCACTGCAGGACAAACGTCTTGAATAAACCTGTGATGGCTCGTGATGTAGTTGAATTAATCCATGTTCACCACACCGAATGCAGTTTGCTGTCTTTTGTTACATCATGACCTCTAACCCCTGTTGTTTTTAAAGATCTGTACCTGATGCACTGGCCAGAGTCAAAGACACCTGGTGGTTCCAACAGGGAGATGAGAGCTGAGACCTGGAGAGCTTTGGAAGAACTTTATAAGGAAGGTAAATGGCCTGTATTTATATTTGCATTTATATTTATATTTATAAATGCTAAATGCATGGTATTAACTTAGAGAGATTATCAGAATTACCATACAATGCAATTATTTATTTATACTATATTAATTGTATCCTTGGGAATTATGTTCATAATTTAATTAAAAGACTAGCTTCAGTTTTACAGCTGGATAATCACTGAAGTAGTGATGATAATACATATCACTTAATAGTAGTAAAAGAGTTTATTTCACAAAGCATCCATATCTCTGTTTGCTAATATAGGTGTGTGCCGTGCTATTGGGGTCAGCAATTTTCTGGTCCACCACCTGGAACAGCTGAAAGAAGACTGTACTGTGATACCACATGTTAACCAGGTAGTTTTATCCATTTAGCATTTATTTAAGCTAGAATCTGTGCAAAGATACTCAGGTTGACTTTCTTTATGCCATAAAACTTCCTTCAGCTCATTGACTTTATTGTTTTATATGCTGTTTTAACTGATCAGGTTGAGTACCATCCTTTCCAGCAGCCAAATCACCTGATTCAGTACTGTCGTCAGGAGGGAATTGTGTTTGAAGGGTATAGTCCTCTGGCCAAGGGTCAAGTCTTCAACAATCCCACTGTTCTCCAGATAGCGGAAAAGCACAGACGCACGCCAGCTCAGATCTGCATCCGCTGGAGTATTCAGGTTGTCACGCTCATCACATGATTTCCATCCCTGGTGTGAAAATATTGTGTCTACTGAAATTCTAAATATTCTTGAATATTTTCAATTTTGTGTTTCTAAGAACGGAGTTGTGACAATACCAAAATCGACCAAAAAGAAGAGGATACAAGAAAACTGTGAAGTGAGTTTAAAGATCATTCCATACTTTCTTGAACCCTTTAAAAAAGTCTACAAAATGAAAAACCAAAATAAAAGTTCATGTTGTGATCGAACATTTTTTCAAATAAAGCTTAGCTGTAGCCTAAGTTTGACAAGACAGTCAAAATCATGTCTTCATCTAAACCCAGTTACACCGTGCAAAGGTCTTGAACCACCCTTAATTTCTTTATATTTTGCCTTTAAGGAGCCAGCTTTCTAAAGTTGGTATCAGAGTTTTCTTTTGGGCACTGGCTCTTTTTACACCCATTTTTAGTCCAGTCCTTGTACCTGACCATTTTCAGAGGAATAAATCATTCAAGCACAAAAAAGGCAGCAAACTCGAGGGGTGAATCAGTGCTGTCTCTACACATTGAAATACAGAGAAAACTTGGTGAAGAACCAATTTTAAATTATATCTTTACACACTTTGTTACTAGCAGCCTGTCTGTTCCAATTTCTTTAGTCTAATCTATGGAAAACACCAAACACAGTTGACAGATGTAAAAATTGTACTACAACAGGGTGATTCAGAAAGAGCTATTAGTGGAAAACTTGCCGCACTGTGTCCTAAAAATTTTAAGGAAACACAACAAATGGAGGACAAAAGAAGTTCTTCTGCAGCAGAAGAAAAGTATCTTAAGAAACAGGAAAAAAGCAAAGACCTGACAGAACCTGAGAGATGCATCTGGTTCATCTACTGTTCACTAAAGCTTCGTCAGAAATGGTCTCAGTGGAAGGCTGGCTGTTAAGAAGTCATTCTTAAGGGAGGAAAACAAGTGGTATGCCACATTACACAAGAACTGGACTTAAAATCAGTAGCAATGAATGGAGTGATGAATCCAAATCTGAAAGTTTTGGTTCAAATAATTGTCAGTTTATGCAAAGGTCAGGAGAGAGGTATGACACTGATTGTGTACAGCCATCTTAAAAACACGGTGGAGGCTCTGTCATTGTTTGCACCTGCATTTCAGTCAGTTGTGTTCTTCTTCTTCATCTTGTTAAAACTGATGGATTTAGTGATGAATTACAAATTGAAAATGTATGGAATTATTAACATTTTTCTAAGAAAATATACAGATTTTTTTAAAAAGGAGGTGGCTCAAGACTTCTACACAATGATGTGCCTTGTTTGGTAGCTTCCACTAGAGGTCATCATAATAAACTTATGCATCTGGCTTAACTGAGGTTTAGTAAATGTAAAGAGATCTTGACAAGTTAAATAGTTTAAATAATGGCATAATGTGTCCATCTTTCCAGTCAGAAGACAGATAACTTCTGCAGTTTATCATCACAACTGAGAGAAGCCAATCTCACTTTTAATGCCACAGGCATTTTCGTTTTTCATATGATCCTTTTCCTCTTCTTATTACGGTGGCCCTGAGAGGCCAAACGGACTGCAACTTCAGAAAACACTTGCAAAAAGAAAAATGCTGCAAAAAGAAAAATGCTGCAAAAAGAAAAACACCTGCAAAAAGAAAAACACTTGCAAAAAGAAAACCACTTGCAAAAAGAAAAACACTTGCAAAAAGAAAACCACTTGCAAAAAGAAAAACACTTGCAAAAAGAAAAATGCTGCAAAAAGAAAAACGCTGCAAAAGCACACAAGACACAACAGAAATGTTTCTGGAGAGACAATAACCCAACGGACCAGTTGCACGAACAAAAACATGCTAACAAGTGCACTGGGACTGGGAAGGAACAACATTTGTCTCTTATATATGATACACCTATATGTGCACTGTCAAAGATACTTGTCTTGAGTGAAGATTTAAGGTGATAAGACATATAAATAACTGCAACTTGAAACTGTACTGAAGCTCAGTATTTGACACAGAGTTCGTGTTCACTGCTGTAATAGCTAATAATGATTAATATAATAACTATAATATTGGCCATATTATATTTACACTACTAAAGTGATATGACTTTAGTCTCATGAACAACATTAGCTAATTGTTATTTACTAACGAATCTTAAATGACTGTTCAGTACAGAAATGAAGCCCAAAAGTCATGTTTTACAGTCCTGTGGTCTCAGCCTCAGATACTTATCAAATCACACAAAGCTCTTGTAGAAACAAACAAACAAACAAATGAACAAAATATGTTCTCCTTCATTTCTGTCAAACAAAGTTGTATGACACGTTTCCAGCGGTTAGTATCATGGTTGCTAGGCAACCTGGGAAGCACGACCGAGACTAGACCGTCCCATACAGCCCATGTGTTTGCAACAAACTTGCCGTTTATTTTGCAAATCGAGCTCAACACTGCCCCTAGCGTCCTGGAGCACTTCCGTTGTGATTTGGAGTTTGCGTGTGTTTTGGATTTTGTACGTGTTTTGGAGTTTGCACGTGTTTTCTAAGTGTTTTGGATTTTGTACATGTTTTGCAGTTTGTACGTGTTTTGGAGTTTGTACGTGTTTAGGAGTTTGCATGTGTTTTGGATTTTGTACGTGTTTTGCAGTTTGTGCGTGCTATTTGGAATTTGTACGTGTTTTGGAGTTTGTACATGCTTTGTCTCTAGGGGCCACCGTATCTTATCGTCCTCTCTCTCACACACACAAACAGGTGTTTGGATTCCAGCTGGAGGACGAGGACATGGCTGCTTTAGGAAGCTTGCATGATGGAAGACATGTTACTTGGGATCCAACAAATGTGGAATAAGTGGGAAGATGGAGGGTATGTTTGTCCATGAACTGGTGATGGCTGAGTGAGGAATTGATTTGAATATGTTCTTGGTTAATTATTTTTCTTTCTGGCAGTTTTCCTGGAAATAGACTTGACTGTAATGTCAAAGTTTATTGAGCTACATCTTCAGATAATGTGTAGACAAACACACACGAAGGACAAAACCATTCCAAGTGCCTTACTTTATAGAAATGTTGATTTTTTTTTTGTGATTGAGATATATATATATATATATATAAAGAACACGAGAAGCTGGAGAAATACCAAGGACTCAGAGAAGAGCTCGAGAGGATGTGGAGGGTGAAGGTAACGGTGGTCCCCGTGGTAATCGGAGCACTAGGTGCGGTGACTCCCAAGCTAGGCGAGTGGCTCCAGCAGATCCCGGGAATAACATCGGAGATCTCTGTCCAGAAGAGCGCAGTCCTGGGAACAGCTAAGATACTGCGCAGGACCCTCAAGCTCCCAGGCCTCTGGTAGAGGACCCGAGCTTGAAGGATAAACCGCCCGCAGGGGCGTGCTGGGTGTTTTATATATATATGTGTGTGTGTGTGTGTGTGTGTGTGGTAAGAAAGGTGTTGTAAACGCAGATAATGGTATCTTTACCTTTCCAGAAATGTGGTTGTGATTGTGAGCTTGACTTGATCTTGAATAAAATCTACAAATTATTTTTTTTCACATTCAAATTAAGGGGAGGGATCAAGTGGTTTCTAAGACGAGAGGACCTTGGTATCGTATCCATGGTTGCAGTATATAAAACAACTATGTAAACTCAAGGCTGTGACCTTTTATTAGTCCTCTTCTCTTATTCCGCAAATGAAATCTTTAGTTTACTTCACCTGTAAAATCTGTACGTGATTATCAAAATACCTTAAGCAACATGTATCATTTACAAGTAAGTCATGAGACAAAAGAAAAACAAAACGGCCCCAAAGCTTAACCAGGTTTGGGAGGCATGAAAGTCAGCTGTAACTGTAACTTTATATAACACAAGCTATCAGGGTTTAGCAAATAATTTGCTGGCTACACTGGCTCTGGTAACGTTCAACTTCACTAAACCTTATCATGTTATCACGTTAAATTCAATTTTGATATTTTACATAATTTAGTATGAGGTGGATTCTCATGTCCACCTTTATTCCTCAGCACAGCCTGAACACTCTCTTTATTATTGTTAATCTGTGGATCTTTCACAGCGCATTTTTGTCCTATCTTCATCACCTCATCCCAAACTAGTCACTGTTCCCCCTGAGCTTGGTTCGGCAAGAGGTTTCTTCCTGTTAAAATGGAGTTTTTCCATCCCACTGTCACCAAGGTCCCTGCTCATAGGTCATCTGTTTTTTGTTTTTTTTTGTTCTCCTGTTTTCTGTGTAGTCTTATATACCATACAAAACACAATGAAGCAACTGTTGCTGTGTGTTTATAATAATAATAATGTATGCTTTATTGATTTCTGTGGGGAAATTCCTCTCTACATTTAACCCATTTACTCAGTGAAGCAGTGGGCAGCCACCAATCTAGCGCCCAGGAAGGATATAGGGACGGTACCTTGCTCAGGGGTACCTCAGGGTTGTCGTTCAGTGAATTTGAACCCCCGACCACTCTACCCACTGAGCTATCCCAGTCTGTTGGTGCTATATAAATAAACTGAACAGAATTAAATTAAATTCAGGACATTCAAAGCTCTTCTTTGGATGTTGGCTACTTTTTGTCCATTTTCTGTCAAAGTGATCTCACACTACATCACTAATGTTGAAGTTCAGTCCAACCCATGATTGATAAGTGTGTTTGGTATCACTGTGATATTTAAAAAAAAAAAAAAAAACCGAAGCTGCTGCCAATCAGATGCTTTCCAAATGGTGTTGCACTGTGGATCAAAATCTGACAGCATTTATCTGTACTCATAATTCCATCAATTTTGACATGGCTGAAATGAAGACCCAGGCATCACAGAGCCTCCACTGTGTTTTACAGATGGGTATACACATACAGTGTTGCACCTCTCTTCTGACATCATCTGTACATGAGTATTTAAACCAAATATTTCAAATTTGGATTAATGACTCAAGACCTGTCACCACTGATTTTCAGTCTAGTTCTTGTGTAATTTGGCATACCTCAGTCTTTTCTCCCCGTGTCCCTTCCTACTGAGACCATTTTTGATGAAGCTTTAATTAACATTAAGGCCAGATATCTCTCAGGTCTGTCTTTTTAAAAGACATGATGTTAATGATCTTCTTTTGTGCTTCACATGTCCAGTATCCTCAAATTTCTTAAGGACACACTGCACACCATGCAAAAAGAACCCAAGCTTTCAACTAACAGTTCTTTGGGAGTCATGTTGCTAATCCAAAAATACTATTTTATGTTTGTCATACTGTTACCTTTAGTTTAATCTACAAAAAAATGCCAAAAGGAAAGAAAACAAAATGTGTTTTTCTACCAGGCGGCTGGCAACAAAGAGCCTAAATGTTTAAAATTGGTTCTCTGCCAGGTTGGCTTACATGTAGTCACAACACAGTTTCATCTCTTGAAGCAGGCACGTTTTCAATGCTTGAATGATGATGTGGCCTCAGTGTGGCTCAACCCCCCCCAAAAACAAAACAATTCCTTTCAGGTACAAAGATCACATACAAGGACTGGACTGAAAATGATATGGGGAAAAAAGAAGCAGACAACTTCCAAAGAACAAATCTCAAAGATCTTCAGAAAACACTGCTCAAGACCACAGTATACAGGTTGAACAGACATGGCTACCACGAGGAATCTGTGCTGAAGACCACACCTATGAGTCCACTCCCAGCATTCACATCTTGAAAAATACTGAACCATTTCAGAAAATAAAACAATGACAAAATCATTGAGTTAGCAATATCATTTATTCTTTCTCCCTCAGCTTAGAATCACTGTTGTACATAAGTTACATTTTGTTTTCTCAATTTCACAGGTTCTTGTTTTCCTCTTCAAACTTCCAGTTTGACCTCCCTCTCATATCAAAAAAAGAAAAGAAAAAAAAAAGCAGATTGTATTATACAAAAATGCAAACCAATTTTCACACAGTGAATTCTCTTACAAAGTCATAAAATGGCGTAATAATGGCTACATCCACATTGGAGGAAGATAATTCTAGACATTCCTTAATGGAGTATAATATACATATAAAAAAAATTTTTCTTGCTGAAATCAAACCTGTACCTTAATTTAAGAGATATTTTACACGGGAGTAATTATATAAAAAAGCCATTTGCGAATTTCCCCAGAAAGTCCGGGAATAAAATGTGAGCCTCAAACAGCAGTAACAGAGTTCAGTGGTCAAGGGTGGTAGAGGAGGGGTTTAACTGGTTATGCAAATATGGGGTATAGGCAGCGGTTCCACTCAGAAACAAAAAACACACCGAATATTGAAATTAACGTCTTTGCTATTCGCTGTATAAAACACCCCATATATCACGGTATGCCAGTTTTTGCAAAGCTAAAGTCATTTCGGCTCATTCAGACCTGCAGTGACCCGTTTGGCAGGATCAGCACTGTGGGAAATTTCATCAACTTCTGTTAGAAACAAAATACTGAATTAACACCATTAAATCTTTAGCCAATTACCGATTAACTCAGTTCCCTGTTGTTGTTTTTTTTTAATTAAGCTGATGGCCCTATTTCTTGCGAATAGTTGTAAAAAACAAACAAACAAACAAAAACAAAAAACTCCCCCCCCCCGCCAAAAAACCCCCAAATAAAAATTAGAAAACACACACACACACACACAGAGACAGACACAAAAACAAAATGTGAATGTCACCAAGTGCTCATAAAGCTGCACACATCAGGTCAGGTGTTGACTAAGACTTGCATGTCAATAAATTCACTCAACTAATGCCAAGAAAAAAAAGAAAATCTACAAAAAGCCAAGTCAACATTCTTTAAAAACAAACAAACAAAAAAGCTAATCAAATCTTGACAGATTTAGATTATTGTATCATTGCATTTTTTGGGTGGTGGGACCAAGGTCTGAGTCCATCATGCCAATTCAGTGTTAATTAACTCCTAAAAAAAAGAAAAAGAAAAAAAGAGCGCGCTAGATGAAGACTTGAGGCTAACCTTTCATCAAAGACTTCTTGCTAATTCTCTTGGGGGCAATGGTGGGCTAAACCCCAAAACTTTCCTAACACCTCAACTCTATCACTCGGTACAGCACAATGAAGGGGGAGAACAACAATAAACAACTTATCCAGGATACATCTACAATACAATCTAGCACACACACAAAACATTTCCATAAATTTTCCAAAAGTTATGAATTTTGTCTTCTTCGGAAGCATAGTCTAATCTTTGTTTGAACACAAAAGATTTAAGTGAACACACATCAATTCACACAGAAGTCCTTCGTCTGGGAAAGGATAAAGTCTGTGTTGGCAACCAGTGGACCGAAAACAAATTTTAAAAAAACAAAAACATTTTGCTGATTCTAAGTAGAGATCATTTAATATAAATGCTGAGCGAGTAGGATAAGAGGTGGCACGTTAATAGTGCTTTAGTATATTAATGTATGGATACATACTCATATGTATAAGTGAGCTGTGTACCTAAACAATAAATGTAGCAAGGAGCAGCCAGAGGCTTTAAGTGTGGTTGGAAAACTTTTAAAAAAAAAAAAGAAAGAAAGAAAATCCACAACTTTTGCTGTCGTGGTGCTGACAAACTGGAAAAGATACCCATTGAACAGCCAAGATGAGGATGTTGCACAGCACAAAAACATTTGTGCCTTAAAATAGTTGACTCATCCGGTGTCAACAATGTGCCAGTTTCTCAGCATTCCTCATGTGAAAGAAAAGGTTTTATGTTAAACTAAAACAACTCGACCCACAGAGTCTCCTCCATGCTTTAACCGTTCAAGAACAAGAACTCACCCGTTGTCAGCAGAGCAGTAAAACTTTTGCCAATCATGCTAACTGTTTACAAAAAGGCAACGAGCTCTCTATTGAGCATCAGCAGTAAACAATTTATATGATGGAGAAAGAGCAATAATGGTTCTAATGATGGTGATGATGACAGCAGGTTGTGAACAAAAAAAAAAAAAAAAATGTGACGAAGTGAGCTGTATATTGCACCAGTCAGCAAAGACACTCAAATACACTCAATGCGAGGTGAATGAATTTATTAATCTGATCGAAGCACAGCCGTTCCTGAAGGTTTCCAGCCACTCCTCAGTAAATAACACTGCTTTCTTCAGCTGTAAACATGATTTCAAATGTACTAATGCAGCCAAGAACGCTACAACAGCAACCTTTCTGGACTCACTGCCAATTATAGCCATTTCATGACGGAGAGGAGAGTGTGTCTTCAACTAAGCTGGATAAAACCTTCACAGGGTAAGCATCATCGCCCAAAATCGTAACAATGTAAAGCAAGAAAAAAGTAAGACAAATTTTAACAAAACATACACAAGGGAAGGCAACTTCATAGAAGTTAGGAGAACAAATGACAAGATAATCCCAATGGGGAGGCCTTTTGTGTGGCCAGATGAGAATCTCTGAGGAGGGAAATCCCTTGATGTTTTAAGGTCAACTTCAGTCATTCAAGTGACTCCTGATACAAAAAAGTGCACCATCTCCGTCTGGTAACCTGCATGCACAAGCTCACAACAATTTTGACTGAACTGAATGCAGCAGACAGTCAGGAGCATTGGTGAAAGGCAACCAAATCACATCAGGGTCACATAAAAAACAAAAAATAAAAATTAATCAAGAGAAGCACTTAGTAGGTTCCCTTATAGAAAACACGGAAAGGTCATTATCAAAGACTTAATGCAATCTTTAAAACAGAATGCTCCAATTAAATATATTATAAACTGCTTTCAAATATGAAACAGACACGTGTTCATAAAATGCAAAAATAAAAGTCATACTTCTCATGGCAGGTGCGGAAGTGCATGTGGTGTAACACTGCATTTTTAAAAACACCCTGCATGCCCATTTTAGCTGAATCCAGGTGGAATATTGAAGTGCTTTTCCCTTCTCAGACATCCAGATCTGGGCAACCTCTTTTTTTTGTTTTTTTCTTACGATTTTGGGGGGTGAGTACCAAGAGTGACATTTCTGCCATCGTCAATCATAAACCAGATCGTACAGAATTTATTCAGAGTGTATGCGATGTTACAAGGTGCTCCTATTTACCTAACCGTTCAACTAACCCAACATTCTTTCTTCAGGAGGATCAAATACTCTGCTATAATTTTACCGTTGAGGTTGAATATGCATATACTTTTTAAATAAAGTTGTAATGACACTGTCAACGTCACCACCATTTTCTCTTCCTGAATCTACTGTGAGCCTTGTTAATCTAAACCCAGTACAAAAAAAAAACAAACAAAAAAAAAACAACACACACAAGAAATGTTATCATATGCCCTGGTTTCCAGGCAAGGAAAGTCATAAAAAAAAAAAGCTCATTCACAGAACAAAAAGAAAGAAAATTCATCACGGCAGATACTGCTCATCTTCTAAATAGAATGGGTGTATGTGTGCCTGTGCATGCTTTTGAATGTGTGTAAATGTGTACTTCCTAAGAGCAGGAATGGACAACACCATTCTTCTGCATCTCTGAACCAGTGACACCTGGATCTGAACATAAGCTCAATGCAGATGCTTTATTCGTCAGTGACAGCATGGACCCGCCCACTGCACTTTCCGGCAGACCGCTGGAGCCATTTGACACCTCACTGTATGAAGAAAAGAGAAAACAGACAAAGCAGAACAAGACATGAATGGAAATAATATAAAATATTCATATTCAGGGGGACGCAGTATATTTAAGCATGTTCATACTCACGCAAGCGCCAAGGAGATTTCTTCCAGTGGAGTCTTATGCTCTGGCTGTCCATTCTCAGCAGGTTTCATCTTGTACTGCTGAACATCATGGACCACCTGGTTTTCCTGGTTTGGAAATGGATATAACCCCCAATAAAATATTTCATCACACACAGCTCATAAAGATCTAGATGTCAATTTGCCAAAAACCCACCCATCAAGACGTTTTAACCACATCCACACTAATCCCAAATTCTCTCAAAATCCATGGTTAAACTGTTACATCCCTCGTTAGTGTTCAACAACTCGCCACCACTCCTACCATAGCCATCTCACGGGTCCTTTTGCCGATCTCTTTCTCAACCTGGTGAAGCTCCAGGCTAAGCTGTTCACTGGAGACAGCTGTTGCACTTGCTCCCCCTGATGGCCACTTGGGTTGTTGCTGTTGTGAGGCTACTGCTGCCTGGCCCTGGCCAGGGTGAGTAGCCAATGCACTGGCCTCCCTCTGCAGGAGTAAAGAATTACTGGCAGCCTGTAGCAGAAAGACAGGAAGTAAGGAGTAGGAGGGTGAATGTGCAATCTGGAAGTCTTTAGCAATAGTCAGGAAAACAATGGTTTAAAATGGGACATTCATTTTATTCATTACACATATTTCAGTGTTGAATATATGTTGATAGTAACTAGACACCAGGTAAACAGTTTGTATTTCTCGCCACATCAATTTTTAATCTAAAAAGGAGAGTCGAGCCATAAACAGGTAATCAAGAAATCAATAATATTGAGCACCTCACACCTCTTGTGGTGTAAAAATTGATCAAAACGATATGGGTCTTTCTAGACATTTATAGATACTCCTTAGTAACAGATTGTACAAACCTCCATGCTGTGCATCTGTGTCTGTTGGCTGATCTGCTGGTTCACCTGCTGTAGCTCAATCTTTAACTGCTCTCTGTCTGAGGCTGCCATGGGTAGACTACAACAGCAAAAAAATAACTGCTTCACAATCTTTAACAAAGGCATTTCTGATATTTGGCAAATACACAATTCACATGATGATCTACTGACTATATATAAAAAAACAAAAAAACAAAACACAACCACAAGAATAACAAACAGATTAAACAAATATAGGACTTACCGCTCACTAAAATGTCCCTGAGAGGAGGAGGCATTCTGGTGGGTGGGGTATGAAGTTCCACCCCATCCTCCATGGCTTCCATATGTGTATTCTGCTGAAGGGAAAATGGTAAATTGTATAACAGAACTATGTTCTTAACAATTGCAATTATGAAACACTACAATTATGTGAAATGACTATGCTCTGAGTATTCCCGTGTGTTGAATACTACACTTGTTTGCAGCTCCAACAATGTGAATTTCCCATCTCTGGGACTAATAAAAGTTGTCTTATCTTATAATCCTGTGTGTGGGGGGACAAAAATAAATGAATAAACCTTCTTCAAAAACTACTTTGTGTATCACAATTGACAAAATCAGATTAGAAGTATGCTTGTACAGGTGATGCTTCCTATAAATATAGCCGGAGCTGATCTGACAAGGCCGCTCTTCTTAAAAACAATTGCTTGATGTGCATTGTGACGTGAGCATGACAGCTTTCAAAGCACTTTATAAGAATTACTACAGAAGGGCTACAGAAGTGTTTCTAAATAAAATGCTGTTCAGTTTGCAACAGGCATGTTTTCTACAAACGGAAGAAGAATTCAGGACTGTTTCTACTCTTCATATGAGTGGGTGTCCTGCAAAAAAAAACACACAAAAAAACCTCACACCAAGAGCACAATGAGCAATCTTGAAAGTAGTGAAAAAGTACCCAAAATGCAGCAAAATGACTTGCAGAAATATCTAGAACTTGATTTAAAAAAAGAAAAGAAAAAAGAAAAAAGAAAAGAAAAAAGTGATTAAATGTAGAAATGGAAAGATCCTACTGCCTTAAAAAAAGCAAAAAAACCAAAAAACAGGATGTGCCACTTCTGATAAAACGTTCTACGAATAGATACTAAGCTACACCACCCTCGAAAATTAGTGTATTTCCATATGATGCATGGTGGAGGGAGTAGGGCTGGGCTATATCATACCGTTCATGGTAATACCGGTGTAATGTTGGGCAACGATAGGAAAATGAAATATCGCAATAGAATATGGGTAAAACGCGCATGCGCAGTGCCTTTGTTTACATACGGACATGGCAGCGAAACGATTTTATGTGGTACACAGCGCTCAAAAATCTGTCAAATGTTTCAGTACGACTTTGCTAAGCTACGAAGCCGCACCGCTTGATGGATTGTCGGAGCATTACGGCTACCGTAGGCTGGAGCCTCGCCGAGTGATATGTACGGTGCTTCAACATAATATGGTATTGTGTGTGTATAACCTCTTTTTAAGTTTTGTGGATATTATACATGGTTATGCTGAGGATTTGTCAGCCAATTTCCACTGGAAATGCACTAATAAATTTGAAGAGTTGTAAAGTATTTTGTCTAGTGTCAATTATATCGTCAGTTATATCGTTATCGCAAATTTTCAAATGTATATCATGATAAATATTTTTAGTCAAATCGCCCTGCTCTAGGAGGGAGTATTGATAGTTTGGCGTTTCTTTGCTGTCTAAGCGCCTGGTGACCAAAAGCACACAAGTAATTCAACAAAGATAATTTGCGCTATGGAATGGCCTACAGGAAATGCTGTAGCTGCTAAAAGCTGTTGCACAAGGAGGTTCAATGAGTCACTGAATTAAAGAGCTAAGTTCTTTTTCTTCTTCTTGTGTGTGTATTGCTCTAGACAAAGCAATAGAAACAATATGCTGCATTTAATTACCAGTGTCAGTAAAGCAATAAGACTGCGGTCCATGTGGGCTCTTACCTGGCATGGCCATGTGTTTAGAATTTGGGTTCTGGGGAGTGGAGGCCATGGCCTGTACAGGTCCAGTGGTCTGATAGCCTGTCTTTGAGGTGCGAGAGATGGCCCCAAAGCGCGACACAGTGGGCAGGGTACCAAATGGAATAATGGGGTCATCATCCTTTACTTCTGTGCCCTTCCGAGGGGCCTCCAACGACGGTTCTCTCAGGCCTTTAGCATCCACATTCTGATAAAAGGAGAGAAAAGGATAAAGAGAGGAAAGGTTATTATTATATGAAAAACCCAAGAAATCAGCACAAAGTTCGTTTGTCACTTGAGGCTTACCATCATCTCCACAGGAGGAGGAACCATAACATCTTTGGGTTTGGGATCTTTTGTGCCAATGTATGAGCCAATAGTTTCACAAGACCAGGGAGAGTATTGCCCCGTATAGTTGGCTAGTCTGCATTTTGGAATTGCTTTGGAGTTATCCTCGTCATACTGCAGACACAACACATGCAGTTATTAAAACTTACCCATATTCACAGTTAACTCAAGCTTTACTTCACCAACTACATTCAGGATTATTTTAGGCTTTTAAGCCTGAAATAAGAGGCTAAATATTACAATGGCTGACATAAACAGCAGATGTATATTAAATCTCCTGGGTACTAACATCAGGAGGGTAGTCGTTGGGGAAGGGATGTGTAAGAGTGGGTGAAGCAGCAAAAGGTGGAGGCGAAATGACCTTCCTTTCCTCCAGCTGGGATAACAGCTCCTGCCGGCGTCGATGCAGATAGTCCAGGCTGGCTTGAGGACCACCACATGATGGCCCCTATGAGATGCACACACAAATAATGACTGCTGAACTGCTGACAGTTTTCTCTCCCCCCCATATCCACACCAAGAGAAATGAGCACAAAGCATATCTAAAAACATACTCACCCTCACATAGGTCCTCATATTCATAGGTTGAGCACCTGGTGGATAGTAGCCATCTGCTGCATATCTATCCCGGCTACTGGGCTCTGGGTGGTAAACAGAGTTGGAATGCCCTGTTGATGGTGGGGGCACATCTAGAGGTGCTGGACTCATTCTGACCAAGCCTTCCCTTTGAGATGGGTAAGGCTGAGGGGGAGGTGGCGGACCACTGTAGGACATATGGCGACCTCTGTCATAGTGTGAAGGATGAGGGTAGGAGAATTGTTGACCAGAGTGAGGGGCCGGGTAGGTTCGTTCTGGAGGGCCATAACCAGGGTAAGGATCCGGGTAAGGGGGTCCTGACTCACTATGCGGAGGAGGGTTACGGATGTAATCTCTTGGAACATACTGTGGTGGCTGCTGGTAGGGGTAACCTGGAAAACAAAATGTCACAGTATTTAAAAAAAAAAAAAATCTTCCAATTTACTTCTAAGTATAAATTAAAATAATAATAATAAAAATAATGCTACAATTTCAGTCATACGCATACATTATGCCTACCTGCAGAATATGGTTGGGGCTCATACTGAGAGGCAGAAGGTGGTGGACGAGTGTCACCGTACATCTCAGCGAGCTGTTGCTGGGGGTACACTGGTGATCCTCTGGGAACCACTGACAGGTTATCTGCTGAAATCCTGGGGTGGGCTAGGGCATGAGGTGGCAGAGTCATGCCATGTTTGGGCACAGTGTCCAGGCTACAAGAATAAACCCACATTGTTAAATATTTTTCCAACATCTGATGTATCTTGTGTTGTTCTGTTTAACAGAGCAAATAATTTCACTGAATAACCTCATTCTGTGACCTAGGGATAAGAAAACCCGTGGCTTTGATGAAGATGCTAACTCTCTGGCTTCTGCATACTATACTCACACATCAGGAGGTGATCCTGGGGCACTGGGACTCCCTCCGTCCATCTTAACAGATTTACGCGGCAGTTCATATGAGACTGGGTCGGTGCCACGAGCAATAAGCGTGGGCAAAGAGGGTCCACCAGTCCCATTGGCCAAGGGTGAAGGCTTTCGGGTCACTGCTACATCGAGAGGATCATCTGACAAGAGTCCTCCTGAGCCAGGGAGGCGAGCTGCCAGACGCTTGTTCATCTTACGATACCTTAAAATAGGTAAATAAATAAGTAAATAGGTAGGTATTATAAAATATAATAAAAATTATGATATCATATTCTTTTTAGATATTAAAAAAAACAACAACATACACATATATTTCTGAAAAATTGAGAGTGTATAAAAACCACTGTGGTAATAGTGACTGAATTGAGGAACAGAAACTAGCTTCCCCCCCCCCCACACACACACAAAAAAAAAAAAAAAAAACCCTCTCTCTCTCGCACTCTCACACACACACACACACACACACACACACACTACGTTGACAAGTTGTTGTTAAGACTCACTTCTCTAGTTCTTCCTGAGAGTGTGCAAAGGTGCAGCTGGCTCCACGAGGACAGCCTCCCTTCTGCTTCATGTCACGGCACATGTAAGTCTTGTATTTGCTGTGCTGAGGAGGCTTAAAAAAAGATTTTTTTGCATATGATCAAAAAGTAAAAACTCCATTTACGAAAATTGCATCGAATAACAGATGCAAACAAATGTTATATCCAACAAGATGAAACGTTACAAAAATCATTTTTATTTATTCATATAGTTATTTATTAAAAAAAATCTGTATTTACAATCCTGAAAAATTTGGGTTTGCTACAAATTACGGAAAATTCAAAAATCAAGTGTCATAACCATGACTAAATCTCCTACAAGCCTTTGAAACATTATTAGACCGTTTAAAAGCCTGGCTTTGTTTTTTCCAAGCATTATTTGCAGTTTAATAGAAACACTAACCTGTTGAGGATCGGCTCCTTTCTTGCTGTGGTTCTGGATAAAGTCCACCAGGCCATGTACCACTGTTTTCACTGCTACCAACCCCTTCTCAAGTTGCTCCCATGTAGGAGGAGGAGCATCTAGACAAACAATAAATAATACAGGAAAAAAGGATTAATACATTTTAAATTGGCTGTTCTCTATCAGCTGAGACAGATGTGTGCTTTGAGCCACATAGTAGAAGTCACACTACACAGGACAAATCCAACATACTGATGGGAGTATTTGGTCGTTAGCATAGTTTTAGGAATTTGGTTACTGAGGTGTAGACTTTCAGCTTGAATTCAAGGTCAATTCAGGACAATTTATTACAACATTTGATTTTTTTTTAACAGGGTTGCTCCGTTTTTACAGGCTCAACAGTAACTGGACAATTGCTTAATAACCAGCTTTATGACCAAGCTTTGCGATAGCCTGCAGTAGCTGATTCCAAGGGCTGAATATGCATTTGGTAACTGTTCAGTGGAGCTTTCCACAATAGAATAAAGTCTTATTATATACAAAAAGAGGCAACTTTCTGGCCGAATAGATAATACAGACCTATGAGAAAGACATAACCAGTGACAAACTTTACTATTGTGTTATTTGCTTCAAAAAAAGGAATGCATGGTGACCTCAGCGATACCAAAAGCCAAGTAGTTCAAAAAGGAATAAAATATACAATTGACTTCTTGGTGCAGAAAGCACATTCTCAATATAAAAGGAGGTATATCACTGTCAAAGTTTACTGTCAGGTTTTACCTAAATATGCAAAGAATTAATGACATTCAAGAAATGACAGAACAGTTCAGTGGCAAGATTCCCAGACATGAATGATGAAATCAATTCTACTAGAATTATGGGAAGAAAAAAATATGGATAAGTAAAGGGAAGGGCAAATAACTTTGATCCATGTAGAAACATATCAGCCAAGACACACTGTGGCATGTTTTCAGTATTTTGCACTATGCTTATTTGTTGTCTGTTGAGAGTGTGCATGTGAGGATGGGTGACTTATGACTCCAGAATTAAGCTACTTATGTGTAATAAATAAATAAATAAATAAATAAATCACTCAAGTAACCCGAACTTTAACTTGATTCCTGAAAAAAACAAAACTTGGCCAATAACAAAGATTTCTGAGAGAGGGTTGGGAAAACACAAGAGCCATAGTTTGGATTTGCATCTGACACTGCATGTACCAACTTGTCCTCGCAATAGCGGGTGTGTTTCTCACCAGGACTGGGATCAATGTTGGCCAAAAGTTCCAGATGGGGCCGCAGCCTGTTGAGGTTGGCTGGGTCTCCAGTCCTTTGCAGCGCAATTGTCAGCTCCTGGACACTCTGAGCAAAAGATGCTGGGGTCTGCAGCTATACACATAACAAAAAAATAAATAAAAATAAATAGTTAATGCTTTGGTACTTCAGCTTTCATATGTAAGAACATGTTATGACCAACAGAGCTAATACTTTTTTTTTTTTTTAAATGATTCTTTGAAATGTGTACAGTATGTGAAAACGACAAACTGAAATAGATTTACTTCCAGTACACACCTTATCTATAATAGACTGCATGTGTGACTTGTGAGACTGATCCCCATACAAAAGAGAAGACCACTGGTCAGGAGCAATCCGCAATCCACCCTCCATAGCAATCTGAACAATTTGAGAGTCGTGCTCCCGTCGCAGAGCCTCGTAAGTACGAAACTCCTCTTTCAGCTGCATTAGGGATGAATCTTCATCACGTTTGGTAACCTAGTAGAAAGCCACAAAATGAGCTAGTTACCTTTATTTTCTGAAAGAAATTCTTACATACATACAACAGAAAATTCTGCACAGAAAGGGTTGCACCTGTATTTAGCAAAACAAATATTAAATAACATTTATAAAAAATATCAAAATAATAAAATAAATTTCTTCTGGTTTTCAGCCAGATTAATACCTTGAAACAGGAGGCCCTGTAGAGAAGCTGCACAACGTGGCCTATGCTAGTTTTGGAAGCCTGAGGGAACCGTGGCTCAAGCCTCTGGACTACAAATAGAACCAGCACCTTTCTTGACAAAGCAGAGCCATCCTCAAGAGCAAGGAGGACCAACTTTAGGGCTTCTTCCTGCATGGCTGAGAAAGGAAAAACAAACACAGAATCGATGAGTAACACTCAGTAGTCATCACATTCCAAATTAGTCTTTACTGAGAATAAATTGACTGTTTTCAGGGAAATTTCACTTTGTGGGTAAAGAAAAACTATCTACCTGGGCCGAGAAACTGGCATCCTCGTGCACGGACAGCAGCCCACAAGTTGGACGAGAGCTGCTGTGGATTCTGGTGCTGCAAGATGAGCTCAGTGACAGTTCGCTCGCCCAGAGAGCGAGCCGCTCTCATGGCTCTAACACGGCCTTCTTCTTCCACCAGCTGGCAGTGGACCAGAGTAACCAGTTTCCTCTGCATGGGTCGACTCAGCATGCTCTGAGCGGTGCTGCTCAGCCCTACACCTGGCAAGGAGAGGAAAAAAAGAATGCAATAAAAGATGTACTGCTAAGATACTTTAGTTCAGTACCAGTATCAATGTTTAAATTATCAGACGCCAGCAGCCATTGTTGAAAAGGCAATGCTCTTTGATGTCACCAGAAAACAAGGTTTGGCTATCCTAACAGTCTGGACAAAGTATATTAATGTAACTATAAAGAAAAACTACATTAAAAACTCAGAAATTAGTTCATTCTTGTTTCATCCATCAAACATGCACCACTCTGCAGCAAAGATCAGAGTGACACACATTGACAAACTGGATGCATTTACATGCAACTTAAGTCAAATACTGTTAGTGGGAATGAAGAAATTTTTTTTCTTCCTTTTTTCAAGAATTTTGATCAAATGTACATCCAAACAAGACGCTAAATGAACATTTCTGCTCCATCCCAAGAAATCAGGATGTCCCATCTGTTACCGTTGCACTGAGGCTCCTTAAATACATTTATGACTCAACAATCTTGAGGGCAGCATCATGCACAATATTCTGCACTGAAACAACTTGCAGATACAACTCATTATATTGATATTGAATATTTCAATAAGCAGTGCAAATACTGTAATTTGTTTTCAGACTTAATAGCTTATAATCTGTTTTGCTACTTAAACCTTGCACCTTAAATGCAATTCAGATATTTCCATATACATATATATTAAAAAAAATAGTGATCTAGTATAGTAATATCGTACTCAAGAAACTACAGTAATACAACCATTACTAAATACATGTACAGAAATGTTGCTTGATTATTGCTTTTGTTTATCAAGCATAAAACTTGATAACACTTATTGTCCAAAGTGTTAACAAACCTCAATGCAATATGTTAACAGAACTAGAATTACTGCCGTAAAAGACAGGTAAGGTTTTGAAGGCATTTCAAAAGTAGGGACAAAACATTAGTATAGGTAATCTTGGTCCTGAGGTAATACTGTCTGCTCGTTCTTGGCATTGTGACTTTACAATTGCAATGTATTGCATTACATATAAATACAGAATACTAGGGGTGGGGGGAAAAATCGATACTGTGTAGTATCGTGATATTTTGTTTGCTAATAATGTATCGATACAGGGACAGCAGAAATCGATATTTTGTTACAAAAAAAGTTTTTGTGGACTGGAACATGCCCTGACTTCAGAGCATGTTGATCAGCTCCTTTTTCTGAGCAAGAATCCTGACATTCCTTCACTGTCCAAATGTGTTTAACCTTTTTTGGCAGCAATAAACATGTCAGTTTACTTATTTTAATTTAAGACATGTTTTATTTTAATTAAGTTTAAAACTTTTTTATTTAATGTAAAATTATATTTTGTTTTAATTTACTTTCAAATTCTTCAGTTGCTGAATGGGCTGCATAGTTTTCATAAATTGCATAGTTCAGAATAGCTATAATTGTACCAGATGGTTGCATTCAGTTAAGTTGGACTAGACTGTAATACAAACCGTTCACTTTGTCAACAATAAAACTGACTGAAATGAGAGAAAGACTGAGTGCGAGACTTTGATATTAGATAAAATGAATATTGATAAAGTTAACCTTTATGTACAGAATCTGAATATCGCAAAATATTTTAAAAAATTGCAATAATATTGTATCGTGAGTTAAGTATTGTGATAATATCGTATCGTGGGATGTATGGTGATTCCCACCTCTACAGAATACTATACAATATTAAAATGTATTACACTTTTGAATGAAAAATCAAGAGGTATACAAATGACACTTGCACTAAATCAGTTATGATACACGGTAGGACTGTATTTAGCTGTTTTTATATATAGGGTGACTTCGACAATCTAGTTATGTCTTATTAAGAGCATTCTCACTCAAAGACACCTCCAGCTTCATGAGCTATGATATATGCTGGTGCTGTTCAAACTGTCAGTGCCTATATAGTTTTTGTTTGCCAGACAGTTTTTGGTATCCAGCATGAGATTAACACAAAGAAAGCAAACACTCTTATGCTATTTTTTGAAAGGGAAGTCTACACCCATTAACAGTTACCTCCCAATCTATCCACCCTCTGAGAACAAGAAAATTGTTAAGTGGTCTTTCATACCGAAAATCAACCTCCATATTTGAAAGGTCCCAGGTCTGTTCACTTAAACAAAAGAAAGAGCAAACCACAGAGCTAAATAGTTCCAGCAAGGTCCAGTACCTCGGGTGTTGCTGAGGGGTTTAAGGTAGAGGGCCAGCTCCTCCACACACTGCCTGGCCTCCTCATAATGTTGTGAGTCCTCTGGACTTGTTATCAAAGCAACTGGCTGAGCCTTGGGAACCTGAAGCAGAATGCAAGGGAGGAATTTAGAAAATCAGTAGCAACAGATGAATAGGTTTCAGTACAATTTTGTCCCAACAAAGCTGTAGCAGAGTTAGTGGAACCGCCATCACCATCACTTTCATTTCACTGTGTAATGTAGCAGCTAAAAAGCTCAACAAAGCTGAATGCACAAATTAATTGTAAATGCCTCTTTATGTGTATTGGAAGACAAAGTGAACTATGTATTCTTACTGATAATGTGAAGTTGCATAATGAAATACATTAAACTAGCCTGAATTTCCAACATCTAATAAGTATCAAAAGCAAACATTACTTACTGAAACAAATCATAACTTTGGAAAAATAAATGACAGTGAGCTGTCAAGCATATTTAAAAAATTAATTAATTAATTAAAAAAATTGATGTGTATGTTGGTGGCTTAAGTACCGGTAGTCATTTTTTGCAACATTTTTGTGTATGGTTATTCTTACGGTAAGAAACAATTTGGACTGAGGGCCAATTTAACGCGTTACAACTCATTTTGTACAACAATTAAAATAATCCCTACTTAAAATATATTACATTTAATTTCAAATTATGTGGATTCTCACTAATCACTGGTATTAGAATGTTTAAGTAATCAGCTGAAGATTGTCAAAGACCCCCAGACCAGGCATTTTCATTTGTCCACAGAGTTTCACTTAACTATATACTAACAGCATGTATTGAAATATTAATATGCTGAGATGCTCTCGTTAATGTTAGCAAAATCTGTTGCTGCAATCTTCCACAAGCAAAGCTCACAAAGGCTAACGTCAGCACATTAAGGCCAATTCTGAGAAAGGTCATAACAAAGCTGAGTGCTACTTAATAATGTCTGCCACCATTATTATCACTCAGTCTGCCCAAATACATGTGTGTGGCACACCACGTGTGGTAGGGTTAGTTATATTTTTCCACCAAGCAAATTTTACATTACATATACACACACACACACACACATAATATAATATATATATATATATATATATATATATATATATATATATATATATATATATATATATATATATATATATATATATATATATATATATATATAGGGAACGTTTAAGGAAGCCCTACCTATTGGCACAAATGTGCAATACAACCAAGATGTGTTTAAGGGACACGCTATACCAGTCATGATGACTAGAGAAGACACATCTCAGCATTACAAGTGATGCAGTGACGTTATCCATTATTGCAGTCTTAACTTAGAAACCTGGCCAACAAAGCCAGACACCATTAGCTGTGCCTCACCCTGTTGGTATAACACTCCCTCTGAGAAATACGGCTTTAGTGAATGCGCTAGCACTCAGTAAAGCAGCATAATTCAAGTCATTGCTCAATGACTGCAGGGTGACTCAGAAAGAAATCCCAAAAGTATGTACACCATGTAGTAACCCATGTGTGACACGAATACAATCCAAAGTAATTACAGAAAACGTCATCCTTTAAAACCAGGATTGGTGTCTAAAAATGTTTCACTACTGAAAAAACAAACAAACAAAAAAAACAAAAACATACCCATGAGCTAGTATTCTTAACCACAAGATAGCGTCAACAAAATCTCAGCACAGACGGTATAAAGTCAGATCTCTGTATATTTGTTTAGCAATTTATGACAAACACGCAAAAACAAACTTCTTACCTGGCCTCCCACCAGCTGCAACAAAGCTGTGTTGACAGGTAACTGCTCGATGTCTGTGCTGATGGCTGTCTGGTCAAAGGGACAGGCCTTTCGGTGCAACTTGTTCAGGCACATCTTGCAGACTGTATGTCCACAGCCTAAGCTGATGGGCCTGCGAACAGTTTCCTCAAATGTCTGTGTGCAGATCGGGCACAGCAGGAACTCTGTCCATTGTGGTGCTTGCACTGGCATGGTTATATGTTGATGGGATGGGTGTGTATAAATGTATGTGAGCTTAAACACAGCGGAAAATATATAATAATTTTATATATATATAATGAAAGATTCCACTGGAATCAATTTTTTTTTCTTCCGAACTCAATCGTTCTTAAATGTCCTCACACATTGTGGATTGTGGATCACATCTCGTGATGAATACTGTAAAGCAGAAAGAGAAACGGAATTATAGTTGTTCCCGCATTCATAAACTCTCGTTGTTGTTGTTGTTTTTTTTTTTTTATAAAACGTGTCATAATGTTATTAGTTTTTCATCAAAACATTGTAGAAGTACACTATAAAACATGGCTACACTGTGCATGAGTGCATTTGCAGCTGAGAAATGCATTCTAGGCAGTGTGGTTATAAAGCAGGTTTCCCGTGGAACAACTAACCGCACTGAAAATATGCCTCTTCCTGTCAATTACGTTGTTCAAGCCCAACAAAACAATGTAACGGCAAATCAGAGGTGACACAACACATATTTGTAAAGTCCGAATGAAACAAATGGTTGAGATGGACCAAAACAACTGCGGCGTGGCCTAGTTAAAAAAAAAAAAAAAAAAAAAAAGAGCTGGTTATCGCTATGACTATGGACAAAGGGTATAGGATAGGCTAACCACACAAGTCCCTCTAACTTGATATAAAGCTAGAGTCTGGGGATAGCGCTCGATAATATTGTACCAACAATTGCGCTGTTGCCCAGTTTGTTATCCTTGCTGTGACCATCTCGATGTTTCGTTATGCACCCACTAATCTTACGAGTGATACGAGACGCTTTTATAGCTAGCTAACTCTAGGTAACGTTAGCTTAGTTTTAGCATCGGAAGCTATGGGTGGCTAGTTTCCTAGCTTAGCTATGGGTAAACGTCGTTTGATCAGCAAACAGTTACTTAACGACCTGAAACCTATCGCTAACCGACTGTCACACAGTTATTGCTCTGAATATAGTCACTGTTGTTCATACGTTACAGTTTTAATGATATTAATTATCCTTCGAGGAGGCGCTGTTCAAGGAAACGAGATCTAAGAGACAACAAGTCAGATTATGTAACGCTAGCGCCCATAACTTCAAAGCAACAAAACTGTCCCAAAATGTCTTTATATTCACCAGACACAGTGACAACAACTCAATACCATAAAGTTCTTAAGAACTGACCAGGTTTGTGCTTTACTCTTGTTTTGAGGGGCACATAACTCAACGGCTCTTGTCGTCGGAATGAGCACAGAGGGCTAACATGCTAATGAACAAATGTTACTCTCTCCACTCTCTTAGCGCTTAGCTCCTTAGCTAGCTCGCTAACAATCTCTATGCGTCACTAATGTGCCTAAAACTAAACATGCAACTACTACTTTGGGTTTTTCACCGAGCAGATAAATTGTTATTGTCGATGCTACTCACTTATTCCAAAAGACTTGGAAGTTTTTCATCTTTTTTAAGGAAATTGCTGCGATATTTTCTTGCCATGTCGACTGTGCAGCTTAACTGCTGCCAAGGTAAGGGAGAGGGTGTCAACTCGACAACAGACTGGCTAGCCGGTTACAGCTAGCTGGAAAAGATGTGTGCGTGCACGCGCGTTTTTTTTTCTTTTTTGCGTGTGCGCGTTTGGATTGTGGGCAAATGGCGCCCTCTGTTGAAATTGAGCCGCACACACAAAATACCAAAACTGGGCAGGTGCTGAGAAGATCACATCTGGGAACATTTTCACAGTTAAACTGTTCAGTTTGCACGGGTGCATATATGTTAAAATTTTTGTGTATCTGTATTAGACAAACGAAGAGAAGGGGGGGGGGGGGGGGCTCGGAAAGATTAAGATGGAGGGAGGGAGCTGTATTGACAAATAAGAATCAGCTGACTTTTGTTTTTCGAGACAAAATTAGACCCGTGCTCCCTAAAACGCAGCAGAGCCTACCCCACTTCCTTGCAACCAGAGCCACCGAAATAAAGAGTGAAAAGTGTCTGGGATATCTCATTTGGGCGAGAGGTCACCAAGCCATTTTACTAGAAATGTTTTCTCTTTTTCATTGGTTTATTCTTTTTTTTTTCTTTTTTCTTTTTTCTTTTTTTTTTTTTTTACAGCGGGGAGGGAATCGGTGTGTGTGCACTTGCGCAACACAGAGCTCTACTCGAGCTCCACTCATGAGGCAAGAGCGAAATTAAAGCAGGCATTTTTTTTTATTCCATTTTTGTTTATCTGAGGGGATTATCAGACCAGGCACGATTGAGAGACCGCTGACGCGCCTGACACCGCTCGGAGCTACGTAGAGCGACAGAGAAAGAGGGAGAGTGAAAACATAACCTCAAAATCTGGAGAAACGTTTGGAAATCTTGTTATTATCATTGTTATTTCATCCACGGGGACGTCGCTCGTCTCGCCTGTTGGTGAAGCGAGGATGCGCGCTGCAATAACTGCACGCTTGGCGCAGCTTTTTATTATGGAGGGCAACTTTAATTTGTGCGGTTGCCCAAGAATTTATGGCAACTTTCTCGTGACCATCGACGCTGGGATTGCATGTCAAAGTACGCCGTGTTCAGCAAAAGTGCAGGTACATTAAAAAATGTTTGTTAGCCTTCTAATAGCGAAACCAGCCTGTCTCTTAATGTGATGAGAAGCTACTTTGTTAATGATAATAATGAGTTAAAATTGCTTTTATGGAGGCGGTTTACATAATTACCAACAGTAGCCTGTAGAAAACTGCTGTTGTGCGTATTTCTTATGGGTAAATAATGAATTTTAAATACTTTAGCTGATTTTTCCTCCAGTTTTTCTATTAATGAATGGCAAACAGGGAAAAACATGGTTGATTATTTCTGATATATACAACCAAACATAAACATATAATACTGCTTATTCCCTGTAGGGTCTCAGTTGCAGGCAGCAGTTGCTTATTCTGATTCCAAAGGATTATCCTGTGCCCTGCAAAGTAATCACTGGATAAGGCAACGTGACAGAGTCCACATTACATATCTCCTTACCCGGCACACAGGAAAAAAGTATCTGGTAACAGAGATGTAGAATACCCTGAATAGGAAAGGTTTTTATCTTTCTTGTTCTTTATTTTCAGAATCTCTTTGGAATTTCTTGTGCATGACTAGCCAATGGAGGAAGAGAAAGCTGCTGATAATATCCAATCAAAATCCGGTTCCCCTTTGCCCACTGGGCTTCCCATAAACTGGGGACTCATTACAGGTCCTGTTCCTGAGCCTGTTTTCCCAGCACCCACCACCACTTTGAATGCTTCTCTTCCTCCCCCTGCTCAAAGTTCAGCTGTCCACGCCCTGCAGACCAAGGTGAAGTCGATCACGCAGAGAAGAACAAGGGGAAGAGACAGGGAGAAAGACAGAGGAAGATTTGACACGGAGGTGTTGGTGAGCAACCCAGCGGGGCACATTTCATCTGAAGTCCTCCTTAGACAGAGACCCAAAGTGAAAGGCCAGCTGTTTCTGCCTGCTCCCTCCTGGCGATCAGGTGGTGCAAAGGACTTAAGCAGCAGTGATGAAGAGGAGGAGGTAGAGGTACAAGTCAGGCTGGAGATCCACAGTCCTCCCGCTGAAGCACAAATTGTACAGCAGGGGGAGGAAGTGGAAGAGGAGCAGTCAGAAAAGAATGATGGACAGGTCAGTCATCCAACGGGTCAGCCTTGTGGGCTTGGAGAGGGCACCAGTCTGGAGAGTCTTCCGTCTGACAACCCAAGCACTAGCAAGGATGGCCCATCCCCTTCCCCTCCTCCTCTTCCACCACCACCTGTGCTCTCCTCCAACATCTCTGCTTCTACAGCATCGTCCTTTACTTCCTCCACTTCTTCTCCTTCAGCAAGACACTGGGCCCCTCCAAAGGGCTTCTGGAGAGTAGCACGCCCAGAAACGTTGCTTCTCAATGGGGTTGACCCTCACAATACACCCCCCACATTACCACTAAAGGACTACACTCGGACAGAGGCAGTAGCAGAGCCTCAGAGAAAGCCTAAACTGGCTGAAGCAGGCAACAAGAATGATGTGGGAGGTCTGGAGAATGACTATGATGTGTCTTCTGAAATCCAAAACTCTGGTAGTGTGGAGTGGTACCTGGACAAGTATGAGCAGAGGGAGACAGATGTGACTGATCCCAATAAAGGACTGTGCAGTTCAGACAGCTCGGAGAGCATGTCTTCACAAAGTGGAATCCTTTGCGCTGATGATAAACTGAGGGTGAAGGAGAGGGCCTATGCAAAGTTAAGGGAAAGACAACAACACTACAGGGAAGTGAGAGAACTGCAAGAAGGAGAAATCACTGGCTATGATGAAGAAACGACGTACAGAGTGGATTATAACGGTAGGTCTATTAAGGAAAATAATAGAGAAAGCGAAAAAGTAATGCATGGAGCCATCTGAGAAGGGGTTTAGTAATGCTTTACTGATAAATAAGCTGTAGAGTGTTTTGAAACTCCTGGCCATGGCATGAAATACATAACTTTACTTTTGCAGTATTATTATGCTATACAATAATAGCATTTTTAGTAGCGTGCCTTTATTTAAAAAAAGACAACAAAACACATGCTGCTATATTTATGACAACAATACTTGATATAGTTTCAATAAAAGGCTGTGACTTAGTCATATTTTTTTCTCTATTACTTTAGCTTCCTCATGAAGTGTAGTCAAATGTTATGAGCTGGATCAGCTCCTGTGGCGTGTTAGCATTTTGGATGAGGACAGAAAAGGTTAAATTTTGCATTTGATTTTTTTCCCCTAACAACCTTCTAAAGCTGGAAAATTGTCAATAATTTATGCACATTGTCTGCTTAGAATGATTTCCATCTGTTGCAGCCATTTAAAGTGCCCCATTCAGCTGTAGTCTGCCTACCTACAATGTTGTATTGAAACGCAGAATGTAACCTGGCTGGTTCCCAGTGCTGAACAGATGTCAGATGTGCAGATGTGCATACGGGTGTTACTATTAATAGAGCAGTGGGGGAAGTGTCCCTGTCTTTTTTATCTCTGCCGGCGCGCTAATGGATGTCTTTGTATGTCTGTAGGATGACAGATGATATTTTTTCCCATGCAATGATCATGTGGTATTGCACAGATCTCAGTTTCAATGCCCAGTACGGGAGATGCAGGTGCAAGTCCGTGATGATGAGATGATTTTGCCCTCTTGTCTCTGGGAAATCTGCTTTTATCCTTCAGCAGTTACATAATCTGTGTATGTGTGTGTGTGTGTATGTGTGCGTGTGTGTTTTGTTTTGTTTTGGGGTTTTTTTTGTCCGAGATTAAAGATGAGTTAGGGATGACCTCCGAGACTGCCACTGAGTGTAATCTGAACCTAATGTTATAAGGTTTATGAAAATCCTTTTGATCATAGCAAGTCCCAATTTCTTTGATACCCAAATGTCCTTGTTGGTCACGTCATGGCTGACTGCTCTCTCTGCAGTTGTGTTTGCCGCAAGGCAAGTCCTAAAAAAATGGAACATTAAACAATAATTTAATGCGCTGTAGCACATTATGTCTGGGTGAAGGAAGAGACAAAGACAAGAAATCCTTCTTTCATCTGGAAGAAATTTTGACTGCACTTTTATATATGCTCATATCTTTTTCCTTTTTTATACCAGTTGCAGGTGCCCATCCTGTTTTGGACGCCTCAGACTCAGCCATTCTGGCCCAGGAACTTGAACCCTATTTAAGGTGAGCAATGTAGTTCCTGGCAAGGGTAGTGACAGATAATCTCTTTGGACTATTTATATCCTCTCCTCATAAATTTCACTTTTACAGCTGCACTTGAGAAAATCTACCCAATGAGGCAACTATGCGTGGTGCACAATCCAAACAAACACTTTGATAATCAGGTTTAATCACAGGGAAGAGATGATGTCGAGTATTGTCAAAAGCAGTGCACTGGCGATACTGAGCGAGTATCAAATATGTGTAATGTTTGATACTCGCTCAACACTTGTCGACCTGGCACACTGTTATCTTTTTTCACCAGTTGCACAATTTTGGAAGCCATCCTTTTAGTAAAGGTTGTTATTTTGAACATGGTTATAAACTGTAGAATAAAGAGTTACATATGATATTTAAAGACAGGATCCAACTTTGTTGATTTCTTTTTTCTGGTGTTTGAATACTGTGGTGACACAACAAACTGTAATCTGGTGAAAGACAATATGTTCTCATCTTGTCACACAGGAGAGAATGAATCACACTTACAAAGATTACAAAGATAATCCACGTGGCTGGTGTATCATGCTATCTTTATCACTGGGCCAGGGGATAAAGAGAAGTACAGACGATGAAGCACAATGCAGAGCAGCTTAGCTGCTGGGCATAAAGATGGATGGATGAATGGATAAATGGATGGATGACATTCCCCTTTGCTGCTGACCACTAGAGCCACGCCCCAGTCTTTTTATCTGATATTACATAAGACAGCTTAGGAAGACGCAGCTTGCTGGGCTCCATGTTAAGTCAATCTTTGGGGAAATATGATGTCTCTGGATATGTGTCAGCACAGAATAAGCTTTGAAAATTTGAACACTTTATCAAAAATCCAGCATTCTCAGACAGATGCTGGCAGATTGTCTCATTAGCGAGTTAAACTCTATCCATTTCCCTGCTGTTCGGTACTAATTTCCACTCTCTGTCTCTCTTCCCATTGCTCCTCAGGTCACTTCTTGTAATCAGCGATGAACTACCTCTAAGCCCAAGACACGAGCAGGCCAAGCTTCTTCTGGAGCGAGCAAGACTCAAGGCTCGCTCCAATCACATCAAAGCCGATCGCCCCAGCAGACGCTCCCATTCTGATCAAAGATCCACCGTGTAAGTTAACTTAAAAGGCCTGTGTGAGCTTGTGGGATTGAGGTTAGAGACTGTGAAAGTCCCACTTTGAGCGTGTCTGCTTCTTCTTTTTTCCCTGTTTATGCACTTCTTATGTTTGTTTATCACTTTGCTCCCATCCTTACGTCTCCCTCCCAACACTTCTTCTGTGCTTTGTCTATCCTTCTTTTGCACTTGCCCCTTTCCTGCAAAGCTAATGTTGCATAACCGAAAACAAGTTAAAGCTTTAGAACTTGACTTTTGCTTTGTAATTACATAAGCAAAGCTGACAATGTTTTGAAAATGTTTGCTTTTATTCTTTTTATGTAATAGTGTGTACTTTGTGTAGTTTTGTTTCAGAAATCCCTTTAAATCAGCAGGAAGTTTTCACTTAAATTAGGATTAGGAGAATTTGCAATATACCCTACATTCCTGACTGCTTCACTAACCTGGTCATTGGTGCCTGAGACAGACAAAGTTGTAACACATACAGTATGTCTTATTACAGTTTATGTAAATGTCATTTTAGCACCTTATATTTTGATATTATGTGCCCAGTGGTGCACATGTTATTGAGTCGTATGTTTGCTACCATCTGATACCGAGATGATGGATTCAGCTTTCCTACATTTTTCACATTTGACTTTGATAAACTAATAACATAAAAATGGAGAAGTCGACAAAGTATCTGGCGCTTTAAACTTGTCTCCAATACCCACACCTCTGTCATTTTTTACAGGAGGAAACAGCAAGTTGAATCTCCCAGTCCAACAACAGCACAAAAAGCTGTTCAAACCAAAGAAGAGCTCCCAGCTCAAGTCTCATCTGGTCCCCTCCTTGTCCCCAGTCAGAGAGACACTTCACCCAGCGACCAAGTAGGTCGAAGCAGAAGGTACGGTTGCTCACCCACCCGTGTACGCTTTGAGGATGAATCAGAAAAAGAAGCAGAGTCTCGCTACTTGGACAGAGTGAGACAGCGTGGCAGGCCCGGGACACCCAGGTTCAAGAGTAAAGACAGCAATATAGATTCCAGCAGCAGCGGTTCAGAGAGGAACAGAAACCACAGAAGTGTTTCTATGCCTCCTACACAGAAGCAAGAGGATGAGCCTGCTGTTGGTGAAACTACAACAGTGGTTAAAGAGATAATAGTGCTGGTGAAGAAATGTGAATCATGTGGTTCTGTGGTGAGAGAACCTCAGCCAGTTTCATCGCCACCAGATCCAAAGCACGCTGAGCCTCAGCAGCCTGGTAACCCTGAGGACCCAAGAGGAAAAGTGGCTCCTCGCTGGGTGTCACCAAACAAAGCGGAGGCAAGCACTCGTCCTAAAGCTCCTCTTACTGTCACCTTCGCCGGCGCTTATGTTTTGGGCGAAAATAGAGAAATTAGTACAGGATGGAAGTCATCAGGGTTTGGGAAACTTAGGAGAAGGAGCAGGAAAGGAGAAAGTCGGTTAGAGTCTGGTCATGGCCCTTATGGCCCGTCGTGGGCTCAGCGGCGTAACTCAAATCCACGTAACAGAGTCAACCTGAGCAGAGCTGTTTCATTTGCACCTGATAGCCCCATTTCTCTGGAGCCACCTTTGCTTGAAGCATCTGGTGGACTAAGGGAGTCACCAACCCCTGCATTGCCTATCAAGTCAGCTCTCAAGTCAAGCTCAAGAAATCGCTCTGCTGCTGGTCAGTCCACGGTTCAGTTCCAGATGACCTCAAATCAGGGAGGAGAGGGTGGAGCTCAATCTCTGCTGGATTCTCCAGACACAAGGAGGGAGTCTCCAGCATCTTTAACCCCAGGGGTGCCTGCTAGTAGCAGCCCAGTGTCCTGCATCAGACCCTCTACTCTGAGGTACTCCCCAGCCAGACTAGCCACAGACCTGCCAGCCTCTGAACTCTGGGATGCCACTCCAGATGGTGCAGGTGAGTGGCAACAGTAATGTACATAAAGCAGCATTATACGATTACACATACTATTCGTTTATCATTAATGTTTTAAATGTAGTCATGGTCCTATGTTGCAACTAAGCAAGAAACTAACTCTGAGTAATTTCTATTCTTAGGGATATTTAACTTTATAATGAAGCCTTAATAAAGTAATGAGAAGGAAATGAAAAAGGCATGAGCTACAAAGTAAATGTTACTCTGACTACCTAATAAATGTTGATGAAAAAGTACAATATGTCTGTCTGAACTGCAGACAAGTGGAAGTATAAAGAAGCCTTTTTGGTTGTGTTTCTGAAGTGAACTGTAGCTACCTATAAACTTTACTTGTGTGCACTAATAGATAAATGTTGTAGTGTGGAAAAGAGCAGTTAGAAGTTTACTTTCAGCAAAGATCAGGATAATACTGACATTTAATTATGTACTCTTTTCCTTTTGTAGGCTTAAGTGGGGATTCTGGTTCTGGTTCAGAGTGCCGTGCAATACGTGGCCTGGGTATGTCTCGGGCTGAGGACCTCAGAGCAGAGCTATTGAGGGCTGAACATCTGAAAGCTGAGGCCCTGTGGGAGGAAAACTGTGATGGGTCTAGGTAAGCCAAGATAACAATGTTCTTGCCATAGCTTAGACAATAAATCCCTTGCCCCCACCAACACTGTTGTGCAGCAGTTAGTAGATTAAAACCCTATTCAGCAGACAGGCTGTTGTTCTTGTTGTTAGAAAGCTTCTTTCAATACCAGAGCAATCCTGCCCTCTTTTGGTAATACAGTATATAGCTGTAGTCATTACGATCCTTTACAGAAGGAAGACACTTATAAAATTGTTTTCACAGCTCTTAAAAATAATCTCAGTCCATAATAACAATTCTCAGTGTGTGTGTAGTTCACACTGTGATGCAACAGTGTCTAGATCAATATATTTAAAGTCTGTGCTAAGGTCTAATTTAAAAGAAAAATCACAATTTTCTTTTTACAGAAAGCTGGATGGGCGTCCAAAGCTCTTCCTACGTCGCTTCTTTTCCTCCATTGGCCTGAACAGTGTCGGTAGGCTTGTGAAAGGAGGTCGCTCCAGTAGTATGGAACAGCTCAGTATACCCACTGCCCCCCGGGCGAGCTCAGCATCACCAAGCCCAACACGGAGACCGCAGCCCACTATCCGCATACAGAGGACACCCTCCCTGCAGACGCTGAATACGGTGAGCAAGAGGTCTAAATGTTTTGTTGTGTTGTTGACTGCTGCGCTCCTTTATCTCATGTTTTTAACATCATGATTGGCCACAATAAATGTATACAAATTTAACCTCATACAGGCAGAAGGTAAAAAGTAATGTCATTTTCCTCACATACCTGTACAAAGTTCATTTCAACAGTGGACCAGCCAAAGTTTCTACTTTGTACAGGTCTGCTGCCTTCTCTGCAGTTTCAGGAATACACTAGTGGAATTAATCCTTTTTTTGTATGTGTGTGTGTGCTGCCAAGCAGACCATATTTTTATAGGTGTAATAAAGGCAAAATATTATGGTTCTGGAAGCTGGTTTGGTGAAAAGAAATAAAATCAGTTTATTACAGTGCCATTCATTTGCCACTAGGTGCTGCCACTGGCCCAGCTGCGTAAAGCCTCCTCTGTGCAGAGTTTAGAGAGAAGAACAGAGCGTTCAACCATACTTGGGGAGGTGCAAATACCATACGGCCTGGCACTCAGGTAGGTGACTGTGGCAAACAAAACCAAGCAGAAGAACTGAGTGATGAAGATGACTTATATAAATTCTCACACTCTTATTGAAATAATGAATTTCTGCTTCCTCAGCCCTGACAGCCCTCAGCTTGAGCTTCACAGGGCCTTGAGCGTTGAAGATGTACTTCCCTCTAGAATCGCACGTCCGGTGGGCCGGGCCACTCAGGCTTTCCCTGATGGGAGTATCCTCCTGGAGCTCATCAAACCCCCAAACGGTCCTTATGGTTTTGTTATTTCAAGGGGCAAAGGTCGACCAGACACAGGTATGTTTTTACATTTTCAATTTCATTTTTTGTAATAATAAAAAGAGTAGAAATTCTATGAACCCAAAGACACATTTACTTCTAACTCATTTCTTTCTATTCATCTTTCTTCTCTTCTCTTTTTTCTCCTTTGTGCAGGTGTATATGTTGAAAAAGTGGGTGATGGCAGCGGAGAAGGCCCGTACGTAGGCCTCCTTGGCATCGGTGACGAAATTCTGCAGGTGAATGGAGAAGCAGTGGCCGGACTCACTTTAGACCAGGTGACGCGCCTCATGACCAGGGAAAGCACTGCTTCCCTTCGAATCATGCCCGCCCGACGCAATCAGCGCTGATTGACAGGACAGGCATGGCACACAGCCACTTCTCCTGGAGACACGCAGAGTAACTGACTGCTACAAACACTGCGGACTGACTGCAACAAATGGTAGACGTGCTGTAGTCAGTGCAGCACACTTGCAAATGCGTAGATGGAAAAACAGGGTGAGGGCTTCTTTTCTCATAGTGCAAATCAACGTTTAATTATGTGACATCACAAAGGATTGCAATAGAAACTAAAGCACATTACATACAAATCCAACCGTACACAGAGTAGGCAAGTTAGAAAAGTTTAATGTATTTGAAAGTTAAGAAAAATTCAAACCTAATGCAATTTCAATTTGTAAAATGATTTATTTTCTTCTTCTTTTTTAGTTGTCGTGAATTTTTCTTGTGATTCATTTTGCTCTTTATGTCACACAGAGCACGAGATCTCAAATGGTTAGTGATTGGAATTGTATTTTGTCACTTATTTGAAATTGTATACAGATATATATTTTTAAGTACTGTTGCTTATTTATTTATTTATTTATTTATTGGTCAAATAATTGATTATCTGTAGGGGTGTGGCACATGCTTGATCAATAGACCCTTGAGCTGGTGTGTAAAGAAAGAAAAAAAAATTATCTCATTTTGGGTTTGTTTGTTTTTTTCTTCAGGGCATCATATTTCCCTGGGGCTCTGTATGGTCTCTTCATTTTGCTTGTGTTGTATCAAGTACTCTTTTATGAACCGGGTGCCGTTTTGCTTCTAAATAAAATAATATAGAGATTTATTTTGTCGAAATGTTTATCCTTTAATTTAACAAATTAATTAATCATTCACATTCATTCCACAACTAAATCGCACACTTAGAAATGCTTACTCTGTTATGGCGTATTATATGTTTTATTTAAAGTTTCCAGTCACGTGCATTAATTTAGTTTCTCGATTAATGACTGTTTGTCGCATTTTTACGCAGAAGAGTGACGTTTCAGCGGAAGATTATGAAAATAAGCACATGAAAGGGAATTGTTTCAGGCACAGAACAGGATGTAGGATCACGGTCGTGACTTCTGCTTCAACAGACCTGCTATTGGGTCGTGACTCAGTGTGGAGTTCGATCTTTAAATCATTAATTCACCATGGAAACGCTATCTATCTATCTATCTATCTATCTATCTATCTATCTATCTATCTATCTATCTATCTATCTATCTATCTATCTATAGCTTCAATCATCCTGCTCATTTGGTTAAATGCGCTTATTTTCTACTTTCGCAAAGTGTTTTGAAATGTGTTAAAAATCCGTTATTAGGATGTACCTGCCACCATTTATGCTCTACTGAATGTACTCTGATAGCATGTCACCGTTGATGCTCTGCTCGTTTATCTGATGTGACCAGAAGCCGATCCGCTTTTATCTCCCCGAGCCACGACTCCCCACGGACCCGGGGGAACCGCCGGCCCCATCCCCAACATTTCCAATGACACACACACACACACACACACACACACACACACACACACACACACACACACACACACACACAAAGCACATTTTATTATGAACGTGTTTATCGATAAAGAAATATCAATTAATAGTGTCAAAATGATTAGACCACCTCATTTTTACCAGCCCATTGTATCAGTGGCGCATTCATCCTCGGGGCGCAGAAATTGATATGGATTAATGGGCAGAATAAACTGAACAAAAAAATAAAATAATATAAATAATACAAAAAGAAAAAAGGTAGAGGGCCCTCTGTTATTATCAGTTATCTTATTGCAGGATAAATGAGCTTAGCGGGAAAAAAAAACCTTTGTTGAAAATATAAATAGGTCAAAAGCTTAACCTGAGCTTTTGTTTATTGCGTAAAAAATTAAAAAATTAAAATTAAAACACCTCAACTGTAGCTCAGGCTACACTACACCACCTCACGTTGATACAGGCCGTTGCGATGTGCCTGTTTGCTTTTTTTTTTTTAAATGCTTTGCCCTCCACAAGACTATATAGCCCACGACAGCCAAATAATAATGAATCATTTCATAAATAATGGGTTTAGGGGCTTATCGGGAATGAAGAGGCCGCTGCCGTGCGCTTATCTCACTCGGCCACATTGCGGCCTGTGTTCCGCTCCCCATACTGAGGGAGCGCACTGGATGCGGCGAGGAATAACTCAGCTACACACATACGCATACACACATATGCACACGCACACACATACACACACTACTCCACAACTGGTAGAGAGAGAAAAAAAAAGAAAAACCTCAGACATGGATGACCCACTCACAAAATGGCTCCACTTACACAGTAACATCAACAACACGGCTGGAACGGTAAGTCCCCCCCAAAACACATCTCTTCATTTAAACCAGCGCATTTTTCGCTCTGTACGCGGTAATTTGAGCGCGTTCGTCTTGGTTTTATTGCTGTAATGAGCGACATTTTTAGCCTATATTTTCTGCTATTGTCCGATCGGATGGTTGGAGTCTACGGCATGAAATAACGGATGCGAGGCCTGCTGGAGAATTCCCAGAAATTATGGTGCGTTTTCTTTTTTAATTCTCCGTCTGCCGTTCGTTTAAAAGGAAAAACATTTCCAGGAAATTTATCAAATGAGTTACGTCTGAAACACCTGAAACTGGTCATTGTGGGAAACTCCTGATTTTCGGTGTTAACACCAGCACTAATATGGCCTTACCCTCGATAAAGCAAAAAAAAAAAAAATTAGACAACCTGCTATTAATTCTTTGCGCGTGAAAACGATCACGTTCGAGCATTTTTTGGACTATTATTTTTCATTTGCAAGGGGAGGAAGGAAAAGCAGAAAGGTGGATTTTTATTTTTCTTATTTTTTTAACTTCGACGAATAGTGGTCATTATCAACCTTCCTTTTAGTCCTCGCATCCACAGCTTTCCTCCACGATAGTTTTACATTTAACAGTAGCGAAAATGATGCTTCTAATTTCCGATCTTATAATTAACGCGGACATCTAACGTCCCTGTAAGATATAGGCGTAACGCCTTAACTGTAGCAGTGAAGGCCATGCAAGCGTTTGATAAGAGCTTCATAATAGCAATAAAACAAACAGGAGCAGACAAGACTCCTAATAAAATAAATACAATAACGGGTTACACCTGCAGCTGTAAATTAAATGGTGACAAAATAATCAACCGTGGAAATTTCAAACAAAATAAAATCCAGTGAGCCCTGAAAAGAATTCATCGTGTTTCTATTTAGCTTGAAAACACTCTCACCTTGGATAGTTTGAGAAATAATGGTTTGATCCTGGAAAACTGCGAGATGTTTGAATGTGATGGTCATAGAGTGCCGAGTTATTTCTTTGTCATGGAACAATATCGCAGGAAAATCTTTGGCCTTTTCTTATTCAGTTTGAAAAATGTCGAATAAAATGTGTCACCTGAGGGGGGGGGGGGGGGGTCATCTAATTGCTCATTCAATTTGCTAATTTAAGCTTTACAGTATTCATATCATTTACAGTTTAAGAACAGTACTTTGAATAAGGATACGAGCCAGGATAATAGCTCGGTGATGATGTTTTATTGTTAATTTTCTTTAGGCTTGCGTGGACAGCAAATGCGTGGTTATATCTGACATTTTGCCACAAACGATGCACTGAACTATGGATTAATCGAGGGAAATCTCATTTAGGACGTAGTGGACTCTAGCGAGTGGTGACGGCATAAAAATGATGGAAAAGCGGCAACAGGAGCTTTGTCCCGAAAGTCCCGATGCAGGGTCCGGTCCTAATAAACAGGAGGACTCCGCCATCATCTCCAGACAGAACGGATGCAAGGAGGACGGGGAGCCGAGGAGAGAGGAGGGGGAGGAGGAAGAAGAGGAGGAGGATGAGGAGGAGGAGAGGGGAGGGAGCTTCAAGGGGGTTGAGGAGACGGATGACGTTCCTCTGCAGAACTCGAACAACGGGACCAGCATCAGCATCATCATCAACGGCGTTGCCAAGGAAACTGCCTCTCACAACGCCCTTGACCTGAAAAGGGAAGTGCCGGTGATCGAGCTCTCCAGGAGGGACGCTATAAAAGCGGTGCAACAGAGGACTGAGAGCCATTTGGTGCCGATCACGGAACTTCGCAGACCTCCACCGCTGCCGCTGCCGCCGCCGCAACGAGACGACGCTCGAATGGTCCAACTGAGCCCAAACGCGTTCCCTGTCCCAGCGCGGGCGATGCTCTACAACCTGGCACAGCCTCTCGCCGCCATCAACAGGTAAAGGCTGAAGGAAGGGGGGGGAATCAAAACAAAAAACATACAGTTTCATGAATGCACATAGAAAGTTTGATGGTTATTAGACACAATTATGCCTTTCTGTAAAAGGATAGGGGACAAGATGCTTTTTGTATTACTGAGGTTACGTTATGTTTACATTATTGAGCATGTGCATATGTGACAGATGTGTGTGTGTGTTTGTGTGTGTGTGTGTCCTGCTGCAATGAGTGGAGAGCATTAAGATCTTTTAGAAGCAATGAAGGAAACTGTGTACAGTGGAATTCATGTGACCTAATGTACCTGTGCACCTTTTGTCTCCTTTCTGTTGACATAGTCTCGGAGGAGAGTCGGAGCAGTACAGCATGTACCCCAGCAACAGGGTAAAGCGCCGCCCGGCGCCTTATGAGGTTGAACTCGACGAGGGTAGGCGCATTTTAGATCTTTATAAGTATGGTAAGATGCACTTCTGCCGTGTCCTCCTTCTGCCAGTTTAGTCCCCCCCCCAAACGTCCCTTCTCCATCACCATTGTCATTCATTCACTGACATGGAGCTATACCGTACCTAATCTGAGTCTCGCAGAAGATGCCTTGCCAAAGGAAAATTCAGAAAGGGCTTCACCCATGAAGAATAAATGCATCATAATTCACGGGGCTAAATAAATGCTAATCTGAATGTCAAATACATGTACCTGCATGCCATTAAAGTAAACCCTTTTCAGGCGGATTTGGGGTTTATTTCATTTGAAACATCCTTTCCACTGCTGCCCACTCACTGCCATGTACAGGGGTGGAGGATGGGGGTGCTCCTGCCTCCATGCCAAGGTTTTACTGCAGAGTGGGCTGAAGGATTAAGATAGACTGGGTGTGTTCCAAGGGCAACAATAGCTTAGAAGACACCATTGTTGAAGGGTGAGAGGATGTGACTACCTGCAGTGAAGCATTTTACTATGACTAACTAAATAAAAAATATTTAGAATGTCAAATAGGGAGCACACATGCTCCCTGACAACCTTTAAGGAGATTGGCATGCCACACCAACCATTTCACTTGTATCACATATGGCACACATCTGATCCATCAGCTAAAAAAAATCTGTGGCCATATACGGAGGACAATTTTAAAAGTTACTGCTTTAGAATTTGTTGAAGTTTGTTATTTTCATCCTGTACTTTCTCGCAAATAAATGTTGTGCATCTCCTGCTGCTTCTTCTCCCACTCTTACTTTTGCGCTTCTGTTGATTTATTGTTTTACAAACCATATTTTCTGCTTCAGCTCTGCATTTCATTGGTTTTTTTGCAAATGTGTTGGTGCCTTGTCTCCTTACTCTCCCCTTTTCTTGTCTTTTTCTCCTTCTTTCCATTCTGCTAGCTGGCCAGCCAAAGATCGTACGTCGCATCTTCACAAACAGTCGTGAACGTTGGCGGCAGCAGAATGTAAATGGGGCATTTGCAGAGCTTCGTAAACTCATTCCCACCCACCCTCCCGACAAGAAGCTGAGTAAAAACGAGATACTGCGGCTCGCTATGAAGTACATCAGTTTCCTCTCCAACCTCCTCGAGGATCAGGATGGTGGGAGGAATGTTGGCAGCACAACTGATGGGGACACAGGGCTGTTGGTTGGGGTTGCCGCCCACGAGGGGGGCCCTCAGGGTGAACCGCACCAGGACACAGTAGTGGGCTTAGCCAGGGATGATCTTTTGGAGACAATGTCGCCAGGCTCCAGCTGCGGAAGCCTACCTGATGGCGATGCTGAAGGCAGTCCTGAAAGCTTCATGGAGGACCAGGACTCGCCTCCAGCTCCAAGGACTCTAGCAACATCTCGCGGACCCCCACTTCATCTAGCTACTAGGGATCTGAGGCGCAATGGACGCCCGTTAGATAACTCCAGTCGCCGATGATGCTGACGCCAACAAACAACAACACAGCACCTGAGAGTGAAATGGAGGAACTAAAAAAAGAAAAACGAGGCGGACACACTCAGACCCTGTAATTTTTGAGTCATCAGTGTAGAAAGGAGAATTAAGCTCCGCATATTGAGATAGTGCTGTCCAAAATGGACGACGAGCGTGTTCTCGTCTCCACGCTGAACAGTTTGATGAATTTAAGACTTGTAAATTCTGCATGTCTCATGTCTTTGATAGACCTGCGGATTTCAGTGCTTTGAAAGCGCCAAAGACTGGATATCCTTACACAATAGAAAACACCCCAATATATGAAAGAAAGAGCAAAGAAACAAAAACTAATAATAATCAGGCAATCGTCACTCAAACGACAAGCGTTTTATTCAGAGGATCAATGTTTCACTGATGACACTATTAATTACAATATGATGCCACTGGAATTGATCCACCTTGCTTGCACGGCGCCGAAAGTAACAAGCACACCAGGAGATTTATCCTCGACAAGTTCGGTGTTTTAATTTAAAGACACAAAGGAAAATTTGCCTCACTCTGAGGCCATAAAAACACTGAGTGGACCCTAATTGTACCCATGCGATTCGTATGCATTGTAAATAGCATATATATTTCCACTGCACAATGTAATAATAGTGACTCAAATTCAAGTCATGTGGATTAAGATGTACCATAGTGTGTTTGTCAGTGGGTTTACTAGCAAAATTGTCTTTTAGGAGACAGGATGACAAGAAGGAGGAGAAATTAGATGAACTAAAAAAAAAAGGAAAGAAAAAAGAAGTAAAGCAAGCAACTGAACGTATAAGTACATCAATTGTGGTACAATTGACTTCTGTTACACTTTGGTGATGAGAAAATGTCACCAAATGTGTCAGCAGACAGCAGAAAACAATCACACTGCCTGGAATGAATATATCTATTTGAAATTGCTGTGGAGGTACAAGACATGCAGTGTACAAAGTGTGGGTCAAATGAAATCACGACATGACTCATGCAGTCCTTTTTTATATGAATGTTGCAGTGTTTTGTTTTGTTTGTTTGGGGTTTTTTTTTTTAACTGTAAATCAGTTGTAGTTTAGTAAGGTACACAAATAAATCCCTTCATTGCCATATTCTACACTTACATGTACAGACGACACATTAAAACACACGCGCACACACACACACGCACAAAGTTGCACATCCATGACTTAAGAGTATATGAAAATGACTTACACTGATTTCCCGGAGACGGGCTGTGTCACCACATCTTGGTGTTGACCACTGATAGCTTACTGTTGATACGCATACGATACTGCTTTATGTAATTGTTCTTATTTTGTACACTTTTGTACAGATGTGGTTTCAGATTCTCTCCGCTAGTATTTTGAGTGCAATTCATTGAAGAAAAAGGAAACAAAAACACAATAATCAGAATTAAAGATGAATTAATATGACATTACTATTATTGTCATGTCAAATTTAAACATCTTGCAAAACTAATGATATTGCAAATTCTTCTAAGCACAGCAGTCGTATACTGAAGCGGTCTCAGATCGTGACAGCCATCCGGGAAGCCGATTCTAACCTTAACAGCAGTTCCAGCTTCTCCAACCTTAACCCTGACTCTCCTTTGAAACTTGTCTTCATTTTAGAAGTTAATGATGCACTTAATGGAGATGTGCCTTTTGTTCTCTTAAGGAAAGGAAATGCCAATAATCTGAGTGTATAAACAGATTTAGGGCCCCGCAACGTGACTAATATCTGGATCGCACACACGTGCAAACAGACACATGCACACCATCACCACACAGTGTTAATATCATAAGAACACCAGCAGTTTTCTGACAAAGACACTTATGTATTGCTCACTGTTGTTGCTTTTTCAGCAGGACCTAGTAGCCTATATTGGTACCTTTGGTAACTATGGTATTTTATGAATTGCAGTAAAGGGACATTGTACGTTTGGTAATGACATATTTGTTGTATTATAGCTGTATCTATAAATATATCCAATGTTAAATTGATGAATTTTATATTAAAAAAATGAATAAAACAAACAGAGGGAAAGTCTTGTATATTTGATCTCACTCAAACACGCTGTGGGTCGACTGCAGTGCATTTCAAGTCAGCTGAGTTCATACGGTAGTCTTGTGGCCCTTCTCATACTATGTGAAATATTTTCCAAATTTTACACCATATTTAAGAGTTGCATAATCTCATTGATTAATTCCTATAATGACATTCCTCGCAGCTGTTTCCCACCATATCTGCTTGGTTTATAGCTAAAGCCAGCCCTCCTCAGAGAAACTCCTCCAATGAATGCTGGAATCCTCTCTTCCTCCCACCAAGTGACAACTTCCTGTGGAGGTTAACATGGCTCGGTGACCTTCAGGATATCCTGCCATTGTGAAAGTGGTTTTGACAACCTCCACTGCATTCGTTTGTCTGCTGCTGTGTCTGTACACACTGTGAAACAGCCACACTGATCAAGACTCCACCGCCCATAAATTCTTTACTTATTGAAGTTATGCTCCCCAGCCTGTGTTCATTAATAAAAAAAATTAGCTTTGTAGGTGTAGCTTAAGCACTTTTTTTTCAAGGATTCTTCCCTATATCCCATAAGTTTTCACAGAGGACTGTGCCACCACTGCTACAACAGAATCAGCACTTAGACATTTCTGAAAGCTATAATTGCTTCCAGAGAGCATCAGAGACATCCAGGTGTTTGGAGACCTCTCCCGTGCTGTGCTCTGGCTGTGCTGGGACTCTGCGGAGGGGTTCTCTGGGTTAGTGCCTGCCAAACATTTACCTGCTCCAGTGTTCCTAACTCTCCAAAAAGACACAGACTCACAAATGAGAGGGATACAGGGAGTGTACAGGGATTGAAAGAGAGCGAATGAGAGGAAGATTGTTGCGGGTGTGTGTGTGTTTGTGAGAGCAGCGTTGTGTGTATGCGTATGCCCACTGCATGGATCTGTGTGTGTGTGTGTGTGTGTGTGTGAGAGAGAGCTGGTGTGTGTGTGTGTGTTTATCAGCTCAGTGCAGATGGGTGGCAGAGTGGCTCTTGCTGCCAAATGATTCAGTATGCTAATGAGTTGTTATCTGTAGTGCTGCAGGAACAATATACTGTCTTTCTCACAGTGGGAATCCAGCCTGTTGGGAGCAGATTACACTGCACACACCGCCAAGGTAGTTATTTATATTTTCACACAGAGTAGTAGGAAAATACATAAATGCAAACACACACACACACACGCACACTTATGCACACATATCCGCAGATAGGCCTATAAACAAACAAGCAAAATAACATTTAACAAACGCACACACACCACCATCAACATGAACAGCAGCATGAATAAGGTGGAACTTTGACAGAAATATACATCCTTCACCAGTAGATGGAGATGTTATTCTGGGCTTTCCTCTTTAACAGGTTTCCCTTCAATATTCCTCATAAAAGTAAATTAATTCATAATATTCCAGTCAATCTTCCAATCAATAAAACTTTTCCAGTTGAGAGATATTTCTACCTTCACCACTTCCTGTCTGAAGGTTCCTATACAGGGAACAGGCTGTTGCTGAGCACGCCTAATACTACTTAAACGAAAGCAGCTATTGTTTGTACTTCATTTCTGTCACATCCAATTTGATGGAGTTGCACTGGAGACTATTTTTATCAAGTTTGATAGCATCAGCATCAGTGACTCCTTATTATAAAGCTGTCATTTACTCTTTAATTCACTGTTATAATTAGGTAGAAAGAAAAAAACATGTCAGTTTAACTCGAGTTCTTCAAATGTCACTCTGGTAAGGATAAGGAGATTTCCAAACTAGGTCTAAAGTTCTTAGTAATTCTAAGGTTCTTCATTTTGACCAAACATTAATGTTTCTTGATTGCTAACCAAGTCTGGTGGTGTTTGATCAGGATGAAATTAAAAGAAAATTAAAAAAAAAAAGAGCGGGGAAAGTTTTGGTGTTGAAAATTCTAACTTTGTCTGAACAATTTAAATGTTTTTTGTATTTAAATGTTATTTGAATAATCACTGGTGATCAGCTACATAAATACTACATAATTCTTTTCAAAGTTTTCACAATTGTATTTACAGTTGTATTTAAATTGCAGTGTGGATGATAGACCTGAAAAAGAAAAACATTACCTGCCTCCTAAATCTTTTCATGAAAGACACCAGAGAAAAAAAATGCTGCCTTAAAATTCGGACATCAGTGTAAATAGAAATCCTCTGTGTCTGCTATGATACAGTGTTTTTGATTATAGTAACTGTTTATCTTCCTACAGGCAGCAGTCTTGGTTGAGTGTACAACCTGAAATATAAATCCCCCTCAGGCAACGCATGTTCTCCAGAGTAAATCAAAGTGTTACGCAGATTTGTAAATGAATACACACACGAAGTACTTTTTTTAATTAAATTGCATTGAAGAGTGAAAATACACTTCTCAGGTATATGTCCAATTTTAAAGCTTTGTTGTTATTTAAGACTCCAAGTGGGAGAAAGCCCTGAAGAATATATTTATTTAATAGTTTTTATAAATTAAAATGATTTAAATCTCATTTATTTGTTTCACTCCCAATGAAATGTTGATACTTAGATACACTGATCACTAATCTGATGATACATTTCTGTAAAAATTGTTGCACAAGTTACATTATTAGTATCTAAAACTTCATCTTGCTTATACATTTTGTTGTATGTGTAAGTGTATCATATGTGCTTAGAAAATATGTGACTGTGCCTAATTACAACCTTGCATAAAGAAAAGCTTTAAAACCAGCTAATGCAGCTCCCCTGCCTCCTACATTTAACGAACACGTCACAACATAAAAAGTCTCAGAGCATCTCGGTGTGGCTGAGTGTATACCGAATGTACTGAATGTAATTTATCTTCAGAATGAATTGCTGCTGTATAAAAGTAAGTGAGTTATTATCGGCTATAATCTGGTGAGAGGTCCTGACTCTTTAACGTCTAATGAGATATAGTATTTGTAAAAGTCTATTCTATTCTATTTTTCATTGTGCAGTGTGGGAGCATTAGAGTATAATTTATGGTGCAGCTTGATCTACTGCAGAGGGTTATCATCTCTGCTCAGGACTAAGGTGTATGACGTTATGGGGGTGTAATATCAATTATATATGTGTACATACATGTATATATAATGTGGTTTTTAAATCATATTACTTTCTGCGTTCCAGTGAATCATCCGGACTTGCCTTTTTCTCCTTGTCGTATATCGTTGCCGTAGTGTGCAGTTTTTTCAATAACATCACGACAGAGGTATCACTTTCAATCTTTACCTGAAATATTTGTGGGACCATTATGTTTTTCTAGCCTACTGTCTTTGTGTATTAATCTCCAGAGCTTCTGTCCAAAAATTGAACACCTTGCGCCCTCTAGTGGGAAACAAATGCAATACGTCATTTATTTAAATTATGTCCAAGTAATACAAATGGTTCACTGGCGTTGAGCTTTTCCCTTCTCTTTGCAATGGCAAATAGCTTTTAAATGAGTGTATAAGCTGTTTCTGTGTAAATACAACCCAAGGGTCATCAGTTTCAAGCAGAGTCAATTTTAATGCAGTGTTACAAAGAGCTGAAATGTTGCATACAGAAGATTAATTGGGCCTCACCCGTCTCCAGGTACAGCAAGGCAAGTAAAGCATTTGGTTTGATTAGCATGGGAGCTAGCAGATACTGAGCAGCAGTGCTTAGCTGAATCACATTAAAATGACAGAGCAGTGCAAAAGGCTGAAAGTTGCAGAGTCTGCGAGAGGCTCAAATCAGAGCTCAGTCAAGGATGCATTCAGAGGTTTGTCAGCTCAGTAGGTTTGGTCTTTATGTCTGGGTAAAGTAAGAAGCCAGAGAACGTGCTGTCATCTTCACTGCTGGAGTAAACTCCATTCCAGTCTCTCAGTGTCTCCAGCCACACCTGGTCACCTTCGTTCAACTGCAACAGCGCGAGATTAGATGCCTGATCGATGTCTTGGCCATACAGAGAGTCTCTTGTCCGTAGCTTCCGCATTCCATTAACCACCAGGGCTGCACGCACAGGCCGGTTGCGCACAGTGATGTGATAGCTGAATAGGTAGACCCCGGGGTATGTGACGTTGAACTTATTGAGTGCCGGGTCCCAGTGTCCTTCCCCATTGTAAAACACCTTATCAAACTTCACAGGCAGGCCCGGCGGAGGGAAGGAGCGGCTGGGGAACAAACCTACACTGAAGGCAGATCGAACCTGAACGGCACTCTGACCCGGAGGTCCTTTGGGACCCCGAGGCCCACGAGGACCTTTAGGCCCCTTCTCTCCCCTCAACCCTGCCAGTCCCCTCCCACCTGGGAGGCCTCTGGGTCCAGTATCACCCTTCCCTCCTGGAGGCCCTGGCTCCCCCCGTTCTCCCTGTGCACCGTCAGCTCCATTCAGGCCTGGGGGGCCCATCTCACCTCTTAGACCTGGGGGTCCATGATCACCTTTCTCTCCTTTCTCACCTGGCAAACACTCACTCGGCTGCCCTTGTTCACCTTTCTGACCCTTTGACCCAGGAATCCCTGGGGGCCCCATCAGCCCCTCTGGGCCAGGGATGCCTTTAGTCCCATTCAGGCCAGGCTCTCCTCTTTCTCCTGGGTCCCCTTTTAGACCAGGGAAGCCACGTTCACCTTTCTCTCCTTTGGGGCCTGGATCACCTGTGTGTGGAGGGTTTATGTTTATTTAGGAAGAAAGGTTTGAATGAAAATATGTTATTATGTACCTCAATGCACTTTGAGAAACAATAACTATAAATCATGACTTTTGCACATGTGTAGCCAGGTTCTTACAGGAAACTACACACCCTTTTCTCCAGGTTTTCCTGGCATACCAGGGGTACCAGGTAGACCTGCAGGTCCTGGATCACCTTTTTCACCTGCAGCAGTTTTGATAAATAAAGCGTAGAAAATGACATCCAAAAAGTACTTATACAAAACAGCGCTTCGCACAAAAGGAGAGAGAGACACAGAGAGAGAAACCCTTAGACATTCAAGAACTCTCCTGCTGTCAAGCCTCGTTGTACCTATGTCGCCATTGAGTCCATTGGCTCCAGGTAATCCTGCTGGTCCGGGAGGTCCTCTGGGCCCTGTTTCTCCCTTCTCTCCTGGCAACCCTGACAACACACGCGAGTAAAAAGAATAAAATCTTTGACTTAAACTGTAATTTCCCTTACAATAAAAAAAGTTAAAATCCGTCTCACCTGGAATGCCCTTCTCACCTGGTGGCCCCGTTGGCCCTCTTTCTCCCATAGGCCCTACGGGACCTTTTTCTGGTGGACAGCACTCACAGAAGTTGAAGAAGCATTCGTTGTAGTCAAGGGTAAAGTTTGAAAGGATGTTCCCAGGGGGCACTATAGCATCAGTGTGAAATTCAGTGGGGTATGTGTCAATGGAGTATGTCGTGCTATCTGTAGAGGGCAGGGAATATGCATCCATCATAATGTCAGTTGTTTCTTCAGTGTTCAGGCTGCTTGTAGGGGATGGGGTCGTTGTCGTGGTTCGTCCAAATCGTCCACCTCCATCACCGCTGGCGCCAGCTCGAGGTGGCTTCTTGGTGCTCTGGGGTTTGGGCCAGCGTGTGGTTCTGGCACCAGCTGCCAGCATGGCCATGAGGGCCATGCAGAGAGTGGTCAGCACAACAGCCCGAAGGGGTGGCATATTGACGGCTGGGCACAATAATCTAATGGAAGAATTCAGGCAAAACGGGTGAAGCGCTGATCATTTATCTTGCATCACAGACAAATAGCACAGAGGGCATCTTACCTGTTGATGACACTTGATTCTTCACTCCGTCCCTCAGAACAAGTGGTCGGTGCAGTTTTTCTTCCTTCCTTTTATTGCCCTGGTTCTCCAGCTTATGTGCCTCTAAGCCAATGACAGAACAAGGGACAGAAAACTCTGGGGTTATTGGGTGGCAGGTGGGCTGGCAGCAACAGATTACATGACTCCTGAGGGATGCGAACTAAAGCAGATTGTTGTACAAGGCAAGAGTTTATGTCTTTGTGATATTGGATATGAATCCAGGGCCCAGGAGTGTGCAACCTGCCTAGGTGTTGCTCACACACATGCTTGCTTTGTACAGAAACAGGAGACAATATAAAGTTACAAAGACAGATACACAGTCAAAGAACATGCCTGCATACACTGACTGTTTATACACAAAAACATACACGTTGTTGGTAATGAATACCGTTTCATATGAGAGTTACCAAGTGCAGTACCAAGTGAGAGTTGTCAACTCACTACACCATTTGGCAGCACCTCAAAGCAAACAGATCACCAGATACAGTGGGACAAGGATCAGTGTCCTAAAACAGGCACCAGTAATCTAACTAGTCATCTCCTTGATCTAAAAGTAAACCCAGTAAATCAAGTACACCTCACAGAAACCTGGCACCAGTGAACCGAGCTTCACATCTCTCGAAAGTTGTGCTGGATGTCATTTCAGTTTCTGAAATGAACTCATGAGAGATTTGGATATTTAGAAATAGTTGATCAGTGAGGACTTTCCCAGTAAAGTAAAATAATAAATTAAATGAATAAATAAAAAGGAGGAGGTCATTAGTAGACATCCTGGCAAATTTTATGACTGAAATATATTTTATATGAAATAATTTGCTGTAAGATTGAAACAAAAGCACAACTCGGGGGTTAGGTCTGATTAAGCATGCTCCTTAATCTGAAAAGAAAAAAAATTGCTTCCAAGCAGCCAGACTTTCTCGTAATGTTTTAAAATGATCTTGAGCAATAATTCTCTCAGCTTTCTGAAGGTTTTTCAAACTTTTTCTTTTGGCATTGGCTGCTTTTACACTAATTTACAGTGGAGTCCTTGAACTCTACTATTTTAGCCACCTTACACTGACCTTTGAATCGCTCAAGCATAAGAAAGGCACTTAACTTAAGGGATGAGCCGGTGTTGTGTGTCTATATAATAAAAGTTTGTTACCAGCAGCCTGTCACAAAAACACATAATGTGTTCCCATTTATTTAGTTGAATCTACACAAAATGCCAAAGACAACACAGTTTGAAGGCCTAACATATTTCAAATTGTTTTAAGAAGGAAGGCTTCCTGAACTCAGAACACTCCCATTTTAGATGGTCTTTGGAAGGAATACATGTACACTAAGATATCCAAAAACTTCAAGGCACTTTCATATGGAAATTATATAAGTTTATTCTCAAAGAATTGTTGTATTTAACCTAAAGCTCATTGCAATCGTTGCTTAAATGTAGTACAAAGTGTGACATTTGTTGATTCTGCTTCACAAAATGAGTTTACTATAAACCATTTTAATTTTAAAACCTCATTTTTAATCTTTAGGCCAGTGTCCCAGCTGCAAAGTGTTTTTTTTACATTGATAGAATAAAAAGATGGTTGTATAGGTTAGCAGAACACGAATATGCCATACGCACAGGTAACATTATTTACCCCATGGCTAAGCACTACCTGGACTTTCATAACAATAATCCTTCTACACTATAAGGGGCTTGAATTAACCACATTATTCTTTCAGTACGGAGAGGTACTAGACAAAGAAGTCTTAACCAAAATGAACCTTTTTGGATTTGTAAAATACAGGCCACTAAAAATTGTCCCTTTGAAGATGCATATATGTTATCATTAGTTGATTTCACTGTTGTCTTTTCTTTTGTCTGACTTGGATTGAATTTGAGCTCTTGCATCTGCCAGGTTACTGAGGACTCCTCCTATTGTTGAAGATTTACTGGTGGAATTTTCCACTCTCACCCTGAGTGGAAGTTTTCTACTTCTGGAACACCACATGTCGAAGACCCCTTAAGGAGCAGAGATTCAGTGTGTTCATGGACCGTGTTTTCACCCAGATGAAGGCCCGTTTGCTGAAGAAATATAACCAAGATAAAGAATAAAGGCACTTGATGGTGTCAGACTGAGCGGAGGTCTTCCTGAGCTCCCGCCGCCACTGAGCATATCCTGCTTTATTATCTATACGTTCTGTACAACCTTGAGGGATAAAAACTTTAAACAAGAGTCTGTTAAAATGCTGATCTGAGACATGCATCGGGCCCTGCAATTGATCCATCTACTGTTCATCAAAGCCTGATCAGAAATAGTCTCAGTGGTAGTTGTCAAGAAGGCATTCTTAAGGAGAGGAAATAGGGGGGAAAGGATTAGGTATGCAAATAACACAAGATCTGGACTGACATTCGGTGCCAATAGGTCTAATTGAGTGATTAATCCAAATTTAAAGCTTTTAATTGGTATGATTTCTCTGCCTGGAATTGTCCCTTTACAACTTTATGTGCCCCCCCCCCCCCCCCTCCATCATTTGACTCCAAGAATGTAAATTATAGAATTAGCAGTGAATGTTATACCTTAAACTGCCACCAGGAGGTGGCATTTTTCAACCACTGCTGTAAAACATAAAGACATCGCCTCCCATTAGTTTAGGGCCAAAAGCTGCCTGTTTTGAAACGACCACATAATTTTATCTACTTTTAAATACTGTTGCGTGAGTATTGGGACTAATTTATGTCTGTTTTCTATTCTGCTGCATTTTTATTTTGGGCCTCGTTAAATGTTCTCCATAACAGTCAGCAGCCCCATAAAACATCACATCATCACACAGTATTTTAAGTCATACGAAGTGAAAATGCCGCTATCTAGATTATGACTGTGATGTGTTACACTAGATGACCTCATCATCCGATTCCGCAGTCACCACCATTTGTCCAGCGTTCTGCTTGCGCATGGCCTGAGTTTGCGGCTGCGCAGTCTCGTCAGTGCCGACTGCGTTTGAGGAACGAGTGGACGTGAAGTTTCTCGCTGTGAATAAACCGTTTCCGCTGGTCTTTCAACATAAAGCACCTGATTTGGCCGCATTGCTCGCAGCTCCTGCCTCTTCTACTATTTTGCTTCGTTAAACACACATTCGGATTTCCGATATTGTTCGCGCTCCCTGTTGGTGGTTTGACAGTTCTTAAGTAGGAAGGTGTATGTGTGTGTGCGTGTGTATGTGAAATGTGTTGTTGATGCGGAGACTGAATCGGCACATATCTGACAGTAGGAACGGGGTCAGCGGTGAAAAAGAAGGACATATTGCAGTCACTTCGTCCCCCTGGTGACTCCTATGTCTGTCAGCGTGGTGGGTCTAACCCAGAAAATCCGTCGTTTTACAATGGGTTGTGGGAGATCGGCTGAACTCGGAGAATCCTCTTGCAGCTGTTTAGAGAGCCGGGGATAGGACCAAGACGTTGTGTTGAACCAATGAGGGTGGCCTCCTCTCTTTTGTCCTCTGTTTTCCGCCGGGTGTCTGGCAGCCAAGCTGTGCACAGTGCGTAAATGCGCTCGGAGCAGGCAGACCGAGCTCCGAACAAATGCTTAAATCTTGTCTTTTTCTGACACAGTGGTAGTTAATCGATTTCTTCATAGTTCCGCTGAGCGGATGGAGTGAATTGTGCAGACGGGGGGAGAGACAGACCGCAGTTTGGTTGCGTGTGATGATAGGAGACACAATGACGCTCTTGTCTCTTTTGGGTCGGATCATGCGTTATTTTCTCCTCAGGCCGGAGACATTGTTTCTGTTATGCATAAGCCTGGCGCTGTGGAGTTATTTCTTCCACACGGACGAAGTCAAAACCATCGTCAAGTCCAGCCGGGATGCGGTGAAGATGGTGAAGGGGAAAGTGGCGGAGATGATGCAGAATGACCGGCTGGGAGGCCTCAGTGTCCTGGATGCAGAGTTCTCCAAAACCTGGGAGTTCAAGAATAACAACGTAGCCGTGTACTCCATACAAGGGAGGAGAGACCACATGGAGGATCGCTTCGAGGTGCTCACCGACATCACCAACAAGAGCCACCCGTCCATATTCGGGATATTTGATGGTCATGGTGGCGAGGTAAGCTGGAAGCAAGAGGTTACGAGGGCCCCTTTTATTTTATTTTATTTTTTAGCAGCACAGTGAATTTGGCAGGTAAAGAGAACGTGATGTATCTTAGAGTGCAGTTTTATTTAATGCTGCTACATTTATATATATTAAAATAAATTCTTAATTTAGCCTTGTTGAGTGGGTTAATTTGCTACCAATCAGGGTTTGAAATAACAAAAGTTAAGGTTACAAACTTTCCACAAGGGTGGTAGAGAGCTCCCCCTCCCCACTCCGGCATTGTATTCCCTTGTTTGAACACCTCCACCACTGCCAATCAGGAAGGTGACTTGGATTTCATCACAAAGGGCTTTGTGTGTTTGTGTGTGTGTGTGTGTGTGTGTGTGTGTGTGTGTGTGTGTAAGAACAATGGTTTGTAGTATGTGTGTGTATGTGCGTGTGTGTGTGCTCCAGTCCCCGTGTTATCAAGGGTCAGTTGTTTCTCAGGATTGCCTGAAGAGCAAATGTCCTGCGCCATCTGTCACACCATCACCACTGTCAGAGCTCCCAGTACAGGACATATTGTTGCATATTTCACTCAGTGATAACGTCTAAGAATAAGAGTGCCATGCAGCTATAAAAGTATGGAAAAAAGGAAGTTTTGTCCCTAAATGCAGTATATGCTCAATAAAAATGGTCTGCTGTTCCCGTAGAGCAAATAGGAACGAGCCTGAGTCATAAATCTTATTTCTAATTTGGAATATTTTCCACATATGTATTATCTGTTGCACTTTATGATACAGTCCATGACTTGGCTTGTAATTCCTCCAGATTTAACTTGAAACTTTACATTTATTTTTGAAACTGGATGAAATTTGGGTGAATTTTTATTTACCTGCAAATACTTATAAGAAACCTACATGTGATTAAAAGGGTAGCAATTCTACTGTAAGTACTTTTAGGTTAGTGAGTAAGTTGAAGTACTTTACATGTACTTGTGGGCCATTTTATGAAGTAGCTTAATCTTACAGTTTTACAATGTAAATATGCCCCACCTTTAGGGCCATGGGCTGTATTGTAGAGTGGCCTAAACCCCTTTCTGACATCATAAGTATAATTTACTTTTAGAGGTGGCAGTTGTATTGTGGAGTACCTTAAACTCCCCATCTTGAATAATAATAAATAGATTCTACTTTAAGGTGTGTGGGCTGTGTTAAAGAGTGGTTTAACCTCCTGTCTAATGTTGTAACTGCACCTTTTTTATGGTCTTGGGTCCTATTATGGAGTATTTAACCTTGCCCTATGAGAAATAAGCTCGAGCAGCACTTGTAGTGTTAAGAACAGCTTTAATGTTCATGTTTCAGCTTCTTGCTTTCATTGGGGTCACCATAAAACATATCAAAAAGTTTAAATTGCATACGTATAAAGCAAAACTTGAGTTTTAGCCCTTTATTCTGGTGTACCTAATAAAATTGCACCCTAATTTCAGAACAAATTTCATTCAAATTCCACATTAAATCTGAGGAAATATGGGCTAAGACGTATTATAAAGTGTTACTGTTTTCTTAATAAATATATCAGTTTTTATTTTTATTTTGAAAATTAAGGAGTTGTGAAAATGTTTTTTCATTTCTTAATCTAACTTATTTCGCTTCAGAGCTTTTAAATATCCAGTTTAGTATCATTAACAGGCCAAGAAAACAAACTGTAGTTCACATTTGACTTGAAACAGTGAAACTGGGATTTTTGCTTAAAACTGTCTGAAACAGTAAATCAGAAGAGTTAGTGATTACATCCAGTCTATCCTCTCTTTTAAGCACATCTTAAGGGATTCATTAGACACAGGCAATTAATTTTCTGTCTTAAGGAAACAGGCATTAGTTTGTTAGCTCCCAGAAATGCTGTAACTGTTGGCGTCCGGATGTGTTCAGTCACAGGGAGGTAAACAAACAGACTGTGTTTAGCCTTTCTGTCTCTTTCCACTGTGTAAACAAATATTTTTCTTTCCTCTAATTCCCGATCTTGCACCCTCTTTCTCCTTTTCACACTCAGTGTCTACTGTTTTTCTTTGCTCCCTTTATTTTCTGTAGTTCACAAGTCAGATTTGTGTTGCTCTGTCTGGTTTGTTTATATGTGTTTTACTCAGGTTTGCCCCCCTTCTTTTTATCAGTAGTCACAAAGGCTTTGGACTTGTATTGGGTTGCTTTGACATCGACCTCAGCTGCTTTAGGGTCATTAGCATCAGTGCACAGAACACATGCTGTAACATGCAAACACAGTAACCACAATTCCCAGTATAAAAACTAGGCTCTGGTAAAAACAAACTACGTGGGACCCTCAATGCTAATGATATGCAGGCACAAACTGTAGGAAGTGACATTTGTTTGCTGCTGATCTTTTTTTTTTTTTGCACTTTCGTGCATTTGGAAGCACACACAAACCCTCACACATCACCAATATTGAAAGAAGCCATACTGCCAAGCCAAATATGGGCAGATAGAACAGGCCGTCTCTGAGTGCAGGGTGTCCTGGCTCTGAAAATATGCGCTACATTCCTCAAACATTCTGTGTTTTTTCTCTGCAGTTTTTATTTTCTATCAAGGCACAAATTGTGGCCTTGAAATATAAAAGTCAGCACAAGCTGCTGCTTAATTTTTAACTTGCCTTACAGGGGAAGAGACTATTTGCTTTGACTAGTTTACACCTTAAACGGGCTTTCACGTTACTTTGCTGTACAAACTAAAATTCAATCCTGCATGCTGGCTCTGGGAAGAAGTAGAATTTAATAAAACAGCACAGTTAATAAGAAATCAAGATCCATAATCTGTATTTTCACTTTAAATGGGGCTTAGATGATATTTTACATTAGCTGATTAAATGTAAAGGCTGTAAAATATTGGAGCCCTTCGTGAGGTTTGTAACTGCACTCAGTCTGGCATTTCCTGCTATTTACTGCAAATGGAAATTTACACTTGAAGCTCTTTCCCTGATCCAGCCTCCCTCAGTGCTTCTCCTCCATTAAATAGATCATTGAGCACAGGAAGCAGACAGGGACTTGATTTGTCCCTCCTGATAATTAGACATAATTAGACATTCCATATACTTCATGGTAAATATTTTGAGCAATATCACGGTTCAAATGTCAACTGCGCTCATGGATAAACCTGATAAACCCGAGTATTATTTTTTATTACTGCATCACGTCAGAAGGGAGCAAAATGAAAGCGCGTGGACTGAAGGGCACAAAGTGTCCTCGTTTCGTAGGAGCTGTGAATCTGAAATATGAATGCAGGGACATCAAGATGGTGTAAAATGCTCCCGTTTTTAGATTTGATTTGACAGCATTAGCATAATGGAAATCTTGGCGGAGAAAACGAGGGTGGAAGCAGATATGTGAAGGGAGGAGGTGGAGGAGTGGGCTGGAAGAGGAGGAGGTTGCTCAATAATTCAGCTCTGAACACCTGGTGTTAAAGCACTCCTCTAAATTAAAGTTGTGTTGCCTGGCGAGACATAAAAAATAATCTGAATCATAACCTTATTTATTCTGTCTTTCAAAGCTGGGGAACATTGTATTTATTCAACACGATGAAATCTATCCATATATTACGGCACCAAAAGTTATATGAAAAGTCACCAGAAATCAACATTACATTTATAAACAGCATATCCAATATACAAATCTAGCAGGCATTAAATAAAAAGAGTTTGACTGCTGACCACTTTTCAGTATTTGTTTATTTTTGGCTCTGTTTTGGGCAGCACCAGTTTAAGGAAACATCTGTTTGCTATTTCTTTCTACTTATTTGTTATGATCACAGGCACTGTCCTGTGTCTAATCCTCTCTGTGCCTCCCTTCTTCCCCTTCTGACGTCTTAGGCTGCAGCTGACTATGTGAAGGCCCACCTGCCCGAGTCCCTGAAGCAGCAGCTGCAGGCCTTTGAGAGAGAGAAAAGAGAGAGCGCTCTCTCGTACGCCAGCATTCTCGAGCAGCGCATCCTGGCTGTGGATCGTGACATGCTGGACAAGCTCTCTGCAAACCACGATGAAGCAGGTCAGAAGGAGGAGGAGGAGGAGGAGGGTGGAAGGAAATGGGGAAAAAAAGATATGTGGTCAGTGTGTGAAACTAAAATTGCCACATGAGACAAATAGAGGAAGCACGTCTCACATGTCTTGTAAACACACTGTGCAAGCACTTTTGCCAAGAAGTGTCAAGAGTATTCCTTTAGTGCACTTTAAAATAAAGCTGGCTGTTTGCGTGAAAGTTGGCATGTTAAGAACGATGCTTTCGAGTACTCTCATTTTCACGCTCTCTCCTCTTAAGGGACTCGGTTGCATTGCAGAACCTCACCTATGAAAGAAAATCCTCACAATTTCCTGTCTTATACCCTCTCATCTCCGTACTCCCACCTGACATTTACGTCTCTGACCGAGTCCTTCTACAGCCCACTCGAAACGCTGGCTGAATTAGAAGAGTGAGATGGTTGTGTAACACTATGCTGATCCAGATTTACGCTGATGTTTCAGAGAAACAGTTCAGATTGATCGGTTGGTGGCATTTGAAACAGTTTCCTCATATTTTTGACCTACTATTATTTTTCATCATTGATGTTTTGTTTTTTTTGGTGACAGTCTGCCACATCATCTCCTCAGGATAGTGAAGATACAGTTAATGACTGGCCACTGGCACAATGGTGTCTCTATAAAATTAATTTTAATAATTGAGCTTGATCTAGTATTGACTCACAGGTTAGCAACTTTATTATGGAAAACTCTGTTTTATTTATGTTTTATTTATTTATTTTAAAGCTCACATTCATACATGTCATCGAGCATATTCTTTAAGGTGTAATTTAAGTTTTATCCTCTGAAAGCCCTCTGTGGTAGTGTGAAAATAAATTCATTACAGGAAAGGTGCTGCTATAGCTCACTGGGATGAGTGGCATTTGCTGCAAGTCATCCCCCCATCCTCTTCCTGCTTTTCTGTCCACCCTCTACATTGTACAATATAGGGAAAATACAAAAAATAAATCTTAAAAACAACAACAAAAAACACCCCATACTTGAAACATATCGACTGTGTGCATTGCTGTAGTGTAGTGGTGCACAGGTTTGCGAAGCAGCAAAACAAATCCCTTGAGTTTTGCATCAGTAGGGGCAGCTGGAATAAAAAAATTTGCCTAATCAAATATTTGGAGCTATCTGAAGTCATGAGTTACGTTCTCAAAAGCCAGCATAAACAAAACAAAATCTAGTTTTAAGTATTACTGTTAATCTGGCATAAAAATGATTTGTTATATTTTGTGGTGTGATTAAAATAAAAAAGTTAAAGGATAATATAAGATCACAAAGATGTGCCTGTAACAATTCTAAGGTTTTTTTTTTTAACTTGTAGCTGGTTACAGTACAAAAATCACTAATGATTAGTGTTTGGATTTTTGTTTTTGTCTTCTCTTTGAATTTCCCACACAGGAACGACATGTCTGATGGCGCTGCTGTCAGATAGAGAGCTCACAGTGGCCAACGTTGGAGACTCGCGTGGTGTGTTGTGTGACAAAGATGGGAATGCTGTCGCCCTATCACATGACCACAAGCCGTATCAGCTTAAAGAGCGCAAGAGAATCAAGAGGGCAGGTAAATAATGAGTATAAGAGTGTAATGTAAAGCTTAGGCATTGTGTACCTGCTGTTGCTGTGGGGTCCTTTGTCGCCATCTGTTGGTCTGTTCTGGGAAATCACTGAGTTAAATTTAATGCAGTGTTAGAAATAGGTTGTGATTAAACTTATTTCTTAAACTTTAAATTTGAATTTTTACTCTTTTTACTTTTAGGAGGCTTCATCAGTTTTAATGGATCGTGGAGAGTCCAGGGAATCCTCGCTATGTCCCGCTCCCTCGGGGATTACCCACTGAAGAACCTTAACGTAGTCATTCCCGACCCCGACATAATGACCTTTGACCTGGACAAACTGCAGCCAGAGTTCATGATCCTGGCCTCTGATGGCCTGTGGGATGCCTTCAGTAACGAGGAGGCAGTGCGCTTTGTCCGCGAGCGCCTGGACGAGCCTCACTTTGGTGCCAAGAGCATCGTCCTACAGTCTTTCTATCGTGGCTGCCCTGATAACATCACCGTCATGGTAGTGAAGTTTAAAAGTGGAGCAGGGGGGAACAGCAAGGCAGGGGAGTAAGTGAGGGTCGAGTTTAAAGCTTGCGTCATGATCAGTATATTTTTCCTCCCATCTTCTGGATGTATCAGTAAGTACATCATCACGGAAGGACTGGGAGAAGTATAGATTTCGACTGGGCTTTTAACTAATGCACACACATACAGAGAAATGTACACACACACATGCAATGATATGAGAAAATGAAGCTCAATTTAATTTGACCTGATGGAGAAAAGGGGCATTTAAATTCAATACAGTTCACAGCCATCTGCTAAACGGATGAGGAATTGATTAAAATATTGAAGTACAGTACCAAGACTACCAGACACAGGGGAGGGGGGTGGGGTCTTTTAACCAGCACACATTAGACTGTGATGACATCACTGCTGTTTACTGTACATGCACACGCACACGAATGGTACAGGTCCACTGGAGGCTTCTTCAGAGAAGGCTTCAACCAGTGCCTGCACAACAATTACTGTCCATCTGCAAAAACACCACCCGGCTTGCTGCATTTTGATGATTCTCTGATTGTATGCATTTGTTAGACTTTCCAACAGGAATAATAATTTCTCAAATGTAAGAAGACTCCAGTGGATCCATACCTCTACTTAATTTCTGATGACAATACACACACATGACTTTTGAGTATTAAGCACCTATTTTGTGGCTTGAGGAGTGACGGTAAAAGCTTTGGGAGATTTATTGTTTTTGCATTTATTTAAAATTCATGCTCAGTACAGCAGATTTTAAAACTAAGCAGTCACATAAAGAGAAGGGGGTAGAAGGTAAGCAGTGACAAGGGCTCGTGGCTTATTGAGCTGAAAATTTTCGTTTTAGGTGACACACATTTTAAACATCTTTAAATGAAATATCTTTTTTTAAAGTGATGCCTGAAGTCAATTTTGGAGTATCTGATAATTCATTGACCAAATAAATGCTAAATAAGCCTTTTTTTAATATTGCACATCAATTTAATCAACTTAGAATAGGCATAAAGATGATCTGAATGTCCATATTTTTTTCAAAATGTGTTTTAATGTTGAGGGTCAGTTGTTTCATTGCATTAAAATTGACAACAACAAAAAATCCGTTCTGGTTCTTATCCTTCAAGATCTCCAATAGCGTGGACTCAGATGTTTCTTCAGCTATTTGAACATTTACATCTCATTCCCAGACATGGATTAAGCCTGATCCTAAACCATAAACTTTAATCACTGTTGATCTTCATTTAATTTTTCTTTTAGTCTGGGGCTTGTTTCAATCCACACCTGGGAAACCTGGTGTTATTTTCTTCACCTCTGAAGAATCCTTAATCAACATTACCCTAACCGAGTGACTATAAAGGCTGAAACGTAACATTTTGAAAGAAATTTATCAAGTCTGTAGAAGGTGTGTGATACTCAAAAGTGAAATTTGTGTGTGGAATGTGACTTTAACTACAACACACACATACACCACATGAGCCACAATCTTATAACCACCTATCAAATATTGTGTGGATCCTCCTTGCCAAACACCTCTGATCCATCAGAGTGTATTCACTGGAATTCTGAGAGGTTGGTGTGTGGGACAGGGATGTTGGCACTGGATGCTTTGGCTCATGTGGGTTTCACGGTGGTGGCTCTAATCTGATGCCCAGTTGGCTCTCGATTTTGGGGTCCCTGGAGTTATTCGTAGGCAGTTTTATATAGTGGTTGAAAGTGCGTTGCCTTGCTGGGAGAGGCCATTCTTGGTCTGCAGCAGTGTTTAAGTGGGTGAGATGTCATCAAGGTTACTTGCTCCACTTGTCAGTGGTTTAAATGTTGTGGCTTATACATGTAACTTCCACAGAAATACATGTGGTTCTAAAAAAAATGCACTTTTCAGATGTTTATTTTTTGGAATGGTAAATTCTTACATATCAGCAAACGTAAACACTGTTTACCCTCAGCAACGCAAGCGGGTTTCACTCTACGTCGAGCCCGACACTCACCTGTTTGCGAGGCTACGGAGGAAACGCAAACTGTTCCATTCAAGTGGACTTACACTGTCTGTATCAGGGCATGTGCTTCAGCTTAACCATGTTCACGAACGAATGACCTAACGGCGTGTAGCAACGGACACTGGTGGCTGTCTTCGACCTGCGAAGCACACGAAGCGAGGAGGTGCAACGGACACACCTCGACCACGAAAGACTGAAAGACTAAACGATGTCGCATCACGAACTGTACAGCTGCAGCCAGAATGCTTGTGATTAGAAATACGATATGCTCCCGAAGCAATACAACTGGTGTCAATGACGCAGTCTGTCAAGGAAAGTTACCGTAAACCGTGCTTGATTTACTGCTGTTTTAAATTCACCTTTTACCACTGTGTATCATGACTTCATCAGTCGAGAGAGGGGAGTTTTGTTCCTTTTGTTTTCTTTCTTTTATTTTAACAGTTTACCCAATGCCTTATTTATTGTTATGTTTTTTGGATGTCTCAGGCAGATTGCCAAACCAGTATGATGTATTTTCAGTTTTGTCCTTCTGTACATGAGCAGAAGTTTACAATAAAACAAATACCCGTGATTTTAACGTGAGAAAGTTGTAAGCATTAAACTCTTTCCTCTGAAATATATCAACCGTTTTCATCTCCATCATCTCATGACAGGTATGATCAATTTGGATGTGTTTATTCTTTCCACATTTTATCATATATTAAATGCAATGCACATCACCTGCTGCCAGGTCTGTTGGAGAGCTCCACTGGAGCACTCCAGTCTTAAGTGCCTTCCGTTGCAAATATAGATTTTGGGGAGATGCAAACAGCTTCTCATATGTTTACCTCAAGACATTTCTTTTAAAGAATCTAGCTAACAACAGTCACAAAGGCTAGGAGGGTGAGGTCACACTAAGATTGAGGGAAAACACGTGACCCGAGCGTTTCTGGGATGCTTCTCCCAGACCACAAATAGCTCTCTCACTCTCAGAGCTGCCGTCTGCAAGGTAACTCAACACCGCAGTCTTCAGCCTTGAAGCTCAGCGATGTCAAGTTCAGTGACACTCTGCACCAGGTGGCCAAACTCAGAATAGCCTCCACACGACTTCATCCAAATTCCTAAGACCAGTGTGGTCTAATAACTATAAAAATCAACAGCGTCACTCATCGGCTTTACGGGAACGCTTTGCCGCTGTTTATTTAAATTTGGCATGCTATACGAGAGATCAGTGCGCGTGGAAGACACGTGAGATTCACTAACAAGCAGAAATACACCACTTCTGGCTTAAAAAAAACCCCTTAGATCGTTTTTAGGAATCTTCTCGAAGTTCCAAACAACATGGGACAGCATGGCTCCAAATCTTCCATTGAAGCCCGTGCGATTTTTCAGAGCGATGGCGCAGCGGACATGTGCCAGAAAGCGGACACATGCTCTACCCCAGGCTCAGTTGTCCGCTTTCAGGAGAGGGTGACCAATCAGTCGGCCTGTCTTCACTCTTCCCCCCGGACAAGGCAGAAATCAGAACTCGACTCTTGGCCCCTGCGTCGCCGTGACACCGGAGGACTGGTGTACGTGATGGATAACCCAACCGGCGGGGTGTGGGTGAAGCCGGAGGAGAAATGGTCCAGATCTTGATACAAAAAACTGAAATACAAATGATTTAATCAGTGGAATCAGTTGAGCATCTTACAGAGTAGCAGACGTTGTTGATTTATCTTCCTGCTGTGAGGTGAGCCTCCACTGTGCCCGCCCGCAATGCAGTGAGGTGGATTCAATCGACCTTCTCCTTACCGAGGATTTGGCTGGACGGATCATTGAGATGAACGGATGTTTCTTTATTCTGTTTACATGTTCAGTGTTAGACTGAGAGGGGGATGGTGAGGGGAGGTGATTAGCCACCGAGTCTATGTCTTTGGGTGCTCTATTATTCTGAATGATGTGAAGCAGAGTAAACAAAGGGAAGGGGCCTGGCTGTAATGCTTTGGTCGATGGTGTCATGGTGAAACCTGCACCCTACCAATGGCTGACCAACCATTATTGATTTTGTCCACTTTCCTTTTTTAAAAATTATTTGACTTTTATTTCTGTTTATAATTACGCGTGTATGTGCTATACAACATACACAAGTATTAAAATACAATATTTTAAAATAACGATGGCATTTTGGATGTGATGGAGTGACCTTGATTTAGGACGGAATGTCCACAAGGGGTAAAAGCAAGTTGTGCGTGACGTGACCTCAAGTTTATGATGTTTGGCTGCTTCTGGTTTTCTAGAAGCACTGGAATCTGAGTTGATTTTTTTAATGTGCATGTCAGCGTTGAAACATCCATCTCACATTTAACATGGCTGACAAGCCCGTGTAGAAATTTGTTCGAATACAAGAACTGTGTGTATGCAAACAGGAAGAGCTTCGACGTTTTATTTATTTATTTATTAATTTACGTATCACTTATTTAATTCCGTGATTGGACATGTCATTCAAATTTCGAAATGTTGTAACAGTTTGAGGCATCCCAGTCACTAAGGCACCTTCCACTACGGTCCTTTTTAACTTTAACTGGTTTGGTGCAATTGGCTATTATTTAGTTTTTAATATTTAAGTGTTTGAGTACCCGGTTTTGTTCTCAGTGCGCTTTTGACACTTTTACGAATGCACATTAGTCAGCCTGATATCTTCGGATAACAAACATAAAGTGATGGAATACATGACCAATAAAAGTGTAACTGGGGAACGGGAAACTTTGCCCTCTGGTGTGACGCCTTATCGGAACACAGTGCCTTAGCAGGGAACTAATGGCTTATCCATTAAACCTCGGTAAACGCACTAAGCAAACACCGCGTCAGACGGGCACAGTGCGGAGGATGTGACTGTCCCGCGTCAGTTAACAGCCTTTGTATCTGCACTTCACCATGGGATTATGGGTTTCCAAACCTCAAGTGCAAGTTCTTCTTCTGGGTCTGGACAACGCTGGAAAATCGACTCTCCTCTACAAACTGAAGCACAACACTAGTGTCAGCACCGTCCCTACCATCGGCTTCAACGTGGAAATGCTCGAGGCCAGAAAGAACAGGAGAAAAATAGCTATAACCATCTGGGATGTCGGCGGTCAAGGGAACATGCGCGACCACTGGCCGAATTTCTACCAGAACGCTGGAGCTATCGTGTTCGTTGTGGACAGTGCCGACCAGGAGCGCCTGAACGAGGCGCAAAGGGAGCTGGAAAGAACTCTGAGAAATGATGAGCTCCGGGGCCGTCCGCTGATTCTTCTCGCCAACAAACAGGACGTCGACGGCGCGCTGAATGTCACTGAAATGAAGGACAGATTCAATATGAGAAAGATCTGCCAGGAGCGGGATTGTTTCGTTCAGCCATGCTCTGCGTCGACGGGATTTGGAGTTGAGGAGGCCTTTAAACGAGTGGTCCAAGTGGTCAAACTTCCGTCAGAGCCCGGTGCAGTGAAAGACAATATCAAGGATACAGTGCACTACCTCAGAACAAACACCAAACATTAACATTTATTTATAAGCAATGTTATTTGACAATATGACGAATGAGCTCTGACACTACCTTCTGCTTTAATTCCTTTATATCAACAATAAATCGTATTTAAAGAAATGCCATGTTTTGGTTACATTTCTATGATTCTTACGCCCACGGAGACATGCACTAATCATATAAACAGGTAAGCTGTTTATTAAGTGTGCGTTTAGAAACTGCATATCCGTATCTCCTTTTAATTATTAAACGCAATTCTGTTATCTCACAGTCGTGTATCTCACTGACAGCATCGTCAACCCAGGGGAAAAGCGCAACAAAGACAAGTGCAAATAGGTTTGGATGATTTAGTTGCGTTGCGCTGACTCTCGGCTGTAAACAGTATCCTTTGGCTAGTGTTTCACTTCACTTATGTAAGAAATGATAGATGCTGATAATCCACTGATTAGCTTTTCGCTTTCTAAATGGCTAGTCTGCAAAAACAATCTAAATGTGGTAAATGCTGACTGTATTCATAGGCTGTATTAGAGTCTGGCTGATTAAAGAGCAGATACTTGTTTTTTGTTTTCTTTATCTTTGTTATATCATATCACATCGAATCTATGAAGCATTAGATGCGATATGATAATAAATCGAGCCTCAGTGCTGAGAGTATTTAGCAGAAAATTAAGCTAGACCTGAACACTCACTTGGACACACTTTTTTTTTGGAAGAAATGGAGGAATTGGATGAAAACATTTTCCAGAGGCATACAGTTCATGTTGTATGGAAATTCACCTGGCGATATTTTGTGCGTTCTTCTCCAAAAATGCGCACTATAGTGACAAATATCTCGAATATCGAATACTTGAATCTATAGTGCTACGTGTTCGCGCCTTGTAGCTTGTCCGTCACAGGATTCCGGTCGTCGATCTCTTTCCGTCCCGAACCGTCTCCTCATATGTCGGCAGATGTTTGCATTCATCGTATGTTGGCAAATGCGCAGCGGCAGCTGGATCCGCCGAGCTGTCCGGTGTACAGCTCTCCATAAGCATTTCTTGCGATGTGGTGGCCGCTGGCTGTCCATTTTGAGGTGGGATGTCCTGCCTTGATCTTGAACACAGCACCCTCTGGACAAAGTATCCCAACGCGAAGAGAAGCAGCAGAATAAGTATTCCAGAAAGTTTTCGGGTGACCATGGCGATGCTGTAGTACGTATAGTTCACCAACTCCGGGCAACAGGTGACAACAGAAGTGTTGTTTCCCTGCGTGCAGCATATCTGATCATTTCTGCAAAGGACGTCTCCGCATCTCCGGCTGCAATCAACAACCGTGTGAACAAAAAGGCAAGTAGTGAACAACGCCAGCAGTTGGTTTCTGAGGGAAAACATCGCCGATGTGTTCAACGGGATAAAACAACCCAGTGAGAGACAACAGCTAAAGCCCTGAAACAGGATGCAGGCGAGACGACGCAAATGCCCGGACTGAAACACTGACGCAGAGCATTATCCACTCACCGCATCCCCAGAGCATGGATAAAACGACGGACCAGGGTGGGTAATCAACAATCTTAAGTCTACGTATTAACAGTACCAATCGGCAGACGATAAACTGTAAGCATTCCCCGACTGAAAACGATCAGGCAGAGATCTGGACTGCATCTGTAACCCCTGCAACGCATGAATATGCTAATAAAGCAGTGGCACTGAACTCCTAAGTGCTACTTCAGTGCGCTCCTGATTTGTTATGCACTTAGCAGGTTTATTGGTACAGCAACTCGTAAACAGCATACATATAGTGGCTTGTTCATCTGATATGCAAGTAAACAGGCGCCCGGGAAATCGACAAGTCGTGTCAGAAAGGCTGAAGAATGGCAATTAATCACGGAGATGGGAGGGGACGCTGAAAACAAAGTGGCCCGTGCAGACTGTTTCAGCACCGCGGACAGCGCTCATCACGCCCACCGAGGACAACAACAAGGGGCGCTGTCCGAGATGCTGACACCACAAAATCCAAAGAGCATAAATGCTCCACTTGGCACGAGCAAAAAAAAAAAAATTCCATTTGCAATATTAATACCACTTTGTGTACATCAAGGGGTCAAGCCAGGCCACCCCCTTAAAAGGCCGCAATGTGCAGCGGACGTCCATTTAAGATGATCCGTACATGATGAAATAAGTGCTACTAGGGAAGTGCTGCTCTTGGAAGGTGTTTGCTAAAACCCTAAAAGGCTGCTACACAAAAGCACAGAAGTGACACTTTCTAACAGAGGTGTGGACTCGAGTCACATGACTTGGACTCGAGTCAGACTCGAGTCATTAATTTTATGACTTTAGACTTGACTTGAAAAAATGTTCTAAGACTTGTGACTTGACTTGGACTTTTACACCAATGACTTGGGACTTGAATTGGACTTGAACCGGTTTACTTGAAAAGACTTGATATTTTACCCCAAATATAAAATTTAACATGCATATTATATAGAGATTGAAAATGTGACGTCATTCACGGGTAGAACCGCAAAGGATTCTGGGAACTCGTGGCAAGCGGTACTAGCGCACGCAGGCTTTCAATTAAAATCAGTTATACAGCGATATAAAGAAACACAAAAATGTCAAGAAGCTGTTGTATTATTAACTGCAATAGCCGGTCACATGACAGCCACGGGAAGCCGACGGGTAAAGAGATCGGTTGTTATCGGATTACGTTGTTGAAGAGAAATTGTTCAGCCATGTTTCCGAAGTAACAAAGACGTGACGGATGGCCTGGATTGCAGCCATTCAATGATCAAATATAACGTCCCAGAACCCTCCAGCTCACAGGTTAGTCTGCTCCAAGCATTTACACGAAGGTCAGTCTGCTGTTGTAGTTAATGCGTCATTTTTCTTAACATAATTGGTGATATAGGTTACAAGCAAGTCTGGCGCTGAACAGAAATTGTCGCGCTATGCTCCTTTATTTATTGTGTTTATTGTGCATAAACAGTGAATTGTCCTGACACAATATTGCGTTTCGCTTCTGTTATTATGGTACATTGACAAAAACACATACTTTTATTCACAGGATAAAACAGGTTTTTTGTATCACTAATTGCCCAGTACGATTACAGCATACAGTATTATTGTCACTGCTACATTTCTGTGATGGGTACCAGAAATTATTTCCACTACTACCCATCCCACTACTACCCACTACTACTACTACCCATCCGTCGGTAAACTGTACCTGGGCTTGTTGCAGTGACCTGAAGTTACTAAACTTCATGAGTGTATGCACTCACTCCAAGAACCGTATGATTATAAATATGCATATAAATATGCTAAGATGAGATAGCTGACTTCATCTAACTAGCAAATGTTGTCCAGGCTACGTTGGTGATACAGTTTTTTTTTTAATGTGTATGATATTTTTGTCATGCGATTTTAAAGCTGGTCCTACAACCGCATCCAAGAATAACATGCAGCTTATCTCAGAACTGTCGGTGAAAATTATTCTTGGAGCTAGGTTTAATTGAGCTGCATTTTAAAGAGGTGCAATTTCACAATTTGTGTATATTTTCTAAGTTCACTATTTTGTCATGTGTTGAGAAAAACACAGATTTTAAAATTACATGGTCTAATATTTACATTTAGCATAACTGCAACATTATTTTTTCGTTTTTTTTTTTTAAAGACTGGAAAGGACTTGAAATTCAAAGTTTCAGACTTGTGACTTGACTCGGACTTTTACACCAGTGACTTGAGACTCGACTCTGACTTGCCTGACATTACTTGAGACTTGACTTGAGACTTGAGGATAAAGACTTGAGACTTACTTGAGACTTGACTTGAGACTTGAGGATAAAGACTTGAGACTTACTTGAGACTTGCAAAACAATGACTTGGTCCCACCTCTGCTTTCTAATGTTTATTAAACATATTTACTGATAAAGTGTAAAGCTGCTCTTTTATGAATAAAAAGTTAGAAGACAAAGATGCAACAGTTTCAGTAATCCATCTCTCCAGGGAGCTGTGACTAATGCGTTACTGGATATATCTGAAAAGCCAGGATTTTATATTGCATCAAATACCCCTCATTGTGACAATAATGTGGTTACATGAGTAGGCTGAGGGTAGTAATGGAAGGAAGCGCTCTTTAATAGCATGTCTGCATATCTTCTTAATTGATAATGGTTGGCATGTTAGATGAATCTTTACAGCTGGCAAAAGGATGCATTGTTTGCGTTCAAGTACACAAGTAATGCATCATTTTGACATCCACTTCTGTTGCTCGGGGCTAATGAGCTTGAGTGCTTAAAAACCCGATGCTAATTAAATTATTTGCTAGCTCCATATCAAGTTCAGACTGAAAATTACAGGATGTTGTGGATTTGTTCATGTTTGTTGTCTATAGCAAAGAGTTATTTGAGGTACAAAATACATAATTTAAAGAAACTGACGGCAAGCAGCACACTTAAATGGCTGAAGAAGTTGAGACAAAACTTTATTTGAAAAAAATGTAACGGGCCTGATTGTGTTCTAGTGCACAGGATGAGCTACATTCATGGGGTTTGTGTACAGCATCCACAACATGTTTGTAAAGTCAGCAGAGAAATCTTTATTTTAACCCTCACTCTCCAGCAAAGCCTCCCGAGTCTCAGGTGGTCTTGTTTGAAACTACTGTTTTTGGGTCTGCTAAACTTGTGATGAGGTGACTGAATGGCAGCACAGTTAAGGGTCCCAGCTGGAGGCTCCCTGTAAAAACAGGGAAAAAATAAAAATAAATTACAGATCACAGTGTCTCACTCAGGTTTCTTTGAGCTCCACTCAAGGTTTAATTATTAAATCTCTGAAATACAAGTTCAACAGCAATCCAATTTTAATGAAAAGGTGTTTAATAGCAGAAACCCACTGATTTAAGATTGTACTCACGTGCTACATAGTCTGTTCCTCCCTTCATTAATTTAGCAGAGGATTGCTCATGTTTTGTGTGCCTGCGCTGGTGTAATCTTGGACGGAAACGGACATAAGTTGCTGGATGATGTTTGGGACTGTTCTGGACTAAACCTTCCAGTGAAGACAAGGTGGGCCCTGCTTTGGCATTCATAGTAGTTTTAGGAGGTTGGGTGGACTGAGTTTCAACCTGGTGGGCAATATTACAGCTCCTACATGCCTCATCATTCCCGTCGACTGAACGCCACCTGGATAATGTGAAATTTTACATGTGTAAAATAAAATTACCCATCTGTGAAATCTGATATAACAAACTAAATATATTGTACTTTTAGATTTTAGTGATTTTAGAGACATCGTTTTGATTTTGTCCATCATGACTTATTTTCTGATAACATGGTAGCACAAATGGGCAACTGACCATTGCTGCACATAAAAATGACATGATTTTGGTACCTGTTCTCAGTTAAAGAGCAGGCCCGGTTTTGTGAGGTGGCAGTCATTGTGGCTGGAACAGCCTTTACATGGCAGGTTATATAAACCTGTGAATGAGACAAGAGTTAGGGACATAATTTGGCCAAAGACAGTTGAGATTAAGTCACTAAGGACACCACTGCAGAACAGCCATCCCACTTCTTTGCTCTGAGAAACTCTTGAGTAGCTTCTACAGTATGCTTTAGGTCATTATCCCATTTCCACTGTGAAGCACTGATCGGTTTTGCAGCATTTGACTGAACCCATTTTTGTCCTTCTCCCATATATGCACAAGATAAGAATAGTTTCTTTGTTTCATCTGTCCAAAGACATGGCCCAATGATGGCTACCTTCATATGCACAGACATTTCTTTGGCCCTTATATTTAAACTTCTAGTGAAAAGATCAAATACAAACTCAACAATTTAAATCAGCTTCAGATATGATGTCTCAATTTTTCATAAAAACAAAGAGAGAGCACTGCCTGTTGGCCAAGTGTGCAACTACATATAAAATTATTGTTATTCTTAAACAACAATGCAAAAATTTGGGTGAAACCCTTGAATTAGAGTCGAAAGCTTTCAATGGCACATTGATTTAAAAATCCACTGTGGTGTTGTAAAGAAGCAAAACTACAAAAATAGCATGTTTGATTTGACAAATCATGGGTCCAACTGTATATTACAGTAAAACACACAGGTCTCATATTGAACATATGTACTGTGGAAAGCCATTATTTACTGTCAACCTGGTTGCTGGGTGATTGGTAAAAAATGAAGGCTTCTAGCTGGAATCTGAGCTTGTGTTCCTCAGTTCTTGGCAGAAAACGCGAGCTGGAGTTTGTCAGGTAAGCATCAGTAAGACATCTGTTATGTAAAAAAAATAAAGACAATTTAAAAATGAAAGCCTATGACATGATATGAGTTTTACTATATGGAAATATAGGCCTCTTTATTGAGAATTAAAGCTTTAGTAGTAGAACTCACCCATGCTCAACAAAATCATATCTTAATGCTACGTCTGCATCAGGAGTTGCTGTGCCAACACAATGGTCAATGTACACTCGCAGGGGCATGTGGTTACCAATAACAGCAGAGACTTCAAAATGAACCGAGTCACCAAGGAAATATGTATAAGACCCCCTCTGAAACGTCCAATCATCTGCAAGATGGCAACAATTAAAAAAATAAAAGTACTTGTAAGCCTCTAATGAATATTCCTAAAACCTGTGATGGCATTTTAAAGATGAATCTTTGTGTGATGACGTTAAGTATGACTCTTAGCAACAGCAGAACAATGTTTCATGGCTGTCATCCTTGTAATACCGGTCATGAGAAGCAGATGAAAGTCTATCTGGTCTTCTGCTGAAGCTGTTGCAACAAGTGGAACCCAGGTGGGCTGCAGGGAAATGCCACCTACAGAATACTTCCTGGAAACAGACAGATTTCACACAGACACACAGATTGCCACAGCACACTGCAAACTTCTGTTCATGTGCATAGGCATACTTTTTGTAATGACATTCAACTGGAATAGCAGCTCCACCCAGCCTAAGCAAACCATCAGATGAGGGCTCAGGTGAGTAGACGAGCACATTGGCATAGATAAGCTTCTCTTTTGTGGACTGAAAGAAAATGTTAACATTTTAGTCTGCAACTCACACTTCATTTTGTTTTGTAAAAGGAGAAACTTTTGACCAGAACACAGCAGTGACTGAGCCACGCTCCAGAGAACTAGCAGTGCTTACTGAGAGCTTTGTTCCACAATCCACCAGCTGGGCCCGGATGGTGAACTCCGCCTCTCCCGATGGGACTGCTCCGCATACTCTCTCCTCACCCGCGGAAACTGAGCCGAGTCTCAGATGTCCGCCGTCCACCTGTAGACCTGTGTCAAACATGTCAGCCTGCACCACGACCTCCATGGCATCCGGTTGGCAATTTACCGTGACCGGACGAGGGCGCTCCCGGTGCTCCGTGCTCGGTTTCTGTTTTACCGCACCAAACTGAGGCTGGATGCGGCCATATGTCCCACCCTGGCTCAAGGAGTTTGCCACGCTTGACTCGTTGCTGTGAACTAACCGGCTGCTTTGTGCCAATGCGCAAACGGAATACAAAATGATAAAGCACCAAGAAACGAGGCCGTGCAGGTAACAGTCCATGCTTTAGTCAGATTTTTGGAAGGAGTGATAAGTCCCCCGACAACACAGCCTCTGAAAGAAAAAGCACCACCGCTGTAAGTGATTGCTCTCCAACACACCTGGTTTGACTGATTATAACCGTTTCACTGAGCATGCGTGCCCGTTACTTGAAACGTGACGACACAAAAGTGATTTTTTGCTAAACAACAAGTTTAACTAAAGTGCAACAAGTGAAAACCTTGTTTTCGGCATAATTTTATTCATTTCGATTGTGTGGTCGTTTAGAAAATATAAATGCTATTGTATATATTTTCCACCAGGTGGCACTAAAACAGCTTAAAGTCAGTTTGTCGACAGGGATTGGATGATGTAATGATGACTTCATTCCTCTGTTTAGAAGTGACTGTTTTTGCACTGAAGTTTGTCTTGAGCCTCACGATTTTAGTACCAATTTATTACGTCAGCTCTACTGGGATGTTCGTGAAATGACATTACTTAATAACTACCTAAAGTAAATAAAAATAGTCTGATTTAATTCCAACTGAACCTGCCAACTAAACAAAAAAAAATTACATTTATAAACTAGAAGGGGAAGCAGGTGGGGCTTCTTTAACCTGGGTTTTCCCCCTTAGTCTACATTCAGGTTGCCCCATCATAAACACTTTTAAGTCTATACTGATGAAACTACATACATTTACATAGTATTAAATGAATTAACAAGGTATTTTCTGCTTGTGTGGTGCTTTCTTTCCTATCATGTTATCACATGTATTTGGACCTCCATCTCATTCTATCTTCTGTGCCTGATTGTGATCCTTTTTTCCCCTTTTTAAATGTTTTTTTTTTGTCTACCTCACATGTTTCTGTGGCAAAAATGTCGCACCTCTTTTCTCAGCCTCATAAGCCACAAATGTCAGCTGTGACAATTCAAACGAACAGGGAAGGGATGCGGACGGAAACAAAGTTATATTTCATTTTCAGTTCGGTTTTATGAATAAACAGTTCGCCTTACCTCTGCTTTCAAACCATCGTTCCCACAATTAACCTGTGTAACTTTCAGGTGGCACTTTAGGGCATTGACCTGATTAAATCAATTAAGTTTGTGTTCGAGTCAAGAAAACATCAACAGCGTTTTACACGCTCACAAGTACGATGACGATGGTTTTTTAGAGTATCCTGTTTGTCTGTTGCACAAGCATGTCTAAGCAACCTACACTAAATTCAATATCGAAACTGAAAGTGTGGCATGTTCGGATTTTTTTTCCTTTGTAAATAACGAATACAGTAGTTGATATTGTGAGAAATCAATGCGCTACTGCACACACCCAGAACCCTGCATAATCTATGACATCATTTAGGAAACACCCAGTATATATCGTGTTACATGGAAGTGCTGTATCCTGAATGTCGTCACAGCCTGGATATGACTAAAACCTGCAATTATAATGAGAAATAAAACAAGCTTATCTCGGTATTTCATTGTTAATAATTTTGTGTGGACTTTTCTGTATAAATATGACACAAAACATCAAAAATAAAGTCCTAAAAGTAAAAAAAGGGAACAAAATTAAATAAAAGAGACAAAAACAGATTGAACATTACATATATTTAAGTGGCAACATGTGAAGTGTCTGGTGTACAGCCTTGTGTAGCAGTAAGTGCAGCCTTACACTTCCTGGTCAGTCAGCTCTTGATCAGTCCTGCACACTGTCTTGGAGTACTTCTAACCAATTTCAATCCATACAATGCATTTTCAGGACACTTGTTGATTTCTTCATGTTAACTGCTGACTTCAGCTCATTCCACATTTCAGTTGGATCAAGCTGAAGACTTGGTTGCAGTCTTGCTGCATGACCCGCACCTTCTTTTTTATTGCTATAATTTAAAATTTATTCATCAAAGTACAGCTACAAAAACGAGCCCAAAGCATGATGTCACTACTATATAGCTTCACAGATGAGTGACGTTTCCTCTTCTGAAATGCAGTGTTCTTCTTTCTCCACAGGTAACACTGTGTTCATGAAGATGAATGTGTGAGGGGGTTTTAGCTGCTTAAAGGTTACCCACTGTGACCTCCCAACCCCGGAATAGGTGCTTTCCTCCATTTGCAGTAGGAAATCTGTCCGATTGTGGATTGGTTGTGTCCATACTTATCAACAACTCTGAAATCTTGTTTGTTTTTATCGTAAAACACTTCCACAAACACATGTTGGGAAGATTAGATTTTTTTTCTGAATGTTTTTTTAGTAAACACAGGCTGCTGACTCATAGCTGACTCGCACCCTGCTGACTGAAAGCACCTGACTCTAATTTCACCTTTAAATTAATGGCTAATCACTGAAGTTCACACACATGTGCGTCTCACAGATATGGAAGATTGGATTTATTTATTATTATTTAATTACCTGCTTGTGGATATAGTGTTAAAATCAGAACATGTTTTAGTTCATGGTTATTCAATAATACTAAATAACAATTACAATAATGATTCTTTCTGTAAATCTTGGTCTTAACAGATTAACTATTTGATGCATTTCTTATTACATTGACTGTAATGGCACCATAATGAAGTGTCATAATCCAGTTTTTAAGTTTAATTTAACCCCTTGGACAGATACTGATTGACTTTCCTTCTTGATATCAGACCACGTTTTATTGGCATTTTATTATCACTATTTTATCATGACAATAATAGTCACCTGACTGTCATTATCTTAACTTGGGGATTTCCAAATGAAGCGTGAACAAACACTATACTGTGGTCTCTTTGTAAATGTTCTTCATGGTGGGTTTAGTTTGCTACATGTTTATAGGAAACATAGAGCATTGTGATTGCTCTGTGGCAAAAACAAAGAAACAAAACAAAATCCATCAATGTGCAATCTACATTTTTTTGTTGTTTAAAATGTATTAAGGAATTTTTTTTTTCTTATAGTCCACAAATGCTTTTTATTGTTTTCAAGCTTGACCGTAAACTAACCATGTCTTTAGATTCTTATAAAGAGTTAAAGCAGTTATCTTGTTGTAACATATTTAAAGTGAAAAAAATAAATTAATTAATCAGTGAACAAAAAAAGTGTAAACCAGCAGGTAGTATGCAGGAAAAAATATTTATTCAATGATTCTTAGAATCAAATAAATAACAACATGTTCAACATTTGAAAATAAATAGTCCAGAATAAAATAAATAAATAAATATCATTTTCAAGTCAGTAAACACAGTTAAATATAAGTCGTCAATTTTAAGATATGAGTTAAGTAATTTATGAAACTTTAAAGTATATTGAAGTGTTTTCTGTCACAGCAACATTAACTGACTGTCACCGTAGTTTCTGTAATTTCTTTCTGGAGCCTCTTGAGTATTGTTCTGGAGCTCAGTGACGATTCATTTAGTGTATTCATCAGAGGTCATGTATGCAATCACTCGGTTTATTGTGATGGCACGGACCTGGAAGCCCTTCAGCACTTTGCAGAGGTGAAGTCTTTGGTCGAAGGAGGTTCCGATGTTTGCAGCAGCCTTAAAGAAACACAGAAACATTATAAATGATTTGAAACATTTATGTAATTAAATTTTGTTTCCCTAACAAGCCTAAAATTTCTTTTTCAAAATATTAATGAGAAAGACCCGAAGAAGTGTGAAATCAAGCTTGATTTAAAAATAAATAGATCTCTTACCTCCCTTAAGGTCGACTCTGATGCCGGAAATATTCCGAAGCAGTTCTGTTGAGAGCAAAAAAATTCTTATATGATATAAATAATGTAAATGTTGGTAGTTTGTGATTTCTCCTTTGTTAAGATTTTAAAATTTATTTTAGTACCCTGGCAAATCACAGTACGATAAAACAACATTCAGAGAGTAATTTTATGAAAGAGTCTGCATTTATTTATTGAGAATTATGTAAAATCACAGTAAAAATGATAATAATTGTGTACAATCACATACCTTCATGAGTTCCCTGAGACTGAACAGAAGAGTACCAACAGGCTGCGCTGCGAGAAATTCGTCATAGTACCTCAGATCCTCCCAAATGTTTTTCAAACATGAGCTCTAAACACAGCAAGCACAACCACAATAAATGTCAAACATCATTTTAGATTTGCTTGGAATTATTTGGCTTCCATGTCTAGACCTTAACATGTTTATCAAGAATATAAAGTAAAGAAAAAAATGATGAAGTGGCACAAAAACCTACCTGATCAAATCCTGATGTAGTGATTTCTGAGCATGCTGATCCCTGTGGGGGAAACACAGTTAAGTAATCAGAGGCACAGCTAAAAAAGACTTATCAAATGTTTGTTATGTCTTGTTTCCATTTCACAATGTATCCTGAAACAAAATGGAAGCAATCTGGTATTTAAAGTGGGTACCTGTGGTGCACACGCTGATGGTGTGCTGGTTTTTTTGTACAGCTCCATGTTCTGCTTCGTGCAGTCAATTCCACTAAACAGGGTTTTCTGTTTGAGGACAAGTAATATTTAATAAAATGTAAACTGTAAGAAAAAAACCCTGTGGATTTGCATTCGTTGTAGGCCTACCTGGTTGAGTACATCCGTGATGTTCTGGAGCAGTGTTCTTGCGTATAATACACAGGAGTCTTGCATTCCCATCAGTGGCACAGATTGGCTGATCTGCCATAAAGGACAAGTGAGCACTAGGAGCAGCAGTGCAGGAGTGAAGTCTAGAAAAAAAAGAGAAAAATTAGATAACTGTAAAATATCTCTTGGAAGATTAGACTCTTCAATCATGATACGTTATACTCACAGAGCTTGATGAGGGGCATCTTGGTTCAGAGTGGTAAGCTGTGTTCTTTGACTGTGTCTGGCTGAGCAGTGTTTTATATTCAGACTGATGCAGGGAAATCCCTGCATCAGTCAATGGAGCAGATCCACTGTAAGTTGAAAGTGTGGGCTCAAAATTGTGTAGTTTCCTTTCTCACCATATAACCGTGGTTTGCTGAAACTAATGTCTGTTCATTGTTCGATTACCAAAGAAAACATATTGAAAGTTCATCACATATGCTCTTTTAAACTTTGATTGTGCACAGTTACGTCTAATATTTCTCAAAATATTGATCGCATCTAAGATATCATTAATCACAACTAAACTTATATAGCCTTTTAAGGATGAAAAATAATAAAAGAAAAAGGCTGAAACATTTTTTTATGTGACAGAAAACTGAAAAAAAAAAAAACCCAAAACCACTCTAAATGGTCACATTTTATTCAGTCTTTATTAATAATCATGCTGGTATTTCAAGCCAGCAGGATATATATATATATATATATATGTGTGTATATATATATATGTGTATATATATGTGTGTGTATATATATATGTGTATATATATATATATATATATATATATATATATATATATATATGTGTATATATATATATATATGTGTGTGTATATATATATATATATATATATATATATATATATATATATATATATATATATATATATAAAACACCCAGCACGCCCCTGCGGGCGGTTTATCCTTCAAGCTCGGGTCCTCTACCAGAGGCCTGGGAGCTTGAGGGTCCTGCGCAGTATCTTAGCTGTTCCCAGGACTGCGCTCTTCTGGACAGAGATTTCCGATGTTATTCCCGGGATCTGCTGGAGCCACTCACATCCTCTCGAGCTCTTCTCTGAGCCCTTGGTATTTCTCCAGCTTCTCGTGTTCCTTCTTCCTGATATTGCTGTCATTCGGAACCGCTACATCGATCACTACGGCCGTCTTCTTCTGTTTGTCTACCACCACTATGTCCGGTTGGTTAGCCACCACCATTTTGTCCGTCTGTATCTGGAAGTCCCACAGGATCTTAGCTCGGTCATTCTCCACCACCCTTGGGGGCATCTCCCATTTTGACCTCGGGACTTCCAGGTTATACTCGGCACAGATGTTCCTGTACACTATGCCGGCCACTTGGTTATGGCGTTCCATGTATGCCTTGCCTGCTAGCATCTTGCACCCTGCTGTTATGTGCTGGATTGTCTCTGGGGCATCTTTACACAGCCTGCACCTGGGGTCTTGCCTGGTGTGATAGACCCCAGCCTCTATGGATCTTGTGCTCAGAGCTTGTTCTTGTGCTGCCATGATTAGTGCCTCTGTGCTGTCTTTCAGTCCAGCTTTGTCCAGCCACTGGTAGGATTTCTGGATATCAGCCACCTCCTCTATCTGCCGGTGGTACATACCGTGCAGGGGCCTGTCCTTCCATGATGGTTCCTCGTCTCCCTCCTCTTTCTTGGGTTTCTGCTGCCTGAGGTATTCACTGAGCACTCGGTCAGTTGGGGCCATCTTCCCAATGTATTCTTGGATGTTCGTTGTCTCATCCTGGACTGTGGTGCTGACACTCACCAGTCCCCGGCCCCCTTCCTTCTGCTTAGCGTACAGCCTCAGGGTGCTGGACTTGGGGTGAAACCCTCCATGCATGGTAAGGAGCTTTCTTGTCTTTATGTCAGTGGCTTCTATCTCCTCCTTTGGCCAGCCTATTACCCCAGCAGGGTACCTGATCACGGGCAGGGCGTACGTGTTGATGGCCCGGATCTTGTTCTTACCATTCAGCTGACTCCTCAGGACTTGCCTGACCCTCTGCAGGTACTTGGTGGTTGCAGCTTTTCTAGCGGCCTCTTCATGGTTCCCATTCGCCTGTGGGATCCCCAGGTACTTGTAACTGTCCTCTATGTCTGCAATGTTGCCTTCTGGTAGTTCAATCCCCTCAGTTCTGACTACCTTCCCTCTCTTTGTTACCATCCGACTACACTTCTCCAGTCCGAACGACATTCCAATGTCATTGCTGTATAGCCTGGTAGTGTGGATTAGTGAATCGATGTCTTGTTCACTCTTGGCATACAGCTTGATGTCATCCATGTACAGGAGGTGGCTGACAACTGCTCCGTTCCGTAGCCAGTATCCGTAGCCAGTCTTGTTAATGATCTCACTGAGGGGGTTCAGGCCTATGCAGAACAGCAGTGGGGACAGAGCATCTCCTTGGTAGATCCCGCACTTGATGGTGACTTGTGCTATGGGCTTGGAGTTGGCCTCTAGTGTTGTACGCCACATCCCCATTGAGTTCCTGATGAAGGCTCTTAGGGTCCCATTGATCTTGTACAATTCTAGGCATTCCAGTATCCAGCTGTGGGGCATTGAGTCATAGGCCTTCTTGTAATCAATCCAGGCAGTGCACAGGTTGGTCAGTCTGGTCTTGCAGTCTCGGCTGATTGTTCTGTCTACCAGTAGCTGGTGTTTTGCGCCTCTGGTATTCTTGCCAATTCCTTTCTGTGTCCCGCTCATGTATTGACCCATGTGCCTGTTCATCTTAGCCGATATGATGCCTGACAGGAGCTTCCATGTAGTACTGAGGCAGGTTATTGGTCGGTAGTTGGAGGGGACCGGTCCCTTCTTGGGGTCCTTGGGGATCAGGACCGTCCGGCCTTCAGTTAGCCATTCCGGGTGTCTCTCGTTAACTAGCAGCTGATTCATTTGTGCTGCCAGACGCTCGTGGAGTGCAGTCAGCTTCTTCAGCCAGTAGGCGTGAACCATGTCGGGCCCTGGTGCTGTCCAACTCTTCATACTGGAGACCCTTTCTTGGATATCTGCCACTGTGATGGTTACTGGACCCTGTTCAGGGAGGTCGCTGTGGTCTGCCCTCAGATCCTCTAGCCACTGAGCATTGCCGTTATGGGTTGCATCCTTCTCCCATATGCTCTTCCAGTATTGCTCCGTCTCCAGCCTTGGTGGTGCTGTTCTCTTATTGTTCCCTTGCCACTGAGAGTACACCTTTGCTGGTTCTGTGGAGAACAGCTGGTTTATTCTCCTGCCTTCTATCTCTCTGGTGTACCTCCTCAAGCAGCTGGCCAAGGCTGTGAGTCTTTGCTTGGCAGTTTCCAAGGCCTCAGGTATGGACAGTTTGCTGTATTTCTTATGCACCTTATTTGTCGCACCTTTCTGCAACTCCGTTAGTTGGCTAACCTCCCTCCGTGCTACTTTGATTTTGCCCTCTAGCCTCCTTCTCCATGGAGGGTACTGCCCCTTGTCGCTGTTCAACTTGTAGCCAAGCATCTCACTGATCACTGCTGCCGTATTGTAGATCAGCTTGTTAGTGTCGGTAATCGTGGTTGTAGGTATTGCCCGTAGTGCTGCATTAATATCATCGAGCAGACCTTCTGAGGGTACTTCACGTAATATATATATAAATATATATATAAATATATATATAAATATATATATATATATATATATATATATATATATATATATATATATATATATATATATATATATATATATATATGTGTGTGTGTGTGTACTTCCTGAGATACTTTGTTTTGTAATATTGCATTGATTTAATTTTACTGTCCCATTTTTGGGCTTTTTTAACAGCAATGTCCCAAATTTTGAGAAAAAAAGTATAATGAAGGCTTATAATAAACAGTTAAGTGATCATTAGTTTTTGCCATAGATTATTTTCCCACTGGTTGTAACTATGTAACACTAACCAAGGTTATTTTTGTCACCACGGCTTTTTCCCCCGTTGCTGGCGGTAAGTCCTTACAAAACTTAAGTGTCAACACATCACACGTGAAAGTGTGAATGTGAATAGAAACTAGACGGTGCCCTCGCTTCCTTCCTTGTGTAGCCTGCAGTCATTCAGTTGCAGTGTCAAGGCGTGATGCTTTCCTTGGAACGTGTGGATTTTTTTTCTTCTTGTAAATTCAGAAAAAAAGCAAAATAAATCTCATGAAAGTCGACACACTTGAAACATTTATTACGGAATCATTTTTTTCTGGTCTTTTTTTTTTTTACAATCATTATAGAATACATGTGTTCATGAATCAAGGAAAATAAAAAAGTGACTTTGTGTTAAATGACATTCTTAAAAAGCTTAGAATTAAAACACTAAAACACAACAAGGCATGTTGTTAATCCTTTTAATAAAGTATATTTTAACATTTACATACATAAACATTTGAAACAGATAAAATAGATAAACGCTTAGGCTGCGATTTATTAATATATGTTTTACATTTGTGTTTACCATCTCTGATCGTTATTAAATTAAGAAAATGGAATTGCATATTTCTATTAAGAGACTATCTGTGTGGAGATGCCTGTTCCTTTTTACAGCTTTGTGTAAACTTTGAAAAAAAATGAACTTTTTGTGTCTTCTACTGAGCAGATCATCACATTTGACAAATACAGATTTGCCCAAATAAAGGTCAAAATACTGTCCAGTAAAGCTCTAAATGTCTTTAAAGGAGGTGGAAACTGTAGCAGCTATTTAATTATATTAAGGTTTGAGTCTTAAAGATTTTTTTAGGAACTTTCTGGAAAGCAGTTGCTTAAATGTAACAAATACAGAGTACTTATCGTTTCCTATTATACCAGATCAGGTATGTGATGCTTGATAGTGAATGAGAGTGATAAACGGCAATGTCACAGTGCTTTTAGTGAAGTGAACGATATACAAGTGAACAGAGCATTTCTAAGAACCCTGTTGATTATTAGAGCCAAACAAAAGACCTCAAGATCTCAACTCATCATCCTTTTTCATAAAAAAAAAAAGAGACACAAGGCATGGTGGTGCTCTCTCCAACCCAGCCGTGCCAAAATCATTGAGTGCTAAATAAAGATCAGGGACGGAATCAACTCGACTCCCCTAATTTTATGAAATATGACGGGGACAATCATGCTGAGTGGAAGTGGAACGCCTGCACAAACTCATCTGTCAATACTGAAATTGGTGATCTTACACATGTAGATGTTGTGTTTTGAGGTTCTAAGATGTGGCGCAACGTATCACATGTGTCTTAATACTACTCTATATGCTGCATTCAACTCTCCAGATACAGTGAGCACAGATGAAGTTTCATTAGCAACACTGGTAGCAGTCCGTAGAGTGGGAAATCGGACGGCGTGCATACAGACACATGTGTAGACAAGGTGTTTATTTAGAGATGCCTTTCTCTGGCTGGTGCCGCTGATGGCTATGTGCATGCCTGCCATAATAAACAAGAAGAAATATGTTAAAGTGAGTCCAGGACATACTGTGAAGTGACAGCGCTTCCAATACCTTTGACAGCTAAGAAGCTGAGGTGGAGAAAAACTGTGGTTCACCTGGTGAGGTCCTCTATGTCCACTAGCATAGCGTCCTGCTCCACATGCAGCTCATCCCTCATCAGCAGCAGCTGTACCAGCTCTTCATTTAGACCTGTTTGAAGATACAAATCCAGTCTTTGAATGTTTGTTTCCCTTGTATGATTGTATTTTATCGTGCCAAGTGTGTGCTTTTGTTGTGATGATGTTAGACAGAAATGTGTTAAAAAATAGGAAGTGAGGAAGAGAAAAACAATCCCGAAAGATATCGTATAAATTCTTAAGTGGACTGAATGTCTTTTGATACTTTATTTGATAGAAATAATAGCATAGATGGCATGAATAAAAATATTAAAATCTGATAAAGTACAGATCAGGCTTTTGGCTTGGTTTTTAATAACTAATTTGTGTCTTTATGCGTGAGTCATCTACTCACTCTGAATCTGTGAATGCAAATCATTCGTGATGACTTGCAGCTGTCCAAGACTCATGTCTCTCATGTCCCCTTGCCTCAGATTCCTCTTCATTAAACCCTCACTGATGTGGGGCAAATGGGGAAGCTGCTCGCATAAGCACACACAGACGGGAAATTACTGCACGTCAAAATGTGTCAAATATTTGAGTGTAAATAAAGACTTAAAAAGTGTTGTTGATTATTAATCAACTGGATCTCTGGATTTTTACATGACGCAGCCTCTAACTGCAACTTGCAACACGTCTGTTCACCAGTTTCAGGGGCTTTCTCATGGTAACATGCACCCACGTCTCACGTACACATAAAAACTTGAGTGTTGACCTTTTCATGTGCCTATGTAGTTTTATTATGTCATATTTACTGAAACACCAACTTACATTCCATTTTCACTTTATTTTCCTTGATATTTTAGTGCCCTTAATAATTTCCTACATTGAATTTTCCATGGAAGAGGGAATTAAGACCTCTGTGCATAAAACCCCTCTGACTCACCAAGTCAGCCACAGGTGAACGTCTGTGAAGCTGAATTTGCCTCTCTACCTCCACCTGCATGCGGGCCATGGGTCGAGCCAGAGCCAACGCCACCCGGGCCTCCTCTTGCAGCCTTCGCTGCACTCGCCAAAACCCACCGCAGTCATCTAAAGGATCTGAATCCTCCTCTCCAGTATCCCGGTCCGACAGAGATGAGCTCTGCTTACTCTGTATAGGAAGTGAGCGATACTGTGATGCAACAACAACTGCGGTCACCTCACGAGTGTAGTGGAACAGAAACACACATAAAACCCACATATGGTGACACAGAGAGACTCGGACACATACCACAGGTGACAACGGTGTGTCTAGGCTGGTCTCTGTCCTGCTGTCTTCAGCATCGCTGTCCTTGTCGCTGCTGCTGTCATTAACAAAACACACCTGCAGGTTCACCCCACTCTGCAGCCTGAGAACACAAATGCAATATTCAGAGGCGCTCAGATCGCACCCGTTTTAGTCAGAATCACACATTAGAGAGCACAGGCCAATGCTGTTTGCACACAAGAAGCAAACACCATTTAAAATGCATATAAGCATGAAAAGTGGTAAGGCAAAGAGTGAAAACAGTTCATCCATTCTCTTCCGCTTAGTGAAAACAGTCACTTAAAAAAAAAAAAAAGACAGCGTCAGAAGAAAGTTTCACAGTTTGCTTATGAGTTGTGATTCTGAGGAAGACCAACTGGATTTTTACACCACAACACAAAAAGTCATTTGCATTTGTTTAGTTTCTTGTCTATTTTCTTTGTTTTCATTTGTTTAGGGCAAAACTTATAAATGCATTTGAAAAAGTGAAAATCAGACAATAAAGGTTATGTTTGAGTTATTTCATTTGATGCTTAGCTAAGTCTACAGGCCTATTTAATCTTGCTGTGTGTTACGCTTTGGTGTCCTGCCTGTCAATGTATCTGAATTTTGAAGTCTGTAACTCAGTGTAGCAAAACAAAAATTTCCTGATTTTTCCAGCTGTTAAAGCTTCCCAAGATGTTGCTTCATTACAATGGCGTGGTCCACATTCATTCTCATATTAACTTATAATTAATCTAATCAACTGTTTTTGCTGGCTAACACCTGAATGCGAAATTGGCTAACAATAATTCACATGATATTAATTCATTTTTGTTGACATTTGTTGGATTCACATGTCAGTGATGCAGTCTGGGTACACATTGGTTAGGGCTGGTCAGTTCACCTAAAATGAACCAAAACCAACATTTAGAACCTCTAACTGATTTAATCTTACGAATGTCGGTTATTTTTAAAAATTATTTTTATTTTTCTGTCAATACAGAATTCGTTTAAAGCACACTCTGCCCTGTCCAGTCTGCCACATGGAAGCATCATGTAGGAAAAGTTAAACATAGGGCCAAATAAAATTAATGTGTCCCTTATTTGGAGACATTTTTGGCTACAGGAGAGTCAACCTCAAACAAAAAGAAGAAAACTGAGAGAAAAATGGTTGAAGCGACCAACAGAAATACCGCCAGTATATTTCAACACTTGGAGCACAACAATATTACATTAGCTAACTGCTCAAGCTTTAATTAATATTAAACATTTAGTTTAGCGGCATATTTACAATAAAAAACCTAATTAATTAATCGCAATCAAGGTAAAATGTTTGCCCATTGACTTTGAATTTCTGCATATATTCATATTTCCAGTGGTTCCTCCATATTGGAATTTTTGGCACATCCCAAAAATTGTTTAGCTAGATCCAAAGATTTAATCACAGATATGGAAACAGCATAGTAAAGCATAAAGCCTTTTATTTATTCAGATTTCTGTTACTTTAGGTCACACAGCAGGTTAGGATAGTATTCATTATGAAACAATTCATCCGACTTTACAACAATGTGAGCAAAGACTCTTTTTCCCATTTCATAAACAAGGTCTTTAAAAATGGTTGGTAACATCTCTTATACAGAAGTGAAGGAAAAAAAACCTTAACCTCAGCCTTTCCAAGGGTTCAAAACACCATTTATTCAATTCCAGATCATGATACTGAAAGAACCTAACAACCCAAAGTAACCTTCCCCTACACTAAGACAAAAACAATTACTTAAACAACACCTCACTAACTCTTTTTGGAATTTCCACCCTAAACTACACCCCGTTACACCTTTACCTCCAACGGGGGAGGGGGTCACATGCTCAATTCCACCAATTGTAGCTGTGGATAACTGTGTCAGGCATTACTTCTTCTTTCGCAAGCTGACGAAACTACTTTCTCAAACATCTACAGTAACGAAGGACAGCCCCACTGTGTGACATAAACTAAAGGGTATTGTGGGAAAAAGGAAAAAAAAAAGTTGGGAGCCAAAAAGCTACTGGAGGTCAACTGGTGTCACGGAGAGAAAGAGTACTGATGTAAGTGCTGCGGCTTTGGTTAACCACGGGGAGTCTGTCATAATGCAAGTCGTTCCAGTTGCATTACATGTTTTTCTATCCAAAACTGCAGACGTGAAATGTCATTTCCATGGAAACTAGTATGTTATTTGATTTCTATCAAATATAGTACTATTTACAATGATATTTTATAAGAAGATATAAAATATTCTCTAAGTAAGTAAAAAAATTACTGATCAACTTATTTTATTTGCATTGCAAAAATAAACAAGTCTGACAAATTTAAAAAAAAAACATTGAATACTAATGTTTAAAAAATAAAATATTTGGATATTTCGGATATTTAAAAAAATATTACACTGTCCTTTTATTTTTATTATTTAATGATTTAACGGGCAGGTTGGTGGCACAGAGTTCGAAGAGAGCTGTCTGATTTGAGAACATCATGTCTGAACTGTGTCCCACCATGAAGCTGGGGCATCGCTTAGTTTCTGTGTGGGCAGCTCATCATGCAACAGAGGTTAACCACAGTGCCATGCTCTACGTTCCCATTCTTTCCATACTCTCTAGATAGCCCAATGTCAGTCCCTTTAGACTGACTGTAAACATAACTGTGGCACTCCGGGAAAGCTTTCACTTTCACTTTGCATGTCTGTGACTTAAATGACTCACTCTCATCCTCTGTTGTTGCATAGTCCGTATGAAACCAGCCATGATAATTAAACGTACACACAACTCCAGAACGTCACTGCTTCTAGATAAATTTCTACCAAGGAAAACTATTCCACCTCCCTAATTTGTTTGTTGTAGTTTTCAGCTAACAGTTGTTAGTCAACAAATGACGTAATCTGATGATTAATCCCCTCTCCTGGCTGTAAAGGTCTTAACCCTTTAGCACCCAAGTATAATACAGGTTAAGTGGAGTTATTTTGTACATTTTCTCTGTAAAATCACCAGATAACTCTCATTACTGTGAATCATTTGAATTTCCTCTCCCAAAAATGGCTGAGGACTTACAGTAATGTAAAATGCAGGTAATAAAACCTAGGCGGAGCTGAATTTTATGTCCTTCTTTACACTGCAGTATTTTGTGAATGCTTTTTGCTACAATGATACACTAAATATCCCCCCAAAAGCTCTTCTTCTCTTCTTTCTGAAACCATTTGAATTTTGTCTCTAGCAGAAATGGTAACCGAGTCAAGGTCATTTGAAAGAGCTTGTAAAATGGGCCCTCCACAAGGCCTATTGTAAATAAAGGGTTAACTTAAGGTGCTTCCATGATACAGTTGGCATCTCAGAGACGCGGCCAACAAAATAAATAAATACATACATAAAAAAAATATTTTCATGAGAGCTAGACTTTAATATGAAAAGGCTTTGTGAGAACTGAGAGCTTCAGGAAACCAAATGAGTTTGATGAAATTCAGTTCACCAAATTTCAGTGATTTTTTTATTTTTATTTTATTGTACATCACTGCGCTCGGAAGATGTTCAAATGCAGTCAGAATGACATATAAAGCCAACAATCTATCACATTATTACTGTTACTATTCAAAATGAACCATTCTCTTCTGCTTGCTCACACATACACTCAGTCAAACGCACCGAGACGAAGGGCCGTTCTTGCTGCAGCTGGTGTAGATGACTGGCTCATCGTCATAGAAACTGCCAAGGGCAAGTTTCTGCCTGATGGACTCTCTCTCATTCCTCTGGGCCTGCCACAAACAGAGAAACGTGGAAGCACAAAGAATATTAACACAGACGAGGCTCCTGTGCTGCCGTCTCTCTCTGCTTGATTTGCTAAGTGGGTCGCTTATTGACAAGGAAGACTGATGAAATTCATAAACAAATGCATAAATTCAGGTAATACCAAAATGAGAGGACACTCTCATTTCTTCTAATCAACTATAAATCCGGTTACACCCGATTAAGAGGGAAAATGTGATGAATTCACATCTACCGTCTACTTTTGATTCCATGTATGAATATGAGTATTAAAACATTCATTATCTGCTACTACTACCAGCTGACAGCCTGTCCAGGATTTCTCATCTGATGCGTGTAAACAGTAGTATTGAAATAGATGTATAGAAAATGATTAAACGAATGAATCTGGCAGATGCAGTCCTCATTAACACTTCAGAGAAACGTACTGTTTCAATTCTGAGAGACAGTGCACATAATTTTTTTCCCCCACAGGCCAGGCCCAGAAAAGACTGAAGAATGAAACAAGAAATAGGTGTATCTATCCAGTTATGTCAGTGCATCTGAATGCATTTTTATTAAAGATCTTTGTTCATTACAATCATAGGATTGTAGTGACGGTGAATCATCCATAAATGGCTTCTTTCACTAATTTATGCATCACATTTCATCATCAAAACAGCAGGTACTATTTAAACTGGTTAAAAAAATTCCATTGCATTCTTTTAGTGCTGCTGATTCAAAATGCCGTGTCACTGTGGGCTGGTGTTTTACAGCTTCCTCTTCCTATGTGACTAGTTTCTTTTGACCGACGTCCCATTTTTCATACTTTTTGTTTCACTTTAATGACATTGGATCTTTATGTTCTGCCCCCTTTCCCTCATCTGTATTTCTCATTCTTTTCCCCTTTAACCTTTTGAGCTTCCACACCCGAGCCTTCTATCTCGTTTCCTTTTATTTCACTTCATCTCAGCTTTCAGTCTGTAGCTCCCCCTTTGAACCGATTTCATTTTTTCCCCTTGGATCCTCACAACATGATTTTCTATTCTGGCATCAAAGGGAAAGTATTTATATATGATGGATTTGAGCCAAAAACATCTGCTAAAGCTGCCTGAGTTTGTGTGTGCTCTTTGGAACCACACATATATTGAATAACACTTCTAAAATTAGGCACGTTTCTCTTATGTTTCAGCATTTGTACTCAAAATAGCTGCAAAACTGATACATACACATACACACACCACTACACCCTCTTTTTTTGTGACGCATCCTTAGATGAGGATGTGACGTAAAAGCATAAATGAGTTCATCGCCATCATTCTCCAAACCAACGCTGGCCCCTGCTCACCCACTTCAGACATACAGATGCCCTCCTTACTAACAAAATGACTACACGAGCACATGCACCCCCACAAGCCCAAAATTGTACCCCTTATAAAGAATGTACATGGTATGATGAATGCAAATGTAGAAAGATTTTAGTTCCTATTCAAACAAAAGATAGTATAACATACAATGATATAGATATCAATGATCTGAGATGGAAAATTGTGTCAAATCTGACTGAACAAATGCAGGAGCATACATATTACACAGATATATTCGAGCACAACCACATACGAACACGCCCACTCCCTTTTCCACTCATCCCATACGGCTGATTTATCTACAGCATCACACCCATGATGGATACCTATCATGTATACCTTTAAATAGCTTGTTAAATGCTACAGACCCATCAGAATCACACACTAAATGCAAGCAAATACAAATCCACACACCTGGTAAATGCGTTTCTCTTGGTGCACCATCCTTCAGCGCATCGTACTAAAACAGCCGTCCTGCCCTCCTCTACACTGCAGTGAAACTAGACCCAGGAGACCCTCTCTTATACCGCAGCTCCGTGCAGGAGCGCGAGGGTGGGAGGAAGGGATGACAGAGCGGGGAGGGGAGTGGCAGCAGATAGGGGAGGGTGGGGAGACGTGGGAGCAAGAGAGGAAGGAGTGGGCAGCGACGGAAGCAGAGGAGGAGAGAGAAATCAAGGGAGGGGAAAGAAGAAGCTGCTCAGTGCTGCCACTGCTTTCCTGATCTGTTATCTGTACCTCCATCTTCCTCTATTTTCTCTCTTGCCTTCTCCTCTTCACCTTTCCTTTACTGGAAGGAGAGGGACAAATAATAAATCTGTGTTTCTGATAAATTGAGGCAGACATTTTGGATCTATAAAAAAAATGGCAGGTGGACTAGGCTAGAAGGCCTAATGGATGAGAATGCAACAAAATACTTAGAGGCCATAGCTGGTTCTCTAATAGATCAACATCTGATTATTGGCCTTACACAGCGTAGTAGATTTATTATATTTGTTTTGTCTTCTGGAGGAATTTCCTACAGCCTCATCCCACATCAAAGGTACAAGTGTAATGAGCCGTAAGAGGCATAAGGAAGCACATGACGCATTTGTCCACATGTGCATAAACAACCAGTGTTGCACACACACACACACACACAGGCTTGCAGTTAGTTCCCACAGTGCAGTTGTTCACTGATTAAATGACTAAAGACTGAGTCATCTTCCTTCTTTCATCAACATCAAGCCAAATATTCTCAGTCTCTCCATGCCAGGAATTTTTGCTTATGGAAAATATGCTGCATATATATATATATATGAATGCTGCATGCATATAAAAACAGTTACAGAACTGCATATTGCAAATATGGCAATAAACACAGCCTGTTGTTGCACTTGTCTTTTACCCAAATTTAATTTTTTCCCTATAGCCCATTCCTTTTTATTTGGAGAAGTCTCTTCAACAGCTACAAGAGACGTAGCCATCAGAATAAGTGTCCTCATTTATTTCCATGTGTGGATCAAACAACAGACACAGTGAATCACTCACAGAGATGCTGGACAGCCTGGTTCTTGCTACACTGTAACAGTGATCTGCCTGTGGTGCAAAGATATCCTTAAGCTCCTCTGCCCAGCTGTGACTGTTTACCATGCATCCTAGTCTTCCTCCCTGATGCTGTGCATCTTCCCACCAGTGGCACGTTGTGGCCTTTCTAGTGAATACGTCTCCCTCCTCTTCCTCATCCATGTCCACATCATAGTCCTCCATAAAGATACAAAGTAGAGTAAGCGGAGCAAATTTTAGAGATGGAGGAGGAGCTGAGAGATCTGGTCGGGAATCTAGCCAGACATAAACAGGAGAGGAATACAGATCTTTGACCAAAATTAGTTGTTTAAACGACGGCTGTTCCAGTCTATTTAATGCACGGTATCTTAATGTTTCCTGTGGTAGCATGGATAGAAAAAAATAGATTATATAACAAAATGAGATTTTAAAAATGTAGAATTTCAGTCTGATTTTAATCCTTTCATTAAGTTCATTTAAACAAAGCCACAAAATAAATCTATAGCCTGATACAAACATCCAAATTCTTTGTCACTAGTAAAAAGATAAAGCAAAATCCTGTGTACTACAAAACGCTCACCTTGGCTAAAGAGATGAAACCACTTCTTTAAATGATTGAATAATTTAACCAGCTGCAGCAAGACACACGCAGTGTTGCATGAATGATCTACTTGATTTCTTGTTCTGGAGCTCTGGACCCTCCAAGTAGCGTTTAGAAAATGAAGTGGCTGAACGACAATGAGCATGTCTGGATTCAGAGTCCAGCATTACACGTCGTTCAGTTGTCACGTGTGGTTGAATTTCAGCGAAGTGCGTACACACAGTCACGGAGTGCCCAAGGGGGAAGAGCACTGTAAAAATATATAGGAGCAGACAGAATAGGGTCTATATGTGCAGTGGGTGAATGGGATTTATGCACCAACTTTTTTTTGCAAAGACAAAAAGAAAAAAAAAAATGTGTTCCATAAACAAGAACTAAAGGTAGCCCTCTAGAGACTTTGATTCATTGTCTTAGTATAAGCTCTAACAAGTATTGACGGGGCTTGCTATGAATAGGTCAAACGTTTGAACAATAATTCAGTTTGGCGTTTTAGAAAGGGGTGTACCATGACAACCAACATGCTTAGGACTGTGCATTTCACCATCATTAAATGACCAGTCTTTTGTAGTGGGGGGGGGGGGGGGGGGGGGGGGGAAGAAAAAAAAAAAAAAAAAAAAAACCACACACACCAAACACATGAGAACAAGTTCACAGTAGAAAAATCTTTAATTTTCATCATCATCATCATCATGCTCCGCGAGAACACAAGATTTTCTTAGAACAATTCAACCATTACCAAATTCACACCAACAAGAAACCCTTAGCACTTACAGCTCTGCTTAATTCAGTCAGGGACCTCCTTGACCTCTGTACTGAGGAAACCTGGAAGCAATTTGCAAAGGGAAGCCTGAATGTGTTTGGAATCTAGATTTAAAACCTGCTTTGGCCATGTACTTCTGGTCATCGGGGAGTTTCTTAGCCTTGTATACAACATATGGCTCAAAGGGGAGCTTGTCAAATGGAACATATGGTGCTATAGGGGCTGCAGAGGTTTCTGGGCTGACAGGGCTTGGGTAACTCAGTTTCACAGGGGAAGCTGGGTAACTTGGCATAGCAACTGGGGTAAATTGAGACCAAGTAGGTTGCTTTGGCAAATTTGGTTTTTGTTGGTATGAAGGCTTTCCAAAGAAATATTCAGTCTCCGGGTTGTAGTAGTAAACCTGAGTTTTGTCAGGGATCATTTGCAACTGTTGGACTGGTGGAAGGTAGTGCATATTAGGAAAATGTGCAGGGTAATAGGCAGGGCTCTTGGAAGGAATTTTGTTGCCACTAGGTCTAACAGCCGTAGGTGGTGCCACAGTGGTTGTAGCTGGTGGCACAGTGGTCTTCACTGGGAGAAAGGAGGAGTAGTAGTAGGGGTAATAAAAGTTATATGGGTAGTACAGAGGGTATGAATATCCAGGTGGCTTTGTGTGAGGGCGAGTGGTAGTTGGGTTAGTTTTAGCACCTGGTGCCATCATATGCATGTAATTGTTATACCAATAGGAATTATATAGATTAGGATAATAGGGCTGTTTTGCTTGTCGTCTTGAGCGATGGAAGTGCCATGGCCTGAGAGAGAAAGGAAATTTCCTGGACTGTTGAACTGGGCAGATGAATTCAACTGCCATCCCCCGCCAATTCATTGGCAACACATATCTTCCATTCTGAAACAAAGAAACCAAACATGTTTTGGCCTGGGTTTGTTTTTTTGGCAAATTTAGCATCAAGCAGTTATACCAACTCTAAGTTTGAAGAGATCTTTTTCAAAACTACCAAAAGAAAATATAGAATTCATCAATTAGTGCAGATATGAAAACCACATTCCATCAAGTCCAGGTCCTTTTAAAAGAAAAAAAAAAAAAAAAAAAAAAGCAAAAAAAAAAAGCAGCATACCTCTGTTAGCACACTGCAGGCATTATACGGGACATTTAAAACTAGTCCCAGTGCGTTCTGCTGCATTGAGAAACCACAGCTTTCAGGCACATGCTTCAGTGGTAAGGGTTGTGCATTTTCTGAGAGAAGGAGAAAACATGCCAGTATTCAATGACAGTTTTTAAAAACCGTTTTGCATACTTATATTTTTTCTACCTATGTGCAGTTGTAGATCAGCAGCACCAGGCCCCATGGCCTTCAGCTTCATCTTGTTCTCACTACAGTGTAGTGAAGAGTTTAATTGCCTCCATGCTGCTTCATTAGCAGTGTCATTCTTCAGCTTTGATCTACTCTCTGCTTTAGGAAGAAAGATATCCCAACACAAAGTTAACTGCAACAACCTTTGCCTCAAGTGTACCGAGCATATCAAATTAGCAGAAACAGCCAAGTGTTACCTGTGATGCTTGACTGATGCAAGTCAACTTGCAGCAACGCATGTCCTGTGGCAGCTGCAGAAGAAGCAGGTCCTGACTGGGATTTAAGCCTTTTTCCATTAAAGAGAATGCTTCCCTTTCTTCCATCTTTCACTGCAGTCTCACTAGATCCCTCATGTTTAACTTTTTTGCCCAGCACTTGCAAGTTTAAACAAAGGGCTAAAGAGCACAGGAGTAATGTGACTGCCACAGTTTGACATGCTCTACATCTCCCACTTCTATCACCTCCCATAGTGGTGACACAGTGCAGATGGAAAGCACTTCACAGCGATGCAGAACAACTAAATCACAGCTTCTGATGCTGTCTGCAATTTGTCACCAGCTAATCAACACAGTTACAGTTTGCACCTGTGGCCTCATTAAGAGCCTTTGGCAGCTGACTCTAGTGTTGTCCTGGGATAAGTAGAACATTTTTTATGGAGCATGAAATGCGTGGAATTCTATAGTCTTCATAACTCATGAGTTTGCAGACAAGATTATCCTATTTAGATATACTGTAGACAAGTGTAGGCTCTGTCTCTTGTTAAACTAATTTTGGTTAAAGTAAAATTATTCTCCTTTGGAACATAAGTGAATTGAATAAAGAAAAATTCAAATAAGTCTAGGTAGGTTATTCCAATGAGCTTAAGAAACTCTTCTTTGACTCGATTAATAATCAAATAAAAGTTCTCAGTTTCAAGAATTACAGTAGTAAACACCATCTAACCGTAGCTTGAACACTGAATGACTGAGCAGAGAAGAGTTTTATAAGATCCTGTAAAAGAAAAAGAACTGAAAAAAAAATTGAAATGCAGCAGTTGTGTAGTATTTGCTTCACCATTTAGTTACATCTTTACACCATATATGCATTTGTCAGAATGCATGCAGAAGTATGAAACCAGAAGTACAAACTAGTAATTTCATCATGGTGCCACTTTATAAATGCCTACCCAATAAAATGCTGCAATAAAGCAGAAAAAAACACTTTGTAGCAAATAACCAAACCACAAATGTGATTTAAAAAATTCATACAAAAATTGACATCTCATAATATGTGTTGTTTTTAATCAATTGCAGGTTAACAAGTTAAAAGAAAAATGAAATCACTTTGTAATTTGCATTACTAACATTAATATCTGAATAAACCTGTATGTGCAAAGTGTGCCGTTAAAATATGTCTGTGAAGGTTCTCAGTCATCCAGATCATCATAGTCAAAGGAGCTTGCAAAGAAAAGCGTCTGGACTTCTTTAAGTTACTTGAAGACGTTTCACCTCTCATCCGAGAAGCTTCTTCAGTTCTAAGGTCAAATGGTGGGGAGTCCCAGATTTAAACCTAGTGGGAGTATCCCCCCACAGAGGGACAAAAGGACCCCCTGATGATCCTCTAATCGCCTGAGCCAAGGTGTGAAACTGGGTGTGGGTCCCAATCAGCCAGAGTTTCAGGTGAGCTCATTGTGAAACCTGGCCCCACCTTATCATGCGAATTCCGGAGGTCAGATGGCCCAGGATGTGAGTGGGCGTTCAGGCGTCTGGGGAGGGAACTCAAAACTGGATTATGGATTATAGACAGTTGGTGTCGTAAACCACCGCCTCTGTTCAAAGATGGTCGCTGACAGTGGACATAGATGGTTTCTTTCACTCCTCTTTCAAACCATCTGTCCTGTGAACAATGTGAACATTGGCATCCTCGAAAGAGTGTCCTTTGTCCTTAAGATGCAGATGGACTGCTGAGTCTTGTCCTGTGGAGGTGGCTCTTCTGTGTTGTGCCATGCGCTTGTGAAGTGGCTGTTTGGTCTCTCCAATGTAGAGGTCTGGGCAGCAAGGAATGCCCAAACCTCTTTAATGTGCCGTTAAAACGCTTGTTTGCAGAGCTTGGCAAACTATTACAAACAGCTAACTGAAAGAAAGGATGGGCTCAAACAACTCCAAGAAAAAAAGAATAAATCCAATGTGTGGCCTAAGGTGGTGGTTATGGTAAATGGACTGGTTTAGTGTATTTCAACGCTACTTGAGCACTTTATACAATATGCCTCATTCACACCCGCCCATTCGAGCAGTTTTTATTCTAAGCTTTGCAACATTGCACTCCAATGGATGCAAGGTACTTATAATGGAATATTTGGCATGCAGACTGGAGCAGCCAGGGACTGAACTACCAACTTCTGAATTGTCGGATGACCACCTTTGCCTCCTAAGCAACAGTCACCCTGGTTATTTCTGATTATCTGTATTTACAAATTGTGTTAGTTTGTTTTTTCATTTTTATTAAAAGGAACAAAATGAAGAGTGTAAAGAGAAAACTGGGAGGGTGGGGCAAAATAGAAATTGTCAAAAATGAGTCAATATTTTTTTATTGATTAATTGAATCTTTATTTTGAACATGTTGAAAAAGTACAACAACATAGAATTAAACAGAGACAAAGCAAAACAAAAGGAAAACGAGCAACCACAACTACAAATAACTTTCATGTTCAAAAAGGAGCAGGAAGAAGCATAAGCTTATTTAATCCCACCCCCTTTCCACTATCTAGTAATCAATAGACTGCAGAAATACCTCCTTGCAATTACATTATATGTCACATGTATTTTTTAAGAGAGCGAGAGAGAGACAAGCAACAAGCTGTTTTTTTCTGACTTGTTTTTTTTCCCCCCCGGTGCCATTTGAGTAAAACGGATCTCTTGAAGGACCCAGCATGCCAGGTAAAGGACCTGGTGTACAACTGTACATGATTAAGTCCTGTAAAGATAGTCCATTTGCTGCTTTGACTAAGTTGGAACGGCATAACAGAACATTGCTTTTTATTAGTAAAAAGCAAGCTTAACAGTTCAGGCTACATAAGCCCAGCATAGTGCAATAAAATAGTGACTTTCCAACATTACATATCCACCCGACCCCCCTTTGTTTGGTGGGTGGTTGCAGACAACAGGGACATTAATCATTTAAATTTGAGCCCCCAACATCCAAATATCATCAAGTCTGCTTATTAATTCCAATCACCTTTGCACTAAATGCTCATAACATTTATGATTCTTGAGTTTGAATCTGTGGTGCTGATTGAGTTGAGCTGTTGAACAAAGAATTTCAAACCAAGAACTGGTGTTATTTAAAGCCTTTATTATATTTTCGTCAAACTATGACGAAAGGGCATTAACTGAACTTGTTGATGGAAGTGTGGAAAATTGTGCGACTGAGCTTGAGGCAGCAGAGTGTCTGTGCTTCCGCTTTCCAAGTCTGGATTAGGATTGCTTGGATATTGAGGAACAAATTGAGGGAAAGGCACAACATATTGAGGGAGTACGGTGTCCGAGCTTCCAGTAGCAGCCGCCAAATCTGCATTAGGGTTGTTCGGATATTGTGGAAGAGGGACAAACTGAGGGAAGAGAGGATACTGGGAGAGGAAATGCACATTGGGTGGACGCTGCAGTGAGTGGGGATAAGCGTCAGCGTTAGTTGTGGTTTCAGTATCTGCTGGCACAGGTAGTGGAAAGGGCAAAAGAAAAGGTGGACCAACTGGTTTGTAACCAGGTAAGAGAAACTCTGGAGGAATGAAGGATTCTGGCTTTGCAGTGGTGGTTGGGGCTGCTCTTGTGGCTGGAAGTGGGGGATAAAAGTAAGGATAGAGGGGGGGAAAGGGTGGAGGGTATTGCTGGAATGGGGGCATTTCTGACTGCTTAATGGGTTCTGCAGGATCCGATACGGGAACTGAAGGATATGGATAGTGCATTTGTTGTGGAAAGAAAAAGGGTTGAGGAACATGGGCATACAATTGGTCTGGATTTTTGCTAGTGTAGGGCATCTGGGAGTTTGATGCGGGGTCCTGAGGGGTTTGAGAGGCAGTCGTCATAAGAGCTGGTGCTGCAGGTTTGGAACACCAAAGGGAGATTGGAATACCCTGCCACCGCATTGGAAGCACATAACTGCCACCCTTTAAAACAAGAAGGAATATCAGGACTTGCGTGTTACCAGTCAAGGAGTTAAAGTTATTTACCCCCTTTTAAAAGAGCCATAATTGTTAGAGATCACAATATTAAGTGTTTATGTTTAGCCAAGAGACCGTTCCAAACCCATGACTAGCAAATTAAAGCCTCGGCCATCTAAGGAAGATTTTGCATAATTTTAATTTACTTTTGATAATTAAAAAAATAATCCTAAAACTAGCCAATTTTAACAGCAGGCTGCCAATTATTCAAATATAGCATAAGACTTAATTTCAGTTAAAATTACCTCTTGAACCACACTGCAGCCATCATAGGGAACCTGCATAACAAGTGACCGTAAGTTCCTCTGCATGTTGTAGCCACAGTTGGGAGGGACCTGGCTCAGAGGTACTGGCGGTGCATTTGCTATGGGAAAAAAAGTTTACATGACGATGCAACCAAATGGACACTTTACAAAAAAAAGAAAAAAAAAGAAAGAGCCCTGCTTGCTTACCTTGGTCCACTGCTAGCTCTGACACTCCTCTTCCCGCTACCCTGAACTTCATCCGATCCCCACCGCACAGCAGCAAAGGTACCATGCGCCTCCATGCTGCTTCTCTGGAACTGGTGTCATACGTTTGGCCTTTTGACCAGCCTGACGTGGGGGAAAAAAAAAAATCAAGAAGAGCAAGTTTTGCAATTATGCACAGAGGCATAGAGCTTTTAAATAAAAATGCAAGTACATCTCCAAATAAGCACGCTTTTCCTGCAGCCAGTGTCCTTACATAAACTGTGGACCTGAAGCTTACCTATAAAATCTGCTTGATAGGATTCCTCCACGGATGAGTTTGTAGAGGCTTTCCCATATTTAACCTCTGACTCAAGGCCTGAGCCTTTCCCGACAGATTTTCCGAATACGACTTTCCCCTTTCGTGCACCTAACGCATCGGCCTCTTTGCGCCCTCCTCGCCTCTCTGTTTTCGTTAGTCGGTAACAGTCTATTGCTTGCACTAAATGGCACATCAGAATAACAGCTACAGCACAACAAACGGAGGCACGTCTCCCTTTTTCTCTACGCATCGTTTAGCTGTGCGTGTCTCCTAGAAATGTTAAGAGCTGGAAGGCGAGACTTCGCCATGGCTATTTGTGCGGCAGCAAACAAGCCAGGTGCTGCCACAGCGAATCAGAAGCCGCTGCGGGGACATCAACGGATTCTCTAATTACCTGCACTATATGCACCTGAGTAATGTCTAGTTAACATTTTATTCTTAACGGGCTTTGTGTGTGTGTGTGTGTGTGTGTGTGTGTGTGTGAGTGAGTGAGAGAGGGAGAGAGAGAGAGAGTTTAATTAAGACACACAGTAATAATTAATGAGGTAAACTAAAAAAAATAAATGCACAACCGCTGTCCCATCTAAAAATAGTATTGCATGTGTTCAGAAACCTCTGCTACTCATAAATGGAAGGCGCAAAAACAATTTCGGTCACGGAAGCGAGTTTCAGCTGCAGTTTCCAAGCTGACCAATGAAAACTGGGGATCAACCTCTTACGTGCTTAGAAAATATCGAGAATTTGAACATCTACGATGCCATGGCAACCACCAAAGCTCCACCTGCTGGTGAAGCTGCAGAAAGGCTGTTAAATGAACCACTGAGGTGGGATTATTCCCTGCCTCCAAATCCTTTGCAAACACTAGATTACCATATTTACACATTACAATAATTGTGGAAAGGTTTTGGCTTTTTTAAAATCCGGGGTCTTACCATAGATTTTACTGTTTATTAGAAATTTATGTCAGAACGCTTATGAATGTTAGCATAACCAGTCAGACAGCAACACAGATGAGGTCTGCTGTTATGTTTACACATTGCCATACAGCTATTTCATCTCCATGGTTACTAACAACACCGGCTAGTCTGAAGAATCGCTCAATACTTGACTACCACTGCGGCAAGTAGGTGGTGTTTTATTGTCGTGCTGTCTTCAGCTTATCTTCATATCTTCATAGACTATGTATAGAGGTGTTTGTTTTCACCAACTGTCAGCTTTATCTGTCTTTTTTCCCTCCTTAAATGATGACTGCTTTTATATATGTAAAAAATATATTAGACGTATTATACTTGGGTGTGTATGTGCTAGGAATAAGTTTTGATTCCTGGTAGCACATGAGACTAGCTCATTGAGCTGAGGATGGATTGTTTTATCTTGGGATAAAGACACTAAACACAGTCAAGACAAAAAGATGAAGTCCAGCTTTTCCTGCAAGTCTGTTCAAAGTACTAAAATATCTCCTACATGTACATTGACTGGTCACTTTATTAGATTGGTGGATCTTCTTTTGGCTTCAAAACTGCCTTGACTCTTCTTGGCACAGAGACAACAAGGTGCTGGAATCATTCCTCGGATAATTTGGTCCATGTTGATATGATAGCATCACACAGTTGCTGCAGATTTGTCAGCTGAATCCCTGATTGCACCACATCCCAAAGGCCCTCTACTGGACTAAATCACCCTTTATAACCATTCTATTGTTCAGTTTGAACTTCAGCAGGTTATCTTGACCACATCCACATTGGCTGGTTAGATGTAAGCGGTTGAACAGGAATACCTAATGAAGTGGCCAGTGAGTGTATATTTATAAATACATACCAACACTGTTAACAGTTCTCTTATTCAGACTTCTGTGTTTCATTAAATGGCACTGCTACATTAGCTCGTGATCTACTCCATGTTCCAGACGACCATATAAGACCTTGATTGGTTTCACATGGTCATATAATAATCTTGATATTATTATATGGATTAATATCTCACTCTTTCTAAAATCATTGAATGTTTCCTTTTATTTGTCATTTTTTCTCTTTGTCTGGTAAGAGGATGCGATGCAGTTGCCCAAAACCTGTCAGTGACCCACCCACCTATTGTATCAGAGCTGCGGGAGTTCTGAGGTACAATCGTGAGTCTGACAATCACAGGATGAATTTAACAACTTTTCCCCAAAGGGTAATAATAAATTAAAAGTCAAATATCTCCTTACTTTTTAAGGAAGGAAGCAAGGTGTTACAGATAATGTTACTCTGATAAAAAAAAAAATGTTATTCAGTCCCAGACAGAATACCCAGCACAATGTGAGTACTGTGGGGAAAAGGCTCATCCTCTACTTGTTCTAACATGGGTACATAATCCTGAGGTGAGGCAGATTGTAAATGGTCAAGTCAAAATCCCTAAATTCACCTATTGTACTACATGACCTCCTTACCCCCTCCTCTGTGTCCATCACAGACCCACTTCTGTTGTGCTCAGCGGCAGCAGCTATGTCAAATCCTGGTGAAGCAGAGACTTTTGTTTGAGGAGCGATCTAACCTAACCTTTGGTAATCTAACTTCAAAAGACCAGATGGAAATTCTGTATCACAAATCCAGAGAGAGTGAAGCTTACCACAAGTTTATGAAAGGCTTTCTGAGAAAACCTAGGTACACTTTTGTATGATTTTGCATGAAAATGCCTGTAAACAGAATGAAAGTAGGAACAGAAATATGACTCAAATAATGTGCAAAATTAATATGAGTAGCACTTATTTTGTATTTTTTCATAGAATACAATCAAGAGAATCTACAATCTACGGTGGTTACCCAGTTAATCTGCTTGCAGGGAAGACCTGTGAGTAGTTAGCAACATTCACACTGGAAGCCTGAAACTTTTGCATACAGTCATAATAAACAGACAGACAGACAGACAGACAGGTAACTGCATCTTGATTTTATAAAGCTCTGTGAAACTAATGCAGTCTATTTTGCTATTGTTTAGCTTTCTCTGCACCAGGGGTCTTCAGGTTAAGACTCTCACATGCTCCAGGAAAGGGGACAACGTATTGCAGTAGCACAAGTGAAAAATGCTTAAAAATGGAAGAGGAGGAGGTGTTGCTCCCTTTTTATGATTGGAAACCAGTTCAGTTTGGCATATGTAATCATCAGGTAACATGCAAATTAATATTACTTCTATTTTTCATGACCCACAGAGCTTGTTTTGTCTTATTATATTGTAAATATATGACGTTTTTCCAACACAGAGGTTTCATTTATGTTTGAATAGAGGCCTCAGACAGCTGCATTACACACTAATACAATGCCCCCATGTGGTCACACTGTGTCTACATAATACATTGAACCCAAAACCTTCACAAATGCAAGACTTTATTATTACGCTAAATAGTATTATTATTTATAAAGAGAAACTACTCAGTTTTAGTATCGTAAACTAGTAAAGCTGGGTAAAAAGGCCAAAAGACAATCAAAATGACCCTGCAGAGGCTGACGAGTTTAGACATTGAAAGAGAACTTGAATGTAGAGGTAAATTTGCAATAAAGCAACCCTCCCACTTCTTTCAAACTCCACACTATTAGGTTATAAGAATAATAATTGTTTTTTAAAAATAATTTTTCAAAAGTCCATGTTATTGTGTGCAAAATAGAATTTCTAGACATGATAATTTCTTCGTTTGAAGTTTATCTGTATTCACAGGTGGGGTCTGGAGTTTTACAGAAATTTTATTCCAGTGGCATCACATTCCTTACCATGTTCCCTGGTGGCTCTGCTCAGGTCTTGTATCCTCTCAGATTTGATCAGATTGATCATGAGACTTTGCGGAAGTGATTTAAAAATGCACAATTTAAACATTGAAGAAATCCAGTGAATTCCAGTTGAATTGAATATCCTCTATAGTCAGTGTTCCTGTCCTTACCAGCTTGGTTACAGTTATCCCTCTGGCCTCTTGGCTGTACTTATCGTCGTCACTGAACACAATGGAAGAGTTTGTATAGTGTATGACGACGTCAGTGCCCCTAATCAACAAATCAGAGCTATATTCCAGTCTGATGGCAGAGCGACATGCTATCACACCAATGGAAACATATGGTAGATAGCATTTTTTTTTTTTTAATATTTACCATTTATTAAATATTGCCTCTTTAAATTATATTATTAGCCCTATAGTTGTTGTCATAGAGGTTGCTGTCAAAAAATGTTTTTGTCTATGGGGTCTAAATGTGATATTTAAAATTTGCACAGGTGAGCATAAATACATAATGGCAATGAGCTACAGTCCATTTATATGCATGTATTTTTTCTGTACTCGCATTGCAGGCTGTCCTTGAACATGTCTGGTGGCCGATGCTTAAACAATGCAGGCAATGTAACTTGTAAGTGGAGCTGGGGTACTCCCACACCCCTGCAGCCCATCTTTCTGTCCCTCAACAAAACTGTTGGAGTTCGAGTCCTGGGGAACAAACAAGTGTTTGTTTCCTTCTTGGCAGGCAGGCAACAGGCTAAGTTCAGTGTGGGTACCTGCTGCGCTCAGGTAAGACTGAAGCACTGTGCAACTAGTCTGCACATTGTGAACTGGCTATTTTATAGAATTAAACATATGACAAAACATAAGGGCTAAAATGGAAAAACAAAAATTGGAAAATATGTTCATTTTGAGTATGACACTGGAATAAGTCTAAAAGTTTGGATATGGGTATGCATTACTACCAGTTTTCTGATGTCTTTCTTTATGAAAGCAAATATTTTTAACATTTAACTACACAGAGGGTTTAAATGATTTGCAAAATGACTGTAACAAATGCTAAAGTGCTTCATTAACGTGAAAAATCTTTGATTAGGGTGAATACGTGCATACTTCAGGTTCATCGCTCTCTAAAGACGAGCTGCTGGCATTGGCAGCCAAAATCAGGATCCACGCAGCAATTCAGCATCTTCACCAGTATCTGACGACGCCCTTACATCCCCAAAAACTTAAGACTACACCAGCCCATCACTTACAGGTTACTGCTCAAAGGCTCCTGAAAGTCAGTGATGATGTAATGATGAATGACAGTGACAAAGCCTTCATCCTCAAGTGCCTTCAGGATTGTTGATGTATATGTAATATTGGAACATGATGACAGTGACTGAAAAAAAAAAAAAAAAAAACCATTTTATGTACTAGCACCTGAGTGCCAGCATGTCGATATATAGAGATAATCCTTATAGCATGCTTGGCTGAATCAGTATTTTCTCATTTTTAAGGCCAGACTTACCTTTATTTTAAATTCAATTTAAATGGAGCCCGGTTTCACAAAGAGAATATCAAGTAAAGGTATTATACAATTAACCCAATAAATGACTTTCATTACTCCTTGTCTAAATAAAGTCATCTGTTGCACATTAACCACTTTATTTCTTTTAGGCTGGTCTTGTAGTTGTTTTTTTTGTTTTTTAATTTCTCCTCTCTTTTGCCTTGTAATATAAAATCAGTGTAGAGCTTCCCAAATTAGATAATCAGGTTGTTACTCCAGATATTTCATACCATTGCATAGTATACCCACAGTAAATTATAAGCCTGATGACAACAGATGCGTTAGTATGTCAACTCAACACCACAGTTTCAGAGTTAAATAGTTAACAATATGTTTTATTAATCTTCTTAGTTTCCTCCAAGGTTTGTAAATATAAAAATTCAGAAATCATACCAACAGGTTCCCAATGTTATTTTCACAACAGTGATGACAGACTTTTAAGTGCTGCAAATTTCTACACGGTAAACTACTTGATAAACAAATTTCTACATTTGGCTCAGTGGTACAAATGACACATTGTTTCTTTTTTTCCCCCACAGAGATCAAATTATATTCAAATAGTTAAAGACTACAAGAACCAATGTTAACTCTCTCCTTATGGGCTCACTAATATCACCTGGATGAACTCTGTAGTAGTATGAATAGTACAAGAAAATGACAAAATGGCCAGCACTGTTGCCATGGATCCCACTCTGGCGTCAGGGGCGGGTCATCTCTAAGGGGCGCAGTGAAGAGTGATGGGGACATCCAGTCTGTGCTAGCAGTGTTCCTGCCTTCAGCGCAGACGTTCATAAACATCACCTCACAGCCCAGTGAGAAACCCACCTCAGACCTAGAAAGGCAGAGAAAGGAGCAGGCCAAATTAAAAAGCATAAACCTTCACTTTAGTAGAAGTGACTCCAAAACAAACAAACAAAAAAAGTCTTTGTCACACGACTGTACTTACATGGATGGGCTTTTAGCTTCAGCTAGGAATTGAACAGTAAGGTTATGAATGGTGGTGGTGCCTTGCGTTCATGTGAACGTTCATCTTCATTTCATTATCCAGGATTTGCACAAGCTGCTGCATGGAGGGCAGGTGACCTGACTCCAATTTGGACCACACTGGTACATCTATAAAAGAATATTTTCATTTTAATTTGTGGGCTAGATTTTGTTCCATCATCTCAAGTTTATGAATGTTATTGCAAGAAAAATGAAATAAAGTCAAATCTATGGCGTTATTTTTGTGCCACTATTCTGAGCGCACGTAAAAAAAAATTGCAGGTGCAAGTGTTGCATTTTGAGGAGAAATTTATTTTGAGCGAAGAAAAGCTGAATTTGAGTGAACAAAATTCATTGCTGCGTGCAAAAAATGTATTTCAGTGTTTGCTATTATCCACACACACAATAGCAGCCCCTCTCGCTCAGTTTTTGCACTTGCGCTCGCTCGCAATGTGTCGCTCGCGCTCTCAACATTTCAGCCCGTGCGCGCTAAACTCGTTCTGTACACCGTTATATTTGTGCCACAAAACCAGCCAATCACAGACTTGGATGCAAAAAAAATCTGATTGGCTGTTTTCGTCTCCAACCAGCTCGAAATGACGAAATGCAATATCCCAGAATCCATTTCGTCCAAAACTCAAACGAGGCAGTGGCGGAGGAACACAGAGTGGCGGAGTTTGAAATATTACTCTTTGTGGGTCACAAAATAAACTTTTAAGATATTTTCATGCGATAATGTAGCTGTGTAAACTTCTAATATCTGCTCGATTTATCAAGACATCACATATTTGCATAAGTGCTCTAACGTTTTCGGAGATGCCTGTTACCCACCAGCTGACCGAATACCTGGACTGGCCATTGGGCATTTACCCGGCATTTGCCCGGTGGGCCAATGGTGATTTTTCATTTTTATGTTAGTTTGTTTGTTTTTGTAATGGTATAAACAATGAAAGGTGGTGGATTAGCCAGCTGGTAATAATCAACTCTGGGCTGGACCAATTACAATACATCCGTATTGAGGGGAAAAGACTTCAGCGAGAATAAAAAAGACACAAAGCTGGAGTTATTCTGTGTCTTAGCTGCCTCTTCTCTCCTCATTCTCCCTCCCTCTCCTGTTGCTACTTCAATCATGAAACTGATCAATGATCAGCTGATCGTCTCTCTTGTTTGTTTATCTCCCACTTTGCGCCAGAAACAGGAAACCAGCGGATGTTGCGCTAAACAACAACAGCAGCACGTTCAAAATTGATCAGCTGTTGTTAGAATTTATTTAAAATTAATTTCTAGTATCAGCTGATGTTTGCTGGAGCCATACAAATCATACATATATACCAACAAAACAGTGTACATCACTGTCACAACAGCGTTTGTTTTCGTTCAAAGGCTTTATGGTTTTTCCAATAATACCTGGTGGTGTAGTCGGTGATTTTTTTGTCAGTTCAGCCTTATATATTATGTTTAACCCGAGTTCCCACCCGGTCAGCTGGTGGGTAACAGGCATCTCCGAAAACGTTGGAGCACTTATGCAAATATGTGATGTCTTGATAAATCGAGCAGATATTTGAAGTTCACACAGCTACATTCTAACATGAAAATATCTTAAAAGTTTATTTTGTGTCCCACAAAGAGTAATATTTCAAACTCCGCCACTCTGTGTTCCTCCGCCACTGCCTCGTTTGAGCTTTGGACGAAATGGATTCTGGGATATTGCATTTCGTCCTTTCGAGCTGATTGGAGACAAAAACAGCCAATCAGATTTTTTTGCATCCAAGTCTGTGATTGGCTGGTTTTGTGGCACAAATATAACGGTGTACAGAAAGAGTTGAGCGTGCACGGGCAGAAATGTTGAGAGCGTGAGCGACACATTGCGAGCGCAAATACAAAAACTGAGCGAGAGGGGCTGCTATTGTGCGTGTGTATATGGATAATAGCAAACACGGATATATATTTTTTGCATGCAGCAATGAATTTTGTTCACTCAAATTCAGCTTTTCTTCGCTCAAAATAAATTTCTCCTCAAAATGCAACACTTGCACCTGCAAACCTTTTTTACGTGCGCTCAGAATAGTGGCACAAAAATAACGCCATACAAATCCACTGGGCACTAAGTACGTGCTAGAATAACACTCACCATTTAATGTGATTTCAAACGCTCCTGTTGACATTAACTGGTTTTCAATCATGTTGCTGAGGAAGAACACCATCATGCAGGCATAAATCTGATGGAGAGGAAAGATTTCTTTTATTTAAACAGAGTCTGCAATGTTCAGTGAGCAGAAATTAGAACAAAAACCCCACAGGATAAAAGTGTAGTAACAGGTTAGCATGTAGCTGCTTTAAAATATGACGTTCATGCCATCCGTTAGTGTAGCGGTCCCCAACCTTTTTTTGCGCCACGGACCGGTTTATGCCCGACAATATTTTCACGGACCGGCCTTTAAGGTGTCGCGGATAAATACAACAAAATAAAACTAGTACCGGTACCGAAAAAAAAGAAGATTTATTCATAACACACGTGAAAACATCCAGGAAAACCGAGTTAATGATAAAAACGATAACAAAATGACGCTGAAAACAGATAAAAATCCTGAAAACCATACATTTCACACCTGAGCCTCAACTCTCGCGGCCCGGTACCAAACGACTCACGGACCGGCACCGGTCCGAGGGTTGGGGACCGCTGCGTTAGTGCAATTCAGTAGTCACTCTCAGTGGAGTAACACTTGCCAATATGTTAACATTGTGAAGTATATGGCTATTTCTCAAAATAAATACATTTTAAATCCAAGTAACATATGGGCTCCTGCAGTTATGCCGTTAAGACCTTACTGCAGGTCTAAGTTTTGTTTTATTTGTTACCCGTCTGCAGTTCGCATGACAGGGACTGACAGAGTTGTGCATGCCTGTTTTTGACGCACACTCTTGAGCAGCTCTCCCCATATTGGCTGATGAGATTACAGTGCAGTAGGATTACACAACAACAAATGACAGGGCCTGGCACAGTCATTAAAACCAGATTTCTGCTCTCAAGCCAGCTGATTTAGTGATAGCAGTCTAGATTCATGTTAAATATCATGCGAAAGGATTCCATGCATATACCAAAAGCAGCTTTAAAATCAAACACATACTCAGTGGAAGAAAAACTTAAGATAGTCTTTGTTATCAAACATATGTGGCTTAGAAGCAATTTTAAAAGAACAAATTCACTAGCAAAACCAGCCCAAACCAAAATGAATAAGTCTTTATTGTGTATTTAAAGGCAAGAGTTGCTGTTATGCGCTTGGGTTTCAATGGCACAAAAATAGTTTTTAATCTTTTTCAGCCTTCTGTTAAAATGCAAGAACGACCATTATTGCAGGAAGGCTTTTGGGATTTGCCAGGTCTCTAACCCTGGAGATAACAAATCCAAGCCAAACAATACTTAACAAAACAACCAGAAGCCACCAAATGAAGAGCTAATGAAATCCTGCGGGTTTTAGTTGTACTTGGCAGCCTGTAAGTAAACGGAAACTAGAGCCCACCTTTCTTCATTTCTACATGCTACCCACGCCTGTGCTATCTGCAATAACTTGCCAAAACAACGTGCAGCTCCATCTACTGAAAAGCCAGAGTCTGCCGTCTAACACGCTGTTACACATAAAAACACTACAGTAAAAACGTTCCCATAAGGACACAGTTTTGATTCCAGGAAACCTTACCTTATTTCCTTGGCCCCATTCCCACATTCCGGGGGCTTGCATACCAAAGAGAGCGAATGGGTCCCTGCCGATGATAATCAGCCCAATCACCAGCAGTTTGAAAACAGACAGGAAGGAAGCAACGTGTCTGTGGAAACAAAACAAAAATATGTTTAGATATGGATTTGAATACAGCTCTTATACGTGATAGCATAAAGCAGACAGAGCTTGTTACTGAAGTAAAATCTCTCCAAAATCTTTAGTTTTACATTGTGAGACATTGAAAACAATGGTTAAAGACTCTGAGGGGGCTTGATACCATCTCCATTTCTTTTGCACAGCTTTTCTCGTGTGTATTCATTAGAAGCCCAGAAAAATACCTAAGAGTCTCAGTAACACCACACCTTAACTACAACACCTGGGACTGCTACACAAATACATCTCACATGTAATACAAATACAATCCAATTCTCCAGGCAATGATTCCTCAAAATGCCACAGACTAATTATTCAGAAACCAAGTTATAGTCCATCTAAAACGGTAAACACAAAGAAACTGTTCCATAGCAACTAGAATACAATGAGAAAGATTTCATGTGTTATTTATAAGTTCTCTTTTGAACTTTATTATCATAAGTCACAGTGCTGATTGTTGTACAGATGGACTTGTTGGTTTAGCTAAATACCTAATGTTCTGATGCAAGTCTTGATGCATGCTCAATCATCCAGGTAAGTAAATCCCAAAAAGTTGATTCTGTTCATCTGGATGTAGTGTTTTCAGTGGGAGAAACATTTCATCACTCATCCAAGTGACTTCTTCAGTCTCAGCTGACTGCAGGTTTCCCCAACCTTATAAACAGTGCATTGCATTGCATTATAACTGAAACCAGCCCACTGATTGAATAATGGGCTGTTAGGTCAGTTCCTTGATCATTAATATGCTGGTTTTAGTTACTATGCATTTACGCATGTCATAGTGCCTGGTACTTTTTTTAGTAAATACTTGACCAGGGGTCTAAGCGATCCGAGCAGGTACTAAAATGTGACATCATCAGACTGCATGCCACCGATTGGCTGGTCAGTAGCATCACTTATCTCGTTCACAAAAATCAAAATCTGGAAATGAGAGAAACTGCTACAAAAACAACGCTGTGTTTCCAGAGTCTAGCGTTCACATCGTGGGATGCTCAGACGTGGTGCTATGACTAGGGATGGGTATTGATAAGATTTTCACGATTTCGATTCCATTTTCGATTCTGTTTAACGATTCGATTCTTTTTTTAAAAAAAAAAAAAAGGAGAACACTAAGGTCGAATAGCTTAGAACTTTTTATATCTTCTCTTTGAACAAGATAAAAATTTAGGAGTAACATGGCCTTACAAACCCAACAGTGACATCTTAAGAGATCCAGCCTACGGCTCTTCAATGGGGTATCACAGGGTCCCCAGGACATTAAATAAAAAAAAAAAAAAAAAAAAAAAAAAAAAAAAAGTAAAGTAATAAAATAAATATTCTTCTGTAGCAATAACAAAGTATAACATAAATTATTCTGTAGCAATTACACAAGAATATCCAGTAATGTTCCTGCCTACAATTAAACACATTCACTTACCATCTGCTGTGGCAAATGGGTGCAAGCCTTTTACCACAATCTTAGCCACTGCTCTGTGACATTCGTCTATCCTGGCCTGAAAGGAGATGTTAACGGTAGACTGCAGCGAGAACTGCCAGCATCTGAGCCAGACTGTCTGTCTGTCTCTCTCATCATGATCACCTAAATGCGCAGTAATGGCAGGTTTTGTAATAAGGCAGATCGCGCTAACATAATATGCACTGTTAGTTGATTATTTACCTGCCACATTAACGGGAGAGGACGTGCAAACGTTACCGCTGCTGCTGGGTCCGAAGCGGAATTAAAAACACGACATTCATTTAAGGTTATCGCGTGTTTTGTGAGCTTTTCCATATTCGTAGTGTTTCCTCCCTTAAATGAAATGTCTACTTTGCAAGTATTGCAAGTTGCCCTGTTGTCATCTGTTCTCATAAAGTATAATCAAACTTTTGAGCGTTTGAGCCGCCATGTTTCCTGCCAGGTAAATGACGCTCCGCAACGTGGTGACGTCATTCGGGGCGACTGGAATCGATAAGGGAATCGTTTAAAAAAAATGGCAAACAACTCCAAGGAATTTAAACAGTGGGAACCGGTTCTCAACAAGAACCGGTTTTCGATACCCATCCCTAGCTATGACGACAGTCACGTGTGTTAGGTACCACTGCTTTGTAATAGAAAACCAGTTGATCCAAGTCTAGGTGTGGTAATCCATGGCCAGTAGGTACTAATGGAAAAGGGGCTTAGGTACCAAAGTACTTGGTACTACAACCCAATGGAAAGTCCTTGAAAATGAGTTGAGCCATGGCGAGCTAATCTTAGTAGGTACGAGTGGAAAAGGGCTATAAGAAATATGGGAAGTGGTGGATTTGGTCATTTGGAACAGATTTTTCATTACCCTCCCAAGTAAGGCTACATTACTATTAACTAATACCTAATAGACCATTACGTATGTCATATAATCCTACACCATAACAAAGCTATACATTTTTAAAAACTGAAGGAAAAAAAGTGCATGTCCCCACCCACCCATTTACATTTCAGAAGATTTCTGACTTCATTTATGTTGTTTCTTTCTTTTGTTTCTTTTTTTTTTTTTAATCTTTATAGTTTTTAAACTTCTATGTCTGTAGCTTTTTGACCTGTTATATCTTGTGAAACAAATTTATCTGTAATACTGACCCTGCATTAACTTAAAATGTGACAAATAAAACTAAAACACTAAAATAGTATGACATTCCACTTAATTTACATTTAAATACTTTAGCTGAAACCATCACATCCATGCCTGTACTGTATACACCAAGGAAGGTATGCAACTTCAGCCCCATGGCCTGAAAATTTAAGCAATTAAGGAATGCATCACAGTTGTTTGGATTTCCTGCGGAGAGTACCCATTTAACATCTTTAAAACTTGGGAATGCAAAATGAAGTAAGCTGGAGTAAAATTAGCCCGGTTCATCTAACAATTTATCTATTGCTGACATTTCGATTTGATTTGTAGACATTTTCTTCATTGGAGTGATTTTAGGACACTGGATCAAAACATCTTTAAAAAAGGACAGCAGTTTAAGCAGTGTCTACCAAAACTACCAGACACCAATCCATGGCCAGATATGTTCGTGCTTGAGAATTTCACTTCCTTAGACAAATCACGGCTAATCCCAGGGAGCTTTCAGCCCACTTTAATAAGGCTCGACGTAATCCACTTGTAACAAGGCAGGCAATCTTTCGCTCTCGCTTACCGATACATGGGAACAGGAAGATAGTTCTCCCCTTCAATGCGGATGTCTGGGTACCGCTGGTACAAGGCCTGCGTGTACTCCTCAAACACCCGCTTGTATCCTCAGGAAATGCTGTGGGGGGAAACAAGGACACTGCTAGAAAGCCGAGCACAGTCTAAAGTCAAAACAGGACAGGCTAACAAAGGTTACGTTGATGATTTAGCACGAAGATTTGAATTTTAAACTTCTCTGTTGGTCATTTACTCAAAAGTTTTATATGTGACTTGGCAGCAGCGCGTTATCATACATGAAAGCTGCATGTTCACCTTTGTGGGCTGTGTTTGCTTTAGTGACTAGCTTATTTACATTGCAAACGTGGCCTTAAAAAAAATACTTTCCTCGTACACAAACGTCAAACAAAGTGAGAGTTTTCAGGTTAGCACACCGCCTCCTGGTCAGGTTAATATTTAGAGTAGTTAGTGGACTAATTTGCCTAAAATCTCCAAGTCTATCAGCGAAAACAATATGTTAAATTTACCAACAATAACTGCAGACCAGTTATTTTACTGTAATCTGGGGGGGAAAAAATCCTGTCGTCGTAGCGTAACAATGATAACACATTAACATAACCTACACACAGTAGACGGTTTATTAAAGGTTTAACAGCGGAAGTGGAAGCCATGTTTTCCACCAAATGTTTACGAAAAAAGTGCAAAAAATTATCGACTTCCAGAAAATGATTTCAGTAGAGCTTTTGACAACTGTTTATTTATTCAGTTTGAACAACCCGGAGCGTTGTTATTTCCTAACAAACATCCGGTAAATTAACCTCCTATCGGCGAGCGTTTATTTTAGGCCTGCGACACTGTTAGCCGGGGGCTAGCGTGCAATGACTCGCCAGTTTTTTGGCTCATTTGCTTACCAGATTTGAAACCTGAGAAGAGGTCCAGTGGCAAACTGCATCTTCATTTTCTTTATGCCGCTGCTGTCACCAGCCGTGGCACAGCACAGGGAAAACACCCCCAAAACCAGGAGCGAGAACCGTATCCACTTCATGGCTATCCTCTTCGACGGTCTCTTCCTTAACCCGTCGTACGCAGGCAGGTTAATCTGTACATTTCGCTTCTGGTTGGTCCCTCCTTTTCCTCTTCATCCAATCGCAGGTTTTAACTAGTACTGGTTTCATCTTTAGCACCACCTCCCGCTCTGGCAGTTCAACTGATTGACAGAGCCTTTGGGCTAATAAAATATAACAACATGGATCACCCCATCTTAACCTCCTAAGACCCGAACTCTTCTACGGCATGCATTTTTAATTTCTCTTTGATATTTGGGCATATTGGGGCCCAATGAACGTAAAACCAAAGAATTACCACATTTTCTTTACCTTATTTTTGTTAAGAAAAATAAGAGCCCCATATGAGGATATTCGTTTAAAATTTTGATAGAACAGTAGCAGTATATAACCTTGTAAGTGGAAATCAGGCCCCTGTAAAGCAAAATTGAGTATTTTGGTCTAAATAACCCAAAATGTGATGTCCACATATGTGGATGCCAGGTCCTAGGAGGTTAAAGATGGGATATTTCCTTAGTGGGTGTTTTGATAATAGTGTTGCAGCTGATCGGATACCTACTAAGGCCATATGGAGCAACACTTACACTGGCAAAATTCATGGAGTCATTGTGCACCATCATTCCCCCTTTTGAGATCAAAGTCTCATTATAGGATAGGGGCCATCAAAATGTTATATTGATTTTAAGTTAGCCTTCCCTCACAGGGGCCAAGTCAAATAATAGAAGCAAAATATTCTATAGCAGCTATTTGCTTTTACAAAAAACAAAAACAAAAAAAACCCAGAAACCATCAACTTAGTCATTCAATTATTTATAATTATTTATACAGAGCCACATCTGACCAAGAATAAATCAATTCTGTTGAAATTTCAAATCTGAATCATAGTTTTGAAAGAGGTGAACTATGTTCACCTATGATGCAGAAAAGAAATCATACTGCATTCTTAGTGGTGGTATAATTTATTTAATGAGGTGCATAGACAACTTCAATGACCAATTCCATCAAGAATGAGCCCTCCAAAACTTGTCTCGATTTTTTAATGTACATGTATCCAATTCTGCACTAGAAATGAGCTGTCTGCCTAAAATATAAAATCACATATTTAATGAATAGTGTTCAAAAACATTTTATTGAATACACAGAAGTTAATACAATGAAACAAATATAGTAAGAACAAAACACAATTTTCTAATAAAACAGCTCGTTACTCAGAAGAGAAGGTTTTCTGCTTGATTTAGTGATTCAGCCTCGCTGATCGCTCCTGATCCACAGCAGACTGCAAAGCCATCACTGTCTCTGTGGATGAAACAAATGAATGTAAAGCACACCAAAGTAAATCCTTTCTTAATCCTTTGTCAGGCTATACATTTAATTTTGACAAAACAAGATGACTGTTTGGCATCTATGCATTTTTCTCCCAATCTCACCCTGAAAATAATGACTAAATACAGCAGGAAAGTGTTTAGAGAGGTCACATTTGGAAACGGTTTTTCTTTCTATAGTAACAAAATTCTTTTTACAAGCCCTAGGTATTGCCCCCTGGTGGCCATTAAAAAGAATAGAATTTTAAGACAGAGTCTACACCTTTATTTAAAACAAAAAAACAAACAAAAGAAAAAAAAGGCTGGAGCTGTGTTAGAAGGGGTAAAGTTTTGTGTAATGAGCAAGCAGATTTAGTACATTACATTAACAAAACAAATCAAGCAATATTTTGGTTGGTACAAACCCAATAACTTTTTGGAATGATCAACCAGATTGGAGAGTCCTTCCTCGATGTTGTATGAGATTTGGCCCATTTCTTGTACGAGGTCACCTCCCCTCTGAGTAGAAAAAAATAAAAAATAAAAAATAGGCGAAATTACTAATTTAAAAAAATAAAATGACATTGTAACTTGAATCCTGGGAAAAAACATACAAAGTTAGGAAAACTCTACCTTGAGCTCTGAATAAACTTTCTCCTCCAGCTCAGCCACCTGAGATATGGCATCATACACACCGGTATCCAAAACTGATTCCTACATCACAAAAAGAGTGACAAGTTAAATCTGAGAAACTTCCACACAGGTTATAACTGGATTCATGCTGTGCAAGCTTACCTCTTCTGAGGAGCTATTCATTGGCTCCTGTGTCTTAGGTGCTTCACTGGCTTTGGAATTGCCATTAAGTTCCTTCACTCTGCAGAAAATGTTTCAAGCTTCATCATACAATAAGGCGACTGAGAATTCCCATTAGAAAAAAAAAACAAGCCCACAGATTCAGAGCTTCATATGCTAAATACATACCTGTCAGCATAGCGCAATGTGTTCATTGTATATTCACATGAGGTCATACCTGGAGACACCATAGCAATCTGTGAAACAAAGAAAAATTTTTATTTGATGTGGATTTCAAAATATCCAATGCTGAGAGGAAGTCAAATTTGGTGTGGTAACATACCATGCAGGTCCTGGACTTCTCTCCAATGAAAGAATCCCTGAGGACTTTGGTCAAAGTGCTCATTCGGAAAGGAATGTGATCACTGTTCTTTCCCAGTGAACGGATACACTCCTACAGGATACAAGAGAGGAAACAACAGCGTTTTGAGTTGCTGTGCATACATATTTAATGGAGAGAAAACAGAGTACTTCTGCCTTTTAATCAGCCATCGCTTACCTTGAGAGCCAGAAGGCTGCGGTTGATCTCGGCAGTCTCAACTAAAGTACTCCGGTCATTGCTGCTGACATCTGTACCACGCTCATTGCCAGCCAAATCGATCAGTGAAAACTTGCCGTGCAGCGTGGTAGCACGGTCATTGCGCCGAAGAACAATTTGAAGGATTGCATGAGAGCGGGATGAGTTGGCATTGGCTGAGGTTTGGCCCGACGTTCTGGAAAAGACAGTGAGATTCTAACTTAGAGTTTGCCTACCTACGGTACACTAATGGGTAATTAATACGTTTTTGTGCCCTTTCAGCCACAAAGAAAAATGCACAAGGAAACATCAAACACATTCTTGATACTAAACTACCTGCATGAACTGCCAATCTGTATCATCTTGATGACCTCCTCTGCTGAGGTCACATAGACCTCTTCGAGGCCGACCACCTGAACCTGTTGTCGTTCATCTTCCAAAACACGCAGCTTGGCCTTCTTATGCAGCAGGTCATACACCTAAATAAAAATAAATAAAGGTCTAGTTTGCTATATGGATTAATTGAACACGTGGATTCAATAGATATCTTCTGAGTGAAGGGTGTTCCCTTCACGTCTTCCTACCTTGCCGTTGTAAATCTCAAAGAAGCTGACGTAGGCAGAGAGATCCAAATTAGCATACCTCCTGTGGTGGAGGTAGGCAAAAACATCCTGGGCTAGAAGTGAATAGACTCAAATTATGACAAAGTCTGTTTTTTGTACAAAATCCAGTTGTTTCATTTAAGGTCCTACCTGCTAATGCGTAGATGCCTTTAGCACTGTTCTGCTGCTTCCCTGTGAAATCACCTCCCATTGTCTTAAAAACAAATAAAGACTTTGAATAAATTCCACATTTGCAAAATTGTGCTTCAAACCCCCCCCCAAAAAAAACCAAAAAAAAAAAAAAACCCCTCAAAATCTTAGATCAAGTGGAGACTTACATGAGTCTTACCACTTCCTGTCTGGCCATAGGCAAAACATGTTGCCATACCACCTTCAAAAATGGACTGGACTAAAGGTTTAGCTGTGAACCTAAAAGGAAAATCAGAATTTTAGTCATCATAACATTAACAGGAAAATTACAGCATGTATAAAAGTATACATCGAGTCTCCATTGTACTGGTTAATGTCCCAGTTGAAAAAGCTAAGTTAGAAAATGTACAATCAGAGCCACTGTTGGCTTAAAGGAAAAATTAGGTAGTTACTTGTAGACAAGTTCATTGGTGGCGGTCTCATCAAAGGAGTAGTCAAAGTGGAAGACTTGATTGTCCAAGTACTTGGTGAGGTCCACCTTGTGTTTTGGCTCATGGACCAGTAACGCACCTTTCCCAGGTACAGACACCACATCAATCTCCTTTTTATTAATCTCTACAATACACAAGAGTATCGGAGTTAGTGTATAAACATGGCAACTGTTTTCTCTCCCTCAATTACTCCTTTATATTCAGATGATAGAATAGAGAATCTACAAATTATTCCTGACCTACCCTGCTTGTTAAAGGGCCGCTTGCGAACACACACACAAATCCTTTGGGGCTCAATCTTAAAAAAAGGCAAGAGATGTGCAGAGAAATGACTGTGCTACAGTTTGCAAAGCTACAATAAAACTTTCTGGATGGAACATTGTAAGTCCATGTTTAAACCTACCGTTTCAGTAGTTGATAAGGGTGTGATTTCCAAAGTCGCTCTGAAATCCTGAATCATCTCAAAGAACTTCTGGTTGGGCCGGGAACCTTCCAGAAACTATAAAGACAAGCAAACAAAAGGTACTGTAACAAAATGAGGAGTAGTTTTGCTCATGTTTAAAACAATTTACATAAAAAAAAAAATAATAATAATAATAATAAAAATGGTTGAAGAAATCTTTCACCTTTCCCCTCTTGGTTTGCATATCTGGGGGCTTTACAACACAAGAGAGCCTTTTATTGCCTTTGTTCAACTCCACGGGAGCCACAGATTTCCTCCTGCCTGAAACGTGAAAAACCAAACAAACAATATACACACTGAATATACACACACACACTGAAATAAATAAATAAATAAATGAGATGTTAACACCTAATACCAATAAAATGGTAAGGTTACATACCTTTAACTGTGGATGGAGGAGGCATTTTCTCAGGTTCATCATTTTGCTTTATGGCCTCAGGAACAAAAGGCTGCAAAGTCGCTGGTTGTGTATCATTCTTTTTACGCTGCTGATTCGGAATTACTAGATGACAAAAAACAAATATAATTCAGATTTAACAGAAGGAAAAGACCAAAATATTTCTTCATACATTTAAAGTACTCAGAAACTTATTCAAATACATTTTAACAGGTACATGATATGACTTTGTACCCTGCAGATAACCAAATGAATATGGCATGGTCACCAACAACAACATGTTGTTAAATGAAACGGATGTGGCTCTGTTATGATTTTTTAAAATGCGTTATGCATTTTAAAAAATCTTTTTGTTTTCTGTTTTAAATGAATAAGTAAATCACAACCAACCAGAGTTTTTGAGGACTGGTGGTGGTGGGGGCTCGGGATGTATGGTTTCTGGGTTAGCTGAAAAGGATTCTATAGCTGAGACTGGTCCTTGAACAGAACCTGGAGCCTGAAACATACACGTCTGCCGAGCCTGGGACCGAGTAGCAACTGAAAGTGACACAAAACCAAGTCAAACTGCTGAAATATGCGTTTATGCAATTCAGACTGATTATTACCAGCATTATTGATCTGGATTAAGACAGCCACTACTGGTATAATGGAGGAGAAGGAGGAGGAGGAGAAGGAGAAGAAGAAGAAGAAGAAGAAAAAAAAAAAAAAGCTGTACGAGGCTGTGTGGCAAAACACAAGTGACACCAACAGTAAATTCACCACTTATTTTTCTAAAAACAGAACAACCAAATTAGACATCCACAGTGGTAGAAAAGTGTGTTTTAAGTGAATAACAAAGATATGAAAACACTAATGTGCTGGTCATTAAAATGGTTCTAAGTCATAAAAAAAGGACTTAGAGGCCACTGTACATGCACTGTTTATTCTCCAATGAACTGATCAACCAGTGATAACAATCAGCGGTCCTTTTTATAGCACGATCTTATTTCTCAACAGGCAGAATTTAAGGACGAAGAGACAAAAAAAACAAAAAACAACCCCCCCCCCCCCCCCCAAAACAAACAAACAAAAAAAAAAAAAAACCATTGCTGCATATGCATATACAATCACCCAACACCTAAGTGTGTTTGATTTGCATCCCTTGTGCGTTATTATTAATCTAATGTACATCTAAAATCTGGGAGCAGAGGTCAGCTCTTGCAGGACTGTCACTCCTCGCCCTTGCACCCATAACCAAAACAGGACAGATTTGCTTTAACAAAAAACATGCACGCCGTGCCGACCTGACTCTTCAGTTCTTGTGACTGCCGTAGTAGAAGCTTTTGGAAGGAAAGAAGCCATTAGGCAAGAGTACTTAACATTTACACCTGACACACACAGAGAATCAATATTTACATACAGGAGGCAGGTGCAGGAATCCTAGAGGAGCGCAGTCGACCCTCGTATTTCTACAGAATAAAAACAGAAAGAAAACTGTATAATGCTCAGTCCAGTCAGCCACTTAACTCCCTCATAAGAAGCACCGTGTACTTATGTGTAATATAAGTTATTAGAAGATCATTCTGTATGTAGTTACATCAAACAGTATAAAAGCAGGGGGAGATTTTTAAATCCAGATGATGTATTTAAAAATCATCTGGCGTTTATCACTTATAAAACAAACAAAAATGCTCAATTTGAATTAATCCACTGTCTTAAGGTCATCAACGTGTGGAGTAGAGCATTGCTTCAGGTTTGCTCACAGGAAGTGTTCATTTACAACTACAGTTGAGTTCCTTTTGGATTACACCTCATACAGCATAAGGCTTCTACTGAACATTCAAATTCAACTCACATGCACCCTTACCTGAAATAAGGGTCAACTTAATGTCACAGGAGAGGCTACACAAGGAAGCAGGATCATCTAACCTTGCTGTCATCTGGTGACTGACAGCAAGGTTAATGTAATAAATTATGAGAAAAAACAATGTAGGCTAGCACTTACCTTTTCTGGAACACGAGTCGGTGGGTCAGGAGTTGAGCTTGTGATTGAATTTATAGGGTCCAAAACCTCTGGATTGAGTATACATAACTCACTTAGATCAATCTAAAACACAGAAGAAGAAGCAGACTCAGCATATAGGATATGTTAATGTATACTTGGTTGATATCACCTCAGTTACGACATTACTGACCCCCTTTCCACGGCACATGTTCCTCTCATGCCACTCAACCATAACTGTGGACTTGTCAACGGATTTCACGGTGGCCGAATGGACTCGACCTAGTTCACGTACATAAAAAAGCATGCCTGAGTTAAACTCACCGCACACGGGAAGTACAAAAACACATAATACGAACGGATTTAATGCAACATGAGCTCACCATCACTGCGGCTGATCTGGACAGAGAGTCCAACGAGAAGTCGGGACAGGCTGTTCTCCATGATAGCGCCTTCTTAAAAAGCTGAAAATAATGAAGGTAACGTTAGCGTATTAAGTATCCAACTCATTCTCTACCAGTTGTGCTGTCGTCGCTGTGAAAATATGCCGCCTTTTCATGGAAACGTAAAGTTTGATAAAACCAAACCGTCAGTTGTTTCCATTTGTTTGTTTTTAGTTTCTTTCAAGATAAAAATCACACTTACCTTTCACCCGTACCAAACTCAACAGCGCCCAGAATTTAAACTGGCGTTATTTCCGAGTATTTAAGAATCTGATTGGTCTTCGTCATTTCATAGAGTCCGGCGTTCTTCTTCTACGGATTTATAGGTGGTCTTTAAATTGATGTTACACTGCCACTCATCGGACAAGTTAGGAAGAACCGCTACAGTTGTGCAAATCTAAGAATTAAAGTTAAAGTTACCAAATACTCGTCACTGATATTTATCCTGAACTCAACTAAATTTTATTTTCTAAACCTTAACTGAAACTGAAAATAAACATGATATAAAATCATTATACAACCAGCAATGGTTTTAGCAATATATTTCTGCATGACTTTATCTGTCTCACATATCAGTTGTAGCCCTTTGATTTACAACATTGTTTTGGTTCATTCCCCCCCCCCCCCCCAGGCATTTCTTACACACTTAATCAGTTAATCAGGCTGAGATCTGGACTTTGACTGGGTCATTGCAACACATTTGTTCTTTTCTTTTTCTGCTATTCTCGTGTAGATTTGGTGCTGTGTTTGGGATCATTGTCCTGCTGTATGCTGTAATTTTGGCAAACCTTTAGCTTGTCATTGCTTCACATTTGACTCTAGAATACAGAGGAGGTCGTGATCAACTTAGTGACTGCCCTAGTCCTGTGGCTGCAAACCAAGCCTTACTCATCACCCCTCCATCACTGTGCATTGCAATTGTTGTGAGATGTTTGTCCTGATATGCTGTGTTTGGTTTTCAGTGTGCATTATGACCAAAAATCACCACTTTGGTCTTTTCTGTCCAACAGACATTGTTCCACAACTCTTGTGGTTTGTTGAGATGCAACTTTGGGAAAGTCGTGTTGCTGTGTTCTTTTTAGAGAGAATAGACTTTCCCCTTTCAAATCTTCCAGACAAACCTTATTTGTTCAGTATTTTTCTAATCGCAGTTTAACATTTAACATCCTAACGGAGGACTGTAAAGTCTGAAATGTAGCTTTTGGATTTTTTGCAGTTTCTGTGAGCATTGCATGACCTTGACCTTGGGATGAATTTCCTGAGATGTCCGCTCTTGGGAAGATTGTAACATTGTGTTAACACACACCTGAATGCTCCAGACCAGCAAAGTACCAAAACCCCTATTTTCATAGTTTGGTCACACTTGCAGATGCTTAATTAACGACACATGCATTTGATTGGCAGCACCTGGCTGTTACTTACCCTCATAATTCCTTTGGAAAGAGTAGGAGTGTAGTTAGTTTTGACAGGACTGTATCTACTTATTTGGTAGAAAGTCCAGACTACTCCCACTCGCTTCAAATGTAGCAGTGCAGCCTAGAGTTTAACTCGCTACAGATCACTATGAGATGTGACATTAAAAATAATGACAGAAAACAGACCGATGCATTTCTCAGAATTCACATTTGCCACATTATGGAGTAATTAGACTTTCAGCAATACAACATTGCACTATGACACAGTGATTTTGTTATCTTAACATGAACAGGCTAACAACTGTTTACATGTAGATCACATAAAACACTGTTCTGTGCAAGATTTTATTTTAAATTTTGAAATACTTTTTAGATCATAGGAATATTACCAATGAAACCTAAACAACAAATTTAGAGACATTACAAGTACAGACTTTAGTCCTGTTTTCCATAGTCCAATGGCAGCCATGCCGATATTGGACTATTGATTTGGCACATCCGTACAAAATATAATAAAAATGCTGCAAACAAATATAATTGCAGCTTTTTTCAGTGGGAGGCTATTTTTAATAGGGTAGGGGCATTATCATGACATCACTGAAACCAAACAGGCCTCTTTTAATATTACATTTATAGATATTCCAGTCCGTGAACACATCCCTGATCATTCCACAGTGATCCCCAAATGTGCTAAAAGCTGATCTAATTGGCCTATTGCATTTCATGCTTGCGACCACAAGAATCCAGTGTTTATCCACACGCTGCCTCTCTTCTCACACTCACTGCAAACCAGGCACAACATTTCAGTCCTCCGTGACATCAACAATCAGGGACAGCTGGAGAATGACCCATAATGCAGTTCAGCCTTGCCTTCAGTGTGGGAGGCTTCCCATTTTTTTCTCTTTTCTTTTTCACCCCTTAGCCTCCCCACTACGTGCCCACACCCTCTCAATTTTCAAACCTCCTAACTATACACAAGCTAGACTTATGTATACACATTCTCCACGAGCGAACGCTGACACATGACAAATCAAAGCTCTAATAAACAGCTTGCGCTGAACAATTTCCCCACCACCACCAAAGGACGAAAAATAAACAAATCCCTGTCGGTTGAGCATCCAGGCCATTTGGTAGGTCTGTCTGTTGATGACTGGGTGGCCCAGGGCTGCTTGGTGTGAGGCCTGGGATGGAGCCACAACTGTTTCCTGTGGGCAGTCCAACCCCCAGAACCTCTCCACAACTGGCTTAGTGGGTGGTATTCCCCTCCTCCCTTTTTTTCCCCTCTCATCCCCTAAACCTCTAGACCCTCCTCTCCCTCCTCTCCTTTCCAAGCAGTTCTCCTTCCCCCTTTTCCTCCCCTTACTCTGTCAGTCCATCCATTCTCACAGCCATAGTCCTCAGCTCAACACTTCCCCAGTGGCCTCAAGTGGACCGAGTAAGATAAGAAAAAATGTAAAGAAACCTTGTCTCTGTGTGCACTTAGTCCAAGTATGCCCTCATCATTTACATAAAGCTAAAAACTGTCACAAAGGTGTGATTTTTGCCTGATTACAAAAACATTTGGGGGGGTTAGTAAAGTATCACACATCCTCATCCACATTTTCTTCTTTTTAACATATATATTTAAAGCTATAACACATTGTTTCTCTTTTTCAAGCTTTAAACTACAAAATAAACCATGAACCAGCTGACAGTGCACATCATTAAAATGTTCTTTGAATTGACTCACTCGGTGATGATGTTTTATCACTTCACATGTGTCTGTCCCAAAACTGAGCATGAGCTCTTGTAAATGCACATCCTGTTATACACAGGCTAGGTCACGGGAATGTGAAATAATGTAACAAAACAGTAGCATCTGTGGCTTTATGCTTTTGTTATTTTCATATACCTTTGTGCGTGTTTATTCAGATTTTTCTCATGACTTTGTGACTGTTGCGGAGAATGTCTCGCACATGTTGCAGAGACTTCAGGGTGGGCTTTCCCTTCAAGCAGCCAGCTCTGTTCCACATTTGTTTGTTCATACTGATAAGGGTTCAATACTTGGCTGAAAAACACTAGAAAAAAACAAACTGAAAATTGGGTTTTTGAGTTCAAGTCTCCTCTTTTAAACACCAAAGTTGGCCTCAACACTGTCATGCCACGCAAAGATCACAGTTGCCGAAAGGACACAGCGGCATTTTTAGGTGCTGGCTTCACAGTGTCGATTGTTGGTGGTGTTTGATCCGAAGAAGAACGCAGTCTTGTATCTGTTGGCCCTGTCACTGTTTAACCGCTCCCCTTTTTTCCACCCGTCCAAAAGCATATTTTCTCAGTGTAAAGAAAATTGGCGGAGGCCGTAGCTCTGTTCCTCTATACAGACTAAATAAACATGCACATGCATACTGTACGTGAGCTGAGCACACTTATAAACCACCCAGGAAGGCTGACAGATGAGGAGAGGAGCAGTGAGAGAAACAGAGAAGGAAAAACTGAACTACTTTTTCATATTCTTTCTTTTTTGTATGGTATTAATAGCTATAATAATTCTGTAACCCTTGCCAAACCTAACACTAATATGAAATTAGGTCTTTAGAATAAGTTTAGCATTTGGGTGTAAGCTGTCGGCGAGCATTAGTCAGTTTTTCCCTAAATATGAAGCGGACTTTAATTCTGTGTCAGCCCTATAGTGATGCTGAAATACTGACCAATGAGGCAGTTCGTAGTGGGCATGTGATTTGCTATAATCATGTCTGTAATGTGTGGTTTTATCAAATGGTTTTCATCTTTTTTATCTTTCTAAGATAAAAACCCTAAATATATAGGGTCTGTATTGCATTTTACAACATGACCAGCAGAGAGCAATATAACTACAAACAGAACTGACAGCATGCAGTCAGGTACAGCTAACTGTGGGATTTGAAATAAAAGTGCTGACAGGACTCAAGATCCAGTATTAGAATGCAGGTTTTCTTCTTTTCCATAGCATAGCTTTGGGTTGGTACGTGCTGTTCCATAACTGAACCCACTGCGCATCCAGCAGGGAATTAAATCTTCTCAAGCCAGAGAGCTAAACGTGCAACTGGAACATTCACTCATTAAAGCATGTTCGTATTCTTGGCATGTGGAGATCCAGTAAATAATGCCAGTGACCCTTTTTTTCTTTCTTTCCATGCCATTATTTTAAAAAAGTAAGTACTAAATTTTCTCTTCAGCCACATCATTTCAAGCTTTGGAGTCATTCACTGAGGACTTCACTCACCTTTGAACTTGTGAGTGCAGCCAGACAAAGTTCTATTTTTTCCCCACTGCTCGCAAATGCATATCTGTTTCTTCAGCAATAATTTTATTTATTTATTTTGGCTCAGAAGTAAACAATGGTTCATGCAGTACCTGCAATTACAGTAACACTATGGGCATGTGTTTTCGGCCTGTACATTAATGTAATTATCATTTTTATACCTAAAGTTAAAAATGCAATTAATAGAATCATTATTATGGGCACAGAAAACTGGCTTTTTGTTAATGATTAGCCAGCAGTGTATGTTATATACACTGCTGGCTAATATTACAGATCCACTAGAATCTAGTCAGCACACTCAGTAAGATAAATATTTAAATAAACTAAAGCCAAGATTGATGACAGTGTTGGCACAGAACTAAGTGCACTTATTCAAGTTACAGGAATGCTACTTTATGCTTCTACTACATTCTCATGTGATAGTTTTATTACTAAATTCTTTATAAGTCAAACAAACAAACAGAAAACTATTGTTTACAGTCCAGTAGATTTTTATGCTAAAATTCAAATGGTTTCATTTAACAGCCGTTTTGAGGCCAAAGAACTAAACTTAACACGTGCATCCACTGGTATTTATGTAGTGATACTTCATCTGTAAGTAGTACTTTATATATGCTGTATTAAGTTACTAATTAGCAACAATTTGATGTGATGGTGTTGTATTTTAAAACAGAATCTACCTGTGAATAGCATAATGGTTATCTCCCTGCCTTTTTGTGGTAGCCAGGTAACTGGTAATGGTGATTTGAGTGTTTGGCTTTAAAAGGAATGATTAGTTCCTGTAATGACTTTGGCTGGGTGGTTTAAGCTGCTAAATCTGACATATGACCACACCCCATCTGTGGGCATCCTGTACGTTTAATGTAAACTGTAAAAAAGCAACACCCTAATTGCATCACTGGATCACGCTTTACAAGTTTGAATAAATGTTTATTTTTGTTTTGTATGAGTTTGTCAGAAGATGCGTACACTGTGATTATAAAGGGATGAACATGGTGGGCTGTGGTGTTTAAATAGTGTTCAGATGGTATTAAGGGGCCCAGAGTGAAGAACATATCACCCATACCATTATAGCACCAGCCTGACCTGCTGGTACAAGGCAGAACGGATCCATGCTTTCATTTTGTTGACGCCAAATTCTCATCCGACCATTTGAATGTTGAAGCAGAAACTGAGGCTTATCGGACCAGGTAGTGTTTTTCCTAATCTTCTGTTGTCCAGTTTTGGTAAGCCTGTGAGAACTGTAGCCTCAGTTCTTCTTCTTAGCTGACAGGACTGGTGTTAAGTGTGGTCTTCTGCAGCTTTCAGAGATGCTCTTATGAATTGGTTGTAACGAGTGGTTATTGGAGTTACTGTTGCCTTCCCATCAGCTCAAAGCACTCTAGCTATTCTCCTCTGGCATCAACAAGACGTTATCACCCAGAGAACTGATGCTCTCTCTCTTTCTTTTTTTTTACACCATTCTCTGTAAACACCAGAGATGTTTGTGCGGGAAAATCCCAGTTGATCAGCTGTTTCTGAAATACTCAGACCAACAAGTCTGAAACCACACACGTGCCACCTTCAGAGTCATTTAAATCACTTCTCTTCTTCATTGTGATGCTTGGTGTGAAAATCCTAAATATTGTCACCCTACATGTGAAGCTATTTTGAAGAATTTGAAAGTAAAAGGCATTATAGCCTTTAGATACAGTACTGAAATATCATTAATGTCATCTACATGGCTTTACACCCACAACCTCACACATACTTTAAGTTAGGTCACAGAGTGCAACTTGCGGTTCCTCAACTTCTCTATTTGGTTGGTAAAAAGTCCACAGGGCCATTCTGTCATCACAATTCCCCTATTGGCTTTCATTAGTTTCCAAAGTTAAAGCAAACTGCAGAAAGTAGAGAAGCTATCTGACAAAAAAAGGAGGTGGTGGTGGTTGGGGGTTGCAAAATAAGGGTTATATCTTAATGTAAATCTGTCCATTGAAAGTTTAATGGGAGATTAAAACAAAGTTTTATCCATGACTGTGAAATTAGCCCATAAATTCTATTCCTGAATTCAATCACTTTCTTTATATATAAACTGTAGAGACTGAAATACAGCAGGCCTCCATACGACCTCTTTAAGGGAACACCAATTGAAACCACAAACCGTGAATAGCACAGAAATGTGTTAGTGTGCTTTTGAAATTAATCCTTAAAACCCACCAGTGTTTTGGGCTTTTTTCTCTCTCCCTTTTTTTTTACAGGAGCCAACAGAGAAGGCATGTTTGCTTGTATAGTGCAGGGTACAACATGTGGACCCCAAAGTTCTCAAAGAAAAACTGAACCTACACACAGAGCTTTACGGCCTTCTCCCAAACCACAGCAAAGGGATGCGCTGCGAAGGTTTCCAGAATAGCAACTTAATTTTCGTGTTTTACTAAGTTCCCCGAAAGAGAGAGAAATGTGGCCATTCAGCGAGATAATTGCAAAAGGATGACAGATGAAGTCATGTTACCAAACTAGCAGATTGTATCACTTGTTTTAAGAAAAAGAAATCAGATAATGAGATAAAGATTTCCTTTCCAGTGCTCCAAGTCCGCAGACAATGATAATATTTCAGGAATTAAAGCTTAAGAGTGAGCTCTTCATCGAAGCTTGTAAATCTCACCAAGCTCAAATAATTTTTTTCTCTCTGTTGTTTAAAAAACAAAATAGTTACGTAGTCCCTGTCAAACCTTCTCTGACTTATGCTAAGTGATGTCTTGTTTGTAATAAAACGAGCAACAGACTTTGGTTTGAGACAAACAGAAACCCCTAGTTAGCATATGCAAGACAGATGAACAGGCAACGAATTAAAAAAAAAAACGTTGAAGCTCAAATTTCATTAAAAAACAAACAAACCCCAAAACAAAGCGTTAAAGAAACCACATCGCTGGCCACACTGTGAGCGCTGAAGTGTGTTTGAGAAACATTGCTGCAAACGTTGGTTTATTATCAAAAGATGGAACCAAACATTTTTACCTCGTAATGACACGATGATTTGGATATTGTCTAAAAAGGCAAATGATACATGTTATTGTGTATTTGTATTGCTTCTATGCTACTAACATTTTTATCATTTATCCTGTTATCATTAACCGAGGTCTTGATTTCCCCCCAAGGTCCTGAGCTGACACTTAACTACTTCAGTTCCATCATAAGCTACCTACACGTGAGTGTTAGTTTTATTGTTAATGTGTTAATGCCATTGTTTGCCTTTTCTATTGCACAGACAATGATTTGGCAGACCCTGAGACAAACGATATTGAAAAACCACGCTCATGCATGTTGTCAATTATAGTTTATCATCTGGTTTGCCTAACTTTCTGTAGAGTAAGGCTCTGCCTTATTGCTCCCCAGCCTGCCCCAGTCCTCCTCCTCCTCTTCTCCTCTTCACCACATGAAATGGCTGTCTGTGCCAGCCTAGCGCTGAGCCTTCATTAGCTTTTACTACCCCACTTGGATGTGTTTAGCTTTGCTCTCTTTCTCTGCCTCACTGTGTGTGTCTGTGTGTGCACGTCTCACACTCTGTGTGTGTCTGTGTCGGCATATGTCTAATTACCAACCCCCGCCCTCCCTTTGGAGTACCCCTCAATGCCATGCCACCATATCATTACACTGTGGCTGCAATTTAAACTTCAGTCACACATACAGACGCACCAGCATACCCTGGCTGGCCTGCAAATTGCAAAGAGGAGACAGTGGGGCACTGTAGAGAGCTGCTTTAGCTCCTTTATTCTCCCCTAAAATGGAGAAACACACATGCACAAAGGAAGTGATGTAGAGAAAGAAAGAGTACATGAAAAACATAAGAGAAATTGCTGTGCCAGAGAGTACTACAGCACATCCCATCAGGGCTGATCCACAACTACGTTTGGCGTTCAAACTGTTATTGTTTGAACCAAACAAATCACTTATAAACACAAGGCCTCTGCCTTACGAGGCTCATATTTAGGCCCTTCTGTAAACAGCAAAGCACAGAATGAATCAATTAAAAGGGCATTACGCTGGTTCCTGTTTATTTAAAACATGTTTACACTATATGGGCCCTCCTGCCTCTCTGCATGATTGCCTGGAACTTAGCATTCCTCCACCTCCTCCTCCTCCTGCCACCCCTCGACGGGCCCGGTCACGGCAAGGTATACCAAATACACACACGCACACACACGGTGCATAGATTACAAACACATTTGTTATGTTGAAGAGCGTTTTCAGTAAATATTGATCTCGTTCTTCCTCTGTTTCTGTGAGAGATGATTAGAAGAACTCCGTCGGAGCAGCGGTCTGCTACAGTGTGCAATCACTATGCAGGAACACATATAAATACATGCAGCAGCAGAGAAACTCAAGCCTTAAAGGAGCATTTTGTTTCAGATGGGTGAGTAACTACGTATATAAGTGAAACAACATGTTCTTTGATTCATTAAACATTTGCTGAAGGAAAAATATTGCTAACACCTAAAATATTGCCACAAATATATATAAAAAAAACTACAAAAAGCTCAATCATAGTAATTTAATAAAGTAATTTCGTAAAGGTGAGTGAGTTGTGGTTGCATAAGTTATAATATTTACTTTATTACAGAGTAAGTTTGAAATAATAATGTTAGTGACCTCTTAGGAGTCACCTGGTTGCTGATGACTACAGCCCTTAGCTTCTGCGTCTTAAAACAGAAGCTAATGTAGAAGCGCCTTAAATTGGCATTCCACCTGAAGGCCACCAGATGACGATAGATGTGGTTGCAAAAAGAACTCCGGACCTTTAGAAGTCTATGGGGGAGCAGCTTTCTGTCTTAATCACTATAAAGGTTTTCCTGTTGATTTTATCAGTTCAATCACTCATTTTATGTGATGCTGAATGAAAAATTAAGTCTATTTTGTAAATTACGGTAATACCATTTTTACATAATACAGGTATGAAAGCACGTACTTACTGGCTAACAACTCAGACCAGCCCTTCCTTACCGCATCCGGTATTTTTGGAACCAACACTCGTGAAAAACTTGTCTTCAAAACCAGACTTCAAAAACCAATCGTGCTGGTCACCCCTTTAGAGTTAGGATGAAAACGTTTTAGCCACATGCTAAACAAGCTCATTTTCAAAAAGTTAAAGATGACATGTTTCAAATAAAATCTAATGCAATTCAATTTTATTTATACAGCACCAAATCATAACAACAGTCACCTCAAGGCACTTTATATTGTAAGGTAGACCCTACAATAATACATTCAGAGAAAAACCCAACAATCATATGACCCCCTATGAGCAAGCACTTATGTAACAGTGGGAAGGAAAAACTCCCTTTTAACAGGAAGAAAATCTGGCAGAACCAGGCTCAGGGAGGGGCGGCCATCTGTGCAAACGGTTGGGGAGAGAGAAGGAAGACAGGATAAAAGACATGCTGTGGAAGAGAGCTGTGAATTAATAACAAGTATGATTACATGCAGAAAAGTCTATTAACACATAGTGAGTGAGAAAGGTGACTGAAGAAAAAACACTTAATGCATCATTGGAGTCCACCTAGTTACCCTAGCATGCACTGTTGGAGGATGCCAGTGTACCTAGAGACAACCCGTAGACGCAAGGAGAATATACAAAGTTCATAGTAGCCATTAGATAGTAGTAATTAAGGAATACTAATTTCTGATTGTTGATATTTTTTTGCAGGTAGGAAGATGGTGTCGAGGATATCACTACAGTCTCACAGCTGTCTGCATGGACTGGTGACCAGAGTCCTCAAGACTTGGATCAGAAGATCAACACCACTCTTACATCTCAGCTGTGGCGCTAGAGATAGAAGGCTGTTAGGTTGGCTTAACAAAAATCACTGAACAGCATTTGTGTCTCCTGCCAATTTCTGGATTATGGTGGGTTTAATTTTCAGATTTCCAACAAGAACTATCAGTTCTTACAAAACAAACAAACCAACAAAAAAAGATATCCTTTTAAAATACAGTTTACACTTTACTGTAATTATTCTCTTGAGGAAAAGCGCTGCTGTGGATGTGAAGAGAAGCAATCCTAGTTCCCCAGATTTGTGTGGTATGTCTGCTTTCTCACTGGCTTTACAGCTAATTCCCCCATTCTTCTCTGCTGTGCTTAGTGCAAAAGTAGAAACACATACACCACCCCCTGCTTCACACAGACACGCATGCCAGTGCATGTTTTTACACTCACACACTCACACACACACACACGCACCCACTGCTCTCACACACATGCACACACACACACACACACACACACACTTTTCTTTACTAATCAGCCCTATTGAATTCCAGCAACAATAGGCGCTCATCCTCGGGCCACCCAAGCAGTGCATGCACACAGACACACACACATGCACACCAACAGCACCAGATCATGAGTTCTGTCTTTTGTTCCTTTATCATGTTTTTTCTTCCTTCATTGATCTCACCTCACACAGGTCAGGAGTTGGCACTGGAAGATCCTGTTATCTGGACTATCAGCTTCTGGGCCCACACACTGCACTCGCTTACAGAAAGGAGGGAAGGAGCTCATTTTTACTTACTGTTAACATCCACTGTCCTGGCAATGCTGACGAGAAGCAGACACATTGAGCAGTTTTACGTCCAATGCTGTCCCTTCTATGACGCTTCATAGACAGACCGTGATGTGCCTGCTGCTGTCATTACGGCTGTTACATTCCTCCCTAATTGCAAAAGATGTTACCGACTAACAATATTGTTATTTAATTTCTTGGCTGGGGAGAGGAGGCAGAAAAGGTTTAAAAGTAGTTCTTGTACTGCTCAGGAATAGTCCAACACACCTTAATTTTTTATCTTATTAAATCCTATCTTATGTGGTTCCCAGAATGACTCAGCACTCCTGTTTCTTCGGCTGTGGGGACATAAATCTGTGGGGACCCACCTTCTTTTCAGAGGAGCAGGTCCCCACAACATAAATCAATATATTGTACTGGGTTTGAGATTAGGGTGAGCTTAAACTAATATTAACCTCAGGATAAGGTTTGGGTTTAGATAAGTAGTAGATAATTTCTTCTACTCTTTAGGTACATGCAAAATAGTCTCTCATGAGTGTGAACATTAGTCTGAACAGTTGTTTACATAATTTCCCTCCAAAGCATGCTGGGTAAGGCTCCAGCCCTGCTGTGACCCATAACTGGACATGTTTTCTCGTCACTGAACTGTGACATTGCGCACAAATGTGATGACATCACTCGCTGAGCAAATGTTCTCATTAATGAAGAGCTTAAAACAAAATCAGCAGGGCCCGCGTTGTTCCTAGCTCGAGGCCGTACGTGAGATAGTAGAAACTAAGAGATATTTAGGTTTAGCTTACCCCGAATATAGACACATAAACACTGCGTTGTGTTGTTGCTGTCTGCCTGTGTGCAAGAGTATGAGGCTTGTGTTAGATGTGCATGTGCATGACAGCGACTTCAAAAGAGCGAGGTATCAGATTCAGACATGGGCTGCTTTGCCTGGGCTGACAAACGAGGAGCTGTTGTGTGGGAAGCAAAGGAATTTACAGCATCTACCTTTTATCTACACAGGTGGGCCTGTGTGTATATGTGTGTGCATCTGCGCACGAGGAGGCAGGGATGTGGGTGTGTGTGTGTTTGAGAGAGAGAGAGCATGTAGCTTGTTTTATGTTTGTGTTTCAGAATCTGCAGTGCACATAAACACAAGAGGCTTGATGTTTGTGTGTGTGGGGATGTGCGTCCGAGATTTAGACAGATGAGTCACAACAATAATTCAGGCAACCGGTGATCCCAGGCACCTTACAGGTGGTTCAAAGCTCCAGTTCACTGGTTCCTACTGTTAAGTCATTGTTCACAAAGTGGGGACGTTTTACTCAGCAGGAAGACACACGCTGCTAAATGCTTGTCCGTGTGCGACAACTCTTTCTGACGGATTATTTCCTAACCCTAAACCTGTGCGGCTTTCAGGGGGTGTCAGATGACTGTCAGGAAGCTGAGGGCACTGTTATGCTTGCACAACACCTCAGGCACAGTGAGATAACAATAAATCTAAACCGATAAGACATCCAGTTCATTCTGCATGGAGTTTTCTGTCTTTTTCATGTCCTTAGATAATCATCATAAATTTGTTTATCATCCCTCTGATCTGTGAAACTCACATTTATTTGAACACAAACAAAACAGTGAGCGAATAGCTGCGTTTATGTCGTGTTATCCTTTAACTACTGCGTACCAGACAAATGTAGCAAGTATCTTGAAGACTTGGGATGAGGAAAATTAAGAATGTGGTCATCAAAATTTTATGCAGAGTTGGGTTAACTGGGGATTCCTAATTGTGATAGGTGTGGATGTGAATGGTCGCCTCTCTCTGTGTTAGTCCTGCAACTGATTGGCATCTTGTCAAGGATGTAGCCTCTCTCCCTTTGACAGCTGAGGTAGGCCCCCAGCTCACACAGTTATCCAACACGCTTTGTAAATACGTTTTACTGTATGTAAGATTTACATTTTGACCTGAGGTTGGCAAAGAAATAAAGGGAAAGACAAATGTCCAAAGCAAAATTAATGTAATTTTCAGACCCAAATGAAGTGTAATCTTGTGCTTAAATTGGATGAGATGGATGGAGCATGCTTAGAAAGTTCATGTCTATCCTTCCCTGACAATATAATAAAGATAATATTAAAATCTTTGCCTTTATCTTAAGCATCTCTTTGATTTTACCGCTTTAGTAACTCAGCGCTTGTATGTCAAGGCCAGAAGGGTCAGCATGCTTCTGCCCGACACCTCAACATCGTGTCTTGATGAGAGAACAGGCCACAGTGTGTGAGATGTGTGCTCCCATTTTATTTATTTACAGGGCAACAGGTGGACATACACACACGCAAAGACTGGCAAAGACCGAAGAAGCACTTTTTTTCATTCCATTTATTTTGTTAGTTAAATTTCTATAGCAGGTGAGGGAACATAATGGTCACACAAGGGTTTTTTCTTGAGCATAGTTTTCAGAAGTCACAGTGTTTTAGACGTGGACAAGAACATTTTTAAAACTGACAATGAAGAAGGAAGGGCCAAGAGGAGACTCAAAAACAAGGTGTAACAGTGACTCCTACACACCTTCTCCTTCATGGTCCTCCAACCGCCCCCTCTGCTTCACACACACGCACGCACACCTCCTGCTCTCTCACACACACACACACAAAGGCCTCAGCTCTAAAGTGTTGTGAACCCCTTCCCTCCCATGACCTCCCGCCCTCCAGTCCACCCCCCCCCCCCCCAAAGTCAACAGAACAATAAAATAAAAGCAAACTCAGCCACAAATAGATATATTTATATATAATATATATTTACTCTTTAAAAATAGAACTTCAGTCTAGATACTAACAACTGTACAAACTACAAAAATAAAAATTTAATATAAATAATTTATATGGCATGACATTAACATTTTTTTCTGAAATAAACTACAAATCAATGCAGGACTCCCTCGCCCACCCCCTTCCCGCAAGCGCGCACACACACACCCGCACATTCACACACACACACACACACACACACACAGATACTGACAACACCTCCTGGCTGTCTATGGTGTGATCAAACTGTGAAAGGTGTTTTTGTTCAGCTGCAGTAGCTACTTGACTGTTTTTTCATATTTCCAAAATAAAAAAACAAAACAAAAAAACCAAAGCTGCCACTTGGAAAATGACACACACACACGTAGACACACACAAATAGATCTGCAAGTTTCTCCCTGCAATTATTTAACCTGGCAGTGATTAGACCAATACTGAACAAGAATAATAACAACTGAAACTCTGTAAAGCAAATGAAATGAAAGAAATGTAACATGACACATATATGAGGTTTGCATTAACAGACAGAGTGAGTCATTAGAAAAAAAAAAGTGAGTCAGAGCGTGTCGAAGCGCTAACTAGATTGAAACCGGTTTACATCGTGTAATAATTGCACAGGGTCACGATAACAAGAGACCCTAATAACCCTAAAGCAGCCAGCAAAGAAAAGAAAGAGAAGAAAATAATAAACTAAAATAACTCCCTTTGCATTTGTGAATTTTAAGATTCCCTTTCAAAACTAATACGAGAAGGTGAACGACACTTTTGTTAAAGTGACAAAAGTAAACATCACCCACTGTAGAGCTTACAAAAACTGCAGGAAAAAAAGACATCAAAGCTCCTTCAAGTAATTTAAAACTGCAGAGGCCGTTGGGGCACAGGCAATATGAATTAAGCGTGTCATGATGGCTGACTGATCAGATTTGACCATTTTCAGATAGATGGTGACAAGCGTCAGCCAATCACTGCCAATCGTGGTACACATTCTGTGTCTCGACAAGAGAAAGCGATAAAAACATATTTATACAATTACAACATAATACTGAGCTCTGAATGCTGTGATAACAGGGGAAGGGTGATGTAGTGAAGGCACGGCGGTTACTACTGTTAAGAAAACACCATCTGCTGTGTAAGTTTTTACAGTGCACACTATGGCAGAGAGTCTGTCAGATACAGAATACCTCACAGCGCAACACTGTGATAGATGCTAACAGGAGAAGGGGGAGGGAGGGGTACTGCATTTTTCTTTTAAGGCAAATTGCTTAAAATTATTTTGAAGTGTAGCAGCAAAAAAAGGAACATAATACAAATAGAAATAAAACACTGACCATGTATGTTCAATAGCCTATAATCTTAATAACATCTCAGCTTTGTGAAAACATATAGCACATTTCTTATTCTATACAGTGCAGGGGGGCAACCCAAAAAAAAAAAAAAACACAAAAAAGAAACAAATAAAATCAACCACCCCACTTGAAGATAATCTTTTACATCTGAACTTTTACACAAGAGAATACCCAAGTTATACAGTACTCTTTTAAATAGCTTCCCTCTTGTTTAGTATTAAAATATATACTCATAAATTTATATAATTCTTAAAAGAAATATTTTTTTCGTCTTAACACGTCCTTGAAGTAAAACCTCTCATTTATTCTTTAGAGTCTATGTACAGCTGTCAATGTGTGACGTGACGCCATGTGGACGTTCTGGGGAGTAGCCCAGAGATTCGAAGAGAGAGGGCGAGGCGTGTGAGAGGGTCTAGCAGTCTTTGGGTGCCTGGATCCTCAGCTCACCTGCAGCAGACAGAAGAGAGCGATCAGACTTTAGGCACGGGGGACATTAAGTCACGGTCACATGTTACTGTCAGTGACAAAGAAGCCTGAAAACTTTGCTCACCTTGTGTCTTGTCAAGCTGATATTCTGTCTGGCCCTGTGTTGCTTCCAAGTCCTGGAGCTCTAGAGAGTCTCTTTTACATGAAGAAAAGTTTGTTTTGTCACCACATGTCCTCTTAGCAGCCTCAAAACAGTCCGACTCGCTGTCCGTGTCAAAACCTTCATGCATGTAGCCTTGGTATGCTGCTCCCGGCAAGGTCGGGTGGACAGCCACTGTCACAGAAGCCGTGGCTGTAACCATAGTAACAGGTCCCCCAGCGGAGCCTTGTTGTGTTGGCAGGGTAGAGTTGCTATGGCTATAGCTCAGCCCTTTAGTCCTGTTTGGCTGAGGCCCTCTAACGTTCTGGAACCTGGGGCCGCTCTGAAAAGTCCTCCCAGGAAAGTGGGCTCTGTCGCCGGGTAAGTGTTGGCCAGGCTGAGCCTGGAGTCTCTGGGAGCCCCTCTGCTGCTCCCGCTTGTTTTCATCCCAGCATGTAACCTGGGATCCAAGAGGAGACTGTGCAATGTAGGAAGATTCACTTAATGGTTCAATCCTCCCACCAGGAGCTGTTGCATTTTCTCTAAATGGCTTCACCACCTAAAACAAAGAAATGTTTACAGTTAACTTTCAGAAGATTTGATGAACAATAGGGCAGCTTAATTTGTCTGCGTGCTCATGCAGCGTACCGTAAGTTTAGGGAAGCTCGGGTCTTTGCTCGCTTCCAGCAGTATATGAGATGTTGCTGGTGGAACGCTGGTGTGCGATGCTAAGTATGCACTCCGTTCACAGTACTTATAATCCTCCTCCCCAATCCCTGATGTAGTGGTCAACTCAGAGTAATACTCAGAGTCTGATGACTCAGAAAACGCCTGTTGACGAGAGCGTGGGTTGGGGTGGCCTGTGTAGTACCCATGATGGGTCATTGGTGGAGGCAGCGGAGGCTCTGGAGAAGGCGACGGCAGGCAGCTGGCATTGTCAACCGGGGTGACCTCAGCCGGAGGACCCATCATGGAGAGGAGGACTGGGAGGAGAACCAAGCCATTAAGCATCCCCAAAACAGTCAGGATGGCTAGCACAGCGAAGAAATACCTGAAGGATGGAGAGACATGAGATGTTAGTTTGGGCGTGAACCGAAAACAGACACGACAAAGAATCAGTGTCAGAATAAAAGCAAACGGTAACACGCAGTAGTGACTGATCGCTGTTAATGCATTTAACCATCCTGAAATCAGACAAATGCCAAAGGACAGAGCAGGTCTGTCATCTCTCTTTAGCCTATTGGCAATTTTTTCAATCAACTGGAACGTGCAGTGACAGAGCTGCAATTCATTTAATCCTATTTTCTTTTGCATGCTAAGTTTTATAGGGATTTGGCTAAAATACAGATGCATTAAAACTGTCAGCCAAGCTCATGACACTTTCACACAAAGTACAAGACATTTAACATTTGACAAATGTTTGGGGTTTTTTGGGGTTTTTTTTTTTTTTTGCTTTATCCATTTTTCTATTTAACATTTTTGTTATGCAACACATTTTTTTTTCTTTTCTTTAAATGGACAAAAACACACGTGTGTGTGCGGCTCCAAACACTCCAAACACACACATAGTTGGCACATGAGGAAGGGAAGTAGCTCTGGGGAAGAATACAGGGAAAGCCCAGTGTTTGTGTATCAAAGGCGAGGGGGTTGGGTGGTGGGGGCAAATCTGATTCCCTGCTTAGTCCAACTAAAACATGCTTTGATGCCTCCACTGCTGCTGCTACAAGATATTCTCTCGCTCGTTTTCTTTTTTTCTTTCTGCTCACACTGTGCGTGTGTGTGTGTATGTGTGTGTGTTTCCATCTCTGTACAGCTCTGAGGAGGCCAGGGGTGGAGGCAGGCCACAAGAAAGAGCTCCCCAAGAAAATTAGAGAGGACTCCACTTAAACACTAACAGAAAGCAGGGAGACAGTGAGATGCTAACCACCAGCCAGACTTAAAGAGGTAAAACAAGAAAAAAAAGAGGGAGGGAGGGAAAAAAATGACAGTTGGTATGAGGGAAAAAAGCCAACAAGGACAAGGATAATAGCTGCAGAGTGTTATGGAAACATTCCCTCTCAATGGACTACTACAGTGATTATTACTACTACCTCACTTGACAAAGGTCACTCTTTTGTCTGATATGTTTGCTCTTTTCCTCTCTAGCAGCTGTCCTTATTTTCCTCTGTTATCAGAAGGATATTCATAAGCTGCTTTGCCAAAACCCTGCAGGGACGCACATATTTAACAAGCATGCTTAATCGAATTAATGCGCATTCACCTGCAGATGGCGAAATGATAAATAGTTTATCAATATTATCATTACTATTTTAGAATGGCGTCCACATTTGAGCTCACTTGCTTTTACCCCAAAATGACAATTCTTTACGTGGCGGAAAAAGAGACAGAAAGAAAGAGAGTGAGACGTTGGTGGGACCTCCAACAGCGTCTCACTGTTAGGAATTCTGTTGTTTATATAAACTGTAATCTTTTCCATTCGTTGTCAGGCCTGCAGAGTCGTATGTGTGTGTGTAAGAATGAGACAGTAAGCGCTTACACGCATGTACGTATGTGCGTTTCTCCACGTGTGTACACCCGTGTGTGTGCGTGCGTGCGCACTGACTTGTGGCCTGCCTGCATGCATGCACATTCTACGTAAGTATGTGTGTGAGAGAGGTCTCTGAGCAGAGCTGAATTAGGCGTGCTGTTTATTCAGTGCATTACAAGGCCAGGAGATGTTTACAGCAGTATATTTATGCTACTCCCCAGCTAGCCAGCCTTGGCTTCCCCCAATCAGCTACAGCTACAGCTAAACAAGACCTCCAACAGAGACTAGTCCCCTCTGTCTCTCCTTCACGCTCTGTTTTTTTGAAAATTGTCTCTCAAAAACGTGAGCAGAGAAAAAGTACTGGAAATTTGCTCTGGCACCCTTAATTCCAACCCAACTTCCCAGGTATTCTCAAATTCCCGCTACCGGTACCTAAATATATGTACATTTCTTTATGAGTGTAATCCAACAGTTTTGGAAGATCTACTCATCAGGCTGTGATCTAGCCACCCACAAAGACCTTATGTCCTTGTACGGAAGCCACTCTCAGAAAACGTCTCCTGCTCCCTCTGCTTCTGTCTCCGTTTCTGAAGAAAACTGTGCTTTTTATGTCATGGAGGCCTGCTGCAGTCTGTGAGCTCAAGGCTGTGGTTTAGGGTTTGGGCCGAGACCACATTCGGCTGAAAAACATGGAGGTATTCGCCTTTTTTCCACTCTGACCATGAAACAGTGGTAGAAAACACACGCACACAGAGCAGATGCGCACACAATGTACACTCACCAGTGTAGACTCTCTTACACACACACACACACACACACACACACACACACACACACACACACACACACACACAAACAGAGGGTCTGTTGGTGGGCCGCAGAGCATCTGACCAGTTCAAATTTAGCTCCACTTCTTTTTCATTACGGCATCCAACGTGGAAGGCGGGAATGCCAAACAGATGATAGGAATTTTTACAGATTCCCCTGTGTATGTGTGAAAGAGACAGCGTGAAAGAGTGAGAGGGAGACACCACCCAGTGGGCAGCAGAACACTTCCATGTTTACAAGCAGCTGCTACACACACCCTTGATGTTTTCCCCATTTGTTTCACTCCAAGCTCGAGGAGTCAGATGTGTGTGCGCTCCCAGAGTGACAGAACCAGGTGCTTATTTGTCACTGTTTGTGTGTCTCTGTGTGTGTCTACAAAAACAACAAAAAAAGGACTTCCACCTGCATGTAGACCTCCAAAGTGAGGTTTCCTACTGCACCCAAAGTGAGATGAGACAACCGGCTCCACACAAAATGCTGATTCTTCTAAAGGTAGCATATGACCTTTCCGAATGAACACTCACACTCACTTACCTCATGATGAAGTCAAATTCGGACCCGGCCAGCATGAGAACACCCAGCAGCGTGGAGATCGCTCCGTCAACCACCGGGGCAAACATGTGCTCCAGCGCCACCGCCGAGCGCTTGTTTCTGTTGCCAATTGCTGTCAGGAAGCCCTGCGGAAGAGAGAGGGGGGAAGGTGGGGAAGAGAAGTGAGTTGGAAATCTTGCCGATCACACAAAACTTGTGCTTGCGGTGAGGCTTTGGCAAGCTCCCTAGTTCCTGCATTTGGTTTTGTTGAGGATTACAACACTATGCTACAAGACAGTAGAGTGTGCACGGAAGCAGGTTGCCACCATGAGTGAGCAAGCCAACACCTCAATAATTTTAAAATAGCCAACTTTTCGCCAGTTATAAATAAAATATTTTGTAATGCATTTTCTTCTATTAGGTATGATTAGGTGGTTAGGTGCTGCTCATTCCTTACCAGAGCGATGTGAACAGTGAACTCCACTCCGATGCCCACGGAAGCGATCAGGATGACCACAGGAATGGCACTCAGCTTGATGCCAATTAGACCCATGATGCCAAACAACTCCACAGTCATCATGGCCAAGATAAACACCTAAAAGCACACATGAAATTTAGCGTTACCACTTTTCCAGTGCAGGAAATGTTAAGCCAGCCAACACAGTAGGATGAAAAAAGAAGATATGGCTAAACGAGATTGTAAAATTAAAGCATTTCAACTACGATAATGCTTTGCTTTCTAGATGGAGCGGCGTCCTGCTGCCAGAATCTTTGACCCTTTGGTCAAGATCTTAATGACATGAGATCAAATTTCCCACCCTCGGGTTAATCCCATCCCCCTCGCCCACTCCCATATTCCTTCTTTCTCTTTCTCTTCTTCCTTCCCATAGGTGCTTAACACCAGAGATTGACAGCACCAAAGGCAAAGTGTTTGCACCACATTCACATTTACTTGTCCATAACAAATTATCTTGTTTCATTTTTTTTCCACAAGATTTTTAGCCTGTGTCGCTCATTTTATTGTTTTCTGACATTTAATACAACAGCTAAGTAATGCAGTGCCACAGCTTTCGAATGCCTTCATGTGGGGTGTTACTGTACACCGCAATACAAACAGCAACAACAATCCTTAGAAAACAAGGAGGAGAAAGCAGTTCCTGGCCAACGGCAGCTTTTGATCCCAGCTGGGGCTTTTAGCTGGGGCATAGTTAAATTGGAAATGATAAAAGCTGTTTTACTGCTCGACCACATACAGCCTGGGTGAAGCCTTCACATGCCGGTTGATGCTTGGAGACCATGCATGCACGTAGCTGTGCCTCTCTGTCTGAGAGACTGTGTTGTGTTGCTGTCTCAATCAGCACTGCTGTGGGCCGCTGCTTAAATTAAACGCATTCCTGCTGAAACTGGCTCTGTAGTTGAGCTACAGACCCCTAATGGGGCTATGGGGATATGTGTTTCTGTGTGAGTTTGGGGTCTTTGAGGACCACCGGTCCCACCAGCTTGTGTGTGAAATGTTATCCATCTGTTGACCACTCAGATTGTCTCTTTTCCACTCTCCCACACGCACATACACGTACAGACAAATATCCCTGATGGATGGGTTGTGCAGGCCAAGGTCGCAACTGGGCAGATCTGTCCTGTCCCCAAATCTCTCCCTCTCCCTTTGACAAAAGGAGTGAGAGAGTTGGAGGTAGAGGCTTCAGGAGGGTAAAGCCTTTCTTGCTCCTTTGCATTTCCTTTTTTTTTTTTAGGCTCGCAGAGCGCACATTAGAATAACAAAGGGCCTTGTGTGTGTGTGTGTGTGTGTGTGTGCATGCTGGCCCTCAACAGAGAAAAAAGGGGCCCCCTAGACAGTGTTATTGAGCTATGCTGAGAAGGGTGAAAATAAAGAGAGCGAGAGGGAGGAAGGGGTTAAGGATGCTAAGTTAGGATGAGGTGGAGAATTAAAAAAACAAAACAGAAATGATGTGGAAAAATGCATGATATGAAGGAATAAAAAAGTGGAGTGCAGGATGAAGAGCTATCCACTTACAATGATGCCTGCAGTCCAGGGGTTGAGCAGGAGGATCGCACAGACCAGGAAGGTGCAGGCCAACACCACACTGATCGACAGCAAGAACCAGTGTCGGAGGCCAATGTACTGCTCCCAGAACAGGAAGGGGTATCCGTTGGGGTAATTGAACACACCCTTGCGGCCAAACTCATCGCAAATGGTGCGCACGCTCTCGATGGCTTCCACAAAGTCGCTGGCCTGACGAAGGCCGTTCAGGTAGAAGGGGAACTGAGCAAACTCCAGGGGCTCTGCAGCTGGGACTGCGAGAGGAGATTAAAAGAAGGTAAAGTGATTTTGTATTCACACTGTAAGTCACCTTTAAATGCATCCACTCTGACCAAAATCAGATGACTTACTGCGCAGATTTTCCCCTGTAGTGTCATACTTGTCATGAATCCATTCTCTGGGGTGAGGGTAGAAGTTGGCCTGAGATGCAGCGTAGCCCAGGGGATCATTACTGACCCAGACTGTCAGGTAAATGTAAAAAACCTCTGGGGGAATCAAACCCTCGACATCCACCAGCCGACGAGAGGTCAGCTAGAGAAAAAATTAGCATTTGTTGATCATATTTTCATCTACAATGCCAAGCAAACATATTATGAGACAAAGCCTTTTATCTTTTTTTTTTTTAACTCACCTGGCTGTAGTTAAAAGGCTCTTTCTTGGAGCCAGTCTGGATCAGGAGCTTGTATGCCAGAGCCCCGTCTTCTGTGCCGTTACGATAGCTGTCAGCGGTAATTCTGCCTGCCTGCCAGTCAGCATCAAAAGCCGCCTGAAGACCTGTGTGTGAGGTAGAACACACAAAGAAGAGAGAGGATTATTGAGGCTGTCATTTATAAATGCTTTGATTTCTGTTATCATAACAGTTCTTCTGCATGTCTGCCTGTGTGAGCAGTGATGCTGAAAATGTGGAATATCAAGTTTCCTTTTCTGGATCAGATTGACCTGATCGCTATTACTTCTTCTTCACTGGATCTGTGACACATTCTAGCCTAAGGACGCGCACACACACACACACATGCCAAGATAGCCTATGACCTCAAACCGTGAGCGAGTACGTCACCTCTAAGCCCAGGTGGATGCAGTCTAACAATATGACTGAACTTCCACTCACCCTTTGCACATTGTAACCCCCACACCCATTAACCCACTCACTGTTGTCTTTAGCAAAAAGCATGTCTGAAAAAACCTAATGCATTAAATAGCAGACTCATTATCAGAAAGAGACAGAAAGAAGAAGTTATTACCTAACTCCCTCTAAAAAAAACAACCCAAAATAACATTACTCTGAATTCTTACCTCTGAGCCAATCCTGGAAATAGTGCAGCCACATGCGGGGCAGTTTGTTGTCGCTGTCTCTGACCACATATCGAACTGAGTTGAAGGCGTTGTGCAGCTGAATCAACAGCCTTTGAGATCGGGCATAATCGAATCCGTCCATAGTAACCAGGTACATGTTATAGAAGGAGAAATACTTGAACTGAGCGTCGATGAAGTCGTATTCCTTGGTGTCACGTGGCACGATATCGGTCAGGTAAAGGCCGTCATGCACCATGGTGGTACCGTACAGGCTGAGGCCCAGGAGGCACAGGAAGAGAACAACCACGGCTGCTTTGCTTTTAGGCTTAAGGAGCAGAGGGGCATATTTCTCCCTGGCAAAATTGGACAGGTTCCAGTGCAGGAAAGGGAGCGGTACACACTTTTTCCCTGATCTGGAGTCCTCCACCTGGGCTAAGAGGTCTCGTGTGGAGCTGGAGGTAGGGGTGAAGAGCTGGGAGCCATAGGGGTCTGGCACAGAGGTGGTGGGGGAAGGAGAGGCGGCTAAAAGGAGGAAATACAAGCAGGAAATGAGCATTCCAGTATCATAAATTGCTGTATTGTCAGAATCATCATAGAGTTCAGTTTACCTTGAGGCTGGGAGGGAGGGCAGAGGATGATGGAAGGAGGGCTGGTGGAAATCTGTGAGGTAGGCGGCAGAATTGTTACAATATGCTGGCCTGCCGCGTCGCACTGCGTGAACGCCTGCACCGTCGTAGTGATTTGGGTGCTGGTGGTGATGGTCGAGCCTGCAGTGTACTGGTGCGTGTGCGCCGTTGTTGGCGTGTGAGGCTGTTCTCCGGCGTCCGATAACTCTTGAGGGGAGAGGTGGATGACGCGATCGGAGCACGGGCTGTAGAGACAGCAGAGGATGTCCAAACGCTTGTCCTCGCGACGGTGGAGGTCCAAACTGAGGATGGCGGGGAAGATGAGCAGCACCATGGCAAAGTTAAACACAACCACAATGGCCGCCTAGGGAGAGGGAGAAAAAAATACAGAGTGAAATAAGAGCAAGATAGAGCTAAGAAGAGACTGAACAGGATATAAAATTACAGACACACCAGCCCAACTGGGAAGAGTCAAGACTGTTTTTTTAAATTCCTGACACCACAGTAAGTAAAGCAAAGCTCTTCTCTAAATCACCAGCCACGAATACTAAGCGAGCCAGGAGGGGAAAGAAAAGAAAGAAGTCACAAAAAAATATAGAAAGATATATATAAATATAAAGTTTGAGCAAAACCATCACCCTTAACCAGTTCAGCTACAGCCTCCCCGCTCACCCGTCCCCTGAAGCTGACATTCTAACTGGCTGTGGTTTCCAGAGTGTGTCCATCTTTGTGTGTGTATTTGTGTGCGAGCTTGTGTGTTTCAGACCACCCACAGTTAGTCACAGATCAGAGAAAACCGCCTTGACGGCCCAGTGATATACTGGTCCACTCCCTCCCTCTCCCTGCCGTTTTCTGTCTCTGTCTGTTCATCGCTGTCTTTGCTCTGATTATTCCCCATTATACATATTATACATATTATATGCGCATTACATATATATATATATAAATATATATGCACACTTACACGCAAAGACATGCACACACACACACACACACACACATACACACACAAAAAACGTTGGCCCTCTAGGTGCAGTGGCAATAAAACTAGGAACAAAGGCTTTGCTTGCTTTGAATAAATGTCAACTCTTTTAAGTTATCTCTTTCATTTTAAAAGGAGCCCAAGGCCTCATGGTGTGCGATTGTGTACAGCTTGTTTATGCATGCGCGCATGTGTGTGAAGGCGTGTGTCTGTGTATGTCTGCAAAACATACCTGCAATGAGAAAGCTCGGAGCGCAGGGATGGGTACTAGAGCAGCCATGAAAAATGCAATCATGTTGTTGATGGAAGTCAGAGCCACACTGGTGCCGGTGCGACGCAGACAGTCTCCTGTCCGCTCCTTTACAAAAGCAAAAAACAAAAACAGAAGACACAAATCAGAAGAGAGCAAAAAAGAGGACAGGACAAGGGAAGAGAGGAGAAGAGGCTTTTAAAGGTACCTTGAAGGGTATGTTGCTTTCAGTTTCTGTGAAGGAGTGAGCCAACAAAAACATATCATCCACACCAATCCCCAGTGCCAGGAAGGGAAGCACCTGGAATAGGAAAAACATCAGTCGAGAATAAAGGGTCTGAATGATCATTCAGCATGTGGAATCAAACTCTGTGATTTAAATCAAAGGAGGACCTCCTTAAATTTAAATGTGCTTATGAACTGAATGATGTACGCCGCTCCCTTTATGTTGTACCTGTGTCGTAGCGGCGTTGAAGGAGAGGCCAAGCAGGGAGCAGAGACCCAGTCCAGCTGCCACTGACAGAGCCACCAACAGCACCCCAGCCAACCCAACAGCCCCCTGGGATTTGGCGCAGTCCCATCTCAGCATGGTCACACAGGCATAGGCCAGCTGGAGAGGAGAAAATGTATTATTATTAAAGACAGTGAAATGATACAAGATACTTATTATCCATTAATAATGGGCAAACGTCAGTGACTATAATCACCATGAGCAGGTATCCTCCAGCCACCCTGATGACGCTGACATCAGAGAAGGATTTCATGATGTCATTGAGGGTTGTGGTGGAGAAAGCGTGGATGGACTGACTGGAGTTTGCTGGAATACTCTGGTGAACCACCTGATGGGGAAACATCAATCAACTGTTAAAGCGTTCTGCTGAAGAATAAAAAAAAACATACTACCCAATTTATAACTAAGCACTGTGGAAGAGCAACTGAAGGAATATGGACCTTGTTACACACATGGTTCAAAATCCCCCTAAACTACTACAGCCCTATATCTCAGGACCCCCTAAAATTTCTGTTTGAAATGTGCATGGCTGTGAAAGCGAGTAAGACGGCCCGAGTGTGTTTTTACATGTGCTAGCATGTGTGTGTGCGTGCATAAGTATGACAACTGAGGAGTAATGAGCACAGATGCCAGAGGTTGTGAGGTCAAAGGTGAAAAAGGATGGGATCGCATGGCTCAGAAGGCGTCTCCTGGTACTTCATGCCCATGAAGGAACCAAAGCGCCTGAAAGCCATTTACCTGTAAGCGTTCGACCATCATTTGCTATCTCGTACAGATCTGCGCTTGTACTTTAATATGTCGGGCTGGGGGGGCCTCATGTCTCTGTTTACATTTGAGTTTTGTTACCCCTCCTCCCCTCCCCAAATGCCCCTCCCTCCCGCTGTGCTTAGCCTCGCCGTGGTGGGTGTCAGCTATCACAGCAACAGCTTGTTCCTATAACTAGGGTCCTGACAGAGAGGGAGACGATTGGCCTACCACACACACAAACACACACTAACCCGGTGCTCTGGTCTGCCCTGCGATTCAGTTTACAAGGGAGCTGAAGACTGATGGAATTCAGACACTGCAGATTAAAGTCTCAGTGCGCTTGTGTGTGTGTTTATGTGTGTGTGTCAGTGAAGATGGCATGAGGACAAGGAAATGAGCTCTAATTTTTCTCCCCCTCCTCCTACATGATCTCAGTGACAACAAAATATCTTTATTTCTGCCCTGCTGTCCTTGAAGCATGGCGCGTTTAAAGGAGCGTGAAATCTGTGCGCGAGTTCATACCTCGACAAACTTTCTCTGCCAGGACTCAAGGATGGCGGTGGCTTTCTCCTCATTCCAGTTAATGTCGTGGATTTCGTAGTCGTCCTTAAAGTGCTCATATAGCTGCTTAGGACTCATCAGCAGGAACATGGTCTGGAGAGCCTCCGCACTGCAAAACATGCAAACAAAGTTTAGTACACATCAGGAATGATGAGCAACTCTTAAAAAAACCATAATGTAACCATTAAGTCTGAGTGTTTAGATGTTCCTTGTATCTGAAAGCAGGTGCCGTCTCTTCTAAGATTTGTCCGCCTGCCTGCTTGCCCATCTGCCAGTGTAAACAACTAAAAGCAGGTGTTATCTAGTCTGTCTGCTCATCTCTAGGCTGCAGTCCCAGATGTCCTCAGGTTTTCTTGGCACCAGCAAAGTAAGCAGCAGTGCCGCTCAAAATGTGAAAGAGATGATCATAAATCACATCCAAGAATAAGTGTGGCTCTTGCAGATGGGCCTGGAATCCTCTTTCATTCAAGGCTCTCTTGGGTCTGTGGAGGGGGGCTTGATCTGGGCTCTGACCCAGTGCTCTCACTCCATTTGTACTGGCCATGCTTTTATAGCCAGTTGAACTCTGAAGATTGTCTTATAAAGAGCCCTGGGTTAGATAAAAGTGAATTTGAGTGTTATTCGCCTCCTTGTTTTTCTTCTTCTTCTTTGGTCCTGCACACAACAAATGTGCAGCAGGGTGGTGGGGCTTTATGTGACTGTCAATCATCTTTAATTGGCTGATCCCAGACCGGGGTCATTCAGGAAACTGATCCCTCTCGATATGAGGCATTCCTAGCATGTGTCTTCACTGCTGTTAGGGGGTTCCATAGATTCAGAGGGGAACTCGAGGCCTACTTGGCTGGTAGTGATCGCGTCGCATCCTTGCTATTGGATCCTTTAATCACACAAGAGGAAGACAATGTATAAATATACCCACAAAAACACACACACACCTCAGCAGAGCATCCTGGCTGTTCTTGACCCGCCCTCCCAAAATGAGCTCCTCTTGCCAGTGCATGAACTTCCGGCTAAAACCATGGCAACCACCCTGGAGACGGCCAGCAATGTCAGGACTCTGAATAAGAAAGCAGAAATGTCAATATGCGCGCCTCTTTGGTTTACTTTGTGTGCACTGTAAATAATTACTAAAGTTGCACTCTTTCATGCGAGGTTACCTCTCCTAGCTCCTTGTTAGGTGCACTGAGGGGGCAGTCAGGGTCTAAGGGGTCTAGACATGGTCTGTTCATGTAGGCATGTCCCACCTGAGGAATCAAACAATGTTAGAGATGTCTCAGTACACAATAAGAGGTGTAAACATAGATGACACGCAGCCTTGTTTAGTAAAGATATCCATGTAATTTTTTCTGTGCATCACCTGGGCTTTGTCCAGCATCTCCTTGAACCCTTCCAGTGAGGTGAACTGGCTCAGCTCCTCCATCAGCTTGACTGGATCTAGATTCATCCACTGGATATCTTGCATACCCCTGCAGAGCAAAGACACACTTTATAATGGCAACAAACACACACACACTGATTTTACATTATTTGTAGGAACTTAAGGAAGGAAGGCAACGTAAAATAGCTTTTATGAGCATGTGCCCACACGGCTACGTGGCTTTGAATTCTTCGCTAATGTTTACTCTGGGCAGGAAAACTTTTACTTCAGTTTCTCTCTCGCTCCTTTGTTGTGGTGGGCTACACAGGAGGCTAGCTGCAGATACAGGATAAAATAGCGTTTATTATCCTGTTTCACGCTGCCACAATGCCCAGGGAAAAGGCACAGTGGCTGCCTGCTCACTTTCATTCCTCAATGCCCTGCACTGAGTCATAACAATTACCTCTGCCTCCCAAACATCTTGATAAGGAGGGAGGGAAGGGAGAGGCCAGGAGGATGGAAGGCAGGGAAAGGGAAAACGGGCGAGGGATGAAATGTACATGGACAAATAACCTGTTTGTTAGCTTCATCTGTACTGCGCTGGTTTGCTCTGCAATGTGGCCTACATCAGGAAATGTAATGCACTTGCTCAAGGAAAATAAGAATTTTGGAAAAACTGGAGGAATTATGTTTGTGGTTTGTGATTCAGCGAGACAAAGGGAAATAAAATTATCCCAAAGTATCTGAACTCCAAGCTGAATCTCCCCCCGATGGCTCATGAAGAGAGCTGCTCTCCTATTCCCACATACCAGGGTCCCCCTTTTGCTGCTGGTTGCAAAGACACTCCTTTATCAGCTAGTTTTTGCTTGACTGGACCGGGCCTGGGCCCTTTTGTTTTTTCATAGATTGCTGCTTTTTGTTCTCCCCAGTTCTCTCACTCTCTTTCTCTCCCACTCTTCACTCATTCTCTTTCCCGATCCCCCCTCCCCTTTTCTTGCTCTCTATCATACTCTTATTTCTTCTGTTTTTGAGTTGGTTTTTTTTGTTTTGTTTTTTAAAAAAATGGTTGGAGCAGAAGCTGAATAAAGGGACAGTCCCGCCAGTGAATGCAACAGGCTCTCGTAAGCTCAACGACGACAACAAATAAATGAAGAAGTTAAATACATTTAATAAATAACAGCAGATGTTGAGCACTGTGTGAATGTTTGGAAGATGTGTGATTCATCAAAGGCCCCCTTCTCTTTCTCTGGTGCTATGCTTTTCACACAAGCCAACAGGGAGATGCTAAGGATGGGAAACTTGTGTTTGTTTCTGTATGTGCTGGCTTGTCATGCAACATACCGCTGTCAGCTAAGACACACACATAAACAAATAATTCCTCTGCAAAGAAACATCTGCTATGATCTAAACTATCTTTTCTAAACTAAGCACACAATTGAAATATCACTTCTGACGAGGAAAAAAAGAGATCCCTTTCAGTGACTCAATTTCTCAAGAGAACTTTATCCCCTGCAGAAAAAAAAATAGAATCTCCAAATGCCCAAATACGCCCAGACTCCACTGTTAACTGTCTTGTAGGCTCTCTCTGTCCTTCTCGGGGGACTTGGGGCTTGAATACTGCCCATTTTATTTGTTGGACAACTTGGGAGCTAGGAGCCCGGGGCATTACCATGAGAATGCCGAGTGTTAGCCGTGAGCTGACAAAGCCAGCCCCCCTCCCTCCTCCGGGGCCCCTGCACTGATGGACACTCACTCGTAAACTGAAAGAATGCTTACCATTGTCTGACCCAAAGGGCTCCCCTGCCACCACCACCACCACCGCCACCGCCACCGCCGCCTCCCCGCCCTCCGTTCTACCAACCCACCACCCAGTTGCTGTTACAGCCATCTACTCTCTCTCCATCCCTGCCTCGCTTGCTTGCCCGCTGCATCTCTCTCTAACCTTCTCTCTTTGAATTTCTCTGTCAGTACACCCCCTTTCAGTCCCTCTCTGGGCCCTAAAAGAACTCTATTACTGACCAGCACTGTCAGTCACAGCACCCACTGATAGACTACTGAAAGCCCAACTGTATGTCTCCATCCATCATGTGCTAAAAGTGACGGACCCCTCCAAAAGCTCTACTCAGATCAGATGGAAGCAGTGCATAGAAACAGCCAAGCTGTCAATGAAGTGCTTAAAAGTGCACCCAAAAAAAAGAAAAAGTTATGGCAAATATTCCAAGACTTACGGTAAATAGGCAGAGCCTCCCTGTAGCTTGGCCCCTTCCCAAAAGCAGTCCAATGGGGTGATTATCATACAGGGGAACAGCTTGTCAATCATCTGGGATCAGGAAATAGAAAAGAAAGAAGTAAACATCACAAATCAGTGATAAATAAACATAGACACACAAAAAACCCAAACAAAACAAAACAGATATTTCTTCATCGACTTACCCTTTCGATCATGACGTTCTCTATAATGGGGACTCCAGATTTATAGCATATTTTATTAAGATCCCATGATCTAAGAGAAATAAAGGTTTTAGATTAAAAGTTTTATTTAAAAACACATGGGTGCGCGAAGCAGATCTTCACAGAGCATGTCCACTTACTTTCCAAACAATGACACCTGCACTTTGCTGGCGGACAGCGCGGCTTCCATGTGAACCAGCAAAGCTTCCTGGGTGAGAATGTTTGTGCCCTCTTCTTTGGGGGTCTGGATAAGCATCTGTGAGGTAAATACAGACTCCTCTCCCTGCTTTTCCCTTGTGTAGCGAAGCTCTGTGCTCACACGACTGCCAGCTAAAAAAGTAGAAATGAAAAGTGATTAGATAGACAGATAGATAGATTTTCTTTAATGCACACGCAAAGACACTCACACATTTGTATCCTAATACAGAGTAGGTTTTGTGCGTACATATGCACATACACACACACACACTTACACAAGAACACACACATATATTGACCAACGCCCTTGGCCTTCGCCAGTGTTGGTTTTGAAGGCACTTCACACAAGCCAGTGTCTGGCCAAGAGAAATGAGTAATACAGCTTCTCATTGGCTCCTTCTGCGAAACAGATGTGCCCTGTTAGTTAGTGAAACCAGCCTTCTGATGCCCCCAAAACGCTCTACTGCTGCTCTGTTTAGAGCAGCAGATACAGACCGGGACAATCTGAACTCATAAAAAATAATTATGATGGGCACTTCATCTTTTATTCCTGATGTTTATGCACAGTTTTCAACCTTTAAAGGTTGTTTATTGGAAAATGTGTTCATCTCAGACTCTGTATTTCTCTGCAACGCTTCCTCAGCGGTGTTCTTGTGATATGGCATTGAAAGACATAAAAGTGCGAATGGATAAAGAACGGTGAATATATTCGTGGAGGAAAGAAATATGGCTGTCAGAGACGGTGATGAAGAGAAAAGTTAGAAAGTGGATGAAAAAAAATGTAGAGCGAGAGAGAGAGCGAGGGAGCAAGAGAGAGAGCGAGCTATGTTGTGCTGTGCAATAGACCCCAGCCCCCTAATTACAGGAGGTTGCCCTGAAAAGAGTTTGCCAGCCGGGGGGATCTGTGCCAGTGCCAAGTGGACATGAAACATGCCGCGCTGGATCACAGAGGGCCCGTCTGCCCCTCTTGCTGTCCCACTACACGACAACCCCAGAGAGACAGAAGGGAGGGGAGAAAAGAGGGAAGTGGTGGGAGTTTAGAAACTAGGGCTACCACCTTCTTGATTCTAATTTTTGTCAGTCGTTCACCCAATTTTACTGCACTGCACTTCGCAGCTCCGAGCATCTATTTCTTTTATCCTTTTAACACTCTCCCATCTACCTCTCTCTCCATCTCTTTCTCTCTCTCACACTCTCCCGCTCTCTCTTTTCCCTCACGCTTTCTGGACCTCCCCCTGGCTGGAACAGGCTCCCATAATTGATGGGGAGAAAAGAAAAAACAAACTATTCAGCCTACGCCGCAAAAGTGTGAGATCAGGTTAGAACTGCGGTCCTCTGTGACACAGTCCAATATTTCTAGGCTTCGCTTTCAAGGCTTAATTACATTCGCAGGGCCTCGACACTATCGGGTCACCTTGTTTATTTGCAGTGACTGGTGTCGGGCTTAGTGCATCTCACAAAGAAAACACTTCAAAATGGGACACGCTCTTGTTTGATGTTCTTTGCACAAAAACTTTTCTTTTTTTTCTTTTTTTAAAGCTAATGTATTTATAAACCACAGCAGGACATATGTGAAAGAAATAATTCTGCCTGGAATTTTGGAAATGTTAGAAAATGAGATTTAACTTTTATTAAGTCATTTTCATACTGTCATGAAGTGTAAATACGAGATTTAGTGTAAAACATTTTAATCTTCGTGGCCCCGCTTGGGTTTTCTTGCCCCACTAATTTCCAATCAAAAAGGAAAAAAAAACCACTAAAAAACTGAACACTTTCCGTTTGAGGACCTCTTTGACATCTGTTAAACCTTTTTTGACATTTCGTATGTTAACCTCTGCAGCGTGGGGTTTTGATCCCAACAGGAACTGGGTGGCTCGAAGAGACTCTGGCTCTGTAATTACAGGCCTCCTGAAGTAAATTATAGCTATTTGTGTCTCGTTCCTCCCATCTGGACCACCCAGGCAGCCAGTCCTCTCTCGTTTCTCTCTCTTTCTCGCCTTCTCTCCTCAACCCCCGGTCCGGCCCCAACCACCCGACTTCTAAGCTTCCCCAGCACTCAGCTCTGCTCAAGTTCACCACTCTCTTCATAAGAAGCCTCTCCGTCTCTACCTTTCTTTCCCTGTTCCTCGTCCCCCTTTTCTCTCTCTCTTTCTGAGGCTGTTTTTCCCTTTCTCACTCTTTTTCAGTTTCCCCCCCTCTACCCTCTCCCTTCACCCAGGCTTCGCTCCTCACAGCCTTAAAGAGACAGTTCCCAGAAACTTTCTTCCCACCCTGGGAAGAAAGCACCTTTGAGGGTGTAAAGCTGGGTTTTAACAGCCCAGTGGCTGGGAAGTTTATTACACGAGCGATTCTGAAACATGAAATATTAGTCCTTGTTTGGCAACATGATCAAAATTGAAAAAAATAAAAATAAAAAATAAAAATGGAGGGCTTGGAGATGGGTGAACACAAATGATCGCAGCTCTAAATCACATCCCATCGGTTTGTCGAGATGCTTTCGCGATACTCGACCACCATCTTACAAATTTTAGCAAACAATTCGACTCTGATGGGTGCAACATGTGAATTCATTTACTAGCTTCACCACTAAAAGCACTTTCACAACAGTTATGACATTGGGAAAGTGAAAAGCGAGGGGAAAATGTCATAACAAGCCCTGACATGGTTTCATGGCTGTGGGTGTACAAAAAATAAAAAAAAATAATAATGTTTTTAAGAAAGCGTGTTTTCATGTGCCGGTGTGTGTGTGTGTGTGTGTGTGTGTGTGTGTGTGTGCGTGTGTGTGTGTGTGTGTGTGTACTGAGGTGAAACAGGACTCGGTCTCCACCAACCTCAGTCATTTCCTACCCACCTGACCCTTCCATCCTTACAAGCCAAACAGACAGCATCTCCTAACTCAATAAAACATCTGGCTTCTAGAATGATCCAAGACCACCTTTAAAGGCCTGTTTCTATTCTATTCTATTGTGGTTATGGGTACCTAGTCCCAGTTCCAGGCCATTCTAGGTCAGACCAGGCCGCCTTCAAAGTTTAGTGTGGTAGATTAGCTGGATTAGGGGGCCCCTGAAAGGCCCCACGCTGCTATGGAGGAAGACTCAAGAAGAAGAGGGCTGAAGGTGACATGTATGCTATTACTTGCTATGTAGTGCATTTGACGTTTTTCCTGATTTACACAGCATGACAAGATGAGAAGAAATATGCAGCCGATTTCTACACAAAACTTCCTTTGATAAAATATAGTTCAGGGAAGGTTGCTACGCTACTTTATCACAGCATAGCAACAATATGAAAAATAGATTAAGTTATCCCTCGCCTGCTGTCTTTTCCCTATGATTTACTTCCTTCTCCACTGTTTTATTCACAAAAGAGCTGCTTTACTTCCTTTTGATTTTCAGCAATGGAGCTAAATGAGACATTCATTCCTTCATCTTGGCACCCAAATAGGCCCCCTTCTTTTGGACCCACCAGAATCTCCACTTTGGATTCTTCAGCCCAGTCCTGCCCTATGGCTTCCCCTAGCCAGGGCGCTGCCTAAAGCAGGCTGCACCCCAGCAGATGGGCTGTTCCTCTATAGAATCCGTCAGTACAGCTCCAGACTGAATGCAAACCCTTTTGTCATTCAACCCTTCAATTTCTTTCAGATGTTTCCCAACAAACAGCAGAATAAAATAAAGAGGGAACGTTTTTTTTTCTCCCCTCAACAAAAGCAAATGGACCAAAACTTTCCCAGCCTCTAAAACAATGCCAGAGTCGGGATGTAAGGGGGGGGGGGGGGTGAGGCAAGGGGCAAGAAAGAGAAGCTGGCACTTTGCTATCTTACCTATAGAAATACAGTGTATCTGTTTAGCAGCTGTCAAAAACACCATTCACTCAGGAAATGAGCTAAACTACCCGCACACACAAAAAAACAAATGTGGTCTCTGTTTGTCCTGTAACTTTTTCCTGGTATTAAAATAAAAAATAAATAAATACATAAATAAAAAGCTGTCTCCAAATCACACCTTAAAAACTGCATAAAACAGCAAAAACAACATGAAAAATCAGTTTCACTTACTTTCTATTCAGATGTGCCAGTGGTGTTAGCCACCACACATAAATTTCCACGAGGGCTGGCATTTAGGCACTTTCTATTTCCATATGTATAGGCTTGCCTCTGCTAATTATGCTAATCATGGGCAGTGTTGGCCACTGTGAAAAATAGTCACATTAGACACTCCACTGACCGCTAATGCTGCTTAATGTGTGGTTGAAACATACATTCATCCCCGCCTGAAAAGCAAAATTTTTCCACGTTGCTGGTCTCATTCAGATGAGAAATGAATTTATTGAGCCCCAGAAGCATTTCTTTTTTCCCTCCCAAGTACCAAGAAAATGTTCAGTCCCCCTCTCTCTCTCCAGCCCCTCTCACTTCACTTTTTATACTTCCACGGTGTAAAGACAGAGGCAAATGGTGCAAACTCTAAGGTGACTGGTGTCGCTTTATTCCCCCCTGCACCCACCCCACAGCCAGAGACAAAGGTTGCTCTTCAGCGAAGAGATAAAGGGTGCCACACTATACTGATTGAGTTTTTATTATCCCATTTTCGGTTGCATTGCGACCTTTCTAAGGATATCGCATTCAATGTAGCAAAGAGCCTGACAGTCCAGTGCCCTTTTTTCAGCCCAAAGACCTGTTTTATGCTATCACTGTAAACCGGTGATACTCATTACCCAATAAATATATGAAGAGCTTTTGTTTTACAACCAAAGGCAAAAAAGAGAAGAAGAAAAAAGAAAAACCCCAAACAAACAAGACTTTAAAAAAGGGAAGGTAGAGCACGCTCTTTTGTGCTTCCTGTCTCAGTAGAAGCAAGAGCCATGTGTCTGTCATATGCAGATGTATCTGTAGCTGCTCAGTGTGTGTTTATTTGTTGGGGGGTGGTCTTGGGCTCTCTGTTGAAGAGCGTGTGTGTGTGTTTTGGGGATGCTGAGAACGGAGATGGAATGAGGTAGTCTTGGATTGAGGGATGGAGGGAGAGGGGGTGAAATAAACATTTAGAAGTGACCCAGGTTGACTCTGTCTTGTTTGTTCTCTCTACCAGTGAGGTCCCAGGCCCTGAACGCTGGGAGTTTATTTATCTAGTTGGGGCACCACCGCGCACTATTCACCTTCAATAATACCTCATAGAGCTCCCTTTCTCTGTCTGAACTGGGGCGCTGTGTGCACTCCAATGAATTATAGCATTTACCTGCTGTGCCACTCTGAGGTTTGTTTAGAGAAACCGCTCCAAACGGTGAAACGCCCACGTGTGCATTTGTGCAAACTTTTTTGCTCTCCTCTCTTTAAATCAGTCCACACCTCGGTCTCTTCATATCTTGTCTGATTCCCTGTTATTCTGTATACACTGTATGGTCTTCACCTCCCTCTCTCCTGCATAAGACTTTTTATGGGGCAACTGCTACCCGGATAGTCCTCGTCTCGCTGCGCTCATATTTGGACAGCTTGAGTCTGTGTACATGTCTGTCATGCCTCACCCAAACAACTGCCAAGAAAGATGAGTTTAGTTAAAGTCAGAGTAAACAGCACCACTGTTACATGAAGGCATTTTCTTTACCCTCTTTCCCATACACAGCTTTTCGGCTGCGGCTTGATACGCGCCTGAAAACAATTATCCAAAGGCTGCGCAAAGGCATCCTTAAGTTTTACACATTTTAGTGAAAAAAACAAAACAAAAAAAAGCTTAAGAAAGTAACTTCTCTCATAAAACAAACGGGGCTTTATGGAGAAAGACGTCCACGAGACCGTTTCGCACTTGATGTTTATTCAAATGAGACAGGTAAAAACAGCAGCAAAAAAAAAGGAAAAAAAGTGTGAGCTTGCAATAAACCTTCCACCCTGTTCCTGCCCCCCCACACCATTGTCTCGTCTTATCCTCGTCCTCTTCCTGCGCCTCTTTTTATGATCTTTTTCTTTTCTCCTTGTGAACAATACAGAGCCGGGTCACACGTTGCGCAGGTCATACCTTAACTTTCAAATTCTCACATGTGGCCCAAGCTAGATAAGCAGAACCACAGTGTATACTTTATCTAATTCTAACTAGATAACATGAATGATTTTTTGAAACACAATTTAACTCAATTTAATCCAGGCACTTTGAAAATTGGCAACAAGTGCCATCCCTCGGGCCAGCACTGCAGTTTAAGAAGGAAGAAGGAAAAAAAGATGTGCATGGGTGTAAGGTAATTTGATGGGCGATGTCTGTCTCAGATCCTTTAGAGCAGAGGCAGTTAGCCAGAAATAGTTCGTAATCCCCTTGTCAGACAAAACACCCTGATACTCCAGCTTTTATTCTCCACTACACAGGTGTGAGAGCTGAAGGTACGATGAAGCCTTCGACTTATAAGTAGCTCATCCGCTCTGGAAATGCACAAGAGTCCTCAGGTTGAAGTAAATGATATGAATAAAGACATAAAGAATGCTTGATTGATTGTGAAGTGTAGGCACAAATTCTGTCTCTTTCTCTCTGTCTACACTTTCTAGACACAGACTGCACTGCTGTGCTTCACGGTATTTTGGTCCTGTTGGAGGGAGGAAGCAATTAAAAAAATAAAAAAAAAAAGCCCTGGTGGCCTGACTTCACAGAGCAGGCAGACAGACAGGTAGAAATATAAACAGGCGCACACAAAGCCCAGGCAGACAGACGGGAACGCAGTCAGGAACCTGAGGCGGGAAGACAGGCGGCCAGGCAAGCTGCACGCACCAGAAGTGACAAAGATGACAAGTGTGCGTGTTTGTGTATGTGTGTGAAAACTGCAGGGGGCAGCTCCTAGTATGAATATATGATGGGAAGCATATGCTCCTAACACATTCAGATACACACACACACACATTCACATTCAGCTTGGAGTGTTAACACATAAGGTGTCAATTCACAGCTAGTTTCATCTGAACAAATTAGGGTGCAAGTGGGAAAACTTTCATTTATGCCGCTTCTTAAAGTTGCTTTTGATGTAAAGCCAAATTATTTACATGTTTAGATTAGAAAACACAGCAAATAAAACTTAGGAACTAATGTAAAATATATGTTCATAATTTCGTTCCATCAGTCTGAAATCTGATGTCTTACTAGAAGGCATATTTTTTTTTGTGCCCTGGCTTATGTGTATTGGTGCATGTGTCTTTTTCTGCGTGTGCGTGCGTGCGTGTGTGTGTAAAAGAGAAAGAGTGAGAGACAGAGGGAGAACTAACCTCTCCTTGTTACCGAACCACTTTACTCTCCATTGAGGCCCTAGCAGCTTTGTCAATGGGCTATTGGTGGAAACAAGGCAGGCAGAAACTTTAGAAAGATGGCCACGGCCTCTTAAAGGCACAGCATTCCTTTTGAGCACCCCCCCAGTTCAACTCTCTCAATCCCACAGCAAAACAACTTGCACACAAACATCTAAACATGTCCTTTAAAAGATGGCTTGGCCAATTAGCTCAAGAGGTAATCCCGAAGCTTTACACTAACCACAGTGAAACCAAAGAAAAGGGACAGTGGCAGCTCTCCTTCTTATTGTGGCAGATGGAGGCGTTTCCTTCAAAGCAAACAATTTCAGTGCCTACATTTTTAAAGATTTTTCTTTTTGTTTCTTTTTTGTTTTATTGTGCTTGATAGAGAACCTTATTTAAATTCCTGCGCAAGTGAAGCGCACAGCCTTCCAACAACCGGCGGCGTGTGATTCCACCAACACCTCCACACAGGTCCTGTGGGAGCCGCCTGTTCCTGTCCTCCAGTGACATGGTGGGCTTAAAAAACCCTATAGAGTCTGTTTATATTCACCAACTGCTGTGGCGCTTTTAGAGCGTGCAAAACAGGTGGGTAAACTTCAGCTGCATTCACTTATATTTTTTTTCTTCTTGTGAGGAGGAGAGAAGGGAGGGAGGGAGGAGGGTAAGGGAGGGAGGTGGTGCCTGCTTGCTTGCCTGCCTGCCTGCTTGCCTCTTGTTGAATGGAATCCAAGAATAGTTAGGGACCACACAGGGAGCTAAGGGGGGGGGGGGGGGGGGGGGGGGGAGGGGTCAGAGCCCTCAAAGATGGCTAACCATTCACACAGCCCATCTGCTGCAGGGATCAGCCCCGGCACTGAAGCCTGAGGGTTTAAAAGGAATTTGGTCAGTGTGAAAAACCAAATAAAGCTGCCTCTGCCGCTGGAAATGTACAGATAACCTTAACTTAAAAAGTTCAGAGGTAAGGAATGGGAGCGCTATCAAGAGAAGAGGAAATTGTAAGATATCCAAAAAAACACGGCAGAAATGTCAGGGATGTGTTTGCTCTCATGATGAAAAGACGTAGAAGATAAAGAAGTCAAAAAACATGAAAAACTGCTGATAAAAACATATACAATGCACAGGAGAGAGTGGCATGAATCTGCTGTATCCAAGGCTGTTAATACTGGTGTGTAGTAAGTAGGACTGTTTTCCTTATATGCTGCTAATGTGATTAGAAATGTGTGCTGTAATTCGAACTTTAATAAAAGCCCCTAAAAAGATAAAAAAAAAAAACTTAACTAAGTCCCACAAATCCTCAGTTCTGTCATCAGGATTTCAACAAGACAAGCCATTGTGTCGCTCACTGAACACCTAGTGCCCTCCCACGGCACTGAGATGACACTAACCTGTATCTTCCTGCCAACACATCTCATCATCAGAACTCCAGCTACACTCAGTGGAAAACAACTGAGAATTGTGTACAAACCAGGGGATGTCTGCACCATTTGCTCTATCTCAATCACTCTCTTAGTTTCATGTCACTTTATCAGCTGTCACGATCCAACAAAAGCAAAAAGAAAAAAAAAAGTCCACCAACCAGCTACAACGTAGTGAGGAAGCATACCGAATGATAGCTTTACTGTAGACTCAGTGCCAGCGCCAGACAGCATACAGTTAAGTGTTTAAGACATTTTAACATTTAACTGCTTCGCATGATTACGACCCAAAACAAGCTCCCTAGGGCAACGCATGCACTGTCAAACAGGAAATATCACACACTCACCTTCCACCCATAGCTGTTCAATGTTGGTTTCGATGGCTGCGACTCGGAGTCCCACAGACAGAGCCCCGAAAACTAAGAGTCCAATAAAGAGGACCTTCCCACAGTGCCTCTGGATGTAGCAGCCCAGAGAGAATAGGAAGGCCTGGAACCTCGCCCGGATCCAAAGAGGAGCTTTCTGACCTACTGCCTTCCCCTGGATTGGAAGCAGGAAGAGGATGAGAAAAGAACATTATCATTATTATTATTATTACTATTATACTACACATAATCATGCTTACTGTCTCAAAAAGGTTAGTTGCATATCTTTTCAAACAAGGTTGTGCAAGTAAATTCTAAACATTTGAAGAGACATGCATCTGTATTCAGAGACAACATATGTTTGTTATTTATATCATGCTTTTCATAAAATGGAGACAAGTCGTGGTGCCAAAGAGCTCTGATGCAGGTCTTATGTGTTAAATCTCAGGCTAGACATTATCTGTAGTCCTATCCCAATAATACGATTTAAATGACACTGTGTTGGGACTATTTTGTACTTAATGACATCCTTATTTAAGGAGAGAGATTTCCAGTGTTTTACCTTACAGCCTAGAGGAGCGCCCATAAATAAGAAAAATAAGAGGTGACAATTTCATTCCAAAGCAAAATGCGTGACTTTAAAAAAAGCTGAAAGTTAAAACTGTGAGTTTGTTCTACTGAAAAAGAGCCATTAACACATTTACTATGCAGTTCAAGCTATTTCTATAACTGTAGCCCAACAGAAAAATATTAATGGATATCTTTTGCTTTAATTTGGTTCTACTTCACATTTTATGAATAATTTTACACCCATCTGTCTAATCTCTCATTTGCTGTGAATTGCCACAAATGTCACTGCTGCGCTAGGAGACATTGCTGTAGTGTTGTGGTTTCTCGCAGCAGTGCTGAAACACGTCCAAGCATCCGGGCGGTCCAAAGATGCTTTGTCAGATCAAACTCAATCAGTGAATTCCTTTACAGGACCCACCACATTTCCAAACAGACCCCGGGCCAGTGCGCTCTCCGCTGGCTGCACACAGTCAAAAAAAAAAAAAAAAACACGCACAACACGCCTGGGATAGGGTATGGGAACAAGCCCTTATCTTTCTTTCTCTCTCTCGCTCTCCTCACGGTGGCTTTTAACAGCAGAAATCAATGAGAAGCCGATGTCAGTTCAAATAAACAGCAGAGTTAACATACAGCTAAAAAAGAAGACTCGTTCATTTGTTATCGCTTTATTCCGCTCCCAAAATGTCACGCAATGTTTCCCTTCAGTATTAAATAGTCAAATCAAACCGATCCCGATTTCGCAGTCGTCTCCCCTCAGGGGAGCACTGGTGGTCCCCGGACTCCGGTTTGATAGCTGCTGCTTAAAGTCTACACCGCATTCCCACATGCGACCCTCAAATCCCGATTAGATAACCTAACTCCTAAATAAATAAGCTGCCTTTTTTAGGGGAAACCTTTCATTCACATCTGCCGACTGGATGAAAGCTGTATTCACAGAAAAATCCACTCTAGACTGCGACCAGTGTATCACCTTTGAGATCTGTTTGAGTGCGAAAGCAGCGTGGCAGTAGCTGGGTCTCCGGAGTAGGTCTGGGTTCGCAGGCGGCTGGGAGCGTGTGTAACTCGGGGGTAAATCTCCAAAGACGCCGGCCCCTGGGACCCCGCGATCCGAGGCCATAGTCCAAAGAGCGTGAACGGCACGCAGAGCGAAGCGACACAGAATCGGTGCGAGTTCAGAAAAAGCGACAATAATCCAACATAGAAGTAGAGCGCATCCAGCAGCACCGGCAACAAACTAGAAGAACGTTTTCTAGTCTTCCTTTGAGCCAAACAAGTCTCTAAACTCCATCCCAACATTATGCGCCGGAGTCCGTATAGATCCTTCCGTCTTCATTCGTCCCGATGGTGTGTGAACCGACGTCTCAGAGAGGAGTAGTAGCTCTAGTAGTAGTAGTAGTAGTAGCTTATGTCTGAGCCGTCCGTGTCAAGTCTAACTCCGATCCCGTGGCGGTAACATTTGGAGAAGTTCGCCTCTCGGCAAATCCTGAAAAGGAAGGTTTGATGGAAAAGTGCTCCGGCTCCCATTGGCCAAGGAAGAGGCAAATTACTTTGCAAACATCGCCTATTATTAGCTGCTAAGCAACAGCTCACCAAAGTGGAGAGAGAGGGGGACCACCCAGGCTGCTGCTGCCTGGGCTGGAGGGAGGGGGAGGAGGACGGTGGGGAGGAGGGGAAGGGAGAGAGGAACTCTTTCAATAAACTGCGCACGGCCGCGCATGCAAACACACACACCCGCGCGTGCGTGCGTGCGCGCACACATTTACGCACACAGCTCGCTCCCTGCCCCACTCACTTGCTTAGTGAGCATTATTCCCAGTGGCCTGGCCTCCAGTTTGTAGAGGCAATCGCACATGCCATCTATTGATATAACAGCGACAGGCATGCACGCACACACAATTTTCAGATTTTCTGTTTCATCAACACCAGCCAATCAGTGAAAGGAAGAAGGGGGGGAGAAGGAGAAGAAACGTGTTTTTATAAAGGATTGTAAACATGTGATTCTTCTTTTGTATGGGGGGAATTAGAGATCTTTCAACACTTTTCATATCACTCCAGGGCATCTTATGTTTTGGAGCCTCCACATTTGTTAGACATTTCTAGCTTCCCCAGCCTTTGCTGTGAGTGCAGTTTGTTTCAGGCAGCTGTGGAAAGAAGTGTGTGATCCTGTAGGTTCTTAGCACTAAACAGCTGTAATCTCACCTCTTACGGCCAAAAGCTTCTAAAAGTAGGTTGGTGGGGTTTCTCACATCCTAGAAAATATCACCCTTCAGTCCTGTAAGGCAAGCCTTTTAAAAGACGGGGGAATTATTAGACACGTGCATCTCTTTCATTAACGCCTTGGTGCCGCCTGGTTTCTCTGCGAAAGCCTTATCTCTCTGGAGAGACTTTTGGAGAGTTTCCATGTCTCGCCATGCATGGTTTCATGAGTTCAGAAAGCAGCTCACCTAAGAATAATGTCTGAAAGAAACAAAGAAAGAAAGATTGTTTTCTCTCTCATAAAGTAAGTAAAGGGTGTCTTGGTGGTTTGCTAATGTAAGCCTCCACTGGCCCCACTCATGACTGTATGGGGGTGAAGTACAAACACTTTACTGGATTACAAAGTCATTCTCCACCTAAACACTGACCTGTGCTGCTGTGCAGAACATTTGTCAGGTGGCTGTTACTAATTTGAGGCCCGTTGGGTGACTGTAAAACTATCTGAAGCTAAAGTTAAGCTGTTTGAACATGTCTGTGATGGTGCTATGAGCTCATTTGGTTTATCACTTTGCTGCTAAGTTGTTATGTCAGTTTTCACCGTTTGCATTATATCTAGACAAGAATAAGAGACAGAGAGACATGGGCAGGCTTATAGTGATATTCCATTAAAGGGGCTCTTGCACACCATGAAGAGCATAACACGGGGACTGAAAAATGATCTTTATTTCACAATTTTTCATTTTTTACTACTACTAATAATGAAAAGTCATATGAGGAGTCAGATTGCGGAGTTAGAATAAGAAAGAAGACACCGATGCAAGAATGAGGTACCAGGGATGATATCGGTCTACAATAAAGTCTGATGTACAGGTTCTGGTTGACCAAAACCTATTAATTGTGCACATATAATGAATGATAAAACAATATTAGGTGAGTTATGGATTTTCCAAATTATTCAGATTTTTTTCAATTTCTTTTTATGTTTAGGTGTAGTAATAAAATAAAATACATTTGAAATATTTGGTATGAATGTAAAGTCTAATTAGTTGCCAGAACTTTGAAGAAATATGCAAACTGGTTGACTAAAAAAAACTAAGTAAAGCTTACTCAAGATAACTAAGTTAGGGCAACTTAGTACAGTTGTGAATGCCTAAAAAATAAGTAAACTACAAGAGCCTTTGAAAGAACTTCCTGTACCAAGTTTTAAATAAAGTGAACAGAGCCACACACTAGTACAAATAATACTGTTATTCTTTTACATGCGTGCCATGTCGCTATCAAGTTTAATACAACTCAGTAAGATAGTTTTACAAACAGCACTGAATATGTTTGTATAAATATTTTTATTACATTGCATAAAAAGGGCTTATTAACATCACTGATATGAATTATTAAAAACAGAAACACATATTTTAAATGAGCGATGTCAAACTCATTTTACACTGTGGGCCACCTACAAGCTGACTTCGATCTTATGTTTCTGTCAGTGTGCAGAACATTTAATCCCATGCAAGAAAAAGAAGTACGTCTCGTAATCTATATGATAAAGAAATGCTGCTGTAGTAAATGAAAGAAATCTGTCAGCACGACTCTTCGAGCTTAAATTGTAAGAAATAAATATTTCGGGTAGCTCATTGCCCAGAATGTCCTGTAATTATAAAATGCCCTTTCTTTTTCTTAAAAAAAAAATACTGTGTAGCCACTGTATAAAAATGAAATTTTTGTAGTAGATGGGGGGAAAAAACAGGAACATTTCTATTATTTCATTGATTATTTATTATGTATTTAATTAGGTGTAGTATGAATGGCCATGGGGTGGATATTTATCTGTAGCCAAAGCTGTAAAAATGCTTTTAAAAATCCTAAATGAATGTCCTCCTTTACATTTTCCAAAGCTGTCCAGAGTCCTGGCTGGAAGTCTGCCAGGCCAGTTCTGACTCCTGGGCCTCATGTTTGACAACGCTGTTGTAAGTAGTTAATAGGATAGTGTCATAAAATCACTGATAATTGCAGTAAGAACAAAACATAACGTGACAAATCACATAGAACATGCTGAGTAAACAAAGCATGTTTATATTATTATCATTCTTTTTCATTAGCATCTTTAAACAGCAGCCAGTGAATAGCATAAGCCAATTAATATGAAATATTGCACCAAAAAAAAGTGGTTTTATATTGAGTAACTATGTGCTATTATTTTTGACCAACGCCACTGGTTAATTGTTGAGTAACTCAGATAAGGACAGTAAATATTACTAAAGGTTTCATGAATTTGAAAAATCTGTCAAACTGCTTAGAAAAACCATTGTCATCATCTTCATCATCTTTTAGAGTAAAACAGCACAAATTCACCATCACTCAGTGTGTCATCCTATCTGTGGAGGTGAAATGTAGACTCTCAGGGTACTGTCTTCGGTTCTCATTAACCACCCCTGCCACTCTGCAGATGTTCACCAACATAGCTGCATATTGTAAACACTTCTTCATCTTGATCTTCAGTCACAGGCGTCCATCTGCTCCTATAACCTGCTCATGTCCAGGAGTGGCACTCGAAGGCCTGTTTTTCCCCTTCGTGGAACTGGGCACGGCTTGCCTGGACTGGGTTGGGCCGGGCTGAGTGGTAGAGGGAAACAGGCAGCTGGAAATGGGAGCTCATGTGGAATGTGAGGAATTGGGTTGTGTGGTAGGGGGCCCCTTCAAGCCTAACAAACTCAGGGAGGTCCGAGGCCTGGTCTGGAGGCCTTGGATAAATAAACCATCTGAGATGACCATGCGCTGTGCAGATATCTGCCATCACACCTCCCTGGCTTCTAAACACAAACCACCCAAGCCCTCTCTCCTTCTTTCACCTTTCCATGTCCTTTGTCCCACATGGTGCCTCTCCCAACTTCCTCTTTCTTTATCATCTCCCCTGGTCTGTCTTCCCTGCCTTTATCTCCACTTATCAGAATCAGATTTTTTCCCCCCTTCATCTCGCATTCAGTCTCCCCAGTCCTGCTCTCCCCCCTCCACCTCCCCCTATCTCCATTCCTCCATTTCATCTCTCCCCAGAGACTCCATCCATCGAGCCGTTCATCCATGCATGGCTGGCTGTCCGTCCGGGGTTCTGTATGTGCTATAGGCAGCGCTACGGAACCACTCTGGCACTCAGCCGTCTCACAACAGCAGAGACACTGGGTGTTCAGGCCCACGCTGTTTATTTTCTCAAAGGCTCATGCCGCCTTTTCTCTCATAAAGAATAAATAAAAGCAAAGAGGGTCTTCACGTGGAAGACACACTTAAACCCATATAGCCAGCAAAATGAGCTATTACAAAAAAAACGGTTTATATATAATACTTCAAGAAAGGAGCAGGGAGTCATGTTGCTCAGAAAAGTGCTGAACTGCAGTGCTTTCTGAGGGTTGTGGGAAACCCTCAGAAAGTTTCTGGATTCACTTTTGAAAAAGAAGACCTTTAAAATAAAAATCCTTCCATTAAAATGCACCAATGCAGGAGGTCAAAGCAGAAGTGGCTGTCCTTCGCTTATCCTCTTCTAAAGTTGTGTGTGTCTCTGTGTCGAGCTGCATATCATATTATTATTAGGTCCTTTTATGTCCAGTTAATAGTTAACATGCCAATTAGAGAAAGTAATATAATTTAACCAAATTTTACACACTTTCCCAGTATTACCCTAAAGGCACTAAAGTATCTTACACATAAAAAATAAAATAAATTAACAAACAATCAAAACTTCAGAAGACTAGTCAGCGATTAGGGCGATAAGATCATAATAATTTTCTACCCCTTCATTACACAATTTTGATATCTTTCAATATTTTGTCATGTGTCTTAATATTTCAGTATACTGAAACATTAATCATCAGAGCATCCCATCCAGACCTAAAAGAGAAAAAGACTCAGACATAACAAGAAGAAACAAACAAACAAAAAAATCTCTGAAAAAATAAATAAAACAGAACAGCCACAAGCACGTTTAAAGTCAAGCCCCATTTAAATGCACAGATTATGTTGACAGATGACCAAAGCAAATATTTTAGAAAGATAAACAAAAACACCGGATCAGTTTTAAAATTCTGAAAATGTTTGTATTGTTTCAGTTATAAACTAATTTGCACACGATTCGTGTAAAGTTCACAAAGTCACATTGGTGGGAAGATCCTGTAAGTTTTTCCAGCTTGATGACACACACAAACTTTTACTTCCCAGATATCAGTGAAAAGGCTCAAAATTTGCCCGGGTGCTGAGAGACACTTTCTTTATTGAGCATCTCTGTCAGTCTCAGAGCAGAGTCAAAGCTGCCACCCACAGTCTCACACAAGATTAATTATGATAATGCACTCCTATACCCCTTTGTCATCGAAATGAATGGTTGCCTTTCTGGGGGGAAAACACACAAAACCCAGAGAGAGACAGTGAAACACACTTTTCTTTAAGTCTTTGTTTGTGCGGTTGTAACAGAGGTATTGTCAGATGCAGCAACCAGGTGGCAATGGAAACTTAGACCTGTAGCCTTTACAAGAAAGTGCGAACATGCATATGTATGGCAGTGAGAGCAAGCATAGCTGAAATGGTATAGCTTTTCCAAAAAAAATAGTGCCACACTAGCTTGATTTAAAAGTGTTGAAGCTCATCAGAAAAGCTCCACCTTAAAGATTGTGAAACATCGAGCTCTTCTTCATATGAGACACATTTTTTTCCCTTCAGTAGAAAACTGAGGCTGAAATTGCTGATGTCTTGCATTTCAGACGTCACTGAAGACTTTCTCACAATTTTAAAGCCAATAACAAGCAGCTTTTGCTTAAAGCTGGACAGAATCAAGTGAAAAATATCACTGAACGTCTGAGAAACAAACTTTGGGCTGTTCCAGCTAAATACACAGCGGAATGAGACCAGAAAGAACGGAGTATCTGAAGACTTCTTCCTTTGATGTTGCTGAGAAAGATGTGATCCCAGCCGAGCGCCTAATCAAAGTTTCGTTAATTTGCTGGAGAGGGCAAGGGTGTGTGCGGGAGGTTGGGGGGTTAAAATGTGACAGACAGCGATATCTGGCTTAGTGTAGGTGTGTCCGAGGAATGTCACAGGGGTTGTTACCCCACACACTGAATCTGTGTCGCCACACACACTCTTTGTTGGCCGAGCAGCATAAGCAACTGTTGTATGTAATACTTGTAAAAGGGGTGTTTGTGTGCATATGTATTCAAATGCTGGTGTGTGTGTCTGTGTGTGTGTTTTTGGTGTGGCGGTAGCATCTTAAAAGGTATAGTGTGTGGAAAAAAAAAAAGAGGGAGGGAGGAAATTCATTTGTGGCCAGAGAACACAGAAGACAAATTGAGGAAGTGTTGTGCTAATGTGTAGGGGTCAGCAGCAAACACACGCAGGTTTCTGACTGACTGCCACTTGGGTGGCCTGCTTGCTCTCTCTGTGTGTGTGTCTGTCTCTTACTCACCCACAATCAGCCCTCAAGCCACGAAGCCACCCATCGTCTCAGACACCCCCACCACCACCCAGAGCACAGACTCCACCCCACCTCTCTGTGCATCTGTTTGTCCGTGCACCACACATTTGCCTCCACTGTCCATCTGACCCACCCATCTTGTACTCCTCTTTATTTCACACTTCTCCATTAAAACTTGAGTTCATGATGACTGACCCATCACTGAGCCACTCTGAATCTGATCTATTTGTTCTAATTTTTTTTAAAAAAACGAACAAACTCCCAACAAACTTCGAGTACTTTCCTTTCTGCTTCTAACACAGTGATTCTTAGGACTCGTCTTAACTCACAAGTTAAAATTTAGAAAAGTGAACTACTTCTTTACCAAATCTATCAGCTTTACTCTGGATGATCCAGACTTTACTTTGGATAGTTTTCCCCACAGCATCTTCAGTAGACAGTATCGCTCCAACAAAAGCAAATCAGTCATTTACAGACTATCAAGAGTCTCTGGAACACTAATTTCTGGAAAAGTATTATATATATTTTTTCATGACTTTGTGTAACACAAAGATGATTGATTTATTTCAGTTTTATTCAGGCGGTGGCCAGGGTGTGGCGTTATAAAAGTTCACAGTCCCTGGAGGGTAAATGAGACCCCACTTTTTCAGATTTACATGAACTTCCCCTTTTAAACTACAAATCTGCTAACCAGCTGTCTTTTATTATACAAATCAGATAGCATCAGTCTAACATGCCCAGAGGTGTCATATAATGCATTTATCTTGACAAAAAGCATTAAATGTTGACAACTATTTGAATCTTCCCCAACCAACACTGAGCCACTTCCCAGACTCTTAACAAAAGGAAAATAAAAAACCTCTGATGAGAACCAGTCTGCTGAACTCCAGACCTCTGTCAACTTTTGTCTTTATAATTCAAGCACACCATCACAAAACAATACACACTTCACACTCAACAACCAGGTGTAAACACTCACCACAGAGTCACGCGGAAAAAATTAAAAGTTTGTCTAAATTTCACAACCGTTAAGACAAATCTTGTGGACAACCAATACCGGTAATCATCTATGAAATGGTTCTGTATCACAGATGACTGGTTTTATGATAAAACACACGATCAGGTCTTCATAGCTTGCAAACCTTTGGATGCACGTGCGCACATGTGCATTTGCAGTCGTTCACAGGGTTATTAGTTGCTGTAACAGAAGATTAATAATGGTCACACACACGCACAAGCAAACAAATCTACTGTATGCGCTGGAAGACGGGTTCAGCCATGGTGGTGCTTTACTGAGGGGGCTCCGAGGTATTTGCGTAAATATACAAACCTTTACCCAAACACACCCGGCCGCCAGATCTCATCATGTGGTCGAGGAGAGAGGTCAGAGTGGAAATTTACCAAAAGCGTAAACACGGCCAAGACAAAGAACACAGATAAAGTGAATCTTAACTGTTGTTTTTATATTTTTAAGCTAGTAAATGCAGTCTTTCAACACCACATTTAGTCACCCTCGATATGAGGAAAAGTTCCAAAGTAAGAGCCCTTTGCAGAAACCACTGGCTTGTCGTGACTGCTGTGATTGCAATACTTCATCAAAAATGAGACAATTTCACATTGAGAATGAAAGGTAGATTTAACGTTTAAATAAGCATAAAAATGATTAGTAAAACTTTTAGCAAAAGTTTCACACAGAAATTGGAATAAAGATAAAATGAGGCAGAAAAAGCAAGAAGCTGCAAAGTAATTTAGTCTGTGTACTTTCAGTAAATACAGTGAGAAGACATTTCTGTGGTGCATCCTCAACAGCCACATAAGTGTCTGAAAAAGCTCGTTTTTTCAGCCTGACGCACACACTTATAAATAAAGTGTAACTCTTATTTGTATCACACCCCCCAGATTAAATCTGAACTCATGATAGTGTCATTTTACATTTACATGCATATTCTAAACTTCTATTTAAAGATGACCGCCCGGTTTTCTACAAATCCTGAAACAAACTGCTATGGAGAGAAATTACAATCCTTCTCAAGCTAATTAGGACAAGTAAGTCGCTGCTAATTAAGCTTACAAAAAATAAAATGTCTTTCTACAAATTTAAGATCCATGATTTAGTTTTCCAAGATCAAGCTGTGAGTAGCTCCTGCTCTCTTTCCTAAACGATCAAGGTTATTTTCGACACATTACACAAACCACCGACTGAGTTTATTAATCAGAGAAACAACCCTTTAAGGGTAAAACTTTGTGTCAACTATTACTGCTTTAAGAAACTCAAATAATGAATGAAATCTATAGTTTTGACTTTTAACTGCATGATTCATACTTTAGTCCATATCTCGCATAGTTAAACTGTTATGGCAGTAAATTGTACTTTACAAGAGTTTACATACAAAGTCAGAGAAGTAACTGTCATTTTTAGTGAGTATTTGAAACACATGACTGTATAGCTGATATAGACAAACAAGGCTATCTAAAGGACACCAGAGAGGGGAAGGGAAAAAAAAACCCGGACCACGATAATCTCTCTCCTACACACACGGGAACATCACATAATCAGGCCACAAGAGACAGTCTAAATGTCTCATGCAAGGCCACAGACACAATAAGAAACGGGGGACAGTAAATCACGCGCACGCACATGTACACAAAAAAGCATCCCTGCAGACATCCCTGTCCTCATCTTCTTCCTTTGTGACTAAGGAACCCTCAAACCTGTAATTTAAGAAAAAAGTCGAGTGATGGAATGCAATAAATCTCGTGACAGCAAAAGGAGCAGTAATGGAAAGAGGAGAAGAAAGAAAAGCATCGGGTGCAAGTCGGCTTCCTCCTTTGCTGCGTTCGTGAACGCGTGTGCGTGTGAGGGCGGGGTGTCGGTGTTAACTGATACAGGATCGAGTTGGGTGGTCCGGGGCCTACACATACACCATTTTTGTGTACAAATAAACTCAACCCCCACGCCATTGTGGTCTCCCTCCCACTGCCTTTTCTCTCCCTTCTCTGGTCTTCACAGCTGCACAGTGTGCATGTGTAAACACCCGTGAACATTCGAACGTGCATGAGTGCGCGCTCCTCCCTCTGGAACAGGCTAAATTGAGTAATTGACTGCTGCTATTAAGAGACAGTAGTGATCTGATAATAACTAATGTGGTGACATGATTGCTAAGATTGACTCGGTACTGCCACAGAAAAAGTCTGTAAAATGAAAGAAAAAGAGGATTTCTTAAAAACAGTAAAAGAAATAAAATAAAATAAAATAAAAACACGGATCCACAGGTTCAAGCTGACGTGAGTTTATTTGGACACTGTGTACAAAAAAGCCAATTGAGGTCAAAGTCTAGGCTTCTGATTGGCCTATCCGCTGGGGGAATTAGGGCCGTGTTTTGCTGCACTTGGATTGGTTAATGAGGTGAAAACTAGATCTCCATGAGCTGGTCTGTTCCAACGATGATCTCATTAGTCCGTTCAGCTGCAGAAAAGAGATATGACAAAGAGATTATATCAGTTGCAGCTCTTGTGATCTTCACAGTTGAAAAAATAAACAGGGGAAAAAACAAATTCAAAAATGTGCAATCCACAAATGTCAGCTTCAGTGATCTCTTCCTGAATATTGCCACCATGCAATATGGACTTGCACTTTATTGCCAACTGGTGCACTAAACACATTTTAAAAAAAAAATATTTCAAATGCCGAATGACTATAGATCGTTGTTGTTGGGCTTTAACAATACCCATAATGTGCTCATCGTTTGAAAACGACTGCCTGTAATGTGAACACCTTCCCTTCCGCATCACAGACACAGCAGTGCTGACATCACTGGCTACAGGCGCCAAACAAATATTAGATTTTTTGTCGTAAGAATGCAAAGATTTCTAATAATAAAATTTGTCATTTGGCAGCTACATTTATACCTTGGACTACTCGTGCACTTCTTCGTGAGTTTTTTTAATCATTTGTTTATAAACATTATACCATGAAGATCCCGGAGCACAGTTTTAGTGCTAATGTTACTCCTGGAGGAGGTTTGAAATCTAGAGTTATTCAGTCAGCAGAGAGTTGGTGATTTCTACAATCTACGCTCCTCGGGTTGCTGTTGTTCAACTTTGCGATAATAACACTTACAGCTGATCGTGGAATATCTAGATGGGAATTCATTTTATGAATTGACTTTTTGCAGCAGTGGTGTCTTATTGAAGTACCATGTTCGAATCCAGTGAGCTTTTCAGAACAACCCACTCTTTCACAAACGCTTTCAAGGCAGACTGCATGGCTAGGTGCTTGATCTTATATACCTGTAACAACTTTACTGAAAACACCAAACCTAAAAGATTAAGAGGTGTGGCCTAACACTTTTGTCCTTTTAGTGTAACCTTCATTAACTGAAGGAGAAAAAAAATCAACTAACAAAATATTTAGTGCAATAGAAAGTCTGTTTTTTTATTTCTGCATAATATTTCTAGTAGCTAACAAACTGAATACACATCCAATAAGGAGTTAATTGGTTCTTTTCCTTTCTTAAATCATTCTCTACTCAAAGCTAGTTTAACATGAGGAAAGTCAGCCCCGACTCCCCCGTGCATGGCTCTTTCCCTCCATCCCCGAGCGTCGGTACTGATCCAAAGCAAACGGTGGCAGAGAGTTATGTTCCATCCACACAGACAGGTTTTAGTGTGAAGGAATCTGTTGCTCAGAATGAGCTTATCCTCAGCTGTGAAGAGGGGAGAACAAATGGAGCATGGGACAGCAGGAGCGGGAACAAGAGGGAGTGACTGGGAAGAAAGGGAGGAAAGGTTACTCACACTGGGCCAGATAATTTGTCACTAACTAATAGAGTTTGTAGATGTATTAGGACCATATGTAACATTACATGTTACATATTCCTACTGCTGGGCCTGTGACACACATAAAAGGAGCCAACACGTGGGGGTAAAAAAACCTGTGTTTTGGAATAATTATTACTGTGACTATTTCCTTTTCCATCCTTCTTATAGCAAAGCATTCTTATCAAAAGCTGCTGTTTGCATTCGGTCATAGATAATCTTTGCCTTTTTTTGTCTATGTTTTTGAAGCCCACTTATTCTATGCCTACATCATAAAATGTGCTACACATATAATCAGAAAGAAAGAGAGCTTTCTTAAAGAAAACACTGAATTGTTTTGTAACTCACAGAATAAAAGCACACATTCAAAAGCATCTAAGACCAGTGCGTGATCTCGCATCGTTGGCATGTGTAAATAAAAGGCAGTGTATGTGTGACACCTGCAATAGCGAATGCATATCTGAGTGTCAGAACATCTACAGGAGAGGTATGTATCTTTAAAATATCAACACCTGATGGACGTAGACGTGTGTATTGTATGTGTGCGTGCGTGCATGCGTGCACGTGTGTGTGCGTGGCTAACTGTCAGGGTGGTCCTTAGCTGCTAACAGCTTCAGCAGCAGAGTGGGTGTGTAATGTCTTTAGCAGCCCACTGTCAGCCAGCTAATTTGGTGGTGAGAGGTAATCTTGTGCTCTCCTGCAGTAACAATGTAATGCAGGAGGGAAAGAAGGCTTATCTTTACTGCAAAGCATTACACAGAATAATCTGATCTGACCCGTTCTTCATACACAGCCAGGCTGTGTGCGAGCCACTGTTAAACTGAATCTCCAGAATTGTTGTGTTAAATCTTTTGAAGTAGGTTACGGCAGATTAATCGAACATATATTAAAAACCTGTGTGACACTCTTCTTTTTCAGTCTGTTTTTATTTCCTAGCCTGCTAATTGATTTTGAAATCCAGCACATGCATGCCAAAATATGAAGGTAAGTTTATGTGCCAAATTAGAGGAATAACAAACATTTCAGTGAACCCAGGACCTTTATGGCAAGTCGCAACTTCAGTCACCGAATCAAATCTCTCTGCTGCATCTGCTACTTTTTTTTTTGTTTTTTTCTTAAACTGTAAAATCTTCTAAGGAAGACGACTGGCTTTGGGTTGTCTGATGAATCTGACTTCAGTTTGCTGTATACACTGGACGTGTTAAAATAAAAGGAGACAATTTATGGTGAAAGGCTGTATCTTTGCTGTTGTTTTGGCCTTATAGCACATGCAAACACAGGTCCAAGTTTCCAGTGTTTAGTATAATAATGCCAGGAACTGTCTAACAGCAAAAAGGGGGAAAAAAAAACAAAACAGCTGAAGCAAGATCAGACTTCCTGCAGCAATCGCTCACTGGATGCTCCAAAAGGCTTCAGCTGTTTCCAACAGTTTTAGACAAGTTTAGCTCAAATTCACACTGTTGTTTCTTGGAACACCCTGTTGTTCACTCAATTAGGCTGCTCAGTCTGGTAGCTGAGCTCGCCCTCTCTTTCTCTATATGTGTATGTGTGTGTGTGAATGCGAGTGTGTGTGGATGTGGCTGGAGGCTGTTGAATTCCGGGTGGTCCTGTTCTGGCCCTGCTCTCTAACCTCTCCATCAATGTGACACACACATACATACACACACGCACAGCTAGCTTTTGGGACAAGAGGATTAAGGAAATAAAAAAAAAAAAATCTCTGACAAATCAGACTTGAGAATGAAGAAACTTTCCTAGTTGGCTCAAACACTTGGCACTTATAAACAGATACCACACACATACATTAACACCTTATCCGAGTCAGCCAGGGAGAAGTACAAATAAGCGCATCAACAAAACCTGGACGTTACAGCCTGTCAGAGCTATTTTTTGTGCTGGAAAATGTTAAGAGTGCAAGATGTCTCTGCTTTTTTTGTCCATACTAGGATTTTACTGCCCATTGCTCAGGATATTTGTTTTACTGAGGCCATCATTTATCCCATAGTGTCCATTTAGTTTGGGGATTGAAAACATGCTCCTGTTTAACTGTGTCATTTAAAAGAATTAAAAGTCCAAATGTACAAACCGAAATGCGAGTACTGACAGAGGAAACAGGAGTTGACTATAGTGTGGGCACCAGAGCAGCTATTAAACTCACCTTGTGGTGAAACTGCTTTGCCAACTGGTCAAATAATAAATAAATAAAGCCATATAAGTGCTTATAAAGCCAGAAATTATAATGTTCACAAACCCTTTACATCCAGACAAACTACCTGCCGAGGTAGACTGTTTCATATAGCTAAAATCGAACGGCAAGACGTTGGCATGCTGAGAAGAGTGAACAGGATAAAATGAAATCAGGTGATAAACACCGATAGGCCATTTCTTCATATGTGTGTATTTATCTCGGTGCCTCTTACCTTCTGGTTCGATGTGTTGTCCATTTCCCACCAAACAGTATTTGAGGTCTGCTCCTCTGCCAATAACAGCATTACTGCAGATCACGCTGCCTTGGATATTACACCTGAAAATAACACACACACAAACTGCATGAATTTGATTTTATATCAATAAATCTGCATGTGTGCTGGCCACTATGTTCCCACAGTGATGGCTGGTGGCTCTATGCATGGAGAGCTAACAGGTATACATTATACCTGCCGTGCGGTACCTGGTGAATGGCATCTTACGACGATGCCATTCGTCAGCATGTCGGTTTTTACTGCAGTTTTAATGGTATATCAGTACAGATGTTCATAGAATCACAGATGTTGCAACAATTTGAAAATATAAGACTTTGTAAAAAAAATTCTTTGCCTCTGGTTTTGACTTCTTCTCTCCAATATCAGTGCTGATGGGAAGGTGTTTTTAGAGTGATCACACCTATTTGTTCAGAAGAAAACTGCAGCAGCTACCTACACTGTGGCGATGAGCATAAACGGACGTGGCTGCGAGATGACGTTATCGGCAGCACACGAAGCGACCAATGCGGCACGTATACTGGGACCTTAACGCTCCTTTAAACAGAGGAAAGAAAACTGACATTACATGAAGAGATGCCACAAACTTGTGGCTCTCTTTGCATCACCACTTTACCAGAGATTTCATGAAAAATACCCTTGTTCATCCAGCTAAAAATCTCATCGGGATTTAATCGCTGTTTCAAGAGTGATTTGGCCGAGAGGGAAAACCATTACAAGAGTAACAAAAGCAGTCACATTGTCCAAGAGAACTATTTCCTCAGTCTTCTAAAATTGACATAAATATTATTCCACACTATCCTCAAAATATTTAAAAAAATGCACAAATTTCCCTTCCTAAACATACAGTTCAAGAAAATCCTCTTAAAAGACTCATAAATCTTGTATTACCTGAATAAGGGATGAATCAGTAGATCATTAGTCCTAAAACATTATTTTTCAGCTCAGTTGTTTGCTCTCTGGGCCCTTGTGTAAATACGCACAGGCAGGTACACACAGCAAAGAACATTCATGCAGCACTGGGAGCTTCACAGGAAAGGCGCAGCTTTCCAGCTGGGCGCTAAGCTTCTTTACTTGCACCGTCATGGACTGAGGGCCACACCGGAGGCTACACAGACATTCGGACTGTTTTCCCCACCTCACACCTGCTCCGAAAACTCAAAACTATCCAAACTATCCAATCAAACAAACTTAATGACACAACATTAGCATCTCTATTAAGTTAAGGAAGGCGCCCACGCTGTGTGCGCATATATGTGTGTGTGTGTGTGTGTGTGTACGCTGTAGGCCCCGTTCTGGAGTCCCACCTGAGCTGGCAGTGCCAACCGACTGTGCATGCTCACATTCAGCCAAACCATCACCATAAAATTCTTGGAGAGAGACACAGACAGTCCTGTGTGTCCTGTGTCGACTAACCATGAAGGGCGTGTATCTGCGAATGTGTGTGTGGGGTAAGAAACGCGCGTGTGTTTCAGAAGCTCGGGAAGCCCAGTGGAGAACACATGTAGGTCTTGCCCAGGCAGTGACGCACACACACTTGGCCCTGTGCACCTCACACACAGACAGGTTTGTATTGGCTCATTCTATTCAGGTGGTTAGGCTTGGAGGGAGACAGAGAAAAGAGTGTGTGCGTGTGTGTGTGTGTTTAAGTTACTACCTAGAAGGTGGTGGTGGTGGTAGTTGGTGATGGGAGATTACAAGATTCAGAGTTTTGTAACATTAGAGAGAGAGGGCGAGAGAGAGACCACCAAAGAAGCTTCGAAGCTGAAACACCACTAATTACTAACACCAGGGCTCCTCCTTGCCATGACCCCCCCCCACCATCCTCCCTCTCTATTACACTCATACACAAACACACACACACACACACACGCATGTCAACCCCCCACCTCCTGTGCCAACCCTCCCCTATAAAGTTGACCCCAACTATCCCCCTTCCCAAACATGCAGCGCTTTGTCAACAAGCTCTGGTCAGCACCAAACAAAGAAACCAGAAACGCGAGGGGTTTCTGCGACATGGCTGGGGTCTGCTAATCCCCTCATACTGGCTCTTTCTTTCCTTCTTTCTCCTTCCTTCTTATGTCCTCAAAGAAAGAAAAGAAAGAATTGCAATTTCTTTCTTGCGTGCTAGCCTGCTTTCCCCTCGCTTCTTTCTTCCCTTCTCCTGTCTCTCTTTCTTTCACGCCTTTGTGCGTGCACCTACATGGGCATGATGAGGGTCCCCATGCTAACTGGCTGGGGTCCCTGAAAGGCTTAAGAAGAGATTGCAAGAGACAGAAAGAGAGGGAGATGGCGTTGAGGCCTTGATGTAAAGAAAAGAGAGAGAGGAAGAAGAATTAAGATAAAAGAAACAGGAGCCTGTGAATGAGAGCATTAAAATCCAGAGCCAAGATGAGTCCCTTTAAACCAATATTCCTGCCCTAAGACACCAAACAGATCAATCTACATGCTAATTCTACAGTAGACACTGTTGCTCTCTGTGCAAAGCAGTCAGTTCTTTCCACCTTAACTCTTGACTACAGCTGAAACTGGACTGGATAGAAATCCTGCTGCATCCTTACTCAGACTGGACTCAAATCACAACTACAACATCTGACATGCTCTCCATTGAGCTTCTGTGTTTCTTTAACCAAGTTGGAGTTCCTAAATCTCAAGTTGACATGATGCAATTTGCAGCACATTGGCTGTATGGTGGGTTTTTGTTTTGCTGTTAAAAATGATACGAAGTGGAAGAATAACATCATAAAAAATAAAAAAAAAAAACTACACAATTTGCAACACTCTACATGTAAGCACAGACGTGCATGTGTGAAGTAACTACAATGTTTACCTCCTGGTGAGCCTGATTAGACCCCTGTGCTGAAACCATTCTTTAAATAAAAGATGGCAAACTGGAGGGACAACTGATCCTTAAAGGCTAAACCAAACACGTGATTTTATTAAATAGCGGCGGGCTATTAGGGAAAGCATCATCTGAACTCCTGTGGTATTCCAAAAATTCTAGGACCAGTGGGAAACTGGGTATAGCCAAGTAATTTAGGCGCTTAAATGAAATGTATGGATGTTGTGTGTTTCACTTCACCAGCTCTGTGTTTGTTTGGAACTGGTCTCTGGCTGGTTGCACACCAATAGCTACATTGTTAACTCAGCGATCCCACAGAACGCAGAAAACAAAAAACCTGTTACACGTCCTATCACCGGACACACGCACGCACGCACGCACGCACGCACGCACGCACGCACGCACGCACACACACTTCAATAAAAAGGTATGCAGCGAATGAAGAGGGAGCCACATCTATGCTTTTATAAATTCTAAAAAAGCCAAACAGGTTGATGACAAGTTTAGTGGTTTTTCAGAATAGCTGAGAGGCATAAATGTTCCTTCACTTCAAGTCAAGTAGATAATATAAACAGCTGAACAGGAGGATAAAAGTGTTTTTTCATGCTTCTGTTTAGAAACGTGTGCTTGCTAACTGCTGCTTGTCACCCACCACATGCAAGTAGCAACTTCACACTTAAAAAAACAAGCCAGATAATTAAAACTTTAATCTATAAACATGCCTTCAAGGTGAAATTCCCTTTTTTTTTTTTTAGGTTAAATTAATGTGTTCAAGAAACCATTTCAAAGTACACAACCTCAGCAAGTGTGTGCATGTCTGTGTACAACTGTGTGTGTTCTCACCCCTCCTCGATGGTAACGCCATGCATGATGATGGAGTTGGTGACTTTGACCTTCTCTTTTACAGTGGTGAAGTTTCCAATAGTAGACCTTTTTATGGAAGTCTTGTCTGCAATGTGGCACACAGCTCCGATGATACTATCTGATCCCATCTGAAAGCCCACCACAAACAGCAACGGAGATACATGCATACACAATTTTAGTCCACGTATTGTAAAGTGCCTTTAGACGACAATAAAAGGCTCTGATGAAGTGAAGACAATCTGAAAAAGTTCAAAACAAGAGGGAAATGCTAGATAACTGAAATACAAGCATGGCTTGTAGTCTATATTCACCTGACATCTCTCAGAAATGTCAGCGGATGGATGGACTGATGGTTCTTCAAACAGCTTTGGGGCCTAGCAGAGAGAAAACGGGGGGAGTGAAAGAGTGATTAAGAAAGTAGTAATGAGTTTGAAAACAGACTGTAAACAAAAGATGGATGGAGTGTCCGCGTGTTTACAACGTTTCTTTTAAAAAGCCAAACATGTTGACCACAAGGTTTGTAGTTTTTAGAATAGCTGAGAGGCATAAATGTTCCTTCACAAGTAAAGTCAACTTAAAAGTGCATTCCTAAAAATGGCCATCAGGGGGCAGTTCCCACGGTCCAACTGCAAAAAGTCTTTGATAAAAGGACCAGCTCTTACTAAATGTATGACCTGAGTAAATTTATCATCAAATTGGTGACCGAAAATACTAAATCTGAAGTTTCAAGATGACATTTTACTGACAGCGGTGTGATGTCATCCAAGAAAGGAAATTAGAGAAAGTTGACTCATTTGGATGTAGCGTTTTCAGTGGGAGATGCATTTCATCACTCATTCAAGTGACTTCTTCAGTCTGGTTTCTCACGTTTCTCCCACTGATGTTGCTACGTCCAGACAAACAGAATCAACTTTCTGGGAACAGCATGTACACATAAGCATTTAACCACGATTAGGCTATTGTAGTCATGCCATACACGTAAAATAAACCCCAAACAAACAAAACAAACAGTCGAATGTTTGACTCACCAGTCGGTTCACCTCTATATAAGCAGCTAGAGTATTAACCCGGCAGCACAGACCCTGGTCCATAATGTGAACATAGCAGCGCAGCTTTCCTCCATGGTAGGCCTCACTCATATCACCACGGTGGTCATTCCAGCAGGAGCGCTCCTGCGCCAGCTGGAGGAGAGGCTCGTCCCGAGATGAGATGAGGAGCTCTGGACACCAAAAGAGGAAGAGATGCAGGAAGAGAAGAGGGTTAGAAGCTGATGCCTTAGGCAGCGATGCCCTAACCTAGAAGTTCTTTATGATGAATGTTTATAAGCAAGATGAAGAAGAATTTTAAAAAGGTTGCAGTCTTTGGGCAAGACTGAGGTTTGGACATCTGCAGAGGAGGGATAGTGGATGTACTGAACAAAGGATATCAATTATTTTGCCTCCAGGAAGGAGGAAAAGATGAAGACCACAGAGAAAATACAAGGATAAATGAAGGAGGACATGCAGAGTGTTGTAACAGAGGAGGATGCTGATGACAGGGTGAGATGGAGGCAGATGATCTGCTGTGGCGCCGCTAAAGGGACCAGCCAAAAGACAAAGAAGAAGAATCATGCTTGGGTTGTTAAATGCTGTTCCTCCTCTGATTCTGAGCGTGAAGATATGTTATGTGAATGCAAACAATAACCGTGGTTTGCAGGCCCATCGTTTTTTTCCTGGGTCTGATCGTCTGTGTCGTCTTTCAGTTTCTGGCTGTTAACAGTTTTGGAGAACTGTTTACGCACCAAATATGGCACCAACTCTCCACGGATCGATGAGATAGACCTAGGATACAAAAGAAACACATTAATTTAGTCATTTAGCAACTGGATCAGGTAAGAAACACTAGTTCATGCTATGCAATCATAACATCTTACAATATCTCGGTAAAAATGAAAAGATATAGACTATACTGGAATAAAATGGTTGTATTTTATGAATATCACCAGAGTAGTTGTAAGCAGTAATTGTGTAACACTCAATAACAGCATGTAATAAATAATTGAATGATGTATAAAGGAGTCATTGTCCCTATAAAGACGTCGATCAAAATCAGGAAAGGAAGCACTGACTAAAGACTGATGATGTTCCAGCAAGAAATACATTAATTAAAAAAAAATAAAAAGAGCTAACAGTGAGCTTTCTTCGAAGTTTCTCTCTGTGTAAATCAGGAGGCAATATCCTCATCTTAATTTCTTTTTCCTCCTCTCTGGACTGCGCTGTGTTCAGTGTTCCTCTCTACCACACCACACACCCCTCCACTTGCCCTCTCTTACTTTCTTTTAAAGGGAGATTAGAATTTCCATCTGAATGACAGGAGAAAAACAACAGTTACTCTGTCCATTTCTCTCCTTGAGCAAGAGACAGAGAAAGAACATTGAGGAGAAAGGAAGAGAGGCAAAGAGGAGCCGTGAAAAGAGTCCAAGAAAAGAGCTGAAGAAAGAAATGAGTCATCTAACAAGAGAGATGATATATGGTGGCGGTAGAGGGTGCGTTGGTGATGCAATGATGTAAGATTTACATCTGCATCTCTATGGCAAATTGCTACTTTCAAGTGCTTTAACCAAAAATATTCACAGGATTAGTAAAGGGGATTTGTGTTTGTTGGCTTGGCTTTGGATTTATTGAGTGGAATAAAAGTAGCCTGGTGTGGATGCACTCCATTTATAGTTGTTGAACTTTAACAATGGGTAATAAATGATTTCCACAATTCGGCTTTCAGCGTGGTACCCACTTCTTCATGAAATAATGTGCAAGTTACAAAATACACGTGTGGAAGTCTCATCGCCACCCAGTTTTGGGAAGTTGCCAACAAATAATATTATATTTGCTTCCCAAAATTAAACGGATACAATCAAGCACTATTTAAAGTAAATGCTTCGCCAATAGAACACAAAGCAAAAGCAAATCAAGCGCTCCCTATATCAGAGCCTGACAATGCGACTGCATGTGACAATCACAGCTGTTCCCTGCACTGGACAACTAGAGGTTTCCTGGATGTACTCAGGATGACTAACAGTGTGTTAAAAGACAGACGCACAACAAAAATCAAATGTATGGCACAGCAGACGGTAAAGAGTTTCTGCTCAAAGTGGACTATCATCTGCTGTTTGGAGATACTTTGGATTTAGTGATATTAACCAAGAAGAAATCAGATGCAAACAGTGCTGTAGAGGTGTGTCTGCGCCTCAAAGCAATATAAGCCACTTATTCACATGCCTGAAAATGCACCACCACAAACTGCAGGATAATTAAGGCATGAAGGCCAAGAAAAACAATGCTTTGTTGCTGACACAAATCGTCCACAAAACTCAGGCTGTGCAGTGCGTCTACATATTCCTTCACAAAGATGTGCTGAAATCACAACTGCAATCACACTTCCATTGACCAAAGATAGCAGTCCCCTCTCATGTAATTTTGTGCTTTTCATATTTTTATGTTTTTTGTTCCTTCTAAAAGATGCACTCAATTTGGGTAAATGAAGAAAAGTAGTTTTATTTTTACATAAAGATGGAACATGTTGCATCACATGGAAGTGAAAGCAGTGTTAAATTTAGAAAATTACTGACCCTAAAATGAACGAATAATCATGACAAATAATCAATATTGCTGAAAATAATATTGTTTCAAAATTGTCAAAACAATTTTCATCAATTTGCTTAATATAAAAGGAAAATGTAAGAATGCAAATGCTAATTTTAGGACTTCAAAGTGCTAGTTCCCACTACCTGTGTGAAAATAGGCATTTGTATAAGGTTTTGTCAAAGAAATTCACAGAAAGCATTTACCCAGCATTCAAGAAGTGACAACGTTTGAAGCGGCCCGCTTCCTGTTGTCTGTTTCAGGTTAACAAGAGCAAGTGCTGACAAACCCTGATTCTCAAAATAGTGAAAACAGCTTTAGCCTTTCATTTTTCAGATGCAGCACAGAGACAGACTCCTATACAGACTCCTCCGGCTATAGCGAGCTCCCCCGTCACACCGCTTCACTTCAGAGGCTAAAGGCCTAACAGCCTGTCTCAGTGGCACATAGTAAAACAAATTAACACCTCACTAGAATACCATGCTAACAGAACCTTTCAAAGCCTTACACACCATGTAACCATGTTAAACACACACAGATTAAGCAGCAAGGTAGAGTTCATGTCAGCTTGAGTGTGGGGCGTATGCATATATTTTGTGTCTATATGTGTCTAAGTCTGTTGGGTAATACCTCTCATGGAGCAGACATAAACAGGAAAATTTCAAAATTCAACAAAAAAAAATACAGTCAAAAATAAGTGAAAAAGGTCTGGGGAAATTTTTATGTCCACTGTGGACTTACTTTGCAGAAAGATCTAAACATAGACATACTTATATTCATTATTCACTTCAAAAGCATCATAAAGAATATGGTGATGGAGACATGTTTTTCTTGAGAGTTCACTAGTGTTTCTTGGTGTGGTTATTTGTATTTTGTTCTTGCAGATTTTTGGAAATATTTTGTGAGTTTGTATAGTCTCTCTTGTAAAACAGTCTGATCTCAGTAGGACTTCCTGTTAAAATAAAGATTCAACCCCCCCAAACTTACTTGTTTTCTGTGAGGAAGTCCACGACAGCCTTTTTCAGACAGTAGAGGTGAGCGTCCACTAAGCCCGTTTTGATGAGCATCCTGGGATGTCTGTGGGTAAAAGGAAAAACAGAGATGGAAATCAAAGCTCACAAAGTGTCCTCAGTTCGTGAAAACAAAGCATTAAAATCCACCGTTTGCACACAATGGAAAAGTGTGATGCACAGAAACGAATAGATTAAAATACACACTGCACACCTGCGCTGCTTTTACCATCTTAATTGGGTGCTACCTCTGGGGGAGTGTGCTTTGATTCTCTTCGTCACCTGCTGGTTTTATCTTTAATGCTTACTTCACGTTTGCTCAAGCCACTTTTAATCTGTGTTCCTTTGCACGCAGGACTATAACACTTGATGAAAAAAACGGCAAAACCAGCTATAATGCGTGATTGTCCTCTGCCGTCTACCATAGATGTCGCCCTGAGGGCAGCCGTCATGCATTCACTCATTCACACAATTTTTTTCACATAGGGAGAAGCGGAGTCAAAAGTCTGAACGTGACATTTACGAAGCGACAACCTAAAGAAAACAATGCAGTCCCAGACGTTTCAATAAACAAATCTATCAACACCCCTACGTCCTCTCCGACTACTTACCCTTTCTTCCTCTGCCCTTTCAACCACGACATAATAAAAACTGTGGGGTGCATTCCTCCTTAAAAGGGCCATACCACTTTTAGCCCATTTATTACCAATCACATAGACCTTTCATTACTGCTTACCATCTTTCACAGCATGCCGCAGTGATTTAGATTTTTAAGGTTGTACAAACAGGTTGAAGTCTGTCTCATTATCACACAATAACTCCGACCAAATTAAAAACAGACACATCCACTGTTTGCAGAGTTGTTCAGTTTTTATTTATTATTCCACACTAAAAGCAACAGGGATAATAATTTCAACTCTCCCTGGAAAGTGAGTGTGACAGCAGGAAGCCACGCCAACATTACTTTGACGTGATAAAGTTTTATTCAAAGATGTGTAAAAATTTAGAAGTCATACAAAATTAAGGAAACCAAAACAAATCAACTGCAGTTGTGCAGAAACTCTATGCAGCTTTGTGAAAAACTAAGTACACCCCATTATTTAAAAACTTGTAGAACCACCTTTAACAGCAATAACTCGAAGTGATTGTTTCCTGTTTGAATTTATCGGTTTTTCACATCATTGTGAAGGAATTTTGTCTCAATCTTCTTCACAGCGTTGATTCAGTTCATTGACGTTTGTGTGCATTCGTTTATGCACAATTCAGGCACAGGTACCACCACAGCAGTTTCCCTGGGTCATCGAAACACCTCCATTCTTTTCTTGTTTGCGCATTCTGTTGTAGATTTACTGCTGTGTTTGGGATCATTGCCCTGTTGCATTACCCAATTCTGGCCAAGCGTTAGCATTAGTTGACTCTGGAACACTGGTATTCGGAGGAGTCCATGGCTCGCTCTATGACTCCAAGGTGCCCAGTTCCTGTGGCTGCAGAAGAAGCCCAAATCATCAGCCCTCCAAAACTGTATGAACTGTTTGTTCTGACATGCTGTATTTGTTTTTCACCAAAAGTAGTACTGTGCATTACAGCCCGATATCTCCACTTTGGTCTGATCCACCCCAAGGACATTGCTGCAGAAGTCTTCAGGTTTTGTTCAGATGCAACTTTGAAAACCCAAGCTGTTCTGCCATGTTCTTTTTAGAGATAAGACGCTTTCCAAACAACCGACACTTGTTCCATCTTTTTCTCCATTTAACTTGCTAACTGAGACTTGCAGAGTCTGAACTATAGCTCTTAGGATTTTGCAGATTTTTTGAGCATCACAATTTTGAGCCACAATCTCCCCACTCCTGGGAAGATTGTGGCATTCTGTTAACACACACCTGAATATTTCACACCAGCTACTTGCCAAAACTACTTCTTTTATAGAGGCGCACACTTGCTGCTGATGAGTTAATCAAGTGCATTTGATTACCAGCACCTGGTTGCTTCTTTCTCTCTGAATTCCTTTGGAGGCAATAAGGGTGTACTTGGTTTTTCATGGGACTGCGTAGAGTCCTGTGAACACTGTATTTTTCACATGACTGATTGTAAGTCTGTGAATTTCCACTTAAATGTATTTCACCTTCTCTTTATGTCAATTCTCCTATTTTTGGAATTAGCATGTAACACTGATTAAACAACCTCTATGTACTAGGGGTGCAACAATACTTGTATCGATATTGAACCGTTCGATACAGTGCTTTCGGTTCGGTACGTATATGTATTGAACAATACAAAATTTTTAATTTATTTTATCAACTTTCCTTCTGACGATGCTGTCTGTGTTGAGTGCTCAGTGGATCTGCGCTCAACAGTGCAGCCTAGGCGGAGTAGTCGAACGCAGATTCACTGAGCGCAGGGCAAGCTAGCGAGACAGAAGTTAAGCTCTCCTTGCAACATGGCAAATTAAACCTCCCCCACCCTAATTCAGATCTGGCGTTTGGAACTATTTTGGTTTTCATGTGACGTATGACCCTGAAGGTTTACGTGTCATGGACTAAAGTAAAACAGTATGTTGGATGTGCCACGCAATGCTCAATTACATTGGTGGGAACTAGTGCGTTAGCGCAGTTAGCTTGTTAACGTGTTCGCCGTCCAGCCCCACGCACGGGGCGATCCGCGGTAGCTCGTTAACGGAGATTTGCCGTGTTGTGGCGTTAACGTCATTTCAATGAGATTTACGCTGACAACACTAGTGGGAACACAACGAATATGACTGCACATTTACTCCAACATCATCCTAGTGCAAAGACAAGTGGAAGCAGACAAAAACAACAAGCAGGCATGCTACAAGCTTTACCTGAGTCATTTAGACAGCTGTTAGCACATGATTCTCCTTATGGGGACCTGATATGTTTAATATGCTGCTGAGAATATAGCCCAGAAGAAGCGTATAGTATAGCTTTTATTTTGGAAAGAGACATTTCTCTGTAATAAACTCTCTTTTCCAAAGAGAGTTTATTACAGATAGATTTACTTTTTTATTACTTTGTTGTTTCAGCAACATTAAATTTAAAAACTGTACGTTTGAGTTAAAATATATATTTACAATTTTAATAAATGACAAATTAAAAAGGCATGAACATTTTTTGTATCGAAAAAATATCGAACCGTGACACCAAAGTATCGAACCGAACCGTGAATTTTGTGTATCGTTGCACCCCTACTATGTATATATATATGACCAAGATTTAGTGAATGTTTAAAAAAAAAAAAAAAGAGAGAAAAAGAAAAAAGTGTTATTTTGATCATTTTAACTGATTTGAACTGAAACTGGGTTTTTTTCTCCTCATACACACAACTAATAATTTAAACTGCAATTTTTTTAAAACAGCAATAAAAGAAATGAGGAGAAAAATATCTGTGGTGACCCCACAGGAGCCATCAAAAAGATCTTCTCGACAAGCTTTCCCCTCCCACCTCAAACACCAGGCTTACAGTATAACTGGAGTGACTCGGGAGGATTACTTAGTCTCACACACACACACACACACACACACACACCAGATGGTAAAAGCTCTAAATCAAACTCGGTGCGTGTCTGTCTGTGTTGAGGTATTTTATTAAAAAGCATAAAAACACATGTTCACTCTCACACACAGTCATGCTCTACGGGTGTCCCAGGTGTAAGTCTCTGTGTGGCTATCGCATACATAAAGTAAAACTCATCAGAACACCCAGCATGTGACATCACTGTTTAGCACCTGCAGACGGGCAAGAGACAGAGCCTTGGATAATTGGGTTATGAATGACGATGTGTGTGTGTGTGTGTTTGTAGGTTAAGAACAGGTGCCCTGAATCATAATAAAAATATGTTAGTAGCCATAAAAAGCAGCACAGTAGGTACAAGTATCACCATATCAAGACTGTTGCAGTATAAAACCAAAACATATTAACTTTTTTTAAGGGGGCCTCGTTAAAATAATTTTGAGGTCCATATGTTTTTATTCTGGGAATCTATTATAGCAGCTTTGCATGATCACCAATTCAAAACAAGTCCTTATTTTCCCTCATACTGAGCCTCGGTTTAACTACTTAGCTCGTCTTCCTCAAAGTCAGCTTTCTTTGATTGCCTGTAACTGACAAACTGAACATTTGAACAACACCTTTGGGGGGTCTGCATATGCCATGTTAAGAAAATCCCTTCCCCTTGACATACCGCAGACCCAAGAGCAGAAAAAACTGTTGGAAACAGAGTTTTTAAGAGGAGTCTGAAGCATGAGCACACTAACTACTTCTACACATGCTGACTTTGAAATGTTCGTGTTTAATGAGTACGCACCATTGTTACAGTACATATATTACCCGAACATTAGTAATCAAGTTGCCTTTCCTAACAACAGCATCATGTGATTTCTGGTTGCTGCGAGTGCTGTAGAGCTCATTGTCGAAGGGAGCAGGAATTTAGTGCCTCTGCAGGCAGGGATGACTCAACTGTTGGATTAATGACTGACTACTAAAGTACCACTAAAGTCCTCAGTGGGAGAGAGGAGTCACATCTCTCGCTCTCAAACACACACAGCATAATGTCTTATTTAGTTACAACTAAAACCCCATAGCGGATGGTGAGTCAGATGCAGCAGAATGACCGTTAATACCCTCATTAGTCAGGTTTTCACAAGAGCCAACAGTGCTGAAGGGCTTTTTAAAAAAACAATTTAACCACTCCTCCAAAGCAAAATTTGCAATTCTCGTAATATTAAACTAGCCCCATAGATGCTTTCTCAATTGAATTCACATATCTGATCTTGTGTTGCAAGCCTACAGTGCGCATGGCTCTGCAAGTGCAGTCAGACTAATGTTGATAGCTGTCAAATCCTGTGCAAACACACTCATTATGTGGGACCATTGATACATATGTTTAGTAAATTTAGTACAAGGATCTTTGGAAGGGAAGTTATTTAATTTTTTTTAAAAGGTACTTTGTGTAATATTTGTGTTTATTGGCTTTTAGCCCCACGTGTGCCATCATTAGTAACAGATGTAAGTAACTCCGAGTCTGTTTTGCTGAAGATCACTGCAGTTGATCTGACCTAAGCTTCCTTGCCTTTCCTTTATACACTTACTGGCCACTTGTTAGGCACTACATGCTAGTAGGGTGGGGCCCCCATCTATATCTCGGAGCTTCTCCAGCCCTATTCTCCAAAGCGAACTCTTAGATCCACTGATAGCGGTCGTCTATCTATCCCACGGACTCGTCTGAAAACAAAGGGGGATCACGCATTTCAAACCCTGGCTCCTATACTGTGGAATGGTTTACCCCCCCCCACTACGCACCATCGACACGATGGCTTCTTTCAAAAAACAGCTTAAAACTCATCTGTTTAGACAGGCATTTGGGAAATGTTAATGCGTAACATGTTGTTTTATTTTATATTTATATTGTACTATTGCTTTTTTGATATGCTTTTATACTTTCTTTATGTTGCTATATTGTTTGTTTGACATGTTTTCTTGTGAAGCACTTTGTAACAGCGTTTTGTCTTAAAAAAGTGCTATATAAATAAATTTTACTTACTTACTTACTTACTAGTACTAGGACACTCTTTTGATTTCAGAATTGCATTAGTTATTTGTGGCACAGATTCAACAAGGTCCTGGAAAAATGCCCCAGTGATTTCCATATCGTCATGATAGGATCACACAGCTGTGGTAGATTTATCAGCTGCCCATCCATCATGTGACTCTCTTGTTCACTACATCTCTTGACTTGAGTACAGTGAGCTTGCTATCATGTTCAAGAAACCAAAGTTTATTTGTGCTTTATGGCATGGATGTTATCGCTGTCAGAAGCAGCAATTAGAAAATGCATACACTCTGGTCACAAGGGGATGGACATACTAAGCAGGTAAGCAGTGGCATATTAGCACTGCTCAGTTTTAGCATCAACAAGCCATTCTCTGCGAAATCTACAGATGCTTGTGTGAGAAATCCCAGAAGGTCAGCAGTTTGTGAAATACTCAGATCAGCCAGTCTGGCACCAAAAACCATGTCCCATTCAAAAACTTCTACATTAACTTTCTTACCCGTTCTGATGCTCAGTATGGACTTCGAAAAGACGTCTTGACCATGTCTGCATCCCCAAATGCATTGTTTTGCTGCCATGCGATAGGCTAATCACATATCTGCATTAAAGATCAGCTGAACAGGCGCACCTAAAGTGTATGTCATAATTTTAAAACCTCCCAAAAACCCAAAACTAGCTGCTAAACTTGGGGCTTTGCTTGTTTTGCTTGAAACGTTCTAGTTTTCCGAACTATCCTGTTAAATCAGCAGATTAATACACAGTCAACCATTTCTCCAGACCTACATCCACAACATTCTGACAGGTGGAGCCTAATGTATGAGAGGAAGCTCTGCTGGATTCCTTTCACACCGTTTAAGCGATTTCCAGGTCAAACAATCTCACATGTGCAGAATGTTTTGAGCTAACACACCTCAACCATGTGGAAACTATAGAGAAGGAAAGGGAAGAGAAATTACAGAGAGGCTGAGGCAGAACAAGCATGGAGACTGTAAGAACAGATGGTTGGTTGTGTGGAGGGATGCACACAACAAGAACTGGTTCAATGAAGTGAATGAAGTGGAAAATTAAACGGACGCCAGTCAATGAAGAAATTCAGGGGGTTGCACTCACCGATTCATTTTTCTTTCACTAACGTTCCACAGAAACTGAAAAGAACCAACTGCAAAAGATACTACAGGTGTGAAATGTTAATGTGTACAAATGTAACACGAATACGAACATTTAATATCCAAAAGACGCTTCATAACCTGTATGTACAGTACGTGTAAGCTGTGACTACTCTGTGGGTGATACTGCTTTTGAAAACAGTCAGGTAGCTACAGGTGGGAAACAGGAATCCATACTCTGGCATTTACTCTGCTTACTACCTCAGGCAAAAAATAATTTTGTGTGGGTGTGTGACATGCGAGCGTATAAATGATCAGAGGTGCTTTCAGTGTTGGAAGTCTTTCAGTATAAGCTGTAAATGTTTAGCTGTGGGCTCAATAGGTTTCCATAACACTGTGACAATGTGTGACTGTTTTCTCTCCATCAATGTCCGCCTCGAGGTTGTGTTATGCGTTCATATAAGCATTTCTGAGTTTATGAAATAAGACAGAATGTGTGTGTGTGTATATATGTTAGTGTGTGCCTCAAGAGTTTCTCTGTGCAGAGAAGCATGCGAGCAGCTGCTCTGGCCCCCCTCTTATTGGCCAGAATTTACTGTGTCTTTGGCTCCATGAAGTATTTACGAGCTCCCAAAACACCCGCTTTCACACATACATGCATTTTAGGAGTTCGAAACAAAAACCTACCTAGAACACTCTTCCTGTAACAAAAATCCCACACAGCCACCACAGAACCTTCGCCCTAAAACACACCGACTCTGATTAGAAACTTAAACATCTGCTTTGCCAGAGCTAAGAACCTACAGATGTACAGAACACGTCACCATCAGGCAAACCTCCAAAGTCTGATCCACGCATGGAGGAATAAGAACCTGCACGAGAACACGTGCCGCACATGCTCAGCAACTTATAAAGTGAACACTGATTTGCTTTGGTTAACAAACCGTGCTGTGGACAACTGTCATTCCACTAATACAGAAGAATCAGGAGCCTTTAAGAAGACAGAGACCCCTTTGAAGTGAACAAAAACAAAGACTCAACAGTGAAATGATTGAATGAAAGTGGATAACCAATCAGAAATGAGTAGATTTTCACATATATGTATAATTTCTAATGGCTCATTTGGACATATAAATAAGCAATGTGTGGTTAGACTTACTTCCTCATAATGGATTTCCTGATTGATAGTCCGTCCTCAAGATCGGCCTCATTGGCCATGAAGAGCAGTCTCTTTCCTGACTTATCAACACCAACAAAGTCTCTCTGCTCAGCTGGGGAAAAATACACAACATATACTATTAATACAAAAAAAAAAATTGCCCAGTTAAACCACTGCAGGGAAAAAAAAATTATAGATTACATAAACAGCAGATGCAAAATGGTCTCATTTTCTAAGATTTATTTTCATTTTACCTGTCTTTTTCTTGCCCTTCTGGCCTGGGACGGTCTCTGTGAATTCGTGGGCTTTGCTCATTAGCATGGCCATTGTCGCGTTGTGCGCCCGGAACAGATCGACCACCTCGTGAAGCGCTACGTCTGTTATCAAGTCACAACTCAACACCAGGATGTCGGTCTTAAGAGAAAGATTTGAAAGAAAATCACAGTGATCTATTCATGCTGATGTATTTACTTGACAGCGCAACGGTAAGACACAACAGAATGTCTAACATAATGAACCTGACGTGGTTTGGTGGGACTAGGATTACTTTACTAAGCATAAAGAGGCTTTTGACAGGAGCTTGCAGGCACACACACAAAACTCTGAAACAGACACAGAAATGGCTGAAATACAGTTGGCAGGGTGAAGCATTTAGACTATTGTATACATAAACTTTATTTCCGCAGGTGCTTGTTGGCCCTTTGTTAAAGTGACTTAAACTCTGATTACAGAGAGTAGTGAGTAATGATTTCTGCTGTTATTCACCATCTCTGTTTGAGAATATACAATTTCTCTTCTGATTTTGTTGTTTGACATTATGTTTTAATACGAAAGCAATATAAGTTGCCTTGTTATGCAATAGGTTATAGCTTATAAAGGTAAAAAAAATTATACTTGAGTAGCTCAGTTAAACGGTAAATTAAAAAAAAAAAAATTAAACCAAAAAGCACAGATCTAAATAAAACAGGAAGGAGCCTGAATCAAAAGGGAATAAAGGTATTGTGGTATAAGGTAGTGAAGAGTTTCTGCATCTGTCTTCATGGAAACAAAGCTGAACCAGATGTCAGACAAAAAGTTCAGCTGCTGATCTAGTAAAAAGCGCAGAGGTGGTGCGAAGAAATTACTCAGCAACTTTTGACAACAAAAGTTATCTCCAGACACTTTATGCTGTAAGCCAAGAACCCTACAACAGTGAGTTACACAAATCCCAGAGTACCTGTTTTTTCTTTGCTCCCTTCCCTTCTCCATTCATTCAGGTCTGAGAGACAGAATCCATAAACAGTGAGTGTAACTATATTTTTCTGCTGTTTCTCTTTGCTTGGATCTAAGCAGACAATTCAATTCATAAACACGTGGTCTTCGTCAAATTACTTTGGTATTAATTTGTGATACTTCTAAGATTTCTGAAGTCCTTAAAACCTTGCTCTATTTTTCACCTAAAAGCCCACAGCAGATCGAAACGACAAAAAAGTCTCAACAGGTGATTAAACTACAGATGTTAAAAACAGGAACTGTAACAAAAACAAAACGGCCCAGTCTGTATTGTGATTATATACACTGAACAATATTTCTGGCATAACAAATTAATGCTTTCTATCAGGTCTTTAACATTGCTGGTAATACGTTACACTATGTCACAGTCTATACATTTTAATAAAATGTTATGCAACAAGCCTACTGCTCTTCCAGTAAGCCATTTATGCTAGTTTTACTCTCTCTAATTACTGCAAATGAGTAGTTTTACATCTTTCAAAAGCTTTGAATTTGTATAAAAGAGAAATTACATGTGATTGGGACATTTGTTTAAATCTTTTGCAATCTCACAATTTTCTATTTTTTGTTTGAAGTGCTTGAAAACGCCTGACAAATTAGACATCTGTCCTGTTTAGTTTTCAGTGTGTGTACGCAGTTATCTCTCTGATAAACCTGCCTTAAATAAAGGAAGATTAACTCCACCCTGTGTTTACATCCACATGTTAAGTCTTGCCCATATTTGAGTCTTTTTTTTTTTTTTTTAAATCATGCTGCACTCACTGCATTCAGTGACACAATATCACATAACTCGCTTATCCTTCTCCATTTTACCCTGGCTGGCTGGTTTTAAGTACATTTCTGTGAACTGATCCACATAAAACACTGCTCTAACGTTACACACAGGCAGAGAAAACCAGCCAGCGTTCAACAAAATGCACTTGAGCTTAAAACAGAGCCCACATTTTTTTTTGAGAAAAGTCTTATTTTAGAAGATGACTATCTTAAACTAGTATCAGTATCCCTACTATCTAACCACATGTAAATCAATACATGTTTGGAAACACAAATAAATATGCAGCTGTGAATTCCAGTTGACGTATCACTTGCTCTTATGGCGAGAGCAAAAGCAGTACCTGTCATTTGAACTGTTCTCCACTGTCTGAATGTGTGTTTGCATGTGGGTGCAGCCACATTTGTGTCTGTGTGCGGTATCTATCTGTCTGTCAAGAGATGAAGGCTGTCAGCATAGGGACTAATCCCACCATTAGCACCAGCAGCCTTAATGACAGAGACATTATTGCTCTGTTTGTGAAGGAGAACACAGAGTGAGAGAGAGGGGATAAGGAAGAAAAACACATGAGCAAAGAATCCACAGACTGTCAAACAAAAGAAAGAAAAGGAAAGATTACAGTGAAGTTGTTTTTAAAAAAGTATTTATATAGAATAAATGTAATATATTATCTGGTTTAAAAAAGGATCAAAGTATGTAGAGTATGAGATCAAGGGTCAAGTTGACCTAGATTTACATGCAACTCTAATCTTGACCCGGCGACAGGAAGCTGCCACAGTAAAATTGAAGGTGCCTGCAAGAGATCTCCTGACTCCTGAGACTCTGAGACCTTTCAGCTCTCTCCTCGCTCTATCACAGACTGATAAGCTCGCACACATGTTCAGAAACAGAGCACTCTCACACAGCCACACACATTAAATGGACAAAGGCGTGCTTGCTTCATTCACACATGCACGCACGCAGGCGTACACTCAGAGGCGACAGCCGAGTGGAGTCAGCTGGAGAGGCAAAGACACTTTGGCCTTTCAACAGCCAGGATCACTGGACAGGTCAGGACCACACACACTGGTGCACAAGCAATCACACACAGATTCGGATTTGTCCTAGTGGTAACTGACTTCAATCCAAAACTAGTGCTTGCACAATCCTGACCCGTTTCAAGGACACTTTCTTTGTTGTATGAGGTATGAATCCACCAGTAAAGGCTGACATTCACAACTTTGTTATTTACAAGTTACAAAATTCAGCAATGTCACGTACATAAAGAAAGCTATGATGTATATAATAAACAAAGAAAGTATGAAACAGAGATTCAGGCTTCATCCAATTCCCATGAGAAGACAGCAGCAGGGAGAATTTCATGGTTTGATTCAGGAGTTGAAGCTCTATCATGACTGCTTTTGTAAATATTTCACCTTTTTCAAAGAACCGATTCGCCCATAGCAGCGTTTAGCTGCGTGTCGGAGGTAAAATAATATTATTTTACTATTTCCATATAATTGTATATTCAGTACCAGTGAATGTTTTGAGCTACAGTGCACTTGTTGGTATACTGAAGTATACTTTATGGTATACTGCAGTATGAAAACTGACAATACTTTCGCTCAGCTGCATGCATGCATGCACGCCAGTCAGACTTTTTACCACACTTCCAATAAAAACAGTCTATTTGTTCAATCTCTTTTATATTTTGATTCCTCAAAGGATTTTTGAAGCTAAGAACTTGAAATGACTCGGCTATGTGACACTGGTCATCAAGTCAGTGTAGGTTTGAAGGATACACAAGCTTTGACTAATGTGTTCATCATAAAAAAAACAAAAACAAACCACTGAATATTTTCCATCACCCTGGGATAAAAGTAATGTCTGTCACTTTTAACATGTACAAGTCTTGCCTGGTCTTCTTAAGATTATGAAGTTTCAACATTGCAGTTCAGTGAAAAAACAGAGAAAATGCACATGGAGTAAGGGTGTGGAGCAAGACTGTTGAAAGAGGGAAAGAAATAAAAAAAGACACATCTAAGCATGTTTGCTGTGCCGCTTTCATGAAAAGCCTCAGTCCCATCTCTCACTCCTCTCTTTCTTCACCTTTTGTGTCAAGTCTTACAGGCTGACTAACAGATGTTGACCAAAGGTGAAGCCTTGAATCACAAACTCCAATGTATATATAGCTGTTTTAGTTCATACGCGCTCATTATACCAGGTGATTAAGCCTCAACGATAATAAAAATGTCAAAGAGGCTTTTGGCGTACAAAGCAAAACGTGCATGCAAAGTACTCCTTTCACTAGTTTGGCTTATTGTGAAAGAACTCAGCATTAATCAGCATATCCGTCCACTTTTGTGTAACCTCACTGTTTGCAGAGTGAACAAAATAAAAAATGCTCCCTGTAATCTCTCCTTTCAGTGTTCGAGAGAAATGGCCGACTGTGCTCACCCAGAGCACACACCGATTCCTGTAACTATTTTGTTTGATCGGTTACACCAAATCCCCTCATGGAAGGGTGTTTGCATCAAGATGTGTGAGTGTCTACACTGTGCGCAGGCTTCGGTTTGACAGATTGAGTGATCTCTGTGCGGGGATTTGGCAGGCCATGGTTACAGTTCCTCACTCATCACCTTGCAGTGTGTGAGTGTTTGTAACTCAATGCCTCTCATCCAGCTGGCTGCTCAAAGGATTAGAAACTCAACGATTCTCAATGAGAGCATGCTGAAGCTAGTTCTGCCTAAGTGTGTGAATATTTGTACATGTGGTAATTCCAAGCATCTATTAAAAGGACTAATCTAGCTAAGAAAATAACTAGAATCTGTACACCAATTCAAAGGGGAAAAAAGAAAAACGATTAAAGCCATTTGACCAAAAGAACTGAAAGACTGATCATGTTGTAAAGAATGAATGTCAGAAGGACATTTTTATCTTCGATTGTACAGACAGGCACAAAATAAAGAAAAAAAACCCTGAAAGCTTTATCATTACAGTGAGAGCATTTAGTGCCTTTGCTACACTGTGAGGAGTATTTTGCTGGCAACTTGAATGTAAAGCTGTTTTCAATGATCAGCTTTATCCATGATTTAACATTTCTGTCTTGAGAAGAGCCACTCTCTTTTCAGGACAATAACACCCAGAGAATCACGTGGAATCACTAGATTTTTAACCCATTTGAATATCTATGCAACATGTCAAGTGTGGCCGACCAAAAAGATTACTGTATTTTCCACATTATAAGGCGCACTTAAAATCCTTTAATTTTCTCAAAAATCGACAGTGCGCCCTATAATAATAGTTAAAAACTGTCTAAATTCTTTCATCTTTAATAAAATGATCAGCGTTGCTGCTTTACCAGGTGTAACAATTAAATTTAACATGCAGGCATCCATGAAAACAGAATTTATTAAATTTAACAGAGTTAGAAGTTAGCAGGAAGTTAGCTTGCTAGTTTCCACCTAAACATGATATAGCATGTTCTGATTGAGAGATTTCTGAAAAAATTAAAACACACAGCGCTGCTTTCGATTAATGCGCCTTATAATCCGGTACGCTTGATGTATGAAAACAGACCTGTGCATCGACATTGCGCCTTATTATCCAGTGCGCTTTATGGTCCGAAAAAATACGGTAATTGTAGTGATTGAGGCTCTAAAACAACAGTCTTACATCAGATTGTGATAGAGATTTCAAGATGACTGTTTGTGACCTGACCTGGGACAAAGTTAAAGAAGCTACAACTCACATTGTAACTGAAACTATAGCCTGCTAGGGTTATCAAAATACTAGAATGTCAAACTTACCGAAATGCAGTGTAAAAAAAAAAAAAAAAAGCACAGGGGGAAAAAGATTAGAACAATACAAACTTTACCAACTTAATAACACATGGCTAATATAGGAACTGTGAGGAACTGCTTATAGTTAAATGACTAACGTTAATGTGTGTGTCAGTCAGGCTAACGTTTATGAGTATGTAATACTTTACTCTTTGTAAAGACTTGTTCAGTCTTGGGGTGCTGGTATAACTCATTGGGTTGAACAGTCAAACCAAATGCCTAAAGGCTTCTGCAGAGTCCACCCTGTGCCATTTCCTGCATGTCCATGCTTTCTCCCTCCTTTCCTTACTACTCTAGTCTCCTGTCACGAAAAAAGGCTAAAAAAACCCTCTAAATTAATCTAAATAAAGTTGTCCAGTGTTGCTAATGTCAAATATTTCAGCTGCTAGTGAGGAGAGGTGCTGGGTGAAGTGTGTCAACTAGAGGAGGCAAAGACTGCACTGGTGGTAATGATACTGATACAAATGAGTAATTTGATAGTAATTTTTAGTATCTGAGAATTGATTTTTTTGACAACCCTACTACACCCTACATCTACTTATCATCCAGTAGGAATGTAGCATGTAATGATGCTTAGTGTTGGGAATGGAAATTCCTGGAAATATTAGGATCCTGTGGTTTTTCTTCCTTTTAAGATTAAGGGTGGGCGATATTGTTTCAGATTGTTCCTCTTTTCTATATGTTGATAATTAAGTGGTTCTGGTATTGTGAAATTAGTTGACTCTTCTAATAATCTAGCTTTTTACTACAAGCTACACTCGTATGCCTTTCTAAGTATCAAGCAAACACATTCACCCACCTGCACATACACACTCTTTGGGAATTTGCCAAAAAGGAGGAGCGAGGGATCAAACTAGGGCTGAACGATATATCGCATTTGCGATAATATCGCGACATGATCAAGTGCAATTTTCTAACGGCAAAGGCTGCGATTATACTCTGGACATGTCCAAATTCATGGGCTGCATCCTCCTGAGGCCGCATTTGTAGACCGATTACATCACAGCGACGCACCGAAGGCTGTCCAAATTACTACCATATCCCAGAATTCAGCCAAACTCCAGTTTCCAGCAATGGCGGCCGCTACTAAGTTTTAAAATTACTCATACTAATCTTTCTGGGTCACAAAATAAACTTTTAACATATTTTCAGGCGAGAAAGTAGTTGTGTAAACATCAAATATCTGCTCGGTTTATCAAGATATCCCATATTTGCAAAAGTGCTTCGACGTTTTCAGAGGCGTCTGCTACCCACCAGCTCGACAGCTAGCCGGGAGCTCGAGGGTTACTGATGCGGCCGAGAACGGCACAACTCCCGGCACATCATTTTCAGATCACCGCGGAGTTTCGCTGCTCGGGTTAAACGTAATATATAATTCACTTAGACAACCTAAAAATGTTATTGTTGGGCTTTTTTCAGTGTTTTGTTTGTTCGTGAGTAAATCGGTTTGGCTGAGATTAAAGTTATTAGATTAGATAAAATAAAACTTTATTAATCCCCCAGGTGGGTTCCTCCTTGGTTTTCACACAGCTGACTAAACGTCAAACAGAAAACTTATTAAACAGAAGTATGAAACAGTCGAGAATTTACACCAGTGTCTGGTTATATTTTAGATAGCAAGAAGCAGACGGCCGAGTTTATTAAACTCCACCGAGACAGCGGTGACGCTAATCAGAAGGCTAGACCGTCCAATTTCACGCCTTTAAATTTTAAAGGCGTGTTTGTGTGTGTGTTTATACAATTGCTATTATGTTTGCACTTTATGTGTAATGTTACTGACTGCAGAGATCAGTAAGATGTGTGTATTTTTTATTTATTAGTTTTATTTATTTAATATTATTTTTTAATTGAATGACTGTCTAGTAGTTCACAGATGTCGAAAAACTGAGTGTGGTAAAGCCACTGATTTTTTTTATGTATATTTCTGCAATCTGCACATTGTACTGACTTTCATTTTAATGTTTACACCAGGGTTCCTTGTCAGCACTTTATGCTCAGATGTTTGTAAGCTAAAAATAAACTATTGTGTATGTTCAAATATACTGTTGTGATTGAAGAAGTTAAATAAAAATGTCAGTCATCAATTCATGCATCACCTCATGTCATCATAACAGAGGTCTGTCTTCCAGGAAAGAACAGTTTAAAATTAATGTAATATAGTATTGGCCATACTATATGATGTATTACTTGTCTTTGTTTAATAATACAGAAGACAAAGACCTTAAAAAATAATCGCATCGCAATCGCAATATTGGGGCAAAAAATCGCAATTAGATTATTTTCCATAATCGTTCAGCCCTAGATCAAACCCCTGACCAGAATCACAATCCAGATCAAGAGTTGTGATTGTGCCAGAAAAAAAAAGTCATGATCTTCTGGCCAATCACCTACCAACACTTGGTTCAGATCATAATATAATTAAAAAAATATACCAACAAAAACTCGTCTTGATTAAATAAAGATGTGACTGGATGCAAAAGTTAATTTTGTATGGCAAAATGTTTGGACTGCATTTCTGTAACTGCCAAAAATGTGTCTTTTCTTGTAAATGTTTGAGTCAGACAGTGCCGTAGATCAGCACTATTTACCTTGCTGATTTCATATAGCATTACTGTAAATATGTATTGGCTGAAAGCCTGAAAACAACCATAAAACCTTAAATTATTGACATACGCATGAATCACAATGAATTAATTACTCAAAAGCATTCATAGTATCACCTTCATTTAAGATTTGATGAGTCTGAATTAATTGTGATTCTTAAAACTGACATTTCTAACTAAGCCAGTGGTATACAATTCTTTGATAGTAAAACAATAAACAAGAGAAATTGCTTTTGAAACACATCAGCGGCCAACCCTAACCCCAAACTAACCCTAAACTCATATAAACATGTCTTCATGGACACAAGGGGCCAGTCAGTACAATGGCATATACACAGGGTCACCATACACCCTTACATACCCAAACACAAATGTTGCACAGATGTGCATGACTGCTGCATGAGAATAAATGGTGCACTGGGTAAACTGGCAGCACAAGGAGTTTGAGTCTTAACCATGACCTCATCTGTTTAGAGTGAATCGGATGAAGGGAGGGATGGAGGGATCAGCAGGCAGGATATAGAGGGGGGTATGGAAATTGCAGTTGGGGGTCATGGATACCAAGACAGCATATGTACACGTGTGTGCCTGTGAATGTTTGTGTGTATTTTAAAAATGTGCAATGAGGTACCTCGGCGGCCTTGGCCATTCAAAGCAGGAAAAGGCATGGATCGGTGGTCAGCCCAGCAGTGTGAACGTTAGGGCTGCCACAAATGGTTATTTTGATAGTCGACTAGTCACCGATTATTTTGATAGTCGACTAGTCACCGATTATTTTTGCGATTAGTCAACTAATCAGATCATGCATCCATTGGACATACAACGTACAGCTTATTACACCAGCATGCATCTGCTCTTATATAACTATCATTAGCTTACAGCTTTAAGTGTTTAAGGTATGTGCTAACTAAAAATAAAGACAAGATGATAGTTTATTACATTTTAATGAAATTTGCAGATTGTTTCGGTGGAGTTTAATAAACTCAGCCGTCTGCTCCTTGATATCTAAAATATAACAGGACACCAGAGTATATTCCCGAGCATCTCACACTTCTGATAATCAGTTGTCTGCTTGACGTTTATTCAGCTGTGTAAAAACTATAACTTTAATCTCAGCCAAACCGATTTACTCAGGAACAAATAAAATACTAAAAAAAGCCAAACAATAGCATTTTTAAGTTATCTAAGTGACTTATATATGTTTAACCTGAGTAGCGAAAGACGGTGGTGGGTTTGAAAACGATTTGCCAGGACTCCGGTGTTCTCACCGGCTCTAGTGAGCCTTGAACCCCAGCTAGCTATCGAGCTGGTGGGTAACAGACGTCTCCGAAAACGTCGGAGCGCTTTTGAAAATATGTGGTGTCTTGATAAACTGAGCAGATATTTGAGGTTTACACGGCTACACGTTTATTTTGTGACCCAGAAAGAATAATAAGAGTAATATTAAAACTAACTAGCTGCCGTCATTGTTGGAAACTGAGCTGGGCCACGCTTTGAATTCTGGGACAGAGCTTCTTCTTCTTCGGGGTTTAACGGCAGCTGACATCCTTGTAAATGCAGTGCTGCCATCTTCTGTTTCAGTCCGCTATTACACTCTTAAATCCTACTAGTTATCCCTGCGTCTTTTGGGATGTTACAAAGCTTCAAACGACGCGTTGACTATTAAATTAGTCGTCGACGATTTTGATAGTCGACTAATTGTGGCAGCCCTAGTGAATGTCCACCTAAACTTCCCCCGCAATCTTTGTCAATTTTTTACCTTACCTAAAACCTTTCTGCAATTCTTTGTATGGCTGTGACATTAAACAGAATAAAAATTTATAAATAAATAAAAAAAACTCCCTACAAAACACTGTCAATCAGAGCAATGGAGAATGGTATTACAGAGCAGAACATGCAACATGCAGTGTCTGTGGATGCAACATGCAACTCTTTACTGGCACTGCATAATAAAGCAAAACTCAAACCAATGCTTCCTGCAAATAAACAATTTAACCATAATATTTTGTTAAAAAAACACTGCAAACAGTATCCTATATTTTTGTAGACACTGGAACAAGTGTTAGGATAGTCGCAGTCATGCAGGACTAGAAACTGGAAACTAGTAACCAGTTGCTAGGGAAAAATAGTTTATTCTTCCACCATTTGGGAAATGGTTGCTAGAGGTTGCTGGGAGTCGCTTGCAAATGGGTGCTATACCAGGTTCCGCAGTTGCCCACAATTTCAGACAACGACTTGTCTGCAAACACTAGCCCCGTAGTTGCAGAGTGATAATGAAACTGTGAAAAATATGATGGAAATGTAAGCTATTCACCTTCAAAGTAATGTATAAATGTTGTGCCTTATCACTGCAAACAAAACATTTTAAAAAGGTGCTCCGGACCCTTGTGACTGAGGCCTTTAGTGTAACCCTTTCATTAATTCAGTCTGATCTAATTCATACTTATTTTCCATACATAGCAAATAAAGGTCCAAGAGATTGAGAGTAAATATGCCGCCCCCTCCCCCCCAAAAAACACCCACAAATACATACGCACCTTGATCTTTGGCTGGATGTGTCTGAGAGCATCAGCGGTACCCATGTCGCCATCTTCCTGGATAGAAACCACATCCAGTTTCATCTTCACATCCTTTATTTTAAGGTCTGTGCTCATCGCCTTCTGGACCTCTTTGGTAGTGATCACTATCACCTCTGAAAACACAGTTCACAAAAGTATCCCTTTGATTATCTTACCTTCATAAAAAAGGAGACAAGCCACAGCAGATGCTTACATGGCTATAATATGTTGTGAGCTTCAAATAAGCCACTTTTGTGTTTTTTATAAAGTTGGTAGGAACAGTACTAGACCACTTTACGAATCTAAAATGTTGTAGAATCAGTCTAGTTTAATTAGCCTTGCCTGCATTAAATGGTTTATACCGGGCATTTGCTCACTCTAGCTGTGTCAGCCTAGTAAAACCTAATTGCACAGATTTGGCTAGGAAAATGCACACTGTAAACTGCTGGCCACACAGAATGATTATGTATAGAAAGCAACTTTTATTTAACCTAGCACAGGCTTTTGTAATGAACAGCATATTGCCAAAAATAAATAAATAAATACTTTAGAAGGTCAGGCTTTCTGAGCCCCACTGCATGCTGCTGCACAAGAGTCAGAAAACTTGACTGTAAAAAAAATAGTGAGGAAATGCACACCTGACATGCTGACAATGTCAAGTTGACAAGCTGATGGAAGTACAACTAAAACAGACCAGAGCAAAATCTGACTCAATGTAAAATATTTGTAATGGTGTTAACTGAGGATTTCAGTGCCAAACAAAAGCAAAACTTTCACTGACCTTAAAGAGAATAAAGAATTACAACTGGCTTCGCTTTTACATATTTAGAGTTTGAAAAGCATAACACATTTTAAAGTAACTTGTTGTTTCTTTTAGGTATTTTGAATGTTTTAACAATGGTGAAAAACATCTAACCAGTTTTAACTCCCCAGAATTTAGAGTCCAAGTAGTTGGTCAACAACTACTTGTGTAGGATAGATCTTGCTTAAAGTCTAGTATTGCATATTATTGCTTATCCCCCAAAACAGATAATTTATTAAACACACAGCTATAGTTTGCACTTCCCTGGATTCTGCCTGGCTTTAACACTCCAAATGATGAACCAGCAATGAAAGAAATATCATTTTTTAAGTCACAGTTGACATGATTGTAATCATAAAACCATTTTTATGACCTCCGCTGACATTCTCTCTTCATTATGTCACTGCACAAATAACTCTCTCCCTTTAAGAGTGCTCACAGTTTCTACATCAGTTTTTGTATCTGTAATTTAATCCTGACAGTACTAACATGAAAAAAAGGAGTCCTCAGTTATAATAGGAGGTGAAACTATTTTTCTTATAGGTCTGAGTTTCCACTTTTTGTTCCAGACTTTCCAAGTGGGCCACATAAACTTACTGGCAGGATTTTTGCTTCTTTACATTTTATGTGGAAACCAAGAATGACTTAGCCCTAACTTTAAGACTTCTCCCCCGCTACCACTTACACAAAGCTTACATGCAACAAATACAGTTGATGTGAGCTGTACGCTACAATATCAGACCTGATTTTATAACTTAAGATGACCTATAAAGCAACAAATATTTTCACATATTATGGACAATGAATAATATTTCTAATATTCAGTATCAGCTGAAATAATAGCTGAACCAAGAGATAAAGAAGCATTATATTTATTGCTAGCTCTCACCTTCAAATCCCACCTTCTCCAGAAGGTTAAGGGGATACCACATAAGGGGCTTGTTGCCAACAGGCAGCATAGCTTTGGGGGTGTTGTATGTCAGATCAGTCATACGAGAACCCCCACCCGCCGCCATCAGCACCGCTTGGAGCTCCATGTCTGCTGCAGATGGCTAAGAGAGGAGGGGACATTGTAAATGAAAACGTATAACATACAGTACTGACCACAGGTGTAGACTTAGTACTTCAACAAATTAATACAGCACTAAAATACTGTCGATAATATTTGTGTATAATACTCTGTAAAATAGTATATAAAAGCACAAAGAGTAAATTATGTTCATATTAGCAATAATGTGAGTTCCTAAATGTAAATGGACACCATGGGTAAATGGGCTATTGTACATCAGTTCAATATAGTTCATGCACAAGAGCACAAACAGATCCTTGTTAAAGAAGTAAGTCTTTTTATTACTTTAATTACTAGTTTTTAAATGCATTTAATGCTACTGTTATGTTCATTTTAAATAAAGTGTGTTCAATGTACACATATAACATACTGATGATGCTGTGTGCCTCAGCTATATACTCCAATCAGTCTTCCAAGTGACACTCCCTCTGCTCTACCCTGTTTACCGTATTCAAAAAGTCTTAGCTCACACCAGCCAAGATTGCAGGTGGCCAGTCTAACAGAAGGCTAACACAGACAGACAATCGATAATGCTCACATCCACATCTATCGTCAATTTACAAAAACCAATTAAGCTAACCCCATGAATATCTTCAGACTGTGGGAGGAACACAGAGAACATGAAAACTCCACACAGAGGCCCCAGCTGGCTAGCACACAGGAAGCTAATGACAGAAGGTTAGCAGTTTAGAGGCATTCCAGACCTGCTTCAGATGTTTAGTAGTTTGTGAAATTGCAATTTGTGGTCACGTGAACTGACACAACTGACAAGCTCTCTATGATTCATTTACTCTCAAGCCTGTGTGACTGAACAGTGATGCTAGACGGATTTTATTTTACAAAGTCAGGACATTAATGTTAGGGATCAGTGGACTCCTACTCAAAAGACTGAAACTGTGAATTCCCTAAAATACTAGTATCATCATTATGATCATCAAGAACTGTGTTTTTCTGTCTTTCATGGTATTGGCTTGATGTCACTAATGAGATCTCGTTGCTGATGGATGAGCACAGGAGTTAGCTTCTAACATTTCTGAATGTCATGATCATGCTGGCAACTAGGGCAGTGCCACATCAAAACAACCACAATAATACCAGTATAAATTTCACACAATACAAAAATGTCTTATCGCAAGTTTCTTGCTATAGCAACGCCATGCATTTACATTCCCTAGTGCACACGACGACAATGGGACAAGACTAGGCATCTCTGAGAGTGAGAATCAATGACGGTTTATTATAAACAAAAACCATACTAATAAAATATCGTAGTTCCCACTAAAAGCGAAAACAACAAACATATTTCAGCACTTGGAGGAAATACACATGGCCACACATTGTACAACCAGGCTATAAAGTAGAAGATACAGTGCAAATGTAAACAAATGGCTCCACCGAGGACCACTAGCTGTTCTCTAAATGCCAGGGAGAACAAACAGTGGATGGAAATTACATATGTGGTTATATAGTGGAATAAGCAGGACTTTAAGCAGCTGGTTAAAAGGCTGTTGAACCAACATACAACATCCAAGAATGTAATGCTATGTAATCACTACTTCAGTATCGTGCTGGTACTTCTGGTAACCGAATAGATTCATACTTCAATCAGCATTATTGTTGGGTCTTTACCTTAAAATATAAAGCACCTTGAGGCAACTGTTGCTGAGATTTGATACTATATAAATAAAATTGAACTGAATTTAAATTAGTGTTTCATCAATGGAAAAGAAGAATGGAAAATACACTTTATTTACAGTGATGCTGATGCCTGCAAGCATCACTAAAATCTTGTTCAGAATTCTTTTCTATATCATCAGTAATACTGTTATTGCAAGTTTCACTGAAATACTGTGATTTGATTTTGAAGTTATACCGCCCAGCCCTACTGGCAGCACACAATCCGTTTCATTCACCTTCATACCAAGAGCATGCACAGCTTAATACTTGTTGAATAGACTCCTAGTGTCTTTTTCCCCCCCAAGCATTCAGTGGTATCGACCTTCAACACTATGATACCAGTGCATCACCAACAAGTTTGCACAACTGTGCTTCATTGTATGTAAACAAAGATGCCTGTGCTTTATTGTAACGTACGGCACCTATGGCTGAAAATGAGGAAAAAGAGGATGAATCTGCATATTGTGTTTATCATGATGAAATATGACATCTAAAATCACGCAGTTATTTGACTCCCACAGTCACAGCTTTCTTAGTCTCAGTACAGCGTGTGCTTCACACAGCGCCTGCTCTCCTGAACGTTTATATCCAACAGACATGTCATCGCTGTAGTAACCACTAGCGTCAAACTGGTATGTGTGCTCAGGACATACCCTGTTGACCGAGAGCACACCCATGCTTTAAGAATTAATTCAAAGCCGAAGCACGGAGATATAAAACTTTACCTACCTGTCAGAATCCCTCCGAGCTGTTCGGCTGCCTGGAAATGACAGCGGTGCTAGACGCATGTAACTTGCCGTCAGTGTTGTTAGCACTCGGCTAAGGACTAGCAACGAGCAGTAAACGATGCCGCTTTTTTAGAGATAGATTACAACCAACCGGACACGTTTCTGAAAACCGACAGGTAACTTAAATACAAGTAAATAACAGATATTAGATTTCTCGCCAAATAATTTAACAGTAATTACGCAAAAGACGCTAAGCAACTAGCATTTTAATGATGACACCTGCGTGCCTTTAGTGAAATACGTCCGTGCGGGAAACTACTTCCTCTGTAGTATGGTTCCGATCAGAGAATAGAAGAAAAACTAGACCATGATTTGTCATAGACTAAAGTTTTTTACAGACAAGGGGAAAAGGAGGAATAGGTGTGGTTGAGAAGGACAGATCTGTTTAAAAAGAAAAAAAATCTTCACTCTGCTAGGGTATAATATCATCATGCTGGCAAGCTAAACTATGATTTATACTAAATTTATTTTCCGAGTGATGATGATGATAATTGTTTTACATTATTAAACAGATAAAGAATATTCTTTTTTTTTTTAAAGCTATGGTACAAGGAATTACAAATGTTCACACATTGTAAAAATGTGAGCAGGTTAGCGGCCAGAAGCCAAACAGCAAAAGCTTAGAAAAATCCCAATTCACAGAGCTGAGACGTAACAGCAAATTGAGCTTGGGGAATGTGGCTCTGGTTTTGTTTGCTCTGGCCAGGAGATGAGCTTGACTGCTCGTTACTGCCTGCTCAAAGCCAGGCAAGCACGAGAAGGGTGGGAAGAAGGAGAGAAAAAGAAAACAACAAAGAGACGAAGAGGCCTGACTGCCTGTTGTTGCCCAAACACCATAATGCTGAAACTATTGAATGCAATTTCTCCACCGTGAATGGTGATTGCTGAAAAAGTGGGTGTCCAGCTGCATTTGCTGTCTGTGAAGCAGTGCAGAAGAGCCATGTAGACAAATAACAAAAGAATAAACTCTAAAATCAAACAATCCCATATGCTATTTATCTTATAAAACACACTTTAACGGACATATGATCATTTCTGTTTATCATCTTCACCTTCTCAAGCCTGCAAGGTGTTGTCAGAAGGCAGGTGGCATCTTTCTCAGTTCATATCAAGGAATCTGGGAAAAATTAGAGTGTATATATAAAGGTGTGTGTGCCACAAAAAAAGGCCACAGTAAAAGTCAAATAAAGACCACAAAGATTGCTTAACTCAGCTGGTTAACCACAGGGAACTGAAGTGTGTGAGACATTAGAGAACTTGGCTAGTTACAAGAAAAGCTCAAACAGCAAGAAAGCAAACATGTCTAAAAGGATATCAAAGTTGGTTTTTGTTTGTTTGTTTGTTCTTGTAATAATAATAATAATAATAATAATAATAATAATAAAAAAACGGGGTCAGTATAGAAGTTTTTTGTTTGATGTCATCTGCACATTACTTGAGTTTTCCTGTATAGTGGATGTGAAATCCTTGTGATGGTGTTGTTCTCATAATAATGTTGTGTTGTAAAAGCTTTGGAATTTTGTGAGGAAACAAAAAAGTGTTTGTTTACATAAAACTCTCTTCTGGAATAAATGGTAAGTGTTTTAGTTTTTAATAGCAATAGATAACTTCTTGGCTAATGCTAACTGATTGCTCAGACAGTGTGATTGGCCAGTTGATGACATGTGCATGTGTTGTATGCTAAGTTCTGTATTACTTAAAAATGTAATTAAGTACAAAGATTTTACATGGCTCAGCTTCTCTCCTCCTCCCCTCAGACATCAATGTTTCTTGCTTATGCTTTCCATACTTCCACATTCATATTCATGTTTCTTTATATTATTGCTTTTCAAGGTTATTAAAGATTTTAATCTCTCTATTTTTAATGCAGCTTTGACTGACTATAGAAAAAGGGAAGCTTTTCAGAAAACTCTGGTTTGCTTGCAGAAAGGTTTCTAATAGGCTTTGTCATTATATACTGCCCTAAGGATATCCTTCCATACACATAGCGACAATGCTATTGAACAATCTCTCTCTTCATTTAGCATGTTCATTGTAAGGAGGAGCCCTACAGAGACACATTGTTTATCACAGTTTGACTTCTTTGATATATGTGGGGAAAACGAGGGAGAAGAAAACAGAATTGAAAAATGAGACAAAGAGGAATCACATGTAAATTAAAAAAATTCCCTGTGCGTATGTATTTTGCATATTTTCAAAAAACGCTTTATTTGTCAGAAATGAAGACATCCGACTGAGCGGTTAGGGGAAGACAAAATGAAAAAAGGTCCAAAACAGAATGCCACAACTCCGAGACAGAACCAGATGGGGATATGCATGCAAACAGACATGGAGACAGTCATGCAGGTCTAATCGTTGAGTGACTTGAAATGGAGCCCTAAGATTTCCTCTGATTTCCTCTCCCTCCTTGGCTCTGTTGCAGCATCTTGTAAATCATTCTCAGTTCACTGAAACAAGCCAGTTGGATTAGCTTGGTTTAGATCATAAACATTTGTAGCACAGACCACCCAGCGAGAGAACAGAGCCAAGGCGAGAGTCTGTGTGAGTGTACATGCATGGGTGTGCTTGTGTGTGTGTTTGAAGCCTCCCTCTGAGTTTAGAGGTGGGTACTGCAGAGCATACAAAGTCACGCACGCACGCACACACGCACGCACGCACACACACACACACACACACACACACACACACACACACACACTGTGGTTTGTGTTTGCTCCACTTCCAGGGCCAGTGCTCTGTGGGGCCCTTACCACTGCTATGGAAACTAAAACCGGCACGTTCGCCCAGTCAGTGTCAGAGATGAACGCACATGCTCACAGTTCAAAGATTAAGATGTCTCACTGTGGCAGAGATGCAAAAACTGTTTTACATTCCTTCGTTGATGTGATTCGTTTTTTTTTCTTCTAATTTACTGTGAATACACTTTAGTTTATTGCATGCTAAAACCTCCCTTTTGTTATGAAATACTTCACAAGATCCATTGTCACTGTTTTATTGGACTGAAACCCAGAATGCAAATTTGTTCATCATCAGCCTCAAAACCAGCTGTGAAATGTTATATTTCAAACAACTGTGATATAAAGTGTGTTTTTTGGGGATTCGCAAATAAATGTCATTTTTTTTTCCCACCTGACATTCAACAGTCTGCGTCACTAGACCTTTGAAATTCATTCCTTTTCACTTGAACACAGTTGGAGTAATTCTTTTCTTGTTTCTCTCTGCTTTCAGGAGGGATCTGAGAGCCAAGCTGGTGTCAGAACCAGGAAATATCTGGGTTGGGTTTTGAGAAGCCAGAGTGGGAAAAGCTGGACAACTCCCTGCTGCAGGGCGCTGGCACTTTTCTCTGTAAGATGCTGTTTGAGGGTCTCTATAACCCATCTGACTGTGTATGTTATCCATTTGCATCCCTCCCTGTTGAGCTACAATACTGGCAATTGTTGTCTATCGCTCGGCCACATTTTCCATTACTAGACTCCGTATTTACTCAATTATAAGACAATTCCTTTTTTCTGAAAATTACATCGAAAATAGTTGTGGTCTTCATGAATCTGAGGGTAAATGTTGGATCTTCGGTAACAGAGTACAGCAGCTTCAACTGTTAAAAGTGAAATGATTATATTTTTAAAAAGCGTGCTGCAAATGCAGAGGCTGTCATTATCAAGTTTGTAAAGGCCTTTCTTGAGCGTCTCCGTGCGATAAAGGCTGTACAGGAAGACTGTTTTAAAGATCTACTAAGGTGGTAACAGAGGAAGATTAATATAGACTTATACAGGAAAAGTGCTAATGGAAGAGGGAGGATTTTGCAAGAAGAAAAGAGAGAGTTTGACCATATCATCTGAACTGCAGCTCGCTTTCTGCATCTGTGTGTGTCTTTGCTTGGCCACGTTCTGTTTGATGGACTTTCTGGGAGGTCTGTTACCCACACAGGGCAAACATGAACAGACACACATGCACACACACCTTTATATATACACTCTATAGCAATAAAAACAAAAGTATATGGAACATTTTGTACCTTTTGTTTAGAGATCATTCATTCCAAATCAGTCTAATTGATACCTTTATATTGGGGATGAACACCAGATCATTACATTACACTGCTGAACTGTGTTACGATAAGATAACCCTTATTAGTCCCACGCATGGGAAATTTGTTTTGTTATATATTATTTAAATGCAAAAACATGGATTTTTATAGACTACAGTATTATAACCAAAATGTGCAACAAACAGATGAACAATAATCACGCCATCATAAATTACAACTTACCCCCCCCCACCCACAGTTTTCAAGTCCTAACTCTGTAACTATTCTAAAAAGCAAAAGCATAAATGTACAAAATTAATAAATCACTTTGCTGTTCTTTTGGAACATTTTGTGGGTAAGCGATGACTCAGCTATGGGTTTAACTCTTTTTATGTATAAACCTGTCGCATTTTATGGACAACACACCCAAAATATTTGGTCATGTTTGATCTCTCTCGACCTGGTTGCCTTCCTGTTCAGCAGAAAAAAAGAGGACATACACACACACACACGCACACACACACACATGCGTGCACACCCACATGTATGCATCACGCACTTGCAAAAATCATCTTTTCAACCGAAATAAATGTTTATAGCATTCCAAACATTTTGTGTGTGAGACAGTATGTGTGGTCCTGTCTGCACCTAGCGTGTGGTTTGAGGTTAAGGTGTTTGTCTGCTGGTGTTTGAGCACGCCAGTAATGTGTGTGTGTGTATGTGAGAGAGAGAGGATCAGAGAGATGTAGAAATGGAGAGCAAGAAACACTAGTGTTTGTGTTTGAAAATGGGAGCAAGGCAGAGAGAATTAAGGAAAAAAACACTGTCTGGGGTATTTTATTGTATCCATTAAATTACTGAATTCACTAAATTTACTAATTCACTAAATTGCTAATAAATGTAGCCATTAAAAAGCTACAATATAAGAGAGATACACTTAGTACTGGCCAAGACTTAAACAATATGAGTGCTTGTAAAGTCTAGTATTGTAGCAATGTCATACACAGGGATCAAGTTGCAAATTGACAAAATCAGTCATACACAAGAGCAATAAAGAAATGCTTTAATGTGATTAGTTGCAGTTGCCCACAGTTTTGCATTCATAAGTCTCAAATATTTTTCTTTGTCTAAGAAAAAGCAAATCAAAATGAACTTTAACAGGTTAAATGTTTGGCCTAAAGGTTTAATGAGCATTTACCTTTTTTTGTTAAATATGTCTCATGTCCTAAAAATGGCTGTCCTAGAACAGCACGGCGCGAAGACACTTCAATTCAGGTTCATTTATATAACATCAAATCACAGCAACAGTTACCTCAAGCCACTTTATACCACAGTGTAAAGACCCTACGATACTCTGGTGAAAGCCTCAACAATCAAGTGAGCTCCAACGTGCAAACACTTTGTACTGAGAAGTATAGTCCATTGTAGGAAGTTTCAAGTCCCCACCATGGCCTTAATGGGGCCACCATACAGGGAGTGCAGAATTATTAGGTAAATGAGTATTTTGTCCACATCATCCTCTTCGTGCATGTTGTCTTACTCCAAGCTGTATAGGCTCGAAAGCCTACTACCAATTAAGCATATTAGGTGATGTGCATCTCTGTAATGAGAAGGGGTGTGGTCTAATGACATCAACACCCTATATCGGGTGTGCATAATTATTAGGCAACTTCCTTTCCTTTGGCAAAATGGGTCAAAAGAAGGACTTGACAGGCTCAGAAAAGTCAAAAATAGTGAGATATCTTGCAGAGGGATGCAGCAGTCTCAAAATTGCAAAGCTTCTGCAGCGTGATCATCGAACAATCAAGCGTTTCATTCAAAATAGTCAACAGGGTCGCAAGAAGCGTGTGGAAAAACCAAGGCGCAAAATAACTGCCCATGAACTGAGAAAAGTCAAACGTGCAGCTGCCAAGATGCCACTTGCCACCAGTTTGGCCATATTTCAGAGCTGCAACATCACTGGAGTGCCCAAAAGCACAAGGTGTGCAATACTCAGAGACATGGCCAAGGTAAGAAAGGCTGAAAGACGACCACCACTGAACAAGACACACAAGCTGAAACGTCAAGACTGGGCCAAGAAATATCTCAAGACTGGTTTTTCTAAGGTTTTATGGACTGATAAAATGAGAGTGAGTCTTGATGGGCCAGATGGATGGGCCCGTGGCTGGATTGGTAAAGGGCAGAGAGCTCCAGTCCGACTCAGACGCCAGCAAGTTGGAGGTGGAGTACTGGTTTGGGCTGGTATCATCAAAGATGAGCTTGTGGGGCCTTTTCGGGTTGAGGATGGAGTCAAGCTCAACTCCCAGTCCTACTGCCAGTTTCTGGAAGACACCTTCTTCAAGCAGTGGTACAGGAAGAAGTCTGCATCCTTCAAGAAAAACATGATTTTCATGCAGGACAATGCTCCATCACACGCGTCCAAGTACTCCACAGCGTGGCTGGCAAGAAAGGGTATAAAAGAAGAAAAACTAATGACATGGCCACCTTGTTCACATGATCTGAACCCCATTGAGAACCTGTGGTCCATCATCAAATGTGAGATTTACAAGGAGGGAAAACAGTACACCTCTCTGAACAGTGTCTGGGAGGCTGTGGTTGCTGCTGCACGCAATATTGATGGTGAACAGATCAAAACACTGACAGAATCCATGGATGGCAGGCTTTTGAGTGTCCTTGCAAAGAAAGGTGGCTATATTGGTCGCTGATTTGTTTTTGTTTTGTTTTTGAATGTCAGAAATGTATATTTGTGAATGTGGAGATGTTATATTGGTTTCACTGGTAAAAATAAATAATTGAAATGGGTATATATTTGTTTTTTGATAAGTTGCCTAATAATTATGCACAGTAATAGTCACCTGCACACACAGATATCCCCCTAAAATAGCTAAAACTACAAACAAACTAAAAACTACTTCCAAAAACATTCAGCTTTGATATTAATGACTTTTTTGGGTTCATTGAGAACATGGTTGTTGTTCAATGATAAAATTATTCCTCAAAAATACAACTTGCCTAATAATTCTGCAATCCCTGTATACTGTAAACAAAGGTGGACATTGCTTTGCCATCTGAAAAGTTAAGCAATGCAGAAGAGTGTTAAAGGTTTGCTTTGTTTCTCGTGACCAGTACTCATATGACTGAGGTGGCTGTAGCTCAGGAACAGTAGGTCATGTACCAATCAAAAGGTTAGTAGATCAGTTCCTAGCGCTTCCTGTCCATGTGTTGGAGTATTCTTGGGCAAGCTACGATGCTTTCATAGGACTGTGTGTGTGAATGTTAGATAATAGTGTTAACGTCCAGCTAAAAGCAGTGCGTGTAATTGGGTGATTGGGACTTGTAGTAGAAAGCCCCTTTGAGTGCTCAAAAGTGAGTAGAATGTATAATATATATATATATATATATATATATATATATATATATATATTTATATATATATATATATATATATATATATATATGTATATGTAAGTACCAGGCCATGTACCATAAAGAAGTTGGACTGTGTAGAAAACAAACTATCAGCTTAATTGATTTGTAACCTTACTATAAGTTTTTTGTGATGAGATCTTGGTCTCCATATGCTACTTTCAGCTCCTCCGATGTCAACACAGCACGTTTGATTTGGTAGAGTTTTATGCCTGATACCCTTCCTGACACAACCCCAAAGTGGGATTTGTGTCTGATTGGAACTCACCAGCAACCACTAGCCTATGGAGCCATAGATTATAGTCTCCATAGGAAGTTTCTTAATAGAGCATGATGTTATTTTAATAAATGATGGTCATACTTTGTCTACAATGTTCAGTAAAGCTGGGTGTGTTTTAGAGTGTGGCAACATTGTGACTGAAAAGTCACTACAGTATGGGCACAAAGTTTCTAACCAAAATGGGAGTCCACAAACCAATGAGTGACATCACAGTAGCTCCGTCTTTTTTATGTAAGTTATTTGATCTAACCACTGAAGGAGAGACACACAGCTGGGGGTGATTGGTTTTGCAGTGACGCTCATTTGCTTCACAACAACAGTCCCCTCAAGGTGCTTTGTATTGTAAGACCCTGCAGTAATAAAGAGAAAACCCCAACAATCAGATCCTCTTTGAGCAAGCACCTGGCGACAGTGGAAAGGAAAAACTCCCTTTTAACAGGAAGAAATGTCCAGTAGAGCCAGGCTCAGGGAGGGGAGGCCATGTGCCTTGACCAGTTGTGGCTAGAGACAGGACAAAAGACGTGCTTGGAAGGCAGCCAGAAATGAATATTAACTAAAGAGTAAACGTGGAGAGGTGTATAAACACATAGTGAGTGAAAAAGGTGAACCTAATCTTGAAAATAGAGACGGTGTCTGCCTCCCAAATCCAAACTGGGGCCTGGTTTCACAGAAGAGGGGCCTGAAAGCTGAAGGCTCTGCCTGAGCCACAACTAAGTAAGCCCGCAGTCTGAGACCGAAGTGCTCTATTGGGGTGACACGGTACTAGGGGGTCTTTAGGATAAGATGGGGTCTGATTATTTGAGATCTTGAATGTGAGGATTTTAAATGTGATTCTTGATTTAAGACAGAGTCAGTGAAGAGAAGCCAATATAGGAGAAATATGCTCTCTCTTTCATGTCCCCGTCAGTACTCTAACTGCAGCATCTTAGATCAATTGAAGGCTTTTCAAAGAGTTTTTAGGACACCATGATAATAATGAATTACAATAGTCCAACCCAGAAGTAATAAATGCACGAATAAGTTTTTCAGCATCAGTCTGAGACAGAATGTTTCTAATTTTGTCACGGTATGGCATGGCACACCGTGGAAGGAGTGGGGAAGGAGGACCCAGGCGCGGTGCTCTATGTATAGGCAGTGTTTATTTACAAAGTGAAAAACAACGTAGCAATAAATCCCCGTGTTCTCCCAGACTCCCGTGTCGTGTCTCCCCGTGAATAGTCCGTGTTTCTGTGCTCTCCGCTCCCGTGTCAGCACCCCCCGGTGCTCGCTGCTCCCGTGTCTTCCACGCTCCTCCTGCGGGAAACAAAAGACGCAGCCGTCAGGACACATACAACTTGCGGGCATACACACACTAACTCGGTAACAGGACGACTAACGTGGAGTCTCATGCAATGATCCCGCGTCGGTGGGAGCTCCAAGACTCTCCTAAGTAGCTCCCCCGACGAGCCCTGATCAGCGGCAGGTGTGTGGCTTCGGGTGTGGCCAGTCCTTCCGCAGGGCCACACCCCTCAGGCCTGCAGGTGGCTGAGCTCCATCCTCCAAGCATCCCCGCAGACATAAACACACACACTCACATCTACAATCATGGAGGAGAGCAGCAGCAATACCAAAATACATATAATAATAATAATAATAATAATAATAATAATAATAATAATAATACATAACTGCTCAGGGATCCTGGGTCGCCCAGTCCCAGGACCCTGACAAATTTTGGAAATATTTCACAAATGCAAGAAAGCAGCCCTGCATATTTGTTTCATTTGCACACTGACGGGCATACCCTGCCAATGGATTCACAGCCTATGGACTGAAGAATGTGCAATGTGTGACCATTTTTACAGTCTCATTCTGTAAAACAGTAGTAATGCCATAATAGCACACCATGCCTCTCTGGCAGTTTACAAATGTCTGTTAACTCCCCAAACAACTGTTACACCAGGCACTATAAAATACATGGAAACAGTTGTTTGCATTTAGAGACCATTATACAAGTAAATAGAGCAAAAAAACATAGATGTGGGTATTTTCACACATACAAAGGACCACACACACAAATATCGCTGAAAGGGCAAATGAGTGCTGATATAAATGATACTACTGGTACCACTGGACACATCATTACCTATACTTGTTTTTATAGGTGACTAAATGAAGCCTTTGATGGTACGCTGTCTGGTTTTTGTGTTTTTCAACCCGATTTGCATCAAGTAACGCGGGAGCATGTTGGTATTCAGCTGTTTCCAGCACACTTAGTGTCAGTGCCAGTAAGGAACTGTAATCTTGAGTCTTTCCTCTTTTATGTGATGGTTATCTTTGGCTCTTTCTGTTTTTTAGCACTCCAGATGCACGGCTTTATGTGTCTCTCAGAGTTTGATCCACCACTTGAGTTGGAGCAGATATATCTGAAGAGCTTGTTTTCACAGTTCCTAGAGGATTAATCATAATAGTCATCCCTCTAGTGCCACCATGAAGTTGGTGTCATTACTTCTGAAATGTGAAATCCTTATTATCCATTTTAAATATAGAGATTTATTGAAGAGCTTCACTACATCCAGGATGTCTAAATATCCATAGCACAAAATGTATTTTGCCAATAACAGTGCCAATTTATTTGTCCAGTGTGGACAAATAAATTGTAACTTTAAATGATTGCCCATATGTGTGTGCTCAAGGATAACTAGTGTTTGCATGGATTAGCCCACACACAAGGCCATATAACTGTATGGATATATGTGCATGATACAGACAGTGGGAGATTGAAGGAGGAAGGAACAGCAATCCTGCAATTCTGCACGGGAGGCTGTGTATCATTTCAGGGCTTTCTGTATCAAAAAAATAGTGCACATGCCTGCACACACACACACACACACACACACATGCACACACACAGAGATAGGTAAAAGCATCTGCTCCAGATGTTTAGAGTATTTTGTTTCAGTGAAGGTATTGCAGCCTCACATCGGAGAGGAGATAAATCACAGTGCTGGACAGCAGCGAAGACACTTTTAGAGGCATTTCTAAACCCACTGCATTCACTTGGTTCCCATTTGGCAATATTCACAGATGCCATTTGGAATGACACTCACACACAGACAGCAGCAGTACACAAGGCCGATTATTTTCAACACTACCCGTAAAACTTTACTTTCAGTTGTGAGGGAAAGTATAAAATGGAAATGTTGCACCAAATAAAGGCTCTAAAATTACATTCCTATCACTCTGATGTGATGTAACGAAACAGATACGCTTCTGTGCATCCTTAAGTGGATCAGACCGTCCAGCATCGCGAGGGACTCATCAAGAGCCAGTATTTTTCTTCCTCTGTTGGATAATAGTTTATGAGACACCAGCTGAGCAGCCTCAGACCTTCTCTGATGTGGGGAGGGATTCAAACTCACCATTGTGGTTTTGTGAATGACAGCCGTTTCCTGATCTTGACCCCTAATGTAGTTGTTTCCTCTCCACTCTTGATGTGCAGCCTTTATATTCAGCCGTGGTCTCATCAATCATGGGTTCAGATGTTTAGTCACACACAAACCCTTTCACACACAAATACACAATCCACAAACTGAGAGGACCTTACATTCATTTAGATTCATTTATAAATATCTATTGATTTCAAATCCGCATATGTGACTATGGTGTTCACAACATGATTAAATGCTAGCACACAAATATATTCATCAATGTTTGTTTTAAATAAGTTGTCGTAGGCCTATACTAACTACCAATCCGGTCGTTAAGTCTGACGTCACTAGCCGTGTCTGGGCCTAAACTCCGCTGCAGGTCCATATATCAAACGATCACTATGGCATTACTGAGAGTTGAAAAACTGTCTAAAGTCTTTCATCTTTAATAAAATGATCAGCGTTCTGCTCTACCAGGTGTAACAATTGAGTTTAACATCCAGGCATCCATGAAAACGGAATTTATGACATTTAACGGAGTTAGAAGTTAGCAGGAAGTTAGCTCGCTAGCTTCTATCTAAATACAATATAGCATGTCCTGACTGCGGGGTTTTGGAAACAAATTAAAACGTACAGCTCTGTTATCACTTCCAACATAAATAAAGACAGAAAACTAAACAGCAGTGACGTTTGTAGGATTACTTAAGTTTGGCTAGCTGGTATATAATGATGTGCTACGTGACCGCTAGCGACACAGCTATGTTAGCATAATATAAACAAGCTAACTTTTTTTCCGCTCGATAAAAGTTAACGTGAGTGTTCTCGGTGGTCAGGATTCAGGAACAAATGTAATCGCATGGCAGGATGCTGTAAAAGGACCAAACTTCAGCCAGGAGAACAACTGAGATAATCCATCCACAATACGAGGTTAGTCATTCATATACTGCTGCATGGGCTGGGCTGTAGTTACATCCTAAGGTTTTAAAAACTGAGCTTAAATAAATGATTAGCGGTAATAAAAGCCGAGGGAGGTCAACAGTGATCACTGACTGTTTTAGGAGCTTTTTGAGATCAAATAGAAGAAAATACAAAACATTAAACATGTTAACAACACAAAAGCCATATTAAACGCAGACTACTTTAGACCCGGAAGTAGGATTCGTCACATCATCACTTAACGACCGGATAAGTGATCCAGTCTGTTAACAGAGATAGCCAGTTACATTTAGAGCTCATAACTGATCCTCAACTTATAAATTGTCAGTTAAAAAAATTTATACATGTAATTGCTACATTTTTGATTGCTCTATCATTCTCATTGAACTCACCGGATGTGTTTTATATAAACAGCTTTCAGGGAAGATTCTATTAAATAAGGAATGATTAAGTCTTTAGATCTCTCTTAAAACTGTGGACATAAAACTGTGCTGCAGGCTTTCTTCTTCCACTAGAGCCAGGGAATGACCTCCATCTGTTGGTCGGAAGCAAGTATTGCCATAAAAATTAAAAAAAGAACGTCACTGTGTTTGCACCTGACATGAAGGAAACTTGGGCAACTTGATGGCCTTAAATTGTCACATTATGACTTTCTGTAATTTACATAAGATTAAATGTTATAATAATATTACATTGGCCAATATAAAGTTAACTTTATCTTAATTCTAACCAGGCACTTCAACCAGCATCTGATCAATGAAACATGACAGCTGCTACCTTCTCAGATGAAGCAGTGATGCATCTCCACCAGAAAGAAGAAAGCTTAATTCTAGATCAAGAACTGAGAGCCTCAGTGTTTCCTGTTCATTCACAGCTATCAATGTACTGAACTGACTCTAAACTCTAAACAAAACAAATTCAAATAATTTCTTCTTTGCTGCATTACAATATATAAGTCAATAAAACAAATTAAAATCTCCTCTGTTTAAAACTGACTTCAATCATTTTGCATCATAAATTTCCTCAAAGCATTTCATTCAGACTCAGGTTGAATTGATCTGCTGTACTTAAAAGAAAACCCCTGTTTGATTATTACAAGTGTGTTTTCTGCTCTGAGGGGGATTTTCTCTGGACATGATGTGACTGACCTTGTTGCTTTCAATCTATTCACAGTCATGCCTTGCTTCACTGGTGGATGTCACAGTGTCACCCACAGGGATGAGGGAGCTCATAGACACACACAAACACATGCGCATACACGCACGCACAAAGACGCACAGCACATCACAGCATCCTCACATCGATCCCTGGCAAAGCCAGAGCGATGCAACTGCTACTCCATTGTCAGACCCCTTAACTCCCTCCTTCCTGCTCCCACTCTTTCTCCTCGCCACCCCAGTCTCTACCCCAATCCCTGCTAGCAGGCCCCACTCTTTTCTCCTGGTTGCCATGGAGATGGCTAACAAAGCCATCACTTTTACCAATTTCCTCAGAGACAGGTGCTGGCACAATGACTGCTTCCTTGCCGACTGAAAGGGGAAGGGGCAAGAGGGGTCCATGGGAACTCCAGGCGGACACTCTGAGGGCTGTCCAAGTGTCCTCCTCCCCGGGCCCAACCGAGAAAAGAAGGCTAATTTGTTGTCCCTGTTTTCCCAGGGAGGGGGGATGCAGGAGAAAGGAGGAGTGGGGAGAGAGGCTGGGGGTGGAAGGAGGGCAAGTGGGTAAGAGAGAATGAGGCAGAGAGAGACAGTGAGTGTATATGCAAAGGGGTGTCCACCAGTTTTCAAAACAGACCGCCTAATATCAGTCTCCTCTCGCTTTCTCTTGCCAATGGGTGGAAAGGTCCTCCTTTCTCCCCTTGTTCCTTCATCTCCCCTCACTTCTCCTATTCTCCTGTTACAACTCTTTGGGCCCAGAAACAATGGCGAGTCATGGCATCATGACTGCAAGATGTTTCAATTTAGCTTTCAGCAAGCGTTCACTTCCTTCTTTGTGTGGTGCTCTGTGTGTGTCTGTATCTGGTTTTGAATGTTTAGTGCAATAAAGTTTGATATTTCTTTTTTTTTCTTCAACTTTGTGCAACATTTTTTTGCAAATATCAGTTTCTTTAAAAACAATCTTTGCGCATTGCAGGATATTCTATTGTTGTTTTGTTGAAGTCATTGTTTACTGGTCTCTTCACAGCCTGGCTGACTCCTCTGAAAGAGGGGCTGTCTGTTGGAGCAGGCGCAAAGTATTTATTGCCCCTCTAAGAAGACAAGCCATAAGCTTTCAATTTGAGTGAGGTGTATGTTTGTGTGTACATGTGTGTCTGCTTATGAAGTTGTGTGCATGCATGTGTGGTAGCGCTCGTTTGAATAGACCATGCAAACGGTTTTGTTAGTAGCACAAAACTTTCAGAGGCAGCATGTAAAGCACTTAGGTTCTGTAAAGGACACGGCATTCAGCTGCAAAAGACCCTAACGGTCATTGTATTGGCCTGTGTGTGTGTGTGTGTGTGTGTGTGTGTGTGTGTGTGTGTGTGCGTGTGTGTGTGTGTGTGTGTGTGTGTGTGTGTGTGTGTGTGTGTGTGGGCGGGTTTTAGAGAGAGAGTAAAAGCATCAGAAAATAAAATTTTCATTCTGGGCAAATAAGTGGTGGTATGCTTCTAATTATTCTGTTAATAGTGTGGTAGTAGCTTGTTTTACAATAGTGATTTCTTTTTTTAAGTGAATACAGGGAAATAACACAAAATTGTTAAATACATGAATGAAACAAAACAGTGTCTTTGTTTCTTGATAAATCCCATTCATTTACCTTTTAGGAACTGTTGCCCATACAGAACTGTATAGGTCCTGGTTTACCCGTCATTTCTTTACATTTTGTTAGGAAAATGAGAAATAGATGCAGTGATTTATTGGAACTTGATAACACAAGTGGAAATGCAATATATAAAGTAAAACAGAGTTTGTACAGTTGTAATGAGCTTGAATATCAGTATTTGGTGTGGCTGCCTTTATTCTTCTGCATAGTCACGCTTTTGGAATCGTTCTCCAGGCTTCTTTAAGGACATTCAAAACTCATCTTTGGGGCAAAACAGCAGCTCCTGGTAGACAGAGCAGTCGCCTGAGACTGCAAGACCAGACTGACCAACCTGTGCACCGCCTAGACAGGACTGACTACAAGAAGGCCTATGACACAATGTCCCACACCTGGATCCTGGAATGACTAGAACTGTACAAGATAAACACGACTCTAACAGCCTTCATCAGAAACACAATGGGGATGTGGCAAACACCACTAGAGGCCAACTTCAAGCCGATAGCACAAGTCGCAGTCGAGTGCGGGATCTACCGAGGAGATGCTCTGTCCCCACTGCTATTCTGCATAGGCTCGAACCCCCTCAGTAAGATCATTGACAAAACTGGCTATGGATACTGACTACTGAATGAAGCAATCATCAGCCACCTCCTCTACATGGATGACATCAAGCTGTATGCCTGGAGTGAACGAGACATTGATTCACTGATCCACACCACCAGGATCTACAGCAATGACATCGGAATGCCATTCGGACTGGAGAAGTGTAGTTGGATGGTAACGAAGAGAGGGAAAGTAGTCAGAACTGAGGGGATCACGCTACCATAAGGCAACATTGCATACATTAAGGGCAGCTACAATATACCTGGTGATCCCACAGGTCAAGGGAACCATGAAGAGGCTGCTACGAAACCACAACCACCAAGTACCTGCAGAGGATCAGGAAAATCCTAAGGAGTCAGCTAAATGACAAACAAAATCTGGGCTATCAACACCTATGCCCTGCCAATGATCAGGTACCCTGCTGGGATAATAAGCTGGCCAAAGGAGGAGATAGAAGCCACTGACATCAAGACAAGAAAGCTCCCTATCATGCATGACAGGTTTTACCCTAAATCCAGCACCTTGAGACTGTACGCTAAGCAAAAGGAAGGAGGCCGGGGACTAGTGAGCGTCAATACCACAGTCCAGGATGAGACAACAAACTCCATGAGTACATCAGGAAGGTGGCCACAACCAACTGTGCGCTTAGTGAATACCTCAGGCAGCAGAAACCCAAGACAGAAGAGGTGCAAGGAAAAGAATCATCATGAAAGGACAGGCCCCTGCACGGTATGTACCACCAGCAGATAGAGGAAGTGACTGACATCCAGAAATCCTACCAGTGGCTGGACAAAGCTGGACTGAAAGAAAGCACACAGAGGAACTAATCATGGCAGGACAGGAACAAGTTGTAAGTACAAGACCCATAGAGGCTGGGATTTATTACACCAGGCAAGACCCCAGGTGCAGGCTGTGTAAAGATGCCCCTGAGCCAATCAAGCACATAACAGCAGAGTGCAAGATGCTGGCAGGCCAATACATGGTGCGCCATAACCCAGTGGCCGGCATAGTATACACAAAAATCTGCAACATCAAGAAGGAACACAGGAAGCTGGAAAAGTACCAAGGGCTCAGAGAAGAACTCTGGGTGAAGGTAACATTGGTACCAGTGGTAATCTTTCTTGTAGACTAAGTTTAAGAAATGGGAACAAATTGTTGTTGTTGTTTTTTAACAAGTAAAAAAGTGCTTAAAGATAGAATTTAGAAAGGATTCTTTGCTAGGTTGTCTGTCATGTGTAGACACATCATTGGGTCATCCCTTGAGTCAGGTGCCTGTTTATGGTGGCATTATTCTTCGATCACTATTAAGCTCAAGAAACAAAAACAAACACACAAACAAACATTACTCTGAAAATGTTCAGGTACAATGGGCGGACTAAAAATTAGTGAAAAAGCAGCCAGTGTCCAAAAGAAAACTTTGAAAGCCTGGAGAACTGTTGCTCATGACCAGTTAAAAACATACAGACCTCATAATATCTTATTCAACTATGTTTGGACTGTCCTGTCCTTCTACCAGTGGGGGTCACCAAAGTCAGAAATTTTCAGATCCTACACAAAGTGGTCTGAGTCTTATTATTTTAAACATTTTCCTTCTTATTTCCTAACAGTTCACATCTGTGGAGCTCTTTTACACGTTGTTCAAATATATTTATATGTAATTCAGGTTTATAGGTGACTAAAGCTGTCAATACATCCTCAGTAACAAAAGATGAATGGAAAAATTCACTACGTGACGTTTGTACAGGGTCCCATGAAGTTTACATCTTTGGTGGGATCACATCATCTGACCTCCAGGACGTTTCTCAGCTGTCAGGAAAATCCTCACATGTCACACCCAGACATATATTTAGCATTGGTTTATTATGTTTGCCTGGGAATGAGGAGTGAAACACAGCACAGCGGAGGTAAACAAGGCTTTGAAAGATGAGTTAAACATTAGCCACAATTTCCATAACAGAGACTACCCAAACCTCTGTCCTTCAAGTTTCATTCAGTAAAATAACTTCATGTATCAACGTAAGGTGTGCAAGAAAACAAATCATCACTGTACGGTTAAAAGGATGTTTTAAGATGTTATTTAAAGATATGACACTGAGTTGGTTTTGCAGAGTTCCCCGGGTACTTACAGGGTAGTAGGCTGAATGTACCCTGTCCCATTATTAAACAGTGGAACATTCATGATTTCGTGCCTCACTTTACCTCCTGTTTCAAAGAGCTGCTTGTTGGCACGGCTCTGTCATTTAATAACATTTCACATAGTTCAAATACTCGTGTCATAAATCTCTTGAGCTATAACTTCCCCCGTAGGGTCATCGGCAGGGAAAGTGGCATTGATACTGTTACAACACATGCCTTACTGACATGCCTCTTCCTCTGTGCAGCTCATAGTTACTGTTGCCACAATATCACAATATCAATTCATGACAAGAAAAATTCAATAATACAAGAGCTATTTCTCATGTATGGAGGAAACAAAATAACATTTTATGTTGTAAAGTAAAATAAGTGAAATCCTTCCATCAATTTTACTAAGAATACAAAAGCCTAGAGCGGGGATGTCAAAGTCATTTTACTTTGATGTTAAGTTGGCTGGAGGAGTACACATTTAATCCCTGAGATATCTTAACATAAGAAAAGGAATTTCAGCAGTATGTCTCAATGTTTCTACATGATAAAGAAATGTTGCTAGGCTGACATTTTGGGCTTAAAATGTAAAATTACAGACAAAGTTCTGGTAGCTCATTGCCTAGAGCTACCTGTAATTATAAAACAGAAATGTTAGTCACAAAAAATATTTTTTTTTTCTTTGACTGTGAAGCCACTGGAAAAAACAGAAATTTCTACACTAGACAGTAAGAAAACCTGCAACAATTCTGTCATTTAATTGTGTATCTATTACTTAATTACTTTGGTGCTGTATAAATGAGTATGGTGGATGCCTTTATCAACAGGAAATTCTGTAAAACATGAAAATACAGTTAAAAATCCAAAATTTACGCCATCCTTCAATTGTTCCCAAGCCAGCCAGTGGAGTACATTGGATTCTCTGCGCCTCTTGTTTGACACTCCTGGACTGGATGGAGCATATCATAGCCGATATTTGGTGAGAGGTGGAGTACATGTACTCCAGGGTCGCCCATCTATTACAGGGCGAACACAGAGACACAGACGAGCAATTATTTGTGCCCACACTGACTCATATGACCATTTTGAATCACCACTTATCTAACATCTTTGGACTGTGGGAGGAAACCAGACCACTGGGAAGAAAAACAAATCAAAGAAGGAGCCACACACATGCAATCTCCAAACAGAAGGACCCCCAAACACAATTCACAATTCATACTTATGACAAAAATTTGAGATAAACCAAATTTTTGTCATAAGTATAAGTCGGTGGCACTCAAGTGACCTGGTTATGTCTGAAATAAAAAATGAAGAAAATCATTTTTACAGTTTTACATAGTCGTGTTTATGCGTGTTTGTGTGTGTCCAGCAGATGGCAGTAAAACATAAGACAGGATTGATATTCCCCTTTTTGCTTCATAGAAACTCCTTGTATCCTGACAGCATTAAAATAATAATTAAAATAATATTAATGATCAGGCAGAGTCCACTGTGCAGTCAGAGATTGGAAATAAAGCTATTTCTCCGGGTCAATTGTTGCTGATGGAAACATGTTAAAAATAGGAGCTGCATACTACTTTATGTTCAGTCTACAGTCTTGATTTGCCCATGATAAACTCTGATGTGGATCTCAGTTTGGAAAATGCTTCACAGCAGGTAATCACAAAGGAAACCAACTGATATAAACATCTGTTTTAAAAGGAAGAGCTGCAGGCCTTTTCTATTCATCATGTAATTGTTGCCTGCCCAAGGCCATCATTTTTTTCTTTTTAACCATTAGGGGGAAGCATTGTTCAAGCTATTAGCCGGTTAGTACAAGTATCTTTTGTGAGTGCAGCTGTGCTGCTTGATTGACCCCTACCATCCATCTCCTCAAGTCTGTTTCACTCTTGCCTCTGTTGAACTGTAAAAGGATCTGTTTATTAGCTTCCCGAATGAGCACAGTGAGCCGACAAAGAGACAATACAATATTGGATTTGTGATCATTAATACTCATGTGATTCTTTTGGCTGGTTTACAGCCTCTGCTTCTCTGTAGCTCTTTTCCAAAAGGGTGTTTTATTTACTCCCATGATCCAGAATCTAAAAGGACCAAACAGAAACACCTGGACCATCGATTGTTAGAAGAAACACTAAAAGATGTATCCCACAACACCAGGTATTATGTCATCCTCTGCACATTCTCTTCATGTCTTTTAATGAGAGTCTAATGAACATTGTAAGTGCATCTGGCCTATATAGACTGTTTTCCTTGCATGGGTAATCACTCTGGGAAATTATTATTCGGCAGCTTACCGTTTAGACTAGCTGACCTAACAAACAGCAAAAGCGTGCACTTGCAGATAAAGCTTCTACCTCACACAGTCACTGATGGTGAAATATTTTAAAAAAAATTATTTTAAATTACATGTGGTATGCTGTTAGATACGAGATGTATGAAGATGTGTATTTAGTAAGTAAATCAAAAATAGATATAGTAGAAAACCTAATACAGGCACACTTGTATGTACAAACTGTGAGAAAAGCAGATCACGTAAACAAATATCAGCCTTCACACAGTAAGATTAACTATTGTACGTCAGCTGCAAATTTCATCCCCTTCTTTTTTTAAAGATTACAGCATGGTGAACATTTAGTGAGCAGCAAACACAGAACTGTTTGCTTGAATCATTAGTGTAATAACCCCTCTACCTTCTTTGCTCTGTCCATCCAAAGTGATTCATAGATGCAGACACTGCAAAGCTGAAATAGCAGCATTCAGTCCCTCACCCACTCTGTAGATTATCTGGCTGTTCCCTTGCAGGAAAAGGCACAAGTAGATTTAACATGGATAAACAAACACTCTGTCCTAGCTGATAGGGTATGTGAAATGTGCAAATAATCTGTCTCAATTTATTTTTTTTTAAATGATCAGATGCCCTCCCTGTTTTATAAATATCAACGCAGCGTCAACATAATACTGGGTTTTGGTCTGTTGGAACATTACAATGCCTGAAGTCAGGAATGAGAGCACTTCTATTTGTGGTAAATTGGCAGTTTGGTGAAGTCCAGATGCGTTTAGGCCTGCAGACTGAGCTGCTGACTTACTGTGACGTGATGTAATCCGTGATGCTTTAGCCTGTGCCCGACCCCTTTAATGCGCACATTTGTGTGGCAAATTCATCTTTTTCCTTTTAGCTTTTAATCTATTCATATCCTGCGTCAATGTCCTACTTTTAGTTGTGCATTGTTCTATTCCGGTATTGTACAAAGAAGACAAGTGATACCCACACACACATATACACAGACAAGTAGGCAACCTACGGCACAAAGACTAAAAGCTGCGGATGTGTCAGGGGAAAAAGGAGAAGGGATAACTTGGTTTATTTCTTCTTTCATTTTCTTGACATAAACAAGCACACAGGTGTTTTCGGATTATCAATACAGAACTTTTACCTTTTTAAAAGAAAAGTCAACAGTGATTTTTTCTGTTTGATATAATATTGAGATTGGGGCACAGACACTGCAACAAACTGTTGTAAAAATACACATTTTGCACATTAGATACTCTTCTTTATGCTGGGAATGCTTATGGATTGAGATACAATTTATTACCAGCAGTCTATTATACAAAGTTACAGTTAATATGAGCCTGGTTTTCATTCTGTATCCCCTTCCTCCAGTTTGATTAGCTCTGCCCATCTCCATCTGGCATGTGCACTAGCATGGCTATGCTTCTCAATCATTATGCACACCTGAGCATCATCTCTTCATCAAGACTGCTGCATTTAAACCCTCAGTCTTTAGGCCATTGTCTGCCAGATCATTCAGTGTTCTGCATGCTACGCTTGTGTTGGACAAACATTAGGTATTTGTTTACGCCTTTACTTTGGGAAGTATTTGTTAATGGGTCATATAAACCATTAAAGAATGAGCCAGCTAATCTTGATTCTCTTGTCTCTCTAGCCGTAAAATTAGACAATCGGTTGCATGAGTGACGTAGAGAATGGTTGGCGCTGATGCAGTCTCAATCCAACACTCATGCTTTACGTCATTTCAGGTCAGGGGAGAGTTTGTACTGTTGTCAGCTGGGACACTTCTTGGCTATCTTTCCATCTCAGCCAAAAGACCAGGCTAACTAATAGAACAAGGGTTACTGGTGGGCCCTAAAATCCCCATTCAAGCTATTCCATTACCAGAAATTCACATTAATGCTCTTAGCTTAGCTTCCAATACTGAGGCCAGCTTTTTGGATAAAAAATTAAATGAGGAAAGTATTCCTTTAGAGCTATTAAATTGAAGAGCCATTTGTCTTACTGGTTATGTCTTGGTTGAGGTTGCTCATTATAATGTTCATGTTACCCTGGTAACAACCATAATACCATAACTTTATTGAACTTGTCAGCAAAAGGAAAGCTTTTCCTCTACCTCCTCATATGTCATATAACTATGGTATTAACCTCCTGATAGGGGAGGTGGTGATCACAAATGATTTCTACTTGCAATGATTACAACTCAGCTTTGGATTTTCTGAAAGATGCTGCTGTCATTCTTTGACCTGAGTAATGCTCTTCAGTCACTTCGGCTTCACTGAAGCCAAGAACATCAGGCCAGAGGCCTCTTCCTGCCAATACACTTTTGAGGAGATGACTTCTGATCCTAAACCTCCTTCCTGCTTTTTGTTATTCCTGTCATCCGATGAGCACATTTCCTGGACTCTGGTTCATTCAACTCTATTGCATATGACCAACCAATACAGCAAATGAAACGCCACATCAACGCTCCAGGTCACAAAGTCTGGAGCACAAAAAAATTCCTTTGAAGATTTGTAAAATTTAAATATATAACTTATTCGTATTTTATAGCTTATAGTGACTCTCTATTGTGATTTCAGATTAATCTCTCATCCTAAGTAATTTTGTCTTATATGTTACACAAGAAGAAAAAAAATCTCAATTTAAAAAAAACCAAAATCAAACACTGAACAAATATCAATCAATGTCTGTTTTAACAGGATGCGGTGGTTGCAGCTGCAGTGAAGGCTACAAAAGCAAACAGGAAGTGAGTGTTGTTATCTGGAAATTTCAGAGAATTTCACTAGCTCGGCTGACACCTGGCTCTTCTGTAGTTGTTTGCAACAGAATTAACCAAGGTGACCAAAAAAAAGTTCATTTTATTACTTCACCAGATAAAACCAGTCAAGACAAGCAAGCTACAGCAGCACTGGGTACAGGCTCTCGTCACTCTCATCACACACACTTGGATTCTGCATTACACATCATGCCTCTTCTGCAACAGTGTGTCATAAACAGCTTATTCTGCCCCCTACTGGCAAGTGAAATAAATGTGTAAATAGAACAAATGAACAAACTGCTAAATAACTCAAGACATATTACATTTTTCACCCGAGTCCTCATCTGCATTCAGTTGGTTTTTTTATTTTTATTTAACTGATTTGTAATCAGTTTTACTTTATTCATCACATTTGTGACAGACTTGGATATTTTAGTGAGGCTGCTTTATCTCTTCCGCTTTATATGACATCTTCTCGAATTGCTGTGTTCAACACACTGGTGCTTTTCAGCGTTAGGCACATTGAATGCTTCTGCACACACAGACTCTCGGTTACAGTCGCTGCCTGTTTAACATTCACACACACACACACACCTCAGTCGAACCACTGCTGTGTCAAATTGATCACTTTATCAGCTGGCTCTGCTCCAGCACACTCCCTTTTGTGGAAGACCATGACTGCAGCGGTACGACGATATACAGGCTCTGTTATATTTGTGCCAATGAACTGTTTATACATTTGAAATACAAATTCCCACCATACTTTACTCATTAGCTTAAAAAAAACGCTGCAGATTTGGTTCAAACTACGTAAGAGTTCATCTATTATGAGGTTACAACATTCCCAGTCTGGCACTCGAATGCATTACAGACAAATCCTTTTGTTGGGAGGAGGGATGACAATAGAGTTTATAGAGGAGGAAGTAAAAGGAGGCTACAGTGCTTTTATGCTTATCTTAGCCTACATCCACTTCATGTTGACTCATTTTCCCTCTAAACTCTGCTTTCATACCAGTGTATTATAGGCCTCTTAACAATACTCTGGGGATAATTCAGTCTGCCACTGTGCCAGAGCTGTGCTAGTCTGAAAGTATTACTTTGACAATACACCATCTGTTTTTGTTCTCTGTTTTGGGAAGCATAATTTTGCTTGTTATTTTCTGTGTATGGTGACAGTTTAATTTATTGTAGAACATGTAGAAACATGTTATATATGTCATATTATATTCATATATTTTTGATGCGGTTTAAGCAAAACCTTGTAACTGTAGTCTGTGTTGTTACAAACACTGAGATAGTCCGAGACAAGCCACAGATCTGAAATTAAACCTTGTCTAATATCACAATGGCAGGGGAAATAGATGGGGCTCTCTAAAGCTTCCAACTCTTCCTGAACTAAATCAGGGAAGGACGGGCCATATAGAAAAGGAAGAATAACATGTGAAGGATTATGTGAAAAGATGTCATTGTCTTTTCTTTTAAAACCACCAACCTCTAAATTTTGACTCAGTTTGAAAGATGCTCAGCTACTGAATATGCTGTAAATGGTTTCATATATTATGCAGACTTCTACCATTATGATTACAAATTACAGCATTACAGACTCACAAATAGTAATGATGACTCATTCTGTAATTTGAATGTTACACAAGATATGAATGTGTCATTTTTACTCTGTCAATAAGTAATTTAGTTTTACTACATTAACCTCCTAAGACCCGAACTCTTACATACATGCATTTTTAATTTCTCTTTGGTATTTGGGTATATTGGGGCCCGATGAATGTAAAAACAAAGAATTAACAGATTTTTTTTTTACCTTATTTTTATTTTTAAGAAAAATGAGAGCCACATATGAGGATATTCGTTTAAAATTTTGATAGAACAGTAGCAGTATAATGTCCTCATAAGTGGATATCAGGCCCATGTAGAGCAAAATTGAGTACTTTAGTCTAAATTAACCAATATGTGATGTCCACATATGTGGACGCCAGGTCCTAGGAGGTTAATTAATAAAAACTGTAAAAGTCCTTCAGTTTGTTATGTAATGAAAGAAGAGTGTTGTCAGTCAACACAAAAGTACACACTCTGATTATTTGCTTAAACAGACCCATGCACAAACACGAGGTTGCTGCATCCAGCTTTATGAAGATACTTCCAGCCTACTGTAAAATCTACTGTTAGTTAATAATTTAAAAGCAGCCTAGTGCCAGTGCTCAGAATTGATAGTTTGGTGTCAAGAGGAGGAGAAAACAATACAGCGCACGATCAAAGAGATTACATAAGAAGCTACCCTACAAACCTGGATTTGCAGGATTTCACTGCACAATGTGATTTTCCCTCTGAGATCCCATATTTCAGATTTGCAGCCGTTCTAATGTTTTCATTTTGGGTTATAATGTATCATAGTTTTATGAGGAAATGAGGAACACAGAAATAATGTCTTCTGGAAATGTTTTAGCAGTTTTTGAAATGTAAAGTTTCAGTGCCTTTGGAGCTTTCTTGATTTCATTAGGTAGTGCAACTAAAACATTTACAAAAATACACAATGAGCTGATTTATTAGGGAATGCAGCTCCATGTGGAGAAACACTACAAGAATGAAATAAAACTGCTTGTGCCTGTTTTTTATAGTATCATCTAAAAAATATTTGCAGCAAGGCAACTTACACACAAGGGGGTCTGATTGGCTTTGCTTTGGAGTGAGCCTCAAGTGGTGAATAGGGGAACTGCAGGTATTGGCCCGTCCACATTGGCTCCCCAGGAAAAACCTTGCATGTTACCAACAATCCAATGCTACCTCAAGTGGTTATTTTGGAGAATCAGTTGTCTTAGATCAGAGGCCAAAAGACAACTTGCTTTTAATGTCTAGTCCCAATGCAGAGAAGAGGAGTAGGCTTGTGTTTACAGTCAGAGCAGCACATAACCAACATCTAATCTTTCGGCACACAACATTTCTTAAAAACTCTTCTCCAGAGAGATACAAGCACATACGCACATGGATGTTTACAGCTCAGTTTGGGGCGTTTGCTCTGCTTTTCCGTGCTACTCTCATTGTGTCTCTGCTGCCTTCTGATCTTTGGCATTTTTGACATTCCAGCCATCTGCTGGCCTTTCATTTGCCTGGCAAGCGCCGCAGATGCACTATACTAAACAGGCTGAGGGGTGCCTCAACTTTTCTGGCTGTCTGACTATTCGGCAAAAGAAAAAGATAGAAAGATAGAAAGAGAAAGGTTACATAAAGACATTATCAACACCTTCCATTATGTGGTGTAAAAGCACAGCAGAAAGTGATGAACAATCATGAGGTGTGACAATGATATTTCACTCTGGAGATTTATTTTAGTGGTTTGAACCCAAGACGCACAAAGTCAGCCACAGACATAACTGTTTTCTTACACCAGATATTAATCAGAAAGTGAGAGTGAGTAGGGGGAGTTTTTTTGGCTGAGGGGACATCAAATAGCCGTACATCACTTTTAATGGGTCGCCGCTACACAAAACAAACAAAAAAACTACAACAAAGGAGCGATGAACAATCAAACAGTGGTGTACCGTCAGACATTTTTCCGTAGAAGAAGGTTATGTTTGTTTCCACGCTGGTTTGTTAAAGGTGAAATGCAATGATGTGGTTGAAAAGAGAGGATGTTAGAAGGTCATAGACTGGTTTTCAATGTCTTAATCTCTCCCCACATCTGCTTTTATGTTTTCTGCTACTTTCTGTTACATTCTTATACGTCTGGAATTTTTTTAGTTAGTAAAATGCCCGAGTAATATCTATGGGATTTTTTTTTCAGAAATTTACATTTTCTCAAAAATACTAAAACCGTGTTGAACTTAATGCACCATGATACTCACTCCATTATAATATAAAATTTTGAGATGTAGGCAGAAATTGAGAGATTCAAAGACCAAAGATAGACTTTAAAACTCTAGAATGCCCAACTCACTTGGCAGCAGTACTGTGAAACAGCAGCACCTGATTGTAAGGAACACTAGTTTTGTTTCTTAGTTTTGTCTGTCTCTTAGTGTAATGGCACACAGACACTGAAACAGCTGGTGTTTTAGCCTGACATTTACAGACAGTGCTACATCACAGAAATCCTCCAACAGTCAACCTGCACTGTGGTCTTTACGGGTTGCTTGTAAAGACCTTCAGCTAATATTGTATTTGAAGTTTTACTCATTGACTCTCAACATGACTGACAAGAGGTCCAAATGTCTCTGGGCAATGCAACTGATTCATCCTCTAATGTCAGACTAAAGGCAGAACTGGTGCTACAGTGACTCATGTTGAGGTGCAAAATGATTTCTGCCACTAGCAGGAAAATGCATTTAGAAATGGTATATAGAAGCAGCCAGCAACCAAACAATGTACATGAGTTAATAGAGAATGGGTTGAGAACTTAAGAGAGAGTGATCTTAATTAGACGCAACATAATGTACAATGTTGTGTCTAGTCTAATCTACTCGACAAACATTGTTACCCTTGCTAGTGATGAAAACTATGTATCATCCTTATTTTATTCATGTATAACGGTAGGTACTACTGGCCACTAACACTAAGTAAAGAAGATAGCAGCTATGCTCACCAGCGCTCTTCTGAAGTACTTGATTGTAAAACAAAAAAACAAAGCAGCCATACAGTATGTCATGTTTGTCAGAATAAACTAGAACAAAACCAAGGAACCGAAGTGATGTGCAAACACCTTCTGCACCAGGATGCGGATGCCAGCATGAAAGAAGCCATGGCTACTGCTGCTAGTGCTGTTGAGGTTAGCCAAACTCTGCAAACTAGACTGATACTGTGTTTGCAACATTTGGGCCTCAGAGCCCAAATGTGGGCCTCAACTAAGAGGCAGAACCTTAGTTGTTCTGCCCAGAGACTTTGGAGTGCACTTCCACAACAGCTCCGGACTACAAACTCTCTCTTTACTTTTCCATCACACCTAAAAACCCATCTATTCAGAATTGCATACTCTTCATTATGACTTGGTCTTAGTCTATATTTTTTTGTCCTTCATTAGCTTTTATAGTTTTGTATTTTGTTTACCTCCATGTTTTTACTTTGTTCTGCTGTAAGGTGACCTTGTGGGTCTTTAAAGGTGCCTATAAATAAAATGTATGAGGATTAATGGTTTCATATTGCAGCTAAAATAAATATTTTTTTGGCAAATGTTTAACTTTGTACATTTGAAGTGTGCTCAGTTTCTTTTAAACTGGTTGACCAGCTTAGTCCCCCCCCTTGTTTAAATGACTAGCTAGAAGGTCACAAGGAACAACTCTAGATTTTACATTTGTGCTGGATGGCTACTGAAATAATATGTTTTAGTAAAGTTTCAATAAATGTTGCATTACTTAGGTAAATAAAGAGACCTTATTTGAAATATACATACCTAAAGAATTTCAATCAAATAGTTACCATTAAAACAGCCTATACATTCAAATATACTGCATATAATTCTGTATTCAAGTGGGTATTTCTTACAAGAAGCATAAGTCAGAGTTTTAGTAAGCATTCATCTACATAGAGTAAAACTGATCAGGTTATCTCTGACTAATAGTCTGCCCAGTTTATCAGGTAATTATTGCTAGAAAGGAATTCAAAGGTCAGTTTTCAGGGGAGTTTTTAGACGGCAATATTTAAATGGCCCATGTAAAATGATGACAAGTTCCAGACACACTCTGACTAACACAAACAAACACATGCACACACCTTTGCACATTTGCTAAATCCAACCACAGAAGCATCAGACAGGGCAGAGCCTGACTTCCTCTGTACTCTTTCAACATGCGGTAGATACCAAGGTTTTTGTTTTTGCATTTCTCATATGTTTTCATATCTGATTGAGACCTCTTTCTGACATGACATGAGTGTGACTTCAGAAAGAGAAAGTAAGAGGGGCAAAAGAAGTGAGTGAGCAAAACAGAAAAAACATATTTGGAGCAAAACAACACATCTGATTTACAAGAATCACTTACTATGATGTGAAATGTGTGAGTGTGGGAGACAAAAAGATAAAGTAGAGAGAGAAAGATAAAGTGGAGGAGGGAGAGGAAGAGAGGGAGGGGGAAAATGGGCTGGGGTTTCCTAGCCATTCTTTTATGCAGTCTAATCAAGGTAATGACGCAGGCACAGGAGATGATACCACCCACAAGTACATACACAGCCCGTTACACACACGCACACACATGCGTGCGCACACACATATACTTTGCCATGCAAGTGCTCCAAGCTATCAGCATTTTGCAAACCACCCACACTGGCTTCTCCTTGCCTCTGGGCAGGTTTCCTCATGTCTCTCTGTGTCATTGTTTGTGTTATTTTATTTCTTCCTGTCTTTATGTCCCTATCATAACTTTCCCTTTTCCCTTTAGCATCTGCTCCTTTTTCACCCTTCCACCCTCTTTTCCCTATCATTTATTTATCCTTTATTTGGTCAGCCCTTTCCAAAAGCACTTTAAGTAAATGGACTGTGTTCTCGTGTAGTTCCTTTTATCCTGAGATGCTAAAAGGTTTTTGCAGATTAACAAACATCTGTATTTTTCAATGATGTAAAGCTATGTCGAGTCTTTTGGGTGCACCTTTTTTTGGAGCAAAAATTAAACACATTTTAAGGGGGCAACTCCAGGCCTTGATGGCAGGTGTCCTGCAGGTTTTAGATGTGTCCTTTATCCAACACAGCTGATTTAAATGGCTAAATGACCTCCTTAACATGTCTTCTAGTTCTCCAGAGCCCTGGTAATTAACTCATCATTTGATTCAGGTGTATTGGCCCAGGGTGAAGCCTGCAGGACACCGACCCTCGAGGCCTGAAGTTCGACACCCCTGCTGTAGACAGCACAAAGGATGCACATAGTTACCATAGTGCCATCCACTTGTCATATTTTGAAACCTTGACATAAGCGTTTTCACTGTCACCATCTTGGTTAAAAAAAAAAATAGACATGAAGAGGACAGATGGGGTATTGGCTAATGTCCTGTCAATCACAAGTCTTTAGCCAAAGAGCACATCAAGGATAGTCCTACTTTTTAAACGATATAATGACCAGAAGTCTCTTTCCAACTACATGAATTGCCATTTGGTAGTTTTCAGATCCAATGCACATTTACGGCACCAATTTGGTAGCCCCATCGATATTTTATGCTGTCTATATCCTACCATAACACGCTAGCTAGCATGTTAAGCTAAGTCCATTTGGAATTTACATTAACTGTGAATTAAAATAAAGATATAATTACTGAAAAGTGAATGGTTAGAACCTCCGCATACACCTCAAATGCTACAGTTGGTTCTGCCGTTGCTTTATCTCATTTTCTCCAAGGTCTTTAAATTGGAGGTTGGGACCATAAACCTACTTTGAAAATGTTTATTGAGGCAATACATCAAATTAGAAGCAAGGTTGTTCTCGTGACTTCTGTTTGCAGGTTAAAGTGACACTTTCACTTGGCTTCACTTTTCAGACTGTTTCGCTACATCTGATCCGCTTATAAAAATTTATTATAACAAAACCCTTTAACTGAAAAGTAACTGCAACTTGCTAAGACAGACTAGCCTACCTTTAGCTTTGTTCAAACATGGATGTAGCATTTCTGAATCACTAGTAAGACAAATTAACTGCTTTTATGTATTTTTGAAATGGAGGACAAGGTCATCTTTTTTTATATGCTTGTGTTTGACACACAACAAAATCTTATTATTATTATTTTTTTCCAAAGGTGGATCACTTTGAGGTTAAAAAGAGGGTGACAGACAGGTCATGCTCTTTGCATGCAATATTATGGGTTGAATGTGTAATGGCAACGGAGCATAGAGACTGTTATCAGCGTGCGCACTGCTGGAACATGCTGGGTTGAGAAACAGTGTGTGTTGTTGCTGTTTTGGGTGTGTCACTGATGATGATGGTTTTTGTGGTAGGCCCCATACACTTGCTCAAAGCACTCACTATTTGATGAGGAGAATCTGATTACAACATGCAGTGATATTTTGACATCTATACTGTAGTTACCTTCAGTGATTCAGGTTTTATTAGTTCCTTAATGCTGGTGGTTTTTCCTTTATAAATGGGCTACATCTGACATAAAGGAAAAAATATATATCAAGAATGGGGCTTAAATAATTCAGCAAAAGAGCAAAATATGGGAAACCTTTTAAATAATACTTAAGTTTCAATGAGGTCCACTTAAAAGCCTATATTGTGTGTGTGTGTGTGTGTGTGTGTGTGTGTGTGTGTGTGTGTGTGTGTGTGTGTGTGTGTGTGTGTGTTGCACCATCTGACTTACTTGTGACCTTGTTAGCAGATGACCAGTAACAGTAATATTTGTTTGAGTAAACTGTGAGTTTCTTGACCCTCCAAAAACTGTAACTAGGCTGTTGTCTAGGTTTAAACATGTGACTTACATTCAGTCTGTCTGAACTGAACTCATTAAAGAAAATTAGGCACTTTATCTCACATATTAAATGAGTATGAAATGATAATCATTTGTCTGTGATACAACACCTTGCCTGTTGCCCCTGTAATCCTTGCCTTTTTCCGGCAGTCTATTATTACAGTGCTAGACATGGCAGATTATGTATTTGCCATGTAACCTTAGTAATCACACAGAAAAACGCCTTTGTTTTCTCCCTAAAATCCCTTTATGTAACTATAATGTATTAGACTCTTATCACCCTGAAAACTAGTTTCTACCTGCCAAAATGGATTACTGGCTCTCTGACAGTATTGTCTTGCACTACTTGGAATGAATTAATTGAGTAATCTGCTGCCGTGATAAAATCTGAGCTGTAGAAATCAGCCACAGAAACATTATATTGTTGCACGTATTGTAATTCAACATTTTGGATATTTATGTTGTAAAACAGTGAGAACAAACATGGGGATTTCCAGCTTATCATTTCATCTCTGAGGAAACAGATATGAACGTATATAATGGGAAGTCTTGAAGAATCTCAAAAGTATGAAATTGCTCAGAGATTTAAATTTATTTTTAATGGAGGACAAAAATTTCAGAGTTGAGGTTTTCAGGAGTGAGAAGGTCATGCTAGATTAGGAGCCAGTTGTGAGACAATGTATTTATATTGTGATTGACAGTTCACATAGATAATGTTATATGTACTGTGAACATCTTTAATAAAGTGGCATCTTTTCTTTCACAGTTAGAGGACTGTGAAAAAAGCACAACTGGACCCAGAGTGAACCCCGCCACTTGAGCGATCACAACACCATGCAGTGATTTTGATAGCAGGCCAAATGGGGGTGGGGTTATAAGGAATGCATCACTGTTTAGTTAATCTCTCAGGTTAGATTAGGAAATTGTGCCCTTTCTTATTGTGGGTAGACTGTCATATAGTGCTTTGGTAAAACAACGAATGTAACAGCTTAAAAAAATGTCTTTCTCTCAGATAAACTTCTAACTATTGTTTCTATTTAACATTATTAAGATTTACAAAAAATTTAAACCCAGGTAAATTAACTTGATCTGAATCACAGGACCAATTTCTAAACACATCTTCTTAATCATCTTCAGCTCTTCTTTCAGCTGCTCCCTGTGGGATTGGCACAGCGGGTCATCTGCATCTCCAGCATCCTCTTCTGCCTCTTCTAAGACAACGTGCTTTCTCCCTCTCTTCTACTTTGTCTTCAGTCAACAGTTGCACAGCTTCCACTGTCACCCTGTTGGCCAACATCACCATGGAGGTGAATACTATGGAGGAGGCCTGTTCCTCCATTTAAAAAAATTAAAATAAATCCCCATTCTCCCTGCAGGTGGTCTTAATCCCTTAAGCTCGGGTCGTCTACCAGAAACCCAGGAGCTTGAGTGTCCTGCGCAGTATCCTTGCTGTTCCTAGGACTGCGCTCTTTTGGACAGAGATCTCAGATGTCGTTCCTGGGATCTGCTGGGGCCACTCGGCCATTCTGGGAGTCAGTGCTCCAGTTACCACTGGGAACACTGTTGCCTTCATCCTTCACTTTAGCTTCCCTCTCAACTCTTGGCATTTCTCAAACTTCTCATGTTCCTTCTTCCTGATGTTGCTCTCACTTGGTGTAGCTTCATCTATTGCTATGTCCTTCTTCATCTGCTTAACCACCACATCTGCAAAGAAAGCATGCTGATGCTAAGCTAGCCAAGAACCCAGAGTGAGGTTAAAACTGAGCGAATAATGAAGCCAGCCTCTGTTTCTACCCGTTCGTGTTTCAAAAGTAGCTGATCAATGTGATCAAAGACCCACAGCAGCATTTTTGCTCCAGTAAGAGAAACAAAAGGGTTAATAAGTCTGTGACAGGTATGCAGTTTTCTGAGAGAGATATGCACCAGGACTCCACTGTTTTTTATTATAGAAATGAGCATTAGATACACAACACACGCACATGCACAAGTGGAGCTCTCATGTTAAAACAAGCTTGGGGATCATCACAAGACACTTTAAATACAGCAGACACGGACACGAGTGGTGTCTGCATTTAAAGCAGCCGTATCCCTCAGAAGTGTGCCAGAGAGCGAGAGAGAACAGTGGAGATTAAACGAGTGAAAAGAAGCTTCCCTCCTCCCTCCAAGCACACACACACACACACTTACACACACAACCCTGAGCCGTGACCTTTGAAGGAAGGCAACAGATGGTTCTTTTTTCTTTGGCCAGGTCCTTGCTGACAGCTGTCCAGAATATAGGGAGCTAAGATGGGCTGTGTATGTACGGGGTGGGGGTGCAGGGAGATGGTCAGAGGTCAAACATTCCCTAGAAGAACGAACTGAAGCGCACACACAAATTTATACGGATGTGTACAAAGCGCACACGTGCAGGAGCTTGCGCCTAATCTTGCATTCATGTAGGCACATCCATATTCATTAATGTTTCTGTCTGCCTTTCTCTGGTTCTCTGTCCATCTGCCCGCCTCTTTGACCCGTCACCGTTTCTCCCTCTAATCACGCTATTGTTTTGTCTCAAATTAATCTGCTTTTCCTGGCCTCATAAAGCTCAAAGAGAGTTCAGACAGACAACAAAGCCCTGCTGATAATCGCATCTGAACACTGTAACTGCAGTTACATGTGTGCCATTTCTTGTACTTGCTGGTCTGTCCTGTAATTCAGGATGCACAGTAGTTCCCCACCATGTGCGGGCTTCCCCGTTTCCTCTTCTCTGGACATGTTTGTGCATGTTTAAGAGAGAGACAGAGAAGGGGGGGTTGAAAGAAAGTGTATTTAACACATAAGTGGATTTCAGGCTGTTTTATGCTTTCCTGTCAACATTTTTCACACCAGAGTCTTACTTATAAAATTCATTCAGAATTTTTTAAAGAAAAATCCAGTTTAACTGTCAGTGTTTTCAGGAAACACTCAGGCAATAATTCATGTTAGTTCATACCACCAAAAACTTCCTGTTAGATCTCTTGAAAAAAATTGTGGGAGAGCTGGTTAATGAGTGTTGAGGTATTTGAGGGAGAGTATAAAAAACATTCTGTTTTTCCTGTTAGACATGTGGCCTGGATTGAGGATAATTAAGGCCACTGCTTTCTTTATAATCTGCTGTTGCAACTTATAAACTTATAAACTGTGGTAGTTTTGCTTTAACTACTGTGGAGATATTATATAACATTATTAATATCATTATTATTAACTGGTACAAGAAGAAGACGACGAAGAAATACATCACTGTGCAAAGGTTTTGAACTACCACTCCAGGGAGCCACACATTTCTGGGTTTTTTTTGTTTGTTTTTTAAGTGATCTTGAGCAACAGCTCTCCGGAGTTTCTGAAGGTCTCTTAATGTTTTACTTTGTTCATTGGCTGCTTTTTCACTCATTTTCAGCAGAGCTCATAGGCATTTAACTCTCACATGTAAAGCATTCAGCAAAAGGCACCTTATTCCAGGTTAAACCGGTGCTACAAAAAAGCTTTAGATTGTATTTTCAGGTATTTTCTTGCCTTTTCTTTTATAAAGAAATGCTAAAGATAACAAAGTTTGACAAGCATGAAATTGTAATTTAATGATAATGATATTTTCAACATGTGTTCTCAGAAATGAAAGTTTAAAAAAACACGGCACACAATTATATTTTTGTGAATTCAGTTTTTGTTTCACTTTTCTAAATCCAGTTCATGCTTTGCCACTTCCTGTTTCTGTTTTTGCTTTCTAGCGAATTCAAATACAGAAATGTGGGTTATGGTTAGACTTTCCATATTGTGCTACTAGGCATCAACTCTCAAACAGGAAAAAGCACTAAATGCTACCATTTTCCTTTAAAAAAAAACTTATTTCAACAATTCTTCAGAAATCTTTATGAATCATAAATAAATGACCATAAATCTATATCTTTTTACAGCAATGATGCAATAATAGATCAAATTTTAAAAGATATTGTGGCTGTTGTGGCATTAGCTTCCCAAAATGTGGGGTTTTAGTACAGTGTAACTGTATGGTTTAGCATTATTACTCTCAAACATATCGCAGCTGTTGTGATTAAGCCACTGACTGTATGCTAACCACTCAACTTAAAGTAAGACAGAGACAAAATTAACAACTGGTTGATAACCTGGTTTTCAACAGTATAGTTGCTTAGTTGGTTTTTCACCTTTAGGCTGTTTAAGTAACTGCTCTCAAATTTTTTGGCAACTTCCAAGAAACATAAATTATGTACATGATGTCTATGAGGACATTTTTGTAAAAGATTCAGTAAACAGGGTTGAGCAGAACATGATTCAGTCCAACGTTCTTGAACTTACAACATAGACTTTTCCCTTTAGACTTCAGTATGTTACATTCATTGTAGTTCTTGGTCCTGAGTTTGAAGGCCCACTGGAACATTTTTGTGTGTCTTTTCTCCGGGTGCTCCAGCTTCCTCTCACAAGTCACGTGCATAGTAGAAATGTTAGAGAGAATTGTTGTGTGTCTCTCTGTGTTAGCCCTCAGATAGCCTGCCGACCTGTCCACGGTGTGCCCCACCTGTCACCTCGTAACAGATGGGATAGCATAGGATAAGAGGAAGGAAATGGATGGATGTGACATTCAGGGATTGGCGAATGTTCAGTTAATGACCTTCAGGTGGAGGAGTTGAAACAGCAGCTTTGTCACATCTTTTTGATATGTGACATGATGGAGGAATGCAAGATGTGAATGACTGAGTGCAGCATGAGTGGAAAATGCTTCAAGTGTGGCTGCTTTACAGATGTTTTCTCAGAGATCTATACAGTCACCACAGTTTAATAGTGAGCAACAAGGGCCTCAGTCACCAGTTTACTCTCACATTAAATGTGAAATACGATCACAGTCTGACTTTTGTCCCTTAGCTGTTGCATATAAAGTACTGAGATTGCTGAATTTTATAATGTCCCAATGAATCTGACCTTTGACTTTGTCCTCCGTTCATTTTATGCAATGGGACATTAATGCAATATTCTGCCATAATTCCTGCATGAATTATGAGTTATGACCATGCGTGGTACTCACAGAGATCCTTAGCCTTTCACCATTTAATTCTAATCAATTCATTCTTGAGACAAAATGAGTATTTGTGCCAGATATAATAAATTCCCTCTAGATGTTCCATATGTATCGTGCTAAGAAGGATGGGAAAGACACAAGGTCACAATAACTGAGCAAGTATGTGTGTTTACGTAATAATGCGGGTATGTGCTTGTGTCTGTGGATGTGTTTCCTTGCTGTGCGTTTCGTGGGTGTGAGGGAAAGTGTGTTTGCGCTCAGAACTGGATTTCAACTCAAGGGCACGTCATAACAACAGCAAAGTTACATAATGCAAAATGCCAAAGAGCTCATACTGAAACACTGGCTCCTCATAAAGGCTTCAAGAGAAAAAGGGAGATGATGAAAAAAATGATGCATTGACATACCTGCTGTGAAGAGCTGCAGCCTCCGCATCTGAAAAGATAAAAGTTGATGACGTGCAACCAAAACTTTAAAGGAAAAGGTTTCTGTCAGTTGGCTATAAATGTCACCGATACTGCGACATTAAGGTTTCGCCACAGTTTCGAAAGCAACACAGGGATTTGGGACTAGTGCTTTTCCTTTTGTTTAAATGAATTTATGATTTGAATAACGCAGCTAATGTCTGCTCTGACTGGGAGAAGCCCAGTCTCACAACTATTGTGAATTACTTTCGGTTTTGTTTTACATTTGATTTTTGATGCCTGCAGATTTAAAGATTCATTATAAGCTATCTTGAACACAATACCCTCTGCAGCTCCTGTGCTAGAGAAGTACTGATGCAGAAACAAAGGGAAAAGAGTTGTTAAATATTTATGCATCTTTTTTCCCTGTCACGGTGTGAAAGCAAGCATACCGTTTCAGTTATGCTTTTTAAAACAGTTTTGTTTTCCTCTAAAACTCCAATGGAAACCCTTGCAAATTATCACTCAACTATACAGGCATGGAAAGCAAACTTGTTTTTTCCCTTTACCTAATGTATTTCACTGATGTGTTTGAGACAAGCAGAACATATTGATTGGCCTTGATCCTGTGCGAACCCCTAGAGGGTAGTCGATATCGGTCCCAGCAACTGAAGCAAACGGAGATAAACAGGATATATGTTGTGATTAGTGTGCCCTTTGAAGAATTAGTTAATATTAAAAGCAGAGGGGGAAAAATGTTTCCCCCTCGGACACTTTTTATTTAAACAGGTGGTTTCTTACATGCAAGTGTTGAGTAAATTGACTCTTTAAAGTCTGGGAGGCTGGAAGGGGATTCACATGAACAACCAACAGAGAGAAACAATAATCACACATAAATCTCCTGCTATGGAAGACAGGAGCAACAGATGGTAAACTACAGACTGCTTTCTTATGGCACAGATGAAGGACAGTTTATATGCCCAACAGACACACACTCAAATGACAGTTTTCATCATTCTTCAGTAAAGAAACAACCAAAAAAACCTAACTCATCATTGTCTGCTTTAACGGTTTATTTCTGCTTAATAGAAAAATGTTAAAGTTCAACTTCAAAGCAGGTATACTGCCTGATTAATGTTTTCTAGAAAGCATTAAGAGGAACATTGAAATCAAAAGTAACACACATGGCCTATTTTGCAAACCGCTTAGACATAACAGCTGGTTTGATGGTGGATCAACGCATTCCTCGGGCTCTCCCCCCCATCTATCTTGTCTTCTTAGGCAGACTAAGAGGACAGGTGTGAGGTTATTGCCTCCACACATGCACGCAGCCGGTACTGGGATTTCAATAATGTCATTCACAGGTTCTGAATAGGAGTCAGTAGGGGCCCCGCTCTGTCCTTTGCTTCTGGTTGACAGACGAGCAGCCGTGTTTTTGTGCTGAGCCCGGGGGCCCCGAATCACTCAGCAGAGAGGAGGGGGTGGAGGAAAACGGTTGGTGGGTTTATGGGGTGGGTGGGGGCGTTTAGCTGTAGCAATCACCAGAGCCTGTAGTCATTCAGTGAAGACAGGAGGAAGAGAAGAAGTGGGGGAGACAAAGGAGGTGAGGTGATGGTTTCTAGGGCTGCAATGGAGGCAGCCGCCGAGGCTTAAGGTCATGTGTCAAGTCAGCACTTTTTTCTTTCGTCATAGCAGATGGAGCTTTTGTGAGCTTCTGTTTTTTCAGCTCTTTGTCTTTTTCTGCTATGAATCAATTTTCTACTTTTTATTGAGCTACCTCTATGTGCATACTGTAAAATTCCTTGAAGTCAGCTGGTTTGCTTGCGTTCATGCAAATATGTATATTGTATTTGTGTATATGTGCACTTGTGTCTATGTGTGTGTTAGTGTATGCAGGACAGGGTGGGGGGCTGTGGCTGATCCCACCTGCTGAGTGAGGACCATTCATAGCCCAGCAGTGTTGGTTTGCCTCAACGCCCCAAAGCTGCTTCTCCTGAGGCCCGCCTGCTTCTTTCAATTATCTTCTTTTTTTTTTCCTATCTGTTCCGGCCACAATAAACACTGCTCTTATAGGCAGCTTTCCAGGGGTTGCATGAATATTAATACATGGCACACGCAACTGCTGTTGTCGCTTGAACTGCACCCCCCATTACAAAGCTTAGCCTGGTTTTCCAAATCCTTTGCAGCTTAAAGAGGACAATCTATTGAAATCAGCCACAGTAGTTGCCAATGCTCTTTGGAGGCAATGTTTAATGAACTAAACTTGCCAGTATGAACAAAGACAAAGACTTCTATCAGATTTCTCCAAGCTATTACTTATTTTAGGAACATTTTGACAGTTTTAGAAATATGTTTAATTACTTTCTTTAAGGGTTACAGGAGGACTTTAATGAGATACTCATGTTATCACCCATCTATATACTTAAGTATGAGTGTAGTTGCTAATTATAAAGGTTGGAAGAATGGAAAAGGGGCAACAGCCAACCTGGCTCAGTCCTAGAGTTGTCAGTTCAGCACATCTGCTTGTTAAGTCTGACATTATTAACCTTATTAACTGAGCATTAAAAGTATACAGATTCTTTAAGCTCCAATAAAATAATCTGTGTTTATTTCACCAGGTGTTAAAATAAAGTTGAACATGCATGAAGACATTTATGAAAAAGTAGATTCATAAGGCTGGGGAAAGTTTCCACCTGAAGTAAATACACCATGTTGTGACTGAAGTAATTTTACAAAGCTGAAAGGTATAGCACTGCTATAACCATGGAAACAAAGAAGGATAGAAATCTAAATAGTATCAATATTTTTGACGATCCATGAAGATGGACTAGGAGACATACTGATGTGCTAGCTGGTAGATGGCTATGGAGCTGTGGTTGGGCTAATATGAACACATGGACAAGGAAAACGTAGCGATGAGGCTTAAATTGTTTGTAACAGAAGCTCATGTTCTGAGTATCTGATGGCCAGAGACAAATGCCATCACATGGCAGGAAAAGGATACCAAAAATGGATAAAACATCTGCTGAGAGAGTATCTAAGATAATTTATTCGCAACACAAGTTTAGTCATTAAGATGCTGATGTTTAGTTTGGGTTACTCACCATGAAAAGTGAACCTAAGCTGAATTTCCACACTGAAATCTTAGTTTGCCTGAGAGTGATTCCTTTTTAAAGCATTAAAATATTTAGTGTCCAGAACAGTTAGCTCAAAGATAAGCTACAAGTTAGTAGTGCTAAATAAACTGGACAGGATGAGGATAACTGCTGATTTTTTTTTATTAGATAAAACAAGAAAGAAAGCATTACAACATGTTAAAAATATGGCCATCAAAGCAGTATACAGTTGGACCCAAGAACAATGTTGATACGCCATTGCTTAACAAGCAGAAAAACACACTGAAAGCTCTTTAACGAACCAGTTCAGGTTTTATGGGATTTTTTTAAAGTCACAACATTCTGTAAAACAACAAGATGTGTCATTGCCAGACAACCCTGAGGAGAAAAACAATGTTAAATATGTGAATTTAAATAACTGTTTCATGCCTCTACACTGACATCACCATCAATGCCATTCACACTGCTGGCAGTCTCTGTAAATCATATCTGTAAATATAATCTGAGCATAAGAATTCACAGCATCCACTGAAAAATTCACAGAGCGAGTTGAGTCATCTTGCAGGGAATGACTAAAAGCAACAAAACATACCATCCGCAGAGATCTGTCATTGCAGAGTTTGTTTTATTGAAGACATGAAATATTTAGTCTCCCTTTAGGTGTGATTGTGTCAGAGCTTAGTTCACGTCTCCTTCCTCAACGAGCTCAACAACTTTTATGCTCGTTTTGAGCGAGGGAACCCCACAACCACAACCAAAGCAGACATGACGCCAGACCACCAACCTATGACTCTCTCCCCCACCGATGTAGGAGCGGTGCTGAGCAGGATCAATGTCCACAAGGCTGCAGGCCCTGATGGCATCCCCGGGCGTGTTCTCAGAGCGTGTTCTGGGGAGCTTGCAGGAGTGCTCACAGACATATTCAATCTGTCCTTGGCCCACGCTGTGGTACCGGCCTGCTTCAAATCCACCTCCATCGTCCCGATACCCAAAAACTCCAACCCATCTTGCCTCAATGATTACCGCCCAGTAGCACTCACCCCCATCATCACTAAGTGCTTAGAGCGACTGGTCCTAGCACACTTCAAATCCTGTCTCCCCCCCACCCTGGACCCCCACCAATTCGCATACCGCCGGAACAGGAGCACAGAGGATGCAGTCTCCATCGCAATGCACTCTGTCCTCTCACACCTGGACAACAACAACACCTACGCCAGAATGCTGTTTATAGACTTCAGTTCAGCATTCAATACAATCCACCCCTCACAACTCATCAGGAAACTGACAGACCTGGGTATCAGTTCCCTCATCTGCAAATGGTTACTGGACTTCCTGACCAACCGCCCCCAACATGTCCGGCTGGATAACCGCTGCTCATCTACCATCACAATGAACACCGGTGTACCACAAGGCTGTGTGATGAGCCCTTTCCTCTACTCCCTCTTCACCCACGACTGCAGACCTGCTGATGGTTCCAACACCATCATTAAGTTTGCAGATGACACCACGGTGATTGGCCTCATCAGTGACAACGATGAGGCCGCCTACAGGGAGGAGGTGGATCGTCTGGCTGAGTGGTGCGACAGAAACAACCTGCTGCTTAACACCGAGAAGACCAAGGAGCTCATCGTGGACTACAGGAGGAATGCTGACCCACATCCACCCATCCACATTAAGGGGACGGCTGTGGAGCGTGTGAGCAGCTTCAAGTTCCTGGGAGTCCACATCTCCGAGGATCTCACCTGGACGACCAACTGCTCCAAGCTGGTCAAGAAGGCTCACCAGCGCCTCTTCTTCTTGAGGACTCTGAGGAAGAACCACCTGTCCTCAGACATCCTGGTGAACTTCTATCGCTGCACCATCGAGAGCATCCTGACCAACTGTATAACAGTCTGGTACGGGAACTGCTCTGCCTCGGACCGGAAGGCGTTGCAGAGGGTCGTGAAAACTGCCCAGCGCATCGCCGGAGCACCACTTCCTGCCATAAAAGACATCTACAGGAAGCGGTGTCTGAAAAGGGCTGGGAAAATCATCAGAGACCCCAGTCACCCATCACATGGACTCTTCACCCTCCTGCCCTCTGGGAGGCGCCACAGGAGCCTCCGGACTAAGACCACCAGGTACCGGAACAGCTTCTTCCCCACAGCTGTCAGACTCCTGAACTCTGCCTCCTGACATCTGACCCACGTTAAACTCATGGACTGAACATACACACACCCACAATGGACAACTGTACCCTCAAACACAATAATAACATGGACTGAACCACCACTTACAACCACTAGCACTTTATATAGCCTCTGTAGAAACTATCTACACCCTCACTTATCTTAACTGCACTACTGTATAGCTCTGTGTAAATAATCATTCTGTACATTCGATAATCTTTAATCCTACAACTTGCATAGTTCCCATTTCTGTATAGCTGTATATCCCAGATTCTGTAAAGTTATTTATTTCATATTCTGTATAGTTTTTCATATTTATATCCTGTTCATATCCTGTACATAGCTTGTACTCACTACAGCCTGTACATACTTATAGTTATAGAATATTCACAACATACTTCATACCGTGTACATTATAACATACCATAATAGACCCATTTCTGTAATATACTCACATATCTATATTATTGCTAATATATATTGTAATATATCTATATCACTAAAGCACTTCTGGATGGATGCAAACTGCATTTCGTTGCCCTGTACCTGTGCATGTGCAATGACAATAAAGTTGAAGTCTATTCTATTCTATCATCTGTGCATTTGTGCATATATAGTACAGTTACATCTTTTATTAAGTGGTGCTAAAAGTTCTACAGTGTCTTTTAACTTTGCAATGCCAAGCGTATTTAACTTGTTATTTGTGATGATGATTGACTACAACCAATACAACCAAGTTTCTTCTTACCAGTGTCAAAATTATTTGTTTGACAGCACTCATCAATGCATGGAACAATGGGGTAGTGCAGGTAAGAAAATTGTAGATTTACACAAGTTAAGGAGGTCTCTTGGAGCCATTTCTAAACAACTGCATCAGTCATCAGTTCAAATAGTTATATATAAGTTATTCAGATGTGCCACCACAAGGTCTGAAATAAAACCCAAACCATCTCCCTCACATGAGAGCAAATGGATTAGGATGTTCAGGATCAATTCAGGAGCCACCAAGACTCAAGCCTGCCATGGAATGGAAAGTGCTTGAAGAAACTGTGACAGCGTCACTGTCCACAGTTAAGCAAGTTTTACACTGACTTTCAGAGTGCTAACCAAAATCGACATCTTCAAGCTTGACTGAAATTTGCAGCTGGCCACATGGACAAACCAAAGGCCTTTTGGTGAAAGGGTAGAAAAGACAAAGATTGAGCATTTAGCCACAATGACAAGAGGTCTGTTTGGAGGAGTAAAGTGAGGCTTTCCAGCCTAAGAAAAGTATACCAACTATCAAGCATTGTGGTGGTAGCATCATGCTCCGGGGCTGTTTTTCCTGCCAGTGGTACTGGTACATTGCACTAAGTGGATGGAATAATGAAGAAGGACAACCTCCAAGTTCTTCAACTTAACTTCAGATCAGCAGCTAAATGGTTGAAACTTGGACACAGTTTGGTGTTCCAACAAGACAATGATCCCAAATACACATGAAGACTAGTTTGGGAACGGATAAAGCAGGTGAAGCATCTTGAGGAAAGGCCTTCCCACTGTGCTTAAAAGCTTGGTCCATGCCAGGAAACCAACCAATTCTCTGCCAAAAAGAGTGCTCAATTATCCAGACAGAATTATTCCTGAAACTTAGTGATGGCTACCAAGACTCTGGTCAAGGTGCAACTTGCTCAGGGGCATTTAACCAAATCAGTGGGTGTGTATGTATATATTTGTGCCTGTATGTATACTCTTGGCATTATGTAGGTTTAAGCTTGTGCACCAAATTCTGTTTTTTGTGTTTTAGAGTTATTAAAGATGTTCTGTACAATCATTGCATAATGAAAAAGAACCGTTCAAAGGAATCATTAAAAGCTCCAAATTACCATTAAATTAATGCCCATGATGAGTCTATGTAAACTTCTGAAAACAGCTATGTAAAGATGCACAAAATAACTTCAGTTATATTACACTTTAGAATGACATTCACTCTGAACTGACTTCAGCTTAGTACAAAATACGATTTGAGGGCCTTGCCATTATTAGCATCATGGGAATAATGAAAGCATAAGTTAGTGGAACACATTAGAAACACGCTACCATTGACCAGAAGATGATGACAGTGTGGATGACATGTGTGGTGGTGACCCTGTTATATTGGCCATTCACTTCTGAGCCGTGACATCATTCCACTCTCTTTTTCTTTCTCATGTTTCGCTCTCTGTTTGGTATTCTGTTTCTCCTATTCAAATAGACACTGCTGCAATTACAGTTCAGTATGCAGTAGAAATATGGGAGGGAAAAAGACCGTATGTGAGGGAGGGACTGCTTGAATAAATAGAATCAAAGAAAATTTCTGTCAAAGAAAGTCAGGCAAAGGGAAAAGGTAGAGGTGAAGAAGGAAATCAATCATAATGAAAATGTTGTGGAGAAAAATAGAGATGCTCGGAGCCATAGTCAGAAAGGAAGCATAAGAGTTAGAAAAGGATAGTTGGGTGGTAGAAAATAATGCAGCATGGCCTCTGATTTTTATTCACCAAAGCAGTACCTCTGGGAACTGTCTGTCTGTGTCTGAATGCACGGATGGTCGGCTTGGTGTGTGTGTGTAAAGGAGACTATCAGATGTCTCTCCTCTTTCAGGTATCTTCCTTCTCTCGCTTTCACTTGGCATGGCTCCCTCTGAGCTGAAAGAGGCATTGTTCCCCATGTTTTACGGTCCTGTTCTAACATTCATACAATCTTTCATTCTCTCTCCTTTTCTAAACAGGGGGACTGAAAAACATGAGCCCCAAACATATTAAATTAAATCCGAGAGTGTGAAAAATACTGATTTCTGTTCAGCTTGTAATGCATATTTCTCTGACATCAACACCAGGACAGGGAAGTGAGCAAACATTCAGAAAGAGCTAACAAAGAGATGCCTGTGTGCTTGAATATCAGCTCATTCAGACAAGCAAGGACATTACCCAGCTATTTATTTAGACCTAGGAGAGATATGCTCCCGTTCTATCACCAGTAAAGGAATGCATATTGACAGTTGTGAATCATTGTAACCCAATTTTCCTCCTGCATAGATCGACTCTGATAACAAATGCATGACGTATTCCATTTGGAGCTTGTATTGATTAGACTACTGCCTCTCTCCCAGACTATTGATCTGAGGAGCCTTGTGGCTTTGCTAAAGTATGATACTTTACACAAAATTTTCTTTTATCTAAATTATTATTCAGATTGTAAGTTTTCCGTTAATGTGACAGCAATCAATACTTTTACAACAGCTGATCAAATAACCATATATAATGTGCAAATAGTCCAATAATTTCAACATATTTATAAGCTGTAGGAGTTTAATATAACTGATGGTCAGGGAAGCATTGAATAAATGTATTATTTATTTACTATTAATACATTAAGAACAGGAATTGAAACTATGCTTCATATTTTAAAGGTAAAATGCATCAGCGATGTGTGACCATGGGCTAAAGATTATATGACATTTAGCTTCTTTAGAGTCACATGGTGAAGAATGCTTTGATCACATGACCGTAGCTCACAAAACTAAAGACTATCAACTAGACTAGACTATCAAATCATTCATAATGGAAAAACTTAATTCTGTGCCAGCTTTAAAGTAAGTAGACATTCCCAATATACAAAGACATGGCCACTGTACTGTATACCTTTTGTTCTCTAAATCTAAACTATGACTTTATACTAATTCTTTAAACAGTGCTCTGCTCATATATATATAAAGCAGCAACTGATAAGCAGAACATCGTTGTCTGTGGGGCAGTGTGTGACATTTCAAAAGCAAGTATCCATATGGTGATGACATTTGGGTCCATTACTGCACTGTGGTACGGTAACCTGCACATCTTTGAAGGCCCCATTGCTCAGTGACAAATGCAGGTTCCTGTAGCAACACATGCCTACATTCAGATGCAAGTATTACAATAGCACATCTATGTACTAAAATTTCATTGCATTCTTTATGTTTATACATGTACATGTCAGCCACTCGGGAAAAACATTCATCATGTCATAAAATGACAGAGACTAATCTGTGCTTAAAAATTTACTCAGGAATTCAGCGTTGCAAATGTAACTTGACCTAAATCTGAGTAAAAAAACCACAACTGTAACGTGCAATTTCTGAAGAAGACACCCAGTGACACATGTTTAGAGCTGCCTGAGAGAGTTCACACCAGCCTGCCTTAGATCATTAACTCTGCTTGAGGCCAGGTATATAATTCATCCGGCAAGTGTTAATTGCAAACACAGAGATAACACAAACCTCAGCAAAACAGACCCCCACACCTCCCTCCCTCAGTAATAAAACAGTAAGGGGCACAGTGCCCTGTGAAGGCTGCAGGGGGTGGGCTGTTCTCAAGAAAAACATGACTGCTACTTATTCCTTTAAATAATTAAACACTCTAAATATCAATGCACAGATTAACTGGGTGTATTAAACAGAGCACACATAAGAAAACAGATGAGGAATAGCAAGCTAGCTTGTAGTTAGCATGTCTTCACACTAATATGGGAACATATTAGTGCAGGTAACACACTTTTCACACGATACCCTCTGCAACATTAGTGGCTTCTTCTCCATCAGTTGAAGTTGCTATTCAGAGTTAGGATGTCTCACGTGGGTTAAATCAAATGACAATAAACTGGTGGCAGAATAAGATGCATTGTACCTGAGTGTGCTGGTGTCAAGCAGCATTGAATTCAGATCGAGGTATGTTACAGAAATGTTACATGATCTGAAATTGTAATATTGCCCAAGTGATGTGCATAATTTCACATTTATGTTAGATTTAAGGAGATTGTTTTTTAGCAGTGCACTTAAAATACAACACAGATGAAAATGAAAAAAAAAAACAGAGACCTAGTCTCTGGAAAATGCATCAGAGAGAAAGAGAGCGATAACAAAAAGGAGGCAGGGAAGAGAGAAGCAGGTGGTCACTGGAAAAATCATTAGAGACACTGAACAAAGTAGCAATCCAATCTTCTCCCTCTTTCAAACACGCGCGCGCGCACACACACACACAGAAATAGATAAGAATCCAGTATTGACCTTGATCATGTCACAAACCGATCAACAATGTTTACAGATTTATTTTTTTTAAAGGTTAAATATTTATGTTAACAAACATTAAGCAACAGTAATAATACACGTGGTGGCAAATGTGACAGAAATAAGCACTCTGGATATGAATATAGATTAAGTCTGGGTGACTCATCAACACACACACTCACAATGTGATTATGGGTTGTCGCATTACCATGGAAACACATCCTGTAATGTGCTAATGCCTCATTTGTGTGTGTGTGTGTGTGTGTGTGTGTGTGTGTGTGTGTGTGTGTGTGTGTGTGTGTGTGTGTTAGTTTGTTTGTGTGTTAGTGGGTGGAAGGTGGTAGAAGTGTCACACTTACCCTTAATTGTACAATAGTCATTATGACACGGGGGCTGTGCAATGAGAGGTTCAGTGGAAAATAGTGTCTATGTAACTGAAACTTTACAAGATGTTACCAGTTTTAAAGAGTGGCTTTCAAAGATTTTTGACAAAAAAGTTCATTATGTTCATGTTATTATTTTTACATTTATTATCAAATTTACATTTATTTAACTAGCTTCCTTCTCAAGGACATTATTATAATGTGAGTCAGTTTCTTGTGTTTTCCTTTAAGCGCAAACCAATGGACAGTGCATGCAACCTGTAGTAGAGACTGATGCATGTTAACCTGACAATATTGTGCACACTAATCAGTCAAGTGTTGAATTAAATAACTGGTAAACCTCATCCACACAAATTTCGCTTTCAAGTAAAGAAATGTGGAAAGTTTTGTATAATCAGTTGTCTGTATAACAGTTGTGAGTGGGCCCTGCACAGGATCAGTTGCGGTGTGATGTGGTCAGTTTACTTTAAGGTAGAGGTAACAACAGCCTTCCTCAGCCTGCTGAAGATGTGTGCATATTCTGACACAACATGTCATTTGTGTTTTTCTTAATACGTGGAATCCATAGTCCACAGATAAGTAAGTTAAAATATACAGATAATCACACGTGTTGTATAAAACTGTTTAATGATTAACAAAAAAAACAGTATTTGTATGGGAAAGTGAAAGTCTGCATAACACGTGCAATAATCTGAGCATTTTTTGCATTTTGGATTCTTTTTGTATGTCTGTGCAAGTGTCTGCAAACGTCTCATCAGGTGCACACACAGAGCAAAAGAGCTGGTGCAAATGTAGACAGCTCATGTGTGGTCATACAGAATGAGTAAAGAAGTGCAAAACACGACAGAGATTAGGTTGTGTTGACACCATTTAGAGTGATAACTATATCTCTGTATATGGTTATGAAATCCAATATGACACCAGTGGCAACTAAGGGGCATCAACATTGCTCTGTGCAGGTAGGTGCAAGCGAGCTTCCCCTGCATTGGCCAACTCAGTGACATGCACAAGACTATCCTGCACTGTTAGTTAGCAGTATTATATGTATTGTGTATTAGGTGAATTGATAAGCAACAACACAGTTATACTATGGATGTCACGGCTGAGGCCTCAGTCCCAGGCCTAGAGACAGGTTAGGGACCCTCTGTCACCTACAGTCACTAGGGAAAATGTGTATTCCCTGAATAGTTAGCGAGTCGTTGCTGACTGCTGTCAGGTGAAATCAGTATCAAAGAGGGTGCTGCACCAAAAACCTCTCTGTGATTGCTTTGGTCACTAGCAGATTATTCCTGTCACCCATAGTTTACATGAGAGATTCTGACTTCTCTGCAAATGCTGGCCATTTACTCTCTGAGCAGTAGTGAAACCTGAAAAAACATAACACAAACCAGAAATAGAAAACATTCACCTTTAATGTAAAAGCTGCAACTTGCCTCAACGCTGCAACCAAGCCATTTCAAAAGTTTAAAAAAGTTCAAGAGTTCAGTCTTTAGAAGTGAGAATTCTCCGTTATTTGAGAGTTTTTGCAGACAAATCCAATGCAAATTATCGCATTCACAACAATGTTTTCAGTGCAGCACTGTATTTCTCCTCATATTTGACCAATGTTTCATGAGTGACTACCACCACCTGCTCACCGGCCAGTCAGAGAATACAGTGTTCTCTAGGCCTGTGTGACCAAGAGCTTCGTAACTACTAGTTGGCTACTAACTACCCAACTTGCTAGCTCATGTTAGATAGTGTATTAAAATTACTACTAGAATTAGCACTGCTGGTCTTAATATCATCCACTCAAGAAAGTATTTTGCTGCTTGTTGATGAAATCTAACACCGACCAGGAGGAAGCAAGCACAGGTCACTTTTGATACACAAAATCAAAAGTCACTCCTCCATTAGTTTAAGATGTTGACCGTAATGTTGGCCTGAATTTTGTCCGATGTTTGTCACATTACCTTTCGCCAAGACTGACCTGACTAGATGAAACTGGCTTCCCTACTTAAAAAACAACATACGGGAAACTTTGAGGAACATCTGCTCAAGGCCATCTGCAAACCTGGCTCTAAAAATTAAAGTATAAATGCTACAAAAATGCTTCATAGATTATGCACCTTCTGGAGATATCCAGTCATTATTGCAGTAGCAATGCTATGAATAAGCTCCAGGGAGACAGTTATACACAGATCCTAACATTAAAGAATAAGTGTCAGGTGTAATCTGTGTCCCCACAGGAATTGATTTGCAGAAATTTGACCAGAGGTCATGAAAAGTCCGCATCAGTGGGTGACATTGAGCAACTACAGTTGAATTTTTAAAAAAAAGCTGCCATGTGAAGTGGCCGATTCTTGAGATGAACTCTTCTCAACTCTGGGCACACAGTTGAAGGTGTTACCAAAGAAAGCGGTGACTGATTTATGACAGAGTGATAAGGAATGTCTGCTGTAGCAGCCAGCTATCAGTCTCAACATAATGTGTGTGGAGCGACTTGCTTCCTGTGTTGACGCAGCTTGCTTTGTTTCACCTTGCGTATCTGATCTGCATCTGACAGAAAGTTATTGTTGCTCAAGGAGATTTGAATAATTGATAAATTGCAAACCTGGTAAGAAAATTTTTCATTAAACATCAGATTAATTAGTTTTGAGCTTAAGCACATCGCAGTTTGTAAATTAGACAACGATCAGAAAAATGTAGACTTAATTGCACGAGATTGACATGGCTTATTCCTGAAACTGTAATCACAACTTCTACTGTGCAAAGACCAAGAGAGCACTACTTAATATTTAAGACAGATAACAATATTCATGCATGCCTTTTATGCACGACTGAGTTTTGGCCTTGCAAGTAGAAGCCTGGAATTCCTGCAGCATTCGAGAGTGGGAGTGCTGACTGCTTACAGGAAAATGGACAAAAAAACATTTTAGAGCTTGATACAGACTGATACAGACTCCCTAAAATGAACTATGTCCAAGCCTCTGCTCAGGCTTACGGTGACTGGGTTAATCTGTAACACTTACAAAGGAATTTATACTGTGTCTGTATGGCTATAAATACACTTGCGCATGAACTATAAAGACCAATAATTAACATGATTTATTCGAGTATGAAAAATGCAAGTAGGTGGTAATCATTTTGTTGGCCCATTGTGCCTTTCTTCCACAAAAGCAGTTACCATGGTACTGTCTGTCACGGGTATATGTAATTGTAATTATGTAATCCACTGTGTGCACTGCTGTTACTGGTAAGCAGATTTAAACTGCAGATTCACAAACTTTCAGCACCGATGGCCATGAAACCCATGTACAATAAATATACAGGGGCAGAGGTGAAGATGTAAGCAGGTTCTGAAGTTTGAATCCTAATCTTCTGTTTTACATTTGTTACACAATCATTTTTCTATTAATCTGCATGCATTATTCCCTTTTAAGGGAGTGTGTGTATTGTTATGCCCTCTTTAATGGCCAGCAGCTGAAGAGCAGGAAACCAGGTTGACAGCCAAGTGACCCATTGGCCTAGAAAGGGTAACCTGGTGGCATATAGGTGAGGAGGCAAAGATACTCAGAAGGTTAGGAGTCATGAGGCCACCACGAAAGGTTGGATATAAAAGAAACTTCCAGGAATCAGGTAGGAGCACAGCAGTAAAGGGAGTCGAGCAGAAGGTGGATAAACCTGAATCAGAGCAGATGAGAGAAGGCTGACTCTAGATCCAACAGGAACGTCAATGGAGATCCAAAAAACAGATCAAAAATAAAATGAAAAGACAGAGAGAGGGGCTCCAGTAGTCAGTTTTCTTTTTTTTTTTAAATTGTCTGTTTAAATTCACTATATAAAAACAAAAACATTATCTTTTATGACTTTGGCCTTGCCATGGCAGGCGCTAAGCTAACAAGCGCAACAGCACAAACATGAACAACAGTAGCCTGCAGACAGGTTTTTTCTTACTCTGCCCCCCTGGTGAGAGTAAACTCCTACAACTGTGCTCAACCATGAAAGTCCCTTTAGGAACAGGAGGACTCAGCACCGTAGTAATTAGCTGGGGATTCGGAGCTGGAGTCAAGCACTGAAGAAATGATTTATCTTCAAACTGAAAATAAAATTTTTATTTCACTGTTTGCAGATTTAGTCACAAAGACTTTAATCTGTGTGGAATGATTCAAACTTTCCTTAAAATGTTCATTTTGATACCGTGTGTCATTTTGTTGTTAGCCTCTCACTACCCTTTGGCTTCCACCTTCCTCAGCCCCTGGAATTTCTGCAGTCTGAGAAAGGTCAACGTGAAAAAGTAACGCACCAATAAGCTAAAAGCGGAAGACACAGAGAGATAAAAATCTTAATAAAACTGTCTAATTTTGGTCTACGACATAAAAAAGAAAAAGAAAAAAGAATTATAAACCTTATGAACACATGAGAGCATGTCAGAGCACACCAAAACAAACCAATAAATTTTTACAAGCAAACAACCTCAGCAGACTTTCATAGCAATAACCACCAATCTTATCTGGCAGCCATAACAGATACTACTCTTCCAGCTTTGCCTATCTCAGCTTGGTTGTACTGAAGTCTGTTGTCACGATAAGAGAAGTTGTTTTGATTGCTATTAGGCGTGTGTTTCGCTTCTTCACTTCTTTCATTTCTTCAAAGTTGCAACCATGAGCTTGCAGTATTTACCATTGTGGCCCACTGCTTGGTTTAGTAATGGAACTGCACCCGGGTAAACCCTGAAAAGTTTACAGGAAAAAAAGGTAAACCCCTCATCATCAAAAGAAACTTCTTTTAAAATTCAAAGTAACTTCTCACTTTTGTTTCGCCTACACTTAAGTGCAAACACCTCTGCAAATAGACACACACAGTTGAGATGTGAGCCATGGTTTTCTAGGATCCCCTTATTAAAAGAGTGATTATGAATACAAGCAGTGGGCTGTTCTGATGAAGGTGGAACCCGTGGGACAGCCCCGCACTTTATTGAAACACACTAAAAAAAAAGAACATATGACAAGCAGCGGAGGCTGTTGCAGGGGAGATCCAGAGATGGGTAGTGGGGTGGTTTGCTGAGTGAAAGAACTATTGTTGTCACTGACACACTCATTTTTTTATGTGACAACAGTTCAACATATTGTTAAATGACAGTGACTTTCTAGTTCCTCCTTGTAGAATTTCCCTATTTCATGTAGTGGCAGGATATCTCCACCAAGCTATGCAATACCAATGTAATGTTAATAGAAGAACAGTCCTTATAAGGGCATTTATTAGCACAGCAGACATATGACAAGCTTTAATTTAAATGATATTTCTTCATTCAAAAATATTATTTATCATTTTTCATGATTTAGTGTTTTACAAAAATTTTTAGGAAACTAGTAAAGCAAATTTATGTTTAAAATCATAAATTCAGTTTGTTATTTAGCTACTAAATAAAACGTTTTTGACAGATTTATGAAATATTTCTGTTATATATAGATTTTAAAGTTCTTAGAGATTTGTACGTGACGCAATGAAAACATTGGGTTAACAAAATATTACAAAAATATATTAAAGTAAGGCGTTTTGTTATTTATCTGACTCTCACCGTCGTTCTTTCTGTTTTATGTGAAAAAAATAATATATTTAAAGTTATAAATGTTTCAAATATATATATATAACTCTGTTTTTAAATGTTGCTTTAACATTTGACAAGGAACTCAGCTTTCATGACTCCAAAGTCAGCGCAGTTTCAGACTGTTTTTCATTTTCATTTCCACAAATCCACAATAATCTTATAAATAGAGACTTTCCAACTATAGTGTGATGTCAAGGTTTAATCAAAAACTGTGGAATTTAACATTGACCCTGGTTAGCAAAATACATTTAATGTGCTTCTGTGCTTCAACCCCAGATGTGTGGAACCGATTTCAAGGCATAAACGGAAAAAGGAGAGGACAACGAGGCATCCTTCATACCAAATTTGTCCTTTCAAAGTTTAACTGGATATTGTCGACCATTTATCATCAACCAAAAAACTTTTTCTAACAGCATTATCCTTTTAAAGCAAACCCAGATACATACAATTTTATAAATAATACATATTAATTAGATCCTAATGGTTCTAATTGAGTGGTTATAGACAAACAGTTTAATTTATGTGACATATGGCTGAAGGTGCACTACAGAGCCCTGGTGGGTTTTAGACTAAGCCTGGGATACGGTCCAAACTAGGTGGTGGACAGAAAAATCATTCATCATGGTTTCAGCTCGAGGGGCTCACAGGGCCAAAGACCTCTAAACAAAGTCATACAACTATTCTAGCTGTCAGTACAGGACAGCTTGAAATATATTACAATAATCCCATTACCATGGCTCACCGAGTTTACTTCCAGTCATTCAGTAAGTCAGTTAGGTCATGGGCTTTCCCCTCATTCCCTCTGGATTAGATTAGATTTCTTTTATCTCTGTACTGGTATGTCTTTATATCCCCATGTGTATTGTTGTCCAAAAGCTTGGAGTTTTTATTGTGGTTAGTTACACGTGCTACACGATGGCCACTAAATGTCATATTTGTCCTCAAAGAGTTCTCACACAGTTTAATAAAATAAAAGGTTAAAGGTGTTTCCAATGTACTGCAAGTCTTTGGACATGAAACCGAGTGTAAATCGTGTTGGTTTACCTGCATTTTAAAAAGGAATTGATCATTTATCCACTTATGGTTCTTTAAAGAAAACAAAAAGCATTTTATTCGAAGAAGTTCTGTCTCATAAACAAGCTTTTCTTTTCTCTCACTCACTGTGTAAGTAAGGGAAATATCACATTATAGGTACTTCCCATGTTGTAAATCATCCCCCCTTCATGTTTCCAAATATTAAAGGAAATATGGAAATAAATCTTGACTGAATCTTGCTTTAACACAAGCGTTTCATCTGAACTTAACTTTGTGTCACAGGGTGGGAATTCCCCACTGATCAGTCAGTCTACAGTGGAATCCCTCTTTGGGAGTAATGCTTGTTTGGGTTTAAGGAGAGTAAGAATAGAAACAGTGAAAGAGGAGAGAGGAAGAGAAAGAAGCATCGCGAGGGCAAAAGAAAGAGTGTCAAATCGTGTGATTGCCACAAGCACGTGAGGTCATTTGACTTTTTAATATGTCATCTTTTCTCTTAATCTTTCCAGATAATTGTTACAGTTTTTTCATAACATTGAGAGCTTTTCTTGGTGAGGCTGTGGAGCTAATAAAGTCAACGGGTGGAGACAGGGGGGTTGGTTTAAACAACCCCCACAGTGGTCACAACACAAAGTGCCTCATTGAGCAGATGTGGTGTGAGAGGGCCGCGGCTGCCTCGTCCTACAGCATGCCCTTGTTCTTGTTCTGGAGTACAAACATACTTGTACATACTGGTGGGAGGATTTTCAGTATCTTGATTGTCAAACTGGGAAACAGAATTCAGAGACTGCATAGTGAAAATAAAAAAATAAAAAAAACCAAAAAACCCCACTTCATTTTAAAGCAGGAAACATTTTCCGAACAATGTCTAAATCCTACTCTGTGATCCTGTGAGCTGCTGGATCAGGAGATTAAACCCACACAAAGATTGATTTTTTTTCTCCTACCCAAATCGCCACATTTCAAAGAGACAATTTAAAAAACACACACTGAATATTTCCCTTGTGACTGTCGCACACTGTAACGATCACATGTAGAGCTTAATCTGCACTCAGGAACCACGCGGGATTTTTCTATATGGAAGTACTGAACCATGAAAGTTCATGTTGGAAACACGATGATGTAATCATATGATAAAAACATTCTAACAAATGAGAATTTTTGTTTTTGAGTTGTCATAGTGGTTGTTGAGTAAAACTTGACCTATTTTTCCTTTTTAGTTTTTTTTCGAGGCCACGTGGACAGTTTCAGTTGTCCTAAAGCCTGCTCTGGTTGAGCCACAGAACTCGCATGTCGAAAGATTAAAGATTTCTGTAAAATCTATTAAGATGACTGAAAGCTGACTGCGATCGCTTTGTAGATGTAAACTGAAGATGCTGAACTACAAAAATGATGTAATGCTTGATAATAACTAATTACAGGTTATTATGGTTTTATGAGTGGTTTTCTCCTCTGTGTGTTTCAGCTTTCATTTCTGATAATAATAGATAGATATGATAATAATAGATAGATATGATAATAATAGATAGATAAAACTGCTGCTGCATCACTCTGCCATGGATGACACTGCTCATTTTTCTCTTTAGCGCTTGAGTTGCTCATGTGAATGACCTTGATCAGCTGCCTCATGAGTGAAGGGTTAGTTAGACTGTATGCCTACAATGATCACATTTAAAAGGGATGAGTTGTCCCTTCCATCATACCCTGTATCACATGAGTGTTGCTGACTCCAGTCTGGTCACATCAGTTGCACGTGCTTCACTTTACTTTCACATCATATATATAATGATGAATCGGGCACACATGTCAACTTTCCTTTGAGTTGCTGCTATTCCAAATCCAGATTCCCACACCTAATATTTCCCATCCCTTTTAAAAATTTCTATTTGGAGCCTCACTACATCATCTCCCTCACATCACTGCTTTCTGACCATCTGTTTCCCTGTGCCGTTCATTTCTGTCTAGTCAGCAGAGTCTCCTCCTACCAAAGACATTAGTGGATTAACAGTCCCTCACACAAGGTGTCTCCACATAATTCAAGGGTGTGGACATGCTTTCTTTAAAAGAATTAAAATGCTGTCTTTTTAGACACTTACAAAGTAACAAAAAATAAGAAAAGATGAATAAATAATAAATATCCAGTGACAATGTTAACTATTGAAATCAGAGTTTAGAGCCATAAAAGGACTTCATTGCTTTTCCAGTGTGACAAGTGACAAGCTGCATCACTTTGATGTATGTACGCTGCAGGCATTGCTCACTGCTCAGCATCATCAGGGATAAACCGTGATGAGCCTGGTTACTGCTAGTTGTTAACAAAGGTCCAGATGTTGTTGCTGCTATTTTTAGAATACCTGCGTAACTGTGTAATCCTGCGGGGTGCCATGATCCTGACTGAATTTCATTTTCTGGAGGGTAGGGCATTATATATAAAAAAGCAAAGCTGGCATCTGGTGAATAGTGATCCATTTTATTAATTTTCCTTGTGAATAAGAGGGCATGCTTTGAAATAAATTCAATTAAGCTGCTTTTTTGTGACACTTTTTATGGGCCTCTTGTGTTATTGTTATCAATCTGATCATTTATTTACAAAGTCTGACTTAGTTCCTCTAGCTTTAGATCTTTAAGCTAGATTTCTTTCTATGAATGAGTTTCTTTCTTAATGTGTAGCAGTGTGATAACGTCAATGGTTGCTTCTCCTCTCTTGGAAAAAAAAAACGTTCTGAACTCATGAGTTGTCACATCCTTGCCTATTTATATTACTCTTTAAAGAGCACAAAGAACACTATATCTGATGATAAAGTCACACCTGTGTGATACTGACATTAAAACGGCAATAAACTGCAGGTGATTGCATCTTTGGTATTTATAACTGACGGAAACAAACACACACAGTGCACCAAGGGGGTGTTTTGTTTTGCTCTGTCTCACATGTTTGTTGTTGTGTGGGCACTGTATCTAGTTCCTCTATACTTAACAAACAGGAAGGTGTGTGTATTCAGTGTGCGTTTGCATGCATGCGCATGTCCATGCACGCATACACCACAGGATGTTAAACTTATCTTTCCACGAAGTAAAACACAACTGTAGACCCCATGACTCTAAAAATAGTTTTTCTGTTTCCACGTGTACGCATGAGTTTTTTTAAAGTGTGTGTCTCGAGTAAGCGCAGGCCCCTCACGCAGATACACTCAGACAACCGAAAGATGATAACAGTTCTGACTTGGCTTACAGTGGAAAGCCATCTGGACAGTTATGTTATCGTTGGCTGCAAACTTGTATCAGTTACCAAAAGATTGAAACTACACTGACTTGGCTTACTGCATGCAGTCTGTTACCAGTAAAGGGTTTTAACAAAATTGTTTCGGATTTACAGCCATTTTATACACAGCCCCCCATTTTCAGAAACTCAAAACAACTGTACAAACGAACATCATTTAACATCACTAAATAGTGCTGTTTACTGCTACTGCAGCTAACTTAGGCTGCTACTTAAAAGCATGCTCTGCTGGATTGTGAGCAGGTGACTGACCTGACCACTGAAAAATGCATGTGCCTTCAGGTTGCTTTTGCATTATGTTTTGGGTCATTATCTATTTGTGAAGCATTGTCTCCTCAGTTTTTAAGTATTTCGTGGAATCTGAGCAGAGTCTCTTCTATCAGTAGTCACATCATCAAAAATAAACTAGTGAAACATTTCCACTGGCAGGCATATAAGCCCATGCCATAACACTACCTCCACCATGTTTGACAGATGCTATACTTCAGATCATAAGATTATTATTATTAAGTTCATCTTGGTTTCATCTATTTAAAGAATACTTCTCAGAACTGTGCAGGCTCTTTTAGATAAACATATTCTTAATTGTGACCGGTGGTTTGACATATGAACCACCTTCAGAGTTTTCTTCACTTGGTTAGATGTGTGAAGCTGTTTTTCTTAACCATGGAAAATATGTCATCATGTGCTTTCACTGTTTACTGTGGCCTCATGACTTTTTTGGTGTTGCTTAGCTGGCCAGCGTAAGCTGACTATACCAGAATCTCACTGCTGGGCTCAATTTAGTTTTAGAGTTTAATAACGGCCTCCCTCACTTGTGTTGAAACTCCTTATCAGTCAATTCTCCAATTAATTTCGAGCCACTGAAAACAAGAGGGATGTTTATAAGAACACATGCAATTCCCACACATTCCTAAAAATACAATTTATATCAATTAAAGCTGAAAGTACGCACTACAATCACATTTCGTTTGTTTGACTTAAAATCCTTTGTTGGTGTACAGAGCCAAAATTACAACAACAAAACACTACACTACGCCAGCTGTAGGATCTGTTTGACCCGCACACAATTTATGAGCTATGATTGACTGACAAAGGAGGCAGAAGGTGGCAGGATCATCAGTCAGCACATTCATTTGACTGAACCAAGCACTTAAAAAGGATATGGCATGGAAACAGACACTAAAAGCGGTCCAACAATTTTTTTTTTTTAGATAAAACGATATACCAGGAGCTTGGAATTTTACCAAAGAACTATGATGATAAAATAGATCACAAATGGGGGGGTTGACTTGAGCCTCAGAAACAGGTTGTGGGACACCTGAGATACTGAGATTTCTTGTGAATAGATGATGCTTCCCGAGAGAGACATAATCTGCAGGGTCACAGAGGTAGATGGGAAAGCCATAAACATAAGAAATCTGGGAAATGACTGTGCAGGCCTGAACAATGCATTAGGATGCACCAGTTCTGAACCAAAATAAAGCCTGAGAAGGGAAAAGAGCTATGCAAATGACTCAGAAACATTTGTTCTTGAGAGGAAACCAGTGCTAGCTGAGAAACCCTAGTCCAGTAACACTCACAAGGACTTTGGCTTGTGGTCTTGGCAGCAATTCACAAAGAAAGCCTATTGCAATCTCTCTCTCTCTCTCTCTCTCTCTCTCTCACTCTCACTCTCTCTCTCTCTCTCTCTCTGTCCCTTTTGCTCCCACACACACAGGATGAAGGGAAACCGAGGAGAGAGAAAACTCCTGGGAAAACAGAAGTTACTAATTAGGTAAAATTGTCCCACAGCAGTTAGATGTTTGGCCAAATTCTTTCCTTCTCTTTCCCCTCATCTGTCCTCCCCGTCTCCAGATGTTTGACTTCCTAAGCTTTAGTGCTGTTTCATGTTGTCACTACAGGGGATATTATGGCTGATCATTAGTGAGGATAAATAATGAGCCCCGCTGAGAGAACAAAGACGGAAAAGAATGATGGTGTTGAGAAACAGGAAGAGCATTTTAAGCCTGAGATACAGGAAGCATGCTCTCATACATTTCAATGCTCCATGTATGTTAACAAAAAACAAACAAACAAAAAAAACCAACCACAGTCTTGGAACAGGCAGTCTATCACAGACTAACATGGCCATTCACAGACAAGGGAAACAAAGGATTCAGTAATGTATCAGCTCATACTAAAAAGATAATTAAACAAACATAAAACTCTGTACCAAAAGAAAGACCCTACCTTGATGAGTAATTTTATAGCTTCCGATTACTCAACTTCTGTAATGGGGAGTGGGGAGAGGCTTATGTATGTTATCTGCCTTTGATAAATGTTTAAGCTACTTTATCTCCACACATGCAGCCTCTGCACCACTCTACCAGTCTATAACCCATCCACTGACACATGATGTGGTTAGAATACACGCTGTATTCAGAGCTCACAAGTCTTAATTCTAGTCAATGATTCAATAGTCTTGGAGACAATTTTCTTTCTGAAGTGCTTGATGATTCACTAAAGTGTGGCGAGAGCATTTCATTTTGGCAGCAGAAGAGTGAATAAAACATTGCGCTTTGTGCTTTTAATGGGAAACACAGGGAGAATCATAAAAGGAAACACACATTTCCTGTAGGACTGGTGTGTGACGTACATCGGTGTGTGTAATGGACTCAGTCTGGCCTTAACAGGCAGGAATGTGACATCAGCATCAGTACCCCACATGACAGATAAACCGCAGCCGACACACTCGCACACATCACAGCCAGAATACGATGTGGCCAAGGGTCACTGAAAAAGCAACAGAGGAAGGGAAGGACATCCCTTCCTTTCGCTCATTTAGCTGTGCCACCCACTTTGCCATGCCTCACATACCATCCTTCAAAGATTTTATGGATCACAGTAGTGTTGTTTTTTGTCCCTGTAAATGTGAAGGGGAAAAGCAATACCACAAAAAACCCCAAAAAGCAATCCTGACAGGAAATCACTTCATTTCAAAAGTCAACATGGTGTAAAACTGTGAGCATCACATACATTGACATACTACCTCGCAAAGCTAATATTTGCTTTTCGGCACTCATATTTCTTCATGTGCAAAGTGAATAAAACAGCCTGAAGCTCTCAGAAGGAGACATGTTTGTGTAAGTGTGGATGTGGAGGTCGAGGAATGGAAAAAAATGGAAAAACTCTCAGTAGTATTTCGTGAATGCTGAAAGACACAGTCGATCTGGATAACTGAGCAAGGTTTAAGTACTCATAGTGACCAGAGGCCAATGGCACACATGTCATTCTATCAGATAAAGAGGGCCTATTAGCTGTTCAAACCTTTTATGTTTAAAAAATGAATATGTTTCAAGTCTTCAAGTCTGTACTGTTTAATCATATAGCGATAAACTCGTGACGTTTATCATTGTATATACTGTTTATATTTTGTACATACAGTAGTACGGCATTTTATAAACAGGAAGTTGGATAGCAGGGAGTCCCACCCCAGCCCAGACTGTGGCCTGTCACACATATGTAATTAAAACCAGTTTTTAGTAACATTTGCGTAACGTGACACATTCAGCTGCACATGAAAGAATTGCTACCTGAAGTTGCACTAATGACTTCACAGCCCAAGCCTTTGACTTTAATGGTATTAAAAAATAAGAAAACTATGCACACCTTTCTTGCACATAATGTGACATGCTTGACAAGTTTTAACAATGATGTGAGTCTCTCATTCACGTCATAAGTTGTCTTTATCTGAGGCTCTCAGTCAGGTCGTATTGTACTCTGTCTAAACGGCAGATAACAACAAGTATTTAATCTAAAATACTTTCTGTGCATTTAGACGGGAACCCTAAACTGACCCGGAAGACCATTAAGTGGCTTATGTTGGGACCTTATGTAGAAATGTCCTACTTAACGTGCCAAAATATTAAGCATTTTGTATGTGAAGTATACCACATAACTCCTGGTACAGCAGTTATGATAACCAGCCAACTCAGCAGGGGGCTTGGAGTTCTTTCTTTAGTGCGTGTCATGTGATATGATAAGGAACTCATGCACTTTAGACTGCAGACACTGTTTATTTAATGAAATTATTTTTAAAAGGTGTAAAACATTTTGGGGAACTCACTCAAGAGTGTCTAAAATATTTCCGGTTAGATCTGCAGGGTAAAGGCGACCAGGGTTTATTCTGAAGGTCCTAAAGAACAGATTGTACCTTCCTGTCAAGCAGTCGGTCTACTTTATTTTGCAGTGTCTGCCAAGAGCATGAATGCAGTTCCTGCATGTTTTTCCCATTTTTCAGAGATGGAAACATTTAATTCCACTAGGATCTGTCTCACCTGGCCTGGGATCTGCCTATACTGTGTGCTGTGGTGTCATAAATCATTTGATAGCCAAAACACAAAAACATAATTCCATAAAGGAGCTTTTGAAAAACAGCAGCTGAAAAGTAGAGATAATAACACTGTAAGGTTTCAGACACTGTTCTGACAGCCAGTGTGGGTCCAGTCTTTGCTAACACACATAACAGTTACTGGGGGTGAAGAAGATGTGATGCATTGTGACTTATTGCCTATCCTAATGAAGTGACAATCCACAATCAAGCTTTCTGAAATGATACTTAGCTTATATCAACTCATTTGCAAAGAGTCTACAAAAAACAAACAGTAGAAGAAGAAAAAAATAGTAGAAGAAGAAGAAGATATTTGAGTCAGCTCAGATCTGAGCCGTCATGTTATGACTTCATCTGGCTGCCCATGTGATTTTACATATTGATTGTTTTAACCCTCTTTAACGCCAGATCTATTCCTGGCAGACTAAATAGATCCGGTGTTGTGCTCAGGCAGCAGAGCCAGATGTCCGCCTATATGAAAGAGGAAGCTCTGATCACTGTGTGTTCTCTAGGGTGAAAAGGCATTTATTTAGTTATAGATTAGAAAGTGTTGGATGAGTGTAGTTTATAAAGTGCTTTGACTGGTAGCGGTAGAAGGAAGATCATAGGATTTTTCAAACCTGGCATCCAGGACAAGCAATTCAGCTTCCATCCTGTCCATGAAACAATGGACTAGCCCCCCTTGAGGGACTTCAGGAAGAGAGTTTGCCTATTTATTCAGCCACAGGGCAAAGCTTTTGATTTACATACTGTCACTTATGGTTTCAAGGTTTGAAAGGGGACCGAAAGAATGATGCTGTATATACTCTGACAACAGGTTTACAAGAGATGGCAAAGGCAATTTATTATCTGGCTTAAGAGTAACTAGAAAATGTGGTTAAAGGGGAAGTCGTCATGAATAACCTGCTTATGCAGCTGCTACCACAAACACGAACTTGAAAAAACAAAACAAAATCAGACAGACATTTAGCAAACGCTAAGAAATGAAAGTTTCATATTGTTGTTATTGTAGTAAATAAATATATTAGATGTTTCCAGAAGGATATGATACAAATATTGTAAATGTCTCCCTCTCTAGCATTTACGTACGATGATGACAAAGGGGCGATCGTGGCTCAAGAATTGGCAGTTCGTCTTGTAATCAGAAGGTTGCCGGTTCGAGCCCCGGCACGGACGGTCTCAGTTGTTGTGTCCTTGGGCAACAACAACTTTTCACCTACCGCCTACTGGTGATGGCCAGAGGGGCCCGATGTGGCAACCTCGCTTCTGTCAGTCTGCCCCAGGGCAGCTGTGGCTACAACTGTATCTGCCTCCACCAGTGTGTGAATGTGAGAGTGAATGAATAGTGGAATTGTAAAGCGCTTTGAGGGTCTCGAAAAGCGCTATATAAATGTAATCCATTATTATTAAAGGTGTGCGTTTGGTAATGACTGCTACATGAGTCATTCGTTAAAAATGCCATTCGTTTCAACAAAACCCATACATTTCTCAACTTTAGTGCACTGTCAATATAAAAACGCAACAATAAACTGAAGTCATTTTCAATAAACTTTATTTTTGTCCCATTTTTCCCCCAAAATACATTACAAAAAAAGTGATCGGAATTGAACGTTTACTTGTGTCAAGACCGGAACATTTGCACAATAAATAAAAAACTATGTATAAATAAAAAATAAATAAACACGACATTATGTGCCAAAAAAATAAAGACTCTTCTGAATTGGCAGATGGCTTTCACAATGTTGAGTTTTCTGAAAACACATGTACATAATACTTGCATTCCAGGTCACAGTTTTTAGGATACAACTCTGGGTCAAGAAAGCAATGTAAACCGATCAGGATTACAGTACAGTACAGTACGACAGAGTACAATGTTTTCATTTTTTCCCCCTTAGTAGATATTATTGGAATATATACTTCTAACAGTTGTTCTAAAAGCTTATACCAGGTAGTGAGAGTGTAGTGCTATTGGACTTACTTTTAAACTTGGTGCAAAGTCCAAAAGTAAATCCCACCTGTAAAACCCATCTCAATCTTGTTTGTAGCCAGCTTGACATTCACAAAGGGCTGTTATTGCACTAAACGGGCATCCCTCAGAAAGGCACTTTTACCCCCCTTTCCCCCACCCCATTATCCAACCAACAGTTCAGCTTCCCAGCACGTGTGGAGCGCACATTCACCTACTGTGTGTGAATTTTAAAAAGTTGAATCGTTTTTTTTCCCTTTTTAAAAACAAACAGAAAAGTTGAAATGCTTTTTGGTATCTAGATAAAAGCAAATAAAAAAAAAGCTAACAAGTGGTAAAAGGCTTTATACGCCTGATGAATTTACAGAAGGGAAAAAAAAAAAAAGAAAGTGCAAAATTGTGTTTACTCCTGCAGCCCCAGTAGTTTGTTATGCACCACATCAGTGAAATTTGGTTGCAATTTAAAAGAAAAAAAAAAAAATGATGTTGGAGCAGAAGAAGCAATGACTCCCAAACTTAAGCATCACCATCATCAAATAAGGCCAGGCATATTTGTGCATGTGAGGTCAAGATTGTAGTGTGATCCTATAGCTGGCTCTTTCCATTTTTTAAAACAAATTTGAAAACAAACAAGTGTACACCATGGTACCACAAAAAAAAAAAAGAAAAAAAAAAAAGACAATGAACCAATTGAGGGTTTAGGGGGGGTCTTTCTCTCTAGTCAAACCATACCTCTTCACAAAGCTTCTTTGCTGAAAGATCAGTTGGAGTGCAAGAGAACGGTGTAAAAGACCTTGCTGCTAAAATACTTTTGGAAATCTGAGCATTTCTGCTGCAGGATTATCTCCATTCTGAGCAAAAGGGACAATTTTAGTGTTGAGAAATGTTTAAGATACCATGCCTGGGTGATGGGCTATCAGGGGAGGCTGAAAGCTGTAGGGTTGGCGGATTTGAAAGGCCCAAGACAAGAAGCAGTGCGTTTGAGTGAGGGAGGATAACTGGGTGGGGTTTTTTGTTTTGTTTTTTTTGTCTTTTTTTGTTTTGTAGGAATCTGCCGATGAGGGATCCATCATTTCAGGCCATGTATGAGTCTTTATTTTAGGTATCAATAGCTTCCAGGTGGATACCTTTGAGGCTTAGCTGGATAGGCACAACACCTTGAGGCAGATGCTGCTTTGGGCAACTCCCTGACTGCTTGACATTTATCAAAATCAGTCAGTTTGATAAATCAGCTGCCTAGGCACTAAGCCAGACAAGAATATTGCTCAGAGACGTTGAGCATCCTTTTCATCCGTCACGCATATGAACACATTGCCTTGCTTGGCTATGCCTTGAGAAACTGTATCAACCAGTCAGGTTGCCTCTAAGGCATCTGTCACTCGGGTAGCCTGGGAGGCACTGAGCTGTGCTCTCAGGCATCAGTGTGGTGCTGGAGAAGCTGGACCACATATCTAAGGCGGTGCCGTAGCTCAGATGTGCAGCCCATTTCATTCAACATGCTGAGGAGGTACGTGCACGAGGCACGTTCCCGACTGATATAGGTGAGCAGGTAGGCGTCGTCAGAAGACTTGCACAGGATGATTTTGGTGTGGTCTGTGTAGAAGTTAACCTAAAAAAAAAAAAAAAAAGAAAAGAAAAGGAGAATTATAATCCAGCTGCTTTGAAAAAGTAGTTATGTAGACTCAGTGTCCCATGACTGGTTTTATTAATTTAATTATACAAACCTGTAGAGTATCATTATTGAAGAGCATGACAAGAGCATGGTCAGTCTTCACCCACTGGAGGAGCAGAGGAGGAGGAGCTGAGACATGTTCCTGACAATGAAGATCTCCACCCTGAGGAGGACAGAAATTATTTAGTTTCATTTGCATGAGGTCATAATCTCTTTAAGTGCCCTTTAACAGGTTTATGAAGGCACAAATCCTGGCTTACAGTTGTCATTAAATGCAAGTCAGTCACTCTAAGTAATGGCTGAAAACTAATAGGTGCTTTCCTACCTCCATTAGGTTCTCCTCCATGTAGTTAGCCATTAGTTCAACTATTTGTTTCTGGTTGCGCAGCTGCTCAGGTAGAGAGTTTGAAGGGAAGCTGAAGTGTTTGTTGTTGGTCAAGCAGTAGTGGACAGTCCTGTTTGGAAGAAGGGGGGGGGGAAGTTTAAAAAAAATTGGAAGATGAACTTGACATCTTTTCCATTTACACCATTGAGCCTAGTCACTAAGCAACTGACAATAAGCTCTAAGCACTGTAAATGTTGACATGACATCTTAATCAGTTGATTTTAAAGTACTTACTTGCGCTGGTCACAAAGACTGAGATGTGTTCCCTCATTGAAGAGCACGCCTACGTTTTGGTTTGAGAGCTGGTAGCCAAAGCCATATTTGTTGGAGTAGTCAACCCATTTAGTCACCCACAGGAAGGACTGCGGACTGGACAGGCAGGGTGGATTCCTATTGGCTGAAGAAAAAGATAAATAAAAATAAATAAATATGAGGATTAGTGAAATAATTTTAATTCAAAAAGTCAAAACATTATGTTTCTCTTAACACATATGATGTGTCTCAAATAAGCAGAATGAGTCAGCAGAAATTCTGAGGATTCAAGGAAAATATCCAGCTAGTTAAATTTAATGATTCTGTTGCATTTTGTAATTGCGGCAAACAGCAGAAGGACATTTTGCTTGATTTTATTCCTCTTTGGTCCACTCAAGTAATCCCACAAGGACAACAAAAAAATAATGGCTGAGCTACAATCTTATGCATAAACATACCTGCAGGCATGGTGGCCAGGCAGTTTGTGAGAACTTTCAGGGCAGAGTCGGCAACAGCTGCAGGGGTCAGCACATCCTCACACGCTGAAGGGAAAAACCAACCAAAACGAGCAAAAATTAGAAACCCTGATTGCAATCAGCCACCACAACAAACACCAAATGTGTGTTCATAAATAACAACCAGAAACTTACGTTCAGTGCTGCTGGCCATGGTGCCCTTAAAAGACCGGGAAATGGACTTTCTGGATTCCTCCTCAGCAGGAGTCTGCTCCAGAGGCACAGAGCTCACCAGCTGACCGGTGGGAGACGTCACCTGAGCAACAACGAAACATGCGATTAGCACATGATGAGTAAGAGCAACAAAGTGAAAGAGCAGTGTGTCACATGCCCGAAAGGGTAACCAGAGATAAAGGGAATGAGCTCCTTTAATCCTTGCATGCACACTTTTGCTGTGTCAGCGCTGAAGCTCATTTATTCAATTTCTGCAACACCTTAGACTAAATGCAGTGCGTCTCGTTGCCACTGCAAGGCGGGGGAACTACTTTCAGCTGCACGGTTTCCCTTTGTACACGTTGCAAGCATGCTGCAAGCTTGACACGTAGTTTCTAATGTCATGTTACCACAAGTGGTGCGCGAGTAGGTTTGTTTTTTCCCGCCGCAAACAGACAAACATGAAAACAAGCTAAAATGAGCACTACTTTCAGAGTACACTTGTACAAATCTATATTCATCTGCGCTTATTAATGACAATCTGGTTCCTCAGGACAGGCTTCTTAAGACAGACAAAGGAAGAGTCATGCATGACAGCAAAAACTGTAGCTCCTTTTTGGCTCTATAAATAAACTAGACGAGCCTGATTGGGGATCGGCCAACTGAGCATCCTGCAATTGTGGCATATACTCTAGGTTCTGTTCAGTCTTTTTAAAACAAATACGTCATGTCGTTACTGAGCAGAGAACATTTACCCCCCCCCCACCCCTAAGTGTGCAGTAACAGCTTCTTCAGATTCTTCTGATAACAAAGTACCCGAACAAACACCCAGATGAGCTTACTAGAGCTTATCAAGTTTCAAAAGCTACCACCAACAGACTGCTACATTTCTTCTGGTCTGAACTAGTTTTTTTGTCATGCATCTTACATTATTCTGAAGAAAAACAAATTTAAAACAACGCATCTTTAAAAATTAAGACATCTTTTCCACCCCATTTCTTTAACAGTTCCTTTTTCTAGGGCACTTTTACTATTTAAATGAGCATGCTAATGGAAAGCAATTCTCAAATGTAATGGAGGCTGTATGCTATTAAAATATGCATTTTGTGTTTTCTCCAAGCCTTTAGAACGGGTGTAATTGCATGTGAACTGTGTGCATAACTGGCTGGAATTACCCAAATTAAGGTAAACCAGGTCAAAAGTTTCTCACAGAGGAAAGAGAGAGAGAGAAAAAAAGTACCTCGTTGTTTCCCACTGTTTTGTAGCTGATCTGCCGGTTGATGGAACATTTAACGATGCCCGACACCAGCTTGGAAATATCCTTGTCCTCTTTGTCCTCGCATGGAATTTTTTCCACTGTGAAAACACGACACACTGTAGTCACAACAAATATGTTTAAAGGCAGGACTGTTTAAATAAATACAGCAGCTCTTGGATATTCTTAAAACTAAATCTGAAAAACTAACCCCCCCCCCATCGCTCGTGCTGCTTGCTCACCTTTTGCTTTCTTCTTTCCAAATAGGCTTTTGGCCATTTTAGTGAAGAATTTCTTGGCAGGGCTGGGAGGGTGTAGCTCTGGCACCATTGTACAGCTGCTGGGGGGAAGTTTGTCAGGAGTGAAACCCTGAGAAAGAGGCAAAGGTGATGCATTAAAAAAAAAAAAAAAAAAAAAACAAAACAGTGAGAAAAAGTGAAGAGGTTGGAGCGTGCCCACTCTGTTCTCAGTTGAGATAACAGATCAAGCACTGACATTTTCACACTCCTTCACCTCGAGAAAAAAATGTCACAACTGTGTTTCGTAACACTGGCAAGAAATTTCCCGAAGGTCAACATACTTTGAAGAATTCGTGGTTGAGGATCTGATCCAGCGTGAGTCTGTCACTGGGATTCTTCTGCAGGATGCCTGAGATGAGTTTCTGAGCAGCAGGGGAAAGCGTGGAGGGCAGGTTGTAGCGAACTTCTTTAATACACTTGTACGTCTCTTTCAAGTCGAGCGTCTCAAAAGGAGGGTTTCCACACATCAGTGTGTACCTGTGAGAGAGCAATCAAGGCAACAGTGAGTCAGCTCAAAAACAAGAGTGAGTGATTTAGAGAAAAAAAAAAAAAAAAAAAAAAAAAGTCCCCACTTTCCCGACCAACTGAGACGAAGTGACGCCAAGGTCAAAATCCCCCCAACACACTCTCTATGAAACCGGGATAGTTCTTATAATCATCTTAAAGTAAAAAGACTCACATGACACATCCGAGGGACCACACGTCAGACTCTGTGCCGTGGCCCTGTCTGTTGAGCACCTCAGGAGCCAAGTAATTGGGAGTCCCACAGATTGTTCTAAGAAAAACAAAACAAGAACCATATATGGGTAAGATGTAATGCTTCAAACATTTAAAACTGGTTTGGTTTCAACATCAGGCATACAGGTAATGTTTGAAATATTTTTTCTGTCACTCTCAGTCTTCTGGTATTCCACAGGAAGCTGTCTAACAGGAATTGAAACTGTGCTCTAAGCGGTACTTTCAACTGTCAGTTGGAAACCGGTTTAGTTAGGTACTTGCAGGAGGAAAGTTGTGGGAGGAAGATTATGCTTAGTAACTGATGTAATGGTTTAGGTTGAGGGTGCTTGTGCTAAAATAGGGCATTAAAAGTCAGATTTTTAAAAGATACATCTGAGATGGGGCTAAAAATACTCATAAAAAATTTAAAAAAAAAGGTAATATGGAGAGACCTTCGAGAGCTTTGTTTCATTATAACAATCATCATTACAGTCGCATGATCTATGGGCCCCAATAAGCTCATTGGTATCCTCCAGCAGATAAACATTTTAAGCAATTAACTTACTTTTTTCTTTGTTCAACTGTCTCCAGCTTGGCAGCGAGGCCAAAGTCTCCCAGCCGCAACTCCATGTTCTCATTGATGAAAAAGTTCCCTGAAAGAGACAAAAGCATTTGTCTGGTCAGCATTCCACAGATGACACGCATGCTCGTCCAAAGTCACAGATTCCTGGGATGCTTTGTGTATGCGTTAAGCCGCATTTTCAGTCACGTACCTAGTTTGAGATCCCTGTGCAGGATTCCTCTGCTGTGGAGGTACTTGAGGCCGGATATGATCTGTCTGAGGTAATAGCGCACTTCAGGCTCTGTGAGTGTGTGTCTCGCCTTCCAAATGTGTGCCAGGGACTGCAGAGAGAGCAATGAGTGAACCGTCAACCCTGCATCAGTGAGTGGGACTGTACAAACACTGCTAGCACACATGCATCCCTGCAGCTGCATAAAAGAAATCTTTTTTTTTTTTTTTTTAACATTCACTAGGAAAACAGTAAAAATCTGCCAAGACCCCTTTTGAATATAGCGTGCAAAGCAGCACTGTAGGGTAATACAAGAAATACTGTTAGTGCAAGCAGAACACAAAGCAGCGCAGACTGTTCTAGAGTTCTGAAGTCTCACCTTCCGACTGCACAGCTCGAGGAAGATGTAGATGTTTTCTTGGTCCTCGAAATAGTGGGAGAATTTCACCACATGCTTGTGTGACAGCGTTCTGTGCAGCTCGATCTCGTTCGTAATCTGTCAACATATGACAACTCATCAATCGGTGAAGACGTTTCAATGTCCCAAAAGAAAAAACAACAACCCAGACATTGATTTCCAGTTATACAAGACACGGGAGACACAAAGATTGGTGATCGTGTACCTTGTCTCTCTGGTGTGGTTTGGACACCCTGCTCTGTGGGATCACCTTCACTGCATACATTTTGTTGTTGGACAGGTCTGTCATCTCATAGCATCGAGCAAAGCCGCCCTTTGGGGGGAAACAAACAGAATGATCAATTTACACAAGCAGCAGGTTTAAAACCCACACACTCAGTCTCAAGGCAAGTCTGACCTGAGGAAAGGTAGCGATGCAGTCAAAACAATTTCAGGAACAATAATCGAGGTAAGATTAAAGACATAAAAATGATTGTCATGACCATAAAACGATCCATCTGATGCCTCAGGCATCTTTTATTGGCTTGTATGCGCAGATATGATGAAAAACATCATCCCCCAGATGCGTTTACTGCCGCTTATACAGACATTTTTTTCCCCTTCTCTCCAGGATGTGATCAAGACTACACATGCTCGGGTACATGAAGGATGAGGCAGCCTGAGCTGCTGCATTCATTAACCGTGAAACTGGCGGAGACGTTTCTAGCTCTGCGGCAGGCAGAGGAAGGAAAAAAAAAACTGGCTGCAGCACATCGATACGACCAGCAACACGTTGATAAACTCGCTTCCATAGACACTGTTTCAAAAAGCGATGCTGATGCATCATCATCATCATCATGAGGGGCAGAAATTATGCTGTGGTCAGACAAGCGAGTCTTTGGTTTAACGGCAGGCCATTAAAATACGAGAGGGGGCTGTAAACGTTCATCATCGGTGGAGATTTTTTTTTAATTATTTATTTTTTATGGCTAAGCATGTGTGCGCACCGGAGCTGGGCACACCTTGCGTCTGATTCATTCAGCACTGACGAGAACAGCAAGGAGGAGAACGGGGGGGGGGGGGGTATTGGTCACATCCACCACGAGGTCATTCTCTATTCCCGCATCACATCACAAGCACACCTGGAACATGGCTCATAGTGATTTTAAACAGAAAGAAAACAAAAAAGGAAAGGGGGGGAAATAAAACCAGCCCCAAACTGCGGCTAATTAATTCAGATTCTAGATCCATCTGCCTCCTCAGTCAAAACCGACGCAGCGACGCACAGACACATGGAAAAGGAGAAAAGGGGCGAAGAAAAATGTATGAAATGCGCGTACCTTTCCCAAAAGCTTCCCTTTAATGTAGGACCTCCCCGTCTTGAGATCCGTCACAACCTGAGCCAGCTCCGGTTTGGGTTGATCGTGTTTATTCCTGCTGTTTTTCGCCGGGGCAGAAGTCTGTTGGGGTCCACCACGCTCCGGAGCAGGCTTAAATAAATCCGCATTCATGGTGTGGCACGAAATCCGCTGAGCCGCGGTGAAACAGCCGGTACTCATTTATCACAGCGGAATAAACGATCGACTCGTACGTGTCTCCGTCTCGCTTAAATATTTCTTCTTTTTTCCCGTAAAAGTGCCAAGTGCGTCTTCACGGTACGTCCGTCTCTTTCAATTTTATCCAACTGGTGTGGACGAAAGGCGAACCCTGGCTATATAGTGGCACCGACGTCACGGAGTCGTGGGCGGTGCACTGGTGGAGAAACTCCAGATGATTTGCTCAGACAGAAACTCAATCAAAAATTGATGTGGATTTTTTGAGAGGAAATATGAATGAAAGAGCTGATAAAAAAAAGAGTCGCTTGGTTTTGGCTCAAGTCTCTGAGACTGCTGGGAGGCCAGTGACCCGGACAGTGTTTTAACCCTTTATATACAAAAAGCCACTTTATGAAAAGAGTTAAGTAAGCATGTAAGGAGAAAAGAAAGTTTTTAGACTTTTGTAATTTAAAGGAGACTTTGTTAAGAAGAACAAGACTTAAACGCAGGAAAAACCTTTTACTAGGAAAGTATTTCATTAGATATAAGATGGGGCTGGAACATATCATTTCCATTCTGCAAATAAATGTATGAATCAGTTGTTAGGGCTCCACAGATTATATATATTATATGTGACCATATTCTTACAAAGAAAAAAAAGTGTTATTCTACTAAAAAAAAAATCCAAAACTTTCAAGGCTCCCACAGTAAAATCCTGGCTTAGATTTCCCTTGTGTGCAGTCCCCCCGGAGAAAGTCCTGAATACGGCTGCCACCTGGTGGTCAAAACGTGAAGCTCTCAAGCTCAGGTCTGAGAGGACTTGAATGTGCAGTATAAATGACTTATGAAAAATATTTCTCTAGTGACACAGTAGTGGTCAGTTATAAAGCTAATGTGCTTTCTTATTTTTTAAAAAGGTAAAAGAAACTAAAGAAAAGAAAAGCCTGCTCTAACAGCATTTGCAAAGTGGCCTTCGCCCTTAATATTTGGCAGTTTTGTCCAGTGTTGACTGTGCAAATACAGTAATAAAGACCTGGAATAAAAAGTGGGCCTACTATTAATTCCAATTCTGGACCATAGCTGTTGGTGAAGGCCTGAAGAAAGCCTGATGCCTGATAGAGAGGTCACCCTCTGTTTGGTGCTCTTTATTTTGACCATGATGGGCCTCAAGGACAGCCCAGCAGCTTCTTCATAATGTTGATACTGTGCATCTTTATCTGGAGAGTAGATGAGACACCCGAGGGAGTAACGCAACTCTGTGACACTAGAATTTCAGAATGGCTTGACCATGCTTACGGTAATATCACCACACCTTGCTAGTAAAGGCTTGGACCCCCTTTGCCTTCAGAATGGTCTTAATTCTTCATGGCACAGATTCAACAAGGTGCTGGAAACATTCTTCAGATATAAATGTCCTGATCCACCAGATCTCAAAGGTGCTTTAGACTGTGGATTCCATTGGAGATATGGTGCATTATCCTGTAGGAATCAGCCCTTGGAAGACGTGTCCACTGGGTCATAAAAGGATGCACAATAGGAGGCAATCTGTTATCCATTTTTGGTGAGTCGGTGTGAGCTGTAGCTACACCTTCCTGTTCTTAGCGAAAAGGAGCAGCAGTAAGTGTGGTCTTCTGCTGCTGCTTCAAAGACGGCCGTTCACAGACGCTTTTCTGCCTCGATCATAATATTTTAAAATTATTGTCACCTCAAACACCATACCATATCAAAAGTCACTTTAATCACCTTTCTTCCCTGTTCTGATGCTTAGTTTGAACTTCAGCAGGTGGTCTTGACCCGATGCCTACATATCTGAATGGAGATGCTGCCAAACAAGTGGGTAATTAGATATGCACGTTATCGAGCAGTTAATAACCATGCATTTAATAGTGGCCAGTATATGCATATTTTACACAACCCATCCATGTCTCCAGGACAATTACTTCTGCATGAGGCAAATCACATCTTGTAATTTCATAACACATCTAAGATACGACTCCGTGAAATATTAACTGAGAAGGCTAGCTGAAAACGTCAGCCAGTGGATATAAATGGCAATAAAATGCTTAATAACTTTTAAATCTAATTTTAAGCTTGAAAGACAGATGGAAAAACTGAGTTCAACAGCTGTATTTATGAGAGCAGAGAACAACCAGCAACAGTGAAAACATACATTTTTCACAATGTCGGAAAAAAAATCTGCAAAAATCAGTCACATCAAGTATTTCAGAATATGTAACTTAAAAAAAGGATTGTGGAAAATGTAGTTTTAAACATACCTGCATGCAGTACAGTATTACACTAGGCTGACACAAGATAGTTTACTGTCTTTGTATGCTACGTGACTTATTTGTGGATTTACAAAATCATACAGCTGATGTAAAGATTAAAAAAAAGAAAGAAAACTATCCTCAGGTTTACTTCATAAGTAAGAGAACTTTGGCAAATTTATAGCTGACAAAAAAGAAAGAAAGAAAAGAAATATTTGCCAAGTTAATCTGTACTGATTTTCAACTACCATGGAAAATGAACAATTACATTTACCCTGGTCCAATTTAAACCACAACAAGACATTTTATTGAAACAAGCCAGGACAACAAAAACAGCTGTGAAATGACTGAGCAGTGGTCCTTTAACTCTTTAAGTGCGACTTCACAAAACACATAGGGGAATGTATGTAAGTGGGGAAGCAGACAACATTTTCCCTGCTTTCTACCCACAGGTTGGACTCTTAACGTCAGCTGTGATGAAATGTGTGCGTTCTTGCAGTCTTCAGGTCATCACGTGATGGACTCCATCCTTTTGCTTGAGTGACAGATGAGTTGTAGCCCATCACTAAGAACACCAGCAGCCTGGTTTTCAAAGCAGGGCCAAATTGAGGCCATCCCGAGCTTAGACATTACTTTAGACAAATTATTTATGAGCGGTGTATGTAGACTTTACTTTGAATAATTAAGTCATGCCTGCTTCAACCTTTGGAGCTCTCATTTGGTCCTGCTGTGGAAAAGTGGCAATATTTAATAGTCCATCATCTCCTCTCCTCTTAATTTCTTTTCTTGGGACTCTGTCCAAGCTTTGTTGATTGTTCTCTTCATCTCGTCGTCTCCCTCTGCATAAATCTTTTTCAACACATTCATCAGGCCCTCGCCGGGGTCAGCATTATCGTCAAGGCTGGGTTTTCTGTAGAAAGGCGGCAGGAAAATACTTTAATGGTGCAAATAATTCTTTGGATTGCTCTCATGTAGTATGTGTGCACCCAATCACTGCACTGCAATCACAGTGGCTTGAGACACAGCACTGTTGCTGCACTTTATTTCACAAACTAAAATCAATAAGCACATTTCTAACTCACTCTTTCTCTTTAGACTGCTTTTCCACCGCCGTTAGACAGTCCCACTTCTTTGTTGACTGCTTCTTGCACATGACCAAGACCATGTCTGTTTTTATCTGTTGCAGAGAGCAAAAGACAGTTTCAGAGTGTGGACAACAGACTGGCAGCTCAAATCAAAGACGAAAAGTGACAGGAACACTGACACTGCATTTAACAAGGTTTACGTATAATCACAATAGCCACCTTAATAAGTTAATGCAGTATATTTAAACTCATTGCTACAAGCTTAAAAATAGGGTGTCTTCTGCCCCCTAGTGGCCACACATAATTTTGTTTTAACTTTAAATGTTTTACTTTATTTGGCTTTTCATTGATGCTTACTTTTCTCTGACAAACAGGTCAATCACTAAGAATCACTACTCCAGTTTTTCTCTGCAAAATGACTAATATTTCCTGAAATCTTAAAATAAATACAAATAAATGCATCTATTTAAAATGATGCACAAGGTACCTTTTCACCTGCTTTCTTAGCTATATTGATGCGTACATGATTTTATTTTTTTTTCCCATTACTCTTCATCAAGCAGCAAGCTTACATTACAACCATCTAACATTTTTCTCTGGTTTAAAAGAGATTTAGTGTGATGGCTGCAGGAGGTAACATGGCTTAGAACTGTTGCAGAATATGCAAAGGCAATCTTAAAAAATAAAAACTTTGATTTGTCCTGCCACAGAGCTTTTGAGTAGCACGGAGTGGCTGCCTGTCAAGCATTACCCTCTTGACAGACAGCAGAGGAAACCTGCATTATGCACAGCTTCATGCAAACTGATGTTTTAGCTGTGAGAGAAGGAGAGAGAGAAGAAGTATATACTGCAAGTATTTGGTCGATTACTGGCCTGCAATATCAGAGACCTACACAGTTTTGTGAAATATGGGGATAGTCTGCTGAGAGAGATTGCAACACTGCTTCCTAAAGCACACCCACTCATCTAAGATGACAAAGACTTTTGACCCAAAGCCAGCAACCGATTTCTGAAATACAAACATCTCATGGCCGCTGGGCTGAGGAGAAGAAGCTGAGTAAGCAGCAGATGATTTGTTTACCTTTTTGTAGCTGTCCTGTTCATTGATTGGATACAACAAGTTCAGAACTGTCATTTCGTGGTTTTTGCCATCTAGATCCTTCACCAGCACAGAAAATGACCTGCAACACAGACAAGGGGCAAATTCACGTGCACTGATAAGGGAACAGGAATGTATAAACAAACTGAACACTATGCTGATTATCAACTCACCGTTCTGTAAATTTGACCTCCACATTTTCTGCTGATATTTTGTGCACATCTTTCAATGCCAGATAAATTTTGACAAACTTATCTGACTGGTCCCATGCTGCAGAAAAGATGATACACATGTGAACAATTTTGAAATACTGTTTTTTCCCCTCCCCAGCTCTTGAACGCATCTTAACCGCTTGGTTTTCTCAGTAATGTTTGATAGTGCTACTCGATAACTGCCCCATACCATAGCTGGTAATCTTGACAGTGTATGCTGCCTTAGTGGCTGCAGATGGGTCTGCCTCCTTCCTAGCCTGTTGTTCTTTTTGTTGTCGTTTAGCTGCGAGCTCCTTCTCCACCTTTTTCTGCTCCTGTTTAAGTAGATCCTGAACTCTTTTCCTCTCTGCCTTCTCCAAGAGGGACCCCAGCTCCTGCAAGTCTTCCTCCAACTGTTTAATCTGTATGAGGGGAACAATACAATCACTGAGACATGCACATCCACTAATAGAGCAGTGCTGTCGGTTTGAATCCATCTACCAAACATTTGTTTAATTAAAAAAACAAAAACAAAACTATATAAGTAAATAAATGTGCAAAAACTAACATTTCATTTCTAAATAAAAATTTCTATTGTAACTTAATAAATAGTAAGAACAAAGTGCCTTCTACAATAATTATATAGTCACTAACCCATTTCCCACAATCAACTCTCGAAGTCATATTACTTTATTTAAATGTAGTCTAACCTAACTCACAACACACGTTGGAACTATGCATTTGTCTGCGATTTATCTGGCATCCAAACAGCTTAGAAGCCTGTACATATTACAGTTATTCATGTCTTGAGAGATCCTTTACAGATGTATTGTAATATGTATGTATGTATGTATAATTCAAATGTAAAAGTGCTTAATGATACTGTACATGAGTGGGTCTAGTAACATCTCCAGACAGCTAACAGAGACACCGAGTAACTACCGTACTGATTTGTTTAGCAGCGCAGTAGTTGTTTTACACTGAATGATGTTGCTAGAATGTTCTGGTAGTCCACTAAAAGCTAACAGCTAAGTTGGGCCGCGAGCTACTGGCACCCACCGCCACGCACGACTACCGACTGTAATCGTATTTGCCAGACAGGCGTTTTGTTTTAGTTTACAACTGTAACGTTACCCTGGAGAAAAAAATAATAATTTTTTTTTTATCAGGCATCACGCAGCTGCTCGCAACGGGTTGATAGGACTGACGTTAGCAAGCATTGCACTAATTTCACTGTATCTATGTAAATCCAGCTACCGCAGCTAAACCTTAAAAGATACAGTTTTGCTGAACACTAAACTGAATGAAACGATTCTGCTCACCTGTTCGGTTAAATCCATTCAGGCTTATCAGTATCAGCTACACTATGAAATGCCGTTGCGGTTCTTCTTCACTGCTCTCAGACTACTTTCCAGCGGCGCTTCTTTCCAAAGCTCTTCCGTCTTCTTCATTTGGCAATTTGCAAGGCCGATTACAGGTGTGCTACCGCCACCTACTGTACTGAAGTTTAATCATTGCTAAACAGCAAAGTGTCCTTGTATGTAGAGCATGACATGAATTAAATGAACCGTTTTAAGGTAATTTCAACTTTTTTACTGAACCTTTTAATGTAAAATCAAATGAATGTTACAGTTTGCTGGCTTTCAACAAACTTGCACCACTTTAAGAGACACATTCTATTTAATTGCATTATATATACGCACATTGGCCACTCGATCCTTTATCTGCTCATTAATGCAAATAACTAATCATGGCAACAACTCAGTGCATTTAGACAAGCAGATGTGGTGAAGATCAAACTGAGCACAAAAACAGGGAAGAAAGTTGATTTAAGTGACTTTTGTCTGAGTCTACTGGGACTGCTCTGAGCTGATAGGAAGGCAACATTAACTCAAATAGTCACTCATTACAATCATGGTAGAAAAAGCAGAAGCAGCATCTCTGAATGGATAACATAGAGGAAAATTTGTGTTTTGAATGATATAACCTCTATTAAAAACATGAACATAAGTGCACTCACACACACACACAGGTGTACAAGCAGGTACTCACAGACACACACCATCTTGGTTGGCTGCTGCCTCTAAACGTATCATGAATTATTAGTACTGTATGCTGCTTAGCAACATTCACTATTATTTACTGTTACTGATGCTTATGTTGGTTGTTGCTGTGGTTTCCCTACTGTGTTGTCTTCTTTTTCTCTCAGCAGGTGATCACGCAGATTTTCATCATCTTTTCTCTCTCTATCCCTCTTCTCTATTTATCTTTCCCTCTCCTTCTGTTAATTCTCTTCCCAACCTCTCTTTCTTTCTCTTTCCCATCCCCTGGTCCTGTCTGTTCTGATTATAATAACTCAAAATGAAAAATTAATTAATAACAACAACAAGAACAATAATAATAATAATTATGAAGGTTGAATAAAATATGACAATCAAGTGGACCAGTATAGCAAAAGCCGTAATGGTCTACTTGGGAAAATAAATCTGGTGGGCATTTTTCTTGGCCTTCAGAAAATAATTCTGCTACAGTGCCGGAGAGGACACAAAAAAATTAAATAAAATAAATCTCAGAAAACCAGTTTCTTTTCATACTCCACTGATTTTTTTCCACAACACACAACATATCAAAACAACAGCAGCAGAAAGACATTGAGTGCCACTCGTCACCTAAGAACAGGAAACTGAGGCCACAATTCACACAGGCTCACCAAAATTGGAAGAAGATTGGAAGGAAGATTGTTGCCTGGTCTGATTAATCTCATTTCTGTTGGAACATTTTATGGTAAGACCAGAATGTGGTGCTAACCAAATGAAAGCAAGGATCCATCCTGCTTTGAAGCAAACGTTCCACACGTTTGGTATTTGTTACATCTTAGATACTTTTCAACTACATAAAAGACCAGTTATATATTACATACAGAATAAATGAAAAGAAAGTAAGTGAAAGGAAAATGTGGGCTTTCTTGCCTATGAATTACATCTCATTTTAGGGCAGCCATTACCTTAAAAAATAACTTACTTCTTTTCCTGTGACAGTAGAAGGTGCTAAACTTTTATAAAACTTTTATATTACACATAACATTTTATAATAAACCAAGACACTCACAAAACTGTAATGTACAACAATATTCATTTATTTATCAGTACTCATATCAACTTTCTCATTTTTTATATTAAGAAGGCTAATAAGGAAGCAACAGCACCTTACTGACCAAGGAAAACATAATTTACACAAGTAATCAAATGTAGCTGTCTATTGATAACCACTGAAAAATCTTGTTTTTCAAAATGTCCAGTGAGACCTCATCACCACCTTGCTCTCAGAATCCCAGACATCTGATTGTGGTCAGCTAGATGACGAAAGACAATACGGCTAAGACGCCACCTCCGCTTCACTCCTCGTGGTCGGGAAGTCATCACACACCTGTTACGTATCCTCACGGGGCAGCTGTCTCTGGGTAGTGCTGAAATCTCTTTGTCTGCTATCTCCTGCAAAAAAAATGAATAAATAAGTAAACAGACATTAGTACTTCACTCTGTACTAATGTCTTTTCAAGGATTCATTCTGTAACAGTTCAATCATTACCATTGCTGAGTTATTTATTAATACACATATGACTTAGACGTCCTTCTTCAGTGTATACCTGAAGCTCTTTGGGTAGGATGGTGTTCTTCCTCAGTGCGTTAATTCGTAACCTCTCATCAGCATAGTCAAAGGCCATCTGCCTCCTCTTGACATCCCTCAGCATCCTCCAGTCAACATAGTAACTTCTCACCTGCTCCACCGCCCCCCAGCAGCTCCTCAATGCCTGCAAACAGTGCTCCTTCAGTTAGTGAACAAGTATTTAGTCTGCCTCTGTACTCAATTACACACACTGTAGCTCTAACTGTCTGAACCACCTTTAGGCCCTAACAATTTTCAGACAAGCCAGAGCAGTCTAAATCAAAAGCTGATTATTTCGGCTCATCTGCACTGCCGTGTGCCATTTGGACAAGCTTTCACTTGAAAATACAGCATCTGACCTGATGTTAGCAGTTTCAGTTCTATGACAGAAATCAAGTTTGCCCGAATTAGAGCATCAGGTGCCCAAGACAACAGACACACAGATGTGAGCCAAAAAAATAAATGAAACCTCCTTCGTACGCTTCCGAAATAACAGAGGGGGAGAGACCCTGGTGATTCGGACATAAAACTATTACATGCAACTTCTGATGATCCATTGAAAACTTGCCTTCCTATGACGCTTGCATATTCCACACAGATCGTGTTAACAAAAGGCTCACTTTGCAGGTTCAAGTAAAACTAAACAGGGAATAATTTTATCCATATAACGAGCGCTCAGCTGTAAAAGAAATCGGTTGCTCTTGAGGGATAACGGGCCACAATTAATGCTAACAAAGTCATCATTTTATTCAGCTTAAATATCTTGCTTTCAAGATCATTAGAAGCCATAGCCATAGCAGTAAAAAGAAGTTAATCACTCAACCTTTCTTGCTAGAACAAGCACGGGAACTGAGCATATACTACCTGTCCTCTTATAATTTTCATGTATTATAAGAGGACATGTATCATGTCCTGTTAAACCCTTCAAAGAACCATACTGAGCCAGGTTTGACACATAGCAGGCTTAGTAGCCGCGAAGCTAACGTCAGAACGCTAGTTACATCAATAAAACAGCCAATGTTACATTTATCGACCGAAAGTCAGAGATAATAGATTGAGTCTGAATGAAAACACAACCTCAGCTAATACATGCAAGATTACCGTAAATGCTTTACCTGTTTTGGGACGCAGACGGTGGAATAAAGGGCATTTAACCCCAAACATGTTAGTCTGTTAACCGCCATATTGGATTTGACTTGCGCGAAACCACCGGAGGTTGAAAGAAAAAACATTCAACTTTACCGCCACCTATCGACCTGGAGTGTGACCAGATAAAATGAGACGTACAGTGTCTAAAAAAATGTCAAATTTATGAGCGAAAACGCGACACATTTACAAGTAAAGCGTGACAAATTTATGAGAAAAAACTCGTAAGAGGGAAAAATAGGAAAATTGTGTCTTTTTTTTCCAATCAAAGACAGACTTCGCCTCACTTTTCTATCTTAAACTGCAAGGAAGTTCACATATACTACAAGCTGATTTCTGTTTAAATCGCTATGTGAGTGTTCAGCGATTGTGAGCATTGAAACATGTATTTTGTTTTTCATGATTTATCTTTGTAGACAGCTTCTACAGACACCTCCCAACCAGTCCCGTTGATAATGGGATTTCAACATTTCTTATGAGTTATTGATCCCAAACATTCTCTTCAACCTAACCATGAACACTTAAGTGATATTGCTCCCTTTCTTTAAAAAAAAAGAAAAGAAAAATTGTTTGCAAGCTTTTCTCGCATTATTCTTACATTTTTTTGTCTCAAAAATATATTTTTTCTCACTTTTACTCTGTCCACAGTGTAAATCACAGTATAATAAACAAATATTATTCAAATAACTGATGCTCAAGGCAGTTTATTTTGTAAGGTTGAGACCTTACAGCAGGGGTGTCCAACTCCAGTCCTCGAGAGCTACGGCCCTGCAGCTTTTAAACACATCCTTCTTCCTGAATCAAATAAATAGCTTATTATCAGGCCTGAAAACTTGATGGCATGCTGAAGAGGTAATCCAACCATTTGATCCAGCTGTGTTGGAGTAGGGATGCATCTAAAAGCTGCAGGACAGTAGCTCTCGAGGACTGGAGTTGGACATCCCTGCCCTACAGTAACAGAGAGAAAACCCCAACAATTAAGTAACACCCTATGAGTAAGGGCTTGGTGGCAGTAGGGAGGGGAAAAAAACCCTTTTAACTGGAAGAAACCGTGGCACAACCAGGCTCAGGAAGGGGCAGACATCTGCTGTGACCGGCTGGGGGAGGAAGATAGGACAAATGACACTCTGGAGAAGTGAGCCAGAGATGAATGATAACCATTAATTAAATGCAGATTTGTGTATAAACACATATAGAGTGAAAAGAGGTGAGTGAAGAAGAAACACTAAGTGCTAATTATGGTGAAGTTAATATTAGATTTTTGCAGCAGCATTACATTTGTTATTACATTTACTTCATCAGTGCTGAACCTGCTGTGATTAGTTTTGCTTTGAGTCTCAAGTAACTGATAATCCCCTTTGAGAACATGCTGTAACAATCTGAATTTACTTGAATTTTTAGTCACGTGTAGTACCATTTGACCACCAGTAGGTGGCAATGTAGTCCTTTCATGATAAGGTCATACTCTCTCTCTCACCACCCACCATGACCAGGGCCCCTGTTCCAGCTGAATCTAAACCTTGTGTCTTAAATCTTCTGAAGCACAGAGTCATCTCTGCTTCCCCAGCACTTCTAACAATGAAACCCTTGTGTTTTAAGGAAGCACATATATTAAACAGTGTGCTCTTCTTCTTTCAACATATGTCTCAGCAGGGTGCTGTCTTTAATAGATAAAAAAAAGCATATAAGCAGAATGGGTTACTTTCTTAAACAGTTCCTCAGTACTCTGCAGCCTGGAGGAGATGCGTTTTTGGATAAATATTAACACATGACAAACTCCAGGCAGTGCTTCCTCTATAAAAAGCATTGTTATGAACCAGGCTGGAAAATTGGTATAGGGATCTAAGCACTGACTTAAATAATAAATGACTCAAAAAGTAAGCACATTACTGCGTACAGATAATGGTATTTGTAAACCTGTCACAGCACCAAGCGTATTAATGTACCAAGAAATTACCTTAACTTTTTTTGTAATGGATGTCAAAATATTCGGCTGTCTTTCATTTTCTGGGTTAGCGGGAACAACTCTTTATGAATCACTGTAATTGCAAAATTATATGGTTTGTCAACCAGGAGAAATGTTTTTGAAATTTGCGAAAACACAGCTTTTTCATTTGACAGCACCAGTTTATCATACTTAAACTGCTTTTTGGCTCCGAGTTAGTTTTGGCCCGTAGTTCAAAACTTCCCGACACGGCTGTTCCAAGATCATCATGACGAAGGCAGAATTTTTCTGTCAGTGATTTCTTTTACTTTCCTGAGCAGAGTTGAAAAGGTGACCCGTTGCAATTAGGAATAAACGTTTGTGATGGAGAGAGGAAGTTAAAAATATTCCTTAATCAGTCCTTAAACAATTTGACAAGATAAGAGTAAGGTACTCTTTTAATGATAAAGGGTCATCATTCAAATATAGCACAGGTAATATAAAGTAGTTATAGTTTAGAGAGCTTATGGGGGGCAATGCTGGTCAGTCTCATTCAAAGCAATCGACCTAACATATGAAAACAACGAGAACAGGTGGTGTTACAGATTAACGCATGCAAATCGAACTTTAATTTAAGCTGGCAACATCCTTTGTCATCATTATTTCTCAAGCAGCGAATCTATTCTAAATGACTTGGGACGAACAGCTCTGCAGCTGCACTGACAGAGTAAAGAGTGGGAGGTACTGTGTTGCTGTATAACAGCAGTGTGATAGGGGTCACCGGTGACAAATGTCCAACGTGCCAGCAGATAATTTAAATTAGATCAATGATATAGTGTTTCTTGCCCGCTGGCTTTAGGGAAGTGATGCAATTTCAAGGTGTCTTGCGCTGGTGTCACCCTGGTGCACCAGTGCGCTTTACAGAAGATCCGCAGATCTAAGGTCAGATCACAGCTAAGACTGGGGTAATTTGGACACAAAATCAGGCGATATGAAACTGAGATGTAACTGAGAGAAGTTGCAATTGCTCACCGAGGTGGCCTAATGAGTAAAAATAATGGTGCAGCGGTGAACTCAGTCAACACCCATGACGTGATGTAACCAAGCAGCAGCTCGGATCACGGGTTACACCAGAGGGTTACACAAAAGGCTAAACCACCATCAAAGGGTCTCTATGTACTCAAGATGATGTGGGTGTTGGGCTTGGTTCTGAACTACTCCAAGCAAAACAACATCTTTAAAGTAGCGACGTACTTGCAACAGCTATAATTAATTGCAGAGGTGGGACCAAGTCATTGTTTTGCAAGTCTCAAGTAAGTCTCAAGTCTTTATCCTCAAGTCTCAAGTCAAGTCTCAAGTAATGTCAGGCAAGTCAGAGTCGAGTCTCAAGTCACTGGTGTAAAAGTCCGAGTCAAGTCACAAGTCTGAAACTTTGAATTTCAAGTCCTTTCGAGTCTTTAAAAAAACCCCGAAAAAAAGCATGTTGCAGTTATGCTAAATGTAAATATTAGACCATGTAATTTTTTTAATCTGTGTTTTTCTCAACACATGACAAAATAGTGAACTTAGAAAATATACACAAATTGTGAAATTGCACCTCTTTAAAATGCAGCTCAATTAAACCTAGCTCCAAGAATAATTTTCACCGACAGTTCTGAGATACGCTGCATGTTATTCTTGGATGCGGTTGTAGGACCGGCTTTGAAATCGCATGACAAAAATATCATACATAAATAAATGATATATTTTTTTAAAATATCATTTAAAAAAAAAACTGCATCACCAACGTAGCCTTGAAAACATTTGCTAGTTAGATGAAGTCAGCTATCTCATCGTAGCATATTTATATGCATATTTATAATCATACGGTTCTTGGAGTGAGTGCATACACTCATGAAGTTTAGTAACTTCAGGTCACTGCAACAAGCCCAGGTACAGTTTACCGACGGATGGGTGCAGGACCTTGAAATGCACCGTGTAGAACGAAAGACCATCGTACGTATCATAAGTTTACCAGTCTCACAAATTGTTGTCATAAATACACATTCCTTAACCGTTTATTAATAGGACCTTTGAGCTCAACGGTAATTAATTAGTAGTGGAAATAATTTCTGGTAGCATCACAGAAATGTAGCAGTGACAATAATACTGTATGCTGTAATCGTACTGGGCAATTAGTGATACAAAAAACCTGTTTTATCCTGTGAATAAAAGTATATGTTTTTGTCAATGTACCATAATAACATAAGCGAAACGCAATATTGTGTCAGGACAATTCACTATTTATGCACAATAAACAAAGGAGCATAGCGCGACCATTTCTGTTCAGCGCCAGACTTGCTTGTAACCTATATCACCAATTATGTTAACTACAACAGCAGACTGACCTTTGTGTAAATGCTTGGAGCAGACTAACCTGTGAGCTGGAGTGTTCTGGGACGTTATATTTGATCTTTGAATGGCTGCGATCCAGGCCACCCGTCGCGTCTTTGTCACTTCGGAAACATGGCTCGAACAATTTCTCTTCAACGACGTAATCCGATAACAACCGATCTCTTTACCCGTCGGCTTCCCGTGGCTGTCATGCGACCGGCTATTGCAGTTAATAATACAACAGCTTCTTGACATTTTTGTGTTTCTTTTTATCGCTGTATAACTGATTTTAATTGAAAGCCTGCGTGCGCTAGTACCTCTTGCCACGAGTTCCCAGAATCCTTTGCGGTTCTACCCGTGAATGATGTCACATTTTCAATCTCTATATAATATGCATGTTAAATTTTATATTTGGGGTAAAATATCAAGTCTTTTCAAGTAAACCGGTTCAAGTCCAATTCAAGTCCCAAGTCATTTGTGTAAAAGTCCAAGTCAAGTCTAAAGTCATAAAATTAATGACTCGAGTCTGACTCGAGTCCAAGTCATGTGACTCGAGTCCACACCTCTGATTAATTGCATGCTTTAGCACTACATCTAAAGTCTTTATAAAGTCCTTAAGTTCCAGGGAGACACATTCAAGCCATAGGAAAAGTCTACTAATACATACCAGACAGCCACGAGCAACCAGCTAACCTTCCTGGTATTCATCAAAGATACCTTCTCCTCTAGTGGTTTATGCATTCTTTCATCTAACCCTAAACAAGATGATTAAAACAAACAAGGATCTCTTGGCTGATCAAACATGAGGCTCATTCACTACGTACCACATGCAGATGAAAATGTGACAGGAGTAGTACGTCTGTATATTTTCTGTGTGCGTGTGTTTTTTTACGGTGTGTTTGATTCAGACATAACACGGTTTTCAGGGGATGGTGGAAGTGGCATGTTTGCTGCCAGCATCTCTAAGCTTTCCTACCCAAATATCTGATGTAAAATAGATGCAGAGAAAAACACTCTGGATCCACATCAGATTCCTGGGTAGAAACGACTGTGTCCGCACGTCTGATCAGAATGATATTTCCAAAGCTTGTAGGCAATAAACAAAGTGTCATTTTTCTTCTTACTGGATTGGTTTTCCCACATTTGACCTGTGTCAACATGTCTTGTGAACATTATTCATACACAGCCCGTATAAATAAACTGCACTGCAGCCCTTTGGCAGCTCAAATATTAGACACTAGTTTGAATGCAGTCATATCCAGCAATTCCTTATCATAGCTATTCCTATATCATATATTATTTTTATGTGACCGTGATATGAAATCAAAGATGAATTGCGTCCCTCATCTGCTTAAAGATGTGGCCAATTGGAAACATAGTCAGTCAGTCATACTTTTATTCATAATTTAGCTCATTTCAGGTATGTCATGTAAACTGAAAACTGAAATTAATAAACAAATAACTATATTTTATTCTTGGAAAAAAAAATACACTTAACAGACTGCTTTAGTTCTATTTTATCTATAAAGCTCCACATCACAACAACAGTCGTCTCAAGACTCCAGCCTGATAGGAAGGCAGCAGTAAGGTAGCAGTTAAATAACCAAGGTATGTAAAAGAACATCTCTGAAGGCACAATAGGTCAAAGCATGAAGCAGATGGGCTACAGCAGCAGAAAACTACACAGGGTACCAATCCTATCATCTAAGAAAGGAAATTTGTCCACAGTTTTCAGCTGGTTTGATGAATCTTGATTTCTGCTTCCACATTTGATATTGTGTAAACAATATCAAAGTATGGATCCGTCCTGGTTTGTATCAACAGTGTATTGGTCGCTTTATGGAGTGGGGGATATTTTGTGGAACATTTTGGGTACCTCAGAATCAACTAAGCAGCACCACAGCCTACCTGAGTGTGGTCTCTGACCATTTATCACCAAAGTGTCCCGTGGCTGCTTCCAGCAGGATAACATGCAAATTCACAAAGCTCAGACTTGTTTCGAAACATGACAGTGAGTTCAATCAAATGATCTACACAGTCACCAGTAGATCCAGTAGAACAGTTCTCTGGGTCAGAGGTGGTTGCCAGACTGTTTCAGTCAGCAGTACCTTTAATAAATACTTATCATAGCCAAATTATACAGAAGAGCATCTCTGAATGCATTATAGATGGAACCTTAAAGCAGATGGGCTACAGCCGCAGAAGACTGCAGCAGAAGAGCATGAGACTCTACGGTGGCCCCTAGAGACAAAGCATGTATAAACTCCTCAACACATACAAAATCCAAAACACATGCAAACTCCAAAACACATGCAAAATCCAAAACACGTACAAAATTCAAAACACATGCAAACTCCAAAACACATACAAAATCCAAAACACGTGCAAAATCCAAAACACGTACAAAATTCAAAACACGTGCAAACTCCAAAACACATACAAAATCCAAAACACGTACAAAATTCAAAACACGTGCAAACTCCAAAACACATACAAAATCCAAAACACGTACAAAATTCAAAACACATGCAAACTCCAAAACACATACAAAATCCAAAACACATGCAAAATCCAAAACACGTGCAAAATCCAAAACACGTACAAAATTCAAAACACATGCAAAATCCAAAACACGTACAAAATCCAAAACACGTACAAAATCCAAAACACATGCAAAATCCAAAACACGTACAAAATCCAAAACACGTGCAAAATCCAAAACACATGCAAAATCCAAAACACGTACAAAATTCAAAACACATGCAAAATCCAAAACACGTACAAAATTCAAAACACATGCAAAATCCAAAACACATGCAAAATCCAAAACACGTACAAAATTCAAAACACGTGCAAAATCCAAAACACGTACAAAATTCAAAACACATGCAAAATCCAAAACACGTACAAAATTCAAAACACATGCAAAATCCAAAACACGTACAAAATTCAAAACACATGCAAAATACAAAACACGTACAAAATCCAAAACACGTACAAAATCCAAAACACATGCAAAATCCAAAACACGTACAAAATCCAAAACACGTGCAAAATCCAAAACACGTACAAAATCCAAAACACATGCAAAATCCAAAACACGTACAAAATTCAAAACACATGCAAACTCCAAATCACAACGGAAGTGCTCCAGGACGCTAGGGGCAGTGTTGAGCTCGATTTGTAAAATAAACGGCAAGTTTGTTGCAAACACATGGGCTCTAGTCTCCGTTGCGCTTCCCAGGTTGCCTAGCAACTATGATACTAACAGCTGGAAACGTGTCATACAACTTTTTTTGACAGAAATGAAGGAGAACATATTTTTTTTCATTTGTTTGTTTGTTTCTACAAGAGCTTTGTGTGATTTGATAAGTATCTGAGGCTGAGACCACAGGACAGTAAAACATGATTTTTGGGCTTCATTTCTGTACTGAACAGTCATTTAAGATTAGCTAGTAAATAACAATTAGCTAATGTTGTTCATGAGACTAAAGTCATATCACTTTGGTAATGTAAATATAATATGGCCAATATTATGGTTATTATATTAGTCATTATTAGGTATTACAGCAGTGAACATGAACTCTTTGTCAAATACTGAGCTTCAGTACAGATTCAAGTTGCAGTTATTTACATGTCTTACCAACTTAAATCTTCACTCAAAGACAAGTATATAGGAATGACTGCCAAATTTATTTGCCACTGAAGCCGAAGGATGGCATCTGAATAAAACCTCTCTTGACATGCCTAGGTGACATTAAAGCTTGGTTGGCTCTAAACTTTTTAAATTTGAATGAAAAGAAAACAGATTTGTTGGTGTTTGGACCCAGTGGCCCCTGTGAGTCCTCTTCTTTTCATTTGGAACCCCTGGAGGTTTATTTTAAACCTGTTGTTACTGCCCTTGGTTTTAAGTTGGACCAGTCCATTTTTATCATTTAAGGCGACTGGCAAGAGTGAAATCGTTTCTTTCTAGGCAGCACTTTGAAACCGTGATCCATGCTTTTATTTCTTCCCCTGTGGACTACTGTAACGCACTTTATGTGGGGGTCAGTCAGTTGTTACTCTGACATCTGCAGCTGGTTCAAAATGTATATTGACAGTGCATAGGTGTATCATATATAAGAGACAAATGTTGTTCCTTCAGTATGTTGGCATTACTAAATTTGGCTCAAATGCTTACATACATGTGTAAAAAGAAAATGTACAAGCTGTGAGCTGTTTCAAATCAAATCACTTTTATTGTCACATCACATGTGCAGGTACATTGGTACAGCACATGTGAGTGAAATTCTTGTGTGCGAGCTTCACAAGCAACAGAGTTGTGCAAAATACAATAATGTAAACAAGCAAAATACAAGAATGGCTACATCTGAAACTAATAAATATATGTACAATATATAATAGTATATATATGTTTCTGATAAAATGAAGAGTAGACTGATGTATTAAATATTCCTTTATTGGGTGAGAAAATCAGACCATGTCATAACTGCTTTAAGTCATACAGAATAGATATCAGAGCTTTAAACAGGCTGACGTCTGCTAAATGGGTCAAACTGGGCAGAAAGTATACAAACACATAACATCCTTATAGAATATGATGTAACACTATAGATCAACTTACCTCAGAATATATAAAGCATATAAACAATTACAGCAATATGATGCAACAAACACAGCAGTGCTACTGATCCAAAATACTCAAAGCTTCATAGAACTGAAACAAACATTTATTTTTAGTTCCATTCTGCTGCTGATACAGACTTTAGGTTTCTGAACATTAAACTTGTTGCTGCCTTTCATAGTGCGTAACTTGAAGGCCCTGAGTACTTTCTCCCACACTGGAAACACTGGAATGACAAAATTATTTGAACATTACCTAATAAGACTGATTCAGGACAGACAATTAGTTATTTTAAACTTTTCTAGCAGTCCTTCACAAACAGGGAACAGTCTGTCTATTCTCTCCATCTGTCAGCTGCTGCTGGCTCTTCCTCCTCCTCTTCCTCACATACTGCTGAGATTGTCCTGGTGGATCATCAGGGGTGCAAAGCCTCACAGATGATGTAATGCAGTGGGTCCCTCAGTCTGTCCTCACTCTGGACACTTGCAGGTGTCACACATAGAAATCAAATGTGTGATAAGCTGCAGGATTCAAACACAAGTGTGACTTATAAATACATGTTCATACTTTTATTCCACAATCAGAGAGAAAGAAACAGAGAGAGAGTGCAGGACAGACAGACAGGTGACAGTCTCAGGTGTACACACTGCTACAAAACAGCACCAGAGAAGGAGGATTTAGTGTTTGTGTCATTACGAGTGCTAAACAAGAAGAGTTCCCAGATGGTACAGTGGACACATGTGTGACTCCTGTGATTAAAGCATCTTTCTTTCAGCTTAAGGAGTGAACCGTCAGCTGACTGACATGACTGACTTTAATTACGCATAAAATCATCACATTCTCTGTAAGATTAAAGTCAGCTATTGAACGGCGAATATTTTGAAGTGAAGGCTTTAAAACCAAGTTAGTACAAACGTCGCTAATGTCACATAACTTTCCCGACATGTTGCCAACAGTAATGTTTTAATGTTCTTCATTATAAAAACATTTGCGCATAAATAAGTGACATAATATTCAGTACTTACTTCTGGAAGTTTACTCTTCGTCCGCTCCGCTTCCGCCGTTTTTTTTCGGCAAAATTATCCAAACCACCGCCGCGCTATGAAGTCTGGGATATGTTGGGCCATGAAGGCTACACAGACCCATCCTTAAAATTCAGGGAAATTAAGGACACATTTGAGGGCCGCATTTCGAGCAGCCTTTGAATTGGGACAGTCTTTGTCGTGTCGCTGTGACATAATCGGCCTTAAAATGCGGCCTTTAAGGCTGCAGACCCCAAATCCGGTCATTGGTACTTCCTGGCTTGTGTAGTTACTAGGTAACAAAAGCTCAACACTGCCCCTAGCGTCCTGGAGCACTTCCGTTGTGTTTTGGATTTTGCATGTGTTTTGGAGTTTGCGCGTGTTTTGGGGTTTGCACGTGTTTTGTATTTTGTACGTGTTTTGTATTTTGCATGTGTTTTGTATTTTGCATGTGTTTTGGAGTTTGCACGTGTTTTGTATTTTGTACGTGTTTTGGATTTTGCACGCGTTTTGTATTTTGTACGTGTTTTGGATTTTGTAAGTGTTTTGGAGTTTGCACGTGTTTTGTATTTTGCACGTGTTTTGTATATTGTACGTGTTTTGTATTTTGTACGTGTTTTGTATTTTGCATGTGTTTTGTATTTTGTACGTGTTTTGGAGTTTGCATGTGTTTTGGATTTTGTACGTGTTTTGGAGTTTGCATGTGTTTTGTATTTTGTACGTGTTTTGTCTTTTGCATGTTGTTACAGGAAAAATGATTCTATGTTTCTTTACCTTCTTTTAAATGTACAAAGATGCCTTTTGTCTGCCCTCTGCCTATGGTTAGATTAGTTTAGAATTATCTTTTTAGACTTTCCCAGCAAACACATCTTGTTTCTGGGACATATTGTTTTAGATTGTTTTATCTTCCCTAGCTCTCTGCTGACGAGACTAGCACCATATATGGAGTTGTTTTATTTTATCTGTTTATTATTTGTTATCCTGTTCTCACTGTCTCTGTGCTCTGTGCCTATAAAAATTACCAAGCCACTGTGCATGGTGTGAGTTGTTCTTCGCAGCTCACCCGTGTACACGTTTGATAAAGAAAGTAACTTTGTCTCATTGTGTCTTTATTTCTCCTGGGTCTTTTTATTTTGTAAGTGTTTTGGAGTTTGCACGTGTTTTGGATTTTGTAAGTGCTTTGGAGTTTGCACGTGTTTTGTATTTTGTACGTGTTTTGGATTTTGCATGTTTTTTATATTTTGTACGTGTTTTGTCTTTTGCATGTGTTTTTTATTTTGTAAGTGTTTTGGAGCTTGCATGTGTTTTGGATTTTGCACGTGTTTTGGATTTTGTAAGTGTTTTGGAGTTTGTACGTGCTTTGTCTCTAGGGGCCACCGTAAGACTCAGCTGGTTATCATATAACTTAATGCCACGGCTGAGTATTATTGCTGACTATGGCCATGCATTCATGACAACAGTGTAGTCGTCTTATATTTTCAGCAGGATAATGCGGCCTTTCACAAACTTTAATAGCATGCTGGTATCTTTAAATGGCCTTCACATTCATCAGATCTCAATGCAAAAGAATATTTTTGGGATGTGCTAGAACAGGATATTCACATCATGTGCAGCTGAAAAATCAAAAATCTCTGGCAATATATATATGCTATTATATATATATGTGTGTGTGTTGCAAAATAATGCAACTCACTCAATTTCAAGTTGTAGACAATTTTCTCTGTGTTTTCATTTCTTCTAAATGAAAGTAATCTACATAGTCTACTTTCGTGTGCCTCTTTATAGCTTCTCTAAACACACCATAGTCATTTAACGTCAAGAAAGAATTCTGTGTTGAAAGACCAGCCATTACACATATGGTACATTCTGTGATACTGTAAACTGATTTCAGTTCATTTTAGAAATTACACCATTTCTATGAAATAACAATCAAATGCATGTAGTACTGTAAATGGAGCACGAAGGAAAAACTGTAACAGTGAGACATTTGCTGTGTTTCTCTGGCAGAGTTAAATAAATAACTCTTTCGCCTACAGATGTTATAAACTTTACAATCTCAGCCACAGTTTTCAAGTTTTCAACCGCTCCTTTATTCCGAACCGGATGTCTTGGGCATTCCTCCCCCCCCCCAAATGAAAAGAACCAAGCATATGCTACTGCATTTAAAGGCACTTTAATAAATCTTTGACAAAGCAAACCTTTCAGGCTGGATTTTTGATCACGGAAACTCATGCAGAAGTCTACAGTATATTTAAGCAATGTGAACACTTGCCTTAAGATGTGAGAGAATCTGCAAAATTAGGGGAGAAAATGATCCTTGAAGCCTTCTAAAATTTCACAAATAAACACATTATTGAGATAAACACTGATAAGGTTTTGTTCCACAGTGACTGCATTTTAATCAAAAAAGATTCTTACGTCTACGAACTGATTTTCAGAATTCCACATTTCTGTAAAAGAAACAAAAACAACAACAACAACAAAAACAATCAAGCAACATAGACACTGTTCGTGTTACTGCATCAGGATAGGTGTTAAAATATCTTCTCTTTAGTGGCATTTCAGCATGGAAACTCTGTTGCTTCTCAGTAATCAGTGTGCATTTGAACCAGATACAGCTCATTTAGCAAGAGGCCATAACCTGACTGACTTGGAGGTCCCTGCTTTGCATTGCTCAGGAATGTCCAGCATTCCCCCAGGAGGGACAGACCATTCAGCTTGCAGGCAAGTATGCTATGTATAGGTTAGTCCAGATGCCAGACAGACATTTAAGGTTAATAAAGTACATAACAATGATTTGCAGTTAAATGGAATTGAGCCTTTAATAAAGGGGAGTGAAAAAAAGATTTTGGTTTTATTTTAATAAAAAATGTATGAAAGTTTATAGTAAAGTTAGTACACATACATACCTAACATATTAATACCAGTATGTGGCACTTTTAATCAGTGTTAGGCCAAAGATTTATTTTTAAATTCAGGGTATAGCAGATGCATAAATAATATGATTGAAATGAAGATGATAATTTACTGAAACTTGATTTATCTGTGTGTACTTACATCACAACTCTCTTCCAGTCTGGATAGTGTTAGCATGAGTGTTATGCAACTTTATCATTATTTTGTCCTGGCTGATGAGTCACCAACTTAATATTGTCAATCACAACACCATAAGAAGGGGAAAAGTTAGTATTTTGAGTCCCATCTGCAGATATGCTACATTTAGTAATACTCAACCTAGGGGAGTCTTTTTTCTAAAGTCACAATTCACCTCTCCAAGCAGTGCTGGTTGTTGTGGGATTAAAAGGTCTGTTGCGTAAACTTATAAAGTCTGAATTTATTTCCAATACTCCTCTTTCCTGTGATTTGGAGATTTGATATTTAGTTCATTGGGAAGATGGAAAAAAAGAAGAACTTTGGATTTGAATGGACTCGTTGCTTTGGTAGAGAAGGGAAGAGAAGGGTAAAAACACATCTGTGATTATACTCACAGGGCCATCAGCCACCCTATAGGAGGTATAGTGCACAAGCTTTGACCGCACATCCTTCTTGTACCGAGACTGCTGGTGACGAATTACAAGGCTGAAATAATTTCCTATGTGTCAGTGTTAGAAGAAGTCTTCTTTCGTGTGACCTCGCTTTTTCTGTGTTTGCAGTTGAACCATATTGATATAGCCAAAGAATAAGGGGTTTCTAATTCTTCTGCAAGAATGAAGGTAGTGTGTTATTTGCCCCTGTTAAAAAGTGCCTCTCTTTCCAAGTAGAAAGCCTTGAAGTCTTGGCCCTGCTTAACTCATACTTACTGTCTTTTAAAATGCATTATCTTAGCAAAGAGAAGATAAAGCCATATATATATATATATATATATATATATATATATATATATATATATATATATATATGAAATTGGTGACAATTTGTCACACATTCCATAAAGACATTACGGTAAGTCTGGTAATTTCCCTGGTTGGATACATTTTATAGAGGAAGCCACAAAATAGTACTCCATGACTATTTATGCTGTAAAAAGAGAATTAACCTCCAGTTTTTACAAGAAGTGATGTAAGTTTTCCTGCTCCAGCTTGTCCCACTTTTAATTCTCACCTTTTCTCTCTTCTCCTGAGGCCAGCTCACTGCTGTCGCGTCTTTAAGATCAGAAAGCATAAGGAGTGCTAAGTTATGTCAGCTGGGTGAATGGAGGTCAGGTCTCCCCACGGCGACACATGCACAGGAGGACCAGACCCTGATGACTGGTATCCACATCAGCCCAGGAAGCTCTGTAACAGCTGCTGACACCAACTCATCTGTCACGCTGCTGCTCGACTTCCCCTGTCTGATCCAATTAACTCGTTTTCAAATACGCTTCACTGACTCCCTCTATATGAATTAGGACTCATTAATTATCATTCTGATGGCAGCTTCATCTTATTTTATGAATCAAAGCGCATGTAAGTGCCAAGTAATTTTTACCGTAGTGTTTTTTTCTTTGTGTAAAATTTAGAGTGACAAATGTATTCATATTTTTGTTAATGGTTTTAGAAATGGTTTTGTGAGGCAAAGCATATGTGTCACAAGACTTCTGACAGATCACAGGTCTGATGCCAGATCACAGCCGTAGCAACATGTTGTCAGATCATTTTCAGCACTTTGCAATACACTATCTAACAAAACAGAAGCCAAAATAAAAAAAGAAATATGTTGATTGCTCACCAGAAGTCGAATAGCTTCAGCCGCTAATCACGATGTAGACAAACAGTTACTCCACATATGTTGTATTTACCACTTTCTGTGGTTGGAAAAGAACTAAAGCTTTACTGTGGTGTGTGTTAAAGATCACTGGAGATAACAGTTTGAATGTGTGTTACGCTGGTGTATGAGTGTCCGCAAGTGTTCGTACCATATATCCCAAATGTGGAAGGAATTAAAGATGTCTAACCGCACAACATGGGCTCTTAAGGAAACACATTCAGCAAAACTTTCATATGGCTTTAATCTGTTTTCCCTGAAATGACTTATCTACATGTATGGTAGTTTTCTCATCTAATCTGCTTTCCACCAAAGTCACACACCAAGACCTTTGACAACTGTAAACATGTAGAAAATGACTCTGAAGCTAGTGTTGGCTACAATTCCCCTGATACGATCTTGTCATTTCTATGTAAACAAGGAGCAAACGTTTTGCCTGTTTTTTGGCGTTTTTCTTTTTTTAGTAGAAATGGAAAAATCTGCTTTTTAACCACAATGATGGAAAATTGTCAGCTCTGAGTTGGCTGTTTTTATCTACCATAATTACCCTCAGACAAGCCAGGCATTCAGTAGGTCTTTAAACACATTTCATGTGTTAGATATCTGAGGGTGCTATTTGGACCTATCTGTCAGTCCTCATTTCACAACAGGCCTTCATAGTGTAGCTCCCCCTCAGCTCAAATCAGTGCTCTCAATCAACAGCTTCCAGATCCATGAGGAGACACGCATTCAGCGTTTCTGTTAGCGTGTGCATGACTAAATGTGCCATATGATTCAAAGGGTAGAGTTAATGTGCTTTTTGTATATTTATATGGAGCAATGAGGGTTCAGGTCTTCATTACTAAAATGGTTGTTTAAGAACAGAATTACAAGCTGTCGTTATAAATGTCTGATGCTGATCAAACGTATTTACACTAATGTGGTTGCAAGCCTCAGACAATTTTAAGTTCTCAAGTTCTGATAAACTTCTAAAGGCTAAATGTTTTCATGATGGGTGCTAAACCTTCTCAGTAGATTCTAATGAAACCTTTTAAAGTTTAGTAATGTTGAGTAAACAGTTTGATGTTCTTGCTGAAAGTTAAAAGAAGGGATGACTAACAATGCTATTCTGAGCTAACCTGTTAGCTTAGCATAGCATAAAAAACAAGAAACTGAGTTTTTCTGTAGAGTTCTTGCAGTTTCCATTATTTAGTTTAATATCTATTTGATTGACTTAATTAGATAGAGCTTCAGAGGTGCTGGTATGTGCGTTTTGATACCTTTAGGCAGACCCAAAAACACCCATCAGAGTTTATGCTAAGCTATTTCTGTGTCGCAGATCTTATACTTTTGTATATAAACTTGCATTTTCTTTTAGCTTCCTGGCAGGTATTCTATACATAGCCAACGTTTCTGTACTAACCTATGTATAGAATACCTGCCAGGAAGTTAAAAGAAAATGCAAGTTTATATACAAAAGTATAAGATCTGCGACACAGAAATAGCTTAGTTCAGCTTGAGCATTATTCAAGCTAACTGAATGAAGAGTGAGGTGGACAGTCTTTGAAAGGTGTACCAGGTGAGCATTTTTATGTACTTTGTTAGCCCTTTTTGTGTCTACACTTAGCCAACGTTTCTGTACTAACCTAAGTGTAGACACAAAAAGGGTTAACAAAGTACATAAAAATGCTCACCTGGTACACCTTTCAAAGACTGTCCACCTCACTCTTCATTCAGTTAGCTTGAATAATGCTCAAACTGAACTAAGGTCTTTCTGTGTCTCAGATCTCATACTTTTGTACAAAAACATACCTTTCTGAATCTATAGTAAGTATTGCTACATGCAATGTACCACAAGCAATACAAGTGGTCTGCAGTCATAATGTTGTATGATGACTATCCTTAATAGTCACCACCTTACTGGAAAGGAGACAATGAGCCAATTTTCAGCGAGCAGGAGGAAGATATATGGTCAGCAAATGCATCCATTTATATGTGTTAAATTGTCATTGTCACTGTATAATATTTTAATATTACAACATATTTATTGAATATAATATAAAATGAAGCAAACTTCATAAAGAGTTGAACTATACTTTTGGTCAACCAAAGATGTCACAGCCACCAATATTAGGAGAGCAGTTGTTTTCTAATTTATTATATCAAATTTATAACTGCAAACTCATTTTCTAGTAAGTGCGCAGATTTGCAAATATGGAATTTAAAAAAAAAAAAAACTAAAATTTTTATATAGCTTTGGATTAAATGATGTCGTATGTATTAATAAATAATGTTGTCATAAGCTCAGTTAATGTCATCTTTGGCATGTTTTATGTATCAGGGTACTTGCAAGAGAGTATTGGAGCAGCTTAAAAAATATTTTGCAAGATTTTTCTTCCAAGAATTACATGATTATGCTGACAGCTGCTATTTATCTTGGCTGTAAGTGAAAACAGTGAAAAAAGGTAGCCATCAAATTGAATCCAAAATCTGTTTAAGGGAATATGGCAGGACGGAAGATCCTGACATCAACACTTTATGATTTCTAGACACAGAATATTACCTAAATCTGTCTTAACCTTAACCCTTGTATGGTGTTCGGGTCTGTGAGACCCGTGTTCAGTTTTTTTCAAAAGAAAAATTAAACAATTAATTATTTTTTCACGTGTAAATGTGTTGTGTCTTTCCACTCACTCCACTTGATTATAACTGATTTATTTATAACATTTTATATAAAAGAAAAACGAGAAGCACATTAATTCATAAATGTGATCTAACAAAGGTAAAGGGAAAAAATTAACCATGTTTGCTGTTCATATGTCTTGTAATTGGGATGAAGTAAACATCTGTTGAGTAATTTAACATAAAATTGTTTGATAGTGTTAATTTGGAAAGCCAAAACTCTAGCGGGTCCACCAGACCCATGAACACTGGCTGAGTAACAAAAATACGAACACCACACAAGGGTTAAGTGAAACCCTGATTCAAGGCTTGCGGGTAAGACACAGAAAAATACTAACATTTCATGCTCTTGCAGAACTAAATTAGTAACACTCTATAACCACCATCAAAAAAGTCTTTGTGTTATGAGGATGTGCAGTTATGACGCTTTTTATTTTATCCTCTTATTGCTCTTCTTCCAAAGCTTCCTGCCACAGAATGTTTCCTTTTTTATGATTTTAATGCTGTTTTGGGAATTAAGAAATATTGCTGCTAATATTTTTTTATTATTGTTGTTTTAAGTGTTATACATTAGTCTTGTTATGATCCTTGCTCATCTGTGAAAGATACATAACAACTAGCCACCAGAAATGCCAAAAGAATGCTTTTTAGCTTACTTTAAAAAAGTAAAGCTGTTATGGAACGGCTGTGTGCAGGCAGGAAAAGGACCCAAAGTGCAGACTCCGGAGACAAATGTGACCTTAAACAGCTTTAATGCTGAACTCAAAAGGGTAACAAGGCTGGTGAATGGACAGGTGAACAAGGTCCCGACTGGCGTGTGAAAGGAGAGGAGGTCCATAGCAGCGTAGAGGCAGGTGGAGAGTGTGTGTCTTGCTGAAGCAGCGATGGGGAAGATTTAGTGAGTGAGAGAGCAAGCTCACCAGCACTGACTTGCTCTCTCCAACTTAGTGTCCTTAGCAAACTGAGTAAGCTGAGGGTTATGCCTAATGATGGCATCTACTGTACTTAGCCCGACTGCCATAGTCCGTAAATCCTGTGACTGGGCAATGCGGTTGAGCAGACTCACCATCCGCATTATCTCGGCGTTGAACTCCGAGGAAAAAGAGTCTGTGGGGTCCATGTTCTGGTCGCGATCTTCTGTTATGTGAAGGTTGTGTGCAGGCAGGAAAAGGACACAAAGTGCAGACTCCAGAGACAAACGTGAACTCAAAAGGGTAACAAAACTGAGACTACAAAACACACTTACACAGACCGAACACACAGCAAGATAAGGGTAGATCACAACATAGACACAGAGAAACACAGGGCTTAAATACACAGAGGGAGCAATCAGGGAATGGGTAACAGGAGGGAAACACAGCTGGGGCAAATCAGGCCTAACGAAACAGGGGAAGCAAAACCAGATACATTAACATCAGACATGGGTCGTGTCCAAATTCCTGAGGCCGCATTTGTAGACCTATTACGTCACAGCGACGCGCCGAAGGCTGTCCAAATTCGTAGACTCCTCCGAATGTAGCCAACAAATGCGTCCTCCTTTTCCCCGAATTTTAAGGATGGGTCGGGTGTGTCCTTCGTGGCCTACCATATCCCAGAATTCATAGCGCGGCCCAGCCAAACTCCAGTTTCCAACAATGGCGGCCGCTACTAAGTTTTAAAATTACTCATACTAATCTTTCTGGGTCACAAAATAAACTTTTAACATTTTTTCAGGCGAGGAAGTAGCTGTGTAAACATCAAATATCTGCTCGGTTTATCAAGATATCGCATATTTGCAAAAGTGCTTCGACGTTTTCGGAGGTGTCTGCTACCCACCAGCTCGATAGCTAGCCGGGAGCTCGAGGGTTACTGATGCGGCCGAGAACGGCACAACTCCCGGCACATCATTTTCAGATCACCGCGGACTTTCGCTGCTCGGGTTAAACGTAATATATAAGTCACTTAGACAACCTAAAAATGTTATTGTTGGGCTTTTTTCAGTGTTTTGTTTGTTTGTGAGTAAATCGGTTTGGCTGAGATTAAAGTTATTAGATAAGATTAGATAAAATAAAACTTTATTAATCCCCTGGGTGGGTTCCTCCTTGGTCTTTACACAGCTGACTAAACGTCAAACAGAAAACTGATTAAACAGAAGTATGAGACAGTCGAGAATTTACGCCAGTGTCCTGTTATATTTTAGATAGCAAGGAGCAGACGGCTGAGTTTATTAAACTCCACCGAGACAGCGGTGACGCTAATCAGAAGGCTAGACCGTCCAATTTCACGGCCGTTTACTTCCGGCCTACCCGACCTTCTGAGGACCCGGCCCACGTAGACCGCGAAGGCCGGGTCCTCAGGAGGATGCAGCCCATGAATTTGGACACGACCATGGACCTTCAAAATAAAGCAGGAAACAACACAGACTGAACTAAAGACACAGACTCACACGCAGGGACTGCAACAGAGGAAACCGAGACGTAAACCATAAGACAGAACACAGACAAAGAAACCAAAGACTAGAAATGATAACTAATATAATAAACTCAAACATGCTACACCTTGTGACAGAAATGTTACCTGTCAGTTCAATCAAGCGTACTAACAGAGAATCTCACGTACTGTAATGTCAGCTGCAACAAAATATGTCTGTCTTCACATAATCTCATAATGATTTCTCACCGTGTGCTTGAAACTCATATTTGCACTTGTTTTAAAAACATGAGGAAAAAATGCAAACCACAAGCCATGACTAATCCTGCTTACCAGACCCTATCCTAATTGAAAAATAACTGCGATGTTAAAGCCAAGATTTTCCACTGTCATGAACAAAACACAAAGTAAGGTTATTGCTGTTGTTGTTTTCAGGCATTGTTTTTGAATTGTCTCCATTATTAAGCTCAGGTTGAAGATGAGGAGTTTCCATGTCCAATTAGGCAGACTAGACTAGTACTTTTATATTTCTTACCTTCAGAAAGCTTTCATTTACATCTTTCATATTACATGTCAACGTACACACACAGGGCGAATGAGAATTGACATACACCCTGATGCATTTTTATCCCATGCAGGCTAACTCATTTGAGGACCAGAGGTGCGTGGGTTCTTCTAAAGACAGTTCAGAGTTTTTCTTTTTTCCCAAAGAAATAATACAGAACAGGAGCAAAGACATGCATCGCATTAAAGAAACCATAAAATGAAATTAATCCTGCTGGGAAAAGTTCTTTTACATCTGCTGTTAGTGTGGCGTATATTTCCCAGCATGGGAAAAATTCACAGTGTACAAAAATGCAAAATTTAAACGGTCACACCGTCAACTTTTATAGTGACATGCATGAAATAGTTTCTCTTTGTCCTATGAAGCTATGCAAATCTCATCACCTCCCGCACAGCATGCCCCCACAACAAAGCGTATGGATAGACTTTAAAGTTCCATTTGCAGTCTTTTTTGTAACATTTATGCATCCAAAAGATGGAGGTCTTTCTTGTTTTGATATTAAATAGATTTGTGAATTAAAAATGAGAAGAAGTTGATTGTTACGTTTTAGTATTAAAGTCCGTTCAGATACTTTTGTCTGACTCTTTCTTTACAAAATCCTTGAAAGCAATTGCTAACAAACAGAAAATGACTCAGAAGAAGTTGCAATTTTTGTAATAAGTACAGAGGAAAGCAACGAAAACTGTTTCCATCGTTAGGAAGCAGTTATGCCATTTATGATGCACTGAATTTACCAAAATCAGTCACTTGTTAAGGGGTTTGTCAGCAGAAACACAACAGTAATGCTTCATGACATTTACAGCTAAATTTTTGGCAAGTGAATCTTTGCATGCATGCCCCTGATTGTGACATTTGTTGTGTTCCTACAAACACAATTTAAGAGAAGGAACATTTCATGCAGTGCTAAATGACCAAAGGTAAAAAGACCTGATAATAATGGTGTTACAGTATTGCCTACTGTAATACATGGTTCAGTGTGTAACCTCTAGTTGATTTCTCTGACTCGTCACAGTTTTCACAATAAATACTACGTTACCATGTATGTTGCTTATTATAACATATTTAAATTTAACATTACATTTGAGCTTTTGTTATACTTTATTCTGCTCCATAAAATGTCCAATAGTTTGATAACAACAATGGTTATTTTAAAATAAACCCATTGTCTCTATATGAGGTCATACTTTTGGTTCAAAGATAATGCATAGTTTCAAATTCAAATTCAAATTCAAATTTTTATTTGTCACGTACACAGTCATACACAGTACGATATGTAGTGAAATGCTTGGACAACTGCTCGTGACCTAAAGAAAACAAAAAAGGAAAAGGCTATGAATAAGAAAGGAAATAAATATGAAAAATTAAAAAGGGTAAATTTAACTAGGAAGGAATAAAATAGTTTTTATACTTATCGAGTCCAAACAATCTCAAATAGCTAAGAGAACTTTAAATAAATACATCGCAAACAAGATCTCCAGTCTCAGGAGGTTAAAATTAGAATGGCATTAGGGAAAATGTGTTTTTCTTCCATGCTAATGAGAAGCTAGATACCACTCGCATATCAATTTGATACTACAGCCACAAGCTATAGGGCTTAGTACAACAAATACTGCAGATGCAGGAGAAATACTCTAAATTTAGCGGAGGAAATACCAAATAAATGGATTATCTCCCAGAAAGAAAACAAATATGTATATGTTCTCTCTGGGATGTCTATGGCCATACGAGACACAAGAGGCAGTTTTTAAAAGAAGTATTTTTTGTCATTGGGGATATCAGATCAGACTCTTTTTTTTCTTCCATACAAATCTTATTCTCATGATTTTACTCTGCACTCTGACGAAATTAATAAAAAAAAACCCTGATTCATATCTACATATGCCTTTTTCTAATAACAAGGACCGAAGAGCTTTGTACGAGTTGAAAGGAATCTTTCAGCTTGATAAAAAGAAAGTCAAGACAACTTAATTAATCACTGTTGGCTTTACTCTGGAGGCATAGTGTAATTGAAAGTGTCCTAGATTCACAGTTGTCTGCTAATGCAAGTTTGAAAGAGGGCTAGAAAGCCCTGTTATAGAACCAAATCTAAGGCTCAGCAACACATACTGATGTTCCAAGGTTACGTCTTAACTTCTGGAAGAAAGGTAAATTCTCTGTAATGACTACGCCATTATTGAGCATATGGTGAGCCATTCATCTCTGTCCATTATCCAGGGAGGAGTTTGCCACTAACGGCACCAGAGATACCGCTGCTGAAGGACAGATGTTATCTTTCAGTAGCTATGCTGTCTTTAAGTGACAATAATACTATCATTGGTCTTTTTAGTTATTTGGAAAATATTGCTATTTATATATATGCTATTTAAAAAAACAAAACAAAAGAAAAAATCTGACCCATTCATCAACAGCAAACCCACAGTGAATTTTTATAGAGTTAAATACTTATATACTTATGACCTTATATATTTATATGGGAGACTGAATTTACATCATTATTTAAAGGAGACTATTTGTTATTTCTAAGTCATTATTCTTTCTCAAGAGTTGCCCAGAATTCCAGTTTTTGAGGAAACATTTTACATTCGTGATGACATACATGGTGCAACAAGTGCTGCTTAAATAGACAAACCTGCTCAGATTGAGCACCTAATTGTGCAGTTGTACCATGTTAACATATCTATAGATCTGTATAGATCTGTGGATCTTCAGGGAGGAGGTGGATGATGAAACCGAACGAGGGAGTGAATATTTGGTGTGGGATATTCAGTCTGATCCAAATCGAATTCTGGGGTCCTCGTGTGTGAATATGTAAAATAAAAAGTAGAAAGCAAAGGTGAAAACATGTGATCACAGGTCTCTGTGCCCCAAAGACATCTGACACCTTACTTATGTCAGCTTAAAGCTGTCATCCGTGACACACGGGGTCTTCAGTAGCAGTTGCAGTGTTAACGGGTGATGTGTTTTCTGCCCTCGCTTGTATGGATGCACTTAGCTTTTGCATTTTATTCTGTGCTAACAGGAAACATCTTGAAACGCAGTACTTTTTCATTGCATGTTTTAAAGTGATGACAGTCTGAGGAGGCAGGTTTTTGAAGCTTGTGGTTTTTTCTGTCGGCTTGAAAGAGTTAGCGTTGCTATGTGTCTTCACAGTATGCTTAGCGGTGGCCCGTTTCACAGAAATAAATTGAAAAGGAAAATAACGTGAGAAATATTTCAGAGAGAAGAATATGTAAGTTTTAAATCACATCAAGACTTTGGGGTTTCTAATTGCCAGTCATCCAACCAACAGCAAAGTGATTATTATCACTCAAGAACTCATCCCCAAGACAATATTTTTTCCAGGAAATATCCCTGTCTTTCCTTTTCTTTTCATTTAATGTTACACAATCTGTATGCCACTGCTATATCCATGCCATTTTAAATATCCCCCCCCCCCCCCCTTTAGTTCTTCTTGTATATTCTTGTGCACAATTTTGACACTTAAGTTGTTTTCTTCTTCTAACCTAAACCCACTCAGAGTTTTTCTTGGCTTCAGTTTTGCCCCTTTTGACCCAACCTCTACTCAGTTATTGTGTCTTAAATGCTACCATCTCTGCGATAGAGATTAAATTTAACTCCCGCTGCTGGCTCTCTGCTAGCGTAACTAAACTCACACAGGGAGGAAAAAATAAAGGAATGAGAGTGTTGAGACGAATGAGAACTATGAGTGATAAGAGCCACGAGGTAAACAGAAGTAAATGCAACTCATTATCTCCTTCTCTTGTCCCCCATTTTTGTTTTAATCACTTGAGCGGATGGGGGAGAGCAGACACTCCCCAACTAACTGCCCATTGGCCTACAGGCATTTAGAGGAGATTTTAACAGTTGTAGAGGGAGGGAGAGAGCGCTGGCAGTGCAGAGATCCTTGATTCGTTGGCCCTGGCCTGTCAGCAGGTGGTAGAGAGAGAGTTGCTGAGTGACATTCGGTCCGTCAGAGAAAAGTCAGAAAGAAGAAAGGTAGAAAGGAGAGAAAGTTAACAAAGCTCCCCCCAAGGGTAAGACATATTCATATTCTTTTCATTTTTAAGTGCCATTTCTAACTTAGATACGTTAACTATATGCTCCTTTTCTTTTTTGGAGGATTCAAATATTGCTTCACTCTTGCTTAGGATATTTTTATTTGTGCATTTCTTTTTGTCTGTTCTACCTTCCTTTAGCCTTTCCCTTATTTTTAGAACCCTGTTTACCTCTTTTTTACTCAGAAGGTTTGAGGGGCAATAATGAGACATGACAGCAAATGAGCTAAAGTGAGACCCAGAATTTATCAAGTGTCCCAGGACTGAAGCTGTTCTTGCGTTAGTCTGGGCTTGCTTTGCAGGACTTGGTTTAAGAGAAGGTTTTGTAAAACTTGGTAAGCGATACAGACTGATTTATGATGATATTTGACACGATCAACAACTTCCTGTGAGCATTTCATGCTTAATTTGCATAATCAAAGCATACTTAGTGTATTTCATTGAAATATGAAGAACATGCGTTCAGGTAAACATTTATAAATTAAAAAAAATAAATAGACAGATCGTCGTAACGTAGTATAAATGTGATCAGTGTGATTATTTTCCCATCAGAGTAACTGTGACAGCCTCAGTTTTTCTAACGGTGTATTAAAAATATTAATTTCATATCATGAATATGATTGTTGTCATGACAATCCCGTGCTGTTTGACAATGAAGCTGCCATCATAGATTTTCCTCTATGATAATAACAAAAATTATTAGTATTCAATTATGTGCTGAGGTGAGAAATGTTCTCGCAGGACTGTTGATCCAGTAGATTTACCTTTAATGCTACTGTACTGGCACCGCGAATTCACAGAAGCCCTCGCAAAATGAGCTACAGATGTGGGCCTTGAGCCATGCAAAATGATAGAGAGAGAGAGAGACCCACAACCCTGAGTGGGTGGCTTATAAAATGTGTTCACATTGCATAATGTTACTGCTTTCATGGAAACATCAGTCATTTTATTTACTCAAACCGCCTGAAAATGACCTTACTGCAAAGCTACTGAAAACACTTTTATTTTTAGAAAAGCTAATCTATGTCAGGTATTTAGCTGCTTTATTATTGCCTTTTCACTGGGTTCTTCTGTCAGCCCACTGAGGGGAATTAAGTCTCTGCGGTTCTGATGAAGCGAGGTCCTTATCGAGGTCTCCTTGTGGTCTATGTATCAGTAGGAGACAGACAGAATCGTGAAGATATGAGCTCTGCTCTCAGACGATAATTGCTTTCAGCTTTGTTTTATTCATTTTCGTTTCCATGTTCTGTCTGCGAGTTGCCATGTGTGAAAGGAAGAGAAGAAGGGAGAGGAACGTCTAGAAGTTTGCAACCACACATGAGGCACGACCTTACCTCTTCTCATCCTCCGGCTTGTCGGTTTGTTCCATAGAGATTAGTCAAAAGTTGAAATCCGGTGAAACAGTCAGCCTTTTGTCTGATATTTAATGGCTCTCTAGAGAGGATAGGGCAAATGTGCAAAGACTGACCGGGTCTTATTCTACTTCACGTTTCTCTCTCGGAGTCTGTATTCCCGATACAAGCTTTCCTCTGCAGCTGTTTGTTTTTCTTTTTATGTGCAGTTGCCTTTTCTCCTCTTTCTCTGTATTCTTGTGGCCGATTGTTTAACACGGTGAGGTTTCAAAGGCTTTGACAGAGAAACACACAAATGCACAATCATCCCTCACAGCTTGTCAAGCAGCCTTTAGTGAAAGGTGTCTGCCAGTCCAGACAGTCTTGTCTCAGGTCGAATACATTTCTCTTGTTACCGTTGGAGGGCTCCTCCACTGCTTCTGGAGGCCATAAATACCAAGTTTCATAAACAGGACACAGATGGGCAGAGTGAACAAATATTATATCAGCAAACACTACTAACACAGCGTTGCTTTCAAAGGAAAGTCATTGTCAGGAAGGACTGTATTTACGAACACTCTGAATTAGGTTTGTGTTGGCTTGAAAGCCATAATGAAATGCCGAATGACCCATGTGGAAAGCCCATCGGTTTCCCTGCTTTATCCTGCAGTCTAGAGTCATTACTGGCAGTCAGCTGAATTATGTTTCCAAATCAACTGGACGCCAAAGCCAGAAAGCTCACTTTTACAATAATCGAAAATATATCATGGTTTATGTCATGGCAGATATTGAATTCTACACCTTTATTTAGATCCCATCTGTTTCATTCATTGATATTTAATCTTGCCTGTCAGTTTACTTTTAATCACCCCCTCTTCCACTTGTCCATTAGTGGAGTGAATGATTGGTACCTAATAAATCATAACGGCGTATTTGTTCTATACTGTCCTTCACATTTATACATTCATATGCCAATTATCCATCATCCATCTTCTATTTCTCTCACAGACTGTAAATTAAGATGGGATTAGTCACTCTGATGTCAACCAGCAGTACTGAAACATCTACATTAGTGTTTTGGCTTCCTCATTGTTGCCTTTTGGAGCCAAAAGTAACCATATTTGGATGACAGGGAGTTGTTATGTGACTTTAATAAGGTAGGTGAGTTAATAAAATACTTGAATTTCAAACAGCAAAACTGGAACCCACAGTCTGCACTACAAAGCGTACAAAAAATTTCCTATGCTACAAAATGGACAGCAGTTCGGTAAGTTGAATTAGGAAGGTGAGGCCTCGCGGACAGTACCTTTCAATCAAAACACATCACTAGCTTTATGGAAAGTCCAACAGGATGAGTTGCAAAGAAAAAAAAGGTAAAATTAGCTATAGATAACATTTTGTAACAGGCTTTAAACCTGCCTGTGTTTCAGAGCTGAAAGTGCATCAATGTGCACGCTTACAAAGAAGGTCTGGAAAATGAAAAATATGAAAACACTGAACAAACTAATGTTTTCACTTATAATTACAGTACCATCTGGAAATTCCAGTCTTTTTAAAATAGACTAGCTCCTGATATTTTAGGTTTTTTGTGGTCCAACTGTTCAGATTTGCTCAAACCAGCATGAAAGTTGAATCAAAATAGCAATATTTTCATTTATGACACTGAGAATTTGATGTTAAACGGACTATACATGTTTTATGGTGCAATACTGTGAAACCCTAGATTACAAATTATATAACTTTCAAAACTTGACACAATTACTCTTCGCAGTGTGATTTGTTTTATTAGTGTGTGCTCAAATACGAGACTTACACAGAACTGCTTTAACTTTTTAAATACATAATTCAACTAACCAGTCCTCAGACCTTTTTTGAAGCAGCTATCTCAAATTACAGATCGAAATTTAACATTACAATCAGAAAGACCTGTGAAAATTTCAGGGTTCTATCTTTAATACTTTTTGAGTGATTCATGTTCAAACATGACCTCAGATGTCAATGAAAAAAAAAGAAAAGAAAAGAAAAAGAAAGAAGGTGGGTAGATGAGACTTAGGACAAAAATAAATACAAATACTACAAAAACAGTGTAACATATGAAACTAAAATTTCACAGCAAGCAATATACTGCATGTGTCCAAACTTTGAGCAGTAACATTTTTTGTGCAAAATGGTCAAGCAGTGTTGGAACCAACACTTTTCAAAGAACTGCAGTTTTGTCACACTGTAGCACTGGCTCCGTTTTGTTTTTTTTTTTTAGCCCAACTGGTGTCCATCCATCCATCCATCCATCCATCCATCCATCCATTCAAATGTAACTGCCCCACTTCCCTCTTTATCCCATTTCCTTTCTCCATTAATTCCTCCATCTGTCTGTCTTTCCAACATGAGGACAGTCTCAGCAGTCAGACACGACCCTGTGCTATGCTTGGAAAGTCACACTGCAATCTCCTCCAAGAGAAATAAGAAAAGGCCTTGAAAAAGGCAAGCATCAAATAAAACCTTGACAGGGAGCTATAAACATGCTTGTTAAGCATCTCTGTGAGCCCGTGCTCAGTGCTATTACACACCATACTATACCATCTGTAATGTGGCTAACTGCTAGAGTGTCAGTGATTCCAACACACAACTCTCCATCACTTCTTCTCTTACCTATTCACTCTCCCTCACCCACTGATCCATCTGATTCTCGATCCTGTTTTCCGCTCTCCATACCCCTCACTTTATTTCCATTTTCCTGTCTTAAGACCTTAATCTCAGTTTTACAAGCCTAAGATTTGGCCATTGACAAAAGACCTTCTAAGGTCTAGTTTTTCACCACAGCATAGGGTAAAAGACACAGCATGTCTGTGATGTCATAGCTTGGATTGTTTGCACAGGCACCGGTCTCTGACCTCAAGCCTTTGACCAGCAGTAGTTAAATACACAGCTAAAATAACCAAGCTGGATATACTGAGTTTGAACTGGTCATGATAATTACACGTGCATTTGCCTCCCTAAAAAAAGCACTGGGAATTCTGAATCACAAACCTACTTGAGTTGTGTGCATTCATTTGAGCTAGAACTCATATTCCAGCACTTAACTCAAAATAAAATGTGTTGACTCGATGAAGAGAAGCTTTCCACTTTAGAGTTTGAAAATATGTCACGTATAACAGCATGTAACTCAACTGTAACTCAAAATGTCAGATATTGTCATATTCTCAGTTTCCTAGGATCCCTGCTTAGATTATATGTTAATCTGATAATGGTGTCATCGTGGTATTGGCAGGTTTTTAGTTCTGCTTGTTGACAACTTAATATTCTGGCCAATGCTCTCTCTCAATGTCTAATGGGATTTTAAGTATTAGTTTCTCTGTCTGCACATTATTTTTTAACTTTTCCAGCTGTTTTAGTCTTTGATGCTCAAAGAGAAAATGTTTTGATAGATTTCCAAGTCATTCATTGTTTCCACTTCAAAATTTCACATTTTGAGCAAACACAGGAATAAATCTCAAAATAAGAGAGCTGTTTTTGCCCAGTTCTTAGAGTTTATAATTTATAGTAAAGTTGAGCTAAAACACTGAAATAAAACTGAATAATAGTTATTTTTGTATATCGTGACATGCCGGAAAAGCCTGAGAAATATTTGCTGGTTTTATTTGTGCAGTAGTATATTTGGTCCTGTATTGGACCCAGTGGAGCCACTCAGTTTACATGAATAGTATAGGCCTGTGAGACTGAAGCCATGTATACACTCTGAAAGCTGCTGTTTCAGCTCCTCCCCCTTTAAGCAAACCTGATTGGCTGCCCCTCATAAGCAGAGGGTGGGGTTGCTGTGCTCACAACCAGAGCTGTATGTCTGACCATAGTAAGGAAATTTTGGTTCATATGGATTATTTGCACATACGCTGACCTCAGTAATTAAAACTTTATTTTGCATTTATCAAGCATGACACTGTTTCTCCTTCTTTCTTCTTCACTTGATTAGAGGTTTTGTGTTTCCATAGACCACATGAGCTCAGCACAGTTAGCTCATGTGTTCCTTCAAGCCACCTTTTAAACTTTTGTACCATAAGGTTTAATTCAAACCAAAGTCCGGCAAAAGGGCTATTGAAGCTTAAGCAGGATTTCTATTTTGAAAGCATGTAATTTAGCTTCCCGGGGAAGCCGCTGCAAGGTTTTAAGTTCACATGACATCACTGTCATTAGACACAATGACATCATCACCGAGGACAAGCTTCTGCATTCGCTGAAGCTTTGAAATGCCTGACTGAGCACAATTTATGGTTTGCGATCTCTGCCAAAGTGATGACTATTCACTTTCTACTGCCACACTGTGGAATGAGAGCTCCATTACGACACACACAGGGTGACACAATGGCTCAGGTTTCTTGTGATTAAATATACAGTAGTCTGCCCCAGTGAATCTAATGTAACTTATGTATTTCTGTCCTCAGCTCTGTATAAGACACTGTTGAAGGTACAAATCTGTGCCTTTGTCAGCCACGAGACACAGGTTCAGTCAGGCGCAACAACAGACGCCTACAGTTTCAGGGGTTTGTTACACACAGTTATTGCCAAAGATACAGTCTGTACAAAATGTATAGTCCAGCACTAAAAAACAGATGGGATATTTCATCTCCATATGCTTTTGCTCATGCCAATGTGAGAGTCCTCGAAGTAAATTTGATGTACCTCACACTGAGCTGTGAGGTGTTTAACGTTATTGTCTTTGATTTCAAACACAGACTAGCAGGCAACTGTCTGGAGGGCCCAAGACTCCTAGGCCCCCCAGTATGAGATATAATTTCTGTTTGACTAACCACACACGCACGAATTCTGCTTTAAAAACTGGTTTTAAGAGATTTGGTGTTTAAGTTGGATTTTTCTCTTATGTTCTAAAATAATGTTCTGTTCAAAAAAGTACATCCTTTTTCAATTACAAGGTTTTACATGTCAGTTCATTATAAAATCAAGCCAAAATACAGAAGCAGCATATGAAAAATTAAGTCCACACTTTCTGCTTAACAATATGAACTCAGAACACAATCCGTCCACCTATAAGCTGTACTCTTTTCATAAGAAGACTTTTTTGTACACGTATAATTCAGAAGGGAGTACCCCCAGACACATGAAGAAAAACTGTCTGCCATGTTTCCATGGGCTTCCTCACACTCCTGGGATCTTCAGACCATAGAACACACACGTCGAGTCCATATCCAGTCATTGTTAGACTATGTGCAACCTCTGCTAACAGAGTCCATGTCAGTTCTTTAAGACACTTCATGACATTTTCCAAATCTTGCCGGGCCAAAGGCAACAAATTCTAATGGTAAAAAGATATATTCAGAGGGAGTTTTGAAACTGAAGATCTAGTAACAATTTTACAGCTGGTCCTTATCCAGTGATTGTGTATAGGGAAAATGGTTATGGGGTAACTGTGTGTCACAAGATGAACGAAGTAGGTGGAGTAACAAAGTATGACAGCTTAACCAAACTTGCCAGCAACAAACTCTCAGACTGAAAGTGAACAAGTTCCCGAATGTTGATTTTATTTTTGCATGTCAGAGCTGTTTTATATGTTGAAACATAAAAAATAAGTGACCTCAGTTGCACAAATACACTGTTAGAAAAAACAAATCCTAAAAAAACGGTAATATTCCGGCTGCTGGGCGCCAAAATACTACCGTAAAATAACAGAAAATAACTTTCTCATGAAAATACAGTTATTTTCAGTAATGAAAATACAGTTTGTTGTGTGTGCTAATTTTACATGGGATTCTGCCTTTTCCAAGTGCTGGTCAATGAATGTGGCAATATGAATCATAATACGTAAATGTACAGAAATATACAGTTAACAGTTGGTTTAAATAATAATGGATTGCCCTGGGACAGACTGACAGAGGCAAGGCTGCCATATCGCACCATCGGCCATCACCAGTAGGTGAAGAGTCTTGACCACGGACACAATACCAAGAGTGTCGAAGCTGGGGCTCGAACCGGCAACCTTCTGATCACAAGGCGAACTGCCAACTCTTGAGCCACGATGGCCCTAAATGGCAATGATAATAATACTTATGTGATGTAACACAAGCTTATAGGAATCATGTTATATACTTTTCCATAGCATTACATTTGAATTCAACAGTTCAATCTTTCAAATAACGGACAGATATTTGTGAGATCATGATTTGTGAATGTATTTTAACAATCTAAATATGCATATGTACAGACAGATACATTTAATAATCATGACAATTATGTTTTATTACATTACAGTGATTTAACATTAATTTACATTTGAAATGTCTATCACAGTCTATTTACGTAACTTTAGAAGAACAGAACAAAACTGTAAAATGCACAGTAAAATACTTTTATATTAGGATTTTTTCCTACAGTGCTGCCATACCCGCGACCTTGTGGTTGTTAGTTCACATTCATTGGCCGATGCTTAGCGTCATGTTATTATGTGTCCCAACATCCAATGGCATGTCACATTGTTTTCATGGCCACACCCCAGGTGCAGAGGCCTATTTCTGTTCAGGAATGTGGTGAATACTTTGAGATTTATATTAATTGCAATTCCTACCTCTACATTTATTATTTAAAATATATAATTAGCACAGCATGGCCGTGCAATGTTTTATATGTTTTTTTTTAGTTTTTATTCCTATTAATTATATTTTCACTTGTTACCTCTGAATTATTGAATCAGATCTAGATGACATGAAATTTTTAGCAAAATTATAATTCAAATACTCATTTAATTATTGATTATTCTCATTAATTTTCGATCATTTTATATATTTTTCCATAGTATTACATTTAATAATAATAATGGATTGGATTTATATAGCGCTTTTCAAGGCACCCAAAGCGCTTTACATTTGAATTTAACAGATCATTCTCTCACATAACAGACAAATATTTGTGAAATTATGATACATTTCTGAATGTATTTTTACAATCTAAATATGCATGTGTACTAAAAAATATATTTAAAAAACAAGTAAATTGTGTTTTACTATATTTACAGTGATGTTATGTTATTTTACCTTTGACATGTAAAATCACAGTCTACTTATGTAAATTTAATGATATTCTAGAAAGACAGTACAAAACTGTAAAATATACAGTAAGATACTTTGACATTACTATTTTTTGGAACAGTGTACCACTAGCAATGACCGCTAGACCCCTGTGGAGGGCCCTGTGCCTGCTGGCCCTACTCTGCACATGGTCACGCACAAGTTCTGCTGACACCCAGCCAGACCCCTCAGCTGCAGAGCAGGAAGTCACCTTGAGCCACATCTATAAAATTGACATCCCGGGGAGCACCAGCTGCAACCTACAACACATATCAACACAGGATGAAACAGGTCATAAGAAAGATATAACTGAGAGATTAAGAGTGAAGAGCAACAGATAGGTGTAGCAGCATGAACTTAACAAAGATATCCATTTTGCAGGTCTGCAGATGGAGACCACAAAAAATGGAAACAATGACATTATCTTCAGACACAACATCAAGCTGCAGTCACCCAGATGTGACTGCGAGGAGTCGGAAAGCTTTAAGTCTTTGCTTTACAGAGTCAATGGACTCGAAGAAGAAGTCAACTACCTTAAGACCCAGTGTGCACAGGGATGCTGTGGTGCTGCAGGTAGGCCATGACATGACATGATAGACTAGGCTGCTGGGGACTTTCCATGATGAACTGAACGTTTCTTCTTCACTCACTTCTTTTCACTCCCGCTGTGTTGGCGTATCTCTTTATTAAGGCGTGGACAAAAGCTGTAGTGGCCATGGTACCTACCAACACGACACCTGCAGCTGCCTCTGTAACGTAGGATGGGAAGGCCCCGACTGTTCTGAATCCTCCTGCCCAGATGAGTGCAACGACAATGGCAGATGCGTAGATGGCCGGTGCGTCTGCCATGAGGGCTACACCGGAGAAGACTGCAGTGAGCTGACATGTCCAGACAACTGCAATGACAATGGCCAATGCGTGGATGGCCAGTGCGTGTGCTATGAGGGCTACACCGGAGAAGACTGCAGCGAACTGACCTGTCCAAACAACTGCAATGACAAGGGCCAGTGTGTAGACGGGAAATGTGTGTGCTTCTCACACTTCGCTGGTGAGGATTGCAGCAACCAGAAGTGTCCCAATGACTGCACAGATAATGGCCAGTGTGTGAACGGCAAGTGCATCTGTGATGACGGCTTTTACGGGGAGGACTGTTCGTTAGGTAAGCTTAACATGATTTCTGTTGATGCTTTGCAAACTTTAACACAAGGGCGTCAAACTTAAGGCCCGGTGGCCCGAATCGGCCTGGCAGCGACTCCAATCTGGCCCAGTGGACGGCTTGAAAATGTGAAGAAGGACATAGGAAGACATTTACTGAAATTTAATAAAAACCTTTTCAGTAATCTGACACATTTATCATATAGCTTCACTCATCCAGCCTACTAAAGATCAAAGTAACTAAAAGACATAGCTTGGGGAGTTTTGCAGAAAAATCACAGTTAAAAAAAAAGAAGAAGTGAACTTTGTGTGCATCGAGGTGTGGATATTAACTTTATGTGACCCAAACTTGCATTTTTCACTTGAGACTGAAAAGTCACATTTCTACAGTCACCTCTATGGCACTAACATTAACCTGAGAATTTTAAGTGCTATGTCACGAAGCTCGGATGCTACAAGCAGCTCAGGGACCGTTAAAAAATATAACACTTGGCCCTAATGACCTGTTCACCTTCATATAAATTTCCATATGCATCCTTTTAGTAGCATTTTCATGCCCAGACTGAATGATTCTCAAGAGCCAAAGCAGTGCAGTCTGGGCTTTAATCATCTATCTCCTACCATCTGTGTGATTCATGTACAAGTGTCCAGGGTCATACATCAACTGAATGGCAATTACCTTACAAGTAATATCAAGTCATATTCATATAGGTGCAGCTACAGGGCAGAAAAAGCTTTTCAACCAGCCTGTTTTAGTATTTGCTGTTACATCTTGCCATCAGCCGCTTAAGATCCCTGCTCAACAGCTGCACCTTGCTCTGCTAAAAAAAACGAAAGAAGATATTTTTACTAAAATTAAACTAGTCATTGGAGCCCAGCTGTTATCTTCACAGCTTTCTTCACAGCCCCTATAGCCTCCTCCACTGGCTCTGTACTTTTTGGTACAGTAATGACCTGCAGCAGAGTCCCTGATGGTGCTTGAACTTTAAGAGCTGCCTCAAAAGCCAGTAAACCCCTACAGTTAACTATTAGCCAGCTCAGTGATGCTGAAGAGTTTCTGACCAAACCTACTATGGAATTCAAAACATATCTCCCGACAGTTATTTCAGAGATATCAGGCGACGGGGCGCTTTCAGTGGGCTGACCTGATGACCACTGCATTTTTGGCCTCCAGACAACCTATAACATCAGGTCACATAATACCACAGAAATATAAGAATACCCATCAGTCTTTCAGGGCTTCATCTGGCTTTTACCCTGCAGAAGAATCTCACCTTTCCTGATAAATGCACTGCTCGCCAAATCACTGTTACTGTGCTGCCCGAGGAGCAGAGTACAAAATTGCATTTTACAGCAATTTAAGGCCAGGAAAGCAGAAACGTGAGCAGCAGCTGCCAGGCATGAGCACTGAATTCCCACTGTGACAGTCAATTCTGCAGAGATATTGAACATTTGGCTGCAAGTGAATGGCACTTTTATTTTTTCATAGCATTGATCTCTTACATTTGAAATAGTATTCTATTTATACGCTAACATCTGTCTATGGTTGTCTTGGCATGTTTTTCCTCTGTATTTAATCAAGAGCACAAAGCATGTGTTTTAAAGCCCTTTTTTTTTAAAGTCAACTGGATCCATCAAATGCAGCTCCGTGAACCATAAATGTTTCAGACTTCACAGTAGCAGGTCAGAAATGTCAAACCGTAGATGACGATTCCATTTCTTCAAGCTGTGTTTCATACCACAGAGGTAGAGAACAGATCTGTAGCTTCGTGTTTAGGTGCTGTTGAATGGAGTCCAACATCAACAGTGCCACCGTGTCAGAAGAAAAGTCAGGCAAGAAGGGAAAGTGGGAGGTAAGAAAAAAAAAACCCTGTGTTGATTTTAGGTGTTAGCGGTAATAAGAAGGCTGAGAGGAAGAGCACAAAAGCAAAACAGTTGGCGCTTTCTTTGTTTTATGTGGCTATTTGCCATTTCAACACCTGGCTGATGGATGCCAATCTGTTTTTTGGACGCTGATGGGAACAATACTCTTGAAGTATGGGTTTAGATACAGTTTCTGTCCTTTCCAGTGAGGCACACTTTAATGTTTTCTTTTGTGTTCTTAACCATCAAAGGCAGAAGCCTCATGGCTTAGAAATCAGCAGCCCTTGCACAGTAGGAATAGTTTTCTTAGCCTCAGTTTATGTCAATCCAGAAGATTTAGTAAAAATGCAACCAAATTTAATGAAGTAATCTGAATATAATACAGGTGAGATTATTAAAGCTTTCTCAACATAATGCAGATGGTCTGTATTTAGCTTATTATCCTTTATTTTTTCGCGGCCTCTAAAATGTTTCCTTTTATTATAAAGCACATTTAGAAAAGTTGACTTTAAACCATATTTAGCCATTTTTTCCTTACCAGTTCTCTTTTAATGAGCTGGATCAGGATTTCCTCTAAAATATCAAGCTACAGACAGGAAAGATGATAGCACATAAAAAATCAAATTTCTCAAAGAAGTCCAGACGTGTCGTTTCAGTAAAATTTTCTTCCTCTGATAGCATTTTGCTGATTTTCAAGCCGAAAAGGCAGAAAATCACCATTATTTTCTGCTTTTCCAATCTTATTATGCAAATGTATTCACACCAGCTGTTCTGAAATAATATTTAAGGGCAAAGATGGTTGATAGTCATGCCTGGATTAGCAACAGGAGAATTTTAACTGTTCTTTGATGGAAAAAGACTGCTGCATTTGAAGAAAAACATCGAGCTTCCTGACTTTACCTTGTGGAACAGCATCTAAATCTTATGTGAATTCCTTGCTTGCCAAAGCTATAGTGGACCACATAACCACTCATTTCACATTTCTCATTTTCCCTTGTAATAAGCTTTTACTTGCACGCCATGTTTTGCTTTTTCTTTTTCTTTTTAAAAAAATCTATACAGTCTGCCATTTTATTTCCCTCTATCATACCCACAAAAGCTCACCTTGCCTTTAAAAAGCCTCACTCCCCAACACGGCTGACATGTCGTCTTCTGTGTTTTGGCTGCGGTTTTGGTTTGTTTTTACTCTTAGCTCCCCCACCATGTTTTTCCAGAATGGCCAGAGAAGCACTTTAAAGGAGTCTTTCTTTCCATTTAGAGTAAAAAAACAAAACAAAACACCTATTTTGCCGTGTTCATGATTTGTTGGTTCTTTGACAATCAACTGAAAAAAAAAAGATTTAAGCCTTTTGGTAGATTGAATAAGTGTAGGTGTTATGCAGCACAGTGAAGGTGTTTGTGGGGACTGATAATAGGCTTTATTAGCAAATTCAACATAATGCAAGGCACAAAGAACTGAAATCCAAAGACGAATGTGAGAAACACAAGACAACCAGGAAACACAGGTTGTTAAAATAGATGTCCTGACAGAGCTCACGGCAGGGAAAGCAAAGACAGGAAGTAAAAGCACAAAAACACACAGGGAAAAACAAAATAAATCAACATTTGGAAACCACAGAGCTGTACTACAGTACAAGGCAAGACTAATAAGATAGCAATTTATGTCAAACTTAAAGTTTTAAAACTTTAAGAAAACCCAGTTTCACAGAGAAAGTTGATAAAAGATCACAATGATATGTGTTATCTCTGTCTAGGGCTTGGGGTTTTGTTGACCCAGCTAACTCGAAGAAAACCTATCTATGTTTAATTTCCTTCATAGTACACCCCCCTCAGGGCCTTGTAGTACGAAGTGAGTTTAGCATATCCAGGTTATGCTTTCATTATCTGTATTCACTTATCCTAACAGTCAGGTGGTGAAGCCCTTGTAGGCTGGGGTCGATTATCCTGACCCTAGCGGTCAAGCTATCAAGCTGTTTATCAACCAGGAGTTTATCAATCTAGTTGGCAAATTCATATGAACGTTGTTGTGTTGGCAGCATCTGTCAAATCAAAAAATATAGCTAAGTGTACGGCAGCAGAGCAACTGCAAAGGAAGCTGAAACCATATTATAGGAACAATATGAAAAGGGCTTAAAGCAGCACAGCTGCTGTAGACAATGCAGTGTTCAGTAATTTAATATTAAACATGTCGTATGAATGTGTGTGTGGTTTGGTTGGTGAGAAGAAAAAAACTTTAAACCCTGCCACTATCCAAGCTCTGAGGTCTGGGGGATCTTTTACAGGACAGGCAGTGATTTAACACCAGTTAACCCAAGGTTAACCCTGAAGTTACATGGATAAGATGAAATCCTGCTTCATAGTGGAGGCCTTAGGAGGACAACAACAGCTACAAATAGACAAGACAGAGGAAGAGAAGACAGGGAAGCGAGCAAAAAAGAAAAATTAAAATGCAAGCCTGAACAACAAAATCAGAAAAAGAACTTGTGGACATGATAGCGGACTTGTTGATAAAAATAACTGTTAAATTCTGTTAATTCCTGACTTCTGTGTATGTCTCTTTGTTCTCTCAGTCTTGGCACCTCAGGGTCTGCAGGTGGTCCAAGTGACTGACGTCTCTCTCCTGGTTGAGTGGGAGTCCGTTCAAGGGGCCGAGTATTATGTGTTGACATATTATCCGAAAAATGACGAGGGTGCGCAGGAGCAGGTAGGTTTTTCTACTTTGATCATTTCTGTGTCAAATACAGGTTGTAGCAAAAAAAAAAGTATATTACCTATTTCATCTTACAAACTTATTCTCATCAACTGCATATTAGATTTCGGTCGCCAACACAGAGAACTCCTACCTCATCACAGGACTGACTCCTGGGGTTACCTACATTGTCCAAGTACATGCGGTGGTTAAGGGCATCCAAAGTGAAGCTGACGAGATTGAAGCCACCACAGGTGAGCACAGATGGCTCTGATCAGGACAGAAAAAACAAATACAGAGCTTTAAAATTAGTATTTTTCAGACTAACAGACATTAGTGCTGTAGCAGAACTGGGCGGTGTGCAGCATGTTTCCTTTAAATGAGCTGCTGGTTTAAAGTGAAAGCAGATGTTACCTATTAAAGACTACCGTGGCTTTGAGGGCAGGTGTGGCCTGCAGGTCTTAGGGATTAAGTTAGATTTTCTCGGGATAAAATAGTTGCATTTGAAGTCAAACGTAATTGTGTATGTGATTTGGCATTAAAAGACCATAAATGCTATTCTGGTAGAGTCCAGGAATGAAAATATGGACCTGGCATGGATTGATAACCTGCCTCACTTTCTCTGTTACTTTTGTAGAATGAGCACGATTGTTCCTGTATTCGTCTTTGTCTTTCACAGAAATTCTATGGTAAAAAAGCAATGAACAGACTGAAGACTTTAATTACTAAGTGTTTCATTAAAGGCTGGCTTGTTAGCCTTTAATTCTCAAGGAAATGGCTCCATGAACTTGCTCACAGATGTGGCGGGACACAGATGTGTAGAGAAAGAGATTACTTGACAGGATTGATCGGAGACGTGCAGAAAGTGGGAGTGTGGTTAGATTGGTTTACCATGGAAAACCTCACAGAGCATAGCTTTCACATATGGGCATAAGAAGCCACGCCATCATCTGGCTTATTGTTGTGTGAGGCAGACTGGTACATACTTTTTGTTTTAACTTCAAACAATGATCTACTTCAAAAGAGGGTTTGGATGGATGTTTTTAAGTTTTCTTTTGGGAAGCACAACAGCTGGCATGAAAAGAAGCTTTTCATTTGGTAACGCTTGCTTTGTTTGATGGAACTCACTTTTTCCTCATGAAATTGCAGAAGCATATCTCTAATTAACGTCTGAATTATTCAGAATATTCTGAGAGATGGGAGACTGTACTTCCTGAGAATTCTCAGGAGGAATAACATCACACAGAGACTGCTGGTGTCCTTCTACAGAGCCACCATTGAGAGTGTTCTAACTTACTGCATATACATCTGGTACACTAGCTGCACAGGGGCTCAGAGGAAAGCACTCCAAGGGATCATTAACACCGCCCAAAAGATCACTGGCTGCCCTCTCCCCACACTGGAAGTTCTACACAACGCCCACTGTTTTAAAAAGGCCCAAAACATCATAAAAGACACCTCACATCCTGGCCACTCCCTGTTCGAACTGTTGCCCTCAGGCAGACGGTACAGGGCAATCAGAGCAAGGACTAATAGACTCAAACACAGCTGTTATCCAACTGCAATAACACATCTGAATACTACAAAAAAATGTCCATCACGCCACTCTTGTGTTAATCTATGCACGGTCTGAAGCATGTGTGTGGGAATGTATGTGAATGTTTTACTGTTATATCTTATTAGTATTTTAAGTATTCTATCTATTTTATTTATTGAATTTTATTGTTTTATTTATATTTTGATATTGCTAGGGATGATGCAATGATCGGGGACCATTCTTAATTTCGTTGTTCTCATGACAATGACAATAAAGTTTCTGATTCTGATTCTGATTCTGGATGCAGTGGCATACAAAGTTCTGAATGATCAGGCTTCATCATATCTTAAAGACCTCATAGTATCATTTCATTCCAACAGAGCATATCTCTCTAAGACTGCGGGCTCATTTTTGGTTATTTGATTATCTAAAAGTAGAATGGGAGGCAGAGACTCCAGCTATCAGGCCCATCTTCTGTGGAACCAACTCCCAGTTTGGGTTCACGATACAGACACGCTCTCTACTTTTCACATCAGACTTCAATCTTCATCCCTCATTTATGCTGCTATAGACTCAGACTGTGAGGAACCATTCATGATGCACTGATATCTTCTCTATGCCCTTCTTTTTACTACTCATACCAGGATACCAGGATTGCATGTCCTTAACTTTGATCCTCTTTTTAGTGGTTTTTCCCCTTATTCTGATTTGTTTTGTTTTGTTTTGTGTTTTTTGGTTTTTTGGTTGGGTTTTTTTTTGTGGTTTGTGCTCCTCCTTTTCTGTCATCTCGTTCCCATCACCTCCAAATCTATAGCAGCTGATTCCCCATCCTGGGGAACATGGGGATCTGATCATTGAGGTTGAAGCATTTTGACATGGCGGCTGCTTTGAGCTGTTACTGTTGTTTTAAAGTAATTACATACAGGTAGAAGTGAAAATGCTCATGTGACATGTAAAGTTTAAAAATAAAAGTAAGTCACAATGTACACTGTGTAAAGTGTAGGCGGCACTAAAGCATTACTATGATGTTTGATTCTTGAGGTGTAGTAGATGTCACAGCTTTACAAATAGCTGTAAAATGTTAGTCTACAGAACTGCTCAAGGATCGTTCTCGACTATTGAACCCCACATGACTGTGTTTAATTTGTGTGTCCTGCTGGGTGATATGTTAAACTAGTTTATCCTGACTTTATTATGTGAATGCTGTGACTTTAAATGTGGGAAAGCACAGAGTACGCAAAGGTTACTTTAGAAAACATCAGTAAACCTTTATATGCACTTTTCTAAGATGACGCTGGCGATGTCAAAAAAAAAAAGAAAAAAGAAATGCACCCATGAGTGATTTTAATATTTGTTTCATGCCAAATACAAATATTTGTCTATTATTTGGTTATAATATCTTGCAGATGGCCAGAGGCGGAATTCTTGCTTGGCTCTCTTTCCTAGAAATGTCACATTTCAGTGTGCTGGGAGATCATTGTCTAGCTCGGGGACATGTGGAAGCAGAGCAAGGCAGATGCTTCTGTTTGCAAAAGCTTTAAGGCAGACTTCTAAGTTTGAGCTTCATGTCTGTACACTCAGTTCTACCTAACCTTGTATCACCTTTCCCAGATGTCTCAACTATTGATGGTATCCGAGTTCTTGGCCAGACAGAGGTCTCTATTGAGGTGGACTGGCAGAACCCTCAAGCTGAGATGGATTACTTCAGGCTTACACACACTGACCCAGAAGGGCAAGAGGAGGAGCTGAAGGTACAGAGGAGCCAAGAGGCGCGCACCAAACACACTATTGTGGGTGAGTCTTACAAGTTTGTGAACAATGTACAAAAGTATTTCTCGAACTGTTGTGCTATTAGAGTAAGCTATGGGTTCTAAGCTAATCAATAAGAAGTAAATAGTCCCGTAACCTTGTTTCTTGAATCTTGAATTGGACGCTTTTGGACATAAATCTTGAAATAGTCATCCAATTTGATTTAAAATAATCTTCTGGTTTTAATTTGCAATTTATATTGTAAAAGTGCTACAAAAACTTACATATACAGACACAGTTACTTTAAATATTCAGTTCAAATTAAGCTTTAGGGTAAAAATATTAATAATGTTGGAATATAAAACATGGAACATGACATCATCTCATAAACACACAGTATACAGCAATGGTAAAAAGAAGGTATGCTCTCTGTCCGTTCAAACGTTTTACATATCACGAAACAATAAACAATTATTTATTTATTATCAGATCTTAATTAGGTAAATATATAACTGAGATGAACAGCAACACATGACATATTAAACATCATTATTTAATTCACAAAAACCAAAATGATTCAAAAGCCAAAGTGCAGAAAAACTAAGTTCAGGCTGACTGTTTCAGCCAAGCTTTAACTGTTGAACACACGGCCTCACATTTCTTGATTTCTGTGGTATACAGAGGAATTCCTGGTCAAATCAATGACTTCAAGGTGCCCAGATCCCATGATTCAAAAACAAGTCAAATAATCAATCCATGCTATGACTGGTTTTCACCAAACATGGCTCTAGGCATCATGTAAAAACATCTCGACATCGTCTGATCTGTCCAAAGGACATTGCTCCAGAGGTCTTGTTGTTTGTTCAGATGTAACTTTGCAAACATGAGCTGCGCTGCCATGTTTTTTTTTTTAGAAAGAAGACTTTTTCTTCTGCCAAGCCTCCAAAACAAGCCATGCTTGTTCAGTCTTTTTCTAATTGTACTGTCATGAACTTCAAATTTAACATGTTAACTGAGGCCCGTTTGTCTGAGAGCCAGCTCTTGGGTTTGTTGCATTGTACGGTCTGGCCTTGGGAGGGGAATTTGCTGGATGTCCACTCCTGAGAAGATTGGCAGCTGTCTTCAATGTTTTCTGCTGAATCATCTTTTTCACATGATGCACTTGGATTTATTTGGAAAGGACCTTCTCAGGCTGAATGTTTCCCCTACTTGGCATTGTATAAATTAAATACACTACTTCTGCGATTTGGCTTAAATTTTTGTTAAAATAAATAATGACAAATAAATAACTAATGACATGGGTTTATGTCTCATATTTTCTAGTTCATTTGGAGTTGTATATGACCTGGTAAGGAGCAGAATTTCTTTCATATAATTTTCTGATATGTAAAACTGATAGAGGGTGAATGTTCTTTTACCAGGAAAGTGGGTATAATATACATTTCATGTAGTCTAATAGAAAAGGGATCCCATAATTTAAGGATTTGATTGAGAAAAGTCAGAAAAGTAATTTCTACTTCTACTCAAGATTTTCCTCAAAGTTTGTAAATCCCTTGTTTTGGAGCATTATATCAGAGACTGATGGACATTTGCTTCTTTTAAGACTAACTGTCTCTTCCCACAGGTTTGTATCCAGGAACAGAGTATGTCATCTCAGTGCAGGCCATTAAGGGAAACAATGGGGGCAAAGCTTCTTCTGTCACCGGTGCCACAGGTCAGTGTCAACACATCAGCATTCACGAGTTGTTGAATCTCATACTGCTGTGCCTTATTATCAGTTAGCATAAAGTGGGCCCAATTTTCTCAAAATTGACTGCTGCCTGACATTAATTGCATTGAGACTGCATTTCTGCGACCACTGGAGAAGTCTGACTGTGGATGACACTTAATATAATAGATCAGCCACTCTTGGAACAGAAAAACATCAGAGAAACAGCGAGGAAAACCATATTCCACTTAGTTTTGAATTGGGTGTACCACCAATGAGTGCGCTTAGCTCTTGTTGTGTCACCTATAATTCACCTGTGGTCAGATGCTAAGAGGAAAAACACATAATCTGTCAGACACAAAAAATGCTATGGAGTATTATGCAAACTGCTGTTACCATCCTTACAGAGCCAGTGATAACATTACAATGAATACAGCCAGCAAGAGGCAGGATTGTGGGTTATGGATGGAGGGCTGGAATTTACAACCTAATAATTTGAGCAATCTTTAATGGTTGTGGTGAGCTTGGTCACAGAGGGGAAACATGATATGAATTCTGTAATGACTATGAGATGCTCCCTGACAGTCAGGGTGAGAAGGTCCATGATTTACAGAGTCTGGTGTTGTTGGATATTAGCATTTTGGTCTTAGCGTGAGTCGGACTGGTTTTAGGACGTGATGAGGAATACATTTTTACTCTTTACTTTCACAGCCATTCTTGACATTAAGTTGCTATATAGTTATAATTTAACAGACCGCCAAATGCTCCACAGTGGCACATCAGGTTTTCAGTTTCTCCCATTATCTTCTTTTCTGTCTCTCATTCACCTTCCCATCTTTCCTCCTCTCTTTAGAGATTACTCACTTCTAAAGCTTTCTTCAGTTTGAAGTCTGTTCATTTTGGGTGGGTGAGTTGTTATTTTTGTTTTTTTAGACACTGAGGCAACCAGTTTAATGGTTTTTAGTCATCAGCCTTAGCAAGATATTTTCAAGACTCACCTCTCATCTTTTGAAGACAGTCAGGTACTCAAGAACTCATGTCTTCACTAATCTTTTTTTCTGTGTGTATGCCACTTACTTTTGCAGCAACTGCATAAGTGTGTGTGCGTGTATGTGTATGTGTGTGTGCGCGAATGGGCTAATCTACACCAGACAGACAGTGGCTTGTCTCCACTCCAGCAGCTACAATCCTTCATTTTAGGTGTAGCACGAAAAGGCTTAGAGGTGATTGAAGAGGATACTCCTCAGCTCTGTCTGGCAGAGAGGATGTGCTAGTTTCTCGATGACTGGCATGGTGCAACAGAGAGCACAGTCACCTATTATCTCGCCGAACATGCTGTTGCCTTTGGGCAGCGGGGTTATACACGGGAGGAGATAAAAGGAACATGAGGGGGGGAATATTGAAAATACACAAACAGAGAGGAAGCTGTAATAAAGAAGAATAAGACACTAAGTGTTGGCATTAGAGCTAAAAAACCAGAGTCGAGTGATAAATCAAGATATTTATAGGGGGAATTAAGAACAGGAATAGGACAGGATATAAAAACAATGGGTCATAAAGAAACAATTTATGGGACATTATGTAATGCGTTATTGGGTAGGTACTTCTAAGACTACAGCTGCCATCTTACATATTGTGTAAGCGCCACAGTTGAAAGGTTTCCCCACTGTTGCCATCTGTCCTATGTGCCTTCTCATCGTCTCTTTCGCAGTGTCTGTCACGCATCACAATTGGCATCCTGCTAAACTTATTTTGCTGTGGCTCCTTTTATAGTTGTTTACCTTCTGCACTACTGATAACAAGGTATTACATAGCAAATAAAAGAATGACAGTGGATATTTATAGCTGGGCCTCGTTATGCACTTCCGGTGTGACTTTTATGTTGGATTTATGTTTATGTTGCGGAATATGCACAATTTTTGGCTGAATGTTTTCATTTTATTGCCACCAATGACAACATACGAAAAGAGAAACTGAGGACCAGACTTGTCATCCTTACTATAACCTGTCCAAAGCTTAAGAGGCATATAAACACATCATACCACAGCTGCTACTGCTGATTCAGATTCAATAAAGTCACCACCAAGGCCTTTATAACAAAAAGCAGATGGCTTGACGTTCGAAGATGGGTTGAATTTTCCACTCAAATGTGTCCATCAGAGGTTTTTGAGCCAGCTCTTTGCATTAGACAAAATACAAAGAGCTGGAAAAATGTCAAATGAAAATGTGAGAAGAGACATTTTATAAAAGTAATGAGGATTCAAAACAAATTCCCGAAAGGTCAAACTGGGAATGACAGATTTTGTGTAGAACTACTCTTCGTGTGTTGATTCAATTGGAGCAGTTGAACAGCTCTATGCACCTATTAAGTGTGAGAAAAAGATAATGTTGTTTGTAGGTATCTTCTTAATTAATCTTGGTGTAGGTTATTGCATTAGTAGCATTGATGTTTGAGCCTGTTATGCTCAAAAGTGTGTTGTTGTTTTTTTACTTTTTCTAATATTCATAATAATTGTAATTAATTTTAATTAATTAATTTTTTAATTAATTTTAATTTATACATTGCACAGGTATCTTCCAAAATTGTTTAAACATGAACAAAAGAAAAATCAGGATCTTTTAGCCATTGTCCATTGAAATTTGGGCAAATTTTCTCAAACCTACTATATAATTTTGCTACAAGAATTGTCCCTTATAACACAGAAAATGCTCTATTTCTGCCACAGATTAACACAGACAGTAACACAGATTGATTGCTTTTATTCCACGTTTAACAATCATGCTTCCATGAGTGGTCAGTGCCAGAAGTTAGGCTGTTGTGTATAATCTGAGGGCTGAACTAAGATCACAGTTTGTTTTTCCCTGAAATATGTCCATGGTAACAGTGTACTGTATTTTCTTGTTGGAACATATTTGGATTATTTTACAGTTACAGTGGTGTTTACCTTTAACCTGTCATTCAGAAGAAAGAAAAATTGTTCTCTTTGTGTATTTGTTAAAACTTACTTACGGCTGCCACGTGGAGTGAATAAATTATGAAAGGATAGTTCATAACGTAAAAAAGGGAGTTTCACACAATTCATATTATATGTAAGGACAAAATATAGGTATGTTGATAAGTCAGTTCTGTCATTAAGAATTATGAGTTACTTAAAGCACATACAAGTCGTTGGGCAAACATGCTAATAAACTCAACTAGGGCATAGATCAAGCCTGACATATTGTAGTCTCTGAATGAATGGAGCTCTGTTGCTCCATATGTAGCCATACTGTATGGCTTTCACTGTACAGTGAGGCTGTGAATCTGTAAGGCTCTAAATGATGAAAGACAGCCTACTACTGAGTGCCTTGTGGTCAGTGTCTGCTGAACATGTCACCCATAATGGATAAGTTGTCCTCCAAATGGCCGTAGTCGCAGCTTGTGTTGTGTAGCCATGTAGTCACTGACGCTGCACAGCTAGTGGGGTAGAACGTTTGGAGTAACTGGATCCATCATACAGAGCAAATGCAGGCTTGGAGCACGTAAGAAAACGTATCAAATAACTTATAGAAAATGTCAGACGACTGAGGGATTGGACTTGTTTGTTCAGAGGGGAATAAAGAACATTAGAAAAAAGAAAATCCAGTGGTGGGCAGTAACTTTAACACAAGAGAATAGAGATAACGAACACATTTAATCAGCGTACCAGTGTATGATTCTGTATTTTCATTTGTTCTTTTTTTATATGCTGTACTTAAATAGGCATAGACATCTGCAACCTTTCTGCACTCATTCCTGGCTGAAGAATTGTGAAAAGGTCTGACTTTTATAGTTATCATCATATTTTGCATTAGCTCACCATGATGAATTCTTCAGGAATTGATTAGAATTGTAGTAATAATAGGAGCAATAAAACACTATAAACAGACCTCACTACACATAAACTATGCATTACTGGCAAACTGTACATACAATTGTTTGCAAAAATGACTCATTCTGCAACGATTTTCCCCATTCAGTGTTGTATAGTATTGGTATTTCTGCTGTCAAATTTCTACTAATGTTCTATTAATCTTTTAAATACTATATTCTGTTTATTCTACAGTCGTGCATCACATTCAGTTAAATCATGTGGTCGCTCTCCTGTGAGAATCAGATATCTATTACAAAGCACAGTTTGTACATTTGTTCAACCAAGGTATTTCTCTGGTTTAATTAAAAGAGGTTTTTTTTTAATTAAATTAGAGGTGACTTGAGATCCCCTCTCCATCATAAGTTCTGATTCAAAGTCCTGAAGGAGATATTAAAATCTTCTTTCGCAGTGCAATCTAATAAAATTAGGGGTGGGTTTTTATAATCGATTCATCGATTAAAATCGATTCTGGCTTGGATGACGTAAAATCGATTCATTAAAATCCTGAATCGATTTTTTAATATAAATTTATTTTGCCCGAAATGCCAGAATCTCTGGTGACATCTCACAAAATTTCAAGAACCACCAAACAGTTAAGACAGTAAATGAGAGCAGGTACACGGATTCTGCACATAGACTTAAACACACAGCGCAACCCGCGGATCAGAATCAGTTAGATGTCGCCTTTCTCACGGTCGGGGCTGAAAGCCGACAGCTCGCTGATTCTGATCTGTCGGCGGGTCCGCGCTTTGTGTTCACGCCCTTTATGCGCCGATTCTAAAGCTGTTAGTTTGATCTCTCTCCAAACAATATTGACCGAACCAGCAGCAAAAGAAGATCCAAACGGTTCACATAAAATCGTCATGAATTCACTCTGACTTTTACTGTTTTGCTTCCACCGCGATGCACAGCTCTCTCTCTCTCTCTCCCTCTCTCTCTCTCTGTACTTCAAGAACAGTTTCCCTTTCTTCATTATTCGCTTGCTTGTTACGCACAAGTCTACTGTTGTTTACAGCGCTGTCACACACTGTTTTTTTCCCTTTTACATTCTTCCGAAAAGAAAACCTCATTTCTGCTGTTCAATACTGAACAAATTTAAACTTTTTAAAATTATTCAAAATGCAAAACGCTTAACCATGTCTCTAATAAAACTGCTGTAACTTCAGAGGTAATGTTCATATGTTGATTAATGGTTTTCTTTAGTTTTTGATGTACTGCAGAATATTTTTATAAATCCCAGGCCAGGAAAACCTTCATGTTTTTCTGTTTTATCTTCAGCTACTTTGACACAAAGGCATCTGCTGTGACGCTCACACCTTTGATAAAGTCTTGCGTGTGTCAGCTTCCTTTTTATTGATACAAAAATATGTAAATGTACTGATCTGAATTATAATATTTCTGACTGTCAAAATTTCCCAGATTTAAATCGAATCGAATTAAATCGAATCGTGGATCGAATCGATTCGGGACCTTGTGAATCGGAATTGAATCGATTCTAGAAATCAGTGACGATACCCAGCCCTAAATAAAATGTACATGATAACTGATCTGAAAGTAGAGCCAGGGCAGATTGTCTAGCGCGCCAGTATCCAAATCAATTTCCAGTCAAAAACCAGAGGTTTATCCACAATGTGCATGTGGAAGCAGCTAGAAAACTCTGCTGGCCTATAGATTTAATTGGAATCAGAGTCAAGCGGAGTAAATCCTGGTTCCAGAGACAATAGCCAACTGTGGACACACGATGGCAGTAATTTAAAGGCAGTAAGACAGGTTCTATGGCAAAATGCTATTTAAGATGAAAGGAGAGAGACTAGGGTAAGTTCATTTTTTTTATAGTGATTTTCTGATTTTATTGGAAAGGCACTGCCAGCCTTGCTTGCCCTAAATGCTACCGCTATGTTCTAAAGGAGCTTTGTTCAGGTCACATAGCAAATAATTGAATAATGAATGATGAAAAGAATGAAGATATTCAAACTGATAAGTTCTTTCAAGTGTTTTAGATCAATTCAAAACGAAAAACATTTTTGCACTAACAGGCTTTATATGTTGTGCCACATGCATCATATGTTATTGCCTCACACCTCACAGTTACTGCCAATTTCCAGAATGCAATGACATCTCCCTGGTGGTGCATACTGCCACTTCCTGTTTTTAGGTCATGCAGTTCTGGTGCAGAACTGACATTATTAGTCATTAATTTCAAAATGTTCTTAAATGTTCAACACTAAGCTTGTTTAGTGTTTTTCAGTTAAGGTGCTTAGAAAAGTGAATGACCTCTCATTTCGAGGCCTTGGAGGAAACACACAGCTCTAATAAAAAGGAGCTATTATAAATTCTTTCTGTGGTTTAGCTCATGACAGGCTGTCAGGCAGTGCAGCCACAAGGACAGGGAAGTGACAGGGGGAGAGGAGAGGAGAGACAAAGAGGGGATATAGAGTTAGACAGTTGCACACTTCCTTTCTTCTCTTGGATGCATCATCAATCAGTTTTCACGATGCACACTGCACACTGACACAAGAACGACCTCGACTCAACTGCTGCCACAGAGGAATAATCCTAAATGATGATTACTTTTACATTTCCCTTCACTTCCTTTGTGTCTCTCCTACTATGCCTCTGTGACTTTATTTCCAGTCTTACTTTCTTTGTTGCTCTCCCTCTACACTTTCATGATGAGTACCTCGACCGACCCCAGAGCCCATCCAGACAACACTCACAGCTTCACCAGAGTCTTGTATGCATCCTTCATATTTCCTCGAGCCACCGAAACAGAAGCTCGATGTTCTGGTCTGCTTGTCTTTCCTCTACAGCTCATGCATTACAGTGCAATGAACAGATCAGTAACCTAGGTTGCTTTGATGTTACAAATTCTCCTTTTGTTCATTTTTTTTAATCTTCAGCATCCATTAATAAAACAGTAACAGGCTTATGTACATTTCTGTTGGATAAAAATGTGTATCACGAATGTGCCATGTTACAGCCTGACCTGCTGACTAAAAAGGCGAGACAGCCATCAGTATTTGAACGGGCTGTTTTTCAGGGGTCGGTGAAACCTTTTAGAAGCGCTTGTGAAATGGTCAGAAAATGCCTGGCCGAACACATTTCCTGTGTCACAAATTGTTGGTTTTGTTTCCAAAACCAACAATTTGAACTTCACCTCAATTTTGCCAGCTGTGTTGAGGTAAGAAAGTCAGCAATTTGAATGTCTCTGAAGCTGTCTTCAGTTTTTATTGTTTTTATTATTCTATTTTATTGTCTCCCCCACTCTTTTTTTCACTTTCTGTGCACACATCAAGAAAAGCACAACACATTGTCGGTCTTCCAGGAAAGACTGTGAAGACTACTAATGTCTGATCTGACAGCATCATAGTGTCCTTGCTTCAAGGAATGTCTAGAAGAATGCAGGGCTGCAATGTGGTGTTAAATCAGCTAAAGTGAACTAATGGGCAAGAAGTCTGTCTATCAAATCCATGCGCTGGTGGCTAAGTGGGTAATTATAGACTACTTACATGTTTCTAAGAAAAAAGAATAATGGTGTCTGCAGAAGTTAGATGTTAACTTCTTAAAGTCCTCTCTGTATAACCCTTCAATTTTAATGTTCGGTTTAACAAGTGTTAAGTACTGTCTATTAACCACAGAGATCTTTCTGGCTCTTTCTCATCAACTGATGTTTGACTGTTAGCAACAGCCCTCATCACCTCATCGGTGGAGTTACTGTGACTATATCTTACACATTTGTGATGCTTTCAGTTTTGAAAAGTCTGCCCAGCATTCATACACATAAAGTACACCACAATAACCCTTAATAAAAAATTTAAAATATTTGTAAAAATATAAAACCATAATAATCAAATCAAATCACTTTTATTGTCACATCACATGTGCAGGTACATTGGTACAGCACATGCGAGTGAAATTCTTGTGTGCGAGCTTCACAAGCAACAGAGTTGTGCAAAATACAATAACATAAACAGGCAAAATATACGAATGGCTAAATCTGAAACTAATAAATATATGTATAATATATAATAGTATATGCAAAAAAATAAATAAAAAATTTCTGGATGTGTATACTAAATGTTTTTCTACGTGTGTGTGTGTGTGTGTATACACATATTTTACAAATTAAATAGAGTCAACAATAAATAAAATATATAAAAATATACAGAGTTGAGACATGTGCAAAACAGTGGCATTACTGTACAGTATGGAGTGCATAATGTTGAAGTTCCAGTAGTGAAGGTGAGGTGTCTATGACGTGTTCAGCAGTCTGATGGCCTGATGGAAAAAGTTGTCTCTCAGTCTGCTGGTACGGGACCGGATGCTGCAGAACCTCCTTCCTGATGGAAGTAGTCTGAACAGTTTATGGCTGGGGTGACTGGAGTCCTTGATGATCCTCCCCGCTTTCCTCAGGCAGCGCTTCCTGTAGATGTCTTGGAGGGAGGGAAGCTCACCTCCAATTATCCGTTCAGAGCACCGCACTACTCGCTGGAGAGCTTTGCGGTTGTAGGCGGTGCTGTTGCCATACCAGGTGGTGATGCATAAAATACACTAATAATTACCAATAACTAAAAAAATTATTGGCTATTATATTGGCTATTATAAAAGGCACTGACAGAAAACCCAGGTCATGTATTTATGAGGATTTACTTCAGGGTTATGTTGTTTAGTTTTGTAAAGTTTGCCAATAGACCCTGGCTGATGTTGTCCAGGTATTCTACTTTTCTTATTATATAGAGTTCTTTTTTTTTTTCATTATACAACCTTATCAATATTGATTGCCATAGTCTACAGCTATATGTTTCTGTAGAGACCAATGGCAGTGATGTTGTGAACTCTCTAGCAACTGACATTAATAGATGGATGACAACAGTTTTTTTCTTTTTTTAACTTAACAAAGACAAAATGGAAAATCTTTTAATTGGCTCAAAAGCCAAGTTTATTTATAAGTGAGCAACAACAGGTGACACAGTAAGATTTCAAGTAAAAGGTCATGGCATTGTTTGACATTCTGATTTGAGCTTTAAACCCTGCATTAACTCAAGGCAGCTTTCCTTCATCTTAGAAATATCGCCAAAATATGACTCTCCTGGCTCGCCACGACTCAGAATTTTTTTTCATTTTTAGTAGACTGGATTACTGCAATTCTCATTTTGTTGGACTTCCTAAAAAGATTATCAGTAGACTGCAGCTTATCCAATACTCTGCTGCAAGGTTATTAAGTAAAACGAGAGAATAACAGAGCACATCGCTCCAGTTTTAGCAGAGCTACATTAGCTTCAAGTATCTTGCAGAACTGCTTTAAAAATACTCTTACTTAAATGGCATTGGACCATCTGGACCATCTTATATTTCTGAAAGTCTGTCACTTTATATCCTGGCTCGCACTCAAACATCCTCTGCTGCCAAACTCTTAGATATACAGTATTCCTCACAGAGAGAAATTGGGGATGCAACTTTTGGTGTTTATGCCCCCAAAATCTGGAACAGACTATCTCAATATACCGAGGAAGCAAACTGTGCCAATAATGTCAAGAAACTCTTAACATCACACATTTAAATCTGGCATTTAGCTAGTGTTTACATTTAATAAAAATACCACTTCACTGCTTTACCTTTAAGTGAGTTCAGCAGCCGTATTTAGTATTCTGGTTCAGAACGTGCAGTTTCTCTACAGTCCCGTCTGCTTCTGTTCCTTCAATGTTTATTTTCTTTTTCTATATTTTTTATGTAGAATTTCGTCTTATTCATTTAGTATCCACGTGTGGGATGTATGTGGATGCATATATGAACATATTTCTAATGGGTTGTTTGACTTTTTCAGCTCTTTTTGATGCTTTTTTTTCTTTGCTTTTTTACGTCTTCAGATATTGATGCTCCAACAAATCTCGTCACTACCGAAGTAACAGAGGACACTGCAACAGTCTCCTGGGATCAAGCCCAGGCTGGAATAGAGGGATACATGCTGAGTTACACTTCTGCTGAGGGATCCAGTTCAGACATCTCTGTAGCACGTGATAGTACCTCATACAGGCTGATAGGCTTGAGGCCTGGAGTTCTCCATACTGTCTATATCTGGGCCTATAAGGGAGACAAAGTCAGCGGAAAGAGTTCAACAGAAGCTGAAACAAGTAAGTGCTGAAAGGGGAAACATTACAGTAGAGACTGATTTGATTATTTGGCTGTCCGTCATTGAAGACTCCCACAGAGGAATCATATTTTGGAGGTCAGCTAGGAATATCTACAAAGGTAAGGCAGAAAAAAGAAACTCTTATCCCCTCTTTTTTTTTAACAATGGTGCTGAAAGTGTAAACAAATGCTTTTATCTTCTGTCTCTTTTTTACTGATTGCACAATAGCCTTTGATTGTCTGAAAAGTGATCAAAAGCGCAACTGTTCTTTGCTGCCTTTGAACTTGGAGCAGTCTGTGAACTAAAGTAAAGGTTGATTTTAGGGTCTCTTTTTCTTAAGCTCCTTTATGTACGACCTTAAAAAACATACAGATAATTGGTCAATTACTACCTCTTGATCTTGTGCGTGCTAGGTTGACAATGTGTGAAAAGCATTAATATAGACATTACACACTTAGCACACCAGCCCCTCTTATCCATCTGCCAAGAGTGGAACTTGAACTCTGTGTGAAAAACGCTGTTTAACATAATTAGGTGGTACACCTCATTTAAAAGCAGCCCAGTTTAGCCTCGGGTTGAATGTTCATAAGAAGTTTGAGCAGAAGCATTTTGCTTGGTCAACAGAGCAAGACACTTCTCATGTCTCTTAATCTGGCTGTTGTGCAGATTAGCAGCTGTTGCTGTCTGCTGGTATTGATGTTTTTGGAAGAAAGTCAGCAGAACAAGAAGTATGAGTGCTTTAAAAAATATCTTTACGCATCAGGATCACAATGACTGTGACGGCACAAGCTGGTGAAACAGGCTGAGCTAGTAATAGAATTAGTTTTCCTTGACAGCATAGTATGACTTTAGTTTCTTAACAGTTCTTAACAATGTTTTCCTGCTCTTAGTAAAATGTATGCGATGTAGAATTTCCATGTTCTTTGCTTACAAGTAGCTCCTAGAACCACTGCTTACATAGCAGTGTGTCATGCCGTCAAACTTGGATTCAATAAAAAATGTGTCAAAATAGTTGAATGTGGTATTTTTGGATACCATTGAAAAGATTTTTCATATATGTCATATATGAAAAACAACAGGTTTATATAAGAGGTGCTGTTGTTTAAGGCTAGAGAGCTGCTAAAGCTCACCACAGAGTATAATCCAAGTTTGACATCTATTCCAGTGTCTTCTGCTTCTAGATACAGGTGAAGCTCTGCACTGCTGATTTTTTTTAGTTCTTCTGTTTGCAACAGCTGTGATTACGTGTTTTTACCAGTATCTACTAACTACAACTCCCTGTGCAGACCTGGATGCTCCTACTAACGTCTTCGCCCAAGATGAGACAGAGTTCAGCTTCAGGGTGCACTGGGATCCCCCTCAGGCAGAAATTGATGGCTACATGCTAACATATAGCTCTTCTGAGGGCTCAAGTGAAGAAATTGTAATTGGGTCTGACAGTACTTCATACACGCTGACTGGCCTGAGGCCTGGGGTCCTCTACACTGTCTACATCTGGGCTGTCAAAGGGAGTAAAGCCAGCAGGAAGATCTCGACACAAGCTGAGACAGGTCTCAGAAATTTAACTTTCTTTTCAAACCTCAGCATTAAATGGTTAATATCAAAGTTAAACAAAACCCATTTCCTTGCCTCTTACATGATAATATATTTTATGTTACGTATAAAGATACAATATTGTCCAAAAGTCTTGAGTCATCCCTCATTTTTTAAAAATTTTGCTCCGAGTGAGGCAGACAAGAGTTATTGAGTTATTGAGCAATAGTTCCCCCTGGCTTTATTGGTGTCTATACATGACACATAACTGATTTTAAATTGTATTTTCAGGCTCTTTATTACCACCAGCCTGTTGCAGAGACATATAATTCGTTCCCATTTCTTGTTTGAATCTATGAAAAATGCCAAAGATAACACAGTTTGACAGGCATAAAATATAATTTCTGAACTACCTGTTGGACAAAATCTTGACATATATCAGGTGTCCTCAAAAATATTTAAGGAGAAAAGAAGAAGTGGTAGGCTATCTAGAGCAGATGAACAGTACCTGAAAGTCCTGTCTTTAGGAAGTAGGAAACACACCAGCAAAGTCCTGCCACAGGATCTGAGAGAGTGTCTGGCCCTTTAGTTTTGGTCAGCAAAGTGGAACATGTTTGCATTTCTCCTTCAGATTCATCTATTGTTCACTGAAGCCTCGTCAGAAATGGTCTCAGTGGCTGTCACTGAGACCAGTGGCTGAGATCAGTGGCTGTCAAGAAGCGATTCTTAAGGAAGGGAAACAGGGAGAAGACTGAGGAATGTTAAATCACAGAGGAATCAGACTGCAAATCAGTGCCACAGGGCTTAGGGAGTGATGAATCAAAATTTGAATTTTTTTTAGTAAAATCATCATCAAAACCTCAGGAGTCGTACATCAGTGAGTGTCTAATGCTGTGTGTAAAACACAGTGGATCTTCTGTTGAAGTCTGGAGAACTAATGCTGAAAACTACTTAAAGAAATGACAAGATAGTTTGTCCAAGAGAGTTCAGAATGTGTTGAAGAATCGAGTTGTTCACACAAATACTGACTTTATCATGATTGTTTGAACATGTTTGAGTAAATCGCTAACCCTTCCCAATTCCTCCAAAAGTATTAATTCTAAATTGTCAGCACTGGTCTACCGTCACCTTGACATACAGTTTTCACAAGGTTTATCAACCAAATAACTGGATTTATTATATTCCTTCACATTTTTTAGATTAATTTAATTTGTCACCCATAATATTCCAGATGACTGTAATATTCATCATTAGAGTTTGTGTATTAATATCTTCCCCTAGAACTGGACGCGCCTGCTAACCTCTTAGCAGAAGATGAAACAGAATCCAGCTTCAGTGTTTCATGGGATCCCGTCCAGGCAGAAATTGATGGCTACATGCTAACCTACACATCCTCTGAAGACGGCTCTAGTGGGGAAATCCCAGTGGGGGCAGATGAGTCTGATTATTTGTTGACTGGTTTGAGGCCTGGGCTCCTCTTCACTTTTTACATCTGGGCTGTCAAGGGAGACAAAGCCAGCAGGAAGATCTCAACACAAGCTGAGACAGGTGTCAGATGCCGGTTTTGTTAAAACAAATTGTCTGACTAGTAAATTCATGTTTAATACCCTAGAGCTTCAGATGCCCCATAATTACAGCTTTTCTGAAAAGACAGCAAGTCAACCTCCTTGTAAACCTTAAAAAAATGTCTCTCAGATGGTAGACCAATCAGAATCAGCTTGTTTGTTTAAAGCAATTTTCCAATGTATCCATTCATCAGTTCATCCATCTACTTGCCAACTTCTTTGGGTCAATAAGGGGGAAAGCAGCCCAGACATCTTTTTCCCCAATAACTTACCTCAGCTCTTCCTGAGCAGTCATGTGCCAGCTCACAGCATGTTCTGGAACAACCCAGCGATTTCCTCTGAGTCAGTCATGCCTGCAGTGCAGGGAGGCACTCTGGCCTGCTCTTTCCCATTGACTATTATGCTCACTATTCGGAGCAGTTGCTCCTTTTATAGTTCCTTTCCAGTCGAAGGACCCTTCCTTGATTCATGCAGACTCAGATCCATTCAGGTTAGCCAGCATATTGGAGAACTTCATCTCAACATCTTTTATTCAACAGTATGTTAATTTCACTTGCTTCTCAGCATCTTTGATTGCAAGGGAAGCATGGATTGAAGAGTTCTCTTAAAGCCATTTTCAGTCATGACATAATGTATGTCAGCAGTTTTTGAACTGCGATGATCACGAGCACTTTTCTTCTTCAAACTACAGCACCTTGGACCTATAACATAGGAAAAAACAGATCCGAAACTGAAATGTTTCTTGACAGAAAAACAAGACATTTTCAGCAATATCAGAGGAATATTTGACCAAAAAATCTCAGTGCATCATCAAATATAAATACCATATTCAAGTAATAAGTACTCTCCTTTCTGACAATCAAACAGGCAGTTAAATTTAAATTTTTAATCCTCTTCACAAAAATCAAGTAATTTGCCCCCAAATCTGTCTTTATTCTGTTCTCTATGCTCTTAATCATGTTTTTGTACAGAACTGAATGTTCCTATTCACCTGTTTGGCGAGAGAAAATCTTAAGTGGATCATCAGACCACATTAAGGCAGGAATCAGTAGATATAATTTTAGATGTGATGAAAACACAGTTAAAGAGACCACTTAGGAGCTGAATAGTTTCTAACTGAAGTCCTGACTCATCATTTCCTTTAAACCACTTTGGGCCTGTGAAATGTGACGCAAACCAGCAGGTTTCTAAATGGACAAAGTGAACTTAAAAAACATCAGTATTCATCACGTACTCACAATCATGATACTAATGCTTGTAGAAAATTCAAGCTAAGTTGTTTCATCCCCCTGATGTAGTGAAAGATGAAACAACACATCTTGTAGTTTGCACAAGCAGTTCTTGAAATGTGCATGAGTAGTGCAGTAAACCTCTTCTACTAACATCTTCCTTTAGAACTGGATGCTCCTGCTAACCTCTTAGCCCAAGATGAAACAGAATCCAGCTTCACTGTGTCATGGGATCCAGCCCAGGCAGAAATTGATGGCTACATCCTTACCTACACCTCTTCTGAGGGCTCTAGTGAGGAAATCCCTGTTGGGTCTGACAGGACCTCTTACATGCTGACTAGCCTGAGGCCTGGAGTTCTCTACACTGTCCACATCTGGGCTGTCAAGGGGGACAAAGCAACCAGGAAGATTTCAACAAAAGCACAGACAGGTCAATACAATATGAACAAGTGGATTTTTCCCCCCCTTTTGGCGATATTGAAACTCTTCTTTCTTATGAAACATTGAAAAGGGTCATTTTTCTTCTCTTAAATTTGTTGCAGGCTTGGGTTCTACTGTTAAATACATTGATGCATTTGGGCAGAGCAGCAGGATGTTGCAAAACCAGTTTCTCCTATTAAAGTAGTCCTTAATTGAATGTTTACATGAGCCAACTCTGAGCTTTAACTGGCTGTAAATGCTGAAAATACCCATTACTTTTAAACAGTGTTTACCTGTTTGTGGGTCTGACTCTCTGTTTGGATGAGAAAGCCCCCCAAAAATCTACCCAACTAAATTTTATGACACTTCATGGCAAGATGGAGAATGCCCAAAAGAATAAACAATGGTGCAGCTCAAGATTATTTCCTTGATAATGAACAGCAACATTTGAGTGTCCTTTTGTTATGTGTCAGCAGTATTGCACAAAAACAACCAGTCAGAATTTCTTACAATTTCCTAGAGAGGCAGAGGAAGACACCATTAAATTGTAGTTCATCCAAAAGCAATTTATTTAGTATTCTTTCTTACTAGACATGAAAAGCTGCAAAGGGTCCATCAGTACCTTCTTTTAGTAATCAGTCCCAGGTGTTTTCAAATGCAAAAGCTCAAACATGTTATTGCTTTTATACCGGTAATAAAAAGATCCGAACCTGAGACCAGTAAATTATTACTAAAGTACATATGCCCTAGTTTTGGGGGTTTATTGGTTGGAAAAAAAGGCAAAAAGGCATCACGTTCTCTGAGCAGCTGCAGATCATTCAAACTCAGTGAGTTTCTGATGAAGAGACCAGCAGTTTGCACCGACTTGACTGCTGTGGAGTTGACTAGAAATCTTTTTACATTTCTTTCTGATGACAAACAGTATAAGTTGTACTTCTTGGCATAGCTTGGTATTGAGAGGGATCAAAGATTAAGTATAGCTGGAGATTTTTAAATGAACTAACATGCAATCACAGAGTCAATATTTGTTTGTTTGGAACCTCTAAAGTATCGAAGACCACCTCTCTGACTGGAATATGATTCCCAGAGGCCTGGGAGGTCAGGTCACATGGCGGGCCTCAGAGGTTAGTTTGAAGTAAAAAGCAGCAGCATGTGGTGATCGTGTTACAACAGGGGCATCTTTGTGATTCACAGATGATCTGTAAAATCATCTGGGAGCACTGAGTGAAAGCTGGGTCTTTTTCAATTAGGCAGAAAATGACCGAGTTTTGGATGATAAACTTTTCTCGTCGTAACTCGTCAGCGGGCAGAAGGCCAGTGTGGTGCTGTGTTCAAACAGGAGCGTTACTGTGTCAAACGATATCATCTGGGACACATAAAGGAACATGTTATTATATTTGTGACTTTATTGGACCTAGTAAAAAGCACCATTATTATGTCATTTAAAGCTGTCTCGAACCAAACTGTTTCACAGATTTGTCAGGAGCGTTTCATTCTCCTTATGATACCCAAGGTGCTGCTCAAAATGTCACTCTTCACGCTGTTTTGCCCTTTTATTTACAAAAAAAAAAGAAGTAATTTTTTTAATACAAACAGAAAATGGTTTGGGATGATTTTGCACCTTATGGTGGCATAGACTTCCCCTAATTTCTTGATCCATGGGAGGTTAAAGCTCCAACTGCTCTAACAGGCATCTCGGTGTCAGACAAATTATCTCAGCTTCTGCTTCAGGTCAAACTCCCAAAGCATTTAAATGAGAAAGCACAAGTATTAGCTTATCTGCACAGGCAAATTGTAACTGTGCAGGTAGATGGTTGTCATATCTTGTGTTGTGCTTCATGTGGAGAAAGTCTGAAAATCTAAATTGCCAATTTAATCGGCCTGAATCAAAAGCTCTACATTTTAGGTTCACAGAGGAAAATAATAGACAGACGAATGATTAACATTATCAGTAAAAATCATGTAAAAGTACCTATTGTTTATAGAAATCATTAATTTGTTCTTCACAGTTTAAATTTTTGGGCTAAAGGCTTGTAAATGGAGCACACGTTTATTTACCAAATGAAAACATGATATTATCAAATGCATTAATGACTAAATGACTGCTGAGCTGTAATCCACTTTGATTTGCACTCATACCCACCAGACATTGATTCTCCCAAGGATCTGAGGGCTGTAGATGTGACGCTGGACTCTGCTTCTTTAACTTGGACTCCTCCTCTGGCTGACATTGAGGGTTACATCCTCACCTACAGGGATGAAGAGGGAAACACGGAGGTAAGTCGCCATAATGATTAGCACCGATGAGTTTGCACCATAGAGCACGGTATTCACACTTATAATATTCAAACGCACAATTTCTCACATATTATGTTGTTTTCACTTCTTGTGTAACTTTAGCAGCAAAAAAAACAAGACCTGAAGGTGAAGGATGAAGGATGATTCCTCTTATTCTGTACTGGTTATAAGCAGAATCTCTGGGCAACATGTTCTCCTAGTCTCAGTCATTTAAATGACATTTGGGAAATTGACTGGGGCTAAAGGTGCTTGTTAATCTTAATCTCTGTAGAACACTGACCTCTTGTGGCAATAAACAAAGCAAACCTGGTAGTAATCAGCTTCTTTTGTTGCTGTTTGGTGTCTTTTTAAAATTGAGATCTAAGTAATTAAACCTAACACAATTTACTTTTCTGTTTAGTCCGAAATGTTAAATCCATAATGTGATGCTATTATATTCAGTGTTCTGTTATATGTTTTCATCAGACTGTTGAAAAGCAGCTTGTAGCCGGTGAGAGCAGCTTTGCTGCATCAAGTCTTGAGATGGGGAAGAGGTACATTGTCACTATTATTGCCTACAGGGGCAACAAGAGGAGCAAGGTGGTAGAAACCATCTTCAAAACAGGTTTGTGCCACGTCACTTAACATCTCGTACTCTGTTAAAAATCATCGGTATGAAAAAAACTCTAATAATCTTCTCACAACATCCCCGTCACCAGTTGGTCTCCTGCACCCATTCCCCATGGACTGTGTTCAGATCATGAAGAACGGCAATAAGAGGAATGGTGTCTATACAGTCTATATTAACAATGACCGCTCCAAACCTATAGAAGCTTACTGCGACATGGACACTGATGGAGGCGGCTGGCTGGTAGGAATTTTTGATATGATATCAATAAAGAAGCTCACGGTGTGGAACTTTTGTCTAACAATGAGAGTGACTACATGAACACTGGCATGTGCGTGTCACTTATTTGCTCCTGGGTTGTATTATGGGAAGTGGATTCATTTCTTTTGGAGTCTGAATGGGCCATGGGACTAAAATGGTCTCACCTGATTCAGTTTAGATTTTTAGCTCCATGCCTGTTTGAAGCTGCAACGCTAAATCAAAGGAATCCCTAATAAAGGCTGATCAGTTTATTGGCTGGTCAATGCTGGCAACCTGTATTAGTCTCGCTTTGAATAACAAAGAAACAGTGGTGAACAAACTGACCCAATGCTGGTTATGTGTATAAAAATTTATTAGACTCCAAGACGTATTTTCTGCATCAAATCTGGAAATCCAGTATCGATTGGGCTCAGCTCCCTAATGATAGCACTAAATAGTTAGAACAAACCATTTGAAATGTTTGTGTAACACTTTGAGTGCTTTCCACTTTTAGGTGCTTCAGCGCCGTAACATTGGCAAGCTGGACTTTATGAAACGCTGGAGGCAGTACATTGCAGGTTTTGGCAACTTAACCGAGGAGTTCTGGATTGGTGAGCACTTCAGTGTTTTGGGAAAGAGGGCTTTTCTGCAGACAGGCATAAACATGCACATTTGAGCATTAGAGGAATGTCTAGTGTGTTCTTGAAATTCTCTGCTTGTGTTTTCCCTCAGGTCTCGATAAAATATACGAGCTTACCAACACTCCTACTCAGTATGAGCTGAGGTTTGATTTGGGTGTGGGCTCAGAGAGAGCGTATGCTGTATACGACAACTTTAAGATTGCACCAGTCAAGCAGAAGTTCAAGCTCACCATTGGCAAATACAGTGGGACAGCAGGTGACTCTTCCTCCTTAACTATAGGCAACATAAAAGGCTGAGGCTGTTCAGACAAATCAAACAGCCTTCAAGAATTATATTCTCTGTGGCACTTCAATGGAATGAGTTATAGCCAAAAGGGGATGGCGAAAATAGCAATGAAACAGACAGGGTCAGAAAATAGAAGGGTTTCAAGCGGGAGGCACCCCACCGGTCATGCTGTAGGATGCTGAGAAAGAAATGTACCCAACAGTAGGTGGGATATTTGTTTCAGAAACTCACATTCAGTCACTTATAGACAGTATCTATATAGGGATGAAAGCAAGGCTTAAGTGGGCTTTGAAGCCAGGCAGACACAGACACACACAGCGAGAGCTATGCTGTGTCTACATATAACTCAGTGTGCTGAAACAACATGTGCTACAGAACTGAAACACCCTGAGTTTGGCATTATATTCAATTTCTTCCATCTTACGGTAATAACGGTGCAATCCTAATTTTCTCGATGATCCCCAGGTGATGCCATGACCTACCACCAAGGCCTCCCCTGGACTACCATTGATTCAGATAATGACATTGCCCTGACCAACTGTGCTCTGAGTCACCGTGGCGCCTGGTGGTACAAAAACTGCCACCTGGCCAACCTTAACGGCAAATGGGGTGAAACCAGGCACAGCATGGTAAGTGAATGAGACTGTAGCACCTCAGCAGCAGCAAACTCTGGTTTATTGGACTCAGTGTTGATTTTCTAGTTTTCTGGATAGCATACACAAAAACACACACACGCATATTTAAATCAACAGTATTGTGCAAATGTCTTGAGACTCATTTCTTTATATTTCTTTAATGAAAATGGGAAATATGTGCAGTGATTTATTGAAATGTGCAAACATTCATACATGCAGAAACAGCTAGTGCATTGCTAATGAGCTTGAAAATTAATATTTGATCTGAACACCTTTATTCAAGAAATCGTTTTTATCATTTCTTTAAGTAGCCTTCAGAAATAGTTTTCTGGGTGTTTTTGAAGATCATTCAACGCTCTTCTCTGGATGTTTCTTCCTTTTGTTCCATTCTATGTCAAGATGATCCAACACCGCTTCAGTAATGTTGATGTTCGGGCCAGATTCATCTCTCAGGGCCTGCATATATTCTTTGTTGGACTCATATTTCTTAAGGTCATGATTGAAGATACTGCTCATCTGCTGTACAAAATCTAGCACCTTTATCTTTTGTGCTCCATTTGTCCAGATGGGCAACATAAAATCTAAGCTCTGCATTAAGTCACACTTTTACTGTATGATCGTTATACCATACCGCTTCACCAGTTGGTGGAATCATAATAGACTTGTATTAACACTGTAATTACCCTAAGACCGTGACCAGTTAACAACATGGGTTTTCTGGACAAGTCCCATCAGTCCATCTCTACCATTACATTTTTATGTTTATGGCAAACATTACTGAAAGCTTGCCTCCTAAACAGTTTAGGAGTTTTACTATACTGAAGAAAACTTTTGGATTTCAAAAATCTTTTTTACTCTTTTTATTTATCAGTCCTCTTCAGTCTGAAAATATGTAATTTCATAGTTACTGTCCAGCTGTGACCCGCGATGCAGAGCAGGTTATCCATAAATCTGTATTAGTGGCCACTGTGCGAATAGGTGAATGCAGCTTGTGGTGTAAAAGTACTTTGAGCAGCCAAAACTATTGGAAAAGAGCTCTTTGAATGCAATCCATTTTCCATTTCCATTTTGAAGATCAGATGCATTTTTAGTTGCCTTTCTAACCATTTTTCACAGTATATATTACAACCTTGTCTGTTAGGATTTAAAACAACACACAAGTACCGCAACTAACTGCTGTGAAGGAAAAACACATCCCTGTTATTTAGGATCTTTACTAAGCATCTTATATGGAAACAACAAGAACAAAAAGAAGCTAAAAAAAAAAGCTTTCTGGGAGGCTGCTCCCTGGTCAGCAATCAAAGACAGCTTCACCCCAGCCCACTTCTACTTGTTTTGGATTGTTGAGGTGAAGCAGAAATGGCCAACATCCATCAGAAGTGATAAGAAAACACATTTCTCACACCAGCTATAAACCATAAGTGTTTTTACCAGGCTGCTCGGGTAACAACAACAGTTATTATGTCTAAGGAAGACTGATACCGAAGGAAATGCCAGGGGATTTCTCTGCTCTTGTCGAGATTTCATCCATAATATTGCCGTTGCAGATGTCTCCTGCAATGTTTGTCGGCAAAATGCAATAACAGTCAAAACAAGTTTGTACTCACATGAAATGAAGCAGCGGTAGGTATTTATTACTGCATGTCATTCCGCCTGCCTGTCATGCCACTTGCCTCTTTCGCGACTCGATCTCTCCGCTCGCTGTCTCCCCCTTTCATTACGACTCTCCTGTCTAAACATACGGCATTTTTCCTCTTCCCTACTTTGCCCCAATCAGCTTCTCTCTCAATCTGCTGTTTTTGCTGTCAGGGGGTGAACTGGGAACCGTGGAAGGGCCACCTGACATCCCTCGACTTCTCTGAGATGAAGATCCGACCTGTGGGAGCCCTGTCCAGCAGGAAGAGGCGATCGCTGGCGGCTAGGGAGAAAAGCAGAAACACAAAACTCCAAAAGAAATAGAAGAGCGCCTGTGACCACATCAGCCCCATCAGCCTGACATCACACAAGCTTTTGGTGTTTCTGTACATATGTACACATGCATGTTTTAATACTCTAGACTAGAATACCTACTGGTCTCCCTCTCTGTGTGTCTCAAATCTTGGACAATATGTACACCTTTTAGAAAAACGAATACCTTAATATCTGTTCATAGAAATTCAAAGATTTACTGTGACTGCAAGAAAGTGGCAAATGACAAACGTCCTTTGACTTTTTTTGACATTAATTGGTTTTGTTTATCACTCAAACTTGAACCTGTTTATATTGCTTGTGTTATATTTGCTTATTTCACATCCTCCAAAGAAATTGAGTGCATGGTAGAAAACAAAAATAGCTTGTCTGTTGTTGGGTTTTTTCGTGGATCAGGTGTAGACTATTAGAGTTAGCACCCTGTTTATTGATTGTGAAGCCAGCTGGCTTCGTCGCATGAAACTGCCACTGTGCTTCTAACACTGTCACATCACATCAGTTTGTGTGGGACAAGGCCGTCAGTAACAACGGATGGCTGTCTAGAGACGCCAAAGTGCTCCTGCTTTACATTCAGATGACCGAGACAGCTAATATCCATCAATGTGACGTGCCTTTATCAAATGTCAATAGGAATGAAGTTTGTTTGCCCCATCCTCGGGAGCATAATGACCATACTCTAGTTTTTCAGTCTGGAAAGCTGACAGAAGTTATTAATACGTCTTTGACTTTGACTTTACTTGATTACTTTTTTCTCTTTTTTTCTTCTTTTTTTACACATTTATATTACAAACTTGGTTTAGGTGACAAGGACTGAGCACATCAATCAACTTTTCTCCTAATCTGCCAGAAGTTATTTGATTTGCAGTCAGTGACTCTCACACATTACTTTCCCCTAAAAGTTATTGTGATTTTTTTTTAACTTCCAGCTAATCCTTAGGATCAGCTTTGAAGGTCAGAAATGAGGAAGTAAAAACCTGTTTATCCATATTTTATTTACTAATTGTATTCTCAAGCTGACATTATAGCTGCTCATTCATATTAATGCAATCATTCAGGGAATAAAACTAAAACATTTTTTATATGTGAAAATCTTGTTTGTTTTTCTCATCTCAATATAGCGATGGCCTTATGGGATATAGGAAAGCAAGTAGTACTAAACCTTTTTTTGCTTTGCAGATTTTAATGAGTTGCTTTGAAAACTGAATATGTTACCATGGAAAAGCCAGACAAAATGTTATAGTTATTCAGTATATTTGGGTGTTTCACTGCTGTAAGAAGATACATAGCAACCCCCCAAAAATCTGCAGCCACACTAGAAGCTACATTAAGTTTTATGCAGACATATTGATGCATGCTTCTTTAACTTTGTCTTATAGATTTGTCTACGTATATATGCATAGTAATGGACTTATTAGTTCTTTTCAGTTTTATTTAATTATATTTTTGCCTGTTCATTGGACCTGAAGTGCTCCATTAAAGGACTTTCTGGAGACAAATCTTGTCTTCAGCTAATTTGTATTTTTTTACAATAAATTATTCATGTTAATTTGGGGAAATACAGGCACCGAGCAACTGACTAGATACACCCATTCAACTGTTTTTTAATATCTAATGAGCTAATCACACAGCCATTCAATGCATTTAACATGTTAATTCTGAAGTCGAGCATAAGAATAAGGAAGAAAAGGTTGATGTAGGTGACTCTGATCGTGGCATGGTTGTTGGTCCAAGATGAGCTGGTCTAAGTGTTCAGAAACTGCTAACCTAATGGGAGTTTCCCACACAACCACCTCTGGGGTTTATATGGAATGGTCTGAAAAAGCTTCACAGCATACCCATCTTCTGATAGTTCCTTTCAGCAGAGAAGCACACAATGTCACAAAGCTCAAATAACCTCAAACTGTTTTCTTGAATGTGAGAATTAGTTCACTTTACTCAAACGGCCTCCACAGTCAACAGATCTCAGTCTGACTGAGCACCTTTGGGAAGTTGTGGAGCAGGAGATTCACATCATGGATGTGCAACCAACAAATCTGCAGCAAATGTGTGATGCATGTCATGTCAATATGGACCAAAATCTCTGAAAATTGCTTCCACCACCTTGAATCTGTGCCATGAAGAATTAGGACAGTTCTGAAAGCAATAGGAAGGCCAACCCTGCAGAGAATGGATGGATGGATGTTCAGTGCTTATCACTCACCTGTTTTCCTTGTATTGATGCTTAATTTTATCAATAAGACATAAATAAAACCTCTCAGTCAGACATGAATATGTTACGGCGTGACTCTGACCTGTGAAACTCAGCTGTTCTTTCTTTGGTACCACACCACGCTTTCATCATACTGAGTTGAGCAACTACATTTGCAGGAACTGATGATTGTTTGCTGTCTGGTCTCAGAGCAGTTTCCCAATTCTCTATCTCATAATCTGCAGACAGAAGCAGCCACTGGCTCTCTGCGCAGGAGCTGTTTTTATCAAGCTGCTGAGGGTGTACGGAAAGGATATAAAAAGGTCATCACGCCATTTAAACACAAAAAGATACTGAAATAAGATATAATCTGTTCAAACAACAATGGAACACTTTTGGAATGAGTAAGTGAAAAATGTCTTGGGGTTTTTTCCCCCAAGTGTTTATTCATCAAAACCAAATAAGAGTTTGAGAAGGCTGCTGACAAAAATTTTGCCAGCAAATATTTCTAGAATAGCAATTCATATCAACTTTGAAATGAAAGGTCTCACAAAAGCTCATTGATGCGAGAGGCCTTTTCAGGCACAGTGATTGCAAATTACTTTAAGGAGATTGGTTCCTGCCATTGCTTTACGGGGCAAATGGTTTGCTCAGTGCCAGGATAAACAGAGAGGAGAGAAAACACACTTTGCCCTGTTTGTCTCTCTCTTTCTGCCTCTCCCTTCTACGTTTGTGCATATATATAGTACAGTATAAGGTTGCTGACATACACATTTGTCTGAATTTTGACACTTATGCCTTGGGTTCAGTGTGATGTATTTTTTCCATGAGAGAACCTGGTACCGTGGTAACAAGTGGGTGTTTGTTTAAAGGGGTGGAGTGTGAGCAGTTCATGGCAAGAGAGAGAAACTGCAAAACAGAAGACATTTGAAATTCAAGATAGCCACTGTCACACAGCACACGGGAACACTAACAATTTCCATTGACTCATTTCTGCAACACTGTGGATTCTTTCTTTCTTTCTTTCTTTCTTTCTTTCTTTCTTTCTTTCTTTCTTTCTTTCTTTCTTTCTTTCTTTCTTTCTTTCTTTCTTTCTTTCTTTCTTTCTTTCTTTCTTTCTTTCTTTCTAGGGAAACTGAATGTTTATTTAAAGCTCATTATCAACCAGGGATCTATAAACCCTCAGAGCCTTGATTGACTCTTTTTGAATCATTAAGCATTCTCTTACTAACAACCAAACCCTTGGTACCAGGCATGATGGATCCATGCTTTCATGTATGAACTATAGCACGAGTTTCCTGTTCTTAGCTGACACGAGTGGCGCCCATTATGGTCTCCTTCCATCTGCTCCAAGCTTTGACATGTTAAGCATTCAGTGATGCTCTTTTACATACCTTAGTTACAATAACTGTTTATTTAAGTTACTGTTGCCTTGCTATCTGCTCAAAGCAGTCTGGTCACTCTCCAGAAAGATTCAGAAAGCTACTTTCACTCAGCAACTTCTGCTCACTGGATATTTTGTCTTTTTTGGGCTATTCACCACCACCAACAATGCCAAGATTAACATTATTTAAATAACCTTCTGTAGGCACCAGTCTATGAATGATTAAGTTCATGTTTGGTTTATGATTCAAAGATTAGTTACATAATTAATCATTTCAGGTTTAATACATTTGAACATTTAAGTTATGTTCACATAAGATAATGAAATGTCACTGTTTAGGATCTAAAAGAGGTGCCCATCACTTCAAGCATGTAAGTGCAATGGCAGCATGTGTGGTTTAGGAAGAGGAGGAGCTTGGACGTAGAGGTTAGGAGTCTTGTGGTTTTCTTACCGTGTACACATGTTGTTCTGGATAAATATCTTATTTTTTGGAATGTTCATGTTTATTTTAGTTTGTAATAAATAAAACAATCAAGTCATAATTCAACTAGAAGCATTTGTTTTGGAAACCGGGAACATTTTTGAACGTGGTCTATTGGAAGTGTCCCTACACCTTCCTTCCATAGTCTGATGCTCAATTTTGACCTTCATCAGGTTCTTCATGTTGACCGAGTGCATTGAGTTGCTTTCATGTGATTGGCTGATTAGACACGTGCTTTAAGTTGAACCTAACAAAGTGACCAGTGAGTGTATATCCTAATCTCTCAAGTGTTACCATTTACATTTATGACAAACTTCACATATTATTTGCACGAATGTGTTATGAGTTACATCCAAATACTCAGATGAAGTGCTCGCTTGAAATGCTAAAAACCTGTCATCACTGCAATTTTTGTGTTTCTTTTTGCCTTGGCAAAGCATACAGTTAGTTGTCAACAAAGTGGTTACACCTCCTGGCAGAATGTGCGGTGCCTTATTTCTTAATATATTTTCACATCTCTGTAAAAAAAAAAGTAGCAAGTTGTCAAAGATAGTACCCAACGATACCTCAGGCTTTAAAAGAGCATGTTTACATGTTGAGATTCAAGTTATGGTAATACTCTGACAACACCAAAAATCCGGATCCGTGAGACGTAACTAATCTGTACAAAGTGCACGTCTTTTGTCAAACACGAATTGCTCCTCGAGCCAAACAGATTATGTGCATCAAAGATTTCTTAGCTACGGCTTTCAAATCAATGATGAAAATTATATGTTCACGAGGATCACTGCGGGCAGAAGTGCTTATTAATTGCTTTGCTTCAGCAGCTTTCCGTTTTCTTTGATTGCAGTTCATACCTAACTAAACAATGGTCCAGCTTTTAGTTGACTTTTTGCTGCAATTTGTCGCAGTAACGGTGGATGGTCCTGTTGTGTAATAGAAAACTTTGCAGTACGGAATCATTCACGGCAGGCGTCATATTCTATGTTTATGCCCCACAGCAGGGATCATAGTCTATGTTTATTTTATCCTCACATTTCACAGTCCATCATACTTCCTGTGGTCTCTTCAAGCGCGGTGTGTTGACACGCTGCAAAAGCGATCAGCAACTTCGTTTTCATTGGCATGCATATGTGCTCCAAGTAAACGCATTGCTTGTATACACAGTGAATTTTTGTAAGCATATTGTCCTGGCAGCCACACTGAATGAAGACGCCTGTGCAAACGAAAACATAATGACTTCGTGTCAAAACCTAAAGGCTCCGTTAACTTCAATTTAAATTAGAAATAGAAAAATGAGATCCCACAAAGCTAGGAAAATACTTTATTTCTGTCCCTGTCATCTCCCATACTGTTTTTATATGCTTTATCATTGTCTCTCTATATATCACGATAAATTATGCATGCAGAGCAACCAACAAAACTCAGTCATGCACATAATTAAAACAAAAAGAATCACATCAGCACTTTTTTAACTGTGGAACAATGCAAACATGTCTTAAGTAAACAATGTCATGCATAATTAGACGGGCGGAAAAAAACAACAACATAGTGCGATCTTGCAGGAAGCTATCCACAAGGGTAGATCTGACGCTGAAACAGATGACAAATACTCTCACCTCCATTTCCTCTGATCTCAGAGAACTGAAGACAATATACACTATGTGTTATTTCCCCTCCCCCAACTCCTGCAGCTAATTTAAACAGTGCTTTGAAAATAAATTATCATCTGTTTAAAGTGACGGAGGTCAAGTCTCTGCCTAACAAGTGTTGAAGAAAAAGGCATGGATGTGTGGACATGAGCGGAAATAAAGTGTTATCAGACACTCGAGCTTAATATATATATATTTATAGTACAGAGACGTGAAAAAAAACAGCAAGCCATATTTGGAATATGTTACCCATGGCTGTCCTGTAAACAATTTAATCGGCAGGCAAATGAGCGGGAATGAATTTAAAATATGATTAGAGTGTGAAAAAGTTCAATAAAAACCATAAACATGTATTTTCTTTCTATATTTGCCACAGTGATAAAATTAATCTTTGGATCTTACTGCATGTGTGTCTTTACGCTAGTATTTAACGGGAAAACCATGGATTAACCTTTAATATGCTTTCAGTTTAAAGTACGACCCAAGGCAAATAACAGAAAACGAGACATAACTACTAAACCAGCGACCAAATTTTAAAAAAAAGCACGTAGTACCTCTAAAAGTCTCTTTTGGTCGACAAGAATAGATTACCACAGACTCGCCAATTTGTGAATTCCTGTTTCACAAGAACTAATTTGACTGATTACAATGTTAGTAATTATATCTTATCTTTGTCTTTGTATTATGAAAAGCTTACCATCTGTCATAACCAAGCATAATCATATTTTTTTCTGCAGTGACTATTCTAACCTTACTGATAACTCAAAGCTCAGCTCTGCCAGTGAATACAGAGATGTCGATTTTTTGCTTGTTAGCATTAGCACCCTGTTAAATATAGAATTCCTGGTGTACCTTCATAACCAAGCAGGAAAGCAGTGCAATATACTAAACTGTAGAAAATACAAAAGAAACCTTAATACAACAACTGTGGCCATTCTGAAGCCTCTATCCATATTTACCATCATTTTGTGACCATTTGAAGCCTGAGGGTAAACTAACTTTTAAATGAAGGGACACTACATGCTCATATGTTCCACTGATGGTGACCAACATTAGAAAATACACATCATGTTGTATTAGATAAGACTTTAAATTAAATGAGACCATAAACTCAGTTTTAAGGCACTTTCTCACTGTCATCATTTTTTGGGATCTGGGAATCTGGAAGCCATATGCTAGTTTTTTACATACAGTCTGTGATAACTGCGCTCTTCTGCCTGCCGGGTCATTAAAATATGCTGAAAGAGAAAAGGGGAGATTTGAATATGTGAACTTGTTTTTATGAGGGGACCGTTCAAAATGAGACACAATGAAGGTGGAGCACAAAGAAAAATAATGTGGGCAACATGTTTGTTGTGTTTTTGATAGAACGGATGAGTATATACAGTCATGGTAAAAAGAAAGTACACCCTCTTTTAATTCTAAGGTTTTATATATCGGGACAGTGTGGGACACTCAGTTGATTACTTGATTAATTGATGACCAGCAAGTGTGGCCACATCTATGAAATCTGCATTTGTGTCAGTTTTACAGGTCTGAACCATACAGGTGATCTTATTAAAGCAATTGTTGCTGCCTGTGATTCTGGAAAGGGTTATAGGTCCATTTCCAGATTATCTGAAGTCCATTGTTCTACTGTGAGAAAGACTATTCAGTGGAAAACATTCAAGATAGTGTTCCCAGTGTGGATACCCCATCAAATTCACCCCAGACTGTGCCACACTAAGAGAAACAGCTAAAACTCCAAGAGCTACACCTCAGACTCAATTAGAAAAAAACTAAAAGTATGGCTTAATTTGGAGAGGTTGCTAGAAGAAAGCCTCTTCTCTCGATAAATAGCATGGCAGTCTACTACACTGCATCTGAATAAACCACAAGATTTCTATAAAATGTCCTTTGGACAGATGAGACCAAACCACACTTGGTGAAAACTGAAACAGCATATCACAACAATCATCTCGTGAACTGTAAAGCATTTGTGATGGTGATGATTTTGGTTTGTTTTGCAGCCACAGGACCTGCACACCTTGCAGTAACTGAACTCTGTAAACCAAAATATGTTGAAACTGGGTCATGCAACAAGAAAATTAACAGAAGAACAGAAGCAAATCTACAGGAAAATGGCTGAAAAAGGAAAGATGAGGTGTTGCACTGAGGCCAGGAAACCTCAGTGAACTGAAGCAACATTGTAAAGAAGAGTGGGACAAAAATCCTCAACAACAATGTGCGAAATTGAGAAAGTCACACGATTTCGACAACGACTACGTCAAGTTGTTGTTTTTCACACCTTGCTTCTGCATTTTTGTTAACTATATAACCAGATTATTTTTTATGATTTCCATTTATATAAAACCTTTAGCAGAACTTAAAGAGAACATACTTTCTTTATGTCGATACAATTCAATTTTTTGGTTTTTAAAGTGTTTCAGTTGTGGAGAAATATCTTTTAGCAAGTGCTGGGAACATGGATTCTCTGTATCAAGTGAGCAGCATTAGAAATCTTCAGCAAAAGCCTCCTCGAGAGTCACCATTACAACAACCAGCTGCTTCTTTAACATGCATGTATATTTTTGAGATAGCTGCATTTCTAGATTGTCAGGTTATTGTTGGAAAATGGGGAATTCAGTTTTATTATAAATTCTTGATTGATGAAATTATCATGTTGCCTATCAACTGCTAGCAAATTAAGGAAATTAGCAGAACGCTAGCATCCCTGCATTTTGTCTAGACGCAAGTGTAAACAAATATATTTGCCTCTTAGCTTCTGTAGATCATTTGGCTAAATGATCACTCTGCACCATTTGTCTGTTATGAGCCACCGCTGTGTGGGCTAATCCATTTGGAACAGTACGTGACGGGATTGACCATTATGTGTATTGTGTGCTTGGACTGATTAAAGTTTACAGTGGAAAAATATCCGGAGTGGTCACTGACTCATACCACCTCATGAGACAGCTACAGCTTCATTAACTCCTTCATTAACTGAGCATATTGAGAACTCTGGAAGTCCTCACACCAACAGGGAGCATCACAGTAGCATCCATGCTGGACATACAGTTTACATTTTCACCCCGATTCCAGTCTCTAGAATCAGTGCTTATATTTGTTTATGGATCTTACTGAATGTGTGACTCATATTCTGGTATTTAAGGGGATATCCTTGGATTAAGCTTCAATATCCTTTCAGTTTAAAATACTAGGAGAGGTTAGCAAATGACAGAAAACAGGAAGTTACTACTCAACTTGTACCTCTAAAAGTCTCTTCTGGTCAACAAGAATAGGTTACCACATAAAAAAACCAAGTAACCTGTGAATTCTTGTTTCACAATTACTGATCACTACTTTAGTAATTACTGTCTTACCTTTGCACAGAGCCAGACAAGCTGTTTTCTCTTTGTCTTTGTAATAAGAAAAGCTAACCAGCTGCCGACAGCAGGTGTATATTTAGCATGCAGACATGAAGCTGAATCACGTACCTCTCACAGAGAAAGTAAAAGTAGTAAGAATAACTCTGAACAGGTCAAACTATTCCTTTAATTTTTTTCAGTCTTTAACATCATTTTACATTTTTATTTATGTTGTAAGAAGCCTGCCACAGTCAGCATTTAATAACCAGTAAAAACTGTAAATTTTACTTTGACAAACACAAACCACGATGACGTGTTCGGCAAAAAACCCCGAACATGGCAGTGTGTTTTCTTGTTAAACGTCTCACTCTTGCAATTATTAGTCATCATACGTTGCCTGTGTTTTGCAAGGCAAGCTTTCATATTAAACTCAACACGTATAGTTTCTCTCTGTGAACATAAAGCAGAAGAGACAAACCCAGATTTCCACATGGGGACATATCTGTCTGAGCCGTAATGAAATGAGTGGGGCCGGTTTTCCCAGCAGCACTTGAGCAAGAAGATCAACTTAGTGCCAAAATAAGCTAATGCATAAAGATGATGATACTGCTGAGACGTTTTTGCTTAATTGGGCCTTGAGATGTCGTACACTTTCAAAACAAGAAGCCTTCAGGCACAATCCACTAGAAGCCCAAAACGTTTGATTATTTCAGTTTCTTTTTACTGGAACTTTTGAAAAGTGTGTGAATTTAATTAAGCTAAAACAAAAAAATACTTTGAATACTGTTCTAACCCGTTTCTAAAAACGTTGTATACACGTGAATAGTGAGGACTTGATCCAATTAATCAGCATTATGTTTGTATCTCAACAGAATGGCAATAAAATACTGCTGGCAAATAATGTTTACCAGCAGTATCCATGTAAGCACTCATCAAACTTTTTAAAGAAATCCACGTGAAATGGATTTTGCAGTTATAAGGCACAATCACAAGTGTAGGGGAAGCTCTCAGCATGACGAAATATGCAAAGATGTATGCTTAGACAGAGATTTGTTTGTTTTAATTAAACGCACTTTTGACAATCTGAAATTGTCCACATCCGTGCTAGGAAGTTAGCCAAAAGTGATTACAAACAAACTTAATGCCAGTTTGACCTCTTAAGCCCCAACGCCCCCAGATACGAGGGTAAAAGGCAGGAGATCGCATTTGGGGTTAGGCATTGGGGCTAAGTGTGTTGTTGGTCCTCCTTCCAAATTTTCTGTGTGATGACTTCAAAACAGAATATTAAAAGTGCATATGGATCTGCTCTAAACCAACTTACGCCACCTCTTTCAGTCATATTCATACGTTTTAGAGGAATAAATGTTCAAAATTTCCATAAATACATGGCTAGTCATCATTGCTAACACCTCCATTGGTATGAGTATCTAGTTTCTAGTTTCCGGTGTTGTTTGTTTGTCTTTTGGTGGGGAGGGTCTCACTTTATCTTTTACAAATTGTCTTTTATTTAATGCTTATTTGGCCCTGAATAGTGTAATAAAAAAAAACACAGAAAAAAGCCTGAGTGAAGTTCCACTCCTGTGACAATGCTGTAACATCTTCAACAAACGGGGGGAAAAATGTCGTAATGAAGAAAGTTTCTTTCTGTAGGCAGTGATTTCAGCTTTTTAGATTGTCAGTGCCTTTTGATTTAGAAATTGAGAGTCAATCACAGTCTGCATTGCAGCCTGAATGTGAGTAATGCAGCTTTCTGAGCACTGGCAGACCCTAAATTGGCTCTCTCTCCAAAATACACACGCAGTGAATTTCACATGGGAGCTCTAAGAACAAAGTGCTCTCAATAACACTGTGCTTCTCTTACACACACACACACACACACACACACACTTGCAGTTATATATGTGCTTCTGTCTTCATATTTCTTCCTTTATGTACCAAACACTAAAAAAAATGCTCATAAAAATGCTGTAAACATTGTCATAAAACCACCGCACGACATCTTATGAATGAAAAGTGACAACGATATATACACTCTTTACATATTTCAACCACATCTGTGCCCGCTACTAGGTGAAGTTCATCCTTTTTGTTTGGTTATCAGCTCAGCAGAGTCCAAGAGCATCCACGGTTTATGCTTTTCGGGATGCTCCATCAGCTCCTTTCCATAAACTCGTCAGCAGTCTCAGGTCGAAGAAGGGATATTTACTCCATGGCCAGAGCGACCCGGTCGGGCGTCATCGGCCCCGGCTTGACCGAGATCCACAAGTCTTCGGTATTGGCAGAATTTTTTTTCTTCTTTGTTTCTGACCTTGAAGACGACACGGCGTCGCCGCAGCAACAACAACAGCAGCTGTTGGCATGACGACAGCAACAGCAGTGACAGCACACCACCACCATTGTGAGGAGAACAAGCAGGGGAAGCGTCAGGAGGACCACCAGGCAGACTGTGTTATAGGCCCCCTGGTTGTGTTTTTCTGAAGCAAAGTGCCACAGTTGGTTGAAAAAATCCTGAATGCTGTCAGTTTTCCCATCCATGGCTTAGGATACCGGCGTGTAAGCCCTTTAAATGAGACTATCTCACTGTTGGAAAAGTTTTGCTAAATCCTTTAGAGAGTTGAAATAGTTGTGAGACAGCAAATGTGCATGTTAGGATGCTGGGGTACTAAAATGATAAAAAATATAATGTCCCTCTGAGCCCTTTGGGTGTTTGGATTAAGGTTAAAAAACTGCCCAAAATGAAATCGTTTCCCTGAGAGTCTCGTCCATCCAACGAGGGCTGTGCTCTGAGTGTTAAATGAAAACACCAGAAGCAAACACCACTGATGCTTTCTGCTTTAAAGTGCTCCTTTGGAGAAGGCCAAAGCCCATTTAAACAAATCCACAAAACCAAGAGGTCACTTGGTTAGAGAAGGCTTTCAATATGAGGATTCTGATCTCGAGGAAAGCGGAAGTTTCTTTATCCAGGTCGACATTCCAGTAATTGTTTTCTCGAGTTTCCTCTTGTCCTCCTCCCCTTTAACTTTCAGTCTGACGAGCTGTAGAGAAGTGACTTAATGTGGATGTATCTGCAAAAAAAAAAAAAAAAGAAGGTTAACATGAAAAGAAAATTTGGGTCCAGGCAGACAACCGGTCTCCCTCACTCTTTCCCTGCCTCCCAATCTATCTTTCTGCCTCTGTCTTTAACATCTCTACTCCTGCACCCCACCCCCCATCTTGTCAATGTCAGCTTCGGATTTTTTTCAGCTTTCCCTTCATTAATATTGCAGAGGGGCATTCATGATTCAGGGCAACTCTCTCTCTCTAAGAGTCCCACTGAGGAAGACAGCGGCGAACAGAGAGAGAGAGTAAGAAGGAGTGGAAGAAATGGAGGGAGATTGTGTCTGAGGGAAGGTGAGACCGAGACAGAGGTAACCAATCTTCCTAAGAATCCCGCTGAGATGGAGAACGTGACAGTGTCAGAAAAAAAAAAAGAAGCGAAGTGGGAGAAAGGTAGGCCAGAGAAAGATCTGCTATAGGAGGCTCATGAATATACAGGTCTCATGGATCCCAAAGCAGGAGATGGATGGAATGTGGCCTAAGTATTCCTAAATGTCTGAATTTAACAATTTTATGCTGGCCTCAAATAAAACCACCGCCAAATAGGAATCCTTGATGTAAGGAACTTCAATTGTCAGTCCTACATGGAAATAAAAGTCATATTGTTCCTTACTCTGAGACTAAAAAGCTATTTGATTAAGCCTGAAGCCTTGAGGCAACATTTTTATTTAAATGCTGTTAACCCTCCTGCCATCCTTTAAAAAACTCACACCCATCACCCTAGGGACCATTCTCAGCCACGCCATAAAAAGACCATATATCCATATTTTATTCCACTTTAAATTAGCCAACCTTGTAAAACTACTTCTCCCTGAAATATTCATGTAAAGTTTTAATTATATTTTCGTTGTTTTAACCCTTCAAATCCCAGTGTTATTACATGAGCGCCCTGTGTTATAAGCCCCAAAAACCAAAAAACGAAACTAAATATTTCCACAAAAAACCAGTTGAAGTAATATGTGATTGTCATTATAAGTAGGCCTTTAGATGGACCAAAGATTGGCACCAACATACATTTTGACCTGCCATTATTTTTTTTGCATTTTTTTTGCAATTTAAAAATTAAAACTTCAAGGCCCTGAGTCTTCATTGACATCCAAGAAAAGAAGAAAAAATAAAATCATATGATGATAATTTGGGGTTGAAAAATAGCGTTTATAATGGAAGTCAATGGGCAGAAAATGGTCCCCAGGGTGATGGGTGTGGGGATTTCTGCTGCTCAGCCATTTTAGGCTGATTTAAGGAATTCACACTGGAATATTAACATTGACAGGTAAAAACTATCCTGTGGCAAGTTTGGTTATATTCCACTGAACACAGTGGAAATGGCAGCCATTTAACACATAGCAGTGGCACAAAAAGGTCCCAAGAAGGCAGGAAGGTTAAACATCTATAGTTTTTCAGACACCATTTGACTCAAGTACGCTCCACAGAGTCTCTGTAGCTTTCGGCTACAGGGCTTCTTTGTATTCTGTTCGCAGGAAGGAAAAAGATTTTCATCTCACATTCGGTTGCTTCGTATGCAGAGAAAGAGAGATAAAGATGCACCTGCAAGTGGAGAGCAAATAGGCACGGCTTCCACCGTGCGTTGTGCCTCATGTGTGAAATTAGTTTACCCACAGACAGCCCGCTAACTTCCCTCCTGTTCATTTGCTCAACAGGAAGCTAAGCACTTAAAGCTAAGTAGCACCTGAAATGTTTAAGTGAGAGATCAGAAAGAGCAATCCCATTTCAGAAAATAGAAGTGATCCAAACCACCGCATGAGAAACTGTGCTTCATTTCTTTTTGGGTTATTAGAGACTCTTCGTGTTAGTTTGTGCAGTTTTGGTTTGTTCATAAAAAAAATAGAAGCAAATGAGGTCACCGGCAAATTTAAGAAAAAACTAATCTAGATTTTGCTGAAGTGGGGAAATTTGGGTCGACTAATGAAGTAAAATGCACACAGTGCACAGACTGACAGTGATTTTAATGCCACTCAGTGCTCCTCTGATGAGAAGAAAAACAAGGGCAGCGTGCGTCGTTATCTCGTTCTGCTGCGATGGTTTAATAACTCCACCAAATAGTCATCTCCATATAGCAGCAGCACATAAAAGCTGTGCACAGGATTGTGCCTTATTTCAAAAATGTGCACCACGTTTGGAACAAAGGCTGCCTGCAGGCGACATGGAAACCCGCGCATATTCCTGAGAGCGATGGCGTCGCTGCCACATCTTTCCTGATTATTGGCTGCAGGTACATGTTGTTGTGATGAGCTTGGCTGAGCTGCAGCACCTCTGTGCACGCTCTGATCATCCCGCCATTATGAAAACTCTGCCACCGCGGCGAGCCAGAGCCGCTGCATGAGCAATAAGTTTGTCGGAGAGGGACAGAGATCGGGAGTGAAGCACGGAGGTGTGATCTAGCCGGTAGAAAACAAGTGACTCACAATGAATCAGTAGGAAAGTCATTAAATAGAATGGACAAGTCACTGAGTGTTATGATAATTATAGCCTCTGGCCAGGAACAAAGAGCCCACTTTGAGATGCGTTTATACACGGGTGAACTATAGTTGAAACACTAGCAGAAGAAATACAATGCTTTATGATCTACGTGTCATTTCATCAACGTGCTAAGGGAATTAATCCAGTAAGAGAAGTAACAACAAACTGATTGCCACTGTTGTTTCGTTCTCAGCAGGCCGTTTCTGTGCAGTACTGTGAGATGACCGGTACTTGTTCCTAACTTAATGGCTATTTTAAATAGATTGTAGCTTTATTTTTACTAAAAATAAATTAAAATGAGTCTCACTCATGACAACATTCTTTCAGAGACTCACCGGCTGTTTCACTTTCTCATGACTTTGTCTTCTTCTTGAGGCATTCGTACACAGGAAAAGGCCCTTTCTGGGCCACACAAAGCCAGGAAGGGGCTGAGAAAAAATGTTATGATTGCACACAGTTAGCCCCTGCTGCTTTTTTAAGGAACACGTGTGACCTAAAAGACAAAGTTGCGACAGAAGGCATGGCAGGAATCTTTAATGACTTGCCCCGAGCACCGAGTCAGAGCAGTTCGCTCATCAGTCAGCATTAATTCACAGCGCTAGGGTGTGTTTGTTTTGACCTGAGTCAAGAACCAGTAAACAGCTAAACCTCTAGATTTTTTTTTCTGCAGAAAACATGATCTGTGTTTGATCTCAAAGTGCAGCTGTTTTGCTGTCGTAGCAACAGGCCCGCAGATATGCTTGACAGTGAACAAAAGCAAGTGCACAAGCCCATTACATGTCAGATGTGTCAGCTCAGTCCTAACTGGAATGAAATGAGCAAAGTGGAGGTCACACTGCCAGTAAGAAAAGGGAGGGGGCAGCCAGATGAAGCTAGTAAACATCATCAGTAAGTTAGTCAGCCCTTTAAAACTAAAGTGAGGGACAAAGTGAAAGTTCTTAGAAACAGACGTTTGAGTGGGATGGTTTGTTTTAAGGAGACGAGAGTGTATTACAGACGCTTTTGGCTGAAATCTAATCTAACCCCAGCCAAAACCAAGCTTCTTTTTTTTTTTTGGATGAAGAATGAAGATTGTCCCAAAAGCAGCAATTTTACCTGAGTTTAATCAAACAACAAGAAACATCAGCAAATACCAACTTAAGCCACAGCAGTATCAAAGTATTCAGTGGCAGTTAAGATCTCATTGAAAGCAGAACCTTACCCCGCAGGCACTTGTGAAGTAGCAGGTCAGGTCTCGCGTCTTGTCTAATCCAGTTAGCTGCTCTAACTTCTGTTGGTTCTGTTTTGGCATCTGGCTTCAGCTCTGGTCTGGTCCCCCTCACTCTGACATCGTCACTTTCTGTTCCTGTTTCCCTCGCTACCCTTGTTTCATCCTCCTCCTTTTCCTCCTCCTCCTCCTCCTCTCTGTGTAAGTGTGTGTTTTGGTCACAGCGTCACTGCACCCTGCCCACTTTGTATAAGAATGGGCCCTCTGTCTGTGCTTACATGTTTCCTACACACTGTGCTCAAGAGTTGTGGTTGCTTTACTTTACCCTCACTAAATGACGTCAGGCAGAAAGATGGAAAGTCAGATAAATGAAGTTAAAAAGTCTGATATGAAGTCACAGGAATGCCGTATTAAAAGCTGAATCCCTCCACAATAAGGCCTCCATGCATGCACTCATCTGAAAACCTTGCAACTACAGCGGAAGTTGCACGCAAGGTTGAAACATTTTGCATAATAGCACTAAATGACTGCTTGAACAAACACCGCTCCACCCATCTGTGGGCCCTGAAACAGGAATAAAAAGGGGGAACAAAAACTGCGCGAGCCTACGTTTGTGTGTGCTGTAAAAACAGTGACAGAGGTATGAGCAAGACAAGAAAGATATGAAAGAAGGAGGTCATGTGAAGTGCACACACACACACACACACAAACCCACTTTTTATGCCTGTGGCATTGTGGTCGATGCCCTTTCAGTTCAGTCAAGCAAAACACGATTTTTATTCAAGTAAGAATCAAGAAAAAAAAAAGGGTTCAGCTGACATTAAAGAAAACTCTGTTCACTATTCTGATCAGAGGGTTGTTTTACTTTGACATGCAAACTGTAGGTCCTGTGCATTCATATATTATATGATGTGTGCTTATATACATGCAAAAATATATAAGCACACATTATATAAGGAGAATTAGTTCAAAGAGTGTCTAATGTGTGCAGAGCCTGGTCATGAACAGAAAGGAAAGGAACTTAACTTTTACCACCCTCTTAAGAAGCAGTAGTTGTGGAAGAAATCAAAAAGTTAAATATATAGATAGCTAGATGCAAAAGATGTCTGTGTCCTTTATCTGAAACATGATGAGACCAGATGAGTCGCCGCTCTTTTATTCACTGCTCATGGTGTATGTAGATGGGACGATTTCATCTGATAATCTGCTTCTTTTTTTTAAATCATGCCTCCTGACAGGTTTCAGACTGCCTGAAGAAGGAAGTGGGCTCTTTTGTAGCTATGAGACATGGTTACGTGAAAACCTATGAGACAAGCCTCACCGTGTCTGCAGGTTTGCCTGAGCCATTTCAGACAAATAGCAACCAGGCATTCACACACACACACACACACACACACACACACACACACACACACACACACACACACACACACACACACACACACACACACACACACATACCACCACAGAGGGTGCCGTCTGATTGCCAGGGCATGCAGTGCTGCACAGTGAGACTCTATCCCGGCTGCTGTTGAGGCAATACAGTGTCCAGTCACCTCGAGCAAGCGTTGATTAATGACCTGAGTGCAGCAGCACTTCTCTTGATGGAAATCCTTCTTTACAGTAGTTTGTATGAAAATGATTTCTCTGTGTATTCCATTTGCTGCTTTTGATTGCTGCTTCAAACACCTGCGCGCAGGAGCCGCCTTTTCTTTTGCTTAGATCTACTCTTTTGCACAGGCACACTTTTAAACCTGCAGGGTTGTATTAACCTAGATTTTATGTGTGCTGTTGGATCTGCTTCTCAACCTTGAGACGACACAAGAAACAATCTGAAAGGTGTCGGATGTAACAATTTGCCTTTTCAAATAATGGAAAAAAACAGCAGGTTTCAGTATCAGAACAAATAAGAGGCAGATATTGTAGAAATATGTTGTCAGGGATATTTTTATTTTATTTTATAAAGATATATATATGATTTATATGCATTTCCCTGACAGACTGTGTTTTGTTCTTATAAACCTCAGTCTCTATTATCTCTTTCCTTCACTCCTTCATTCTGTGGACACCTTATGTTTAGCCTATACTGCAGTGACCCTCATATACGTCCCATTTCCTCTATGGAAATCTTACTCTCCATTTATACTACCTCGACCCTGTGCTATAAAGGGTGCAGCTCCCATCTGGTTTATAGAAACTGCTCGCAGCGGAGCTCACCTCAGAGAAAAAGGTTCCAACAATATATCTCTTTATCCTACTCAGGTCTGTAGCTGAACAAATTGCGGGAAAGACCACTGAGCTCATGTCGGATCACTGGTCATACAATCATGATGGCAAAAAAAGTGACTTTGACATTACCAGCAGCATTAAGTAAAGCCTCACAGAATCAGTGGACTGTGCAAAAGGGCATTACGAATCACCATGACCTGCTGGTTCTGCCAGCATACACTGAAACATGAGTATGAACCCTATCCAGTGCACTGTGAGAGTTTCTGAATGGGAGTGCTAATGAAAACTGGCTAAAGGGTTGCTGTAGACGAATCTGACAAATGTCCAGAAATAGCCTGCTAATAAATCCAGTGTCCCCGGAGGAAAACCTGAGCTATAATCCAGTCCTGTAAAATGTCTAAGGCCAACTCTGTGACAACGGGCAGAGAGCAAGACAGAGAAAGAAATGATTTTGTCTATATAAGGAATTGCCTCTTGCTCTCAGAGAAAGTCATCTTTCAATAGCAATCGGTTGGCATTATAAACTTTGGGCTTTTTTTATGAGAGCACATAAATGCAAAAATCTAGCTATGATGTCAGTGTGCTATTTTAACATCTATTTATGTAATAATCTAAGCATAGTTCTCATGTGACACAAGCTCTACTTTGGGAATAAATATGTTAAACATGTCTTTCTTGGCTTGTGAAGAAGAAATGTCCTGCCTGTTCTGCTGCATAAATAAATACAGAGTAATGCTGTCAGCTTGCAGTGAAGGAAGTGTTTTTCCAGAGCACTTAATTATAATCAGCGGGGACTTTCTAAGTTCCTCTTTCTTGGCCTAGGATTTCCAAATACAGAAGAAACAGCGTGACACACTGTGGGAAAATAAAGTCACTCGTGTTGGACAACAGCTTACAAATACCTTAAGTGTAAATGACGAATACAAACCGCAGAAGAAGACCAGGCATTCTTTCCTATTTTTATGCAGAAATCTCTGGCACCCCTCATTTCTTTATGTTTTGCTTCCAAGGAGTCAGACATTTTTGTATTTTTTTTTAAACTGGTCTGAAGTAATAGTTCTCCAGGCTTTCTGAAGGTCTTTCAAAGTTTTTCTCTCAACGTTTGTGGCTTTCAGTCTCATTTTTAGTCCAGCCATCATACCTGAATCATAGGAATGTTTTTTGAAAAAAAATATCAGTCACTGTCAGTCATGGATTGGCCTCCCAGAGACCAAACCCCAACATTACTGAAGCTATGTGCAATCATATAGACAGAAAATGGAACAAAGATTACTGAAGACCACTAAAGGAGTATAAGAAACCTTAAGAGAGCTCAAAGAGAGTTCAGTATAAGGGTGGTCATACTGAATATTGACTTTGATGTTTCTTAAAACTGCACATTTTTTCTGTTTTCTAAGCAAAATCCTAAGAACTAAGGCCGCTCAAGACATTACTGCACAGTTTGCAGTGCCCATTTAAGGCGACATAACATTTACTGTCTTTATCTCTTCCAGACAGACTTAACTTCTTTTTGACAAATAGAAAAGCTTGATGGACAGTCTTGAGACAAAAACAAGCTGCGTGGCAACAATATGTGGTCATAAGATAACAAAGAAACATAAATACACTTCCTTTCTTTTTTTAAATGCATACGTGTGTTTGGTTTGTCGGGTTTGTCTGTTTGCTTCAAAGGAAAGAACCTGTGTAGTGTTTCACAACTGTTTAGTGTAAGTGAAAATGATAATAGAGTGCCTGAAGCACATGTTTAATTTCTAACATGTAGTCAAAGAAACATTTTGACACAGTAAACAAATCCAATCAGAAAATGTTGAACCTGCACTTTTATTTAAATTATTATTAAAACTCAAAAGCACTTAACTGTTCAACCCCAGTTTATATCAGTGTGATGGTAATTGAATGTTTTTCTTGCATTAATCCCCCCCGCTGGGTCAAATTTTCTCGTCTTGTTATCACCATTGATCAACTATTCAGACTTAAATCTAAATCACTCAGAGGCCATTATGTAAGTAAGGCAGATATGCTGGTATGGTAAATATGACTTAACATCTTCTGTTGTTGTTGATGGCTGATCAGCTTGTGCTTGTGTTTACCCAGCGGGGTATAAAACAATACGATTTAGCCTTGAGGCAGTCTATGGAAAGTTCTCAGTAAAGTCCTTAACTTGGGTGATGATCACTTTGATTGTGCTCGTGCTTCATTCTGAGTAACTGAAAGTTGGATGGTGATCATATTTTGTTTTAGGGAGATTTTATTTCCAAGCATTCCTGGCATCCCGTGTTTGTTCCTAAGTCTTTACTTTAAAAAAAAAAAGTAAAACTGACAGCCTTACTGAAATGCCATTACAGCATAATTACCATTTGCTACACATAGTGAGAGGTGTAGCGATCTCACGCCCTCATAAATGCACAGACAAAAACATACGTTTTCCCACCATTTTCCGCAAGAATCACTAAAAACAAATCTCTATCCAAAGTCTACTCAGTGTAGAATTGCTTTCCCTCTAGGTGATGTGACGAAGTACAGAACATACTCTCTACTGCGCTTGTCCCTCGGGTCACTGTAGCCCTGAGAGACACTTTCACATGTCTCAGCTCTCATATCTGAATGGCTCCCGAGGACTTCTGTGTAGTTCAAATGATGAAGGGGGCATTAAGGATCCCCTCTGGCACACTACAAAATCAAAATCCATTTCCTACTTGGCCTTAAATCATGGAAAGAAAATGGCAAAGCATGTCTTTGCAGGAAAGAAAGGCAAGGGGGGGGGGGGGGGGGGGGGTAACTGACGTACTCTGAGTACAAATAGTAAACAAATACGAACAGTAGCAAAATATGGGTTAATCAAGTGTGGCTCCCCATGTGGGTAATGCGTTATTTTTGTGTATGTGCACACACATGTTAGCAATTCATTAGCTGGTGTATCCATATGCTGGTGACACTGCTGTTGTAGCTGAATAAGGTGGAGCTAATCCATCCAGTTGGTCATAAACTATCTGTAACGGGTCACCAGCTGATATACACTAAATAGTGAGATACTCTGTGAGCATTTTTTCTTCACTTTTTATCTTTTAATAGATTTAATAGGAAATTAGCCTTGGAGGAAACGGCTTTTTATAAAGCAGGTCACAAGCCAAGTATTTTTAGCAAAACACCTTTGGTCTTCAGTTTAGGCTATAAATTTTAAATGTTACACCTTAATCTTGCAAAAACAAGCAACAGGAAATGGAAAGTCTCACTGTCCTCCATGTAATGTTTGGATACCCACACCCCCACATCCAATGTATCTTGTTTAGCTGATTTCAAGTCAACTATGACAGATTTCTTTACTATTTTTTCACATAAAACACAGTAATATAGAAAGTAACAGAACACAAAACCCATCACAGAACTCTGGACACCTTGGAGTACTTAGTAATACACCCTCTGGCAAATATCACAGCTTGTAAAGGCTTTTTGTAGCATGTAAGAGTCTTTCACTTCTTGTTTGTTGGCTTTTTGACCATTTGTCCTTATAAAAGGCTCCGCCCAAGGTCTTTTAGCAGTGCACAAAAGACCTTGGGCAGTCTTTTATGCACTGCTATTCTAAGGTTGCTTCACAGACTTTTGATGATGTTTTGGTCTGAGCCACAGACTTTGAGACCCTGGCAAAACCTTCAGCTGTCATAGCTCAGCCTTGCATATGTTGAGCGTATTATCTGTGTCATATATATATATATATATATATATATATATATATATATATATATATATATTTCTTTTCCTTGCTTTATTTAGTTCTTTGTATTTCTAATCTTGTTATCTTAATCTTCTGTTCTCAGTAATTACTGTGGCTTTCAGGCTGTTTTTAGTGACTTCCCTTTTGTGTTTCATTCCAGTGTAAAATATGTGCCTCACCTTCAGTGTTCCTCTTTGTCAAGTTTATCTTGTTTCCCCATTTACTCACCTTAATTCATGTTTTATTTTGTAAGTGCTTTTAGCTTTTGGATCTTGTCTAGTTTCACTTCCTATCCCTGCCTTCACTCATTCCTTGATTGTCTTCTGTTGTGTTTAGTTGTTTCCTCTTCCCTCATTACCTTTTGTATATATTGCCTCAGTCTCTCAGTCATCAAATCACTGGCTAAGCGCTTCAGAAGCCCCGGGATTTTCGGACTTGGATTTGTGCTTTGTGATTCTCTGGGCTAAGAGTATTAAAGCTTCCTTAAAGTCTCCTGAGTCCACGCAGAGGTTCATAATGACAGCCAACCTGTTTTTCTTGGTAGACACCATTCTCTTTTTATCTACAGCTTTCCCCCCTTTTTTTCTCTGATAGATGCCGTAATACTTGTTATAGAACTTTCAGGGATTGGATTGAACCCATTATTTCCTCTCCAACTTCACTTGAGAATGGCTGCAGCACAAGCCCAAAGCATGATCGATCACCCCGTGCTTGACAATTCATCTTCACTCATTCTCTTATTCACAGTAATGGGCTTTCACACCTTACTGCAGCTATGTGAAAGTTGGGCTCTGATATGCAATCAGGACCACAAACTGGTATAATATCTTGAGTATAGGGTATGTTTACTTTGGTGTTCTGCCTGGGTCAAAGTGAGTTCATTAAGACTGCATAAGAACTAAGCGGGAACAAAAAAGTCACACTGTAAATTAGTTCAGTGTCCTGCTTCTGAAACTCCAAAATGGTAGTTTAAAAACAGAACATAAAGCTTTAGTATCAACAATATGAGTGACCATGCTTTACATGAATTTGCATGCAGCTATGTTTTCTCTGCAGATAAATACTACTCTACAAACCTTTCCAAAAATTCAATCTGTCTGTGGGAGTACGATAAAGGCTTACACAAGCTCATCTGATATGGCTGTCAGGGGTACGCTGAAAAGGACTAGAGACCACTAATTTAAATTATATATCAAATACAACAACCTCATAGGAAAGGAGGGGAGGCAGGGGGAGGATGGTAACAGTCCTTAATAGAATGAATGAAATCAAAACTAGAACAAAGAAAGTGCGTGCTTTATCCTTAAAGAATCATTTGTTTTAAAAAAAATCATTTTCTCTTGTTTTACTCTTTTCTTAAATCTTCTCCGGGAGCTCAGCTGTCAGTTCTAATGTTTTACCCGGAATAACCGCACCATAAGAATCACGTCAACTCATATCTACTTTTGCAGGTCAGCCATGTCCAGAGGGATGATGGTTAAAGCTTAGCTTAGCAGCTGCAGACAGTAAATGCTTTGGACTAAATTTTAAAGATGAAAAAGTGCCAGTCATATCTGGTCAATCACTACAGGAAAAAAAAATAGTCTTATGAAAAAGTACTCAGGCGTCAAACCTTCAATTAATGCATTCATTAATTAGCTGCAAGTGTCCAAGTGTGCTGAAAGCCCTAATGAGGGTTAGACAGTCCTCTTGAATAATAGGAGCTTTTCCCATTTTCATTTTTTTGTATTTTCCAATTTAAAAAAACTGGAGCATCACACACAAAAGCTAATGGAAAAACGTATGAGACTGTGACCAGCACAGCCAGATCTTACCTCACATTCAACTTGCTGAGGCTGCACAGACCAGTCTTCATGCCTTCCACTGCACTTGTGATGTATGTGAGGCCCTACTCATGCTCCCCCATCCCAACTCATGGAGCGCCAATAAAAGCATGATGAAAATCAAGCTGTTCACCAGCCGCATGCCCAATTAAGCCCCAGTGTTTACAATGCTATCACAGAGAGAGTCTAACTGGGAGAGCTGGATTGCACCTCCTTCTTATTCAGATGCCTGCCAGGGCCTGTTAGCTGTATGAGTTCAGTGAGATGTAAAGAGACTCCAGGAGCGCACGGGAGACTCGGGATGCCTCACAACGCCGCTTTTCATCAGCTTCAAGCCATCTGCAGTCAATCCTGTGGAGAGATGTGGAGACATTACTGGATGGATGGGACAAGAATAAGATGAGTGAGGGCAGAAAATGCATGAGGAGGGAGGAAGAAGATGATGGCTCACACGAAGAAATGCATGTCTGCCGTTCCTTTCACCAAACACTGAAGTCATGTAGCAGCATTTTTTGTTTTTTATGAAATTTGTGGCTTGTTGTTTAAACTTAACCTTTTCAGTAAAAGGAAAACTCGAACTTCTATGTCTCAAAGGGAATTTTCTATGTAGTAACTGATTGTATCTTTTCATTATTATTTCTTTTTTCAGACAGCAATATCATATGATATATCTTTGGTTCTGAATTGCCTGATTAGAGCTTAATTAGTTTTCCATATGAAAACATTGCTTTGTAAACTCACAAAGTCTTCACAAGACTTTACAACAAAGCCCTCTGGCACTTTTGTAGAGGGGACTCTGTCGATTTTTCATAAGCTGGACTTAGCAGGAATGCACCCAAACATCCACAAAGCAGAGAAAGAAGACACTGGGATTTAGCTGAGTTAGTGAGCTGACATACTGGAGTCAACAAATCATCTTATGGCTGGAACTGTGTCGGGGCAAAGACATCCTAGTGTAGCAGTTTGAGCCTGCTGGGCTTTAAAGAGGATTCATCAGTTGTGCTCTTTAACTAACAACCACTATATGTCCAGTGTAATGGTTAGTGAACGCATAATTTAATTAAAAAGCACAGTGTTGCTGCTCCACATAAGAGTAGGATGTTTACCTGACTTCATTAATGTTTAAATTCTGTGTTTAGTTTTGAATAATCTCCAGGTTGGTGCACTGTAGCCCCTCTGTCTGTATGATTACTAATTCTTTTTATCTGGACTGGCACATGACTGAACCGAAGTTTAGTCACAACCTCATTTCTAACAAAACTGTTACAACTTCCTCTGAGTTTATCCCTTATTTTCACACAATGAGCCCTAAGAAGTCATGCTGTTCCACCTGGGAGTTCTAGATAATAAACATGCTGCTATTTCTGTTTATATATATAAATGTAATAAAGTTATTTTAAACACCAGTGGCCCTGGGGTGGAAATAAATGATTTAAAATAATTGGGTTTGCAAAATAATGTAACAATACTTGCAATGCACAAATGCCGATGGCATTTTAGTTCTAAACTGAGTTGTAGTAGCTTTTTTTCATCGTACTTTGCATACAGAAAGCCTCATATTTTTTCCCCACTGTTGTTGTCACAGTGCAATAGAGCATCTTATTCCACACATTTGTGCTTTTTTGGTATTTGATTTAATGTAAAAACAAACTTTCTCAATGCTTTTTCATGTGAGCATTTACAGTTAACAAAGCAAACAAACAAACAAAAGAAAATATTTTGATTAGTCATGACTAATGGTTCATTAGTTATGATCACAGATAGTATAAAATGTGGACGTGGTTTCTGACGAAGTCACTCAAACCTGCATTCTACTCAAGGCCACCAGATGGCGATAGTGGTAGTTACAATAAAACTTCCAGGATTATAGAACTCTGTGGGAAAACATCCCTCTGACTTGACATCTATCAACACTTTTCTCATAATTTTATGTTCTCAGTTACTAATTTCGGGGTCACGTTGTATAAAAAATCAAGTTTGTTTTGTAAATCTTGGTCATACCATGTGTCAAAATGAAGAATTATCTGTGGTATGAAACTTCTGGCTCATTGGCTAATGACCTGTCAGTCAGCTCGTTAGGCAATGATTATGTGCTTTTGCAGTCAGACCTGCCCCCCTTTATCATACCCAGGTTTTTGCAGCCAAAATGTTGACAGCAGGCTTCAAAATGGGACTTCATAAGCCAGTGGGCGATGTCATAGTAGATACATTATCCACTGTATCTAAGGAAACTGTCTAAAATTAAGATTAATATTATATTTTTTATGACAAGATGCACAGTATCCATATGAAATACAGAGTACAAAATCATAACACAAAGATGGCAGTATGCAAATGAAGCAGATTAAAACAGAGCTATTTTTTAAGTGCAAGAGTTACAGTGACAACAGACATTAAACATGAATGGTTTTTAAAGCCTTTTCAAATTAAAAAAAAAAAGAGTTCCGTTTCCTTCATGAAAATAGGGAAGTGTGAGTCTATAGCTCAGATTAGCACAGACATGCACAGTAAGCATTTGAGGAAGATTGAGATGTGCAGCGCATGGGATAATCATAATCTACTGTCTTCTTACAAGTGCCATCAGACATGTTCCTTCATTTAGTTCCCTTTATACAGAAAAGGAAATGTGTGTGTGTGTGTGTGTGTGTGTGTGTGTGTGTGTGTGTATGTGTGTGTGTGTGTGTTACAGTGTAAAACCACTCTTTGACTTAGCTCAATTAGTGGAACCTAGTGGAAAGTATTAGCTGTAGCTAAGTTGCTACCAAAGCAGTAGGGTTTCATTAACCTTTTATCATAGTATCATACAGGATCACTGGACTTGTCATTCTGGCTGTTAAATTACAAAATAATTCTCATCTTTCAGGAACGATTTGGATTTTTTTCCTAGTCTAAAATGGTTAAAGAGTTATAGTAATGTGAAGCTCACATGGTAAAATGTAGGCAGAGCTGATTTTTCTGTGTTCAGATGGTACTGCTTTGTAAATACTTTGTGTTACTGTGATAAACTGAATATCCCCCATAAAGTATGTCTTCTCTTCTTTTAGAAACCATTGAGTTTTGTCTCTAGCAGAAACAGTAACGCAGCTACGGTCAGTAAAATAGTGCTTGTAAAATGGTCCTGCCACCAGAAAGGGTTAAATTGGCTTTACTGGCTAATTAAGCCAAAATAGTTATTGTGAATATATTTCACTGGAGGGAAATGAGTAGTACTGAACCTGATACTTGGGTTTTAGTCAGTACAGTAATGCATTGCAGTACAATACAAAAAGCCTTTTTATAATGGCTCTGCCTGAAGGTGCCATTTTGGCTGCTGCTATGTTGCGTTTTGTGGGCAGACGTAATAATATCAGCTAATTTAGAAGTTAAGTTAGCAAGCTACATCCATAAATTGTATGGGTGCAAAGGCACATATCTCATAATTACTGCAGTAACAGCATAAATCACTAACATTTCATTCAGGCCACACAAAAAGCAATTTTATTGGTTAAATAATTCAATTAAAATGCTCCAAAAACCATCAAGACCGCAAACATGGTCAAGAGGTCCTGTTCAGGGACTCCAATTAGCGATGGTGAGGAAAGAGCGGTGAGCTGTAGTGACCTGTTTCAGCAATTCTGTCCATCACAGCAGCCATGCACCCTACTTTAAGCCTCACCAGTACTCTGTCCAAATAAATTAGCTATTTAAAAATAAAATGTACCAACTGTACAGTTTCGGTGAAAGGGGATACTTTCCAGAAAACAAAACTATTCACGAACCATGTTGTAAATGTTTCTTTCAGCTAATAAGTTGGTCTCTTTAGTGTGTATGTGTATGGAAACGGGATTGCTTGTGGACTCCTCCAATTGTTGTGTAGGTCCTCAACAAAGACACCTGTGTTGTTTCTTGCTGCTCTCCTTTACTGCAAGACTAAAACAAAACAATAGTAAGTAAACTCTCTCTTTTACTTTCAGACTGAGTGTATGCTATCTTCATATACAGTACGCATTGTTATTGTATGTTTGCATGGTTCATTAAGACTTGTGAGTGTTTTGTATCTATGTTTATTTGTATGTGTCTAATTTCTATGCTGAGTTTTGGGTTGTTTAGGGTTTTTGTTGTTGTTTTGGTACATATGTTTTGAGTATACAGACCAAACCAATATTTAATTACAGTTTTTGTATTTTTTACATTTAAGGTCAGTTTTTAAAGGTTTTTGTAAATTTAAAAAAAGTTCCCTGCTGCTTCCAGTTAAAAGAGAGTTTTTCCTTCCCACCGTCACAAAGTGCTCGCTCCTCAGCAGTCACTTGATTGTTAAAGTTTTCTCCAGAAAATTGTACAATATGGTAATATTGTAGTTCTGGGTTGTTTGGTGACCTTGTGGATGAGTCATTGATGCCTTCTTGGAGTAGTTTTGAGTGGACGACTACTGGAAAGGTTCCCCACTGTTCCAAGTTTGCTCCATTTGTGGATAATGGCTCTCATTGTTGTTCACTGAAGTCCCGAATCCTTAAAAATGCTTTTGTAACCTTTTCCAGACTTATAGATGCCAATGAATTTGCTTCTCTGCTGGATTCTTTTGAGACATTTTAGCCTACCTCTCTTTGCCAGACAAGTTCGACATAAATCATTTCTTGGTTCAATAGGTTTAGTAGAACTCAGGCCTGGGGGTGAACTGAACTCAGCTTTCCAAAACTAAAACTGGTTAATCATTTGTTTTCAATCATTCATCAAACAAATCAGTTTGTTTGATAAACTGGAACATTTAAATGCAAATATACAAAAGAAATTGCAAATGCTTTTTCACAACACTGTGGCTTTGTGAAAAGGACCTTGTGTTAAGAAATCAGATGAAAACATCATTCTCAATAAAAGCTTAGACATAAAGACTCTTGAAGTGTTGGCTCAAATCAGGATTTTTTGTGTGACTCCCAAATCTGTGTCCATAAACCAGTGTAGCATGTGATGCTTAGTAATTCTGCACCAGTCCAACATAATAACTGTATCCCCCAGCTTAATCTTGCAAACTGAATGAGTAAGCTAATATACACTAAGTTGCTTCATATCTCCACTACAATGCTTTCTGTTAAAGATTAGACATACTTCTCCTAATTGGTTCTGACATCAGAACAGATCTAATCTAGCCTGGAAATTTTATTTCATCATTTTTGCAGCCTCGGCAGGTTCAGCTCAAAGTGTCATGTGCGCTGTTGTTTGACAATGTCAAATATTGCATTATAAATATATACAAAGTGCAGATATATACTATACTTTTGTGAGATATAGCCTTTGCTGCCTTGGTAACACACTCTCATATTTTGAAATATTATAATAAACAACAAAAGAGTTGAAACAAGAAAGAAAATGTCCCCACCTGCTGGTCCAAACGATGCTGTTTGCAAACTGGTCCGCCATTTTTCAAATGTATTTGCCATGAAAAAGATCCAAAGTTAATCCTCTGTAATTCCTAAATAATGTGGATTATAATTTGTATACAACTATCTTTGAATGCCTGGATTTGAATGTTTTTATTTCATAACTCATTTGAATACCTTAAACAAAAAGGGCCAGTGTCCAATTATATGGGCTGAGCTGTACAAGCCATATTTTGCAGTTGCCATGCAGTAGCTGAGATCTTAGTTTTGGTTTAGTGGAAGTTGGCACGTGTTTGTGAGTGGCTACAAGCATGAAGTAGCCTGTGTGACTTTGGCTGCAGAACAGCATTTTAGCCAGCAGCGAGAGGGTGACATGCTGGTTGGATATAAGGGGATCCCACTGAGAAAAACGATGCAGAGCAGGGAGCAGGGCACACTGGCTTAATCCTCAATCAGTGTGGAAGAGCTGAGCAAAGCAATAGGCACATGTGAGGGGAGGAACTAAACCTGAGGCACAGGAAACAAGAGGTTACTGGGAATTAAAAAACAAGAGTCACCCATGAGATTTAGATTTGGCTTGCCCACAGGCTACACTACCATGCTGGTGATGATTTAATGGAAAATGAGTTTAAATACTGCTGGAGGTGAAGACTGGATGAATCAAATGTCCAAGTCCACTGACCGAAGAGTTGGAGGAACCAATTAAAAAAGTGTCTGATCTTACCAAGAAATAACTTCATGCCATGGACGTACCTGGTGAGCTGATTGGGTGGCAGGCAGTTATTTTACACTTGTTGCTCTCTAATCTCGAGCCTAACCTGCTCCAGTCTGGGTTAGGTCTCAACATAAGTTGCCATGGCAATCTAACCTTGTAACTGAACCCCTTTCATAAATAAAAAGACACAGTTAACCTTGAATGTACCAGGAAATTAGCCCCAATCCCACTTTGAAATGAGAGCCTCTAGCTTGAGCTCTGTCATTAGTTAAAGGATACGTTTGGCACAGTGTCTCCTTGTTGCTTTCTGAATGTTGTGTCGATTATGAAGAAAATGTCACCCGATTACACATATCAGTTCCACATGACCGGAGAACCCTGTCGAATTGCGAGGATTACTTTAATGATCCAGTTGTGCATGTGACATGTTTTGTTTTGGTAAAGACTGAACAGATTAGCTTGTCTCACTGACCTTTATTCCACTGGTAAAGTCTGTGTTGCTCATCTATTTGTGCTTGACTCTAATATATTCACAAACTCCGCACAAGCTCATTACTTACCAAAGTTGTTTTTTGCTGACCAAACACATGAATGGATTATTATTGGATAATTAGAACATGCTGAAATCAAACAATGAATCTTAAAACTGCTGAACTGAAGATTTGCGAGTATTGTAGCTGTGCATTATAATAATGATAATAAAAACAATAATACATGGGTATAGTTGCGGTTGCACATATTTTTTTCCGCAGGCTCAGTTGTTTGATTTAGGATCCATGCTAGTCATTGCATAGTCTTTAAGCCTACATTTACAGCTAAGGACATGATGCTGTTCCCCTACCTTTAGGAGACATACATTAGGTGCTGCATCCAAGTCAGATTGGCAGAAAAAACATTTAGTCTTCTTCCATTGTTCTGCCATATTGGCCTAAACATGCAGTTATTTGAGAAATATTTTAAACAGACTCCATGCAATCTCGTGAATAAGTCCACCTCGTGATCCAAAAGCCTGTACAGCCACCTTTAGCAGCAATAACTTGAAGTAATTCTTTTCACTGTGACTTTCTCAGTCTCTCATCATCATTGTTGAGGAAATTTGGCCCACTCTTCTGGGTAGTGTTGCTTTATTTCATTGAGTATTACATTCATTTCTTGCACATCTCTCTCCTACCACATCATTTCAATGAGATTGAAGTCTGGACTTTGACTGGGTCATTGAGAATCCTTGATTCTTTTCTATTTGAGCCATTCTGTAGTAAGTTTTCTGCTGTGGCTGCGATCATTGTCCTGTTGCATGACTCAATTTCTGCAAAACTTTAGTTGTTGGACTCACATGGCCTCACATTTGACTCTAGCACACTTTGGTAGACAGATGGTTGACTCAGTGAGCGTAAGGTTCCCAGGTCTTGTGGCTTCAAAACAAGCCCAAATGATCAACCCTCCACCATCGTATTTGACACTTGGCATGATGTGTTTGTGTTGATATGCTGTGTTTGGTTTTTGCATATGTGATGCTGTACATTATGTCCAAACATCTCAACTTTGGTCTTGTCTCTCCAAAGTACATTGTCCCAGAAGTCTTTTAATTTGTTGAAATGCAACTTTACAAACCTAAGCTGTGCTACCATGTCCGTTTTAGAGAGCAGACACCGTCTCCTGGCAACTCTTTGAAAAAGCCACACTTGTTCAGTCCTGTTCTAATTATACTGTCATGAACTTTAACATCTAACATGCTAACTGAGGCCTAGAGTAGAGTCTGACATGTAGATCTGTTTTTTTCCATGCTCTCTCAGCATTGCACAGTCTGACCTTGTGGCAACTTTGCTGGGCTCCACACCAGCTAAAGTTCTGCTTTCATAGAGGTGTTGACACTTGCTAATGATCAGTTAATCAAGTGCAGTTGATTTCCAGCACCTGGCTGCCTCTTAATTCCTGTGGAAGAAGCAAGCGTGTACTGCAAATGTTTATGTATTGAGTACGGAAAATACACATTTTACTTTTGTCTACAATTAGTAAAAACACTAAACTGTAGACAACAGCTGATTCTCCTCTTTTTTTCTAAGCTAACCTTACAGAGCAGACGTTATCCAATTCCCGTGGTTGTTTTTTTTAAACAATTTCACTTAAAATTGCACCAATACTAAAAAAAAATCCTCCTCTTTGTAGATGATGATTAGGTCACGAGCAGTTGTCCAAGCATTTCACTACATATCGTACTGTGTATGACTGTGTACGTGACAAATAAAATTTGAATTTGAATGATTAAAATTTAAAATGAACGTGTTATTGTTCTTCTGTGCCTACCTGTAATATTGCATAGGTTGGGTTGTTTTAGGTTCATGCAGGCCTGTTTTGTCTGTTTGAGAATAAATTAGAGGTCTTGTAGCCAAACCACACTGGCAGATTGTTATTACTGCCCCTGGCACTATTCACGAGTAGAAGTTGCATTTCAGTTCAGTTTTTAATGGCCTCCAATTAGAGGTGGAGAGACTTTGATAAGTTTAGGACATGGAGTTGGTTCTCCATGCTTCGTTATTTCATTGGAGCAAAATGGAGAAGGATTTTCACAGTAACCATAATCCCATTTGTTTAATATAAAATGTGACTCAAAAATGAGTGTCTATTAAGCAAATACATCCAAGCAAGTTAAAGACCCCGTGAGCAGTTCATTGTGTCATCAACAGAGATGGGCAGTAACGCGTTACTTGTAACGCGTTACTGTAATCTGATTACTTTTTTCAAGTAACGAGTAAAGTAAGGGATTACTATTGCAAAAGCAGTAATTAGATTACCGTTACTTTCCCGTAGGAACGCTGCGTTACTGCGTTACTAAAACCGTGATTTTTTTGCGAGAATGTCTCATGACAGTGACGTAAGCAAGTGCGACGTTGGTGACAGCAGCTGTGTGCAGATCAACAATGGATAATATATCGAGTGCGGGAGAGAGTATGAGCGTGCAGCGTTTAAAGTGTGGAAGTACTGACCTTACTTTGAGTTTGATTCCATAAAAAGTGACAAAAACATTAGCGTCCATCGTGCGTGGGAAGAAAACTTCTTTTTACAGCGAAAAAAACCCCTAAACTTCCGAGCAAGCACCGAGTAGCTACGACGTGATGGGAAACTCACAGAGACACTCGCGCGGATTCTTCAACTGACCGCAGCACACCTGCACCAGGGTAACCCTCCGCCTACCCTGCTCCTGCTTTACAGGTGAAAATAGAGCAAAAGGACCGCTGAGTCTTTGACTTTATTTATTTTCTGCTGTGTTTTACTTGCATCTGTTTGAAAGAGTGAGTGAAAACACAAAAAATATTTTATTTTATGTGCTGGAATGTGTAGAAAATAGGTTTAAATGTTAAACTAATTTATTCAAGTCAGAGAATGTTGCATATAATTAAATGTTTTGCTTGATGCATGAAGTTAAAAGATTAAAACTGATAAAACAAGTTAAAAAAAGAGACTTTTCCATTTGATTACATTTTGTATGATGGATTATGTAGAAAAAGTAGAATTGGGCTGAAAGATCTATCACTTTATCACCTCTTCAGGTTGTAAATCGTGTTTTTAAAAAGTAACTAAGTAACTAAGTAATTAATTACTTTTGAAAATAAGTAATCAGTAAAGTAACGGGATTACTTTTTTGGGGGAGTAATCAGTAATTAGTTACTGATTACTTTTTTCAAGTAACTTGACCAACACTGGTCATCAAATTTATGTAACAGCTTGCAGTCAGCGCTCACGAAACAAAAAGGAGAGTCGGACACCGATTCAGACTATTTGAATATTTTATTAATATGTAGAAAATGTATTAAAAAAGGAACTATATAGTACATGTTTAAGTCAAACTAGAGCTAAATTTGACAGTAATATCCAAGGTTATCCAACAATAATTCCTAGTTTCAGCTTACATGAGCGTTTCAAACAGTCAAGATCACATTTTATCAACATTTACATTTCCATGGCAAGATTTGTCAAATGAATGCAGTTACATTATCTGCCTATATAAGAGTTATTACCAACCACGGTGGCAATATCAGTTAAGTAATCTGTGAACACAAACCCAATAAATAAAAGCATTTTCTTTTTTTTTTGTTGTTTTTGTGTCACATCAGTCACAAAGAAACAGGAAAATAAATAGCAGTGAAATAAATAAAGGGAGCAGATATCCTCTCAAGTGAGTGGGCCAGTCGAGATAAATACATTACTGGGTAATTATACAATATATGGACACAAGGTCAATATTGTCCTATTGTGTCTACAGAGAACATCACCAACGTTTTAGCTAACTCAATGTAAATGATTACCAGGAGAAAAAAAGAGAAGTGTATGATTTGTGATGTCTAGGACGGACAGGTTCCAAGCTTTGAAGCATTTGGCTCAGCCCTAATTATTATGCTGTCAGTATATCAGTAGCATAAAAAGGTCATATAATCGCCATAACATTGGTTAAAGGTGGTATCGTAACTTGTAAGAAGTTCAGTACGAGTCTTAAGTTTAAGCAATGGGGATAAAATGTACTTTTTAAACCGGATGCTGTGCAATAGGTGGAAAAGATTTTATAAAACACAGAATATAGACCAGATGTGGAAAAAAATATCAACACAACTTGATCTCAGGTAATGAGGGAAGGAAATAATATCAAGAAAATATTTCAGGCCCCTGTTTTTCTGTAGAATTTCATTGGATTTGTTTTCTCATGTAAATGCAAAGAAGAAGAATGGATGTGGATCTGTGGATGACGTTAAACAAAATGCTCGTTCTGTGAAGTTATTAACGGTTGAAGGATTATTGCAAAATAGAAAAAAATCAAAATCAATGGAAATATAACGTTAGCTTTCTTTAAGAGCACCTTATAATCCGCAGTGAGAGGTATTCCTCACAATGCAAATGATTTCTGTTCCTTTTCTGCTTCCCGACCTTTGTTCCTCGTACATAAAACCCAATGAGGCAAACTTCCTCTAATTAGTTAATGAAATAAGTACAGATAATTCTCTATTCTATTATAAATCACTACAGGAGATGGGCTGAAGCAGTTACTTAGACACTGAAACATAAATCAGACTCAGGAGAGATCATGTGATCACCTGACTTGGAGGCTGATAATCAAAGTGATCTATATCTTCTACCTAACAAACTTCAGGAGCACCTTTTACCCAGATCAACAAAGAAACGTGACTACAAATCAGATTGCAACGCATCCTCAGGACATATGGTTTTTACTGTCAGGCTCTTGATTGCATTTTAGTCCACATGCACAAGTCTCCCTCCAGCCTTCACCACAACACTGGTTAAAAATACAGCACTTAAAATGGAGATGTTCAAAAGGGCTTGTTGAATTAGTTTGCATCTTAAGGGGGAACACATCAAAAGCTGTTTTCAGCTCTATATCTACATGAGTATATTGTTAGTAGTTCATAGAGGGGAGAGTTACTAATATTTTAAAGTCTAAATGGGGAAGAAATAAAGACAAATATACAAAGTCGCAATAGGAGCCAAAGTCGCTTGCTCACTCCTGTGAGAAAAGTGAAGAAATAAAGAAAAGTTCACTTTCCAGCTGATCAAAAATTGAAAAAAACAGAATCAGATTATCAATCGTGAGACCAAATGTCGCTTGCAGTGATGGTGACATCGATTTCCGTGGACTGCTGTGTGGTTCATCTTCCGACTCCGCAGAGGGCATTTTCCCCCCCGAAAAGGGGCCAGCAAAACTCCAAGAAAACAACTTCAAGAAAACCAACTAGCTCCCAACACTTTGTGCGACTCTGTGAGCGGTGAATTAAAGCAAAATGTTTGGTGGGCACGCTGCAGATTACACCCGCCCAGCTAAAAAGGAATACAGGCTCAGCCGTGTTTGCTGATTTTGTTGTTTCACCAGGGAGCTTAAATTGTGAAGCGAGTGAAAGAAGAGCACAGAAGAAAGACTTGGCTCCTCTCCACCTACTGTTCTGCTTTCTTTGTTAGGTTCATTTTCAGCCAGCAGTGGGAGAGAGGTGGGCCAAAACATGCGCTGTACCCCTGACTTTCCCCTGCATAGAATTTAGCGATCATAATGCATAAAATTACGCCTGGGGACACAGTTACCATAAAAAGTCCCTGAAAAAGTGGGACTCTTATTAACACAGGGTGGAAAAAGCTGCTTCAGTGACTTTGGTGACTGGCATCTTTCCAAACAGCAGGCCGGGCCGTTATTATGCAGATCTTTGGTTAAATGTTGCATCTATCAGCGCCATCTCTGCAAGCAATCAGAGCATCTATAGCAGGGGTCAAAAAGCAATTAAGAGATTGTTATTTTTGGCCAAGAAGACGAGCTCGAAAAATCTAATGCCCATTAGCAACCGAAGAAATGAAGTGAATGACCAACAATAGCTTTGCTGTGTTCCCACTCACAGTGCAAATACTGTCTCAGCGTGGCCACCAGTAGTAGTAATAATAATAATAATAACAACGATAATAATGATAATAATAAGAGAATCGTTTTATTCTGCTTTAAAATCCATAATCCATAAGATAATGAAAAAAATAAAGTAGATGGTTATGAAGCTGCTGCTGGTGCACTGCTTTGTGAATGTTTTGTTTTTTAATGCTAATTATCCAGAAAATTAATATTAATTTTAATATAGGGTCAAAAACCAAGGCATCAAATAAATGGACTTTGTCACAATATCAGGTATAAAAATAGATATATATTTTACAGAGGGTTTTAAGGGCATATACAGGTTTTTTTTGTTTTTTCTTTTAGTTAAAAGTGTTATTTTGTAACGGTTAAAATAATGCTAGCTCTCACTCCTGAGGGCGCTTCTGAGCACATCGTAGGGAAAGACAAATCACGGATTAAAAGAAAAAAAAAACAAAGCTTCCTGGTTTGCCTTTCCTCTTGTTTTGTCTTTTTGTTTGTTTTATACAGCAAACAGAACCATTTTCATTCATAGTATTTAATAAATTACATACAGTGTCTTCTAACTTCTGGGCAGAAGTACAGCAGGGTAAGACAGCTAAAGCTGGGCAGGTGGAGAGATCAACAGAGTTCGGACATTGCTCGAGCCTCGCTGCTATTTTATGATTACATCCGTGGTTATAACATCTTCTTGTTAATGTTTTAATAAAATATTAGTAGATTTTTGTCATATTCTGCTTCTTCTTTGAGCCTCACTAACGTTGCCCTGCCGCGGTCACATCCCAGCCTGCTGCTCCTGTCAGTGAGGCACGCGAATAGCAAAAACTCAACATCCGAACTCCATTTATCCATGACTCTGGGCTGGATCGTGGCGATTCATCTATACAGGGGCAGACCGCCTCCTCTTGCTGCTGATGCTGCGGAAATTGAACGGCCTCATTTTCATCTCCACAAAGGGAATGGAGAACTCGTGGCCTTTCCAGTGGTACCAGTTGATACCCTGTAAAAAAGCGAGAAGTACAATTTGGGAAGCAGCTCGGATCAACAGGATTTTTTTCTTCTTCTTCTTTTATTTTTTTTTTGAGCACATGAGATATGAGATATTTCTGAAGATGGAAAAGTTATGCTTCTATTTAAGTGTAGTTTTCATTTAAATGAAGCATTCAATCCAGGATGATAGGAATCCTGACTTAATAGCTAGCAAAAATACGACCCTGGTGTAATTACAGCCTGAGTCTAGCCTTTCTAATCCCCATCACCACCAACATTTCTTTCGCCGCGTGTCTTTATGGCCGAACATCTCTGCTGCCACCTGTTCCCGTTTCATGTCATTAACAGATGAAGAGGAAGGCACGGGAGCAGAGTGGGAGAAGCGGCGATGCTCAAAAATCCTAATCACGGCTTCACACAACACATTGAGCCATTTCACTATGAAGCAAGCAAAACGAGGAATACCACACACCAGTCAGAAGGGACACGAAAAGCCCTCAATTATCCCACATCACATGTACAAAACACAAAAAAGTGTCCATTTTCGTGTTTGGCTGGGGTGCCAGTGCTTTTTTATTTTTAATCTCACATTTAACAATTTGTTCCGTTCCTTAAAGGAACTTGAAATGCTTGAATTGTTTGAACTTACTGGGAAATGAAAGCGTATCTCTTGACAAATTAGTCTCAAGCGCCATCCTCTTTCATTAAAATCAGACGAGTAGTGTAGCAGATTTGGTCCTTCAAATTTTGACCTTTCATTAAAAAACTCCTTCATCAAGATGGATGCTGGTAGCAAGTTCCATGTGATTTCATTTGCTAATTATTACCCTTTCATAATGACAAGTTTTAGCCTTTAATCACTGTTCTGTATTGGATCCCATTAAAGTGAGACTTGTAAATGCCAAGATACACTTTCAAAACCTTTTTCAAAAGATGGCACTTACTTTAAGGCTTGATTCATTCAAATAGCCAAAAAAAAACCACATTTTTAAAAACTTTCCCACTTAGAACTGGCACGTTCATGCAGTAAGGTTGAATGAAGTTTTCAAAGGATTCCTATTCTTGTGAACGTGGTATCCATTGCACACCTCGTGGGAGCTAATTTGGCACAAAGTTGATGTGGATTCAAGAATGAAGTCATTCAATTTTGGTCATGAAAGATCAAGGTTAGCGTGGTCTCGCAGAACACATTATGAAAAGATTTTAAAAAAAATATCTAAGAGGACAAAACTGTAACGTTTAAAAGATCAAAATTTAGCTGCAACATCAAAAATATTCGGCACAAACATTTGTTGGCCGATAATCTGAACAGAGGTATTTCACAACGACTGCAAAGCTCTTTTACTATTTGTGTGAAGATGTGGGCGAAGAACATCTACATGCACTATATGTCTAACTTCATGGCTTCAGTTTTAATCCCATAGCATCAGCTGGTGTTGACATTTCAAAAGTTTTCACCACGTATATAAAATAAGTTGGACATGGAAGCACACTTCAACTGACTCGCTGGCCAAAATACTCAATAACCCACAAAACGGCTATCAACAACTTTCCCTTCAACTACTTCTCATCTGTTATTTCTAATGGAAACACTTAAACTGTGCTGAATTTCATTCCCATTGCAATGAGCTGACAGTTAAATTTTCACGCTACAGTCATGAAAAGGAAAGCAGTGATTAGAGACCGCAAACAAATTATCGCATGTGTGTTGAATTTGCGATCGTGCTGCCTCTGAAACAGTTGCTTCCAGGACATCGTTCAGGTTTGTGACCACTTGCAGTCATCTGCATCTACCTTGACTTTGTTGCATCAAGGTGACAATAAAACGGCAATCAATTTGCAACCGAATGGGGTCAAGTTGCAATTTCAAGCGGTCTTGTGATAATGTGGAAATTGTCTGAGAGTGATTGGAGTCAGATTGTGGCTGTTTGGAGACAGGTTGCCTTCTTCCAGGCATTGCAAACTTTGCTGTAACAACTCACCTGATGCAAAAAAAACCCACAATTTTTCCTAATTGCAAGGAGGATGCCACCCTATTTTTACTGTAGTGTGACTCAGCCAGGTGATCCCAGAAGGAAAAATAGAGTGGTTTACATCATATTTTCTAACATAAACACAAATGAAATCAGGAAGCACAAAAAACAAAATAACTATCTCCGGTCGCACCGACTGAAGTTGTGTCCTGAACATACTGTCAAACTAGCATAAACCTCTCGGAGCTCAGGTTGCTCTAAGAGACTTCGTCATGTTTTAAATAACAAACACAATAGTTTTGCCCTCTTTTTAAAAAAAAAAAACTTGCACCACAAAATTGTCAAAATTATATATCATTCATTCAGGATCATTTCTTTTTCATCACTTAATATGTATATATGAGCACTGACCTGACTGTGCCTGGACTCGCCGTATTTGCCATTGAGGTTAGCCCGGTGGCAGTTCTTGTACCACCAGGCTCCTTTGTATGACAACGCACAGTTAGTGACAGCGATGTCATTGTCTCTGTCTTTTGTCGAGAAGGGCCGACCCTGGTGGTAGCTCAAAGAGTCACCTGGGATCACAACAGAGAGAGAGAGAGGTAGAGAGCTTTTAATATTAGTACTGCTTCCTAAGAAACACTGAACTTCTGTGAATAACAGCGGGACATAAATGAGCCAATAAAAGCAGGAGGGTGACAGGAAGATGTAAGAGGAAAAATGTCCCAACTTCAGGCTCTTTGAGTTTATCATGAGAGAGAGAGAATTACGATCATAAACATAAGGGCATCATGGGTAATTGTGGTATATTGTCACACTAACAGACTGAGTGGACAGGAATGGAAATGTGGAGGAGTGCTGAGGCAGGTTTACAACGACAAAAAAATGGCAGAGGCATAGGGACAATTCTGACATAAAATGAGGGTCATATAGCAAAAACTGACAGCGCTGAATGTCACCACTGGCTATTTTGGGGTATATATATATAAATATATATATATATAATACATATAAATTACCAGCTGTGCCATTGTATTCTCCTATCCTGAGCTTGTAGAGATTTCTTGCATCTCCAATGGAGAACTTGTCATAATTAGCGTAGACTGACTCCTGTCCGTCCCTCATGTCAATCCTCAGCTCATAACGTCCCTGAGCGGCAATCTTCTGGATGTTGTCTAGACCTGCAGAGAAATGTGCAATTTTAGATTCAAACTGAGTTATATTTCCCGTCTGAATTACCCCAACATTCGATCACCAAAAAAAAAAAAAAAGATTTCAGGTTTAGTCAGACTTTCCTGTAACAGAAACATCACCAAGATGTGCAAGCATAGGCAATAATGAGCAGTAGCAGATTTAAATGAAGACTGTGCTGCCGAGATAAGGCAAAGCCCTTAAAAGAATTCACAGAACAATTTACAATTTGTTGTTTGCAAACGCCTAATCGCCCCGAGATGTTCTCATGTGACTGCTTTAACCACCTGTTACAATCTTCACAGGCCCGATGTCAAGCGTCTTCATCAGCTGGCCTTGTGGCTCTACTGGATATGATTGGCAGTGTCGGCCGGTGGACACCGTCACCACCAGCCCTCCGGCAAATGCCAAGTTTGCGAGATATGCAGCTTTGCTCTCTATCTTAAAGGTAGCAGATACGGGGGGCTCGTTTGAGCCCCGACAGCCGATAAGGCCCCGCACTATCCTGAGCGATTGGAACTGCCTTCGCTATCAGATTACAACAAGCACCCATTTGGAAAAAGAGCCTCCTTCCCTGCTTAACCTCCGACAGAAACACACATGCACTTTTTCTGAACCCTTGGAACATTTTGAGCAGCAAATAAATAAAATAAAATCCCCAAGCCTTCGCTGATAAGAAGTAGGAAGTCAAAATCGGGGGAGAGCAGGGAAACTAAATCTGCTGTAATATGTCAATGGAAAGTAGATAAAATCTATGTTACAACCCAAAGGCACTTAGGGTGACAGGGGAAAAGCTATTGTTATAATAAAACTGTGTTTAACACTCAGTCATCTCTAATATCCATAGCATATCACCGCATTATCAGCAATTAATCTGTCGCACATCGTTTTTCTTTTTTCTTCTTCCAACACTTTTATGGGATCAGACTGCTCTATTCCAAACTGAGGCAATTAAAAATGCATTGTGAAACACTATTGCGCTCTTCTCCTATTATACTACCAATATTACCATCTCATCAAATTTTATTACCACTACATTTCTCTCACAATGAAGTAGAAACAAGGAATAGGGGGATTAAAGAAAAATCGAGAGCAGGGGATAATGATCGCAAATCGCACACAGTCGCTGTGCGTTTCTCTCCATTATGACATCATCAAACTGGCATTGGATTCGGGATAAACCGGTTAAGGTCAGCGGGGGTGGGGGAGAATAGATTGGCCTAGAGCTGCAATAAAAATGGCTGTTCTCAAGCTGTAACGGATAATAATGAAAGTTCAATTTCCATATTCTTTACTGCTGGCCCGTTAAGTGCTCCTTCTTTTCAGTTTGAGTGGATTTAGTATCAATGTTTATGGTTGGTATATTGCTATTCTGTGTGCAGAGGCAGTGATTAGCTAAATGTTCCCTGCAATGGCTCTCCAGGGCTAAGACGGTGACCTAATCTCTTGAAAGAGGAGTGAAGGTCACCTACTCTGGAACTGCAGTGACCATCTGTAGGACGATAACCTTCACGTTTTTATGAGGATAGACTTCTTTACACAGTGAAAAGTGAAATGAGAGCGACTACAGCGCCAGAATGAGACGCAACAGAAACATAGCAATTAGCTTAATTGATATGAACACAGCTCCCTGTAACATTTAGGAGTGCAGGGATATTCCGATCAGTGATTTGGGAGGAAGTAATGTCCATTTCTACTTGTTTATTTTGGCTAGCAACAGATGTCTATGTATAACACATAATATACTCCAAAAAATGCAACATTCGCTGTGTTGGGGCTTGATGAGGGCAGCGATTAAAACCAGCATTTCATTTCACAATCAGCTTTGCGAAGCAGTGTAATTCCTGTCATCAGAGACTTTGCTCGTTCAGGAGAAACAAGTTGACACTGGGCCTTATGTAGAGTTTGATTGATTTTTACATGCATTTTAGGCAGTAAAGACATTAAAAGACAATTAGTGTTATTGACCAGGGGGGCAACACTGCATATTGCAAGGAAACCCTGAGGATTTTGTTCTTAAATTAAGCATTCATTACAGTTATAAAAGTAGGCCTTACATCAGTTACACCACAAATTTCACCGACCCCAGAGTGATCATTTTCCTCCGCCTCCTCGGATCCTTTTCACACATAATATTTTCATAACACATTTCAAAAACCTGCGATATATGTAGTGATGGCTGCACTCTGATCAGCAGTTTCATTTTCATGGTGTCTGTAGGTGGATACCGGATCATGCTGTCATGGTGTTACGAGGGCAGCTGAAGAGCAGAAAGCCATCAGTAATGTTTCTGGTGATTCCTGTGCTAATGGTTTCCTGCTCACAATAATTTTAACCCGTGGATGAACAGAAAAAAACTGGAGTTAACTGGAATAAAAACTAACAGCGCTAATACAAAAAGTAATACATGGAAGAATTTGTTCCAATCTTCTATTGTCCAATTTTAGTGGCCTATGTGAACTATAGCCTTGATTTCTCTGTCACACACACGCATTGTGTGTTCAGAGATGCTTTTTTGCATACCTTAGTTGTAATGAGTGCTACTGAAATACTATACCATTCTATTTGGAACCAAAGCCCATGCCACATTCAAGTACATCTCCTTTTTTCCCCATTCTGATGTTTGGTTTGAACTTCAGCGAGTCCTCTAGACCAGTGGTCCCCAACCTTTTTTGCGCCATGGACCGGTTTATGTCTGACAATATTTTCACGGACCGGGCTTTAAGGTGTCACGGATACAAACAACAAAATGAAACCAGTACCGGTACCAAAAAATGAAGAAGATTTATTCATAACACATGGGAAAAGACCCAGGGAAACCGAGTTAATGACAAAACGATTAAAAAATAACACTTAAAAACCAATAAAAACCCTGAAAACGATGAATTTCACACCCAAGCCTCGACTCTCGTGGCCCGGTACCAATCCCGGGAGTTGGGGACCGCTGCTCTAGTCCATGTCTACATACCTAAATACACTGAATTGGTGACATGTAATAGGCTGATCAGATATTTGTGCTAATGAGCAGCTGAACAGAACCTAATAAAGTGTAAATAAAATTAAAAACTATAAAACTAAAATAAGTGTAATACACTAAAGAAATTAGTGTTCTGGTCTCAACATTTTGTGTTAAGACCTGTAAAGCTGAGGCTTCTGTGTGCTGTGCTGTCAGCATATCTGTCTTGCTTTATGGGGCCGCTCTTGACGCTCCACACCCTGAGGTTACATTAAGCTCCTTTTGTGCACCGAGGACAAAGTTACAGCGCAGCCAGAAGAAATAGGATGGAATGGGGGAAAGTGTATCCTGGGAGGCACCTAGAAAGTAAAGGAAGACCCTGGAGATGAAGGTACCGTTCTACGGGGCCTGCTCAGAATCGGCGAGAGGGCAAATTATAGCTGATTCAGCTGTAGTGGAAACAGGTCAGATGAAATGTAGTCACTGAGCCAGATACGCTCAGGCATCTTTAGACTGTATTGTACTGACATAGCCATTAAAAACAATCTTTCAGATCTGTGCCAGGAAGCTTTTATGCGATGCCTTCAGGTGCCTCCATCAGAAAGAGAAAAAACATTCCTGTCACTTTATAGTTCACTATCCACACTCAATACTTAACAGTGTGCAAAGGAGAGGGATTTCTCTCTTTATTCTATGTGTGTGTGTGTGTGTGTGTGTGTGTGTGTGTGTGTGTGTGTGTGTGTGTGTGTGTGTGTGTGTGTGTGCAGTATCATCCTACAAAAATATTTAATATTTTTATCAAAAGCTCTTTGCTTCCGGGAGTAATTTCCTCTCTTCTTTGTTGAAATACAAAAACAGATAAATTATTAATTCATACCAGCAGACAGCAATCCAACTTTTCCTGTTGAGATAAAGAGCTACCTTTGAACGCGCTCTCTTGTGTGCATAACAGTAACAGGAACAGCTGACAATATTATTTAATTCGGCTCAACAACAACTCAAAATAAATCTTTAAAAATAGCCAGCGTGAAACCCCCACCCCAAACAAATCTGATATGCTCAACAAGAACTGTACACTCTTTTACTGGATTATATTATATTGTCAGCTCATGATGGGTTAGATTTAAAAAAAAAAAAATCCCTTTATGCTTTTACCTATTACAGCGTGCTTAGTCACAAATGGATGCCGCAGCTATCTTGCATTATTATCCAAAATGTGTCATCAAAGTAGCAGGCTTCCTTCTGGCGATAATGCAATGCCGTAAAATTTCCCCGCCGTGTTATTTCTTTCTTTAATCAAAAAGTTCAAAAAAGCATTCCACTCAAGGTCCTGATTCACTCTATGAAATATTCATGTAATATTTTTCCTTTAATCATCTGCACCAAAACAATAACACAAAAACTGGCCCATGAAGAAACATGAGTCATTTGCACATTTTTTTAATGAATATAATTATTGTTTCATAATGAGATTTGGAGGGGGGGGGCTGGGTGAAAAGTATTCAGCCGTCCATCAAAGCAGTGAGGACGTTCTGTTGTTTTTGTCTTTGGATCAGAGTGACGCTAAAAAAACAATTACCAAGTCATTTCGGAGAGAAATGAGCTTTCAGAGATTCCAGTAATGAATCGGATAGACTTTGTGAAGTCAAGTGCTAAAAGACGAGATGAGCGGCGTGACTCTCTGTCTTTGCACAACGTGAAAAATCTGACGAGAAGGGCTTTACAGCCTGCACAAAATATTGAAGACATCTTTCCTCTCCATAAAACAGATATATCAATTGAAACCAAGTGAAAGCTATGAACCTCTATTGATTGTACCTATTAAATCCACCTCAGTCATGGGGGACAGGGTGTAGACAGAGAGAGTGTTACAGCCTTCAGAAAACTGCAGCAGAAATTGAACAAAATGGGTGGCAGCTTGCAGCTCAATATTGCCCATAAAATGCAGCTGAAATATATTGGGCAGGGTGACAGGCTGAAATACGACAGTGGCAGACCTGACCTTACCTGTGAAATGTGCGATTCACCTACAAGTCAATCAGTGTCAGTTTTTTTTCCAAGAAAAACAAATAAATGCAGATAATCTCACCCCTGCCACCTTAACCTCACCGAGTGATGCAACATATGTTTCTAGCCAAGCCCGCAGACTTTCAGAAACTCAATATGTTTTTTTTCTCTGTCTTGCATTTGACAACTAAACATAATGAGTGAACCTTTGCTTTGGAACCACAGTTTATATAATCGTTATCTAGTGGGAGATTTACCAAGCCAGAACTCATCCTCCAGGTTTCCAAAGCCGACACGATAATCACTCCACTTCCTGGAAAAGTCCGTCAGGCCGTTCTGACGACGCTGGAATACCTGCAGAACAATAAGGTTTATTGAAACCGTTTGAACCACACGGCTCATAGGAATTTGTCTTGGCGTGTTCACATATAACAACACAAGACGCATCTAACAAAACTCTATGGAGGTTATAGATCAACCAATCAAAGTAGTACATCCTATACTCAGATTGGTACATAATTATACACTAGCTGTCTTTACACCCACTTACAATCCAGCCTCCTTCATCCGTGGTCATGTCACAGTACACCTGCACCCCCTGGCTGGGGTCTCTGTTGATGTAAATGGTGTAGATGCCGCTCAGAGTCTCTCCATTTAGCAGGTGTTGGGCGCAGTTCTGAGGTGTCGCAAATAGGCGACTCCCTGGAAAAAAAGGCGGAGGACCAGTGATGAGAAGTTAAAATTTGCTTGCTGTTCCCCATTTTGACTTAAAAATATTCAGCTTGTCAAAATGTTGCTCTATTACAGTATTTAGAAGCTTGTTACTTTAGATATTATATCAAAGGCATGCTTTTAAACATCATTTATTAAGTATTTTTTGCCTTAAGAAAATGAGCTCTCCCCTGACTCTAACGGTCCATGGCGCAATTTGTTGAAAAATTGCAAAGGATGTGTCATGCAATGTAATTTGCTCTGCAGGTCAACAGTCGTTCTCAGGACTTTGGAGGCAACACAGAGAATAACCAGAAACAATTGTTAGGCATTGAAGTAAAATCAGAATTTGTCACTTTTACAAGCCTGGCAGTTTGTGCCAATGCTGGAGTCATCTGTGTAGGTTTATAGTTATCCGGTTAAAGGTAGTCTTGAGAGTTTGAAAAGAAGCCAACAGGACTCCAGTTAGAGTCATTCACACCTAGCTCCTATGCTGGGTAGTTAACAATTTGCTGTGTGAGCATGGTACGTTCCATCTGAAGAACACTGACCAGGCCCGCTCTATGAACGTGCTATAGCTTGTTTTTAAGTGCAAAAAACCAACCAATGGCTGTATTGCTGTAATGCTGGCTCTACCTTACTGAGGAGCAAAACGTTCCTGTTTTTCTTTACTTTTTCAACTTTACTGTTGGAATGCTCTCAGGTTAGGAGTGACGTCACTCCCAGCTCTGGCATCTGACTTCAGAGGCAAACAGGAGACAGGATTAACATCATCTACAAAAGAATCCAGTCTTTCTAGTAAAGTGCTTCTGGTCAAAAGGGAATATGACCAAAGTCTAGGGAAATCTAGGGCATGATTATCAGGGCATTAAGTTCACTTACAAAGTATTTCTGCGTCTTATATTTTGAGGCCAGTAAATTTGCTGTCAGTTTCAATCTATTCAGAAACTGCTGATGCAGCAGGTTGCAACAACATGAACTTGGTGTTTTGAAATTGGATGTGACAAGAGAGCGGCTGGGTCTGACTGTGAGAGCACACACTCATTGGCTAACAACCTAGCATAGGCCTCAATTTTTTATTCAGTACAACCCAAAATGAGTACAACTTACTCATCAGGTGTTTACAGACGTTTAGTCAGAAAGCTGTTTTCTATAGGTCTGGGTGTATTTCTGTCACCACAGGTGTCGCCACCTGGTGGCCAATAAAAAGAACAGGCATTTCTAAGATGGCTTAACTTTTCAGACCATGGCGCGATGTCTATCCTTTTTGATTGCCAGTGATATGTTTGTATGCCACAGATGTTGTGATTTATTCCTGCTGCTTTATGATGCTTCCTGACGCATCAGACATGCTGTCACACAATAAAAATTAAAGCACATTATTCATACAGCCACCCTGCAGGTGCAGCCTAACAGTAATTTTCTCTCACTAAGCGATGGGGTAAGGATGGAAATTGTGCTTGACTTTGGGGAACCATTACTGTGCACGTCTGTTAGAGTAACTGTAATGCAAAATGCAGCGAAAAGTCTCAGGGGCCAAGAAAACTCTACACATTAGTATCGCTTTCCCAGCTTCAATTAAAGAATACAAATGCATTACGTGTGCGTGTGATTGAATGAGTGCATTCTGTACCTGTAGTAAAGGTGGTAGAGACTACAGCGCTGGTGTCTAGTCCCCTCGCAGCCTGGAGCTTGACGGTGTACTCTGTAGTCTCGGCCAGTCCCTCCAGTCGAATCCATGTGTCCTCTGCATCGAGAATCAGCTCCTAGTGCACACACAGGACCAAATTCACTCGCGTAACGCATACTGTGTGAGGGAGGCGATGTCCGATAAAGAAACTACATTCTGTAAAAGTAATAATTTAATGTGCATTCAGTACAAACCTCAGGGTAAAAATAAAACTGTGAAATTAAATTCTGAGACCTTCAGATATTCGTTTTTAACACATGACAGCTGGACTTCAGGCCCAGTGGCCCATGGGGCGATCGTGGCTCAAAGAGTTGGCAGTTCGTCTTGTAACCGGAAGGTTGCTGAACCCGAACTCGAACCCCGGCTCGGACAGTCTCGGTCGTTGTGTCCTTGGGCAAGACACTTCACCTGCCGCCTACTGGTGATGGCCAGAGGGGCCGATGGCGCGATATGGCAGCCTCGCTTCTGTCAGTCTGCCCCAGGGCAGCTGTAGCTACAACCGTAGCTGCCTCCACCAGTGTATGAATGTGAGAGTGAATGAATCGTGGAATTGTAAAGCGCTTTGAGGGCCCCGAAAAGCGCTATATCAATGCAATCCATTGTATATTCTCATGCTAACAGAAACAAATGAGGAGTATAGCAAAGAAATTAAAACTGCACATTAGGTGAAACTTAAATATTGTACGAGTTACGGTAACACTTCCTTTGTTTTCACAGGTGAAAGTGCAAGAGAACATGCAAAAATTTAAAGAGCAGAGGAAGTGAGAAACAAGAGATGCTAAGGGCGGGGTGGGTGGGGGAAATGAAAGACTTTTATCAGACAGCTGCGCTGAGAAGCTGCAAAGCAATCAGGAAACAAGAATTTCTATTTTAAGGCGTGACACCACAGTGCAGTCGCTTCCTTTGTCTTTGTCTCGAGGAGCCAAGACGTTTGACCGATTTGTGAGCGTACTTTCTGTGACACCAGTTTCTTACATGTGGCATGAATCCAATGGCATGAGGTTTGACCGATGAATACAAACTTGTGCGTCTACGTGTGTGTGTGTGTGTGTGTGTGCATGTGTGTTACAGTCTGGCCTGAGTACACATTAAATATAAACAAGAAAAAATGAAATATTCAGCCGGTTTGGCCGGGGAAAAAAAATCATACATTCTGAAGCAATGTGTCCATGTGAATTATGCAGGGAAGCAGCTGGTAAACGGTGTCTCTCAGTCTCAGAGGATCTGTCATTGTCCCGCTGGGTTTTCAGGGTCAAGATAAGATTTTTATTGCAAGTGAGCAGCCCCGTCTGATCAAGGCTAATATATACCTACGTGCGCTTGCTATCGATTGTGTACGTGTAGCCGAATGGTTGGATGTTGTCCTTGTGTAAGATCTTTATCATTCCAGGCATGACCATTACTGATACATGTATTTACAAACTGTTCTGTTCATCAGATAAGAAATTAATCTCAAAGCTACTTTGTGTAAATTATAAGAGCCCATTATCTCGCTAAGAGGAGAAGCTGATTGAACAGCTTTAAGGCTCACCACTATGTGGTTAGATTACTGCTGAGGTAAGACCGAAGCGAGAACGAGCCACACCCTAAAGCAGAGACTGAAAGAGAAAAATCTTAAAAGCACTTCAGTCTGTTGCTGTTGCTTTTATGGGTTGAATGACTCATGTGTTGTTCAATACCCTAAATTCATGATGCTATGAACAATCGTTGTTTACGCAGCTCATAGCAGTGAACAAAGAATGAATAAATAAATCATCACATCTGAATAAATGATAAAAGACAGGGTTCACACAGGTGCTGAAATACTTGAGAATGCTTGAATTTTAATGTGGTGTTTTCAAGGCTTTATAAGAGCTTGGATTTTGAATAAAGCAACTGAAACTGAAACAAAGCAACTGAAACTTCGCTGCCATATCTGCCTAAATAGATTGCTTTTTAGATAAAGTAAATAAGCCCGAGGGAGGATAATTGCTTTTGCCTTTTACAACAAACACAGACAACGCTCGAGGCTCACTTGCCACCTTAATCTTTTCGTGCGTGGCGTCAAATGTGATCTGCCGGTGTTTTTGGATGCGCGTCCTGTGATGCAACGTGAGCAGGAGATGACAACATGACAGGATGTTGCTGTTTAACTTAGTGAGGGCTTAAAAATAACAACCGCAAATCGTGGTCGAAAAGAGGAGCAAATACTCAAAAGTCTGCAAAAAGAGCACGCAGCCTTTCACAGTAAGAGAGTTTGCGTTGTAAAAGATGAACCGCAAGTTTTTATTTATTTCTTTTTATTATTCAGTTTGCTAAATTATACATTTCTCGAATCTGTACCCCATCTGGCAATGTTAACACACAGACTCCTGAGGATGAAATGGACTGTGATGTTTAGCAGCAGAGAGTCAGTCTCCAGTGAAATTCCTAAAGCTTTTATTTTTTTTAGCTGTAAACTCTTCACACTTCACTCACTCAGCTCTGGACTAATCTGATCTTTCTCACATTGCTAACTCGGTCAAGTCTCTGAACTCTTTCCAGTCATTAACATCTGGAAAAACACCCAGGACATTGTTGCCTGATGTCTGAAGAAACAGATGTACATATATAGCTTTTGTGTGTGTATATTGATCTATATTGATTTTTCCTCATATCACGTGGCATTACACCAGCAGTTGTACTATAAAACCCCAGAGAGGTATACCTGAAATCATGCATCTCCACATTCCTCCACACAACCGCTCCCAAAGTATGGAAATGCAATTTTTCAGCTTATTTACATAAATATGCACATATATCATTTATACCAGCTGTGTGGGGCTGGAAAAGCTTAATTTTGCACATTGAAATGTGTCTGAAATCATCTTCAAAAGATTATAGAAACCCTCAGTTTGCCTATAAAATGAAAACAATTTCTAAATCTGTTAGCTTATTTTTTTCTATTACACAATTAAAATGCTACAAGGCATACTTTGTAAAAAAATAAATAAATGTCAAAGTGACTTAAATAGCTAAATAGCTTTCTTTTCCTCTCTGTCTCTGAAAGAGTGTATTTGGAGTTATAATGAAGCGTAAGAACAACCAAGATACAAAATGAGTGAAGTCACAGCTGGAAATTTTAAGCAGCTTATGTGTCAGTTTTTAAAGATAGGAACATTTCTCCATCTCTCCTCTAGAACAGTAAGAGGAGTGTTTAGCTTGTTCAGGTAGCAGCTTTTTGGTTTAGTGCTGACCATTGCTCACTTTTTGCAAAAGCATCGTCTGCAGCAGGTCATGCCATCTGTCGCTAATTAACATAAATACTTCAGCACCTTGATGGCACTTTATTATCATCATCATTATTATTATTATTATTATTATTATTATTATTATTATTATTAATAAAGAAAATTAAACTATGGCCACTATGGATTTTTGAGATCACTGCTGAAATGCCCTCTTTCCACTTGACTACCTTCCAAGCGCTTAGAGTGTGTGGCATATATATATGTGTAATCAACATTTAGGTAAGTAAATCTTAATTGCATATTTTTTTTAAATCCAGTAAGAAGTTCACTTTCTTTTTATCCACCAGGATGAGCTGACCATATGAAGCAAGATAGGCCAATGCTTTTTCTGTTGTTTACTCCAAATAGTTTACCTGCTATCTGAACGTCCCAGCAAAAATTGAGACTCATGCAGACAGCCAAAGTTTTTGTAATCTGTCCAAATGTCTAATTTCTGTGAGCTTACATGAACCATAGCGTCAGACTTGCGTTCTGAGCAGACAGGAGTGTCACCAGCTTCAGCTTTAACCCACCTCCCTTAAGGTTTAATGTGTTGAGTGTTCAGCGATGATCTTCTGCGGTTTCCCCCATTTCCAATTCCCAGTTTGAACTTTAGGGTCACCTCGGCTATGTTTACATGCCTTAAATCAGGGATATCAAATATAAGGCTTGGGGGCCAGAAGAAGCCACTGGACGGCTCTGGAAAATGTGAAGGAGTCATTTACTTTTAACTGTATTTTCATAAGTTTTACAGCTTTTCCTACTGATAACGATTCCTGTTATTAATAGAAAAGTAATTAAGTAATAGACAAACAATTACATGAGACAAAGTTCCTGTTTTTCCACTATGTCTTCAAATGTATATTTGTATGTATTTTTTACAGTGTGTTCACAGAAAAAAATAAGATTTTCTCTGAATTAACAAAACCTTTTTATTTTAATTATGGGACAGTCTGACACACCTTTTTCCTGTAATTTACACATTTATTATATAGTTTCACTGGTTCGGCCCACAGTGTAAAATGACATCCCAGCCTTAAATGCTTCCAATTCTGCCATGTGATTGGCTTATTATATGCATTATAAAGTGGCCGAACTTGAGTAGCTAATAAAGTGGCTGCTGGGTGTACCCAGAGAGAGCAAAAGTAAATAATATAACAGTATATATTTAACGTGTACTACTATATTATTTACTTACATTCGATTTAAATTCAGAAAATTCATGGAGTTATTAATGCACATGAAAGCAAAGTGTTAAAACTAGTACATGAAATGTTGATTCTGTGTTTGAAAACAAACCATTACTGTGGGAAAAAGGACAGAAACACAGAGAACAGGGTCAGCAGAGAGATTCTTGATCTAAGAAAGAGCTTTGCTTGTGTAAAATCTCATAAAAGAGCTCATCTCAAGAGTCAGACTGCATTCTTTGTGCATGAGTGACACCCGATGGACAACCGCACAGCAGTGCCACACTTGCAAGGTCAATTTGCGTGTGTGTGTGTGTGTGTGTGTCTGTGTTTGTCTGAGAGAGCAAGGTCATCATTACAGTACATCAGTATGGATCTTTGTGCTTGTTTTGACCACATGGCTCTCGCTAATGTGCTTTATTACCGTTACTGAGCCACATCAAAACATTTAATCAAAATAAACAACGTCTCTACCAAGGCACATTATAATCATATCTCTATTTGACAGGCAATTTCACTGTGTGAGCGTGTCTGTCCCTGAATGCGTGACCGCTCCCCAACAAGGGGCTTTACCTGATTGAAAGATAAAATTAGAACTTTAAAGGGATTATCATGAAGTTGTGATTCTGCATTAATATTCTGTCCTGATCACTGCTTAACTCGGTGTATTAATTTCACTAAATTCGCACTTTCCAAAAAGAGGTTTCAACACATCTGACATGAATTATCATCTTTCCGATGCATTTGCTGTTGATTATACCTGAGCAATTAACATCCAATCATCCTCCATGGCATGTATATAACTCTTGAGGAGGATCATTCGGTTCTGTTGTTTGTTTATTTATTCATTTTTAATAACCTTACAAAAGAAACAGGGTTCATTGTTGGGGCAATGATGGCATGAGCTTTGGTCACAAATGCAGTTTAACTGGCTGATATTTCAATAGGAGCAGTGAATATAGTCACATCTTCGTCTATGACATCAGTAAATATTGTCAGAATTTGTTGTTGACAGTTTACAATCGATGACAGCGATGCTCGTGCATTTGTCATTATCGAGGACACGATACGAGACTGTGTCTGCAAGAACTGCCCGCTGACGAATACAACGAGAGGGAGATATTACCAGGCTGGATGCTTGACCCCTACGGGGAGGGGGTCCGATGGCTGTGCTGTGATCTGTTTGATGAGAGTCTCTGCTGGCTGCTCTTCTCTGTCTGTGTGCTATCTGTTTCACTGTGGGCGTGTAGCTGCAGGCTACAGAGGACATCTATCAAAATGTATGTGTATGCGTGCATATGATTTTAAGTGTACACCAAGTTAAAGTGTATGTTCCAATTAATGAGGTGTAGCTTGCAACGCATGCACACCTACATGAAATGAACACCAGACTCACACCTATGTCTTGGAAAACTGCGGCTGTGTATTCCGTGGTTGGATGAGATCTCAGATTTGATTGAATCCAAGCGATGCCACTATTTACTCCACTAATTCTTTAAATTTCAAATAGCTCTTTGCTGTTAAGCCAGTGTTCAAAAATCTCTGTTATACAAGTTACATAAACATTTTATTGTAATATTTCATTTCATTTCGAAACAAAAAGGAGGAACCACAGGAAAAAAAGGTCAAAATATACCACATTAGTATAAACACTAAAATAGAAAGTGCGTGAGAGTGGGAGTGCTGGGTGGATGTCTTCAGCTTTATATGGTTTAAAAGATGATATTATTTAATGAGGGGAGAGAAAAAAATAAGGAAAATAGGAAAATGAAAAAAGAAAATAAGATAAATACATACAGGAAGATCTTTGTCCTGTGTGTGGATTCTGTGGATACTGGGAAAAATACTCCTTCACATGAAGCCTCTGGCTTTACTGTTACAAGTAGTTCTCTTGTTTTGTTTCCAGACTAAAACCTCTCCAAACAAACAACATTTTAGTCAAATCAACAACTTATCATTTTTTTCACGTTCAGTTACCAACTGAAGCTGCAGCAGGTTCATGGTTCGACGTGGGGTTTACTTTGGATCAGTAAGTGGACCAGCCCTTTCCATCCGATATCTGATGGAACCGAGACTGTGACAAGATCGGATAGACTCGCCTTTTAGACACTGCTCGTCGTTTCATTTAAATAGGTTGCAAATATCAGAATACAGGTTAATTATGCTATACAAAAAATAGGAACCAGCACTACCAGTGGAGCTCAGGTTTAGGGGGTTGAGTTGAGGCGAGCGGGTTATGCCACTTACTTTACGGCTGCCGTCGGGTGTCTTGTAGGTGAGCATGTAGTTGTCTATTTCTGCAATGGGCGGCTGCCATGAAATGAGAGCACTGCGGTGATTCACTTCACTGGCTGTCAGGTTCACGGGTGCATCCATGGCTATCAGAAACAGAGAAAACACATTACTTTGACACTCGTGAAGAAGGTTTGCAAGACATTTAGGCAACGGTGAAAAGACTTCTACTGGTGCTGATACTGCACATAATAATGCTGTTCTTAACCCTATAATGCCCTTTGTATCATATTTTTGCTGTTTCCGAGACCTCTATCTCAGCAACATGATCAATACTTGCCATAATTTCAAAATGTTACGGACAAAACTCTTTTTTTTTTTAAATATAAAATTAACATTGTTGTTAACAAAAAGTTGCCAAAAACGCCCAATGTATTAAATGCGATACAAAAAATATATAATAAATACATAATACAAATATATTATACACAACATGATATAGCAGAAAAAATGTGGATTTTGTTATAAGGGTTAATAAACATCTCAGTTCCAAAAAAATCATAATTTTCTGGCTATTTTTTGACGGGTTGAGTCTTACAGAATAAATACCCACTGAGATCATGATTTATTACTCAAGACTGTTATTAAAATGTTCACTACCTTTATATTTTATTGGTCCAGTAGTGATATGGTACACTGGTGTCGAGTGCATTGTCCAAGTACCACCCCTGCAGTTTGAGGAGCTTGAGCAAAGCTAGGAGATGCAGATGGGTACAAAAAATGACATCTCTGAAGCTCATCTCTTTGTTTGGATAAAACTACAGCCTCCGCTGCCTGCTCAGGTTTTCTCTTTATGGACAGAACAAGCAGTAGACGAAGAAAAGTGGCAGTGATCCAGCCTTCTAATAAAACCTCAGAAGCTCAGATGAAAGAGTCTCGAGTGTTAAGATATAAATTGCATTCATGCCAGTACTGCTGAAGGCCATCTTGAAAGGGTTTAATTATTTAGATTTTTCTGCCACTTAACCACAAGTGCAGCGCTGCTGATCTCCATGAAGAAGGATGAGGCTGCCATTACCACATATCTCTTAGTGTTAACAAAATGAAGAGATCATGCACAGTAATTTGTTTTAGTCCATACGTCAGTATTTCATATGTTATTTCGAAAAAAAAAATGTTACTCAGACAGGAGTCAACGGCTCATTTTGAGCTGCAGAGTAATATGCCAAATATTTACTGTGCTGCACTGATGTATGAAGGGATGTGTCATCCGCTTAATTTGTGTGACTCATTTAGTCTTTTTTTTTTTTCAAAAGAATGAAAGTCTATGATACAGCTTTTTAGTACTTACACTACGAGACCATAAAAGTTTTCTGTATATATACTCTAAGCATTTAAAAGATGCCAGTTTTATTATAAAGGCCCCTATTGTGCTCTTCAGTCAGATTCTGTTGCTTTTGTAATTGTGAATTTGTATATCTATGGTGCGAGATGACATCATTGATTTATTTATCTTGGACAAAAAGGCTCATAGTGAACACACCATCCCCGACATCCAGCTTTTCAAATGTTCTTTTCACATTCATTACATATAACACACAAAATCTCTCTGTCTGTCCATCTGTGAACTCTGACACAGTCAGGAGACGAGCAGGCAAACTTGAGCCACAGCTACACCTTTTCCACATCACATATTATCATTGTAAATGACCATTAGCTTGCTTCAAAGCAACTTTTACAGATGGAAGCAGTGAGTCTGATAAATGCACAACTTGATGGCAAAATATTCTAGGTGTGCTCTTTCTTTAGTGGTTGTTAAATTCTGTTGTATGTTTTATATCTGCCTACGGAGAATCGATGTGAATCACAGAATGACACAGTCCTGAGCTGCCTACAGACTGCAAACGATAGCAGAACTCTAATTTCCTTTTTACCTTTCATAGCATCTGTGATATTGAACCCTTGGTACGACGACCAACGTATGTGTTATTCATTTGTTTTATGTAAATGTTGCAAAGATCTAAAAAATACTGCAACATAGTGTTTGATGTAATTTCTAAACTGATCACCTGCCAATGGGCTAAAATGAGCCATTTTTTATGGCTTATGCACCTACAGCATCATATAAACATCCTTATAAGGTCTCATTTATGGCCACAAAACCTGAATTATACGTTGTATATTTCCGAAAGCACCTAACAATGGACTAAAACCACAGACTAAACAATACTGTAGCATCGACATGTCCAAGTGAGTCCAGTGTGTCCACCTTAATGCTTTATGACCAGTGATGATTTTGGCATCTTACAACTAAATTTATAGCCATAAGCTAATAGAATAAACAAAAAAATTCAAAGCACACCTCACCATCTCTACCTTCTAAGAAATTAACAACAGAAAAGAAAAGAGGAGGTACTTGTACACTTTAAATGTACTCCAGGAGGTGTGTACTCTAAAATCTCCACATCAGCACTCCTGATTCCCTTTAGGGCCGGCTAAAAAGAGCAGCAAGATATTTTTCCATGTTTAGTCGCTGCATATCACAGCCTCAAAAAGCATTCAAACCCTTGATCAGCAAGCCCACCCAAGTTTTACCGCACATTACATTACATCATCCAAGAATATTCTGGGTCCCTGCACGGTTTTAAACAAGGCCTGATTACAGTGCCTTTGTTGCTACCTTAACCACATCACAAGAAGACTCACCTCAGTTTCCAAACCTTACATCACCCTTTTTAAGCCAATATCTGATCTTCTGACATGTCGCGGAAGCACCGACATGCTCCAGCCTTATTTTAGTGCATAATATAAAATAGATGACCCTCTATTTGGAAAATCGGTTTCTTGGAGTTACATCATGACTCTGGGGCACATCGTCAGACACTCACGCAACAGCGCTCAGTGTTAGGGAGGACTGAAACAAATGAAGTGCTGAGCTTTGTGCGCTCAGCAGTCCAATGTCACCTCTGTGAATAAGAAATAAAGATATCCTCTACATGGCCGTCTCTTCTTCCGATTCCCTCTGTCTGATTTCCTTGCTTTTGATAGCCGCCCCCCCCCCCCTTTTTTTTTTTTCTCTTCTATTCGTCCTCTGTAGGAAATTAACATGAGTTTTTAGGACTCCAAGGATTAGAAGAGCTGGGGAGTTAACTCTGAGCTCAACATCAAGCCCCAAAACTGAACTCAGACTTCATAAAACTTTGCAAATACAAAGAAAATCCTCAGCACCAGCTTCCCCGCACACTTGTCAGTTAAATCCTTTTGTGTGTACACATGTGGAAAGATCAATGACAGCTCGGTAATTAACTGCGTGTACCTGAGCTGATAACCTCCTGAGAGATGCAGGGTGCCTTCTCTAACAGAAGGTGATAGGCAGACTCACGCTGACGGGGGGATGTTTTAGGGTGAGAGGAGTGAGTCGTCCGCTTTAAGACAGAAGAGGCACTTTGCAGAAGTCCAGGGTGACGTGGCAACCTCCTCTCATTGCATTAAGTTTATTGACCTCATCTGCATCTTATGTCTGCTTTTCCTCCTTGTCCCTTTGTCTGTTTTCTCCCACGTCCACTTTCCTTATCTCCATTAGCGCTTATGTTTCACTCTTCTTCTCGTTTTCCTTTGCCCACCTCCTCTTGTCCTCCTTATCTGACAGGCCGTCACTCTCTTGCAGCGTGCTGCAGAAACAATGGAGTTTATCTATTCTTCTTTTCATTCCCCCGTTCTGATGAACACTGCGGCTGGATTATAGCTGCGTAGGGGACAGGTGAGAGTGGAGCTTCTGATTCATAGAAATATAACAACCATCATTTAGCTCGTCTTTATTCTCCCCTTTCTCTTCCGTCTCCAGCTAAATCTGTCCCCTTGTCTCTCTCTCTTTCAGGCTCTCCCTCCAATTAAACCTTTGCATGGAGTGCGGCCGAGCAGGTGTTTCACAGTTCCTGGCAGCTCTGGCGCTCTATCTTTGGATGACGAGGTTTGAACAATGGGATTGGGATGAATAGGTTTGGCTACATCTAATGACTCATTAACACACGTTGTAAACAATTCTAGAGGAGGAAAAAAAATAAGCACACACAGAGCGGCAGATGGGAAGGGCAGCATGGGCACCAGCAATTTGTTGCAATGAGACAAGAGGGAGGAAGTGACTCTTCTTTTTTTGAGTGGATATCACATCCCTGTGCCAGTTTACGAGTGAGTGATGGTGTCTGGATGATGTATAGGCCATCCATTTGTGTTTATGAAGTCAAATGTAAGCAAATGCTACTTGGATAAAACTCACAGATGATGAAGGCCAAGACAACACTGTGTTATTATCTTTTAAAGTCCAACTGTCTACTCCGGTATACATACGTGCCCGGTCAGTCACTTTTTTCTCCGTTTCCTTTAGGAGAACAAAAACATTTGGAAATAAAATAAATGTGTATGTCATATCTTTTGTTTTCACAATTGCTCACACCGCGGTTTTGCCTTCGTATGCAAATCAGTCACACTGAGCTAGACAGCAACCTGCTGCACAACACAAGGACTAAACACCTTGAATAACTAATGTTAGCTTTTCTGCTCAAGTCTTTTTCTTATCTAACTATTAAACAAGAACACACGTGTGGCTTCTTTAAGGATATAAACTGAAACAAACATCTTATGGCAAAAGGTGCTCCATTAAAGTCAGTTTGTAGGATGTATTGCCAATTAGCTGGTCAGTTGGTGGAACTTGAGAAGTAAACAAACTTGCAAAATTCACTAGATGTGAGTATTTTGTGTCCTACGGTGGAGCAAAGACACTCGGAAAGTCTGCAGGCTGCTGTCAATCAAACACATCCATTCCCTATAACCAGCTGAGATGAAAAGCAGCATTTCTGTCTGTTAACAAATCATTTATGATGCACGGACAATATTTAAACAACAAGAAAAGGATGTCTTGACGGCTTTAGTGCATATTATTAGATATTATACTAAAAACACAATATACGATATATACGATGTTCCATTTTCCCATAAAACATTTAACAGTGCAGGCTTTTGAGGAAGCAAGACGATAAAACTGTCCAAAATGCATCATTTGCCTGAAGAATAAAGATTACGGTTGTGTAATAGCGGCACTCGGTGAAGAACTACAGTATAAACCAGAGCTGCCTGCAGCAAGGATTGCTGCTGCTTGAGAAACGTGCCAAGCTCTTCTCAGCTAGCGGGTTCAGACACATCTGAGAGAAAAGTCCCGGTGCTGCAACCTACAGGCTTATGCGGCCACCTTCAGCAAAATCCCTTATTTTCTAGCCTTTTAGCTTAAATATCTGCCTGTGGGGAGCCAAAACTGCCTCTTCTGACAACAAAAAACTTTCATCTGTGGTTAACAGGCTTGGGGAATCCAAAAAGTACTGTGCCACCACCCGAAAATAAATAAATAAATGATTAAATAAATATTAACTGTGGATGAGCCTCATCTCTTTTTCCACACTTCTGTCTGTGCTGTGCTCAGCAGGCATAGAAGAAAAGTGAAAACCTGACATCTAGAACTTTTACTGACCTTTTGGACATGTATATGTGTTTGTATCAGGTAGACAGGAACTGCAGCTTCTATTTGAACCTTTATGGATTCATTCTTAGTTTAAAAGAACTTGTTAACTTATTTAATTCCACGCTAATCAATATATCTATGAGTGCAACGTGAGAGTACCTTTACAAATTTAACAGTATGATCTTTCTGTGTAAAACATTTTAGTCAGCAGTATTTGTGCTCTAGACAAAACCTACTCACAGGCTTACTGCATAAAAAATACACAGAGCAGTAATTCTCAACCCTGTGATCAAGTAGACAGACACAAGAACAAAGTATTCAAAACAAAAGAAAAAAGCAGAAAAAAAAGATAGCGGGAGTAGGCAGGGTGGCACAGCAATAGATCCAAAGCCGGAGTAGCTGACCAAAACAATCAAAGGTCTCATCTCTCTCTTTTCTCCCAGCTCATTCGCAACTTGACATTTTCGGCTGGAGTGCAACAGTGTGAGAATGCAAGCTGTGAGAGAGGAACAGAACCGCGCTTTAAGGTTTCAATTAGGAAGTTTAATTAACAACACTGGAAGAGCTCTTTGAAGCTGAGGTTGACTGAGGCTCCCCCTGCTGAGACATGTCATCATCAGTCCTGGAAGGCAGAAGACTTAATTGTTGTGCGTTTGAGAGCTCACAGGGCCACACAGCACACAGCTGTGTGAATAGAGCCTACTGTATACAGTACGTGTGCACTGTGAGGCCGACACTGTCAAAAACTCAAATTGATTTTAGTCCCTTTGTGAATTCGGGCAAAACTCAAGAGAAAAAGCAGTGGATATATAAGTGGACAGAACAGAAGTACAGTAGAAAAGAGAAGGAAGAAACTTATTTTCTCATCTACAAATTTAACAGAATTCAGCTTTGATAATTTCTGTGGCTTTATGCTCTTTTAATGTAGGGCAGAATAGATCAAATACATTTCTGAATGAATACACCGAGTCCTCTGCAAATGCCTTTTCCTCTTTTCTGTCTTCCCCACCTGAGAATATTTCCTCCAGATTGGCACAGCGAGAATACATTTAGTCTGTTCCACTCAGAGAAGGACACCAACAAAAGGGAAGCACCCGACCGTTTTCTTAATCCAATAAGACAGGACATTCAAAACAAAACAAAATCCTTGTCCTCTTCGCTCACTCCGTGGCGTTGCCTGGATCACAGCAATTTCCCAGCTTCTATTATATGAGGGATTCTAACCGGGGCAGGAGCGCGCGTTTCCATCCTTCTTGTTTTGTTTTCTCGAGAAGCAGAGGTACGTGATGCACAAGCAGAGCTACTGTTTCAAAATTAGAAGCACCTTAAACTGCCAAGAACATTTGTTTATGTATGAGTTACTATATGCATATGCCGCATTGACATGGATGCAGGCACACCTAATTTTCCTGAGCCCACATACATGTTTTGAAGTGTCTGGAGCCTTGCTCTCATACATTGTCAGAGCTTGTTTCCATTTCCAGTAGTTCGTATCTGCTGCAGTGCAGGACAGGCATCTCTGGTGCTCAGATCCCATAGGGGATGTGAACTCCTCTGCTGACTATTTTTTTTATTTTTTTTCCCCTGGAAGAAAAATCTAAGTTTACAGAGCTGCAACTCAGCTAAACTAGAACAATTCCTTCACCCCTAACTTTCCTTTCAGTGGAGCAGGCGACAAACGTGAATTTACTGTGGGGGACAGGTGGAGGTGGAGCAGGGATGAGTTTAATCCTCATCACATAACGACTGTTTCACCACATCTACCGTCAGGCAGAATACAGACTGTCTGCAGCAGGTTTGAAAAAGAATCAAAGCTATTTAAATCAGTATCAGAATACATTATTAATCCCTGAGGAAATTATGTAATAAAGGTGTACATACACCTGACTGGCACTGTGAAACAATCCATCACAATATTAAGTATGCCTGAAATTCTTGCTGTTAGTCTTTTTGTTCCAAACTTTGATGCATGCATGCAAAGAACTTGTCATGAAAGATGGTAAAGGTAGCCCTTTACAAGAGTGGTACAAAGTGGGTAATACCATTGTAACAAATAGGTAGCTTCATGGTGACATCAGCATAAGTAAGTCAATAACTTTGGTTATTTGTCAGGATTTAGTGCGCAGAATATGAATAAGGCAAGAAAAACACACTGCAGTAAATACTGAATTATTTAAACATTACAGCTACTTATTGTTAAATCATATTTCTTAAGTTGGAGCAGATTTGTGTTTGCAATAAATGGGGGTGGGTGGGTGGGATATCAAAGCAGCAGATGGTGCAGATAAAGTTTAATGTTATAATCCTGATACAAAGGAGCAGATTTTAGGGTAAACATATCATGAGGGCTGTAAAAAGACAGAATTCCCTCTTTTCAATATTGTTTTTGTGTTGCTGGTTCACCCATCAGAGCTTCTGCAGCTAGTGTGACTTTGATATGCAGGTGAGTTTGCCAGCCAGCATTGCCTTCATCCAACAGCAGTGATCTTGGAGCCCTAAAAGGCAAGAATGCAGTGAGCTGTATAAACAACACTGATGACTTCTTGCACCTGTCATCTGGTAGTTTCTCCCACTCTTACTTTCCACTGTGTTCGAGCTCTTAAATGTCTACAGAATTCCTTTCTTCATTGGCAGATTTCATGTCTCTGGTTTTAGTGCCATTAACATCAGGACTGGACAAGTTCAAAACAGTCCAGTTTTTATTGTTGTTTTTCTTTTAGATAGTAAGCAATCGTTTTACATCTTAAGTTCATCAAGCAAAAGGCTCTGCTTGGTTTCAGTTAAAAGGTTAAAGCCACCTTTCTAATATTATGGTGCTAATGTTACACCCTTGAGCCACCAAAACAGCCATCACACTGACACGGGAGGACTGGGTCCTCGAGTGTCTGGCATCAGGCAGCAGTGAATTCTTTGGGTGCTGTGGGGTTCGAGGGTGGAGCCTCTGCTGACCAGAGCAATAGGGAGGTTCAATTCAAAGCTTTGGGTTCTTTCTCTTCTTCTTGTTGATATCCAACAGTGACAGTTCTTGTCCACAAAAGGCAATGCTCAACAGACTTTCTGAGAGGGCACCTTTGTTCCATGTGTGCACCGCACAGTGCATGGCAGGATCTATAGTCCAAGGATACTTCAACTGAACAGGCACCTGGCATTACCTCGTCAACAGCACAATCAACTTTTGCTCCTGAGGTGAGGGAAGAAATCTAAACTCTGCTGGAGAAAAGGTTCCAATAGTTCCCACTCCAAAGACCCACAGCTACTATTTCATTGTTTTGAAAGAGCCCTCTGAGCCATGAGATAACCATGCTAAATAAGTACTTTCAGTTCAGAATGCTAACTGCATGTCAGGGGGTTGGAGTCACCGTGCACAAGGAGCTGGTTAGATTTGAAAGAACCTTATTTTCATTGCAAGTCCTAATTTCATCGAAGCAGTCCTTTTGTGTACTGGATAACGGCATAAAAATATTGTGCTCTCTCATTCGGAGTCTTGCTTGTGGCTCAAGGCATCGTTGGCACCCATCATGACAGAGGGCTTCTGGCCCCTGAACTACCTCTATGAGCTATTGATTTGGGAGAATTGGCTCATCCAGCCAGCACTCACGCAGTCCTGCTGATAATAGATTTACAATCGCTGAGGTTCAAACCAAGAGAAATACCATCTTCCTCCCAGTTAGAAAGTTTCTTTCCAGAGTTGAAGTTGGACTCTGTAATTAATAATGCATGGTTATCCCAGTGTGGTCAGGCAGTCCACACTACCTGACCACACTGCTTCTTTTGGAGAGACAAAGTTCCTTTCAACATGAACATGCAGGGCAGGGCTGTGCAAAAACAAATATGTGAATTTTGTTTGGCAGGACGAGGAAAGGTAGTATATCACTCCGTTAGAGCTGAGGCATTTTTACAGCCTCAATCCCACTGCAATTTTTATTTCTGCACCACGATGTAGACCGTGACAATACCCCCATATTCACATATATTCAGTGTTAGGATAAACTGCCCTTTGCCCCACTCTCTCTTTCTCTCTGTCAGCCTATTTAAATATGGTGCTATAAGCTGCTATCCCTAAAGGCGCCTCATAAACTGAGAGTTCTAAAACAATGAATGGATTTCAGCTCCTTCCAGAGAAAGAATGCGGTGCACGGAGAACAGATACAGAAACGATTTGGCCACTGTGGATGTGTTCACCTCCTTTACTCACACAAGTTGTTGCTACAGCTGCTGATTTAGGGCCAAGTCATCCTAATCTATCTGCCTGGGTATCACTGGTTGCAACTGAAAGGGGGCTGGGTGTTATGCATATAACCAATGAGGGAAGGAAACTAGATATAACACAGGTCAGCTCCTTACTGCCTAAAGAGCCTGTGAAGTGCAGTGTAGATTGAGGAGATGAGACTGTGCAGCATCTTTAATACCCCTTAGGGAGGGCGAAGCCTCTTGTGCCAGCAACACTCTCATTGGCCTTGACAGGCACGTTGAAGTTAATTTTTCAGGTCTCGCAAGGATCCAATGCACATACTGATGTGGTATACCTTGTCTCTATCCCTCAGGGAACATTCGTTATGCAGTTGTCGTTTTTTTCTTATTATACATATATATATATATATTTTTTTTTTACTTGATATTGATTGTCATATTTTCCTATAGTTTCATACAGCAGGTGCCAATAATAGTAATCACATTACTGTGTAACTATATTAATGCAGACAGAAATTAAACCAACTGACACTGTATTCTTTATCCTTTATGGGTTCGACATAACATAACATAACTGCTTCTTGTATCATTAAGGCGTCAGTCTGTGACAGGCCTGAATTATATAAGACCCACCTTCTTGCCATCTAGTTACCAATTAATAGGAAAAACAGTGGCATGAGTATTTTGTTTTTGCCATTTTGCACACTTATTAAATTGATATGCACTAGCAGTTTTCTCTGTTAATTATAATTAATTATATATATTCTTTGTAAGAAATAGCACAGCTGATTATTTTGAATTCTATTAATCCCCTTTGAGGGGTGAATGATCCATTGCAACTTTTCAAGGGTAGTGCAGCAGCTGCCCTTGGTCATTAAAAAAGTATCAGAAAAATTAACAATTAACATAACGATAGTTTTTGCTATAAATAAAACTGTATGTGCCCAGGACACCTGCACAGACCCAGTAGGCTAAACTCAGGCCTGCAAGAAGACGGCAGTGCTAGCTGCTGAGTCAGCTGCCCACTGTACTAGCCGAATCAAACGGATACATACGGGTTTGGAGGTTGGTGATGACGGTGCCACTTGTAAGTGGTCCTTTGGTGGCGTAGAGGGCTACAGAGTAGGTGGTGCTTGGCTTGAGGTTGGACAGCTGCAGTTCCTGCTTGTTGCCTTCCACGAGGAAAGTATCAGCCGTTACTAGAAAATGAAAAACAGAACACAGAAAACACATGAATGTTTACTACATTTAAACCATCCTAAAAAGATTGCAGTGTGTATCTCTGAAAATGTTTCCCAACACAGGAAACATCAAAGTTTATAACTCCGCCTTGTGACACCTGGACTATTTTCTCTTCTACATTGTACATAGTAATATGTTAACTTGGAAATATTTCATTTTAATTTTTATTGCACTTTATATTTTTCTGTTCCTAACTGTGTGGCTCCATGGTGCAGTGATTTACACATTACACATTCAGTATTAAGAGAGCTCTTATTTACTTTAATATTATGAAACCATGTAAGACACTGTGCTCAGGCTAAGAAAGATAATAATACAAAAACAATGCCACATTCAGAGGCTCACTGGCAGTATTTGTGGTTGTGGAGTGTTAAATTAAGGTGGCAATGATGGAAGGTCATCTACACGATGTTCTGAAGCATCTTATAGATGCAGTTCTGGATATTTTGAACCTTTTTCAGTTTCTCCTTCATCCTTTTATATACAGAAACATCACAAGAGCACTGATGCATTTTAATTAATCTAAAACATTACAGTAGACAGGTATATATTATTCGTAGTCCATGTGATACCATTAATCTCTGATACCACGATGGCTTGGATTTTATTTTATGTGGGTGTTTCCATCAATAAAAACTATTTTGTCATGCAGGACAATGCACAATGAAATATTTAACTATTGACCCTGGTTTAGTACATTAACACTCAAGGGAATTTGTCCACAACTTACATTGCACTTCTCTAAACCTTGGCTGGGGCTGGTTTCCAAATATGTGTCCAGCATATAGATGCTGTCTCCGTATCTGTGATGATCTGGCTGCAATCCAGTCAGTCAGAGTGTAATTTACACTCAGACTCTGACAGCTGAGTAATACAAATTTCTCTGGATAACTCCAGGCGTGGCATACTGCGTGGGGTCATGTGCAAATGAGAAAGATGCTTCCCATTACATTTTCCCTAGCCAGTTTATAAAAATAACAACAGCATGAGATAACACTGGTTGAGTGTTGTATTGACCTATTAGTAAAACAATATCCAATTTCTTGGAAACCTTTTATACCTACACATATCAGCGCTCTAGTTGTGTGCATGTCAAGTGTCTTTAAGCCATATCTGTACCTACTGCTGCTTGGCAGTCATCCACTTGGTTCAGGGAGCACATTATAGACTGGCTCTGAGGGGCCAAGCAATATGGCTATCTTTTACCTGTCTGGATATGGCTGTCAGATGCTGAAGACATGGGCTGCATCAGAAATGCATGCCGTCTAGTAACTGCATTGTTTTTGCCAAGGCTAAGCAGTTTAACCAAGCATAATGAACTGTTCTGAAAGCAAGACAAATGGATCTATATTGCCTCAAAGGACTCATTGCACTGATCTCACTTCTTAATGGGAAAACTGTGATGGTACCTGTCACATCTTCACATGCAACCGATGACTCTCATTGCACTGTATGCTGCCACTACTACAGTACTACTATATGTATGTATGTATGTATGTATGTATATATATATATATATTAGGGGTGCAACGATATTCGTATCGATATTGAACCGTTCGATACAGTGCTTTCGGTTCGGTACGCATATGTATCGAACAATACAACATTTGTAATTTATTTTATCAACTTTCCTTCCGACGATGCTGTCTGTGTTGAGCGCTCAGTGAATCTGCGTTCGACTACTCCGCCTAGGCTGCACTGTCGAGCGCAGATCCACTGAGCGCTCAACACAGACAGCATAGTCAGAAGGAAGAGCGCAGGGCAAGCTAGCAAGACACATGGACCTCCCCCACCCTCATTCAGATCTGGCGTTTGGAATTATTTTGGTTTTCATGTGACGTATGACCCTGAAGGTAAGCGAGTCATGGACTAAAGTAAAACAGTATGTTGGATGTGCCATGCAATGCTCAATTACATTGGTGTGAACTAGTGTGTTAGCGCAGTTAGCTCATTAACGTGTTGGCCGTCTAGCCCCACACACGGGGCGATCGGCGGTAGCTCGTTAACGGAGATTTGCCGTGTTGTGGCGTTAAGGTCATTTCAACGAGATTAACCTGAAAGCACTAGTGGGAACACAACGAATATGACTGCACATTTACGCAGACATCATCCTAGTGCAAAGACAAAAACAACAAGCATGCTACTAACTTTAGCCGAGTCATTTAGACAGCTGTTAGCACATGATTCTCCTTATGCTGCTGAGAATATAGCCCAGAAGAAGCGTATAGTATAGCTTTTATTTTGGAAAGAGCCATTTCTCTGTAATAAACTCTCTTTTCCAAAGATGAGTGATTCCTCAATCAGATACAGGGCTTGCAATATCGCTAGCCCGACGTCCTGGAGCTAGCGATTTTTTTCAGTCGGGCTACCAAAATCTATCTCTGCCCTGCCCGTAGGGCTATTGTAGGAAGGAAAAATATATGTCAATGCTTTTGCATTCTTTCAGAAATGTAGCTGGGTAATTATGTCATTGGCATCGGTGAGCCACTGTCAATATGTGACATATTGAAATCACGTTTGAATTTGCGCTTGTTTTTTTGCTTTCACTTTGCAATCGCGCGAACTGTGTATATAGAGCGACAGCACTGATCTGTGAGTGATGATAATTTGTGCACCAATTCCTCTGACATCGTCTTATTAATCGTTAGCTTACTATGCAAACATGACAAGTGAAATCTCCTGCAGCTTAAACATGTGAGAGGTTGATCGCGCAGAGAATCGCTGAGCTTATGTGAGTCCGTGTGTAAAAGCATTTCAGTTCTGCTGAGCCAAATAAGACAGGTCAGGGTGAAGAAGTGACAGCCAAAGAAAAGCTTACCACAAAACGGAGAAGTTATGACAAATCAGACTATAAGGCAAAAAGAAAGTGCAGCTTTATGGTTTCATGGACAAAAGAATTTCTGTGGCTGCAATATGACGAGCTAAATAACCAGGGCTGCACATAAGTGGTCCGCAGGTGCGCATTCACTGTCAAAATAAAAAACACGCACAAGGGTTAGGGTTAAATTTAAAAACTGTACTTTTGAGTTAAAATATATATTTATAATTTTAATAAATGACAAATTAAAAAGGCATGAACATTTTTTTTGTATCGAAAAAATATCGAACCGTGACACCAAAGTATCGAACCGAACCGAACCGTGAATTTTGTGTATCGTTGCACCCCTAATAAATATATATATATATATATATATATATATATATGTGTGTGTGTGTGTATGGTATTTATGGTCTAAAGTTAGAGCCAACTGTAGATGGGCACTACAGTAATTTTGTCAACGTAAGGAAGTATAAGCTAATGTTTTCATGTGTTTTAATGTGAAGTAGTCACAGTGTCGTGCTACAGTTTAATGGTTGTTAATGATGTTATCTAATTGGTGTCCTTTCACTGACTTTCCAACATCAAATCAAGCAAATGAATGCACACTCACCCTGGTTGTGTGTGAGAGTCACCACGTAGTTGTCAACATTGGACACGGGTGGATTCCACCTCAGCAGGGCTCCTTGAGGGGTGATGTTGAGGGCCGTCAACTCCGACGGCATATCCATCGCTATGTTTGCAATACAAGACAAGAATGAACACAACAGTTAAACAAAAGATAATATCAGGCTCTTTGAACATCTTCCCCATCATTTATGAGATACTGTGTCAGTGCTACACAGATAAATTGACAGCTGTGGATCACAACCAAGAATGACAGCGGTCCGCTCATTGCAGACAAACACAACATGTTTGCTATACATTGTCGAAATGATCTTGTTTGTTTGTAGCGTGTGCAAATCTATACAATTTTTTGTCAGCTTGCTTAACAGTGACCTATAAATCATTTGAGGAAAAAATAGGCACCCAAGTCAAGAGGCGAGAGAAACAGAGAGCATAACACATAACAGAGAACTTACCAAAGAACCCTTTTAAAATTTTAAATTGGCCTTTTTGTGTCTAGAAACCTGTTGTAAAAATACATAATTTGTTCCAAAAAAAATCAGAAGTGGACAAGAGGATGACAAAAGAAGTGACATGTCCCCCAAAAAGATCTACAGCCAATCAGGAGTATTTGAAAGTCATGTCCTCAAGAAATAAGAAAGAAATCCAGCAAAAATCTGACCCTGGACTTGAGAGATGTATCTAGCCTATCAGCTGCTTAATCTACACTTCAAATGAGTCTTCACTTAAGCCATTCTTACGGGAAATGTGGGGGAAAAGGCTGAGGAATGCCAGAATAGAAAAGGTCTTATGGAGCAATGAATCCAAATTTTTGTCATCATCAAAAGTCATCATCAATATGTATAAAAAAGGTCGGGATAGATGTACATCAGTGAGTATCTACAGTCATCTGTGGAGTCTCTGTCATTGTTTGGGTCTGCATTTTAGCAAGTGGTGTTGGATCTTATCAAAATTGATGTAATTATAAACGCAGAAAAGCATAATCAGATTTTGATCTACCATGCAGTACCATCCTAAAAGCATCTGATTGGCATTAATTTCATTTTTCTGAATGACAATGATCCCAAACACAAGGCCAATGCAGTAAAAGTACCTTGTTTATACCTTGTTGTCAAACGTGTATGGAACAAAATCCATCGCGGATTGACAGAGAATAGAATAAAAGGCAGCCAATGTTCAAAGAGGAGTTTTCAATGTCCTTCAAAAAGCCTGGAGAACTATTCCTGAAGTCTATTTAAAGAAGTGGGAAAAAAGCTTGGCTAATATGTTTCCATAAACTCCCGATTTCCTAGTAAAATGTGAGAAATTAAGGATCTTTTTTATATTACTGTGCATAGTTAAACCAGGAGACTGCTACACTACTTTTTGTATCACATAACAAAGTTCATGTAAAATCATGTATCTCTTAGCTGCTGGCTGTCACTGGATTTCTCGCCCAGTAAGCTCAGAGCAAATAAAAGAAAAAGGGAAATTGACTCTGTCAATCACCGCTTTTAATGGAAAATAACTTATCACTGAATTGTTCACAAATTAACAAGCTGCATCATATTTCCCTTCATATGCAGAGAGCTTTGTATTTTGAACACTGTGTGAAATTCAATTGGAGACACAGCTAAATTATTAATTAGACTGACAACAACGAGATATATATTCACATGAATTGCAGAGACAAAAAAACTTTGCAAGAATGCTGATTAATGGTGACTTCACCGTGATGCGAAAGTTTCATATTCTCTTAGGCCTCCTGTTTCACACCCTCTCCCTAATTTTGTTCTCAGACTGCTGGACATGCCAAAATTGAGTTTGAATTTAATTATACCTTTAACCTCAGTGCTTCAACCCCAATTTCTCCTCAGGCATGTTATTTTGGCACAGCAGAGAGTGTGGCAGGAGAACACAGAACACTGCGAGTGATCCCAATCTCTGCCCAGATGAGGTAATTAATGTTGCCCTGCCCTCATCAGAATAATAAAAAAAAAAGAATTGTGCTCTTTCTTAACACTGCGATAGATGGACGAACCTGATTAAAATCATTACTTTAATTGCAAAAAGGTTTAAGTGAATTTAATGGAGCCTTGCCAAGTCAATTAGATTGGCAATGGAGATAGAGTAGAGATGGCCAAAATAGAAAAAAATAAACAGGTCATCCTCCTTCATCAAGAGCTGCGATAATTCAATCATCATACTGCATCTACTGATTGCATGGGTGAATTACAGGCTCAGGCTATCTATATACTTTCACTCAGATCTGGAAGTCAAGGCCCAGTGGGAATATAAATGCAGGCCATTATATGATTGCAGAAAATGATTTGATCACAACTTTGTATCTATTATGTACAGTATGTGTCGTACTACGATGATTTATTGGCTCATCTTCTGACTTAGCCTTGGGAACAGTGGATATTTTTCAGAACTTTCTTTGCATCCATGATATCTGGATAAGCAGACAGTTGATATCCATGCCAAATATCCTCAGAAGGGACCATACTGATGTAGCTGAATGGCTCAAGGATAAACCTTTCATCTAAGAGATAAGAAAGGCAACATATTATTTTTAGACTTATTTTTCTCCCAATATTTTTTACTTTTTACCTGCTTATTTCTTTTCCACTGTTTGGTTAGATTTAGGCAACAAAACTACTATGATTTAGGGTGAAAAATATAGAGTTTCACACAGCAAACCAGTTGCTTGAAACCATTTCTTCTTCTCTTGTTACCATATTTTTCAGATCTTAATTATGGCACAACACAAACAACACAAACACAGCAATACCTGATAGACCTGCAGCAGTCCTGGTGAGGAGATGATTGAGGTTTGATGTTCTAAGTCGTCGTTATATGTTTTATTTAGGGCGCTCGGCTTGCTGTTACATGCAGAAAATATGCTCTCAGCTCATTATTAGTGTGTAATTCACAACGTAGGATATTTCAGAAACACTCCAGCTGTGCCACTTGGTCACGAGGTCAGCCTGCGTTGTATTGAGACTGTGGCCATTAAAGCCAGTAAGACACAAAACTCCAGTAAATCTCTGTACACCCTCTCATTATTGTGGCAAAGCAAAAGAAAGCCGCATGCTCTACACATTAACCTCGGAGCTACGCTGAACGTGTATATGCGTGCTCCTGGTGTCGCGTTAATACTCATGAGGCGCACAAATATTTAGACACATAAACAGTGTTTTGGCTGCATATAATCTGTGGCGTTTTAGAGCCGCAGGGATACCGGTTGACTGATGATGTTGGATGTTGAGTGTGTTTCAAGTGTAGGTAAAATGCTCACTCACACAGTCATTTAAAATGTGAGACCAGTCATTACGCCCAATCATTAAGTAAAGATTAATTACTGGTTTTGTGGCACTTAGTAGCTGAACCTAAAGGAGTCTTTAAGATAAGGATCATTATGTAAATTCACAGAAAATAATAATTATCATAACATTAGCATAGCGGTAACTGTCCTGCTGATAAAGTGAGTTCTCTGTTTTGTGGAGCTGCACATTATTGCAATCCCTACTCGAGAACTGTTTCTTAGCAAACATGTAACAGTCACCGACTGTTAACTATTTCTGTGCCATTTCTTTTTTTAGTGATCCTAATCCACTAGTGATGAAAAAAAAGAATAAAAACCTATTTTCTCTTCTCCTTTCCTTTATTTTCATTACCCTTTTTAGTCAAATTTTTTCCATTTTTGTATTTACCATTTCCTCTGCATGCCTGGCATTATGCCTTTTGTTTTTCTGTCAATTTATGTGTTATCTCTGATGTTCATTAAGTGTTATTTGGTATTGTGTGGACTATTTTAAGCATGTTTCAATTAACAAAGCAAGTGCATTCCCCTCCTCTGTTTTCTCTTAACGCAGCTGGCAGGGAGGATGTTAATGTTCTTTCCACAAACTTCAGTTTTGGGAAGAGTAATACTTTACTGGGGGTCCTGACACTTTGCTAATGAGCACCGTCATTAGCCCTTAAACAGGCCTTCACACAGTCCATTTAGTGTCACCCCCGCCAAATTCATCTTAGATTAGCAGTACCTGCTGCGCTTGCAAAATGAAATATGGCTCCCCGCTTTCTCAGCCCTTCGCACAGTAATTGATTACGGATGTGAAGTAAGTCGAAATTGCAGCGTTACCCAAGTTATTACATACTTGACCAGGCAGTGTTGGATTACGCTTTCAAATCCCTTGTTTATGTATTGTTGTTGAAAGCAGTGTAAAAGTGTCCCTGGTTGAGCATTCTTGGATGTGAGGAAAATGTTGTTTACCATTTCTAACAAGCTTGACTTTGTAGTTATGTTCTTTTCAGGCTATTACAGCCCCTCCGTCTCTGCTCATTGTACCCACGCTGGGATTGTTGGAAGAAGGCGCTGATAATAAAGAACAGGAGGAGGCAGGAAGCGAGGCAGGGGGGAGAAAGAGAAAACAAGGGAAAGGGTCTCTTTCAGCTTCTTTTTTCTTACTGGATTCTTGAACCTTGCCGCTCCAGGTGAATCAGGTCTCATTGGTATGCAAACACACCTTCTACTCGCCTGTTCCCGCTCCAATTCTGCGCTCTCCTCAGCTTTCCCTTTCCCCTCTCTTGCACGTACACCGAGCATTTTGAATACAGCACTGGGAGAGTGTGTTAATCTCAGGTTAGCGGAATTCTTCAGAGAAGAATGGTATCTCATTGTCACACGTGTGTGCAACGGCGAGGTTTTATTTTTACCTAACTTATGATTTGGTGCTAATTTTGAAAGCATGAAAACACAAGACCTTTGATTTCATTAAATTCTGAAGACACAACAAAGGAGGGAGGTAGGGCAGAGAAGATGGAGGGAGGAGGAGAGGAGGAAATCGAGGCAGAATGGGCGAGACAGAGAGAGACATCACAGTGCTAAAAGACTGAAGCGAGTCAAAGGATAGAGATAGGAGGCAGGAGAGCAGCCAGAGAGATAGAAGACAGTGAGATGGAGCTGGGAGCAGGTTACCAATTACTGGGTCACGGAGTGGACGCTTTCATCTGTTGCAGCGGCAGAGACTGCACCGTCTACAACATGAGCTTCACCCTTGGATTGTGTGCATACTTGTGTGTGCATTTTAGTCTGCTGCTCGTTTTTAACACAGCTGTTATAGCTGTGGACAGAGCAATTGACCCGAAAGTCTAGCAGGGGAGGAACTCTTCATTTATTTTACATGGCAAACATTTGTCCTTCTGCTGCCCTCTCACAGCAAGACTTACTTTATTCGAGAACTGTCAGCACTGTGATTTTACGACCTCAGAGGAGAACAAAATACCACTAACCTGTGAGGTGATCTTCAGAAAATTAAACGTAAACTATTTTACAGATTATCTGACTTTGATTGACTCATTTTTTAATTTACTGTTTCCTTTTTTAGGAGAAGAAAAAGTAAACAATTCGATTTCAGAAACACAGCTGTGATTGTTTCTCTTAATATTAATTAAGGACAACAATGTCTAGATCAGAATATTATAGTTAATCGAATACTAAAGATTCGAAAAGTTTATTATAATAAAAATCCATTATGCCCTCTACACAATAATAATTTAATCAAACAATAAAAACTAAACTGAAATTATAAAATCCACTCTGGAAACTGTCTGAAGATAAGAAGAAAAGTCTCAATTAAAAAAGAGAAAATAATAATAATTAGAAAATACAAAACTATGATAACTCTGGTGTTGATAAATTGAGTATAAGCATGGTCATTAGTGGCCTACCTTTAATTTAACCTGTTTCAGTCCATTACTGCTCAGTTTGCTTTGCTTTTGTACTTAACTCACTATACTCAGTGTGTTTGCTGTTAGCCAACATATCTTCATAGGAGACGGGATAAAGACTGTATGGCTATCTGCCTGGCGATGGACGCTGCTGCTAGCTGGAGAAACAATGGGCTTACCAGAACATTAAAGGTTAGTAACATCATCCTTTGCACAGGCACCTAACTACAGTACATGCATAAAACCTGACAAGAGAAAAACAATTGTGTATATGAATAACAATCGATGGTTAGGTATGTCTTTCACTATTGCGAAAATGTGGAAGCTTTTTATTCATTTATTTTTCTGCAGAGGGAAATTTAGGTCGTGTCACTCTGAGGTGGGGTTGCTCACTTACCAGTCATTCACAGTGTTGCCTTACTTGAGACATTATAGCAGAACTATAGTAGACAGCAGCTCTTTTTTAGGTGTCTTAGAAATACCTTACAGCTATTTAAGACCTGGAACAAACACGCAATGCAATAAGGTTTTATATAAAGAGAGGGCACTATGTGGAGAACAGCTCAGCACACTTGAATACCTTTACATGTGTCCACCTGAGCTACCACACTCTGTTCTCCTTGGCTGAGTTTCCTGCACTAACTGTTTCTGTGTAAGACATCGGAGTCTCCTCAACGTTCTTCCTGCATGAGTAAACCCGGTCTCGAAGGGCCCCCACAACAATATGGACCTAATGGTTCTGTGGTTAGCTCCTACCTGTGAAGACGGAAGTGCTGACAACACTGCTCTCCTGACTCCCGCTGACAGCTTTGAGACTGATCTCATATTCTGTGGCAGGAAACAGACTGGACAGGGTGTAGTTTGTAACATCGCTGTCAATCATCACGCTGTCTACTCGACCTGCAGGGGACACGAGAGAGAGGCCAGCACCTGAACACCAGAACTGTCACACTGATCTCCTTCTTCACGTACAGGGTACGCAGCGTAGCCAGCTGCTGTTCCTTTATTTTTTTTTGCATCACAGGGAAAATACTTAATAAATATGGAATTTTAATTAAAATTTCAATTACCTTTCACTGATAAAATGTTATAATTAATTAGGTGTGTGGCACGGCGCTCTGCTACAAAATGTATCTTACATCAGAGGGAGCCTCCTACAGCAAATGCCATGCTCATTTAACTGTAACAAGGAACAGCAGTGTGCTCTGTGTATGCTAATATAATAAATAGCGTGTTATTCAAATGCACTTAAGAATAACATCACGGTTTGCAGTTATGTGCACGCTACCTCTGGCCGACTGGTAGGACAGCTTATAGTATTCAAACGGAGCCAGCGGTTTGATCCAAGAGATCGTCACGGCGTCCTCGGTGACGTCCGACACCATCATCTCTTTTGGTGGGTCCATGCCTAAAAGTGCGATGAGAAAGAAAACACTGTCATGCGGTTCAAATGGTATAAAAAAAAAAGGATGAGCCCCAGCATATAATAGGAGCATGTTATGTTATGTACAAAGCTAATTCAGTCATTTTCATGAAAATCTATAAGAAAGACTGCCCTTGAAGGCCCGAGTAGTTCAGTAACCCTCATTTTGTCCACATTTAATGTCCTCTTCATTAAATTTACATAGAAACAGAGCTGTCCTTGGGTCTGCGAGACTGTGTGAATTTTTAATGCACATTTTTATTACGAACAAAACACCATCAAAAGATTAGCGAGAAGAAACTGAGCAGCATCAAGCTAAAAAAAACACAACCGTTAATGTTGAGGCTGAGCAGGGTTTACACAGAGGAGACCCCTCCCCTGCCAAAATTCTGTTTTATATGTCTCCTCAGACCACTGAGCTGCCACGGAAAAGGTTACGGTGAAGACAATTTGAGCAAACAATTAAAGCCCTGACATATCCTAGGGGAAAAAAGAAAGATATTTAGACAGTGAAGAAAAAAAAATAAGAACGTACGAGAATGGAACAAAAAAAAAACAAAGATCAAGATTAAGAGATCGCTTCCATCTCCTGTTGTGGGCGATGGGTAAGAGCACTTATAGACGACTGCTACACTCTCTCTTCCCTGATTTGAGAAGAATTATGGCTATTATTCCCACGCAGAAAGCAGGAGATTTCAAATTCTTGGAAGAGGACTAATTTAAAGTCTGCTCGCATGGAATACAGTTGCATTTATTCAAGTCGTGCATGTTTTACTAATTACGTTTGCTTTGGCAAATGTAGAGCCAAAGAAAGAATAATGGCTGTAAAAATTTATTCTCTTATAAAGGTTCCTGGGGGGGGGGGCGCAGGCAGAGATATACAGCTAGTCACTTTTGCATTATGTCAGCCAAAGCGGAGCTGGACCATAAAGTAAAACTGTGGTTAAATCTTAATGCAGCACAGTTCAAGTGTAGCAAGTGATTCAAGGCAGCAAGCAGCCCCCCATCAATGCTCACGTTCAAACACGTGAGATCAAAGCAGGGCGCTAAAATGATCACAGCGTAAAGACCGGTGCAAGAAATAGTGTACATCTGTCCCATCCCATCCAATCTCACCCCCTGAAAATCTGCCTCTTGTGTGTGCGTGAATGTAAAGCGAGAAAGCGGAGGCTCCAAGCTGCCAAGGGGGTGTTTGAAACCGGCATGTGCAGGTGTTTCTGCCACCGATGCTAAGTTAACATCTCTATTGTTTACTGCTGGCTCTCCTATTTTCTCCATTTGTCTCCAGCCCTCCATTATTTTTTCGTCTCATCCTCTTCCTTTTGTCCCCCTCGCTACAAAGAAAGAGAGCGATCCTCTTTCTTCCAGCTCATTGTCAAACTCTCCGGCAGGTTATAATACTGACCCTCTTCTCATTCATTTATCTCTCTTCTCTCTGAGATGTAAATAGCACAGTCGCAATCAAATGGGAGAGGGAGAGCTTCTTTTCATAATCTGCCAGTTAAACTGGAATTTAGAAAGTCTGCAGAAAAATGACACAGAAATACTGTACTAATTAACGAGGGGTCGCGGTGGCGTCGCTGAAGGTAAAATAGGTTAATAAGACATGGAGAGAAGTGATAGAGAAACCGTAATTAAGATGTAAGAAAAAAAGACAAGAATATACTTAAATGGGTGAATACACAGGAAAAACAAAACAAGCAGACTGCTCCTTTCTGTTACTGCATGGCCTTCACTCCATTAGGCTGACACTTGTTAGCCACTTGTTTTTTCTCAAATATAATCCAACGTTACATCTGGGTTTTTGAGGTTAGCTTCAACTGTGCAAACCTCAACCATCTGATAGCACTGAGGAGCAAAACCTTTATTTTTGGCACTGCATCTCTACATCTACATCTGAACAGAAAAAAAGGAGAAAAATGAAAAAAATAAAAAAGCCTCCAAGGCAGTTTCTAATTACAAAAGTCATTCTGCTGTGGTGCTGCGCAAATGAAAGCCTAAAAAAAGCATTTCTGCAAATACATATTTAATTTAAAATCACTTTGTATTTCCATTTCTTAAATTAATTTTCTTTCTCTTTCCTTTTACACGCTACCTCATACATGTTAATTCAATATTTTGCTCCCCCAAAATCCTTTCTTTCCTGTTCCCCATCTCTGTTTTTTACATTGTATCCCTCATTCATAAATATGATTAAGGTGATTAGAGTTGGAATCTTTCTTAATTGTTAAGTAGATCAAGCTAAAACAAATAAATAAATGCTGGGAACTTGATGTCATTTTACATGCACAAATACAAAGCATTGCTAATTTAGAGCTTCTGGGGTGTGAGATTGTCTTGAATAATACTAGACTCAGAATATTTAGGATCCTTGGGGTTTTGTAGTGTTAAAAATAATACTTTGAGCTTCAAGAAGTTGTGATGATCATCTTTTTTCTTCACTTTCCAATGAACTGGGATGCTGCGTAAATAACAACATAACAACATAATACAATGATTTGTAAATCTCACAAAGCCATATTTTATTCACAGAACATAAAAAACATATTAAATGTTTTAAGTGAGACAATGTGCTGTGTAACATCAACTATTTTTTCACAACAGTCAACAAACGACTGGGAGTTGAGAAGACTGGCTGCTGGACTCTTGGGTCTGATATAGGATTCAACGCCTCTGGGTCATCTTTGTCATAGAAATAGCATCTTTTTGCTGGATGTCTCAGTTAAAACATTTCATGTGTTTTCTAATATAACTTTATGGGTTTTGCAAATGATTGGATTCTATTTACATTTAAAAAAAATTCACAATCATTGGGTCGGAGTTGCAGAAAAATGCATGTACTCTTGCCACACATAGACAAACAAAATTACTATGACCCTAAGTGTGCATATCTACTTGGACAGGACCCCCACAAAGTCACAAACCTTTATTTTGCTGCTGATGTTTCTCTATTTTCATCACTTACAAACTTTTTTTTCCATCATTCAAGCAGCTCACCTGTAGTAAGTGAAGCTGTAATGGGCTCTGAAGCAACGTCCCCCTGTATTGTGATTAGACTGACGGTGTAATGAGTGGACGGCAGCAGCCCCTGGATCAGTGACCTCGTCTTGGACCCATGCAGTGTCACCTTAGAGGTGTCGGTCCCGTCGGCAGAGCTGTAGCTCAGAATGAAGAGTTCAGCGGGCGGTGCTGGGGCGCTCCACGCCACTGACACAGAGTCTGAAGTCACCTCTGATAAGTAGAGGTGGGTTACAGGTCTGATTCCTGGAGGAACGAGGGGGTTTAGAGGTCACCGAGGAGCTTTCAAGGACAGGCAAAAATCCTGCTATGAGCACGAAATGTTAATGGGAAAAAAAAAACAGGCAGTTGCTGTCATTATAGAGATGACAGACAAGCCGTTAAGTGATGGATGAAAGCCGTCCTCGATGATGTAACAGACCGTTTATAATACAGTTGAGAAAATTAGCCTTGGGTGTAATCTTGATGGGGAAGGTGAGAGTCAAAGAAAACCACAATCATGTGGCAGTAATGAATTAATTGGTCATAAAAAGGGAAACTAATGAGATTACCCGCCGTTAGGATGAAGATGTGATGGGACTCTTCATAATAAGAAAATGGAAAAAGGATGATAGTAGCAGATGCTGTTGTCAAAATGTATGACCTGGACGGGAGATGATGTAATGAATATGAAGTAGTGTACCAGCTGACACAGCAACAAATGCAAGAGGACTTGAATTTAATTAGCCATGCGTGGATGTATAAGCAGGGGAAATGTGGCAACACTGACTTCTCCTTTCCTGAACTGCCAGGATTACAGGCATCCTGCGGAGTTTTCTTTGCAATCAATCATCATATGAAACCTGCATTGTTTACACTGGCCTGCATCTGTATTCTTCTTGGTGAGCTGCTGCCTTTTATTATTCTTCACAAGTTGTCAGTATGCATTACTGCCATGTGCAGTCAGCAGAAATTCTGTATCACATAGACCTCACGATACCAGTGCCTGTGTGCGTTCATGATCTCAACAGTGGTGGAGAGACGGGGTACGAAAAAGATCCAAACGTGTCTCCAGAGCAGCTTTAAAAAGAGAAGATTGTGGCTACGCATTGATTAAATATGAAAAAAATGCAAAAGGGGTCGAGAGTCTGTGTGAAGCAAAATTCCACAGACGTGATGAAAGTGCCGTCTTTGATCAAGATGACAGTGATAAGCTAGTTAATGGTTTAACAGCAAGTAAGACCACATAGAGGCAATGTGGGTGATGTGAGATGACAATGTGACTCACCTTTGTAGATATTAATGGAACTTTTTTATAGAGAAAATTATGTTTCCTTAAAGAGAAACCCTTGTCATGGATTGGGAAAAAACTTCAACTTCATAGTTAATAAAAGAAAAGTTAATATTATCTCTAGCTGAGGATGGAGGATCTTGCGACAAGCAGTCTGTGGAAACAGGCTACACTCTGAGTCTGAAAGGACTTTGGTTAAAAGGTTAGAATATAAAGATGCTATTAAACGCAAAAATATGGGGTTTAACATCTTCGGAGGTTGGACTATATTAAGAATCACATCCCAGTGTGACAAACTAAATCACTTAATAATCTGTCATAATTCACTACACTTCTACACTTCATAAATATGAACATAGCTACCGCGACGTGCCCAGTGGGTTGTCCTGTTTAAAAGTCTCGAGATGGTCATTTTTAAAAACTCACGTGACAAAGAGAGGCGGTTCTGACTGTGAAACTGCTCACTCATTGGCTATTGACTTGTGATTGACTCGTAAGCCGTTTCATACCACAGATAATCCTCTGTTTTGAAACGCAGTATGAGAAGATTTTTTGAAATAGTCATAAATAAAGATGTCCTAAAAGTGACTGAGCGCATAAACTCATCAGTGTTTGCAAGCATTTACAGAGGTCAAAAGAGAAAGCTGGTTTCCAATATACATAGCTACTGCAGCTATCGCCATCTGGTGGCCTTCAGACAAAGTGCAGGTCCTCATTAGCTTCATTTTTTGGACCCAGAAGATAAGTCCATGTTTTATCTCTATGGTTACTCTTACTGATGTGCAGATCGTGTATTAGAAAACTCTGAACGCATAAATGCTGGAAACATGCAAATGAACGCATCACCTGAGTATACCTGAGTGAAGGCGGACAGATGTCTCCAATAAGTGAATAGTGGATGAGAAGATGACAGGTAATTTATGGTTTGTCCTCTGATTCTCTTGATCTGTCATCGTATCATTCCTTCACGTCTCCCCAGACAGTTAAAGTGGTGTTACCAAAGGAGTGCGAGATAACAAAAAGATTAGAAGTAGGATGACATGATTATGACGCTGCGGCGGTGACAACAACGATGGCCGCTGCAATAAAGAAAAAGAGATGATGATAATGACACTGGTAAAGAAAGGAATGATGGCAGGTGATTGCATGTCCATCATCTCTGAAACCGGCCTTTGTGCAACTGAAACTCACGTCAAGCTTTCGGAAAAAGAAAAAAAAAACAAAGAACTACCAGAGTGGAGTAGCCTGACAGGCGGTCCGACGTATAGTTGGGCGGATGGATGTGAGTTTAGAGGAAAACGAAGTGATTGAAAAGAAAGGAGCAACATCAAGCTGAAAAACAGACAGCACAGAGCGCGACGGCAAAGGGAGAGAATGTGGTACGAACCGGAGTAAGAAGAAACAGAAACACAAATACATTGAGATGCAAAAGAGAGGTGCAATTAGGAGCGCTTGTAACAAGCTCATTAACGGGCTGGAATAATTTGCCTCTGCTAATTGCTCCTTCGAAGTCTTTCACGGTCCTCCATTTTCTTTAAGCGGTACTCCCCTCACCTGATGTCACACTTTAGTTCACTATATCCATCATTCAACTTCATTACACCCTATACCGTCTTTAGAAGTGTTCTCCAGCTTTCCGTAGTAATGGGCTGATCTTTCATGTCTTTGTCTGTGCAGAGACGCTCGTGAGTGAATTTATTTGAGCTCCTTATGAAGCCTGAACGGATTAAATGAGTGCTGTTTAGGAACGTTTAGTTGAAGCTGTTGCAATGGAAAAGACAAAGGGAGACTGTTTGTCGAGGAAATGATCTCATCATTATGTTATCTGTATGCACGTCTCTGCTGATCTTCATTAAACACTTTAAAGTTAGTCCTTCACTATATGAAATTAGACTACGCTCCCTACCTGTGAAGGCGTCTATGGTAGCTGCAGTGCTCTGCTGTCTTCCTCTTCTTGCTGCTACAGTGATGGTGTACTCAGTCCCAGGCTCCAGGTCCTTCAAAGTGGTGGTGTTGATGTCTTTAGGCACCGTCAGCTAGAACAGGGAAGATGAGTTAAACAAGGTCCAAATCAGACATATACATGGTTATCGTTTCAGTGTTCTTTACCTCATTAGTGACGCCGGAGGCTGATGTGTAGGTGACCTTGTAGTGGTCAATGGGGCCCTGGACTATGCCCCAATTCAGAGTGATGGTGTTGTCCGTGGAAGCCGTCACAGTCAGATTCATAGGTACATCCAGAGCTAAAACAGGGAAAAGCAACACTCAAAATTAAACTCAAAACTCCAGCCCAGATTCATGTAACACTCTCACCCTGAAAGATATATCTGAGTGGGTGCACATCGAAAAAATACATGACCTTTGAGGGACCTTCCTCTTAATCCTCCTTCAAATTCACAAGTATTTATATTAATGTTGTTCTCAGTCGTCTTCTCAACTGTCTTTGCAGCTTCTTAGCCCATTACCACCTGCTGTCATTTGGGAAAATACTACTGTGTTGTGTCACCTACAGTACGTGCTCGCGTGCATTTGCATAAAACAAAATAAGAGTTTATGGAAATATTCACTGATTCAAATTTGATTTGACATGTTGTTTTCTACATTTGAGGGCAACACAATTGCGCTGGATTTTTAACAATATTTTCAAATAAATTTAGAGCCAGATTTACTAAACAAGGTAAAACATCACGTGAGCATAATCCCCAAATAGTGCTCACACATGTGGTTAGAAAGATTCATTTCACTATCAAGCGCTATCAGTTTGCGCGCTTGAATATCCTCCTGTCCTTATTTTGCACCTTGAGAAAAGATCTCTCAGAAATGCAACAGGTGTGGTCGCAAACATCTCACAGCCTTGTCATCGCATTTTTGTAAATACCAACAGTACTTTTATTCAGGTTAGTAAATCTAGCTCGAAATGGTTAAAAATAAGAACAAAAATGTTGCTTTCATGATTTCAGTGGAAACATAATTACTGCTACTGGTTACTATGTTTTTTAATTCATGTTTAGTTTCTGCTATACTCTTGTCTACTTGTGTAACTGTGGTGCAGTTCTCACATTAAAGGACAGACCATTACTAATAAAACATTTACAGCGTTTCCAATGGGTTTAATGCATATTACCACAACGATCTGACTGTCTCCTTTAATCTTTTTATATTTCTTGTGTTTTTAAGTGAGTTGTTCTCTTCCCTGCAGAATGAGTAACCCAGTTTGCCCAGTGGATCATCAATGTTTAATCCTCAGCTAATCATCTGCCGCCTTGTTTGCCTGAACCTTTGGTGTTTCACGGCTTTTTAGGAGGTCAAACAGACATAAAAAAAACCTGATGTAAATGTGTGTTAAATGAAATGATTATTTTAGCAGCTCTGGCTTAAGGTAACACCGGCGCTGCCATGAAGCGGTCTTCATAAACGGCTCTCTTAAAGCTCTTTAAGAGAAATGCGACAGATGTGATGCATTTTAAAGTTCAAAACGAGTGCAGGGAAAAGAGGCGTTACAACGAGCTTGTTTGTAAGACAAATGGAAGCATAATTTTTTATAAAGTGCAGAAAACCTTTAGCCATTAAAATAACTGCACCTGGATGAAAGATGTGCTTGACGGTGAACGTGAGGGGAAAGATTAGCGAGGCACCTCCACGCACTCACTTTTCAGACAAAGGGTTACATTTTTTTCTCCTTTCAGCCAAACAACTCAACAACACAATAAATATTCAAATAAAGGATCAAGAGAGGGCCATTAGCAAAAAAAAGTATGCATTATAACAGCTTTAAAATGTTGTAATGGGAACTTTGACCCAAGCCGACAATACCAAACACTTCTGGAGAAGAGTACAAGTCACGGCGAAACATATTTTGCTTATTTTTCTAAAATGGCTTTTAGTAGTTGGAGTGGCAGCGCCGAACCACAGGTGAGAATTACACGTATAATAACAAATGGGCCCACGAGCCTGCTGTGATGCTGCGATTCCCCGCTGTGATTTCTGTGTTGTACATGCGCGAGTGACTCACTGGCTTTTTACAGTGGAGCACAAAGCATAATTCACTCACTCGTCCTGGCGTTCATTGTGGCTGGTGTACTCTGGTTGCTACCTTTCATGGCAGAAATGCCAATGCCGTACTCTGTGCCTGGAAGCAGGTCTGAGATACAAAGAGAGACAGAGAAGCGGGAACTAATTTAACACATAACGTAGCAGGAACAAAAAAAATCGTAATAATAATAATAATCACAGACAGTGCTTCACGTTCTTGTCCTCGTGCAAAGTGCACATCAATTACACTGAGTTTTTTTTCATGACAGCCCCAATTAGCTCGACACCGGTGATGAGGTCTCGGCAAATTTACATGTAGCATCGTTGTGATTTCTGAAGAAATTTCTTTTTTTTTTTAAATCAACTGCACAACTGATCAGTTTCAAATCGGTTGAGTGCATCCACAGAGAGGATCTCGAGCTACAGAAATAGAGATGAAGAGATGAGGAATGAAAAATAAGGAGGCGGACGACAGAGATTATTAGCGGAGGAGAGCAGGGGGAGAGGGAAAATGAGAATGACAGAATGGATGAGAGTGAGGGAGAGCATCGATGGCAACGAGCGAACAGAATAACACGGGGACCTTTTGCTTCTATTCTTATGCAGGCCGTGCCCTTTTCAGCACTCTGGCCTTTCAGAAAAAAACATCCCAGCTGACCCCATCTTTCTGACAGCCTTTCAATACGCCCGCAGGACAACAAGCGTTTCTACAGATACAATCAGTGGGCCGTCAGCCAAGTGTTAGCTCCGGAGATAATCTTGCCATGTAAAACACAGACACTTCCAGCTTCTTTGGTACATATTAGATGCATTGTGATGATACTGAAAGCATCAGGAAAATAGGAACTCTACAAATGTCGAGGATAAATAATTCAAAACGCAAAAAAATGGTTATTCCTCACTTACCTGTGAGAGTAGTCTTAGTAGTGGCTCCCTCATTGCGCGGTACGATGACTTTGTCATACTGATCTCCTGCTAATGTGCTATAAACCACCTGGTAACTCTCCACCTACATTTAAACACAAATATATTTACAGCATTAAAGAGAAGGTAATGCCTGAAAAAGTCTCGCTATGCAAGACTTACACAAACAGTCCAAAACTGTATGGTTTTTTTTACTGTGCATTGTTTGGTTTATTTTGTCTCGGCACAGTGTGATGTTTGGCTCTTTGTCAACACTGCAGTGCAGAATCAGAAGGATGAATAAATTTGCCGGCATCGAGACAGACTTTATAAGTCTGAATGTGTGGTTAGCGAGCCCTGGAAATATCATTGTGACAGCTGAGCAAAACGCAATTTATCACATTTTCATTCACAGCAAAACATTCGGTGACCATTTGCACCGAGTGAAGCGCTTGCTCCAGCGCTCTAACTGGCATTTTCCAAGGCAGCGAAAGGCAGACCCGTCTGTGTGGGATGGTAACGTGTCCAAGAAGGGGAAAAAAAAGAAAAAGTAGAAGGAATAAAAAAGCTGTTTTATTGAAACAATTTAAGAGGAGTCATAATGTCAGAGGGATTAAGAGGAAATTAGCTGTTTTTTATAAAAAGGGCAAGGTAAACATGCAGCAGGCTCACTGATATAAGATGTACCTGCAGTATGAGAGCCAGCAGAAGCCTTAATGTGTTTCAGGATGGTCCACTACACTTATTTAATGCAGTGAAATAAAACAGCAGCTTGCACAGTATTACAAATCCAGTGACAAATTAAAGGTAAGCCATAATGAAGCATCTTTGGTAGGTGTTAGGCCATCACATGCCACCAAAACAGCTTCAAGTACCTTGGTACTGATTGTCTAAGGTCTTCTGGTGCCGAACACTGGCTTTCAGTTGGTTTTGAGTTTAAGATTTGCTTGTTTTTAAGTCACTGAATGAGTTAGCGCCGCCTTACCTTCCTGATCATGAAGGTCAGCTGACCAGATGTATCCACTAAACCTGCCTGAGTCTTAACACTAACTGTTTTACTGCTCGTGCTGTTTAACCTTTCAGCTGTACAGCGCTCTGGTCAGTGCTTGTTGTTTTTAAATGTGCTTATAAATAACTTGATTTGACTTGACAGCATTAGCCCAAAAGATCTTCCCTCATTTGATGTTTGATGATGGTGATGGAGATTATTAGACGGGACTCCCATAGTTTGATTCACTTGATTTTTATACTTGTTAAATCATCCAGTGAGCCCTGTGGATCATAACCCAGGAAGAGATCACCTCCATGTTTCAATTTTGTATTGATTTACATTTGAACCCACATCAGCACAATCTCGCCCACAGACACCAGATCTCAGTGTATGAGTTTATTCCTTTAATTTGTTCACCATCTTTATATAACATTAAGTTGTTATCATCAGGATGTACGCAGCACTTCTATGTTGTAAACTCTCTTTATTCAGGTCGCCCAGTCCACCTAAGGAATGCTGCAAGGATCCGATCAATCCTGAGCTTTAGTGGCACTCAGACTATCGTTCATGCTTTTATTTTCTCTCGGTTAGATTATTATAATGTGTTTTTTTTTTATCAGGCATCAATCAGAAAGCATAAATAGGCAGCAGCAAGACCTCTTACAAGAACCAAGAAAACTGAACATATTACGCCGGTCTTAATGACTCGACACTGCCTGCCCATGACTTTTAGAATTGATTTGAAGATTTTACTCATTATTTTTTAAGCCCTTCATGGCCTGGCCCCTGAATTTAAACCAATCATATCTCCCAACCAGTGTGCAGCCTCAGATTCTCAGGCAAAACCTGATAACTGCTCCCAGTTCTGACTACATACAGAACTTAATATATAAATTGTTTTGAAAATTTCCATCTAGTTTGTTCTTTTTTTCTGTGTTTCTAGTACTTTGTAACACTGGTTTTGATCATTTTTACAAATAATGTTTATTATGATTAATATTTTTATTATTAGATAACTTTGGCTTATGCTTGGTGATTTAATGCATTACACTGCGTATAATTCTATATATTTGTCATGTGTTAGCTATTAAATCTAAAGATGATATAATTAATATAGCATCAGATGCACTTTTGTAAGCATATGGAAGCCAAAATAATAAACAACAGATGCTTCGTGTCAAAGGTGTTGTTAATGATAAAGTTTAAAAAAGAGCCAGAACGATATAGGATGTTTACGACCAACACCGATATTTGGTCTGACAAATGTTTTCTTTCAGACATAAATAGATTTGCCTAACATTTATTATGTGTAGTTTTCTATTAGTCCTTACTAAGAAAATATGATAATGCAGATTAAAAATAAACGTTTATGTTCTGCCCAACTCTACTCGGTTGCTGTGTTTTGTTGCCAATGGGGAATGTGCAGAGTGCCCTCTGGTGGACAAACATAGAAACATAAGCACTCGTAACATGGTTGAATGGTGTTTCTCAGTCTCTTCTTTACTTTTTTATAACTATTTGTTTATAGTCATTAGCAATTATAAATGCAACCATTAATATATTGGCAAATACCTCATATTGGCCGTATATTAGCCAGGGTCCAATACACTTTTCATTATTGATGGCTTCATATTACCTGCAAATTTTTGGTAATTGTGCAGTCATGAGGACTAAGTCAAGCTGGTTATGCTTCACTATACTAGAACATGGGCAGTTAAAAAATGTCAAAAGACTTCCTACCTCAGCTTCACTGTTATCCCATTCAAGCTCGAGCGTGGTAGAGGTCTTGGAAACGAGACGCAAGTTCTTGGGGGCATCAATCTCTGAGAAAAACGATAAAGCTGACAATGTTGGGGACACTGAGACCCATTCTCAGAGATTGTGAACAAGCAAACAACAAACACAGGTCACATTAAATTGTCAGTTACTCATATTTAGCTCTTCATGTTCATCAAACACATTTCTCTTTGTATTTTTATAAGGTGTATCCTCTTCAGTTTTCTGTAGATTTTACTTCAAGTATCAACCACAAATAGATATTTAATGTGTAAATATGGCATCAGCGGGGAAAAACAAATCAGCATAGTGTTTCCATAAATAAGTACAAACTTTAGGAGCGTAAACATTCCCCTGAACAGATGTTCACTACTCCCTCCAATACAGATAAAAAGTGTGGCGTATATTAGGCCATATGTCATTACTGTTCTACTCTCAGAGGCAGACGCAGGATCACACACACCAGTATCACCACATCTGCTTGCTGTCAGACCTCACCGGTAGTAAATTCAGTGGAAATGGATCCGCTCTCGTTTCCTCTTCTCACGCCGCTCACTGTCACCTCGTAACGCGAGCCAGGACGCAGGACCTGTGGAGAGGAAAAAAACCCAAAACAACAGAGGCCGTTTAGTCTGTGTATAATCTCTTTGCATTATGTTTTTTTATGTGTTTGTTTTCTATTTGTTTTATCTCCAGACACAGAAGGCAGACAGACTGTGAGATTAGATCGTTTAACAAGCATGGCAAGTACAAACACAGACACACACACACACACACAGATATACTGGTAATACTATACTTGTGACCTATAATGACTCTAGCCAAGTCTCATTTCAAAGCACACGCACCTGCAGAGAGTACTGGCTAAGTGTGGGCTGGAGGCGGAAGGTGGTCCGTGGCCCTTCTCCTCCCACGAGGCCGTAACGCAACACAATCTGATCAATCTTTGCCCTCGGTGGCGTCCACTCCACAAATGCCACTGTGTCCGACACGTCACGCACAATCAGCTGAGTGGGACCATCGATTACTGCAAAACAAAGAAAATGTCTAATTATAAGGTCCCTTGGTGATGTTGTTACAAAGCACAGTCACCAGGGTGCGGTTTCTTTGTTAACCTTTCCGAACTTGGATGAAGTACATGTTGACCAGGCTGGGTATTAAAATTGAATGCCAAACTATTACTTGACAATTACTATTACAAGTTATGATCTCTTAATTTTTCACAACGCACTTGTGTTTTATCATAGTTTAAAAAAGTAAACTTTCATTATATGCAAAGTTAAATACTTCACTTGAGGATGGCCCCAAAGCAAATCAATCCCCACACACGCCCACATTAATAGAGATAAAAATAGTCTGGAGAAATAACTGTCTGGTTTTGGATAGATAATTTTTTCTTTCGTGACAACTGTACGAGAGGTGACTTTCTTTATGGCTTAAGAATCTATAAAGCTTTTAGGCTAAGGGGTATTTATTATTAGAGGCATGGCTGCTTTGACTGATTTGTGCTGCGAGCTGTGTGCGAATTCAAGTCACTTAACTTGACCACTCAACCGGTGTTGGTGCTTTTCGGGGCATTTTAAATGTAATTAAAATAATATGGCTTGTTGAGCAGCTGATTATACTTTTGTAGTTTAAAAAAAAAAAGGTTTTAAAATGGGGCTTAACCAATGCCTGAATACATAAAGTAACAATATAGAGAATCTATAGTTTAGACCAGTTGGAGAGACATCCCCAGAAAGAAACTGTCAGATGGTAAACATTTGAACAGATTATTTACTGAATAGCATTTAATCTGTCATTTGATCCCAAACAAGCTGAACCCCTAAAATGTAATCTAATCCCAAGAGGATGTAGTGTCATCGCCTTGAATTTTCTGGAGCGCTGGATGTGGATTTGATATCAGTGAAAGCTGTTCTGACAGCCAGTCACGAAAAACATATCAGACCTGACGCACGCTGAGACAGTAGGATTTATCTGCGTGAAAGGGTTAAAACATAAGCCGTGATTGAAGTCTTTCCATGCTGATTGCTAGAAAACAACACTTATCAAGTTCGCAGAGCTCAAAATACATCAAGGGAAAACACAAATGTCTGACAGAGGAGGGATTCACTAAACATTTTCTCTGCACTTGTTACAGCATCTATGCCAATGCACAGACATTTTGTCAAGGTAATGGGGTGTTAGAGAATGTGATAATTAGCACTTTATTTCATTAACCTGTTAATTACCTCTTTCCGCAGAAGCTACGGTTTAACATCTGCTGCGTTTAACATATTGTCTGGGAGAATGAAGGAGCGTTTGATCTCAAATTGAAACTTTTCGGCATAAATTTGCTGCCGTTAAAAGAAGTTCAGAGCTTAAAATGAAATGGCATTCTCGCACAGTTCGTGGCACTTAATTTGAAGTAATCAGCTTTTTGGTTCCGTTTGAAAAATGCGTGAAATTTTTAAATGTTGAGGTACTGACCAACAGAAAACTCCACAATGGATAGTTCAGCATACATATTTTTTAATTGAAAGCACCATGCTGTGCTGTAAAACCATAATTATTTTCCACTGCTCAACCCTGTGGGAACTCAGGTGAAAGGCAGATCTCACACACTGGGTGATGTAGAGCCAGTTTTCTTTTCTTTCAAACCTTTTTTTCTCTTCTTTTTAGTTTTCTGAGGTCTAAATAAAGTCTCAGACTAAGGCCTGACATATTGCAGGTCCGGCCTGATTCTTGATGTATTAGAAATTGGCCCCAAGGGTCTCGTCCTAGAAAGCATCCCAGGGAAGACAGTTGCTGAGAACCAGTTCCCAGATCAGCTGCGCTCACTCTCTGGCTTTCCTCTGACTCCTCATGGCGCTACGTTGTCTCAGAGGAAGGATAAATCATTGCTCTAAATTATTTAGTTACTTCAAATTTGTCTTTTCCTCTTTCTTTATCCAATACGGTGTCATAGAGTGGGCTGCTGTAAAAAAATAATGAGCGGGTGCCATGAATTATTAATCGATACTTAATTACAACCCAAGAAATGAACAAAGACTTGACAGGAAATTGATGGTGTTTTGACTGTGCATATCAGAGGCTGAATTGTTATGGAGGAGGTTTGAATTGGTGAGGAGTGGGGGGGGGGGGGGGGGGGGGGGACGATACTTCAGCGAGGTTTACGTCAGGGGCCTAAATGGTTTGCAGAGCAAATACGTCAAGGTGACATTCACTGCTTTGCTGAGCGTACAGTGAGTCGGGAGCGTGCAGGGAAAGCTGTGCTACGGTTTATGTCGAAGTGATTAGCTAATTAACTGATTAACAGAAAACTTTTTGTAAACATTTATGCAGTTTCATTAAATATTTAGGTTTAGCACAAAATATGCTGAACTGTTTCTTTTTTTCAGTTTACAATTACAAGGATTAAGCAAAATAAACAAAACAAAACCCCCAAAAATCATCAGACTGAACTTATTTTTTGGCCTAATCACGTTCCCAGTTTACCGAGGATAAAAACTGATTTAGCTTAAAAAGGTAAAAAAAAAAAAACATTCCCTGCAACCCTCAACATGGTAAGCAGATTCTGAAATGGATGACTGAAAGAATTTATGGTTGATCAGCGTCGAATTTTATAATCACAATTCAAAAAAAGGTGGGACGCTGTGTAAAATGTACATAAATAGCAGAATCTCTTCTAATATTCTTAATCAAATATATAAGATCTTTAAATTGTACTATTTTATGAAAAATATTGGCTCATTTTCAATTTGAGGACCAGCTGCTTGTCCCTCTTTTGTCTGAGAGACGAGTCACTCAACAGTTGTGGGTCTTCTTTGTTTTATTTTTCATGCTTTTATGTGTTTAAACTTGGAGAAACTCTTCTACTATGAAGCCATTCTGTTGTAATAGCTGCAGTTTGTAGTTTAACATTGTCTTGCTGAAATATTCGAGGCCTTCCCTGAAAAATATGTCATCTGGATGGGAGCACATGTTTCTTTAAAACCTGTTTACACCTTTCAGCATTCATGGCGAGCTTCCACATGTGCAAGCTGTCAGTTACATATGGCACTGCCATACCATCAAAGATGCAAGCTTTTGAACTGAGGACTGATGACAACCTTGTCATTTTTAGTCCCTTTGTTCACATATAATGTTATTTGAAAGTGTTCCTCAGCCCATGCTGTGATTTCCATGCTGGCTGAGGGTCTGAAGATCATGCACAGTACTGAGTTTCAGTCTTGTCCCTTGCACACTGATATCTCCAGATTCTCTGCACCTTTTGAGGATAATATAGACGTACGACATATGACAACACGCATTATTCTGAAGTTGTTCCCTGATTTGTAGATGCAGTGTTTTTACAGAGCAGTGAAACTCTGCCCATCTTTTTAAAGATGATCTTTTTAGTCCTGTTCATGTTACTTACCTGTTGCCAGGTAACCGAATTATGTGCAAAACATTCCTCCAGTTGGTTTTTTTAGTACTATTTTCTTTTCAATGCTTTTGTTGGCCCATCCCAACAAAAGCAATTGTGTCATATTACTGCCATCAAATTAAAAAATAACTAATACTTCTCATGAAATAGTAAAATAACCCAGTTTAAACATTTTATACGTTTTGTATGTATGTGAATAAAATATGGATTTATGAGATTTGCAGAAAATGGCCTTTCTTTTTAACGCACATTTCGCACAGCAGCCTAACATTAAATACAAATTTTGGTGGTTATAATATTATAGCTAATTGTTGTTAATTTACAGCTTCCAAACTGAATACATACGTGTTGTGACAGTAGCTGTGACTGGCTGGCTTCGACCTTGGTCCCGGAGCGCCACCAGGTTCACTGTATATTCTTCGCCTGGCCTCAAACCAGTTTGCACAAATGACGTGATGGTGCTGGGCAGCTGTGTAGTCATCCCTCCATCATTATCCTGGAAGAAAAGCAAGGATTAAAGTGACAAAGGGGAAGGAAGAGAGAGAGAAAGCTCCTATCTGTTTTAATTTTTCAGTAAATATCAGCAACTGTGTGGCACAAACAGCGTCTCTCAGTGAAGGTAAGAAAAAGGCCCTCCCCCAATGACAGAACTTCAGCAGCTAATTTACATGCAGTACATTTTCTGTGTTGTATGCTTAAACTTTTGGAAGGTTTAGCACATTAAATTCCCAAACCGAATATCAAACGGGCTAGAGTGATATTTCTCTGGCCATGTTCTGCAAAGGCAGCACTGTGTGCGTTTCCAAAGGCGTGTCACTCATCCATACAGAGTCACAGCCATTCCCAGCTGTTCTCAGAGAGCCAGCATTGCTAATGCACTACCTGCCATCACACAGATGTTACACCCACTGCTGGTCCGAGATCTCCAAACCCCTGCGCTTTGACGGTTGCTATTAAAACAGAACATATAACAGCTTGCTGCTTTCCTGAATCAAATCTGTAATTAGAGATGTAATCCATTTAATCACCTCAGCTCCAATTACCAGGGTGGGCAGTAACACTCACAATGGTAATGTTCTAACAACAAGTGGTGTTCAATCTCAATAATAATACAGTTTCATGGAGGTAATGCTAAATTAAGCAAAATGAATCACCACAAAAGTATATCCCACTCCCATCTCATGTGTCACTTTGCTCATAATTAGTCATCATTATCTGTGCCGACAAGATCGCTTTGGCGACTTAGTCCCTTGTATTTTCTATTGCTTCCGTTTCACTGGATGAAAAGAAAATGTAGCAATTTAACTGCCCATTCATACATTGACTGTTTTCGTTCTTTTCTAATGATAAGAACTAGTGGGAAGTGTTTTTAGTCATCTCACAATTCAGAGGAAAAAATTCTGTACAACAAATACATCTAATTTGTTTACAGTTACCCGCGCTGAAAACTTATGTGTGAAAATCATTCATTATCCTTTTTAAACAGACAGCAATAGACGGTAACAAGGAAGATCGAAGAGTTCCCCCAGCCCGACACACAAAAGTATAGTCTGTTATTCAAAGTAACGGTGACACTGCTTCCGGAAAAGACGTTCTCGTCTTTTGTCTTTTAAATGTCATGTTTAATGCTGTGAGCACAAATATCAAAAAATCATCAACTTTGCTGTCTTAAGTTGAGAAACACTTCCTCAAAGACTAGTAGGAGAAAGTTAACAACATGTGTGCACGAGCTCGTTTGTTATCCTCTCATTTATTAACACAATTCTTTTTAAGGTGATTTGAGAAAAATAGACTTGAATTGGAGTTTTTCATGGTTGCATTTTTTTAAAGTTGAAAGAGTCCTTACAGAAAACAAATATGACACTAATGAACACAAAAATTGTTTAATGTCAATATGTGACTGCAATATCTGTCCAATAACACCAGCCCTAGTTGTCAACTGACTGATTCTTCTGCTTTTTCTCCTTCTTGGTGTCTTTTATCTCATTCTTTCCCTTCCATCCTTTTCTATCCCACCAACCGTCTGCATGTCTGTGGTTCTCCGCTTTTCCTCTTTCCTGGCAGCTCCATCGTCAGCATCCTTTTTCCAGTGTATCTACAATCCCACCCCACCTGCACATGTCCAAACCCTCTCAGCCTTCCTTCTTTTTCTTTGCCTCCAAACTGCTCAACCTGAGCCGTCCCTCCGATATACAACTGCCTTTCTTTGTAGTCTTATCTATTTTTTTATTGAATTACAAAATCCAACATATGAGATGTTGCAGTACTGCACGCATGCAGTACAAAAACCCTGGCAGCATATTACATTATGGGAATGTACCATATATACTGTGCTATAGCAGTTTCTAACCATATTAATGGTGGGTCCTAAAGCTCACCTTCCCCCCTTCCCTCTCGCTTTGTTTCCTTTTTACAGGGTAGTGAGTTTTGTGTTTGTTCGCATAGGCCAAAGCTTTCATGCCTACTTCCATTACAAGATTGTCAAAATTCACAATCCCTACTGCTGGATTAAACCCACCAGGGGTGGGACTGCCAACTCATAATATGATTTCCCCTGCGGCTGGAGAGAGAGGGAGGGAGGGAAAGCAAGGGACGATTGAGGAAAGAATATGAAAGAGAGAGAGAGAGAGAGAGAGAGAGAGAGAGAGAGAGGGATGCGAGAGAGGTGAAACAAAAAGGGATGGAGGGCAGTTTCAAGGGGTAACTGAAAAAAAAAACAGTTACAGATTTCAACCAAGGGCTGTTGGATGGAAAATAGAAACAAGGGATTAGGTGGAAAGGCCCGGGAGGGATGGGAGAACACAACAGTGATGAGACATGAAGGAATGGACAGACCAAAGGAGGATGGGAACACTAAAAGCAATAAAATAAAATTAAGATGAGCACTTTTTTTTAACTTACTATCCTTAAAAGGCCTTGAAAAACAAACACACAAAAGCATCTTAACATCAGATTTGAGACTTAGTGCCTGGCTGGACCAAAGGATATCTCCCTTGAGAACACCTTAAAGGAGAAAACCAATTACTGTGAGAGGGGACAAGATTAGAGTTCAGAGTACCTGAGTTTACAGCAGGAATTAGAAAGAGAAAGGCTTTTGCTTTTTGGCTTTGAACCTGGCCCTAGTATGGCTTCGCGAAGGGTTATTCAGGAAAAAAGAGTTCAATGGCTCATCCATCTAATAGCCAATAAGCTTAAGACAATCCGCTCGTTTAATTTGGTATGGGCTTTAAACCCCCAAGAAAACCTAAATCCATGCAGTTTTCTCCCCGTTTTTACAGACATTCAAAGCTAGAGGATGGTATTAGTGAGATTTGAAAACAATTATTTCCAATCAAGATTTCACAAGCAAAACCCTGAAAAATAAAGAGTGTGCAAATATGTATCTAAAGCATAAATAACTCTTTATTCCTTCTGTTCACCTCACAAACACACGGGGATTAGGCGAGACTCGTGCACTCTCGCTTCTGAATGGGTAGATGTCACATGGTGCTGAACTACATTATCAATCCCTTGTTTTACTTTTCTGGCACTGTATGTGATAAAAAACAATCAAAATTCAACCTCTGAAGCACCATCGTAGACGTCGTCAAATCACATTGATTCAAATGTTCCAGCAGAGCCATTAACCAATGAAACGATGGTACGCAAATGTACTGAGAGTCTGGTTGCCTGGGCAGTTGATCATTGCGGTGAATAATCAACCTGTTGAACAATCGAAGCTCAAATAGCTTGCCTTGTGATTCCACTCAAGGTACACCCCAGCCACACACAAACACACACACACACATATCAGGAATGCCCAAAATCAAGAATCGCATCCATGTGTGTCATGTTTGAGTCTGCAAGCTTATTTAATTGTAAAAGGACTGATTATTATACAGCACTTTTCTACACTTTTCATTGTTTTTATGTCTTTGTATGTTATAATTTTGGTCTTCTTCTTAACCAATGGTTGACAGGCCAACAACAGCACTAGCGAAGGTAGTCGTGGCGACAATAAATGGTTACCTGTAGACAACAGTCTGCAAAACTCACAGCCAGCTGTGCGAAGGACTATTGCAGAACCATACTGGATATGTTTCACTGTACTTTCAGCATCTGTGGTGTAGTCTGACATAAGGAGGAGTGTCAATTCCATTCATTTAGATTCAGACAGGTAGATTGTACCTTGGGGATGAAGCTAATCTCCCATCCATCGAAGGAATAGTAGAACGGTTGCCAGTGGACCTCCACTGATGTCTCTGTCATGGATTTGAAGACTAAAACATCTGGACTTGAGAGATCTGAAGGAGTAGAGACATATCATTGTTCTTCAGTTAACCAACAGTCCATAAATCACAACTGTCTAATGCTTAAAAAACTCTCTTCTTTCTCTTTTTAAGTTTGGATACGTGAAAGTTTTCATAGTTTTGATGATATATAACTCACTGAAAAAGAACAGCTCATTCTTTAATTTTCAAAGTGCTATAATTAAATGTTTCCCAACAATCTTTCCAGAATATCTAATTAAACCCTTAAAATTAAGTTTAGCAAAAAAATAATGCCCAAAATAAATCATATTCTAGTGGAAAAATGGATCCATCAGAGTAAAGTGCCCTGAATCTAATTTATTAGTAGAAATTCTACTTAAATTAAATTCAGTTGTTGTTGAAATTGAGAATAATTTTACAAGCCAAGCCAGCACTAATAGCAATACACTGTATGTACCTAAACGTCACCTAATACACCGATCATACAATATTTTGCTTCCAGTGGAAGAAAAAAAAACTTATTCAGGGTTTTAATGCTTGCAGAGTGTTGGTAAGCGTGAAAGCAATTGGTGTATTTCAATATCAGGTGCAAGGACCCGGCATTAACACAGTGTGTGTGTGTGAGTGACACTAAGCAGTTGTTACAGGTGAAAATCACAAGCAATTTGCACAGACAAGCAAGTGGTATTCTCACTCTGTTGACACAGAGAAACATCTTTGGGAGGACTTGACAAAAAAAAAAAAAATCGTGATAGACACTGTGTGCACATTTGTTAATGTAGAACTGCACGTGCAATAATCCAGGAGCCCGGGGATATTGCATGAAGGTAAATTGAGATATTAAATTGGGAAACAAAGATGCTTTCAGGCTCTTTCTGTTGCACCACAAGGGAACATTTTATAAAAAAAAAAGAACAAAAAAAGAACAAAAACATATGATTGCACTTACAGGTCCAAACAGTAATACTGGCAGGAACGCTGATAGTGTTGTTAATGACAGCGAACACATTGATGTTGTACTCCATGCCAGCTTGGAGCTCCAAGATAGTGCAGGTAGTCGTGTTGCCTGGAATCCTTATCTCTAGCTGCACACCTGACAGGGAGGCAGGTGAAGAAATATACACCGATACATGGATGCACTGCTTTTTTTTTTTTTTTACAAAGAAATAGGAGATGTCGATGCTTTCAAGAGATTTCGAAGCAACGGGAAGTTAACTCACGGCTGTCCTGCTTTGAAAGGTCAGCGTGGATCTGTACTTACCTCCGGGGGTGCTCGGTGTGTAGGTCACCAAGAAATCTGTCAGCACAACTGACCCCTCCCACTCCAGCTCGATGGTTTGATCTGTCACCCCTCGAACTTTCAAGTTCATGGCGGGTGCAACTGTTAACGAAAAACAGAAAGCAAAACAACTAATTTGAATTTTTTTTTGTACATTTGTTTTTGGTGTAGCAATGAAAAATACAAATCTTACACTAGTAATCTGCTACTGTAATAAATATGTGATAAAAAAAAAAAAACCTTAACACAAAGCAAAACACTGAAAAATAGGCTTGAGTGGTACCATCTGTCTACCAGCAGCAGAAAGATGAGCAGCCGGACAATCTGTCCCTTCATCAGGCTGACACTGAAGCAGAAAGTTACAGGATTAAAATAGTTGTCATCAGCTTAGCGGAAGGAAATAACTACTGTTTTAACATGAAGATTTAATTATTATTAATTGTACGGATTCTTTTTTTAAGTAACATTTGGAACCATATTAATTCTTACAAAAATAATTTGTTTATTTGTGTGATTTGAACAAGTATCTGTGGAGATTACTTCAGTAGATGCCAAAAAAACAAAACAAAACAAAAAAACGACGAAGAAAAAAATGTTGTGCGCCTGCGGTGATGTGTGACTCACAAGAATGGCAATCTGTCTGCTCTGTGAGATGGGCGAGCGACAGATTGCTTCCAAAAAACGTTTTCTGTGTGGATTCGCCTACTTTAATCAGAAAACTGTGAGCATTTAGTAATCGAATTAGTATAAAGGCTGCAATTTGCAACAGAAGGTTCACATGGCATATGTCATTATTTCAGTGACTCGCACAGAGAGCAGTCAACCAGGTTGTGTATCCCTTGCTGTAATCCTTTGGTGAGCCAGCTTAAGCGCAGCCTGTCCAGTGAGTTAAGTAAGCCTGACATCCAAACTCTACAGATAAAAGATAATTTTACATGAGAGCTGTTGCCTTATCAGCTCAGCCAGATCAGTCAAAGGGCTAGAAAATGTTAAGGTGGTTATTAATCATGCCGATTTTAGAAGAGACATTAAAGTCTTACTTGTGGGCTTCGCAAGCTACTTATGTAGGAAATATGAGAATTTGTGTATTTTTGAAGCATTTCTGCAATAATCATTGAAGGTCCTGTGAAAAGGCTGAAACTTTTTAAAAGAAACTGGCTCGCTATAGTGGATTATACTGTGAGTGGAGTTTCTTTGGTGCACGTTCAACATAGCCAGACTTCAAACCCCAGTCAGAAAGGATGTTAGTTAGTTATCATCTTTCTTTGTTAACCCACACGTTGTCCTTCAGGCTCTGTGCGTGCTCCCATTTAAAGGAGGTGTTTGACCCATCATTTGACTTTTCTTTCTCACAAAGTGGATCGATTCAGTGCAGCCTACTTCAAGTCAGAAACCCCGTCAGACCAACAGGTGATGGAGATCTATAAAGAATGTGAGGAGTGTAACGGCAAAACAGAGCACTAGTTGAAAATAAGGTAAGAAAGCAATGCTGACGCTTGATCGGGTCTCTTTAGATTTGTGGCAACAAAGTAAAATTCATCCGTGCAACATTCTTGGTAATAACTATCCTCCTGACAGACTGATCAGTTTTGTAGTCTGTGTTCTGGCAGCAATTTCAGGACTGTACAACTAAACTGATGTTGAATTAGTACAAAATGTAAAAACATATCCCTGCACTATTTGTATCACATTTGTCTCATCACGCGTGCAATTATTCCACATTTCCTTTGGTGTTATTACCAACATATGGCTAAACAAGCTCAATGTATAAACTGTATCTATTCACCAGAGAATATAAATCACACTTATACCGCCGCCGAGGAAAAGAATCACTGAAAACATGTCACTTCCACTCAATTTACACTAAACTAACTAAATGATGCCTTAACTGAACACTTGCTTTGAGTCCGGTTATGTTTTAAGTTACAGTAAGAAAGACACAACCATTCATGCATGTCTTTGGCGTGTAGGAGGAAGCCAGGGTACGCAGGGGGAACACAAAAGTGCAGAAAGGCTGCAGATGTGATGGGTTCAAACTGGGGAGTGTCTTGCTGTGAGGCAACAGTGCTAACCACTGCACCACCATGTCGCCAGCTGACTTTGTGACAACGAGAACTTCTAACTCATTAATCACGGTCTTTGGTACTCTGCTATTTAGCCTGTATTTATTTAGATTTTAGAACATTAAGTATGCAATTTCTCTTTTTCCGATCTAACGTCAGATATGTTAACTAACAGCATTAAATACACTGACACTGAAGAAATTTTAAAAAACTGATGATCCATGGTAAGCTGTGATGCACTCCTTTTTTCTGGCCCATTACATCCTTACAGTGAGTTACAGCTTTTTTCACCAAATTGGCTATTAACTGTTTTTTGCTTTGTATGAGATAATATCTCAATTTAATGTTTTCTTTTTTCTTTTTAAAGAAAGCAGTGATGTAATTAAGAAAGTGCACATGCTCCACTGCTTATTGAGCAACATGCATACAAATAGGTTGTACAGCTAGTATGACCAAATTTCCTGCATCCAACTGGACCGTTGCAAAGCCACAGTTTGATTTAACGTTAAGCAATAGTAACTAGGCATGTTGAGCTTTCAGAAGAGGGGGAAATTCAGAATGTGTGCAAATGAAACCTGCAAATCACATATACTGTTTCAAAATATTCAGCTGACAAATTAAATAGTGAATGTGGCTTCCCAGCACAAGTGCTTTCTCTCATTCATTTCAGAGATTTACTATTATTTCCTTTGGAATGTCTCTCATTGACAGTTGAAAATGCCATAAATTGACACGCTGGGTGCTGGAGCAGCACCCGACAGGGGCGGGACTTGGCTAAAGGTCAGAAGCTTTTATTTATTTTTTTACATTTTTGCCTCATACCGCCACCCGTGCATTTCACGCAGGCTGACCAGACGTCATCATCATCGAGTGGCGAACCTATTTTGTGGTAATGGAGTATGAGTAGAAAATATATTTATAGATTATTAAGATCTTGGTTATGAAAATGTTCTTACCCATAAGGCAGGGAGTAATTATTATATTTAAAACTTTTGTTTGTGTTTTAATTATCCCGAAGTCACGCCTAAATAGTGCTCTGTTAGTTTAGACACTGTGATTAGAGACAGATGTTAGCCAGGTAGCCTGTCATACTTAGAGACAGCTTATTACACCCATCTCATATTTGAACAGATTGCATTGTTAAAGCGAATCCCAGACAGTAAAAGAATCCAGTGCTGGGTGCAAGAAATCCTGAACTTGAGATCATCAGGTCGTAAACCTAAGAGGTGGTGCTGAATGCAAATGTGGAGCCATAAAGAAAGACCGTCCACAACTCCCACAGGCAAACACAACAAAAGGGGAGGGGGAGACAAGTGAAGGACATAAAGGAGGTGAGACAAGACAGATGATACAAACAGTTTGACTTGGGGGGGAAAAAACTGTAGGATGGGCTGGATGCACAGAAGACACAGAAGAGGAGAAAGAGATCTGCTGGAGAAGAATAAATAATTTAACACTGAAAAACAACTAAAAGTAAACTAGAGCAAAAAGGATGAAAGAGAGAAGGAGATAAAGGAGAATTGTGATGGTGTGAAAAACAAAACTCTCCCCACCCCTGTGATACAGGACACTACAGCCGATCAGTGAATCCCCCACCGGAAACCCTTGGGCACTTTAGTAGAATTTTCCAGCACTTTCTCACGCACTCGACAGATGGGCCCATCCTGTACAGTGGCTAGATCATTTCAGAACTGAGGGGCAAATCCTGCAGCATTCACTTAACGAGATTTATTTCGTCAGTTCAACTTGTCAGGTATATAAAGGGAATGATAAATCAAAGAAGGGGCAATAATCCACGGGACAAAAGAATAGTGACTGAATAAGGTCATGCAAGAGATGAATGGATGAACTCCTCGAAAGCAAAGGCATACAATACTATGCAAAGGTCTCAAGCCACCCCTCATTTCTTGATATTTTCCTTCCGAGAAGCCAGACTTTCTTCGGACATTTCAAAGTGGTCTTGGGCAGTAGTTCTCCAGAGTTTCTGATTTCCTTTGGTTGTTGCCTACTTTTTCACTCATTTTTAGTCCACTCCTAGTACCTGAGCATTTTTAGAGGAATGCTGTTTTGCTTCTTACGCCACTTAACACTGACCTATGAACCACTCAAGAACCACTCCAGCTCAAGGGATAAACAACTGTGTCTATATATACAACTAAGCAAAGAACTGAATTTTCTAAAAGTATCTAAATGAAGAATGGCTCAAGACTTTTGCACAGTACTGTAAGTACAGCAGAAGGTCAGGGGTAGAGTGATTAACAAGGTTACTCAGAGAAGTCTGTCAACAGTATTAAATATTATTTCACTATGTGGCCATGTAAAAGCTCACTATCAAACAATTAAGTTGGGTAAGGTTTTGGTTAATTTTTATTTACCCTGATGAGTGGTCTAACAGAGGATTGGTGCATTCAGACATCCCATCAACATTTCTAGTTGGTGAAAAACCAAGAGTGAATGACAGGCAGCACCAACCAATCTTGGATGGAACTAATCGCCTCTCTTAAAACGATCCGCAACATAAATCACATATTTCAAAGTACACTGCTTGAATCACATGAACTAATTAAAATGCTCAAGGTTTTTGTCTTCTTCAGCTTGTATTCTTCTGAATGTTTGCTTGAGAAAGGGCAAGTTGCTGAAGGTTGTTGAAGAATCTTGCCCGGAGTGTTTAAGTCTCATTAAGTCTAATCAGTATACTATTATAGGCAGATATAGCAGTATCCACCGAACTAAGACCCCGATGGTACAACTTTAAGCACACAACGAAGGTCAGTGCATCATCAGAGAAGGAACTTACCTTCAGGCTGCTATGTGTAATGGAATTTTTCATATAAATCACGCTTAAATGACTAAACTGCATGTTTTACTGTTAATTATAATATTTTGGAGTTTCTGTTGGGTGGAAAAGAAAGGACAGATGATTTTTAGGAAGCAAATCACGACAGATATTTTGAAGATACAGTACAAGATTGTTTTCTTCCTCTGGCTCAGAGTAAAAGACTTACTGCTGCACTTTGAATGATCCAAACAAACCAATATCTCAATAATAAATCAAGCTGAAGTTAAACAGACTGAGTTATCAGACTCACAAAGCCTGATAATCGTGAATCACAGGCGCGACTACCCGCTGAAATGTGATAACTGCCAACACAGACAATGCTGAATAAAAAAAATAAACAACAAGCACAAAAAATTTCTTTTGTGTTGTTTTTACAATAGTCATTGATAGAGATGCAAATAATAATTTTGTGTTGCACATACAAAAAGAGCTAAAAAAAAACAAACAAAAAAAACAAGCTGAAGCACAGTTTCAGTCGAAACCATAATAACGATGTATGTTCTCACCCTGCTGAGGCTGTCCGTGAAAGCAACACGTGAAAAAAAAAAACCCACCCGCACAGCTGTCAGCCGATTGTGACAATGCATTACTGTGCGATGAGGCGAGTGTCACATTCCTGCCAAAATCGCTCGAGCTGTTAATCATAATATAATTGTATGGAGCAAAGTTAGTCTTTTAACAGTAGGCTTGTTTTAACTGGGCTGCTGTAAGTAACAAGGCCATGCTTTTGACTCATGAAGCCATAAAACTGACTGATGCGGAATGGGGCAATAAAACAAGGAAACAACATCTATAAGCAGACCACAGCGCCTAACTCTAAAAAATAAAATGTATACATGTGGCTTCCACTTTGTCCTTTTACAACACACATCCATTAAAATGGTTACATACATTTTTAAAAATCTATAATATTCATATAGTTTAATGGCATAATAAAGCTATTACAGCTATGGCGCATAAAGCCAGCAGCAACAGCCCTTAATATTAAAAGTACAGCAAAAGGTGATGCAATTTTGCTTGTATGACGTCAATAAGAGTGAATTTTTTTCACACCCATGCAGCAACATGCTTCCTCTTGCCTGGAAATGTTAGATGACGTGCTGCGGCAGCTTCTCGAGCCACAACTCCCGCCACGCAGGCTCTGCGGCTGTTCTAACCTGTCAACATCCTCGAAATGAGGATCCACGACCGTCACGCGCAGGTCGGGTAAGCGGTGAGGCCCGGGCCCCGAAGCTTTATCATAGCGCTGATATGATGAGAAATGTAAATGTCAGTTGTCACCACTGCAGCACTCAAAGGATGTCAACAAAGCAAGAGTGTCACTGTCTCTCCACAGTGGCGTCGGGACTCATAGAAATGATCGTGGAGCACTTCTGCTGTATGGCTGAATGTCACTTTCCTCCGGGTGATTTTGGCTTTTTGGGGGGAATGTATTTTTATGTAAAGATATACTATTTCTTACTGCACGCCTGAAACGTCCAATTTAAATTCAACAACCTCCATTATTTCTCGTAGCGGGAGAATATAGGCCACCATTATTGAAGCAAAAATACATGCCGCTTTCTCCAGTTTGTGATAACGTGAAACACTTAAGCCTGTCACCCTACAAGTCTCCGGTAATTGAACTGCTTCGTTTGGTATTCAGCAAACTATCCCCTACAAGCGCTGCCTATTTTGGTCTCTAATTACAAAGAAATAGGCAATTCGGTCTCCCTCACTTGGTGTAGATATTAAATGGGTGGGGTAGGACCGAGACGCCTTAGTAATATGATTTTGCATCCCTGCCTTTCTATCACTCGCTCTTCTGTCTGTCCCCATCCGTCACCACGTTGACAGGCCTCTTAAATGGCAGAGGAGGATCTGATATTTTGGCGTGGAGAGCTGGCTTTGAACAAAAGCGGCTCAAAAAAACGTCTTAGCTACGGCTAATATGACAGCTCTCCCCCAGATGAATGTGACTTTTGACAAATGAATGCTGTTACACCTTTGGCTGTCCAGCAAGTCAGGCACCCCACCACCTCCATTTGAAGCACAGATGGGTTTATTTTTCAGGTGTGCTTTCAAACCTGTGAAGTCTACTTCCTATCCAAACACTGCACTAGGTTGTTGCATTAACAACCTCCTTTGTTCGTGCACGTGTTCATGCAAGCTCTCTGCGGCAATCACAGATAGTACTGGGTATTTACAGGAAGCTTTAAGTTTCTGTGTTATGTTCCACTTAATGTGGAAGAAGTCAGTTAATACATTTAAGACAGAATTCTGAAAGTGAATTACGCACATATTTGATCACGGTTTTAGTCAAATAAGAACAAAAAGCCTCTTAAATGTGATGTTTTGCAGTTTTCCACTGCTTTATATAAAACTGTAAGATTTACATCTTTAGGTTTAATGACCGATAACTGATATTGCTGTTTCTTTGGGCTCAGGGAAATTGTGATGGCCTTCAGGTAATTTAATTAATTAACTGAATAACAATGAAGTTGCAGCCCTAGCTGTATGTGGGGCAAATATGTAGGACTTGTAAAATCTCTAGCTGGATGTAAAATAGTGACTAAAAATATCTACTGCTGGTAGTTTGTTTTTAACAAGAGACAATTTCTTATTTTCCTTTCTTTCTTTCTTTTTTTTTTAGATCTCTATAGAAATAACACTGATATCCTCTTTATAAAGATACTCGTCTGAAACATGTCACATCAAGCATGGTTATGAGATACATAACCAGAACTTAAAGAGGAAAACTTTATCATGGTACACTCAGGAAACACTGTTTACAGATTGTCTGTACACTGAAGTTGATTCTTGTTCCTCTGAAATGGTTGTTTTGGAGACAAGGACTAGTTCTGCGACCCCACGCAATCAGTCATTGCCTCAAACGATTTTTTGGTGCAGTAAGTCTGAGAAAGACCGCCAACTGTGCCACACAGTGCCAACTGTGGCACGCGTGCCTAGGGTTGCCAACTCCTGCTGTAACTGGACTGAACTTCAGTTGGGAGAACTGAGATAATCCATCCACAATACGAGGTTAGTTATCAACATACTGCTGCATGGGCTGAGCTGTAGTTACATCGTAAGGTTTTAAAAACTGAGCTTAGCAGTAATAAAAACCGAGAGAGTGATCACAGACTGTTTTTAGGGCCTTGTTGAGATTAAATGGAACAAGATACAAAGCATTAAAACATGTAAAAAACACAAAAGCCTTATTAAAGGCAGAGTAGTTTGGGCCCGGAAGCAGGACTCATTACGTCATCACTTAAAGACCGAATAGAGTCACTCTATTAAACATTTTAGCTACAATTCCATAAAAAACATGCCTCATTTGTAAAGAATTCAGTCTAATCTGTCTGTGGGTCACGCAGTGTTACTATAAAATCTGCTTAGACTGGATTTCTGTTCTGAGTGTATGATCCTGGTCACACCGATACCAAGTGTTAAGAAAGACATCTCCTTCTCCAAGAGTTTCTGCTCTAGGAAATAGAACCACAAACGTCAGACCAACTGCTTTTGGTACTTGCCAACAGGCAGACGATCAAAGCGATCAGTGGAAGATCAAAATTAGCAGCCTACCAGAGTTGCAGTCATCTCCAGCATATCCATCCCGACAGACGCAGAAGCCCTCCTTGCAGATTCCCTTCTTGCTGCAGTTGTTTGCACAGTAGACGAGCGAGCAGTCCTCTCCCACATACCCAGGCCGGCACTGGCACGTCCCGTTTATGCACAGCCCCTGGTCCGAGCAGTCATTGAGACACCTTCCGACCATGCAGTCTTCGCCTGTGAACGACTCCTCACAAACGCACTCCCCATCGATGCACAATCCGCGGCCAGAGCAGTCCGAAGGGCAGCGCGGCTCCGAACAGTTGTCACCTCCAAAGTCACGGTCGCACACGCACTCCCCTTCAACACACACCCCTTGACCGGAGCAGTCATTTGGGCAGCGAGGCTCGGAGCAGTTTTTGCCGGTCCACCCTTCCTCGCAGATGCAGCTGCACATATCGAAGCTGAAGCTGCCGTGGTTGCTGCAGCCTGGGACAAAGTCCAAACGGCCTGAAAAGACAGATTGAATCGCTTAGTACTTGATTCAAGTACAAAACCTCCCACACACACATCTTTAAAGCGGGAGTTTGAAAAGTTAGGGTCACATTACTTTGTGCATTTTGTGATACCTACCTCAAGTAACCACCATGAAATACATAGCATATTTGAAGAAACATATCAATTCAGTATAGAATAAAAAGTAACAACCAATCAGTTATCATTTAGTTAATGTTGTCAAACAGCCCTGATTAAAGAAACAGTAGTTAAATCTAAAATACTCCAACTTTTTCTACTTTGCCTTTCCCATCCTCCCATTGCTCTCGCAGGCTAAACATTTCATCCTCTTTCTGATTCTGATCGTGACTGCTGGAGATAATCATATTCTCACAGTGGAGATGGAGCGTTTTCAGAAAATATTTGACGGGGGGGATGGTGTCAATGGAGCAAATCCTTTAGCCATAATAAATTCTGTAACTCTATCAGTTGCAGTCCCCTCATATTATAATGGCAGCATCTCTTGAATAGACAACAAATTTTTGCCAGTAACAAAGGTTTCTCCACACATTTCAGACTGTGAGCAAGACAAAAAGAGGAAGAAGAAGAAGAAGAAAACCCACCTTCCAGCATCAATATTTTACTGGCGTCTGTCTTTTCTTTTCTGCCTGGTTTACAGTTCATGTAATTCTTTTCATAACGCAGTCTTATTTCTTTGCATTTTTGCCTCAAAAAGCTCTCTGCAACACCACGGTCTGTTTGTACAGATGCTGAGGGGATTTATAGACAAAAACTACATTCTACAAGTTTGTCTATAGTATTTGTTGTCAGTGTTAAACAGTACTCACCAATGGCTGAGCTCTCCCCGCAGCATCCGGATCCACACTGAGCTCTGAGCATGGAAACCTCTCTCTCTAGCATCTCCACCCTGGTGGCAAGCTGCTGGATTGTGGCCGTTGCTGGACAACCGCACGCTGCTTTGGGGATATTGATGCGGTGTGTAAATGTCACCTAAACAAGGAGAAAATTTTGACAACTAAGTGCATCCATTAGATAAAAGAGTCACCATGAAGTAGAAATGCATCTTTAATTAACATCTTGAGGAAATCCCGAGTATATGCACACACAAATATCTCCTTTCAAGGTGTTTTTATTACACAACCAAGAGGTGCTTAGAAACATTATCATTCATTGGGAGTCGTGCTCATGGCTTCCACAGATAGCTCTGTGATTCACCCTTTTAGCTCTGTTTTTGTGCTACTCTCTCCTGATGTAAATAGCTGTCTCTTTAGCTGCAAAAAAGTCTCTGCTGTATTCACCAGATAGTTGCCAGCTCTGCTGTTTAATGCTGAGCAGGTAGAGTGGGTTTTTAGAGCTTTATTCCCCAAAAACAGTTGCCTGCTGCAGCAAAAAATCAATGCTATGAGAATGACGGGAGCTTACCAAAAGAGTTGTTGGCCAAATCGCTAGAAGATAAGCTAGACTAGCTATAAGCTCTGTAAACCCAGGGAAGCTGTGGATTTGGGTGATAATTCTCTGTAGGTTTATCACTCTGAGCTGCCGTGTTCACATTATGAAATGTTTTTTCACATTGTCACGTTCTCATTCTAGCATTTTAAACTTCTAATTATTTATAATGGATGAGTCGGCAAAGACTGTTGAGCTGCATTTCATGCTCCAAAGCCTGAAATAGCACTAATTATATGACTTCTTACCTTGTGTGTGCTTGTGTAGAATCATTTAGAAACAAATATAATTCATGGATAATCATAAAGCTTTAGAGGTGTCCAGGTGAGACGTAAATGAAGGCCACATTTAAAGGACAGATACAGATAGGGAACAGATCCATCGTGACAAAGTTATTAATGTCTGGCCATCTATTTTTTTCCCTTCCATTCCTAGAGTTTCTCAACAACCCCCTTCCTTTTCTTTATTAGCATTGTCATTTAATTACTTTAATTAACTTAAATAATTAACTAATATATATATATATATATATATATATATATATATATATATATATATATATATATATATATATATATATATATTAATTCATTTATTTTATTCCAATCTTAGGATTCTGATCATTTTTATCATAGATGACATTGTTGTTGTTATTAGTACTCGTTCATCCTTAACCCATCTTGGTCATGTGTGATGTAATTAATCACACTCACACAGCCTTGAGTGTAGTATGCGTCACACTCTTTTACACGCCAGTTACCCTACCATCTACCCCCCTTCTATCCTGTTTGTTTTGGCTTTGTCATGCTTTCTTTGTATGTTCATGTCTTGTGATGTTGTTGATCTGTTTTTGTAAATAAAGCCGTTTTAAGCTGTAGTGCTCGCTGTCTGGATCCAGCTTCTTTTCACCCACCCAGACCATCTACATCCTAACCACCTGTCCTTCGCGCTCTCTATTACCAGAATCTCACTGTAGAACAATAGTTTTCAGTTTGACAGTTTCACTTTGACTGGATTTGTCAAACCCAGTTTAAAAGAAGAAGAACAAAACCCAGACAGAGAAGCGGAGGGTTATGTGCCCAGATACAATTTAAAATTCACCTGTTTGCACTCTTGTTGGAGAGCGCTGAATCGTAATAAAGGGAACTATTAAGGTTCTGTCCCACATTAACTGTTACAACTTGATTGTCATTAAACAGGACATAGTTTAAAGTAATGAGGTTGGCATATACACTACGTAATCCCTGTGAGTCAAATGCTTTGGCTTCATGCTAAACATTCATGGCAGTTTTTTTATTCCTAACCTGAATCTGAAGAGAGGTGGTAACTTTAATAAGGTCATCTCAGAAAGAAGCCCAACTTACCTGCTGTTCAGTTTTATTATTTACAAGGGGTAGCCAATCAGGAAAATACTGCCTAAAAGGAGGGCGACCTTACAGGGAGAGGAGCTACAATCAGGGGCTGCAACAAGGCCCAGTATGAGATAAACAGAGATTTTTTTGATTGCTTTTTTGTTTTAATTAACTCTGGCAAAAACATCCCCATGAAACTCTTTCGTATCATATCTTTTCACATTAGATCATTTAATTCAACCCAAGAAGTCTCTTCACGTCTCGTAGCTCTTCCAAATTTTTAATGCTAATTACACACAAATAAAACACTGTTGAAGCACCCACCTGGCTCTCAGCATCCAGTGTTTGCTCTGTGTATTCTGTTGCTCCATTTGGATCCACTGGACCCTCTACAGAAGGTCTGGATCCCAACTCAGCACGAGAACCTATGATAGCAAAAAGAACAAGTCTCAAAAACTTCTTAAAGGCTTGTGTGTGTATTTGTGTGTTTGTGCGCGCACGCGCAGGACCAGAAATCGATCCTCACCGTCCCCTGGGCCTGATGGTGCAGAGGTGTCCAAGTCAACAGAGCATAGAGACTCCAAGGGTACGTTAATGTTATAGACGTGGTTAAAGACCAAAGGTTGCTCCCGCAGGGTCTGGTTGGCTGATAAGTCGGAGGGGGGCAGATCCCCCCCTGGGGTCTGCCTCCTCACTCTGGTGGTACGAACCAGCCTGTTGTCTCCTGATGGAGCAGCATGAGCGGCACCCTGGAGTGAGACACAAAATGAAACAAAAAAATAAAAACCAGGACACGTGGTTTGTACTCAGAGGCTTCCAATTGTTTTTTTCTGATACCTTCTGTTTACAAAATGATAGAGTGAAAACTCAGAGGAACCCAGGGGACACAAAACAAGATGACACTAATATACAGTATATGAAAGATTTTCTCACTGGCTGCAACACTGACAAAACAATTTTCACATGAAAAAATTGGGTCATTTTCAAAATTCTGTGGTGACAGTTTAGTGTTTTCAGCTTGCACTCCCAGCGTGTGAGGTAGAGAATTTGGAGAATTACTGACATTTAATAAAGAAGTAATATTTGAAGCAGAAAGGGAATGATAAGTAAAAAAATACAGCCTGAAGCAGGTACATTTGAACTCTACTGGATGAGCTCTTAGTATAGAGTAACTGCACCTATCTACACAATTAACTGTTTGTTAAACTCATTCCCTCAGTAGCACAGCAAATGGTACAGTATGTAGCATATATTTCTCAAAATGTTTCCACATGGCACAGTAGCTGTACACCTGTATATATTCTGCTGTAGCAAATTAATCAATAAACTAATATTTTTGTCAGTGCTATCACACTATCATGCTATAGCTATAGCTTGATAATATAGGATTTTTAGGATTTCACTAACATCTGTTATCAGCTGGTAGTTGTGGCGATTTGCCAACAGGCAGGTTGCAAAGTGTCCTCTGGTGGCCTAACTGCAACAGCAACACGTTGTAACATATTGGCAAATAGCTAATAGTGGCCAGTAATATTGGCCCACAATAACTGGTTAAATACAGACTACATGTTAGTAAGTTTTTGGTGATTACTTTTCTATCTATAGTTTATTTCAACTTGACCATTATTTAAGAGTCACAGAGTGCATTTGCCAAAAGCATAGACACTTCTCAGAAAAGTGTATTCATCTATCTGCTTGTTAAGTGGTGGCACATCAGCCCCAGTCCAAGTCAGCTATACGTTGACTGAGGCTGTCTTCGTAAAATGTTACGTTCCCTGCGCTATAGTGTTTATATTAGCCTAATGATAGCTCTGCAGCTAGCCACTAGCTATCATTATATGTAAACTTGCCCAACCACTAACCCTGCTATTTAGTCTTTTGTCTTTGTTTACATCCAAACTTGTAGAAGAGCTGTACATTTTAGCTTTTTAGGAACACCAACGGTCAGAACATGGTGTATTATCTTTGTACTGAAACTAGCAAGCTAACGTCCTGCTAACTAAAACTCCTAAATCCTCTTTTTCATCGATGCTGTTAAAATTTATTGTTACACCTGGCAGAACAGCCACACTGATGATTTTATTGAAGTTGAAAGAATTTGGACCACTTTCCCAGTGCCTCAGTATCTCGGTTATTACTGAACTGAAGGAGGGTTTGTACCCGGACATAGCTAATGATGTCAAACCTAACAAGTGGACAGAATTAAAAGAAAGCAAACTGTTTGACAAAACATATCTTGGTAATACAAATCAAACAGCTATTACTGGAACATGTCTTACATCTTTACTGAAGAATGATAGCAACATGTCTTAAGTTTTTTCCCCTTCGATACCTGTCCCATAATTCTATTTTATTCTATTCTGTTTTAAGTTAGTGAATGTGATCTCTGCCTATACAGCTTATTAGGGCTACCCTTCGAAAAACCAGCAATCTGTTCTAATGGTTGTGTGACCAGGAGATATTTTATTTTGTATTCTTATGATCACAGTTATAATCAGAAGTATCAATCATTAATCATTTACCATTGTTGAACCAGTTGACAGAATAATCTTTGAACCATATCTATGTTAACATTAATCTACACAGATTATCAGTACTTTAATCAGTCTATTGTTGTTATTTGCTTAAAGCTGTTTCACAGTTCTGTAACCACTCAGAAGCCTGTGGGTCCTGCTGGACCCTGCCTTAGTTCTATGTTCAGTTCTGCACGTACACAGGCCTTTAAAGTACATGCACGCTCTTATATAACACATGCATGTGTACACACACACTTAGTAAGAATAGGAGGGTCGTCTGAGGACAGTTTTCTGATAGATATACTTTCACAATAGACACGAATAGATATACACACCACACGCACTGGTTTTCTCTGAGTGCTGGGCTGAGTGGAAACATCTGGAGGCCTTATAAGGAGAACTTGTGGAGTGAGGGGAACTTCCTGAGTTCTGAGAACTGACTGATACTTATCATGTGACTTGACGTCATCATTGTAATAAAAGCCTTGTGAGATGCTTGTTCGGGGGAGATCGGCTCTAAAAGGCTTGTGATGCTCATCTTCCCCATATGTACATATGTATAATAAAAATCACTATTCTGACATCTACTGAGACCATCCAGTCGTTTGTCTTCTCCTCAAAACTCGAATCATGACATTTCTGGTGCCGAAACCCGGTTTGGGGGGAGACTAATGGAGCCTGGCTGACGGTCTAGTGGTGTCAGACGGACGGCCAGGAGCTACACTGAGTGATGGGCCCCGAAATATGAGAGGTAAGCACCGCCTGTTGATGGATCTCCAAAGGTGCCGAATTGGAAATTGAGCGCTAAATTAAAGGTTCACTCAGTGGGGCTTCTGTTCTGTCCGGGGTGATTTTGGGGTAATTAGTGTTAAAGGCAGGGAATAGTGAACTGAGTAAATGTATTGCTGTTCATTGTGGGAGCGAATTTTAAGAGGTTTAAGAGGTTATATGAGGTTAAAATAACACGGTTTAAGGTGTGTGGAAACCGATGTGGGTGGCTGGATGCCAGCAGTCACCTGGTTAGTGTAGGGTATTTGATCCAATCGATTAGCAGAGACTGGGTCTCGGGCTTCAGATAAATGAAACTGGATGGCAGGGGTCCAACAGTGAGGCTTTTAAAACAAGTAAATTCGTTTAGGACTGAGAGCTAGGCTCTCTAAGAATGCAGTTGTCCAGCAGGTGGCACTGACCCCTAATCGCGGACGCGTGGTTAGGTTTTAGCCCGGAGTTGGCCTTCCGCGGGGATTCGGACTCCCGTCAAAAAGGCTAGACAATCAATGGGTGATTGTCTTATACTGCATTTTTTGATCGACAGGGTTGGACTCGGCCGGGACCACACAACGTCGTTGGTCTGAGAGTTTTAAGTAAAGCTGAAGGCGTGGGTTTGATACTAGCGCCAGAGGTGGAGCTCCTTTCCAGCTGCGGGAAACGGTTATAAATTAAGTAGAATTTAGTAATGTGACCGTTTTCAAGGCGGCGTACTTGAAACGTGTAATTGACCAGCAAGGCTAGGCCTGGGCTATAGGTGCTTTTAAATTAGTCAAAAAGTTAGGTGTAACCTCTTCTGGCATATGACGTCTATGCGGGCCCGTGTGTATATAGATTATAAATTACCTGTGTGTGTAAATAAGTTGTATAAATCTGTTAGATCTGAAACTCCGGCTAAAAACTTCATCTCTAGAAAAACTCTTTTCTCTTCTCTCCCTCTTTCTCTCAGATGGGATTCTGTGTGTGTATGTGTGCTGGAGAAAAAAAAAACATGTATAAACATAACTGCCTAAATTATTGAACTCTTGAGGAGGGTTGATTTCAGAATCAGAATCAAACTCAAAAACTTTATTGTCATTGTCATGAGACCAACGAAATTAAGAATGGTCCCCGATCATTGCATCATCCCTAGCAATAGTTGTCAAACCATATCTTTTTTGACATATAGTGAACTGTGAAAACTCATTGAGAGTACAGGGGAGGTTGTCAAATGTTGTCGAGTATGCCTACTTTTTACTTGACCATACAGGTTTAGCCTCATCCTTGAACACTGTATTGTGTTTGTAGCTCTCAAATAAATACAAAAAAGCGTTTTCTTTAAAAAGAAATCTGAGAAAGGAAAAAAGATGTCAGTTACTAACTGGTGGAGAGAACATTAGCTTAATTAGGTAGCTAGCTGCAGATGTCAGGGACAGCTGTCACTGTCAAGGAAAAAAGAAAAAGAGGAGCTTGCTTTTGTCGCACTCTTTCTACCTCTTTCACTTATTACAGAAAACTGCACAAGTGTAACGCAGGAGCAGAAAGCTCGACAAACACAACATTAACTAAGACAGTCAACTGTGAAACTTTGAGTTTAATAACTGAAACAGTCTACTTTCTAGAAGAAACTGGAACAAACTGAAATGCAAGCAGTCGAACTCATTATTTCTTCTCGATATTCAAACTGGCCAGGGCAGGATTTCAGTGGATTTGTGCCCAGAATCAAGTGATTAACATTACTGCCAATAATAGTTCAGTGGAAATAAACAATGAATGTGAAAAAACAGTGCTACTCATTAAAAGAAAAAAGAAAAAAAAAAACAGAAAACAGAACAAATAAAGAAACCAACAGGAATATTTTTTTTAATTCACCTGTAGAGTGAGAAACAGAGCCAAAACCAGGATCCAGCTTGTTGTGGGCACACTGGCCTGGTGATGCTGTCGTGCCATCGGCATGCCGGAGACAGCCCGAGTGAACAGTACCATCCACTGGAAACTGCGAAGGAGCAAAGAAGTAGAAGAGAAAGAAGTGAAGCAGGGAATCATTAAAAATTAGGTTTCAGGAAAAGAAAAGTATGGAATTACTCCTGTGTCTGTGCATCTCTCTGTCTGCTGTACGTGAGCGAATGGGTAGTTGTAGTACCTTCAGCTTATCCGCTGTAAATGATAAATAAATGCCTTTGATCTGATGTGAAATAATTGGCTTTATAGAGAAAAAGAAACTCTTCCGGGGATTATGGAGTCAGCTAAGAACCTTTGAATGGATTTCACTGTGCAATACCAAATATTTGATCTTCCCACTTGGGAGCAATACAGAAATATTGCTCAGGGAGAGGGTTGATAGATGGATTTCAGCAGAGACACGGTCTGAGTGATGCTGCTGTAATCCCCTCTCCGTTGAGCAGAAGAGGGAGAACGGGAAACTACTGGAATAAAAGCCGCACAGCTGATGCAGATGCTCGAAGCAAACTGTCAGATATCAGCAGGGACATGACAGGACTGAAGTTTAATTTTAAAGCTGCTAGTTTAGTCACAATAATAACACAATTTTAAAGCTGCTAGTTTTGTCACAATAATAACACATTTTCATTTTATGCTCGACCGTAGATATTCGCACATTACCCCTAAGTTTTAACAGACATATGTGGTTAGTGGGGGCGAAAGGAAGGAGTTAAAAACGAGTCTGTGTTGTCTGCATTCAAAAAACCTTTTATCACAACAATACAATCTCATGTTGGTGAAGCAGGCTATTGCTCTCAGCTGGCTCCTTTTGTGAGAGACAGATGGAAATGTTCTTATCGCACCTAACTGGCTCAGGCCTTTTTTTCTTCTTTTTTTTGATCATTTAGGGTGGAAATGTTGAAACATGAGTGTATTTGCACATAAATGAAAAACACAGAGACCCCCAGTGCGTTTGAGCCAAGCATCTTTAAAGTTGTCTCATTCAGAGAAAATGATTTTTTTTCTGGAATTAATGCATACGCAGTGTCTCGGACTATTTGCTTCTATACTGAAGATTAGTCACACAGTCACATATCTACCTGAGCACATCCTTCATTTTGTGACAGAGACAAAAAACCCTGAGTAGATGTGCAAGGGATTTTCTATATGTGTGGTGAAGATCTACACTCACACAAAGCACGACAGCGCACACAGTTTATCAAAACGGTTCCATAGGAGGAGAATGGTTGGTCATATGTTACCATTTCCAGCACGCCTCGCTCCACACTGTGCTTCTAGCACTTTTAAAAATGACTTTGGCCTTGCAGAAATTGACTTCCAACCAGCGCTCTTCACTTTATGGTGAAGAGATGGAACTTTTTTGTACTTTGAAACCTCCCTTCAAGCATGGAGCTACTGCTCGACAAGACTGGAGCCATTTAACTGGTGAATTCAGCACAGAAACGATGAGCATGAAGATGATGACAAAGTGAGATGAACAAAGCCAACTGGAACTGTCTTGTTCACAGCCATTAGCCAAAGATGGATGCCATTGGCGAGCTTCAGTGGACGGCGGACGCATTCTTAAAAAATGACAAATGGCATTACATATGTAGGGATTTCATTCAGTTCCTAAGAAAGGGAAGACAGGAAGCAGCTCTCGTGATCAACCTTTACCACGATGTTATAATATAAACAGCATGACTTGTGTCAACATATCAGACTGTTCAATGACACAGAAGGACAATGACACAGAAGTATCACAAAAATTTTCATTTCTCTTACTATAAACAAATAAGGTAGAGGTCTGGGGTGTGCATTCAGAGTTTCATCCTTCAAGGCAAATAGCAAACCCATATATATATTTTTACGCTGGCAGTAATAAAACTTTGAAAGAGGTTCAAAGTCACAAGAGTATACTTCTGTTCCAGGGTCATGGTGCAAGCTGATGCCCACGAGCATTACCGCACAGACAAGGTTTTTCACGGAAGCTCAATTAAATACAGACCCACTCATTCACACTGAAGAGAATCGACATGCTTTAGGCAGTAAAACAGGCTTAATTTACTCACTTTTTTCCAGGAGAGAGAACATATGCACTTAGAGAAGCAAACACAAAGCCACCCAGCAATGATACACATGCTTTCAAATCCACAATGCACTCACAGAAAGCCCCCGTATGCACAAGTACTTCAAAAAATGTTTGACAAATGTGTATATTTTCATAAAAACACACTTTATGTCAAATATAAAGTGTTTTTAATTCTTCTGTATAATAGAAGCCTAAAGTGGAAGTTTAAAAAATATTTCTTCAGCTTCACAGGAAAATATGAGCGCATGTGCATGTAAGATCAAAGCCATTTCCTTACCGCTAACTATTTCGTTCATCTAGGAGAATATAAATTTTATGGCTTTGAGGAAGCTCTGAAACAATGCTGTCACATCATGTATTACCTGGTGATTTTCTTCAGTGAAATTGGGTGAGTTCACCCCCTGCGAGGCTGAAATGAAACTGCCTGTTCCAATTATAATAAAAACCATCAGGGCACTTTATGCAATGTCACAAAGGAAAAGGTAAAATCAGCCTACACAAAGGAGGCCGCTACAAAATATCTAGCGCTATAAAATGAATCACAAAAGCCAGCAAGCTTATGAGTTTGATGTTAAAAAAAAGTTGCTTTGATCTCGTCTTTCTAACTTTTTTCATCTCTGTTAGATTAAACTTCTCTCTGAGGTGAATGTTTGAATCCTTGACAATATCTCTCCCTTTCATCCACAATGGGGTTTATGAGCAACCGAGTCAACATAAAAAGAGAACGGAATCTAAAAATGCATAGTGTAATTACACTGAGATACTTATCCCATTATTTAGAAACAGTCCTTTAATCATATTTAGTAGATATTGAAGCTGGAGCTGGTAAATGGCAAAACTGTATCTTGGTTTTAAGACATAATAATCAAACTATGACACATATCAATATGTAGATGATGTAGATGATGTTTACAAAGGATTAATGAATACTGTAAAGCGGAATCATTAAATTATTATACAGAGTTAAGTGTATCTCACAGTCTCCAGACCAGCTGTTACCAGCAGTACATGACAAAATATCCCACCTTCAAAAAACATATTAAGTATTTTACTCAAGCAATGCAATACTGAAATATTCTTTGCATTTTTTGACATTAAATACGTCAGTCTTTTGATTGCATTCCACCGCACAGCTCCTGCTTGTGATGTTTTAGCATTTGATTGAAACTGTAACATGTGCTATGTATAGCATCTATTTGTATTTGCATGATAAATGGCTGCCAGTGGGTGGTACAGTTGGAGCAGTGCATAACACTTTCACCTCACAGCAAGAAGGTGTTGGGGCCTTACAGGTGCAATCTGTATGTTGTCCATGAGCCAGCATGATACTTCCCCATTTGCTTTGGTTTCCTCCCACAGACCAAAGACAGGATTGTTAATTTAAATGCTGATTCTAAATTGGCCAACAGTACAGATGTGAGAGTGTGTGGTTGTCTGTCTCTCTGTGTTAGCCCTGTGATGAAGTGTTAAAATGAAAATGGACGGATAGCTGTGGGAATCTACCATTTTTAACATTTTGTGATATGCTGAGTACTGTAACAATATATACTACAATTTTTTTCCAACTGCTAATTATATCCTTAAAATTATATTTGTTAGTGTTACACTTCAGTTGTTTTTCTTTTTTTGAGTTGTGTAAAGCAACCATCACTGCCACTAAAACCTGCCATAAATGTTGTCATTTGACACTGTTTGTTACCAGCCTATGTTTGAATCAGGGACAAGCTGTTTCTGGTAATACAGCAATTAACACTGGTAAATAGTTACAGTCAATCGAGTCAAATCCCCTGGAGTTACACTCATTGATAAAGACTCATTCAGCATTTATAAACTAGGCAGCGATCATTTACCAACCTTCGAAAATCTCTTTGAGAGTGGCCGCAGTCAGTCCAAGTCAGAGTGCAACTAGTTGCAGAAAGATTGCCTTCTACTAGATGTGATGAGCCCTTATAGTTGATGATCCTGTATCAATACAATATTGCCATGCAAAAAATTGCAATACTAACGATACATACCCCCCCACCCCCGACCCTACCCCCCACCCCAATACCTACTGGATGGATGGATGGATGGATAGATATATGGAAATGTGAATGCCTGTTCTTAGCCTCTTATCCAATATCATCTTCAACAGGCTCCAGCATATCCAAGTTGCTACCCTGGCTAAATAGGCAGTGCAGAAAATATTGCAGGCTTAATGTTCGCTTGAGTGATGTGATAATCAATTTAGCACCTCTAGCCAGATTTCCACAAAGTGATACAACACTTGGCCTTGTCAGTAGAAGTCTTCATCTTCTGAACCCAACCTCTACCCTTTTCACTAAAAATAGCATTTTGGATCTAATAAGATGTCCTGGGAAGATCACCAGCTGCTCCAACAGACTCGGAGAAGCCAAAGTAAAATCAGAGAATATCCACATACTCTCAAGTGAGCTAACAAAGGATCTCTCTCTCTTTCTCTGATATTAGCTCAAACGTTTACAATCTGTGCTATAGAACTCGATTTGTCACACAAGTTTCTACAATATTTACAATATACAGAACTGTTTTCATTACGAACCACTGAGGCATGGTTAATTAACTAAACCTATTTTTGTAACTCATCACTCATAAGTTTCGACTACAATAAAGGAAGTTTACTGCAGTGTTTTCCGTTGGGGCTACTGCAATTTGTGTTTGAAGACAGCAAGTCACTCAATCACAGTGTAAGGGTGTCAATGCTGCTTGGTGCCTTGATTAGGTAATGCTCATGCTTCTGATCACATTCTTACTTAAAATCTTACTTAACCTCTTTTGTGTATTCCCCAGGTTTTAAAGGTGATCCTTTCAAATCTGAACATACATTATGTTTCTGTATGAGGATATTTCTCTTTTTTTTCTGGTTTTGCCATATGCGACAGAGCAGACAATGGAAACTGAACCATCCTGAGATGTATAAGGGAGCTTTATTTTGCTTTTCTGTGTCTCTCCTTGCTGTTTTCCTTAGACCTCTCTCAGTACTTTTTATTTTTAAAAAAGAAAAACTGCTGCACCACATGATGTTCACTGGCATTTATTCCAATGGCTCTGCTTAGATCACACCTCTTGCTGATTTTGGCTCTTATTCAAGCATTAATTGAACCTGTTGACCCAGCCACACTGAACGTATAATATATTCAGGTGCCGTTATATTATTCATCCTTTAGAGGAGCTTGCAGACCAAGTTAACAAGCATGTTTGTGTAATAGCATAGCCACTGACGGTAGGAGAAAGAAGACCCTTTGTTTTGTTTTTTTGAACTAGATCCTGATGTGACTGTGTCGTGACTCTCACACAGTGTAATGTGTCAGAAAAGTTTTTATCTGACTAAGAAAGCTGGGACTTTCTTTCATCTATGAGGCAGCTTTTTTTTTTTTTTTTGCTTTTTATCCATTCACCTGTATTTCAGACTGTATTTCACACTGGTTAAATAACAAACCTGGGAATACTTAATAAAAAATTTTTTCGATGAGATATGAGTTGCTATAAAACCAAAGCCTATTGTTTCCTATTGTTTTACACATGAGGACATGATAAAAATAACATGATAAAAAAAACATAGCATGTTATTAAGAACTGTGCCAAAATGCAGAAGCAGTGTGTGAAAAAAACATGAGTACGTCCTTTCTGCGAAAGTAAAAGCAATACACTGAAAATCTAATGTTATGACAGCATAATTAGAAAAAGACTGAACTGTGTTGCCAGGAGAAAACCTCGTATCTAAGGGGCCGAAACTAGCATCGCTGGCGAACACAGCTCATTGTTCGCTAGTGGTGCTAGTTTCAGTCATTATGTAAATGTGCAGTTTGAAAGTTTGGGAAAACCTGCAGTCAGCTGAGACTTAAGAAGTCACTTGGATGCCCTCTTTAATAGACATTCGTATTTGTTCTATATCTTTTTACTTATTTGAGCTACCCTACTAAGTCCTGATGTGCTCAACAGTGAGCATCCTGACCTCTCCAATGATATCTCATGTGTTTGGGTGGCCTCTTTTCTGACTCCAAACAGGAAGGAAATCACAAAAAAAGTTGAACTGAACAAAACATTTTTCCTTGGTTCTCATAGAAGCTGGGCTGTGCCTAGTTTTTTTTTTTTTTACATGCTAACTCTTGACTTCTCTTTAGTTTCTGTTAATAATAATGATATATTGTTATATGTCGCGTCTTATTGTTCATCTGAAGTTCTTTATCATGCCCTGACATGTAAAAACTTAGAACTGAAAGACAGTCTAGTTTTTCATAGCAAATATTACTTTTGTTAACAGGAATAGAAAACATATTTTTCTGATGACTATTTCGACCCACAGATTCATATCCATTTATTACACATGGATTTCAAATAAACAGTTTTGTACAAATGATAGTGAAACAACACATCGCCCAAGCCAGTACAGTAGCTTAAGAATGAGCTGTTGCTATATTTGGGTAGTTGCAGTAGGTAGTTGCAAACACTCGGCTGTACTTTTCCCAAGGATTATTATTGCTGTTGTTTTGTCATTCAAACTGCAGATATTTTTTTTAAAAACATATTGTGCTTAATATTGAACTTTGATGTCAACAGACTCACACAGAGTCCTGCAGTGCTGTACAGCTTATTCTTAGTTTACACTGGAGGTGTGAAAACCTGTCTTTCTATGTGAGCAACAAAAAACACAACAGGTTGTTATTAGCGCAACAGTATCAACAGCCGCTGTAAGCGCTACTCCCTGCCTCATCCATTATGATTCCCTCACCGCGGATGAGTGAACCGAGCCATGAATTGTGCGAGTGTTGTGCTTGCAGCTCTTTACTGAGCGGATAGCAAAATTTACAACGACTCGTGGCGTTCTCGCTCCCGTGGGTTTTCTCTTAAAACATGTTGCACCACCTGCATTTACACTTGAGCGCCTTGTAAGGTTCTGCATGAACCCACTTTTTTCATAATTTATACCAGTTATTATTTTAGGGGGAAAAGTGAAAGATTTGAAGAAGATGAAGTATTAGAAACTATAGGAACACAAGGGAAAAGGGGGGTAGAGTGTGCACAGAAAGAAATAGCATGCTACAAAAATAACAAGATGTAATTACAGACAGGAGTGAAAGTAAAATGATTACAGGGATGTAATAATGAAATAAAACAAAACATGAGAACCAACAGAAGACGGTTCAAGAGATATGAAAAAGAAAGTTGAAGAGAAGGAGCACGCAGCTGAACAAGCCTCTCTCATCCAGCCAGCTGCACCATGAAACGGGAAGCAGCCACTGAATGCCTCACTTCCCACACTCCCCTCACGATCATAGAGTCTCTCAGAAAAAAAAAAATGTGTGTGTAGGTGTGTGTATCTGTGTGTTTTAGCAGTTAGGGACCCACAGGAGATTAACATCCCTGTTGGATTATGGAAGGGATGCGTACTGGAAAGCTTCATTAACTCTGCATGTGTGGGTGCGTGTGTGTGTGTGTGTGTGTGTGTGTGTGTGTGTGTCTGCCGCTCTCGTTCCATGGCCACGGGGCTTTTTAGACTGTTGCCTCCTGAATAAGTGTTTGCTGTCTGCCCTGTATGTCTCAATCTGTGCATGTGGTCTCCTTCGTCTGTGGAAGCCTCCGGGGCTTCACGAGAACAGATAAATCAGCCCTGGGAGCAGTTGACTGTCACTATCCCTTTACAGCTGTCCAGAGGAGGACAGTGAAAGTGTTTATGAAGCAATCGCCTTCTGTAATCCAGCCCTGGTGATCTCTGGGGCCTCCCTAGCTTATAAGACACAGAGACACATCGGCGTAGAGAGACACTGTGATCAAGCCCTCCTCTGCTTTAAGGTGCAGCAGACTGGATGCTAGACTCAGGCCTGAACTGCTATCAGGGGGCACAACACATCCATCTGCTGAAATGTTGCCGGTGCTCTTCAGTAACACACCGCTACATTACAACATGGAGTCGGTGAGGAGAGGATGAAGGCGACAACGTTTTTTCCCCCCGACTTTTCTCCCCCCCATGATTTTATTCACCTCATTCAGAAAAATCACCTTTGCTCTATCCCGGTCCATCTCCTCTTTTTTGCTTCTCTCATTTTTTATTATCTCCAGTTGTCACTTTCACCATCTTCTTTTATCTCACTAACAGGGATTTCATTTTCTCTCTTTCTCTGAGGATTTTCTTTATCCCTGAAAGTCATTTCTTCCGCACTGTGAAGTAATTCCATTCGTCCGGAGATGCTGATTTTCAGACTGAAAGCCACATGCTGTAGAGATGGAAAAACTGACATTTCTCTCCTCTGCCATCATTTATTTCTTACTCTCTTTTTCTGGAAGAACCCCTGTTATCCCCTCCTGGCTAACCCTATGGAAGTAAAGCCACAACTTCCATTTGCACAGGTTAATGTGCAGCCACCTCAACATGAACATAAAACCAATACCATGCTTTCTTGCGTGGGTGATCGCTCATTTTCTCTCTCTCCCATCGCTCGCATTCCTTTATTCCTTCTCCATCCTCGCATCTGCTTCTTTCTCCCAGTGTCTCTCTCTCTCAGTCTCCCTGCTTCCCTACCTTCTAAATTGGACTCAGGCAACATCACGATGCTTTTCTCATTATTCCCATCACTCTGGCCAAATTGCCTTGTCTTTCAGGACCATTGGGCTCTGTTCCTGCAACCAGTCTTTCCCCCATTTCAGGGCTGTTTCAGAGCAAAGATGGGACCAAGAAATGGATTCAATTCTACAGCAAATAATACAACCTCAGGCCACTGATGACTGTGTGCTCCACACTGCACACAGTGATCCATTTATCAAGGAACGTGTAAACAAATGTTCACAGGAAGAACTGTGATAACATGCAGTGAAGAAAGAACTGCTGCACAGTGGTTGTTCATCTGAAAGAAGTTTCTTTAATCTGTGTCTTTCAGTCTTTCACTAATTTGTTTCTGCTAATTAATAACTTTCAGCCAAACACATGGCCAGTACAACAACAATAGGCCAAGCAGAAATCCCAGCAAGACTTTACTCAGAAAAAAAGACATAGAAGAGCGAGACGAACATTTAGCATTTGAGGTGCCAGTCTGTGAGGTGTGCTACATGAATTAAGGATGGGCGTGTTCCACTATTGCCAGCTTTTGTCATAATTTAGAGTGTACACCTGAATGATTAAATTCAACTAATGTCGATAGATGAGAATTAACACACCAGACAACATTGTTTGAGTTCCTAGGACTCAGGGTAGTCTTCTGCTGTTGTGGTCTATCTGCTTCAGGATCGATATGTGGTCCATTCAGAGATACTCTTCTGCATACCTTGGGAATAACGAGTGGTTATTTGAGTTCCTGTTGCCTTCCTATCAGCTCAAAGTAATCTGACCAATCTCCTCTGATCTCTTCCATCAACATTTTTCTTTTTCGGATCCATTCTCTGTAAACCCTAGTGATGGTTTAAGTGACTTTGAACCATGCTATGTTGGAAATTAGTGGAATGAGCTTTCTTCCCTGTTCTGCTGCTCATATTTAAATCCAGCAGGTCATTCTGACCATGCCTACTCGCCTCAAATGAGTTGCTGCCATGTGATTGGATAATTGGCCGTGAGTGTATGTACCCCATCTAGACTCCTTTTGTGTTTAGCTTATATTCAAACGTTGAATTGTCTTCTCTCACTTGTTCAGTGCTGGTAGAAAAATAGTTTGTCTCACAAATGAGACAAATTTGCACAGTTTGACAGAAAATGAGACAAACTGCAACAAAAGATAAATCCTGAAACAGAGATAAAAAGAGAACATTCATAATGACAAAAAAAAGAAAAAATCAGGCAGATAAACAGTGGAAGAAAAACACAAGCACAGAGTCGGTGAGGAGAAACCAGATAAAAAATAAATAAATAAATGCTGCATAGACACAAGAGAACACGAGAGAGATTCAGAAAGAGGGCACAGGGGACAGATTGAGCTAAATGGACAGAATGGACGGGTGGACGAGTGTGAGAGGAGAGTTAAAAAATTTAGAGTGAAGGAAAATGCTTAAGCCCTTTTGAGTTCAGTCAGCTGTGAGTCGGGAGAATGAAAAAGACTTCTTTTTCTCTTTCACTGTCTGCTGCAGCCAAATACCCACTTCTCCTCTATTCTGCCCTGATACAATACATGGCTTTTAGCAAATTCATTTTCCATCTCAGGGCTGCCCACTGCACATTTTTGAAAAGAAATAATCATTTATTAAATAAAAGAAAATACATAAGGGCAGAAAACATAAATGTACCAAGCCAAAAGCTGCCATGCCGTATTTTGAGGGGTATTTTATGCATGCTAGGTGTATATTCTCTTTCGAAAGCAGCACTCATTTACATTTTATCACTCTTCTATGTGGGACCTGCACAAAACACATCAAACAGCCTGTCATTGCCTGAGTCCGACATGCATTTGTACTCCTCTGCCTCTCTTTCCCTCCCTTTTCACTCAATTCCCTTTCACTATCTTTTTACTCAGGCATGACCTAAAACAAAAAAAATGGACAAAAAAAAAACTTCAAAAACCTCCAGCCTGTCACCTGATGAGCTGTCATCGTCTGCTTGTCCAATTCCCTTCTTTTCTAGTAAGCCATTTCTCTCCTTTCATCTTCCCCTTTGAAAGGCTTTTGTTTCTTGTGGGGACAGAAATGACAAACACTTTCTGCTGTACCTTTCATATACAGTAAATAGGTGGGAAAAAAAGTCATACTCCTCCCACCTGTGCTATCTGTTTCTCGCTCGCTCTCTCTCCTGTGATTTAAGGTGGGTTGAAACGCGACACAAAACGCAGCAACAATCCAATATCATAAGCTGTGCAGAGACGATAAAGCAGCTACGAGGGATCAGAAGGATTGACACGTTCTTCTGTTGCAGCTGTCTGCTCGATGCCATGACAGCGAGGGAAGAAGTGCTCCTGGCGCTCACTAGGGATTGGATTCAATTACTAAATAAATAGCTCAATGGCGGAGAGCCACAATAAGATGTTGCTTAAACGCCGAAATAGTATTATGTTTCATTATTATGACTATCTGCTTGTATTTGTGCAGGCATTGTCATACTTTAATAAAAACCTGTTTCTAAATGTAGAGAAGGCATTAAAATGGAGAATGTTTCATGCTAAAGCAGGCTTATCAATGACACTGTGATTTTACGCTTCATTCTTGTTTAGTTTAGTAATATTTTGTGGTAATACCTATGTAATCTGCTACACCTGTCACAATGAGCTGTGTGAAGAGTAGCGAAACCACAAGCAGATACTCTCGAGGCAGATGAAAAAAGCATTTATTGCTGATTAGTCCTAAAGAAACACAAAGTCTTTTGCTCTTTTGATGCATTATAGACACAAGATCAGAAAACACTGGAAATATACTACCACCAAAACACAGTCATGTTAACGATACAGCAATGAACAAAGAAATGGCAGGAGTATTTACCCAAAGGTAACCAAGAACACAAACCTAAAGAATAGAATCAACATAACACAAAGGATAAACAACTCTCAAACAGGAACTCCAATTAAACACATCAAATATAAAATCAAAACCCAGGACAATGGCCAAAAATGTCAGGCCTTAGGCTTTACTATTTCTTTCTGAAAGGTTTTGCATTCTGCCTGTGAATAAATAAATAAACTACAATATAATCTACAGAAATATATTCAATACTAACAGCACAAAGAAAACTAGGCCCTGCACTGCAAAACAAGATTGACATACTCAGGTTATCTTTCGGTTATCTGGATTCACATACCCTAACAGTAAACCAGTTAACCAAGTGTTAACCCAGTATTTCCTGATCTTGGTATACACACACTCACATAAAAAGGCTTGGCACTGGCAGTCACATTTATTAGTTCGCCGGCAACCGAGTGGATGATTTTACAGCAGAAGAGTAAATGATAATATTAAAGAAATATGAAGAGGTTACACACCGACTACAGAATGATAATAAAATAGCTGCGACAGATAAAAGACAAGCACTACAGTAGTAGTAGCAGCTTAGTGTTAAAACACTGTATGAACGTGTGCGCACTTTAAACATTTTAGTCAATAAGACTGGAAAAAAGCTACTGTATTACTGAAGCGTCGCTGATTTGAAGACAGGAAGCAAAGCTGTGTTAGCAAACTTGCATACTTTCAATTGAATATCACAACTCTATCATGGAGTCAAGAGAGAATCTGATGAGTTATAATATAGTATTAGTATACAGTATATAATTGTATTCTGTTCAATTAATGTTTAAATTTGCATAAGACAGCTTTACCATTCAGTCTTTCAGCTGTAGTCTCAGTGGTGTTTAATGGTCTGACAGGAAGTAAAGAAAGAAATACAAAGACAGAATTTAAATCTAGCCTTAGTTTACGTGTGACTGATATAAAGCCCATGAGTTCAAATAGCTATCCTGATTTATGCATTAATGCTTATACAACAACAAAATTGTTGCAAACCGGGACAAAATAAGGAAAATCTTAAATAAAAGTCTGTATCTCATACTGATGCTCATCCAGGAAACACAAAGACGTTTGATGCTATGAAAAAATGTATACACTCCTGCTATCCAGGTACAGCGGTCGGAGAAATCCTCCAGGAATTTTGGTAGTGTCGACTGGTCAGAAAGTGGTGGCTTCATATCTGCTGATCTCTAATCTGGAACCTAAACTGATCCGAAACAGGTTAGGTTTGCATCCTGAGTTACCATCAAAGGTTAAGAAGGCAAGCGAACATCATAGAGGAAGCACTTTTATGGAGGGAATTTGGGGTTTCTACCTATAGAATCAAAAATGCTGTCAGCAACTAAAAAACAAATAAATAAATAAATAAAATTAAGATCCCCTGCTGAAGTTGAGATTTATGAGTTTATAAAATTATATAGTATTATATTTATTGGAAACAATTATTTAGGTTTAAACCATTTAGGTAAGAGATGCCCCCAAGAACCTTGCATAACTGATTGTTTGTATTATTATTTTTATTATTAGTAGTATTATTAGTAATAGTTGTAGTGGTAGTATTACCACTGGTAGTATTTTTGTGCTTTTTTCCTTTGTTTAAATATGCACCATATAGTGGTTGCATCCATTTTCTATAGATACCACTCTTTATTTTTTCTCTGTAAAGGCTAACCTGGTCCAGTACTGACTTTGACTTCCAAATATAAATTATTAACCAAACTATAACTGGACTTGACTTTTATTACTGAGTCGGGTACCAACTGAGAGGAAAGACTGATAAGCCATTTTATTACTGGTCAATCTGAAGAGTTACAGACATAAAATGTAGATAAATCGTTTGATTGTCAAGTCCCTTGACAAATCAGTGCCATTGTTCAATATCTTCTGGTATAAATCTCCAAGGATTGCTTAAAGAAGCTGCTGGATTGACTTCATTCCTACCCCTCGTTAATAATCTCATCGATCTCATTGCCAGAAATCTTACTCCTATTGAGAACTGGACCTTGCGTGCCTTTACTGGCTACCAGTACAATGAAGAAATTGTATTCATTACCCTTAAGCCACACCTTGGACTCGAGCCCAGCTGTATCTGAGCTTTTAAGTCCTTGTGAGTATAACCGTGGCTTGAGATCCTGAGGCAGTACTGATTTGGTCATTTCACGGTCTAGACAGAAGACTAAGAACTGTCAAGCTTTCTTCATCAGAACTGCAGAAAAGTCTTTGAATGACATTTCTGATGAGATCAAGTCAAACTTTGTGTTTTGTTTTGATTTTTTGTGCTTTTGCAATTTAGAAATGATATAAATTCATGTAAATAAAACAGACAAAGAAAAACAGAGCAAAGCTTGCAAATCATTATCGTTATTAAGCTGCCACTTATAGGGTTTGTCTGGCATTTATTATGACTATAAATCACAGCGAAGAAGAGTCAGGTATCACAATCACAATCATATAATAAAGGAAATGTCAGTTTTTTTCTGCGGTAGGGACAAACTGTTACGACATCCAGTATTGATCGAGCTTACACAAGGTCAAATTGAAGTTGCCTTCAGTATAGAGGAAGGTAAGGTCAGATTGAACGGGTCATCTCAGCTACATCTCTTTTCCAGGGCATCAGATTGTGATGCTTTGAGTTCCAGGAATAGCCTGGTGAGGAGAAGACACAAGGGTCCACTTCATTAGCAGAGAGCCTGTCACAGTGACAGACTGCTCGAAGTGTTTTACCAGCCTGGTCTTAACACAGCAAAAGCAGAAATAGAATAAAATCTCACAAGTAAGGGTACAGTTACAAAAGGAAAAAAGCTCCAGTTAAGGAACAGTAGGTAAATTGACATTCCTTTGGCATGAAACCTGTAATGATCTTAATTTATTTAATTTCTCCTTCCCCAGTGTTCAGTAAGAGCAGAAAAGTGCTACATAAACACCAGGCAATTTACATGCAGTGTTGGGAAGGTTACTTTTAAAATGTATTCCATTACAGAATACAGAACACATGCCCCGAAATGTATTCTGTAACGTATTCCGTTACGTTACTCAATGACAGTAACGTATTCTGAATACTTTGGATTGCTTAATATATTATCATGCTTTTTACAACAACGTGAATGTACTATTGCTGTGTGATTTATTACTATTACTGAAGGTCCGCGACTCCGAACTGTAGTAAAGGGACCTCTGACTAATACGGCGGGGTCCCTGTCGGCTCGTAGCCGAAAAATAGCTTTACTTTGTTGTGTGGGTCAACTTTTCTTGCGAGAGACAGAGAGAGGCGTTGAAAGGCTGCTCCAACGGAACTTATTGTTTTCGGAGGAAAACACGAACACGGTGTACAGTCGAGTCTTAATAGCTTACTTACAACTGGGCTCGTCAGGCACTCTTCTTGGCTGAAGTGGTTATTATCATATTTACATGCTTCCAGCTCCCGTTTTTCCTCGATGACAACTCGTACCTTTCCACTCTCCTTTTTCTCCCTCCTCGCGCTCACAGACCCATAACGTGTATGGCAGTCCATTCTCCCTGCAACATGGACTACACTGCCCATGAAGCTACATTCTTTAGAGCTATGCTTGTAGCATTCTGCCCGTTAGCTTAGCACAACAACAACAACAACGAAAAGGCGCTCTCTCACCCAGGAAACACACAGTCGCAGAGAGAGAGAGAGAGCGTCACCCTGTAACCATGGCAACCGTAACGTTGCCGCCTGGAACAACAGAACGTAGCTGTCAAACAAAACCCAAACAGTCCTGACCCGCGACAATATTAAACAGGAAAGTACCGCAGTGTAATCCATTTATTTCAACAAAGTAACTGTATTCTGAATACCACCTTTTTAAACGGTAACTGTAACGGAATACAGTTACTCATATTTAGTATTTTAAATACGTAACGGCGGTACATGTATTCCGTTACTCCCCAACACTGTTTACATGTTTCTATTTTTACCAATACAGCACTCTATGCTTGCGATCTTCTATGTTTATAGTTTGTAAATAAATATTTGTATATAACGGTTTTAAAGTTACATAAAAGATACCACAAGACCACACCGGTTTGTGTACTATGTTTTAAATATGCAGCACTTTCCCTGCAGAGTTCTCTGCAGGGTTATTTGACATTGATTCAAAGAAATATGAAACACAATAATCATTATTTTAAATTTTGAATTCCCACTGCTATTTTGCTTCAAACCAAAGTGTGTGTAGGGTTATTGGTTAAATTTTTTTTCACTGTGTTGTATGTACTAGCCAAGAGCTTAGAGATTGCTATACCATGTGGATTGTATAAAGAAAACACCAGCAACCAACTTGGAAGAAATTTCTAAGGCTGTGCCCACCCACCTTTCAGAAAAAAACACATTTCTGTTGCTTGTGTTCATGATCTCATTCTTTTGGTCATTACCCAGAACTTGTGACCACTGGTGAAGGTAGGGATTGTAGGTCAACAGGTAAATTTACAGATTCGCTTTTATGCTAGGTTCTCTTTTCACCACAACAGACCAATATTGTGTTCGGGTCAATGCAGACACTGCACCAATCTGTCTGTCAATTTCCAACTCTCCTTTCTAGTCACCTGTGAGCAAGATACTCATATACTTAAACTCCTCCACTTGGGGGAGCACTTTGTCTCTAACCCAGAGAGTGCACTTGTTTTTTTCTGCTAAGAATCATGGTCTCAGGCTTGAAGGTACCCACTGCTTCACACGCAGCTGTGAACTACTCCAATGTGAGGTGGAGACCACACTGAAGCTAAAAGAATCATGTCATCTGCAAAAGGCAGAGACAATATCCTACGCCCACCAAGATGGAAAATCTAGAAAATCCGTCTATATAATTTATGAACAGAATTGGTGACAAGGGGCCTGCCAGAGTCCAACACTCACCAGGAACAAGTCTGAATCATTGCCAGCAATATAGTGCAAGCTCTCATGGCAGTTGACTGGAAAAGGCAAACTATGGGACAGACATTCCATACTCCCAAACCACCCGTCAAAGGATGCTCTGAGGGATGCGATGAAATGCCTTCTGTAAGTCCACAAAACACTTGGTAGACTGACTGGGCAAACTCCAATGTATGCATGAATATATTTGAGATGACAGAGCTGGTCCAGTGTTTCACAAAGGAGAAAAAAAATGTTTCTCTTGATTTCAAGGTTTGACTAACACATAGGCTCTCCTCTCCAGTACTTCTGTGTAGATCTTTCAAAGGAGGCTGAGGAGTGTGATCCTCCTATAACTGGAGCACACCCTCAGATGTCCTTAAAGATGGGAACCACCACCTCAGTTTGCCAATTTGGAGGCACTGTCCCAAATCAACACATGCCATCGCAGAGGCATGTCAACCAGTATAGCATGATAACATCCAAGGTCTTTGGAAATTCAGGGACCCTGTCACCGAGGAGTTGTTTAACTACCTCATTGTCCTCATTCCCAATGATGGATGAGGAGCTTCCCCCGGCATTCCCCAACTCTGCTTTTTCTACATAAGAAAGTGGGACTGAAAGTATGCTCCAAGTATTCCTTCAACCAACCAAATGTATCCTCAGTTGAAGTGAGCAGCACCCCAGCTGGACTATACAATGTGTTAGAAGTAGTGATGTGTGGATCGATCCTGAAATATCGATTCCTCCGATACCAATCATTTATGTTCTAGAATCGATTCTCACATTAAAATATCGATATTTTAGTAATTTAGGGTAAATTTGTAGTTTATCATTAACAGGAACACAGTGGAAAGAAACTATAACATTCGGATTGTCTACATTCGAAGGAACAACTTCCTCTTCCGGGTTTCATAGTCATGTGTGAAATATAGCTGTATAAATGTGTCGCAGCCCCTTGGCGTGCGCACTCACAAGAATGGCTGAGCGTAATTGGAGTCATGTGCGGACGTATTTTACCTCCACAAACAGCTGAGGCATGGTTTACGATACATGTGGCAAAAAAGTGAGGTGCTGTGGCAACACCACTGACCTTGTCAAACACCTCAGAGTAAATCATATCACAGAATATGACGAGCATATGTTGAGGCGAACTGAAGAGGAGGAGTGGACAGGTGCTGCTAGGGCGAGACAGATGTCTCTCACTGAGTCCTTTAGTGCTGCAGGCAGGCAAGGTGTTCAAATAGTGCAAAACTTCAGTTTTTTATTTCTATATGATGAACTCTGCATTATTAAGTGATAAGAACAAGTAATCTGATGTCCTGTAATCATTATGACGCTATAATTTGAGATAGAATAAATTAAATACGTTTTGTATAGGGTATCGGTATCGTATCAGTATCGTCGATACCACCCTGAATTTTACTTGGTATCGGATCGGAAAGGAAATCAGTGGTATCGCACATCACTAGTTAGAAGAGCTTGGCATTCCCCTCCTCAGTCTCTTAACATTTTGCCAGAATTACTTCAAGGCCATCTGATGGTCTTGATCCATCGTCTCACTGAACTCCTCCCACACCCAAGTTTTTGTTTCAGCTACTGCCAGAGCAAGACTCCACTTAGCCTGCCAGTACTGCTCTTTAAAAAAACAAAAAACAAAAAAAAAACAGGTCTGGAGGTCAAGACTTTCACGCTTCGCTTTCCTCTTACATCGGACATTTGCCAAGAATCATTTCTTCAATCATTTCTTCATGCTTTTCTTCATCCTAGCTACCATGTCAGAATGCAGCATCACACATTTGGATGTACTGTTGACACAGCTATAACAGTTTCAAGGAGCACAGCTCCAAACTACCACTTTTGTCTTTGCATACACACCTCTAAACACTGTTTCTGTGGTATAAAAAAAAACATCACATGCTTGCTTGATGCCTTTAAATGTCTTTAACAGCTTAGGCTACGTTCACACTGCAGGCGAAAGCGCATCAAATCCAATTTTTTTGACCCTATGCGACCCATATCCGATCATGGTATGACAGTGTGAACGGCACAAATCCGATATTTTCAAATCCGATCTGGGTCACTTTCGTATGTGGTACTGAATCCGATACATATCCGATGTTTCAGAAAGCGACTGCTGTGTGAATGGTCATGTCGCATTAAATCCGTCTTTTACGTCACTGACACAAGACAGACGCCAATTATCAGCGCCAGAGAAGACATCACGAACGTTTCCCTGGCCATCCGGTGAAACTGCTGGGAAGACAACGTTGGAGAAACGTGAACATTTTATTTGTACTGCATAACCTGCAGATTCTGACAGAAATCTGCAACTATCCTTTGAAGCACCGCTCCTCTAAAACAGCAATAAGGATCATTATTAGGTTATCTACATTATTATGTAAATAACAAAATAACTTAAAGCAAAACTTGGGAAACATGAAGTCCGAAGTCTTTATATTAAGGGCCATCAGTCAAACAATATAGTTTGCTCTGGGTCTAAACAGAGCACGTTGTGTGTGACGTCTTCTTTTGCGCATGCGGGCCGCTTTGAGCGTTCACCCTAGAGCGCATTTGCTGTCGCATTTTATTTGTAGTGTGAACGAGCAGACAAAAAAATCGGATTTGATCAAAAAATCGGAATTGAGCATTAAGACCTGCAGTGTGAACGTAGCCTTAGATTACTTTGATCTGTGCTGTCAACATTTCATGGAAAGTGCACAAAATTTGAAGCAATATGAGCACAAAAGTTGGGATGGCAGCATCTGCAGTTGCTCAAATGAGCCATTCTAACAGAGCAACTGCACCAGAGTATGCTTTAATCAAACCAAACCTGCCAAGTGTGAGCACATTCATGTTTTAGCATATTTAACACATAGTCTTCCAGTATTTAATGCAGATCTGCAATTCTGCAGGAACCCACTGACTCAATGAAATAGCATGTTATGTATTAAATGTGCATTAAATATTTTTAGGCTATTCCCTAAAAATTCTTGGATACTATGAATTATACTTTGACAGTGTTTTGCAGTTTACAGTGCTATGTGTAAATACAAAAGAGGAGAAAAGCATTAGGGACGAGATGCATAATCCATCATATTTCAGACTGTGTCTCAGGAAAACATCAGTAAAATCTTAACTCCCTAGATGCAGTCAGTGGAATCCATCTGCTGTCACTGGAAGCTGAAAGAATTCAAAGATTTAAAAGTAGCTCTCCAGGCTCTGCCTATCCTTATGCTGCAGTTTACAGTCTTCTGTTACGTTATGTTTCATGTGATTTCCCATGTCATGTATTCACAATGTTTACTCCCCGTAGTGGAGATGCACTCCCCGCTGGCACATTACAGTCACTCCGGTTTGACTAGTCATGGCAGTGCAGTCTCCAGAGACGATTTTAATATGACCAGAATCAACTTTCTATGCTGAATCCATCTCCATGCTGGATTTCTGTGTCCTGTCAAACACTTCATGTGTCTGATCATATTCACCTATATGGAGCTTTGCAGAATGCCTCTTTTTGGAAGATGGGGTTGTATTTGTCTGCTGTTTTTCTGGATGCCCACTGTCTCTATGTGCCGGTGCAATAATTAGGACTGACACAGGCACAGAGACCATAATCCCCATTGATTAGAAGCCTAAGATCAAAGGCTTCCACTGCTGTCACTCTCACCTCGTCTCCACTCTGCTTAGCCTTCCTCTTTGTCTACCATCCCTCTCTCCATCTCTTTTGATTTTCCCTCTCCTTTTTGTCTGTGTATATGTTTCTCATGCTCTGGGCTTCGACTTGTTATTCTCCTGCCATTCAAGCCCTTGTATCGCCTTCTCATCCGTTGTCTCTCTCTCAGTAGCTGCTCGACATGCTACCAATACCCAGAGGATAAGCTCAATCAGAGCACTTCAGTCAGAATAAACTGGCTCACTCTGAAATAAATTTTGTTTCTGCATGCTTGACCACATATTTGCTAGCTAAGTTGATTCAAAATCATGGCTGCTGCTGCCTCTTCTCATATTTAATGACTGCAGGAGTAATCAAACTGTTTAATCAGTCTAAAGGTTGCAAACAAAGCAGCAACAAAAATTGTCAATTGCTATTCCACTATCATCGTTTTACCTCCTGTCTTCCATTTTACTCTTTTTTGCTACAAGTAATTGTTCTCTCTCTGCTGCTATCGAACCTCTACAAGTGTTCCATTACGATGATAAAGAAGCTATCCATGGCGAGTTTTCCCTGGTTCCCTTCAATTTTAAACTATATAAAACAAATCAAGGATATACATCTGCATTCTGATGTGTTCATTTGTGTCAGTCTCAACAACATTATAGTCTATTGTGATCGACTAGAGTTTCTTGGAGGTTAAATTCACGCTTACTATTAGATGCTGTCTGGCTGACTGCTTTGTTCTTAGTTTCATTTATAGTTTATTTTTTTATTCTCATTTCTCTAGTTTTCCAGGGTCTCCAGTCCTGGTTGTATTTTAATTCTAGTTACACTTTGTACCTAATGAGTTAATTACTTTCCTCTGTGTTTCCTTCTACTTCCTCCCCGTGTGTTTTCCCTCCTGTTAAGCACACATGTTCAGTGTCTCAGTTCCGATTGAAATTATTAACGGTTTTATTTTGGTAATCATTTGTCTCCTGTGTTTTACATTTAGTTGTACTTCCTCCCCTGTCATTATCCAGATTAGTTTCAGCTGTGTCTTGTTACTTTCCTTCCTCCAATTCCCTGATTTAACAGGATTAAAAACAAAAAAAAGGATTTCAAAAAATGTAAAAAATGAAAACTACATATTACCAACCCACAATGAAAAAATAATAACTACGTTCAAAAAAAGAAAAGGAAACAACCAAAGAAAACCAAAAAAAAGAAAACAGGCTATTTAAACATACACATAATGAGAGATGGAAACTGCATATCATCAATAAGGCGGTAAAGCCTGAAGAAACATCCATTAAAAAAAGAAACATCCTGAAATTGAAACAATGATTTAATTATACTGACACATGTATGTTGATCTGATTATTTCTAGACTGAAATAGTGCTTATTCAAGAGAAGTGGTGTGTATCCCTGTCAATTCAAACCAATACTTTTTGCAGGCCTTCAAAGAGGAGGTCTATATATCTAGGCAGGCAGAAAAGGTCTTCTCTTACTTCTGTGCTACCCAAATTAGCCGAGCCTCCCCACGCACCGATTTATAAAAGCGGACAAAAGAAGACAATAAAGACACATCAATAAAGACTTCCACAATGTTCAACTGCTGTTTTCATATAATCAAGACAATGACACAGGATAAGTAAAACTAGAACCAAGAGACAGAGAACACACAGCTGCCAGAATAAACAGCACACCACTAAGTAACCACATAGACTTCGTGATATTTACTTCATATTGTTCTTGTGTCTGCATTTCAGTCCATTCTTCTATCCAATTGATGACAAAGTCAGAAACATTTAAATCTCCAGCTGAAAGACTGCTGTCTGTCCTGATTCTCAGTCACAATCAAAAGGTTCACATAAATGTTAAAACCACAAGACCAACATTGCAAGTAAAAATAATTTCACACAATAATTTCACACTGCAAAAATATACTTTTTTCTTCTATGTAACACAATTAATAATGTAATTAATGTGGCTCCATACAGAAGTAACTTGTGAAAATACTGAACACTTTATTAACCTGCAGTTAAAATGTAAGATGAAATTAAATTATGTTGAAGTGATTAATATGCACACAACAATCACTGCTGTAAGGACTGCCAGAAAAAATATTATGCATGGTGTGTAAACTGAAACTGGTCCTAATCATAATCCTGTTTATGCAACTAATAGATTTACTTTATTATCCGGGAAAAAAAAAATTCTGTTTGAAGTACTGGCACTCAAGACCAATCCTACGGACACCTGCTACATTCCTGATAATCACTGCCTAAAATTAAAATCTGTGCAAGATTCTCCCCAGTTCAGTGTATAAGCAGTGTAGGTTGTGTTCCTATTTTGTCCCAGGGCTGAAAATTTAATTAAGAGATAAAGATGCTAAAGCTGTTTAACCCATGTGTAATTACACAGAGCAGTGCATCATATTCCCAAATCAGAGAGTGCGACTCAAACTTACATATCATCAATAAGGCAGTAATGCCTCGTACCTGAAGAAACATCTATTTATAATATTATATTAAATTACGGATACTAATTTAAGTTTACTGCCATGTGTATGAACTGTATATTCCTTCTAGACTGGAAAAATGTTTATTGAAGAGTGAAAAAAGAAGTGCTGTGTCTCTCTCTGTCAATTTAAATCAACACTCTTTGCAAACCTTCAAAGATGAGGTCTATACATGAACATAAACACTGGCATCAACGTCATCCACTTGGGTAGATTACATCGTAGTCTCTGTACACAGATTTGCCCAAGAAGTTTAAATCAGCTGTAAGGAGCAAGAATAAGATGGAACAGTGTCAAGAAACTGCTTAGCATGTTGGAGTCTTAATGGAATTAACCTGGAGAATTGCTGTACTAGCGCAGAACAGCTATGCGCTACAGCCCACAGATCATGGCTGCGGCTTCTCCAGTCTATATGTCGAAGTATCCTTGGGCAAGCTACTGAAAGTTACCATCAGAGTGTGAGTGTGTGCATGAATATTAGGCAAAATGCTTAAAGGCACAGAATGTCTTCCTCCCTTCATCCCAACCAGTCAGGGCAGATGGCTGCCCCTCCCTGAGCCTGGTTCTGCTGGAGGTTTCTCTCTATTAAAAGGGAGTTTTTTGTTCCCACTATCGCCAAAGTGGTTGCTCATAGGATTCATATGATTGTTGGGGGTTTCTCTGTTTTCTTTGGATTATTGTAGCGTCTTTACCTCACAATATAAAGCGCTTTGAGGCAACTGTTCTTGGTTTTTTGCGCTGTGTAAATGAAATTTAACTGAATATTTAATTGAATTGAATGAAGATGTTGAAAGTACCGTGTGTGTGTGTGTGTGTGTGTGTGTGTGTGTGTGTGTGTGTGTGTGTGTGTGTGTGTGTGTGTGTGTGTGATTGGGTGAATGACGCTTGCAGTACAAAGCACTTTAAATGCTCCGATAGAGAAGTAAAGCACTGTATAACTAACTAATACAAGCTTAGAGATACTTGATCTGAATGTATTACTTGTGTACATTTGTTATTTAGGATACAGCAATTAACCTGAAACTGACACTGAAGCTAAATAAATAACAGACACCTGACTGAACAAATCACAATGCCGACATCTCAGCAATCTGCAGGCAGAAGAACATTAACAGCTGATTGCATGCTCTCTCATGCATGTTTGCAATAGATGACTTTCTGTCAGAACCTTTTCACGCCTGAATGGGAGCAATTAGAAACTCTGGACTATACATGGGGGTTAATACCGAAAGATCAGATGGTCTATGTTTTTATCTTGGTTTGATGATCGCTAGCTTTCTGTGTTTGTAAAGAATATGGATCATTTGTATGCAACACTGTGTGTGTGTGTGTGTGTGTGTGTGTGTGTGTGTGTGTGTTCCTGTCTAGCTATCTTTGTGAGGACTGAAACCTGCATTCTACTATACTTGTGAGAACCAACAGTCACTTGCGAGGACACACAACCCGGTCCTCACAAATTTGAAGGCATTTAAAGCCATTTTTGAGGCTCAAAGTGTGGTTTTAGTGTCAGGGTTGCAATTAGGTTATGGTTAGGTATAAGAGAGAGTTTGATTTAGTTCTCTTTTGCTGAAGTTTTTATTGCGTGGTCCTAGTGGCTGCTGGATCATCCAGTTTTCTCCTTTAAGGCTCCTAGGGTTAGGGTTAGGCATTCATTTTTAATGGTTAGGGTAAGGGTAAGGGGCTAGGGAAAGCATTGTGTTAATGAAGGTCCTCGCTAAGATAGCTGAACGGGGTTGTGTGTGTGTGTGTGTGTGTGTGTGTGTGTGTATTTGTATAATCTTTGTGATGACCAAAAAAAGGTCCTATATTTGTGGGTACCAACAGTCACTTGTGGGGATCAAATTAGGGGAGGGCTTAGGGTTAGCCTAGTGAAAGCATTATGTCAATTTGATGTCCTCATTAAGGAGTGAAAGCGAGTTTTGTGTGTGTGTGTGTGTGTGTGTGTGTGTGTGTATGTGTGTGTGTGTGTTTGTATAGGTGTGTGTGTGCACTATGTGAGAGAAAGCTGACAATTCATTTGTGTTTCTATTAGAAAGCCACTAATGGTGATGAATACATACATGGAAATTAGCCCAAGATGAGGGCTAATTGTCTGATTAGATGTGCTTCAGGTTGATAGATTCACAATAAGTCCATGCACATAAAGCAGTCATTAAGGAACATTAGACCATTAAATTGAACATTACACTATAGCCAGAGGGAAAAATATGGATGTTCATTAATGTGTCTCGACACGTTGGTGAGCGCCTATGTTTGTGTATGCGGACGGTACCTTCTCCGTGAGGACTTTGTTCTCTTGTAGCCAATCTCCCCCTGACTCTGCACCTGTCCAAGAGAGTGGAACATTAAATTAGCATTAGAGCAATTCCACATTTGAATCGCTTTATCCCGGACTTAAGAGTTACAGCGCTCTCTGGAGATGATTTGAAATGCAAATTGCTCAGTGGTAAAGATGCACAGGCATTAGCACTGCTAACACTGCAGAGGTGTTTATTACACCCACGTACTACATAACGAACTGAGATGTATGCAAACCACAGGTAAAGACGTGCAGTTCAGCCTTCTTAAGTCATCTCTGTCTCTTGTAGATTGTCTGTGTCTATATATACTAAATTAGCAGTAAAAGTCAACACATATATTCACTGACAAATAAGTCCTGTCTATTATGCCTCATTTATAATGGCAGAGTAACAGTGGGACATTGCAATGATACTGAAGACACACACACACACACACACACACACACACAAAAAAAACCTATAAACATACAAACAAAAGCTCACACAGGTATGTATGTACTAGAGATGGACCGATCCGATATTACGTATTGGTATGATACTGACCTAAATTACTGGATCGGATATCGGAGAAAAATAAAAAATGTAATCCGATCCATTAAATATCACGAAAGCACCTCACAAAACTTGCCACACGCCGTAACTCACCTCAGAACGTTAGCACGTCGGAGCAGTATGCATCACGTGATAGAGCGGCTGTGGCATGCGGGACCTGTGGTGGTCTGGATAGCATGTGGAGCTTCGCTAGCAACCTGGCATTTCATCTCCGACAAAGTTATTCCCGAGAGAAGTAAAGCAAGTGTGTAAGTCCATCTCTGAATGTTTGTAAAGCATTCCTGCGTTAAGCTTAACAAGCGATATATGGAGCGACTGCTTCTTCTTGCTGCTACTTCAATCATGAAACTGCTTAAATGATCAGCTGATCGGCTTTTCTGTCGGGAGTCCGTGTCTCTAGTTTGCTTTTGGCCCACTTCGCACCAGAAAGAGGAAACCAGCGGCTGAACAACAGCAGCACGTTTAAGCTTGATCAGCTGTTGTTAGAATGTATTTAATATTACTTTCTACTCGAGGATCTTTTTCTACGTAGCTGACGGCTGTAACTGTGCAGGGGCGGATCTAGCAAAGTTTAGCCAGGGGGGCCGATAGGGCGTTAACAGGGAAAAGGGGGCACAAAGACATACTTTTCTTTCTTATTCTCATTTAAAATGTCTAGCTTTTAATAAATAATTATCTGACACCCAAAGTTTTAATTTGATGCAAAATGAATAGAAGTCCATTACTGTATATAGTAACTATTAAGTATAATATATATACCCTAGTAAGCTATACTACTTTTTCCTTTGGGAAGGTACCATCTGTGCAGTCTGCAATTTTGTTGAAGAAAGATGTTGAATCTATTTAATATTTCTTGAAAAATAATTGATTTCTGTGCATTTTTTTTCACACTGCATCAAATTAAGGTTGATTACGTCGATTAAGCATCATGAGGTGGAGTGTGAGGGGTGGTTCCCTATTTTTTATTTATTTATTTTTGTTGCTGGGAGTTGGAACCCTATTAGTTAGGTTGCTTAATATTTACGCTAAGTACTCTTTAAAATACCAGAATAGGGAGGATGGTGCAGGTTTACAGTTTTTTACAGACGCTAGGACACATTTCTCAATACTTAGGTCACGTTTGCAAAACTCCTCACACAGTGAGCACAACAGAAGTCTATGTGGGCTAAACTGAGGACCAGTTATCATTGTTTTGGCACAAAATGCATTCAATGACTACATCTCTCAAATTTCATGAATCATCTTCTCACTCAGACACAACAACTGCCAAAAATCTTTGTACGTACAGGACATTTTGCATGTGCTTACATACTGTTTTCAAAACTGTTAAACTTATGGCCAAAACAATAACATAATGCAAAACTTGAAAAGACAGCAAAATCCAACAGCAATATTTTATTGAAACATATTTTAAATCTAAAAATGCAGTTTAACCAGCCACAGCTTATTCTCATTGTAGATGAACATCTACACAGGTGTTACTCCTTCAATTTTTCAACTCCTTCAATTCTGGCATGCCAGAAGATTCTTTCCTAGGTGTATTGCCCTAGATGACATAAGATGTGATGTGGCCAAATGGAGAAGACCGAGTAGATTAGCATTACTATTGTATGTGTATCAGTGGATGGTGTGTATACAAATTCTTGTATTTTGGGATTACTTAGTGCAAAAAAATAAAAATACATAAACAAATATTAACGAATTCTGCATGATGTCTGATTCATTCCAGTAACATATATTGAAATTATAAACAGAGATGTGTCCTTGTTTTACACAAGAAAACACTGTGTAATGCTACATGTTGTTAGTGTTTTTTAGGTCATTGTTTTGTGGGTGACAAAGTGTGTTTGTCAGCTGTCAACCTTTGCTAGTGTTCTGGAAGAATGAGTTTATTTGAGACCTGAATGAAGTGTTTTGGTAGTTGTAGTGCATTTTGAATGTGAAATGAACTGCTTTGCCAAGCTGACGGTCAGTTAGGAGGATTGTGTGAAGAGTTTTGCAAAAGTGACCTAAGTATTGAGAAATGTGTCCTAGCGTCTGTAAAAAACTGTAAGTTTATTAGATTGATTAGTATTGCTGAACTATGAAATATTTTTTTTTGCATACAGGTATAACAGAATAGCTTTAGTGTAGTTGTTGTTTTAAACTTGAGTATGAACTTATACAAAATGCAGCAAGATATTTAAAAAACAGTTTTGTTGATTAAAAAACACTATATCGGATTCATATCGGTATCGGCAGATATCCAAATTTATGATATCGGTATCGGTATCGGACATAAAAAAGTGGTATCGTGCCATCTCTAGTATGTACACATCCCCTTGCTGAGAAAAGAACGGCCAATATCAAAGCTATGTATCAACAAGGAAAACAGAAAAAGGACTTGTTTGCTTTCCTTGTTTGTTGTACTATTGAGTTTTTTTTGTTGCAACAAACCTCCTGAGGCATAGTCACTCAAATACATACACATGCACCCACACAAGACACAAAATCCAAGCCCTCTTTGCTCTAGCGGGTGTCTCACTCACCCTCCGAGACACAAAATAGCATGCTCTGCTGGACGTAGCTCCTTTCAGATTAGAGCGGTTGCAAATTCTCTGAAATTGGTGTCATTTTCACTTTGGCTTATTCCAGCAAAGAAGGTTGATTAAGTAAACAAAAGAACTAGACTCCTCTGTTAGTTCTTCAAACATTACAGGCGGGAGAGATATTCATCTCCATCTGTGCTCTTCATGAGGGAAATAAACATGCAAAGTCACTGTTTACAGTTCTGCAATATTATTTTCAAATATATATATATATATAACAATATGAAATTTATTATGTGTTTGCTACTTTGTATGCAGGATGAAGCCTCTGCTGGGCTGATAAGCAATCATGTGCTAACACATTAACCCTATTTATTTAGTAAAAAGGAATTCAGAGTAATATTTTCTGGTGTTTTGTAAAAACATCTTCTATAATCTTCACTCATACATGTGAAAAAAATGTCTCTGTCTTTAGCAGCTGAATGCATCGCTATCTCTCCACCATTTGGTCACTGGTCTGCCGTTTGCAGCAGGTTTATTAGAACAGTTTTGTTCACTGCTGCTAGAAATGACTCAAGCCAAGATCATGAGCTGAAAAACAGGATACAGCAGAATGAAAAATGGCTGAGGTAACAAGAAAAAATATTTAACTAAAAGGGAAATAAGAAAGCAGAAGAGTCATCGGTTCCAGATGAGTGGTGGACCCTACCACCTACCCTTAACTCCTCTTTATAATGTTTTTTGCCACTGGAAGAAACACTTGACACATGACTTTGCCTAGACTGTCTAGATACCGTTCAGTGACCTCAGGCAACCTCCTGCCAATCAAATTACCTATGATTTCTGTAAATGCATAGCCCATGCCATTGTTGGTGAATGGCTGCTGTCGTTGGGTGAAATTAGTTGCAAACAGGGTTATGCACAAAAAATCTCCTTGGTTTTGATTTAGTCGCTAGCAGATACTGCAGCAACCTATAGTGTTACTCCCAAATGTCAGCAAACACATGCCAACTTTCAAATCAGTTTTTGGGTTTGCTCATTTCTGTTCTGTCTTTATTATTTGTTATTCTTTTTTTATTTAAATTTTTATTAGTTTCATCATTAGTTTTAGTCTTTTTTCATTATTCTCATATGGGGGGAATAAGCCAGAGGTAATATTTATTTAAATTAGTATAGGTATTACAATAAAATAACAAAACTGTAAGCAGTTGATTTGCAATCTCGATGATATCATATACCTTTTTGCAACCAATTACACGTAGTGACAGCAACCTCCTGCAACCACTCACCAACCAGTCAGGGAATACACATTTTTCCCTAACAACCAACTGATGGTTGACCGGGGCCAAACATAGTTGTTACATATATATATATATATATATATATATATATTTTTTTTTTTCTTTAAATTACCACTTTGTTTTTCTTTTCAGTACACGCCTCTTTCAATTTGCTGCAGTTCAGTAAAAGAAACCAAACAAACAAACAAAAGAAACCACAGTGTGTGATTGCAAATCAAAAGTGCAACAATGAAACAATGATTGCACTAAAAAAAATCAAGGCCTATTTATAGGTCTTGGGAGAACTACAGCATGTGTGGAAAATGTGGTATAAGGTCCTGTGCTGCTGTAGAGGAAGCTACATGAAAGTCTGGGGTTACAGATAACTAATAATAAAAAAAGATGAGCTGACCAGCCTTCAGCAGGTAATCATTTTTGCTGAGACAGCCAGCTTGAGGACCCAATAACCGCGACTAGCATAAACAGTTGAAAATGGAGGTGTACTGTAGAAAAGTAAAAGAAATCAGTATGTGTGGTAAAGAAGACAATATCTAGTTATCTCTGTTACATGAATCTGCTACATTTCCAGCGACTACTTTGTGCAGCATTGTTTATCCAGCTTGAGCAGACAATGTTGTCTAAATGGAGAAAAGTTGCATGAGTCAGTGAAAGGCTCTTTTCAGCCCATTTCACAGCATTAGTGAAATGAACATTTCCTTTCCACAGCAGTACCTACAGAGAAAAACCACCAAGAAAGTCTTGACAGACCAGAAGTGTTTTGCCTAAAGAAAAAAGTTTTTGCACAGATACATATACACAAACTCATGCTCATACTCTTCAGTAATCCACTCAGAAAAAACACAAACATCTCAAAACCTTTGCATTATCATCCATGCGCGCAAATATAGACAGGCTTTTTGTGTTGCTGCTGTACGCTGTCCCACTGAGAGAGAAGAAAGTTACAGATGGTCCTGTTTCCTTCCTCAGACTGCTTTGTAGTTGTGAGAGCAACACAGAGGAATGCTTTTGAATGTAAATCACATCATGTTCCCGCAGTTTATTCGCTGGGCCAGCAGCCAGTGAAAAATGCTGTTATTGCAAAAAATCCGAGCATAAATAAACAATGTAAGACAACAGAAATGAATGTGTATAATAAATAATTTGCATTCCCCCCGTCTTGGTTTCAGCCTCACCAAACAATAGCAGCAAGTCTAAGAAAAAAAGTTGGGGAGAACAGATTACTGATCGGGTTGTACAACTCTTATGAAGTGAAAATGGGAATGGAAATTATAGTTTGCTGATTTTGTGAATTCGTGAAGCTTGGTGCGGAGGCGTAGATCAAAAGGATTTGTGTTTGCTGACTTGTATCACAGCTCCCATCTGCTCTTATTTTATGTCCATTCTTGTAAGCAATGCCTTTAATACAATTAAAGTTGAAAAAACATTGCCAATAAAGGCACTCTGCGTAGATGCACATATGGCAAGAATACTGCATGCAACATTTTATTTAATGTGCACGGCAGCTGCGTGGAGCTGAATTTGTTTGCATCTTGGAACTTTTGGGACAAACGGTTTTAACTTTGGCTGAGTGCAATTGCCAAAGGAAAAACCCCAAAACTGCATACTTCTCAAAGAGTTCAAATACTTTTACGATTGCATTAACAAGTTTGATTTATCCAGAAAAAGACTCATTTACCTCTGATTTATGAAAAATAAGGAACACTGTAAATTACCCACTCCTTCACACTCTCTGCGGTCCACTGCCAGTGTATTTTCCCAGGAGGCTTGAAGTTTTAATATCCAAGGTTGTTTTCACACCTGCAGTGTTCATCTCCATTTAATTTCCATTGGTGTGGTTCATTTGTGCAGATGTGAACACAGTAATCGCACTGCGGACCAACTGCACAGACACTTCCCATAGCCATTAATGCTTCACGTTCTGAGATGCAGCAGAATACCGCACATATGCAAAGTACACAAATTGTAGCAATTAGCTCTCAATCTTCCATGAAATAGTCACAAAGCGGTATAGAGTGCTGCAATGAAAACTTCCTTACCATTGCTTTGGTCGCTAGCATATTCCTTTTGTCACCAGTAGTTTGCATGGACTTGATGAGTTGTCTGCAAACACTTGTGAAGTACTCGCCAACTGACAGAAAAACTGTGAAAATTCGTTTATATTATTCTTATTCAAAATGGAAATGGAGACCATTTTTGAAATCCTCATCGCTGCAACGGTATTGCACAATGTTTCCCCTGAAGCCAAATGGTCAGCAGTCCTGGTTTTTGATGCACTTTTTCAAGTTTCTCTACAGCTCGGAGAGTAAAGTCTTTCAGGCAAACAATGGGTGACCGCAACCAAAGCAATCACAACAAGGTTTTTAGTGCAGGTCACCTCTTTGTGATCGATTTCACCTGGTGAAAGCCAGCAACCTCAGGCAAATGATTTGCAAATCAGTGGGGGAATATACATTTTTCCCTAGCAACCAGTGGTAACCAGGGTGTTGCACTGGCCTGCAACGCTATGCCTGTGTGGCTTGTGTGGCTTTAAATACTAGATAAAGACTTATGTGTGTGTCTCTGCAATATTTTCCATGCAAGATTAAAATCCATACTGATTCACTAAAAATACCTCAAGCAGTTTTAAAGTTTATACAGAATACGGATTTAGATAAAAAAAATCTACCTTTCAGGCATTTTTTAATATGCACTTAAATTTAAAACATGAAGAACTTAATGTATATTACTGTCTATAGTCCTAAACCTCAACATAATTCTATACCAAAGCCACCCCAGCCACTACATAAATCATATTGGCTTATTGAATTGAGAAAGTATGAAATATCTCAGATGATAGATAGTTGGTATTTAGTCAGGATGGCACACAGCCACTGGTGAATTTCTCTCTTATATGTGTGTGAGAGTGTGTGTGTTTGTGAGAGAGCGTGCGTGTGCGTGTGTGTGTGTGTGTGTGTGTGTGTGAGAGAGAGAGTTTGAGAGAGAAAGACAGAGAGAGTGAGACAGCATGGTAGAGAAGAAACAAAGAGACAAAGAGAAAGACAGACTGAAAGACATCCTCTGTCCATCTCTCTCATGCACACACACACACACACACACACACACACACACACACGCACACACACTACTGTACTCTACAGTGAGTTTAGGTCTGGTGTGAATCAGGCTCGTCTCTCACTGTGCAATCTTTTATCAGTGGACGATCCCATTTCCGTTGTGTTGATGCAGCAGATGGATTCCCTCCTACTAACCATTCATCACCTGCCACACCAAAACCTTTCTTTGCCCCCTTTTCACCAATGAAAAATGGGTTTTGGACCATCTTTTTCCTCAAGAAAATAAGAATCGTTTAACATGTCATCAAACAGGTTTCTTACTGGATGTTATGAGTTTGAAAATTGTTTTTATTTATTTTGTGCAACACAGCAAAAAATGAAAAGACAACGTGTTGACTATCAGACTGTTTTATTTCAAGTTACTATTTAAGAGAATGATGTTTTTTTTAAAAACAACAACAACTGCAATACAGTGGTCTTATGCATGATGAAATATTATAATAACAGTTCATTAAATATGAATATTAATTTCTTAAAATTTCAAAGTTTTATATTTACATGATAGACAGGGATTTAATTAAGAAAATCTCACAAATCACAAGAGGTCTTTCTTCCAACCCCCCCCCCCCCCCCCCCCAAAAAAAAAAAAAAAAAAACGGCAAATGATTTAACCTGGACATTTCAAAAAGCACAAATTCATTTAGGAATTTCTCCAGCATGTAACTGAAATAATTAAGCCAAGACTGTTAGTGAGACATTCAGAGTCACGACAGGTGAAAATGAGTTTTATCTTTGCAGAGCAGGAAATGACTACGCCCACAAGATGACTGCAATCATGTTAATAAAGTATGTAATGTAATAATGTTAGTGGCATCAAGAAAAATTTTGATCCTCAGTCTTAGGTATCTGTCACAGAGACCAATCCGTGACTGCCCACCAACTTTCAATGAATTCCCTATCTGACTGGCGAGTGGTTGCCAGAGGCTGCTAGTAGTTGCTAGGTAAACCTGGTTGCTGCATCCAAAACCTCCTTGTGATTGCTTCAGTTGCTAGGTACAGTCACTGTAGCTTGCATAGAAAATGCTAACTTGTCTTGAAATGGTTGCCAACTGCTCACCAAGTGGTAATTAAACTTGCATCTTTCAGGAAGTAAAGTAAAACCTTTGCCTTATCACTGCAACCGATGTGTTTCAAAAGATGCTAATTTTAATGTGACCAGCTGACTATTTTAGGACAGATCTGTGTCTTCCTTGTAAACTAAAGCAATCAAAACAACAAACATCATCTTTTTTTTTGGTGTAGCACCATATACTTCTTTGCTACCAATAGTGACAGCCAACAACCTCTAGCAACCGGATACATATTTTTTTACTACCACGGATGCTTGCTAAGGGGTTACCAACTGGCCTCTAGTGTGTGTGACTGAGGCCTTAAGCCTACTGTGTTCAATAAAAAGGAACTTATTACCCAATTTTTTAAACTAATTGACACAAATGGTTTTTACTTGTTCTGTTCATTTCACAGGCTGGGTGTATTACAGCCAAGTTACTTTGAAAAAAGCTGAAGAAATGTTTGGACTTTCAGAGCTGAGCCACTGTATATTCAATTAAGTGATTGCTGTGACTATTTACTTCTCTAAATTGATCAATAAACATGGGATTCAACTGAGAAGATGATAGAAATCCTGTCAAAGGCACGGTTCATTAACTTGTTGGGAAAACTAGGCTTATGGCTTCGCTTTTCAGACCAAATAAATTAACCACAGAGTCTGAGCAAAGGTCTCCACTGACCGATTTAAAAGTTGAAAAAAGATAATGTTGTTAGAAAGCAAAACCTCTTCCCCTTCTGCATTTCTTATATTTTCATGCTGGCCATAATTTTATTTCAATAACCCACACTAATGAAAAAACAACAACAAAGAAACTGCAAGGCCGAACAAGTTTATGATGTGAACATTTAGTGGAAAATTGGAAATTAAGCGAATACTTCAATGTTGTGCAATCAGCATGATTACAGTAGTTTGAGCCACTGTGTTTTATTTTTCCTCACAAATTGTACTTGCACTAACGACACATTCCAATTAAGTGTGTATGTGTATGTATGTGTGGGTGGGTGCATGCATGCACATACATCTGTGCGTGCAAATGTTTTTAAGAATCTATCACAAGCATTCAGCCAGTTTGTGACGCAGGGGTGCTCACATTGATTTGTAGACTTTTTATTGCTGAAGCAAACATTGGCCGTACTACAGAAGCATGCATAGACCTACAGGCAGACCTTCATATACAAAAGGCAGTAGATGTTATCTTTTTAGATCACTCGGCCTTCACATAACACTGTTAATCGTCATGGTAATCAATCCCATAGAGATGGACAGGAGTAGAAATCCTGTAAGTGAAGAAAGTGATAAAAGGTGATGAGGAAGCCAAAGAAAAAGTTAAGACAATCTTATGAACCCACAGGCTATGCGCAAAACTGAATGTTAATTAGGAAAAAAAATAAAGCCCATAAATATTTTAACACTGCAGGATACAAAGTAAAATCCATCAAGTGAAGATCAATACCAGAAAGCACACATGTAATGATGTACAGTAATACCAGAGCCATATAAATACAGAAACTATTATAGTTTACATAATATTTGAAATATTTAACAACTGACATTTTCACATATTTAAGTGATTTGAACAATGAAAAATAGTTTTTCAGGTCTTATTTCCAGGGATACATCAATACAAAGTCCAATAGCTCCCGAGCAGAGATGGACAGTAACACGTTACAAGTAACACGTTACTGTAATCTGATTACTTTTTTCAGGTAACGAGTAAAGTAAGGGATTACTATTGCAAAAACGGTAATTAGATAACCTTTACTTTCCCGTAGGAATGCTGCGTTACTGCGTTACTAAAACCGTGATTTTTTTGCAAAAATGTCTCATGACAGTGACGTAAGCGAGTGCGACGTTTGTGACAACAGCTGTGTGCAGATCAACAGTGCATCATATATCGAGTGCGGGAGAGAGTATGAGCGTGCAGTGTTTAAAGCGTGGAAGTACTGACCTTATTTTGAGTTTGATTCCATAAAAAGTGACAAAAACATTAGTGTCCGTTGTGCGTGGGAAGAAAACTTCTTTTTAAAGCGAAAAAAACCCCTAAACTTCCAAGCAAGCACCGAGTGCGCTATGACGTAATGGGAAATTCACAGAGAAACTCGCGGATTCTTCCACTGACCGCTGCGGCACACCTGCACCAGGGTAAACCTCCGCCTATGCCCCTCCTGTTGTACAGGTGAAAATAGAGCAACAGGACCGCTAGTCTTTGATGTTATTTATTTTCTGCTGTGTTTTACTTGCATCTATTTGAAAGAGTGAGTGTAAACACACACACAAAAAATATATTTTATGTGCTGGAATGTGCAGAAAATAAGTTTAAATCCATCCATCCATCCATTCGCTTCCGCTTATCCTTTTCGGGGTCGCGGGGGGCGCTGGAGCCTATCCCAGCTATCATAGGGCGAGAGGCGGGGTACACCCTGGACAGGTCGCCAGTCTGTCGCAGGGCTAACACATAGGGACAGACAACCATTCACACTCACATTCACTCGCACATTCACACCTAGTGGCAATTTGGATTATCCAATTAACCTATCCCCACAAGAGAATGGTGCATATAATTTAATTTTTGCTTGATGCATAAAGTTAAAAGGTTAAAACTAATAAAACAAGTTTTAAAAAGAGACTTTTCCATTTGATTACATTTTGTATGATGGATTATGCAGAAAAAGTAGAATTGGGCTGAAAGGTCTATCGCTTTATCACCTATTCAGGTTGTAAATCGTGTTTTTAAAAAGTAACTAAGTAACTAAGTAATTAATTACTTTTGAAAATAAGTAATCAGTAAAGTAACGGGATTACTTTTTTGGGGGAGTAATCGGTAATTAGTTACTGATTACTTTTTTCAAGTAACTTGACCAACACTGCTCCCGAGTGCAAATGCACCTTCATTTAACAATGTGGACCCTGGAACAGCAAAGCACGGCGTGTGTGAGGATTTCACAGAGCGGAGAAAAAGGGCAATGAAAGATCTTATAAATCACTTTAGGAGTAACCTCTCAGGACTTTGAAAGAAGTCAATAATGCTTTAAAATCAAATCTGGAGACAACTAGTAGCAAGTATGCCAATGAAGCCCCCGATTTGGTGAAATGTGGTCATTTTTTCCTTCACTGATACCATTTATATGAGTGCAATGAGTCAGTTAATGCTGTTTATTACTCCCAAATTTCTCTAAAAGAGAAACAAAGGCTTTAGTTTAAGCTGCTGATTGGCTGTCTGGCAAACTGTGGCACAAGACACACTAGGCTGCAAAAGTTTAAAACTGCCTAAAACATAAAAGCTAGCCCTTTATTAGCTTTTCACTCCCAACAGAATGGGTGTACACTACATTTTTTTCCTACTCTTTTCTTTGTGCATCTACACAGGCTCTCTGATCTAAAGTGCTTTTATATCACTAGGTTGCAGACAAGGGTCAAAAAGCTGGTCATTTAAGTTGTCACACCAACTCAGACACCTTCTGTGCAGGTGAAAAGCCACCATTTACCTCTCACTGAAACAACATTAAAAAAAAGTAAGACTTGAAATATGTGGGGTCTAATTGCACCAGTTCTGGTTTAGAAAAAAATACACAACATTTAAACCGACAAGCTTACTTTTAAAGCTTGCTTTTAAAAAAAGTGCTGTATTGAACGAACAGCTGAAATAAGATGCTATTGTAGCCCTCTTCAAAGCAAAGGAGAATAACAAGCAGTTTGTGGCTGCACATGCAAATAAAATGCTGTTTTTACTATTAATATAATTTATTTATATTTCTTCGAAAAGAAACAGCTACTCACACAACCTACCAGCCTGAATACAGCCCGTTAAATATTTTTACAGTGTGCTTTTTAAAAATGACAAATCTTGCTCAGCTGTCTCTACAACCATGCAGCAAGCCACCAAGTATTAAGTGTCATTCAGTATACTAATCATTTCTCAGTCTTAATGCAATTAGAATGAGAAAGCTGATGTCTTGGTAAATTTTGCATTCTTTAATATAAAGTTGAAACACTTACAGCTGTGGAAAAGTGTGGTGAAAGGAGAGGTGATGTAAAACTTCCATTTATTGCTCATTACTCATGTTGGAAGGGTGACCTCTGAGAGCATCAAGCATCTTGCTGCAAGCATAGTTGCAGGTTGCTTTGGTTGTTATGGGTATGTCTGATGTTACTGGTTGGAGTTATTAGTACTTGAAGTGTTTCGATGGCCAAAATGTTTAAGTACCAACGGCATGGGAGTTGAGGAATTCCCTTGCTTCAGAACAATGCACCAGCAAGCACAACCGTCACCAGATGCATGCAGTTACAATGCTATGTCACCGCAAATCGTAATCAGACTCTAGAGCCCGACCGACATAAGACTGACACCAATATTGTGTGAGCTAAAAATGAGATATTTCAATATTTCAGATGTTTTTTTTCCTCAGCAGATTTTTATGTTCTGAGTTATGATTGATTGGTTATTAGTTTTCTTATTGTTTACATTTTCAGCATTGTGTTATTCCTCAATATTTTCATTCTTCAGTGTTTAGTTGCAGTTATTGTTTATGTTAGTTGGTTTACTTCATTTGCTTTGTTTCTCATCTTATCCTCCTGTGACAATTAACCTGTTTTAAAACCTTCCCTGTGCCTGTATTCCTTGAATTGGTTACAGTTGTCACTTTCTGAGTTTTTTTTTGTCTAGAACTTTGTGTTTAGTCTCACTATCATTGATTATTTTCACCTGCATCTCATGGCCCTGCTATGTCCACTTCCCTCTAATGACCTTATGTGTATTTAAGCATTATACCGCAAAGCAAAGTCAACATATCCACAGTATCTTTCTGTTATCTGGATTCACTTATCTTAACATTAGTAATCAAAATAAGTGGTTACACGAAGCTGTTTATCAGCTCACTAAGTTAACCCAGAGTGTACTAGGTACAAGTGCGTTCGAACGAAGGGGTGACATTTGGCCAATCACACTGATTAGTGCACTGGCAGCTGAAAAGCTGATTTACAATTAAATTACAATTTTTACAAAAATATGAAGTGGTTACAAAACAAAAGTAGCACATCTGCTCCATCTGAATCAGCTATGTGAGATAAAAATCACTATATAGCAGTTTACCATCAACAGCACTTCAAGTGCTTTGGTCAATAAGACTGGAAAAGAGTTACTGTATTATATTAATAAAGTGTAGCCTATTTGAAGGCAGGAAGGAAGGCCTGCAAAACATCAACTCCAAAATAAAGGCTCACTTTTGGTGCCTGTCTCAATGTGTCTGCATTTGGGTCCTAAATGCCAGCTCTGCTCAAATAAGCTGGTTGTTGTCATCACTGATAACATGGTGGAAGGGTGTTTCTCCTTTGCTCTTTAAATTTTCATTCACCAGAAATTATGAATGATATTTCTGATAGTTTGGCCCACAGATAAATCAGTTCTGTCGGACTCTGGTGACCCAGCTACTCTAGATTTCTTCTTTGCAATGTCGAAGACTTGTTACATGAGTAAGAGCATTGTGAGATATCAAAAATAGTCAAACCAGAACTAAGAAATGAAAAACATGTGTTGTAGCTGAGAAACATAATATGGCAGTGAAGAAATCTACTACACTTCTCTACATATACTGCACATTACATACTCAGGATTATAGAGCAAGTAACACTTCCCCACACTGCACAGTCACTATCTCTCTGTAGCTATCTCTCTAGTGCACACACACACACACAAACACACACGGGCGCACTTTAAAGGCAGTCCTTGTCAGAGCAGCGCAGAGAGGTTAGGGCTGCAGGTCTAGCCTCTGATATCCTGAAGGATGACTGAGATTGTGAAAGGAGAGTGTGAGAGAGGTGGAAAGCAGCACTCAATCTGCTTCTATTCTATTCTATTTCACTACTGTGGGGGCACTGGAAGCAATGCGGAGCTAAGCAATGCATGTCTTTTTTTGCTTTCTTGCACTTTCAGGAATAGCCAATGTGGATTCCATGAAATGTTGAGGCTGCTTTGATACTCATACTTTGGATGATTTGATTAAAGAAAAGATCGTTTTATTTGCTAAAACTACAAATATTTATATTTTCACTGTTAGCAGACAACGGGTTACAAAACTGCAAGGAAGCAGGGAAACCACATTAAGGTTTTCCTTCTCCTGTCAAAAATCAGTATGCATCCTGCATGCTGAGCAGGTGCAAATGTGAAAACCACAATATGGCATGAAATTACTAACTTAGGTTCCACGAAGGTTAATGATATTCAAAATACACTAAAAAATGCAAATGTAGCTCTAATGGCAGAGTGGTCTTACAATGCTTTGCAAAAATTGTAAAGTGGTAAAAGTGGTAATTATTCGTTGTTTAATGAACACTTTTAGAATACAAGTATTTCAAAAAATGGAAATGACTGATACAACAGTCACTGTTTTAAATTTTTTTCAATTTGGAGAAAATGGAAAATACAGAGCTTTTCAGAATAAATCTGATTTGTGGCTTATCAACATTGCTATCATGTTTAATAACCCAAACTAAACACAATTACATTTACACCACATTCATATTTTTATTTACCTTGTTCCCTGCATTTGTAAATTTCTAGCATCAGTCTTCAGGGCCTATTTTGACAGACAAGCACAGGGACAAGAAATATATAATATTTAAAAAAATGTTTTACTTTCCTTACATCATTTTTTGTCTGTGCATGTGCATTTGTGTATGTTTGACAATCTAATTTCCAGAGTGAGTAACGCATATTCATGATGTCAGGAAACTTTTCAAATAACTGTGTGAGAGTCAGTCTGAAAGGAAGTATGTCAGCTTCTATTCAAATGCACTGTTCAAAATCATTTTGATATTTTTATTACACAAGTTATCCCTGAGTCTTTTTTTCCCATATGTTGTATATCCAAAACTATAACCAGTGTAAAAACCAAGACTGATGTACAAAAGCACATCAGCCTGTGGGAGGAAACCGGAGTACCTGGAGCATCAAAATCTCAACAGATTTCAATAACAATGTTGGAATAAACCAACAAAGAAATTATTAAGACATACTATAGCATGGGAAGAATACACCATCTGGCCCCTGCCAGGAATTTGCATGTTTTTGTGTCTGCATGGATTTTCTCCAGTCAGGCTCTTCTTAACCATGCATGGAGCTAGGTTAATTGAGACTATAAATTGGGCTTAGGCATGAAGCCTCCCAAATAGGAGCTGAAGAATATGGATAGATGGATGGATGGATACTGTAGTGCATCTAGGCTATGTTTCAGCACGGGAAAGACACGTTTGATGATAATCTGACTCTTGTACTTGTATTGTATCCTGAAAACCAATATAATTTTAAAGGCAATCTTGCATTCAGTGGCATTTTGGCAAATTTGGATTAATGTCTGAGCTATTAATCTTGGCAGTAATAGCAATATCTCTATAACATTTATTTCAAAATAGGAAAAAGACTTTCAAACTTTAAAAGCAGGTAGTAATACATACTGGATAATATAAAAAAATCACCCTAATGTTTCCAAGACAAACAGTGTTGGTGTGAGCCTTCGATAAAAGTTTGCTGTGGTTTTTCTTTTTCATGTTAACTGTGAGAAGGAGGCAGGATATCAGTGTTTTTACAATTCATAAAAAAATCAAATGATTTTAAAGTCTTAATAATGTCTGTGTAAAAATGTATGTTGTGGTTTGATGTGTTGACCTGCAAATGGTCTTGAGGTGTCTTGACAACACATGCAGAAATACCTGCGATTGATTCACTTTCAAGGTTGTGATTCATATATTTTATGGTTTTAAGCTTGCTTGATTGTAGAATTAGTCATGTAGAACAGCTTAAAACGTTTAAAAAGCCATTTTTTTCCCAAACTAGCTGAATGCTATCAAAGAAAAACAGATGCATGTCCAACTGTATGAGTGCTGCATGTGAAATATATCCTTTTTCTTATGAATAACAGACTTTCCAATAATCTCGAGAGACGGCTCTGCCTGCCAATGAGCAAAACTGCATTCGGAAAGTGAGAAGGGGCTTTGATAAAAGTTTTTCTATTACCTCAGTTATTCAAGCAAAACCAGTGAATCAACTTTGCATGTTTCATTGATTCCTGGGAACCTTTTCATATATTAAACAGTCATCTACTTGAATACAGATTCATATTTTTCAGGCTGCAAACTAATGAGGAGTTTTATATCATAAAGTAAGTTTGAAACTGTGGTCCTCTCTTTAGTAATATGTATACAGTATAGTACAGTTACAGATAAAGCTCCGCATGTTACAAAAGTTATGTAGTGTATATTAATACAACAAACCAGTCTATTGTTATAATGTATAAGCATATTGTTCATAAATGTGTTACTGTAAGCAACAGGGATCATTGGAAAAACTAATAATATATACAATTCAACCATGTGAATTAAAAGGAAAAAAATATATTACTACATTATGTAGACTACAAAATTTTGTGGTGCAGTTAAAGCCACTGACTAAAGCCAGTAGTTAAGTAATGGCACACTTCACGACAGCTCACAGAGTGTGACTTAGGAGCTTGCAGCTATCTTCAGGATCTCACGTCTAACATCCTGGCCTAGTTAAGACAAGCATTTCTGCACATGAAGCTGACCTTTCATTTTATCTACAAAAAAAAATAAACTGGTGAAAAATGTGTATTTGCTTAGTAGTTCAGTGCAGAGACAGAAATAGTTTAGTGTGTGTATATCTGTGTTTAAACCATCCCTCACTCACTTTCCCATGTTGCTTGTTTGTCATCTTGCTGCGAACGTATCTGTTAAGAACAGATATCAACAGTGTGTCCGCACTGATTCTTTTCCTTTGTTATGACACCAAATTCCACTCCAGTGCTCTCTCCTACATAAACAAGCCACACGCAAACCCACACACACTTGTGCACACTGACACCATGATAGATGGCTACGAACGCATAACTTGATACAAGATAATTTGTTATTTTGAGACTATTGATTTGTGTGTTACACAATGAAACAAGTCTCTTTCAGAAGCATCCCTACAGCAGTCGATTTCAGCATGCTCGCCCATTCATCGCATTCTAATAATGTGATCAATATATTTTCTAAGACGCTGAATACACAGAAATATGGCATCATTATCTAGGGACAAATACAACCACATAAAAAAACCCAACAAGTATGACAAGAACAGTATTGTGGGATGACAGTGTTTTATGTGTGAGGCTCCTCGGATGGAAGTCCTGAAAGCGCAAAGCTCCCCTGAATATCATCCATCATCTGAACAACTACAAAAAGGATGAATATATTATGTTATTTTTGGCTCGGTATTTCTACGTTGTGAGGTTATACACTATATTCCTTCATTATCTTGCAACAAACAGGTCCAGTTGACATGTAAGGCAGCGAGTTAGCCTATCAGCAGGGAACACTATTTACAGAAGGGGTCACAAGTAATGGAAAGTCATTTTCACCAGGGGCTGTTTTCCATTCTGGATGGCTACTGCGCTGCCAGCCCAACTAGGACAAATGGCTACCTCTTGCTCAAATCACTACAGTAACCTAGACTAAGTAGCTAAGCAGCCCCAGCTGAGGGCTTTGGATGGCTAAACGTTTCCCTTGACCACTGCTATGCTGTCTGCAACCTTTAAAAAGCACATTCATTTCACGTAGCAATAGAGTTGTATTTATTAAACAGTTAACAGTTCTCAGTATAGATACAATTTACAGCTATTTTCTTTTAAACAAAGAACACCTCAGTCAGAAAACATAAGCCCACAATGCCTTGATGCTGGTAATGATACTAATGTCAGGAGGTGGAACACAAAACACATGCATTACGCCTGTAAAAGCAGACGCCCGCGTTGGTGGGAGTGTGTTGTTTCAGATATCACTGAGACATGAAAGGAGCCCTTGACTTTGAGTACGAGATCCAGGGACTGAATGCTTCACGGATGGACTACACTATAAAGCAGTTCACAGTTAGAGCTGGAAAACATTGGAAAACACTGATGCTTCTCCCTTTTTTTTTTTGTATTTTCTTTCCTCAATTACCTGTTGAGAGGTACCTGCTTACATGCCAGCACACTCAGGGCGTTTGTATCTGAAAACCTCGGTATTTTGGCTTTTTAAAATTTTAAATAGATTACCATTTCTTAGTTGTTTATAAGTGCGTTTTCAAATGAAACTGCAGCACTACTGAGCAGAAAAGCAAGAGCTTCCAAGTGACTGTAAAGCACCTTTAGATCACCTGAACGTATTTGTTTCCATACACTGTAGTTTCAGATGTAACGAGCGATGTGTGGGCATTTTAGAAGCAATTCAAACTGATTACACAGCAGTATTTATTTCATTAGGGTGATTCATTAACCTCCTCATGGCTGCAGTAAAAGCCAGAGTGCAGTAGCTGCAAACACCAAGGATCCCTGGCTACAAAAATATATATCTAGCCTCCTAAATTAAACTTACATTTATGTATAGGGCAGGGCAATATGGCCCAAAATATTTATCACGATATACATTTAAAAATTTGTGATAACGATATAACTGACGATATAATTGATGCGGGATAAATCAAGCACAGTACGTATCACTCCGCGACGCTCCTGCCTACGGTAGCCGGAATGCTCAGACAGTGCTGCTTCGTAGCTTACCACTTCGTACTAAAACATTTTTTGACAGAAAATATGTACCACATAAAATCGGTTCGAGGTCAGTAAGCACAACCAGAATTCATACATAAGGTGCACCTGCTTATAAGGGTTTTCAGAAAATTTAACGGATGGATTTTAAGTGTGCCTTATTTTCCGAAAAACACGGTAAAAACGACGGCCCGCTAGCAAGCTCTACCAAAAATAGTGCTTTGTTGTGTATCTGACGGACGGAAGCCAAACCAGTTCCACATCACTGAAGTTGCAGCATTTTTACAAACCAGTTCTGGTTCATCCGTTTCATTCAACGATCCGCTTTCGCCTGCTTTTGTCATTCTCTGTCGCTGCCATGCTTTTTCTGCCATGTGCATATGAAAACAAAGGCACCGTGCATGCGCGTTTTACCCATACTCTATCACGATATTTCATTTTCTTATCATTGCCTAACATTATACCGGTATTACCATGAACGGTATGAAATGACCCAGCCCTATTAATGTATTTGTATTTTATTTAAGCATCTCTTTTGATGTAAAACCATATCAAAACTCAAAACTAGTCAAAACTAAACAGTAAAACTTTGATTGTAGACAAACTGAAAGTAGCATGGTGACAAAGTTTGAAGTCTTTAACACTAGCATCCCCAGGCTTCTACCTTTCTACCTATAAAACCCGAGAGCAGTCAAATGGTGGAAGTGGCTTCTACCTTTCTACCTATAAAACCCGAGAGCAGTCAAATGGTGGAAGTGGAAGCTAAATTGGCTAGTCATTCATATGTATATTAGGTCGTTACCTAGGAATTCTGGAGGGAGGGGAGTGGGGGTGAGTGATTGAGGGGGGGGGGGGGGAGCTGCTAAAAGCTGTGAACTTCCTTTTGTGTTTCATCTTGATGCATTCTCAATCATCCAGGGAAATAAATCTCCAAAAGTCACCAACTTGGAGTGTTTCAGTTTGCCATCTTGGGGAGAAATCAACACACATGGGTGTATGTCCTTTGTTGCTGACATTTATTGATAAAAACAGTACAAAAAACCAACCATTTGTACACATATTTACAAATAATTCAACATTGTCAGCAATCACTCACAATCCTGGCACTGCCACGGTATCTGTAGTCTGCATTTACCACATGTGTACCTGTAGCAGTGAACACATCGCACAGTGGCCTGATTTTTTTTGCATTTGTGTTTGACCTGACACGTGGCCCTTTTTCCAGGGCTCGGTGTGGAGGGTTCTGCCCGAAGCAACTGATCTTTTCTTGCCTTCTTCGCAGCTACATGAGAGTGAGCCAACTCTGTTGCAAGCGCCACCAGGAAGTCCACCCGTCTTTCCTTCGTCCCGGTGCATGCTTGATACAGCACATGTGCATTCAGTGCTGCCATGTCAATCATGTTATAAAACACGGCGACTGGCCAGCGCCGTGTTCCTTTGCGGACAGTGTACTCCCGAACCATCTGGTCCATCACATCCACGCCACACTTTGTTTTGTTGTAAAGGGTGACAGTGTTTGGCTTTCTTTTGGTGGTGTTATCAGTCTGAACCACGCTGTGCATGCTGCTAAGAATATAGACTGTCTTCTTCCGTTTGGCCGCATACGCCGTCAGCGTGGCAGCAGAGGTTGAAAACACCTAAGAAATAAGATAAATTGTTATTTTCATAGCCCTTTTACACACAATGAAACACATAAACATAGAACCACAAAAGACCTGCAACATACCTGAGTGGTGAATTCATTGCGATCTGTCTAGTGGATTGAGGAATTTCCCTGCGAATCCTGTTGACTGTGCCGAGGATGGTGGTTTTCCGTCCAAGAAGTTTTTGCGCAAGTGAAAGCGATGTGAAAAAATTGTCCGTGGTAACATTTCTGCCCTTGTCTAGGAATGGTTCCATCAGCCTCATTACTACATTTTCAGAAAGTCTCTCCCCGGTGGGACGACTGGGGTCCTTGCCAAGATATGGGAAGACATTGCAAATGTACTTGGATTTTAGGTCGCAAGCCACCCAAAACTTGATCCCAAACTTGTCCGGCTTACTTGCAATATACTGCAGGAAACAGCAACGAGTCTTTGATGGGAAAAGCTGTTCATCAATGGTGATATGCAGACCAGGGTTGTAGCACGTGATGCAGTTGGTGACAAATGATCCCCACAAACTGGAAATTGCAGCAAACTTGTCAGTCTTTGCTCGATCACAGCGGGTGGACTTGTCATCAAAGCGTAGGTGTTGCATGATGTTTTGGAAGCGGTTTCGTGCCATAGTTCCAATTATCTGTGGGTTTCCCAGGTTTGCTGACCAGCAGTCATTTACCGATGGAAGCCTGCAAACCCCCCGCAAGATCACAATTGCAATAAATGCCATTAGTTCAGGGAGGTCCATGAACCAATGAACATCCTCCGTTTCCTTTGCATGTTGAATAGTCCACTCTTGAATGCTACGAAGCATGTCAAGAGTGACGAAACACAGGAAGCTCTGAAGGCGAGTCGAGATACTTCTCCTGGCCTTAGCCGTTGGCTCTCCATCTGCAGCGTACGCTTCTATTGGGGTGAAAGGGAGACAGGTCCCCACATGTTCTTCACGCCACACTGTGCCATCTTTCGCTGTCTCAGTCCCCAAACAAGGTCTCTTTTTCGGTGGAGAAGCAGTCTCCTCATCTGCAGTGTGAACAAATTCAAATTGTGAGCAAAATGGGAAAATGGGAAAATGGGAAAATCACAAATGCATGCATAGATACTAATTATAATTCCAGTATCTCCTCCTCTGTATCAGAATAATGTCTGAAATATCTTACTTACTAACTACATCCACTTACTTGTTTGAAATGAAAAAGGAAATAACATGAAATGAAACTAACCGGAAGACTGATCAGACAGCTCTGAGTCCGAATCCGGCTGAACTGCTAGGTCTTCTCCATCCGAATCACAAGGGTCGACCTCCGTCAGGATCATTTCCAAGGCTTGCTGAGTGGTGAGTCTTCTCTGCATTTTCTTTCCTTGGAGAGGAGAGGATTCTTCAGGGCGATGAATTTTCTTTCCTTGGAGAGGAGAGGATTCTTCAGGGCGATGAATTTTCTTTCCTTGGAGAGGAGAGGATTCTTCAGGGTGATGAATTTTCTTTCCTTGGAGAGGAGAGGATTCTTCAGGGCGATGCAACATACCAACATATTGGTATGTTGCAGGTCTTTTGTGGTTCTATGTTTATGTGTTTCATTGTGTGTAAAAGGGCTATGAAAATAACAATTTATCTTATTTCTTAGGTGTTTTCAACCTCTGCTGCCACGCTGACGGCGTATGCGGCCAAACGGAAGAAGACAGTCTATATTCTTAGCAGCATGCACAGCGTGGTTCAGACTGATAACACCACCAAAAGAAAGCCAAACACTGTCACCCTTTACAACAAAACAAAGTGTGGCGTGGATGTGATGGACCAGATGGTTCGGGAGTACACTGTCCGCAAAGGAACACGGCGCTGGCCAGTCGCCGTGTTTTATAACATGATTGACATGGCAGCACTGAATGCACATGTGCTGTATCAAGCATGCACCGGGACGAAGGAAAGACGGGTGGACTTCCTGGTGGCGCTTGCAACAGAGTTGGCTCACTCTCATGTAGCTGCGAAGAAGGCAAGAAAAGATCAGTTGCTTCGGGCAGAACCCTCCACACCGAGCCCTGGAAAAAGGGCCACGTGTCAGGTCAAACACAGATGCAAAAAAAATCAGGCCACTGTGCGATGTGTTCACTGCTACAGGTACACATGTGGTAAATGCAGACGACAGATACCGTGGCAGTGCCAGGATTGTGAGTGATTGCTGACAATGTTGAATTATTTGTAAATATGTGTACAAATGGTTGGTTTTTTGTACTGTTTTTATCAATAAATGTCAGCAACAAAGGACATACACCCATGTGTGTTGATTTCTCCCCAAGATGGCAAACTGAAACACTCCAAGTTGGTGACTTTTGGAGATTTATTTCCCTGGATGATTGAGAATGCATCAAGATGAAACACAAAAGGAAGTTCACAGCTTTTAGCAGCTCCCCCCCCCCCCCCCCCCCTCAATCACTCACCCCCACTCCCCTCCCTCCAGAATTCCTAGGTAACGACCTAATATACATATGAACGACTCCAGCATTTGACTGACTGCTCTCCGGCTTTTAAAGGTAGAAACGCAAAATGATGACTCCGCAGGGGTCTAAGGTAGAAAACCAAAATGACTGCTCTCCGGGGGTCTAAGTGTTAATGAGTTTTCTTGTGCTACACAAATGATGATGATAGTGGTGACCAGTGATGCATTAACAACATATTGGAAACTTCAATTAGAAGCAATAATTAAAAAGTTTACTGAAAATGATTTAGAGCATGAACAAGACTTCGAACTTTGTCACCATGCTACTTTCAGTCACCATGAGGGCGTTCAATGGCAGGACAAAGGAAAAGAAAAAGTTAATACATTAAGTTTAATGTACTATAACGGGAGACTATAAGAGAATATTACAGTCGATGTTTCAAGCAGTTGTTTATAATGCGGTTTAAGTCAAATTTAAAATACTTTCATATGAAGTGAGCAACTGTAAATATAACTGGAGCCAAACAGATCATTTGAGTAATGGATATGTCACTAATTTCTAAAGCTCAAAGCCTGTCTTCCAGTACCTCTCCCCCACAGAAGAAAAATAAACTGCACATAGTGTGACAGCAAATAAAGCAAATTAGAGCTTTCTTTGAATTTAAATTGTGAATGGATTTAACTAGATAACGAGTGCCTCTTAACAGTTAAGCAGTAAAGCAAGTAATTGCTTTTTCATGGACTCAGATTTTGACTTCCTATCATGTGGTGAGACTAACAAAATCCAATCGCATGGATTGCAATTAAACTCTTCAGTGAACTTCTGACATGGTTCACTTCTAAGGTAATCACATAACTTACTGTGATCCATACTTAATTTTCTCTCAGGATGTCAGTGATGTCTTCTGCCTGTAGCAGAGGTAAAGTTTTGTTAAAGGCATGTACTGCTGTCGTGGACAGCAGCTAAAGTTACAAAGATGGCTTTTATGTGATGCACAACGAATGCAAGAGAAAAAATAAACTTTACGTAAAGGGGACTTTTCTTAGGCTTTTATAGGCCATAACAGGGATTTACTGTAGTGCAATATTTCCAATAATGACATAACAATGAAAATTTATCTGCCATTCCTGTCAATGGAGGGGTTTTGGGGGGCAGAGTTTGAAATGATCACTATTAGTTTTGTACAAAGGTTCTGAAAGTGTGAAATCAGTGCATCAGGTGAGGAGCGAGACAAGGAGAATTTTCACTGCTCGGTTTTATTTATTTACTGTTTCCGGTTTTTTTGGGGTTTTTTTTGTATGTTTGCTTGTGTTCAGCATACACTAGGGGTTCTGCATTATGAATTGGTCCCCACAGGAGAGACTATCTTTTGTTCACCACTTGTCATCCTGTTAGATTTGGCTCCTTGCAATTTTTTTGGACCCTCCCTGCTGATGAGAATCGAGTTGAAGGATTTTTGTTTTGATAGACTGAAGGAATTCCAGCTGAGAGACAAGTGCAAGTGGACACAACAGGACTACTATAAAGTGGTTTTAAAATTGGGGCAGTGCTGAATGCAGCACAGAGATTCAAGAGAAGATGTATGCGAAATCAGGCACATGCGTTTCATTTTTAAAGACGCCACCCTGAAACCTTTCAGTTGTATATGTACTGCATATGCTTTTAATTATTAATTACATTAATTACATTAACAATTATTATCTTATAATGTTGTTTGTTCTCAGGGTTTTTTTTTCCTTATAAAGGATTTTTTGCCAACCCTGGAAAAATGTAGCTAACATGTGTTTTTTTTTTTTTTTTTTCTAATTGGGGTGTATTTACTTAATAATAACAAGCATTTTTTGTTGAATGCACAGATTTATGCCCACCAAGGTAAGACTCAGTGCCATTGATTGTACACAGAACAGCTGGGCTTATGTGCACAGCCACCCCTGAAAAAAAAGCCCTGGTGTTAAGAAGTGTGATGAATTGATAGAGCCCATTCACAGAGGAAGAAGAGGACATGCTATTCTAATGTTTTTGCCTGTTTGAAATAGTGGGTTTGTGTCTAGCCTGTGACACCAGAGATGGGGCAAATACAGGATGGATCCAGGCAATCCCTCTGATTTCCTGCTGTTTCCATTATTACGGCGGTCTGACTCACCCAACGGCCGCTTCCATATGGTGGCCTGTCCAACAGCAAGAGCAGATTGCATTATTGGACTGGTCACAGCCAATGGTTGCTGCTAACAAGTTGCCGCTTCTCTCTGACCCCTGTTTGTGTGGTCGGTGTGTTGCTGCGGCTGTCCGTGTGTTCATGTGGATTCGTATTTGTCTATCTGTGTGTGTGCAAATTCATGTGTGCATGACCCAAGGTGACTTGTTTCCAATAAGAAAATGAAATCCATTGTGAGGTTTTTCCCCCCTCCCTCCCAGCGAACCATTTTCTTTTATTACTTCACCTGCACTTTCCTGAGCCACTGGGTATGCTCCCACACTGCAACTCCCAGACAAGCATCGGCAGCATCTATCTTATGGACAGAAGTGCTGAGTGGCTATTACTTCTCAGCAGACCACATAAAAACCACAGCAATTAAATGCTATTGGGCCATTTGACTTTGTCTTCTTAGAGGAAAAAAGGAAGTGAGCAGCAAGAGAAGAAAGGCAGAGAAATAGAGTGGAAGTGAGAGGAAGAAAAGAGACCTCAACTTAACGGAGAGAAATACCTTCGTGTCAGATGCCTGAAATGAAGATAAAGGAATTAAAGGGGAAAAGTGGACGGGAAATTAGAAATGATAGAGTACAGTAGAGTACAGAAGCAGTTCTCAATGGGAAAGAGTTCTTTAACTTAGATCTGATTTAAAGTAAAACTAGATAATATCATAGGAGTTTAAGAAAGATCTTCACTTTTAACTGGACTTGAAGTTAAAGTGAATCAGCTACATTGTTGTTCTGTCACACTGAAGCAACTTCTTAACATTAGAAATACCAAGGAGGTTATTTTAATCATGTGACATAAAAAAAAAACATGTAACCCTGTTAAAATAAAACTCAATTATCAAATATCTTGACTTTTCCTAAAAGATATACAACTGCTTATACCTAGAACGGCAGAGGATGTCATTTTGACCACATCGAAATTAATCCATGCAACCGCTTCCCTGGTGTTGTTAGTACAACACTTATTGTTTAGCAACAATTTGATGTGAAACCATGCTGAATATAAGTGAGAGCTATCTAGATGTGATTAATTCATAAACATTTGAAGAACTGTAGTTTGATAAAAGATGAATAATTGTTGGGATCAGAGCAGTGGAGGGTATGGTGGAAGTAGGTGGCTGCTGCCTGTGCAGAGCGGCAGGAAAACAGTCTAGAGTGTGTAGAACTAATCGGAGTAAATGAAGAGTGAAATCTGGAGCAAATCGGACGGGTTTTAGGTCTGAGGAGGTAAAGGGCAGCAGATTTGAGGCATGGAGGAGTGTAGAGAGAGGCTACAGGTCTGATGAAGAGGAGGCAGATATGGATGAGATTATACTTTTTTTAAATTCTACCTTTACAGACTTAATTTCCTTATTTTATTTTTTAAATTTTAAAATGAAGACGCCGATCAGTTCAATCTGTTTCACAGTGAGCGCTCTGTTTTTTTATACCTTCTGTATTTTAGAGTAACTAAATACGACACATTCTCCAGAATGTTCTTCTCCTACAATAATTGGATAATTTAGACATGTTAGTTATCAGTGTTGGGGAGTAACGGAATACACGTACCGCCGTTACGTATTTAAAATACAAAATATGAGTAACTGTATTCCGTTACAGTTACCGTTTAAAAAGGTGGTATTCAGAATACAGTTACTTTGTTGAAATAAATGGATTACATGGCGGTATTTTCCTGTTTCATATTGTCACGGGTCAGGACTGTTTGGGTTTTGTTTGACAGCTACGTTCTGTTGTTCCAGGCGGCAGCATTACGGTTGCCGTGGTTACAGGCGTGCTCTCTCTGCGACTGCGTGCTTCCTGAGTGAGAGAGCGCTTTTTTGTTGTTGTTGTTGTACTAAGCTAATAGGCAGAGTGTTACAGGCATTGCCCTAAAGAATGTAGCCTCATGGGCAGTGTAGTCCGTGCTGCAGGGAGAATGGACTGCCATACACGTTATGGGTCTGTGAGCGCGAGGAGGGAGAAAAAGGAGAATGGAAAAGTACAAGTTGTCATCGAGCAGAAACGGGAGCTGGAAGCATGTAAATATAATAACAACCACTGCAGCCAAGAAGAGTGCCTGACGAGCCCAGTTGTAAGTAAGCTATTAAGACTCGACTGTACGCTGTGTTCGTGTTTTCCCCCCAAACAACAACAAGACAACAAAGTAAAGCTATTTTTCGGTTATGAGCCCGACACAGAACCCACGTAGTAATGAGCCAGAGGTCTCTTTACTATGGTTTGGAGCCACGGACCTTCAGTAATAGTAATAAATCACATTCATGTAGTTTTAAAAAGCATAATAATATATTCAGTTATCCAAAGTATTCAGAATACGTTACTCTCATTGAGTAACGTAACGGAATACGTTACAGAATACATTTTGGGGCATGCATTTTGTAATCTGTAGTGGAACACATTTTAAAAGTAACCTTCCCAACACTGTCAGTTATTGTGTTGTTTAGTATACCTTTTGTTTATTAGTAGATAGTAGAATTTATTTAAACTTTATGGTTTAAATAATTCAAATCATTTGTAAAACAAATAAAACCCCTAAAGAATTTAAATTCACATCTTAACTTCTTTATAAAATTATTTCTTTGCTGTTGATGATGTTGTTACAGGATGTGGAGGGGACTGACCGCTCCCCCAGCGGTTCTAGTATTAAATCACAGTCTATGACATTCAGCCAGCACCAGCTTGCAATTTCCACTGGCCAAAAATATCTTTAAAAACTAGCAGTTAAGGGGACTCAAAAGTCGAAAAACATTTAGAAAAAAAGGTGTCTGCTGAGACTGATGTATCAAAACCCCATGTGACAGCAGAGGAGCTAGAGATTATCTGCTGTCACTCAAATGGATAGGATGGGCCAGTGCCAATGCTATATAGGATGGATAAGGATATACTATATACAGTACTTTTGGCCTCTGCATAAAATGCACTGCATTTAATTTTGGTGATGCTTTAAAACAGTCTCCAGAAGTACAGGAACTTTTTACTCATCAAAAGCTGATACGAAGATAAAATTATGGCAGCTGTCAATATCGATTAAAACTGACTTTGCTCGGTTCCAAGTCAAGCCAATCAGGGGAACTGCTGATTGATCCATTGCAGCTGTATCAAATACTTCCTTTGACAGATAATTAGATACACACACATACTCCTCGAATCCCCCTGAAAAAAAACAGATCAGGGCTTAAAATATGCTCTGCTGAACTTTTAATTATTGATCTACAGGCAATTCTCTGTGCCCTACAAACAACAGCTCTCTGAAGTAAACCAGACAATCCCAACCAAATGAAAACTTGGAAAATCAGAAATGTAAGAAAACCTTTAGCGTGTTTTACACACAATACTTAGAGGGTGGTGTTAGAGGTGCAGTACATATTCCAGGCTTTGTATCCTTTGTACTGGGTGTGGCAAGTTTCTGGTTTCAATAAGACAAAGAAAGCAAACCTGTGTGTGAAGTCGTTTTTGACTTCATGACCGCTGCCTTTTCCGAACCTCAATCAATCTTAGACTGTTCAATTCTTCTCCAATCCTTCTGAACACATGTCACAAATGATCAAACAACAACAATCACCAATTTTAAGCAAACAGAGCTAATTTTTTTCAAAGTTGGATGTAGTGACTAGAGATGGCACGATACCACTTTTTTATGTCCGATACAGATACCGATATCATAAATTTGGATATCTGCCGATACGATATGAATCCGATATAGTGTTTTTTAATCAACAAAACTGTTTTTTAAAATATCTTGCTGCATTTTGTATAAGTTCATACTCAAGTTTAAAACAACAACTACACTAAAGCTATTCTGTTATACCTGTATGCAAAAAAAAATATTTCATAGTTCAGCAATACTGATCAATCTAATAAACTTAAACCTACACCATCCTCCCTATTCTGGTATTTTAAAGAGTACTTAGCGTAAATATTAAGCAACCTAACTAATAGGGTTCCAACTCCCAGCAACAACAAAAATAAAAAAATAAAAAATAGGGAACCACCCCTCACGTTCCACCTCATGATGCTTAATCGACGTAATCAACCTTAATTTGATGCAGTGTGGAAAAAAAATGCACAGAAATCAATTATTTTTCAAGAAATATTAAATAGATTCAACATCTTTCTTCAACAAAATTGCAGACTGCACAGATGGTACCTTCCCAAAGGAAAAAGTACTATAGCTTACTAGGGTATATATATTAGACTTAATAGTCACTATATATAGTAATTGACTTCTATTCATTTTACATCAAATTAAAACTTTGGGTGTCAGATAATTATTTATTAAAAGCTAGACATTTTAAATGAGATGGGGCGATCGTGGCTCAAGAGTTGGGAGTTCGCTGTGGCGTGGGTGTGGTCCTTGGCCAGCTGCAGAGGAGGCGTGACGCAGTGAGCTCCCGGGTTTCGGCACCAGTGTAACGGTGGACCCAAGAAATACCAGCCGGAGCGACTTTTGACAGTGCAGAACTTTTTATTAAGCTCGGGTTGTAGTGGACACATATACTCCGCGCTCTCTTTCTCTGCTGTCACGTTCCGTCTCCGTCTGTCACTGCCAACACATAAAGAGACACAATCACTGTCAGATCCCAGCACACCTGTTCACCCCGCCCCTGCGCCGCCCCGGGAGCTCACTGCGTCACGCCTCCTCTGCAGCTGGCCAAGGACCACACCCACGCCACATTCGCCTTGTAATCGGAAGGTTGCCGGTTCGAGCCCCGGCTTGGACAGTCTCGGTCGTTGTGTCCTTGGGCAAGACACTTCACCCGTTGCCTACTGGGGGTGGTCAGAGGGCCCGGTGGCGCCAGTGTCCGGCAGCCTCGCTTCTGTCAGTGCGCCCCAGGGTGGCTGTGGCTACAATGTAGCTTGTGTTACGTTCCCCTGAGGGGTCTAGGCGGTGAGGGGGGAGTAACAAAAAGTGTCCAGGTCAGGTCAAGGAGGCAAAAGGGTTAAATCAAAGAGTTTTATTAAAGTAGCTCAACTAAAAGAGACAGACAAGCCGCTATCACCATTTAAGAAAACAAACAAAACTCAGGCGTGGTCAATAAAGTAAAACGTAAGCCAAAAAGAAAGAGAGCAGCTCACTAGCTGCAAACCACAATAACACAGCTCACTAGCTGTAACCACTCACAAACACACTCAGCTCACTAGCTGTAACCACACTCATGGCACTCAGGCCCAGAGCTCACCTTTCCCTGGGCTTAAATACTTTTAATTACTGATGTGAATCAGCTGTGTAACAGGGAAAGGTGGCACCTCAGGCAGAAGAGGTGGTGGGACACGCTCACACAGGCACCTTCAGGAGGAGGCCCTGCTAGGGCCGTAACACTTGCCATCACCAGTGTGTGAATGTGTGTGTGGATGGGTGGATGACTGGATATGTAAAGCGCTTTGGGGTCCTTAGGGACTAGTAAAGCGCTATATAAATACAGGCCATTTACCATTTACCAATAAGAAAGAAAAGTATGTCTTTGTGCCCCCTTTTCCCTGTTAATGCCCTATCGGCCCCCCTGGCTAAACTTTGCTAGATCCGCCCCTGCACAGTTACCAGCCGTCAGCTACGTAGAAAAAGATCCTCGAGTAGAAAGTAATATTAAATAAATTCTAACAACAGCTTATCAAGCTTAAACGTGCTGCTGTTGTTTATCCGCTGGTTTCCTCTTTCTGGTGCAAAGTGGGCCAAAAACAAACAAGAGAGACGGACTCGCGACAGAAAAGCCGATCAGCTGATCATTTAAGCAGTTTCATGATTGAAGTAGCAACAAGAAGAGGCAGTCGCTTGTTAAGCTTAACGCAGGAATGCTTTACAAACATTCAGAGATGGACTTACACACTTGCTTTACTTCTCTCGGGAATAACTTTGTCGGAGATGAAATGCCAGGTTGCTAGCGAAGCTCCAAATGCTATCCAGACCACCGACAGGTCCCGCATGCCACAGCCGCTCTATCACGTGATGCATACTGCTCCGACGTGCTAACGTTCTGAGGTGAGTTACGGCGTGTTGCAAGTTTTGTGAGGTGCTTTCGTGATATTTAATGGATCGGATTACATTTTTTATTTTTCTCCGATATCTGATCCAGTAATTTAGGTCAGTATCATACCGATACCTATACGTAATATCGGATCGGTCCATCTCTAGTAGTGACAGGAATATTCCCAAAGCTACAGTCAATTCTGCTACTGTTGTTTCTGCCACAATGGAGGACTGTTCCCATTCATCACGGTCTGTCGATGTACGTTTCAGACAACTAAAAATAAACATTTCCAATCTCTCGGTAATCAGGAACGTGATGTAGGTACACAGTGTAGAAAAGACACAAGGAGCACTGAACTAACACCGAAAATTACAAAAGACTGGCAGTCTCATTACCAAAGCAAACCACATTAGATACCCTTTGGAAGCCTGATACAGATGCTGCACTGTGTGGCCCTCTCGCTCTCAATAAGCCTTTCTATCCATCTTTCTTGCTGTTGATATGTCTCTTGCTTTCTTCGTCTGCCCTTTTGTTGCTATCGTTCTTTATACCCTTCCTCACTCTTTGTCCCTTTGCCTTTTGTAACTCTGTGTTTATTTTTCAGTCAACAGAGAGACTCTCTCTTTTCTGACCAGAAAGATATATTCAAATGGAAGTTGAAGAACAGAATGATGCATTATTCAAAACCCTTCACAGGAATAAGGGAACAATGATAGGCAAATTCCTATTAAAGTAGGCGATATCCTGGCAGGACAAAACCAAAGACCAAAGTAAAAAAAAAAGTAAGCAGCAGTACAACTCCAGAGGGGTGTTTATGTGCAAAAGAGACTGAGTCATTTTTGTCAGCAAGCCATCTCTTTTTAATTCCCAGTCATTAGAAGATTTAAGCTACCACAAGTCGTGCATATCAAGATGACAATGATAATCTTTCAAATCCACCATACAATATAGTGTGCACTGTGCACTAAGTCATGTGAAAAATCAAGAAACTGAATCCAGGACAGTGCCAACTTGGCGTAGAACACGTGGAGCCTTCTGGGTAAAAACATGACCACCAAATCCACCAGTCCTCCTTCAACAATGTACTGCAGGACTATACTGGTTGTTCTCTTACTTTACACCTTAGCTTTTTTACAGCTTACCATCACAGACTGATAGATTGACGCAACACTGTCAGAGTTGCAGGCTCAATTACTGTTGGTTGGTGTGGCAATCATCGGAGAAACAATAGCTATACTGGTGTGCATTTTAAAAAATTAGAATACCTACTAGCACTATGGGGGCCATGCAGCGTCTAATCAAGTAGTCACACACAAACACCAGATAGCATTTTACACTTTCATTAGTGCTAAACTGTAAGAGGGTTCTTAAAGTTTTGATGGCTGGCTGCTTTGGGAACAGTTAGTGACTGCCTGGCAACCACCGGTCACCAAGGAAAAACGAGTATTCCCCCAGTGAGTGGTTGCTCAATCCCCATGCACACATGCCTAGAGCTTGGTCACTGACCCCCTGATAAACACTGTTTGCTAAGGAAAAGTGCATATTTCTCAACAGGCTAATGAGTGAATGCTTGCTGGCACTTGTTGGAATTGGTCACAGAGAGGTATGCAGTGCTGCAGCTTCATTGTGGTTTGCATCACACTTCGTGGCTTGGTAGTTAGTTTACAGTTCAATTTTCTTATATACAGTAGTGCCACTTCACAGCACCAGTTGCTTTAAGGCGCTTTATACTGTAGGCCAAGAAACCCCAACAATCACATGACCCTTTATGAGTGAGCACTTGGCAACAATGGGAAGGAAAAACACCTTTTTAACAGGAAGAAATCTCCAGCAGATTCAGGCTCAGGGAGGGGCAGCCTGTCTCTGCTGTAGCAATATGCTAGCAGCTGACGCAATCGAGGGGAGATTTTTGGTGTAGCAACTTCTCTGTGACCAGTTTTTAAGCAATAGCCATTAACTTCTCACGTTTTTCTCCATCAACCAGGGGATAACCAATGTTACCAGGGGGGTAGGCCTTTTAACAGATGAGTTGTTTTAAATGTGTTTGTATCAGCTGAATTCATCAGTGTCAAAAACAAAAACATAATGTGAAGCACAACATTGTTTTCTCATGCTCACATGAAAATGATACACCTGGTCTATGGACTGTACTTTGTGAATCCTGGTATTAGAGGACTCAGTCAGTTTGCTGATCTATATAGTTTGTAAATAATGATGTAATTTTGCCAACTGTAAGAAGTTAAACAGCCAGGGGTTATGCCTACAACTTTATTTTGTATTTTAATGCTTACTTTGCACTCCTTTGTACTTGACATGCTGTCATCTCAACTTGCAATGCCAGCAGAATTCATTAATGGATAATTAAAGTAGTTATTGAACTGTGGCATCACCTAACATTTAGTTACTAAAAATATTGAAAGAGACTGCTGATATATTGTGGCACCCCTTCTGACCTTCTGACATGGTGATCTGTTTAGAATCACAGGGAGGCAAGTCTTGTGATTTTATCCAATGAGAACAAACAGTTTGCCAATAGCTTTTGGCTATCTCAATGTGCAAGTAAGCACGCTGTTTCCCCTTGCTTGATCGATGCTTCTCGATTAGGCTTCCGGGGCCAAAAGAAATGCAGCAACTTTCCTATTCCTCAGATACACAAGCCCATTCTCATTTAATCTACAGAAAAAATGCATGCACAGACACATTTGCATACCTCTTCCTCCGCACACATACCCGCAAACAGATAAACCGATGTCACAGACAAGCCCACTGACGTCATTCGTCCCCTGGTATTTAGCACAAACGTCAGATAGTGTAGAGTCCTGCTAAAAATCAATGAGCATTTGCAACAATCAATAGCTGGGTTCCTATGAGAAGTAATTAGAAAGGCAAACATGCAGTGCTGCCTTCCTGCTCACCCCCACTGTAGGCTCAAAACAGAGTTTTACAAAACAGTGATACTCGAACAAGTAAAATACACAGATTAAAGCACGAGTAACACACTGGTCCTCATCCAGTATGAAAATTGGTTTAAATTAAAGACTAGTTATCATAAAGAAAATGTTGAGTTTTTATGAACCTATTTGTTCATCTACAACAGCCTTTGGCTAAAAAACTTCAGTGTATTTAAGTACGTCTATTAGAATAAGTGACAAAATCACATAATAACTGAGTCTGACCGTGATGCCCAGCAGCTATTCACTTCACTGCTTTGAAAAGGATGTCATGACTGAAATCCTCTATCGAGTTCCTTTTGTACAAAATCTTACTTACAAAGGCTTTCATGTTACATGTCAAAGATTATACGTCCTTGAATGACCGCTCTGGTACTAATAAGATGTTAATTCCATACACCTGGCATGAGATCGTATTGACAGGTGTTAGAATGATCTTACCTGAAGTGCTTTATTACTGTGCCTTATATTAATCTCATATTAATCAAAACTGCCCATATAATCATATAGAGTAGTGTTAAGTGGACACAGGCCTGAATAATAAAGGCATTAGAATAGGTGTCCTCCAGTCGTAGACTCTCGCCCATGTTTGCCTGTAGAGCAGTAGATAAGAGGGAACCATCTTATCTAAGTTACTGAAATGCTGTTGTTTAGACTAGAATAGGGTGCCCGGTAATAAAACTGTCAGGTGCCCGTCACCATATTGAGATCCGCGGCAACGTGTCTTGCAGGACGCATCTCCCTTCTAGAAGTATTGTCAAAGTGAAAATAAAGTGTTAAATGGTCTACTGAGCAGTGTTTTGTCTTCCATCGGATGCCTCTGAGGAATCAAAAGAACTCAGTGTGACTTAAGGATTATATATACATACATACATATATATACATACATACATATATATACATACATACATATATATAATATACATATATATATATATATATATATATATATACATATATATATATACATATATATATATACATATATATATATATATGTCAACGGCATATGTAGGTCAACGGCTTGTCATTCCTAGTATCAGTAGTGTACTAATTCAGCAATGCAAGATTTCAATTATGGGCAGGTTCAACTCTAACCAATTTCTTTTCTTTTTTTTAACAATATGGTAAACTGACCTTTTAAATAAGCTATGAGGAAAGCTACAATGGTTTATTTAAGAGGGTAAAAGTTTGCTTCTGTGAAGCTTGAACAAAGGGATGATGGCAACAAGGTGTAGGCGAGGCTAGAGGAGGTGAAGGATGAGATGTCTCCTGCTGCCGAAGCTGCTGATGAGTCAGGACATGACAGCTCCCACTGCCTCATCTACAAGCTCAAGTTGGTTAAGAAGAGGCTCTTCAGCTACCAGTTAGCTAGCTTTATGGTTCTCAAACATTTTTCTTAGTTTGTATCAATATCAAACATTTTTCTCACCATTATTGCTTATAATAATGGTGTTAAAAGGTGCCTTTACTAAGGGCCGCAGTGGTAAATAATAATAGCATTGTGCAAAAGTCTTAAACCACCCCTCATTTCTTTTTTAACTCATCTCTGAAACATGTGCAAACATTAATAAAAACATAGTATATAATGCAAACATTTATTTGCATTATTCTAATAGAAAAAAAGTTTTTTAGCCTCTATAACATTTAGTTAAGAAAAAATATCTTTGAGTAACATTAAGAGCACGAAACTGTCTGCACATCAAAATGAAACTTGAAACTCACCCGATAACGGGTAATAGCTCCTTTACTTTGAGATGGGGTTCAAAGAAACTAAGTCTATTGTGCTACATTGTGTGAAACCTCTGATCCCGGAGTATCACTCCATAGCTCTGCAGGTATGTGGATTCCGGCATCAAAATGACGATGCACATTACATCCTCTGAAGGCAGAAATTGTCTCGTGGCAAATGGATACATCAGCCTCTTTTTACACTTTATAAAGATACATGCTTTTTTTCACACCCCAGTGGAAATTCTCTCCCTTCAGCATCAACTTTTCATCTTCTTGAAACTTGTTTTAATATGCGTGTTCTTTTAAAGCTGCAAAACACGCCTGTCTATTCAGGTGGAGTGCTACTTGGAGTGTTCGGGGGGCGAGCTGTGCAGATCACAGCCACAACCGGGTGAGACGAACTTTAATAAGAATGTAAAATGATCTGTGAGTTAGATTAAAACCTTGGATTATGGATTTTGGCTCAGGACTTTGACACACGATGTACAAAACGCATATTAAAAGCATAACTTCTGATTATTGCTGTGTGGGAAAACTGGCTAAGCCATGTTTGTAATATATAGATAAATAGCACTTCTCCATAGAGTAATCAAATGAGAGATTTGTCTCATTTTAGTTGGCAAACACTGATTGCTTCCTTTTCACTGTATTCCTTCTGCTGACTGACGATGAGGAGAGGATAATATGAAAACAGCAAAAAGAATGAGAAGCATAACAGACAGATGACAGGACAGTATCATATAGATAGACAAGGCACAGATATAATACAGTATGTCACAGTTGAAAAAGGAGCCTTTATCACATAATAGAAATAGACGCTATCAGAGCAGGGTTGGCCAATTTTCAAAATTGAAGTTTTACCAACATATAATCTACCATATGACTCCTTCATCAACACCAAGACCCTTTTCCTTCAAGATTTTACTCCTGCTGCTGAAAAATAAATAATAAATAAAAGAAATAAATAAGAAAGCTGAATGAGAAAATTGCAGTCATATTGTGAAAGGCAGCCTACTCACCTGACTGAAACCTTTTGCAAGACTGCGGTGCCTCACAGCTTGTTTTCATTTTACACTGAAATATCATAATAATACTGCAATTATCAGATGGAACTCTAAAGATTTTTTGACTGGGCTGAGCCCCCAACGGATCCTAACAACACCTCTTGCTCTTGATGCATGTGTTGTATTAGTGGCTGTGATGCCGGTGTTTATGAGGCATCGCTGCGGGGCGGGTGTTTACGTGGCAGGGAGGGACACTCTGCAGTATACCCAGTACAGTAAACTGTCGTGTTTTCACAAATACCAATGTGAAGTAGCTTCATTTTGGCAATGCTGAGAGGAAAGGTCATTCTTCACTTTTTAGCTTTTATTTCTCAAAATAGTGAATCATCTTTTCATCTGCCGGTTATACCCTGCATTAACAGTATCATATATTGTTGTTTGTTAGACAAATGACAAACTGAGTTCACATTTTTATGTCCAAATTTGAGCCGGCACACTTGAGTTCAGATAAATTAATCAAGTAATTTTTCTGTTCAGGAATGTAAGTTAACGACTGTATAATAATAATAATACAATAATAATTCATGTATAAATACATTTTTGCATTAAAAATATCATACTGATTGAAGATTAAGGAGCCTGCACACACTGGTGGATCAGCAATTATTAAAAAATATTTTGGTAATTATCAATACTGTTAATTTAGAGTAGCTGTGGCATAAACATTAGACTGGGTGGTGATTGAATAAATTTGTTAAGCACTGTTGTGCTATTGTCCTATTGTACTATGTTCATCATGTTGCTGCACACCTTGCTGTAGCTGGCCAGAGAGTGAACTGTAAAGCCAAAGTATGTCTAGAACGTTGACGTATACAGCACACAACTTTTGGAAAACCCTCCAAAGTTTGCACCTCGGTTTTCATTGCATTTGTGAATGCATTTTATATCTTTTATTTGAAGTCGTTTTACATAAGCAGTAGAGGAAAAAAACAACAACAGAGAGAACCACACACACACAAACACATGCCGTAGCATTCGTTTGAAGTTCCAACTCACCTGGAAAGCACAAACTGGACTTGATTGTTTTAGTGTTGGTCCCTGGGATGATGCTGTCAAGAGAAAAAGAGAGAGGTTGTAAATTACTTAAACATACCATAAAATACATATATTTTTTCTTTTTGTCCCTTCTTTGGTATTCTTCAAATCCATTCGATCTGGCAATTATAGAAGCATACAGATTTCCTCTCCTCAGTGAGCCCGCTATCTATTGTTAAAAGTCTATCTATGTCAAAATGTTCGACAGAAGAAAACAACAGAATAAAGGACCAAAGATCTAGAGCAGGGGTCTCCAACTCCAGGCCTCGAGGGCCGGTGTCCTGCAGGTTTTAAATATCACCCTGGGTCAACACACCTGAATCAAATGATTAGTTCATTACCAGGCCTCTGGAGAACTACAAGACATGTTGAGGAGGTAATTTAGCCATTTGAATCAGCTGTGTTGGATCAAGGACGCATCTAAAACCTGCAGGACACCGGCCCTCGAGGCCTGGAGTTGGAGACCCCTGATCTAGAGTTTGAGATCTAACTGAAATGAATTGGGATTTATTGTCCATCTCCATTTTTTAATAAATAGGTCGGCTTATACTTCAAGAGTCTGTGATTTGTCTTTATACATCGTGTAATGTCCACACGGTGCCTGGTCAGTGTGTACTGTGTAAGAATACTACAGCATTACCTGCTTATATGAAACAAGATGGAACAAAAACAGCATGGTCAAGAGTTAATTAGAATTTTTAATAGTTCTGAGAGACAGTAAAAGTTTTACACTTGAGAGACGAGACAGCACTTGATGCTCGCTCTTGACACACTTAGTGGATGCAGGTATTGTTTACGTACGTGTGCCTGGTGAAGTACAACAGGATGTAACCTTTCCTGTTGCATAAGGCACTCGTCTCATGAGCTCCTCTCATGATACTAATTATCCTGCTATATTGTTCCAAGCACTTAGACTAACAATCAGTTTTTGGTCAAGTTCAAGTGTTTATTAAATATAAAGTTAAGGTGCTTTTGTGTGCACTTACAGAGGCATGCACATAAAAACATACACACACATGCACAGCTGCTATCCAACCCCCCGAGGGGTTTCAGCTGAACCGGAGGTCACTCTGCAAAGCTCCATACTCCCATTCAATCTGTCTCAATGCACACAAATAAACATGAAAATTGAACAGTCACAAGGACAGAGAGAAAATGGCACAAAAGCAGATACTTTGGTGAAATAAACTAATAATTTACACTGATGTTAGAAAGATGAAATTTGTCTAAGCTCAGTGCTGAGCTAACACGCTTAAAGACTTGGGGCGGGGAAAAATATAATATACAGATACATTTCAATTGGAAATAACTGGCTCCAAATTAGAAAATAAATATCAAGGCAGCACACAAAGTGTTCCATATTGAGCATATTTGATTTTTCTAACACTCTCAACAGAAGCTGGGCAGGCAAGGCGGGGACGAAAAATAAAAATGATTTAAAACGAGTCAAAGTTGTGGAGACGGGCTCTGATTGTTTTCGAAAATCACGGTGTTTCAGAGTTTGTCCCGCTCTCATCTCCCTCACTGAATGACACCTCGCATTTTACCAGCTGACGAGGACAAAAAGGTAATGTTAATTCAATTAAACTCAACTGAAAAAATAATAGGATCACTTGCAATGACTTAAGCTTAAAAGGAGCTAGACTATTTTTGGATACTGGCTCAGTTTTCATTCATTTTGAGTCCAAGTGTTGTACCTAATCATTTTCAGAGAAATGTTTTGTTTGTTTGTTTGTTTGTTAGGTCTCTTAACGATGACCTTTGATTTATTCAAGCACAGAAAAGGCATCGACCTTAAGAAATGAACCAGTGTCGTGTCTTAGCAAGGAACCAAATTTAAAGTGTCTTTAGGCACTTTGTCACTAACAGCCTGTTTCAAAAACACATCATTTGTTCCCATTTCTTTAGTTCGTTCTACAAAAAATACCATCGATAACACAGTTTGACTGACACATAATAGTATTTTTGCACTAACAAAGATCTCAGTGAAAGTGTGGCTGTAAAAAAGCTTTCTAAAGGAAGGAAAACACGGAGAAAAGGCTAAAGTATGACAAATTACACGAGTACTTGACTGAAAATTAGTGGCAACAGGTCTTGTGAAGAATCAAAATTTGACATTTTTGGCTCAAAACAGAGTACCATCAGATTTAATCCACCATGCAATACCACCTGGAAAGCATCTGATTGGCCTAATTTTTCAGAGTGACAATGCTCCCAAAACAGCATGGAAAGAAGGTTATATTCCAGCTATGATCCAACCTTAAACTACATCGGGGTGCATCTGCTCTTCCAAATGTTCTGAGTCCAGCAAACCATTTACAGGAAGTGATTTTATTTTGTTTAGGTAAAGAACCCTTAAAATATCTCAGGGAGACATAAATAAGGACATATGCAGATGGTGAATATAAATTATAAATTCACTTGCGCTCAGAGTGTAGGAGAGGGGGGATATCTGACACATATCCAGCTACATCTGCTGCTGCAGCTGACTGAGCCTTTGGTGAGAAAACGAGGCAATGTGTGCGTGTGTGTGTGTGTACTCATGTTGTGAAGAAATAGATTTGTTTACAAATTTCCATAGTGGTGGTCCACAAAAGCAATTCTCCGCAGAGAATCGGTAGTTTTTGTTAATAGTAATGTTTGATTTGGGTTTGTGGTCAGGTTAGACTCAGGTTAAGGCAAGCAGCAGCCATAGTTAATATTACTGTAGGCCAGTGAGAAGTTAATGTAAGTCAGTGTAATGTCTCCTCAAGTGATGGAAATAATTCTGTGAGTGTGTGTGTGCTGTCACTTTATCACTTCATTAATTCCTGGGGACATCCAACAGCTTGAGGGAGCAAGTGACAGAACAAGAAAGGAAGACGAGAGAAGCGTGTGGGAGGTGAGACAAAGGCAAGAAGAAAAAAAAAATCGCAGTGGTAAAGCGGGGAAGATGATTGGCTGATTTTCGCACCAGCTAAGTCCCTGAAAACAGAAAAACACAGTGATATGCTGGAACCAAGAGAATCCTTTGGCTCCTCACCAGGACTGAAATCTGGCACTGGAAGCAGACAGCAGCTGCTACATGCACTACACTTAACACATCTTTGTCAGTACAGTATACACACTGAAGAAGAAAACTTATGAATTTTGCAATCACTTACTCAAACAGAAACCCATTACCACAGTGAGTGCACTAACACCATTCTGCGTACCTCTTGCACTGTTCCTTATTTTCTGTCCACAATGGTGAATGCTCATATTGGTCTTATTAAAAATCCTAAAAATGTTAGAAACAGTAATAAAATGTCTGCTTCACCGGGTCACAAAGCTCAGATCATCTCAAGTTGGTTGGTCTCAGTCCAAGAAAGCACCACGATGTAGTAGAACAGGAAATTTGCACTATGGATGTGTAGCTGATAAATTTGCACGAAGAATCAAAGACGTTCCGAAAGCAAACGGAGGACCAACCCGGTACTAGCAAGGTATAATTAAAGAAGTGCCAATGATTGTACATTCAATCTCCATCAGAATTAGTTATTATCCTTTCAAGGGAGATATAGGCCCACAAATTACTCTTTTTCTTTTTCTTTTTTTCCCTCCCTCCAAGACATCTACAGGAAGCGGTGCCTGAGGAAAGTGGGGAGGATCATCAAGGACTCCAGTCACGCCAGCCATAAACTGTTCAGACTGCTTCCATCAGGAAGGAGGTTCTGCAGCATCCGGTCCCGTACCAGCAGACTGAGAGACAGCTTTTTCCATCAGGCCATCAGACTGCTGAACACGTCATAGACACCTCAGCTTCACTACTGGAACTTCAACATTATGCACTCCACACTGTATATAAATGCCACTTGTTTTGCACATATTCAACTCTGTATATTTTATATATTTTATTATTATTATTATTATTTTATTTTATTTTTTTACTATTTAATTTGTAAAAATGTGTATACACACACACACACACACACACACACACACACACGTAGGAAAATATTTAGTATACACATCCAGAAATGCATACACTATTATATATTGTACATATATTTATTAGTTTCAGGTTGGCCATTCTTGTATTTTGCTCGTTTGTGTTGTTGTGTTTGCACATCTCTGTTGCTTGTGGGGCTCGCACACAAGAATTTCACTCTCATGTGCTGTGCCAGTGTGCCTGCACATGTGATGTGACAATAAAAAAAAAAAAAAAAGTGATTTAGACATAATACTAATACTCACTGCACACCCATCAGCTGTACAATTTATTGTCTAACAATATAATAACTCTGTGCCCTTGACAAGTAGCTGAAAAGTTAAAAGCAATTTAAGAATCACTTATTTTGGGCATATTTTCAGTTGTTTCATTTAAAATACTCTGATGGCTGATAAATTCATAAATCACTCCTCTTTTTTTAATGGGAAAATAAAAAGCCTGACAGCAACCCTTTCCTCTGTGTTTCTGTTGCATTTTTAAACCTTCCTCATCTTTCTTAGTCATTATTTCATCCACCCTGTTCCCTTTTCCCCTTCTCACTAAGGTGACATAGTGCAGTCGAAATGTCACAGGAGCTAAAAGTATTGCACTATGAATATTTCCCCGGCCGGCTCCAGACCTTCTGTCAGGCGACAAACTTCTCGGCTATTTGTCCTCATTATAGAACAGCCTCCGACTGCCCACCTTAATTCCCTTTCCCGTTCCTCAAGGGGCTCTTTTCCACCCCTGCTTGGCATGAGTCATTTTTACGACCACCATTTTGGCTCCCATCGGCCCTCGCCATCTACAGTTAAACCCAGCTTGGCAAGTAAATCTGCAGCTTTAATTAAAATAGCTTCTTTTGTAGCACTTTCCATCCCTCTGTCCTCTTATCCCTGGTGACATAATGGTGCTGGGAACTTCCCTCTACAGAGCTGATTCAGAAGAACTAGCACTTGAAATAATGGAGGTGTGCTGCTTTATGATGAGTTAGCAAGATGAGTGAGCAGTATCTCATTTTATCTCCTCATCTTCTTCCTTTGACCTGACTTTCTGAGCAAAGGAAAATTAGAAAGGTCAGGAGCAGAGGCTATATCGATAAGAAGAGTCAAGATAATAGAAATGTGAAATATGCAACAGAAATCAATGAGGCAAAATCAGCATGGGGTACTTTTTCAATCAGAACAAGCTTTCCGTGCCTTCAAGGTCAGTCTTTCTTGAGGAAACAACGATTTTTGAAGCCAAATCAATGAGACTCATTCAAGCCGTTTTCCCACAATATTGTTGAGGGACTGACTTTGTTGCCATTGATTAGCTGATTTATCGCCTGAATCTATTGTGGGCTCACAATAAATGCAGATCCGCTCACAAGAGTAGCAAAGTGTTTTACAAATATGCTGGAAGAGCTTACAGCTGTAACTTCGCTGTGAGAACAAGAGTAACTACACAAAAGCATTGTGTAGTAATGACCACAGTGGAGCTGCAGGTCAGTGGAGATGCACACTGGCCCAAAAAGGCATTTCCTCAACACAAAATTATTGCAAAAAAAATGACAAATACATTTTCATGAACACTTCAAAGACCCTGAAATGACTCCCATTATCACGATTTGATCCACAGTGTTCATCCAAACCTGAAGTCTCAGCTCCATCAGTGACTCATCAAGTCATTCGGGATATGTGTGTATATTAGGGGTGGGGGAAAAAATCGATACTGTGTAGTATCGTGATATTTTGTTTGCTAATAATATATCGATACAGGGACAGCAGAAATCGATATTTTGTTACAAAAAGGTTTTTGTGCTCTGACTTTCAGAGCATGTTGATCCTTTTTCTGAGCAAGAATCCTGACATTCCTTCACTGTCCAAATGTGTTTAACTTTTTTTTGGCAGCAATAAACATGACAGTTTACTTATTTTAATTTAAGACATGTTTTATTTTAATTAAGTTTAAAACTTTTTTATTTAATGTAAAATTAGATTTTGTTTTAATTTACTTTCAAATTCTTCAGTTGCTGAATGGGCTGCATAGTTTTCACAAATTGCATAGTTCAGAATAGCTATAATTGTACCAGATGGTTGCATTCAGTTAAGTTGGACTAGACTGTAATACAAACCGTTCAGTTTGTCAACAATAAAACTGACTGAAATGAGAGAAAGACTGAGTGTGAGACTTTGATATTAGATAAAATGAATATTGATAAAGTTTACCTTTATGTACAGAATCTGAATATCGCAAAATATTTTACAAAATTGCAATAATATCATATCGTGCGTTAAGTATTGTGATAATATCGTATCGTGGGATGTATGGTGATTCCCACCTCTAGTGTATATGTGTTCTAAACACGGATGTCGAGAAAACCTGCAGTAATGAGGTTTTTGTCATATGTGCCCACCACACATCCTACAAGTCCTATTGCACAAGTCCATTTACCATCCCACATTCTCTCCTTATCTTCTCCTTTTTTCACTTTTTTCCGTGTTGCTCATCTTCTTTTCCTATTTTTCGCTCATCTTTCTTCCACTCATAAAGCACGCTCTAGATGCACTAATAACATAACCCTCCCTGCGTCTTCTTTACTCTCTCTCTCTTATTTCCTCTCCTTTCTTATCTTCACCCCTGAAGGGGATGTCTGTCTCCTAACCAGCTGAAGCAATGCTTCCGCTGGTCTGCGCCTGGCCCCTATTACCAGAGCATGACAAGGAGCTGCAGTGTCGACTTGTCAGCCTAATAAACATCCTTTATGGCACCCGCCTGGGTGTGTTTTGAGGGGAGTCAGCCAGCCACCAAGCAGTGGACCATTGATTTTATGGATGGCACACAGTGCTTACACTTCTACCCGTCTATTATGCAGTGGACAGGCTGCAATTGTTTTGCCATGCACAGCCATACTTATGACACTCATACTGCCAGAGGCTTTCTATTTAGTTTCAGACATGGTTACTGAGCAAGAGGCAGAAGAGAAAGACAGAATTAAAGAAACCAACACAGGTCAAGTATGGCAGGACTCAGGGCAGATGTACATTTAATCACAGGCTGCTTTATCACACCTTTTGCACAAGACCTTCTATACCCTTTGCGCAGCAGGTCAAGGTCAATAAAGCTTTTATATTTTCTCTTTGTCTCCAACTTCTTTTCTTCTTTTCCATAGCACGGCAAAGGTTAGAAGTCGCTCAGCTGCTGAACAAGCTATTCAGCTAATTTCCTCCTCGGCCAGCCCGAGTATCTGACAGCATTAACTGTTCCAGGTGCAAATTCACTGGAACAAAAAGGAAAAGTTAAAAAACAAAACCTAAACAACAGAACAGCACCTCTCTGAATAAGCTGTGAGTTCAGTACCACGGACAGCAACTTTTCTTGCCCACCAATTAAGTAGCAGAAGTGAAGGCAGTGAGCCGAAAGCAAAATGCGTCTCTTTAACCTTTGTCCTCTAGCACGTTATAAATATTCAGAGCATTCGGATATGTCAGCTTAGCAAGCAAGCAGCGTAGGCTAAAAGCTCATTAATATCAAACGTAGCCATGGAAAAATGATAAAATATTAATCGAATGCTTGACATAGAATAAGTATGCGGTTTTGTTTTGAATGATTTAGTGGTTGTTTCCCATTTATAGATTACATGTCAAGTCTTTTTTTTAATTGTTATTGCTTTTGATAATATGTAAAGTCCCTCGCTTTTCTGAATGTTAATAAAGCCAGTTTACTGACCTGTGATCACTGACAAACAGGTCAGTTGGTCACCTGAATGATAAATAATTTAATTCTACCTTAAAGACACACAAGTGATATATACAGATACAAGAGCTAAGGATCAAGGAAAGCACTTAGTGTAATCGTGAGCCTATCTTGCACAAGTGGGGGAAGGTCAAATTCAGACTAATGCACCTTTGATTGTATTTGCTATTTGTTGAACTGGTCGTGTGTCATGATACAATGAAATAAGCAATGCCGAGGAAGAAACAACCTTAGAGAGCTTTGAGAAGCAACAGCACTAAGGCAGGAAAAGCTGCCAACCCGTAAAGCTGTCATAGCGACCTTCACTTACCCCTAGTATTGATGGTCCAATCATACAGAGAATATGAATAAGTACCTTCAGGGATTACTTAAAATGAGGCATATTTCTTGGATATGTCTAAAGAAAGAAGAATAAATCATGCGGTGGCTTTACGGCATCGCCCAGAGAGCTGAAGAAGATGAATTTCAAAAACATGTTTTCCTCACTCTTTCCAGCTGTTGTGGTCAGAATAGTGATAATGACACTTTACTGATTAAACAAACATTTTACAAACACTTTAAGAGAATACATTTTGACTGTACACATTTTTTTCTTATTTGCTGACAAACAAGGGAAGTCCTATTATTTGTTACATTACAGCATTTCAACTACTAGTGGCATAATACTGTTTGGCCTGTGCATACTGGTGGGAAACTGGTATACTTAACTATACTGAGAAAAATCAGGAGAGTGTAGATGTTAAAATGTTTAATTTTAGCCTGTTGCTAAGTGGTTGCTAGGCAACCTGATGGCATCAAGCACAGTTCAAAATTTGTGGATATAAATGAGCTGTTAGTGTCATTGAATTTAAAATGATAGGATGTCTTTTTAAGGTGGTGCATAAATGCTAAAAATGTGTCACTTTAGCCTGTTGCTAAGTGGCTGCTAGGCAACATCATCACATTATAAGAACCTTTGGATTTGGATAAGAACCTTCAGTGGCCTAAGATGTACTGGTGTGCCATGTTTGGTCTAACAAACAAATAAACAAACACAGGCTGGCAGACAAAGGTTTCTTGCAGTATAATATTAAGATAGATATTATCTCCAGCAAATGTGCTGCTACGAATCTTGGAAAAAACAAAATAATGCCAACACTTCTCAATTGTGGGATCCCTGAGTGAGGTTCAGACCCCAGATAAACTGAATATAGTCCAACATTTTACTATAGATGTTTTAAGTGTGTAAGAAATTGTGAAATATACCATGCATGTTGTTTTTATTAAAAATAATCTATTAATCTAATAAGATCTACTTTTAAAATATTTTATTTTTATTAAAAATATTTTTTTAAGTTGTTCTACCTTTAAAAACAAAGTAGCAGAAAATAAAGACACTGTGTTAAATATCATAAAGAGCTATTATGCTGCTCTATCTACTTTCTGACATTTCGCTGACGCCTGTTTCGTTGTCGTCCTATACACCATGTGCCCTGCTGACTGAAACCTGCATTTATTCACATATTTTGTTTTGTTTTTTAAGCTCTACTGGTTATTTGATTAAAATAAACTATTGATGTAAAAGAAAGTGCAGCTGTAGTCTATTGGATTTTCTCATTAAAAACATTTGTTTTTAACTATAATGGTCAAAATGTAGTAATAAGCATATCTTTTTTTTCTCTTTCGTTTCTTTTTTTAAGCCAGGAAGTCATGCTGCATTAGACTGTCTGCCCACTAGTGTAGGAAAGCATTACAGCCAGTGGCTCTGCTCTCTCTCCCTCTTTGTTCAGCTTTTCTATTCATCTTCTTTAGCTTTCCCCACTATAAATAGAAGGAAGTGTCCATTACTGTTGCTGGACTCCTAAAAGACCCCGTTGTACTTTCCAATCTCTCTGTGCCCGGTTGTAACTCTGCTTTCAGACACTGGACGTACCAAACACAGTGGAGCATTCTACCTTTTCTTGTTGGCTAAAGTTATCCGATGAAGAGCATGTTTAAGGTTTTAATTTTAACACCTGATAAATAATCATAGGCTATAGTTAAACTGTAAAACTTTCAAAATATGTTTCACTGATACTGTGCTTTATATCTTGTGTGTAAACATAATAACTGAGACATTTGTTTGGATTTTATAGCCTTTCTGGAGGTGGAAGACTGATTTTTCTTTTATTTATAGAGGCATTATTATAAAGACAAGCTGGCGCAGTATACCTAAAAACCATCTGATTCATCTCTGACACAAAAAGGATCTCTTTATGACTCAGAAAATGAGCTTTGATTTTCTAATATTAAAGAAAAGATCAGACCATGACAGCAATGGCCTTACATTAGTGCTCCAAAAAAAAAAAAAAGGAAAAAGGCTGAAATGGAAAAAATGAAATTCTTTGTAGGCTGCAGAGCATATTCCTCATCTAATTGAACAGCTCTGAACATGTTGATGCATTATCTATTATTACAAGGCGCACGAGCTGAATGTGAGTGGATAAATAAAACACAAAAGTCAGTAAAAAGGCTGATGCATTATATGTCACGCAACAAATGCAGGGACAGTAGGAAGATTTCACACACGCAAATAATCATGCAAATTCTTTGTGTACTGTAAATTTGTATTGCAATAGTGTCGTCAGTGTCCACGGGAAAGAAAAAAAATGTGACAGTTTGGTAATCACAGTGACAGGAGCAGGATATTGGATTTTACCTGCTATGTCCAGGAAATGACACATTTATCTATTCAGTATGTTAAGAGATAAATGTACACATGTGCTGTACTCATGCACTGAATAAATGTCTAACGCACAAGAAACACACTCACTTAGATGCACGTGAAATGCGCCGCCCCACTGAGGCCGCCACGAGTGCAGGGGTGCTCGCTCACTCATCAGCTCAGAAGTGAAACAAAGAATTGCTGTCAGGAAAAGGCACAGCACAGCAGGGATGCGGGGTGGGGGCACATCACTTGAATGCTGGACAGGTTTCTATCGATTCTGTCAGGTACACAGCAGCGTCGGCAACTGAGTTCATTTTTGTTAAAATAAAGAAACAAAATCTCATGTTTTTCCTTTTATTTGTGTCTTTTGTGCGAAGAACAAATGCGGAGGTGTTAGATAACCCATGAAAGCTCCCAACCTCTGACAGGTTTGCCAGTTCGTTTGATCAGGCAGCCCTTTGGTCAGATGACTGACTGAACAATTGCTACCACTTCAGAGTCCATACCAGTCTCCTATAGGAATACAGATACGTGTTTTTTTTAATAGATGCAACGATCAACTGGCTGATTATCAAAATCAAATTAGTTTCAGCTGATCAAACACAACAGGTTGGTGCTTTAGCCTGAGTGCACATTTCTAGAAACATAACTGCATGTAGTGATAAGCACTGTAAACATGCAGATGATTACAAACACAGCAAAGTGATCTGCATAAAGATCAGCTATCTAAATGAAATATGTGCCAAGCTCGCGCTGTAGCATGTTGCATTCTCCTCCTTTTCATAAAACAATCTGAGCACACACTCATTTGATTCTTCAGTGCAATTTAGTAAAGTGTAACTGCCGTTAGACTTTTATTGGCTTCAACGCCGACAAGATCAGCTCAGCTCAGAGAACACAGGGAAGCTCAACACAGCATGTTAACACCACCAACAACTAAAGGTGTAATTACAGCGCAAACGCTACTTTCCACCTTTTGGAATAAGGCTGAGCTGTATTCACAAGGGGTCTCCACAGTGAGTTGCCCCACATATTTGATATCACAGATTTTTTTATGCTCTCCTAGAAGTGAACTGGAAATCTTTAACTTGTTAGGAAAATGTGTAAAAAATTACACTATGGAGCTGCTGTAATTACGCTGTGCAGATGCATAAAGCTAGATAAAGTGTTATATGTTGTTTGCAGTTGAATGTAATTGGGCAGGAAAGCTCTGTTAAGTAACCGGATACTGACATGGACTAAATGTAAGAGTCACTAACAGAGGTGGCAAAAATACACTTTTTTTTTTTTTTTAACTTAAGTAGAAGTACAGATGCCTGTGTTTAGAATACTCCAGGTCAGCTGACCTGCTGGTTCTTCTGGATTTCCACAACTGATTTCAACAAGATGTCAGCAGATGTTTCAAAGCTATCTTGGCTGTTGGCTACTGTATATTGTCTTTATACTAAACAGTATACAGTTGGTATAAAGGTGGACTTCAGTGAATTAATCTACCCATCATCATCTTAAATGCGAATTAGTCTACTACAGTTTATGTAAACCAGCACCGACACAGCAACTGTGCGCCAGTCCAATACAGTGCTTTAGAATAAATTCACCACAGTAGCTAACCTTGTATTTTAATGCGACATTTGAATAACACAAAATTAGCATAGCTTGTTTTGCAGGAATATCATATATGTAATTAAAAATTATGACATTATATGTAATCGTTAAGTCTGCAGTTTATTAAGTGTCACTAAGCAATCCTTACCTTTAAATACAACATCTCTTCTTCCTGTCCCGTCTATCCTCCTATGTCTTTCTCCATTTTAGACTGAAGTTATCTCATACTCTTTTCTCTCCCTGTGAAATACAGCAGCTGGACCATGCTTACCTCCCATCCAATGTGGACGCGGATCAGCTGGAGGCACACCCTTTATGCATTCTCCTCTTCTGTAGCGGTAGCTAGATGCTAGATACACCAATGGTATCAATATGAAGCTCCTATAGGGCTGCCGCAAACGATTATTTTGATAGTCAACTAGTCACCGATTATTTTTGCGATTAGTCGACTAATCAGATCATGCATCCATTGAATGTATAACGTACAGCTTGCACCAGCATGCATCTGCTCCTATATAACTATCATTAGCTTACAGCTTTAAGTGTTTAAGGTATGTGCTAACTAAAAATAAAGACAAGATGATATTTTATAAAATTTTAATGAAATTTGCAGATTGTTTCGGTGAAGTTTAATAAACTCAGCCGTCTGCTCCTTGCTATCTAAAATATAACAGGACACCGGAGTATATTCTCGAGTATCTCACACTTCTGATACTCAGTTGTCTGCTTGACGTTTATTCAGCTGTGTAAAAACTATAACTTTAATCTCAGCCAAACCGATTTACTCAGGAACAAATAAAATACTGAAAAAAGCCAAACAATAACATTTTTAAGTTATCTAAGTGACTTATATATCATGTTTAACCTGAGTAGCGAAAGACGGCGGTGGGTTTGAAAATGATTTGCCGGGAGTCCGGTGTTCTCACCGGCTCTAGTGAGCCTCGAACCCCGGCTAGCTATCGAGCTAGTGGGTAACAGACATCTCCGAAAACGTCGGAGCGCTTTTGAAAATATGTGGTGTCCTGATAAACTGAGCAGATATTTGAAGTTTACACAGCTACATTCTCGCCTGAAAATATGTTAAACGTTTATTATGTGACCCAGAAAGAATAATAAGAGTAATATTAAAACTAATTAGCTGCCACCATTGTTGGAAACTGAGCTGGGCCGCGCTATGAATTCTGGGACACATCATCTTCTTCTTCGGGGTTTAACGGCAGCTGGCATCCTTGTACTGTACCTGCAGTGCTGCCATCTTCTGTTTCAGTCCGTTATTACACTCTTAAATCATACTACTTATTCCTGCGTCTTTTAATAATAATAATAATAATAATGGATTGCATTTATATAGCGCTTTTCAAGAAACTTCAAAGCGTTTTACAATTCCACTGTTCATTCACTCTCACATTCAGACAGTGGTGGAGGCAAGCTACAGTTGTAGCCACAGGTGCCCTGGGGCAGACTGACAGAAGCAAAGCTGCCATATTGCGCCATCAGGCCCTCCGGCCAGCACCAGTAGGCGGTAGGTGAAGTGTCTTGCCCAAGGACACAACGACCAAGACTGTCCGAGCTGGGGCTCGAACCGGCAACCTTCCGATTACAAGACGAACTGCCAACTCTTGAGCCATGATCGCCCCTTTTGGGACCTTACAAAGCTTCAAACGACGCGTCGACTATTAAGTTAGTCGTCAACGATTTAGATAGTCGACGTAATCATGACTAGTCGACTAATCGTGGCAGCCCTAATCTCCTATGACGCCTCATTTTCGAGGTATCCCATACACACACTTGGGTGTCCACACCGCTGTTGACGACAACAATACCCCAACAGGCTTTTTAACAGGTAAAAAATTTTATGTATAAAATGTAAAGAATGTTGAGTCTGCGTTTAAATATACTTATCACACTATGACACGTTTTCACTGACAGACAGGTAATAAAAAAACAATATTGGGCCGTAAAGTCAGGACTAATAGGTGATCTGTTATCCTGTCAGTTTTTGAAAAGAAGTCCCAGACGTACATTCACTTTAAATTTGCAAAAGCTTGATGAATGGCCCTTTCGACATTGTTAAACTAGTTTCATTGATCTGAACTGTAGATTTATTGATTGAGACCGTGATTAATGGGCATGGGGTTTAATCACGCTGAGATTAATTACTGAAGACAAGAGCTAAAAAATACTATGAAATATTGCCCCGTATCTTAAAACCTTCCCAATAATGAGCAAGAATTAGCTTTTGTGGCCACGCTATATTAGGTCTATGCAAAACAAGGTTGAGAACAGGACTTAAATGCTAACATCACTTGTTCTAAGTTTCTTCCAATCAATCATTCTGTCAGACAAAGTCACAAAGTGCCATTTTAATCGAACTTGGGTTTTTTCATTTTGCTGCCTTGGGCTTCATATCCTGTACTAAATGACCAAATCCTGAAGCTGTATGTTCAAGGGCCCATCTCTGCTGACATTCATCAGCAGGTCATTTTATCCCCACTGTAGTTAACTATTCAGTGCACGCTGTTACCAAAACACACAATCCAAGAGCAGCAACCAGATTATACATGTATTTGTAAGTTATGTGGTACTGGGCTCTTTTTGATTTTTTCGATACAAGGACGTTATGGTCAGAAAATTGGATCCAACTCATCCATTAATGCTGAAATGCTCTCAGATGATTCATGCTACATTATTTCAAAAGCCTCATCAAATCACCCACATGTATCTGCCTCAAACCTCTCACCAAAACACGAGAAAACGCTGCATAGTAAAGTAAAATGGAATCCGCCACACGTGGATCCTCTGAGAGCAACACAAGATCAATGAGAGTGTTTTTTTTAAAACAGCAGGGTTGTCCTCCAGCCAGAGTAAGAAATGATCTATGTAGATCTCATTAGCCCCCTATGATGACAGACGTACGACCAAATGATTAATGGCCAGCTGGAGAAACAGGAGAATTATTGATGTGACCTTTAGGAATGCCTCTGTCCAGGAGTGACATGCCTTCCACTAAAATGATCCAATTTGACACATCCATCCTTTCCTTTTTTACCTCTATAAATCTCTTTCTCTTTCTTTGTCTTTAATGCAGTCCAGGAATCCTATAAAACATGACAACCTGCTCAGGCCTGTCTTTGTATGTTAGAATAAAGCCTATAAAGTGAAACTGGTAAGAGGCTTCTAAGGTTTTGTGCAAGAATTGGTATTATTCCAGCTGTATAAAGCACTCTGTCTTTATTAATCTGTACTTATAAAGTCCATAAAAGTGTTTTAATGAAATGATGGTTGAATAGTCATCGGCCGATTGGATTTTATGGGCATATCCTTTGTGAGGGGGGAAAAAAGTGAAAGTCAATAACAGTAGACTGTGTCATCTCAGATGATGAGGTTTTAATGACGGGGAGCCATCCAGTCACCTTTCCACAACCCCCAAAGATAAAGGACCACCGGCAGCGAGCAAGGACAGTGAGGGAATTAATTCAACATTTTGTCTTTCTGTGTGTGTGTGTGTGCGTGTGTGCGAGAGTGGTCGATGCAATGAAGTGTGGGCAGGTGATGTAGATAAGAAGTCTAAAAGACAGAGGGAGGGGAGGTCTGTGAGGAGGTAGCAAAAGAAAAGGAAGCACACAATAAGACAGTCTTTTTTGTTGTATATTTCCATTATATACATAAAAAAACTGCACAATAAAGGGCACAGAGAAGCGAGGGAGGCATAATGAGAGGTGCAGTGGGTATAGAAAAACTCGAGGGAAGGAGGTGGGGGAGAACAGATGAGGGAAGCATAAATGAAGGAGGAGTTGTGGGTGGGAACATCCGCCAATGGGCACTGCCGCAAGGCTTTGCAATTAATTGGTTTGAACGAACACAGATGTTTGCATTTTGCCTCAGGCCCATGTTTACCTCCCCACATTCTTTGCTGCTTCTGACAGTCCATAATCGATATGGGGGAGCTCCAGCCCGATTCATCTAGCTCACTGACTTAACACCACTAATTTGAAGCTCTCCATAAAAAATACATAAAATGTTCCTTTTCAAATTAAATCAATGGTAAAAAAATATGTACCTTAATAAGAAGAAACGCTATTTTTTGTTACATTTTATCAAAAACATCTGTGTAATTCAATGTTTTTTTCCATGTAGCTTCCATTTGAGAAGCTACAAAACACAATCAGGTTTTCATCATGTTCTAGGATGCAAGAGGATTTCAAAAGACTGTTTAAGCATCACCTGTTTAAACCACAGTTGTCATTAATATTTAGTCATATGCTTAAAAAATTGCCATGCAGAGCTGATCACACGGCACGATTTAACAAGTGTACCAAAAATGTCAAGGTTACGGGGGGAAAACGCCTCAAACAAGAGTATGGATCAAATTTTCTTGCTCCACCTCTTGGCATTACTACTAATACAATGAAAGAAAGAGCAGCATTAAATAAAGAAGAGCCTGCCACTCAAGTAGAAATACTGTCCAGAATCTAAAGCAGCTTTGGGGAATAATTCCAATAAAAATATCAGCAGTGTGAGATTTATAACTGAGCTGCTTGAGAAAAACAGGTACTGGCACAGAGCGGCTTAAAATATAGAACATTTATTTATTTGTTTTTAATACAAAAGTCCTGATGTGATCTGATGTACTCTTCTAGAGTTGTGCGATGTATATTTTTTTTAAATTTAAATACACTGTGAGAACACACAAAGGAACTTCTTTTAAGGGCAAAGAAAATAAATTTAAAACTTTAAAACCAAAATTGTTTCCTTTCTTTATTTACCCAAATCTACTTTTCATTTCAGTGTAATGCGAGAACTAACGCTAACGCAATAAAAAGACACCCACATCATTGCTTGTGTTTGTACCTGTTACAGAGACATTAGGAAAAGTGTTACATGATCAAACTTCATAGATCTTATGAGACATTTATCACAGCATTTGTTGCCAGGAGTTACCCTGATTTATTATGGCTGTATACAGGCTGTAAACTTTATTTGAATTGTATTTTTATTAAGCCGTTCTCATGTCCAGTCTCCCAGAGGCCATCGTCTTTATTGACAAGCGATACGGGAGTGATACGTCTCTCCCTTCAACTTAATGGGAGCTCCGGGGCTTAACGGTGTGGCGTGTCACCACGGACATTCGCTGTAATATTTCTGGTGCTGTAAAATTGAGTGCAGGTCCCAGCTGTGTTGTATCAACATCTATATCTTCCAATCCATCTTTTCTCTCCCTTTCATTCACCATTAAACAGAGGTGCCATGGATGCCATACTAAAGCGCTGGGACTAGGTTTCATCTGCTTAAACCTTCGGTGTGTTGCTTGCTTTCATTTTTGAAACGGCTCTGAGAGCAAGTGTTACTGTAGATATTGTCAGGGTTTTGAAAAGAGCCAAAATAAATTCAGTCGTGCTGCTTAGTTCTGAGCTCGCAGTAGCCTTTAATCAAAGCTTCACTTTATGTCAATACTTCTCTGAGATATTTTTATATTTCTTCTATCTTTTCTGTTCACATTTGTTATGACTCACTGTCAACACGGTGCCTCTAGAGGCTAAAGGCGCTTTAAGATGAGATTCTGATTTTTTATTTTTTTTGTCAACGATGGATACCCTATGAGAAATAAAGTCATACAAGGTGAGAAGTGCAAAGCAAGAGATCCCTCCTCCACAAAATCCTATAAATCACAAAAGCAAATGCATAACAAACACCAAAAAGAAGCCGGCTCCATCAATGCCTGCAGATGAACAAGCTCCCACCTAAAAGGAGAACCAGACTAAATCGACGTTTTTTCATTACAGTTACATACTGTAGTAAGCAAACCAAGCTACAATGTGTTATGTCTGTGTTTGAATCAGTATCAACAATTCAGGTAAAATTACAGCATTCTGTAAATTTGCTATATTTAACTTTTACCCTACGTTTGCATACAGTAAAACCTTCATACATAGTTGCATTAAAGAATGGAAGAAATTCAAATTATATGTACACAATTGATAGAACACTTACCAGATGTTTTTGTTTTGTTCCAAATGACATCAGTTCTTGCAGAAAGTTTGCAAAGCATGGGGTATTATGGATTTGTTTGTTTTTTTTTGGTATTGTGTTATAAGTAAAAGAGGTCGTGGAGCTAGGACATGCACTTCAAACAAAACCAATTAACTCTCATGCAATGTCTGAAATCCATCTACTAACAAAATGTGCATCAAGGCCAATAACAATACCCTTCTAAAGTGCACAGCAAACTCAGTGACAAATGTAATGGTTTCTTATTGCTTTACAATAAGCGATGGATGGTCTGTTGTCTAGAGTAAATTCAAAGAGTCAGTATCAGGAAATGTTCAGTTTGCATTACCAGTAATTCAATAGTGGCATAGCTGTAGTCCTATCAAGCAACAGGAAGGCCTTTTTCAATGAGACAAAATTACAACAGTAAGCCTTGTATGCACTGTTTTGCATAAACTAAAAGCACACTTGGATCAGAAAACGCACAATGTGACTCTATCAGTCATGGACTGGCCTCCCCAGAAGAAACAAAAGGCAGCCAAAATCCAAAGAAGAGCTTTGAATGTTCCTGGAAAACTATTCCTGAAGAATAATTAAAGAAATTACAAGAACGAGTGTTTGGGTTGTGTTAATGAATAAAGGTGTCATACTAAATACTGACTACCAAGCTTGATATAATTGTACAAACTGTGTTTATGCCTTATAATGGGACTATAATATACCATATTTCAATAAATCACTGCACCTATTTTCCATTTTCTAGCAAAACAAAAAGCACTGAAAGATAGAAATATGCTGTAGATCATTTGAATTTCAACTACAGGAAAACATAAAAGCAATGTGCATGCAGTACTCCTGAAATTAAAAAAAAAAAAAGCCAAGGAAATCTACATGAAGCCAGGCAAACGATGTGCTCGCTTCTTATTCAACACCGCCGATAAAAAGTATAAGAATTTTATCATAAATATAGTCACTGATGCCTATTCGATGCTCACACCTGCTATGAAGAACCCTGGATGAAGACATTGAAGTCTGGGTCGATGGAGCTGATAAATGGCTCATCTTGTTCCTGTGAAAGGTCAGAGCTCTTATTATTTACAACACTGGATCTTTGTCACGGCTCAGTGACACTGACCTTGCACAGGTCTTACATCCCTCCGTCTGTCTGTAACGGTGTGTGCATGGGATTTCATTTTCTTACATACTGCAGATTCACAATTTACAACATACACACGTTCTCCTACTCCTCCATACATGTACAAACACATGTGCGCACACAAACAGAATAAATACACAGAGTGGTTTTCAACCGGAGTGACCTTGGTCTAGATTAACAATGGTCCTAGAGGAGCAGACCTCATTTAGAAATTCTCTAAGAGAGCCACGGTATATTTTTGTTATTCCTCATGGGCAAGTAGTGGTATATACTATGCAAGAATTTGGAGATCCTTTCTTTTTAAACCCTAACAATAGCACACAGAAAAGGGGAGTGGGGTTCGAAGCTAACCAAACAAACAAAATTTTATTTGCTTCATTAGTGTACAAAATTCATCAAGTCATTGCTCTTCGGGGCAAAACGTGGTCAAAATGGCAGCTTGGCAAGCTGCTCTGCTGCAATCCATTACAAGCTCTTCCTCAAAATGTTGCCTGAGGATAATTGAATATTAATAGCTGTTAAGTTGCTTGTCAGTTTATTGGGATAAATGGTAACATTTTAAATACCTCTGGAGGCTCGAACAAGAGAACATGCTGTTTGTTTTAGGATACATTTTAATGCAAATGAGCATGTGTGAATGATGTATGAATGAGTTTGTGCTTAATGCCAGGTAAAAAACACCAGGTACTGTCAGTGATTTAGTGTCTCCCAAGTAATAAATGTGGAGTCGTTTATCAAAAACAATGCATTACATTCAATTTAGACATACATACCCAACAGTATAATGCTTTATTTTGTAAAAGCACATCTTAAGACAACAAAAAAGCCTTATTTTTGTGAAACATCACTTGGAAATTTCATCATGTAACTGCTGTGTGTTTTGTGGTGACAGTGCCAAGACAAAGGGGTCAGAAAGAGGGAGAAAAATGCAAAAAAAAAAAAAAGAGGTGTTTTTGAAAAATGACTCCAGGATATCTGTGGCTTCAGAACAAATAAAAGCTATGTGTTATAATCCTCTACATTAACATTTCATAAAGACATGATGGACCTGCAGGGACTCTCAATGAAGTGACATTAAAAAACACCCTTTCCCCAAATGTGAAGATAATAAGTTAATCTCTCAGTATGAAAATGCATCTCCAAATGCACTTTAAAACAATTTTCACTCAAGCTAAGCGCCACAGCCTTTAAATCACCTCGCATACACGTCCCCGATTTAAGTCTAATTCAGGCACAGTAAATGCCAGCAATATGGTGCCTTGGCTCGATTACTTTGGCTAGTTTATGAATACAAGGTATCAATCACCCATGCTGTCCCCATTTTATTTACTGCAACTGACTACTGCTGATGATTCATGATAAGGATAATTTTGGGATTTGTCTAATGATACTGCTGAGACAAGCAATCTCAGCAGACGGCTGCTGCACCCTGTCATTATGTACAAGGCCACCACAGTTCACATCAGCTGAATCTTTAATCTGAAAACCCTAGGTGCTGTTTTGATTTTAGACAAAACGTGTCCTTGATGATCTACACCCTGCAGAGGCTTTGGATTTATGGATTGCATCCAGCTGCCTGCAACACTAAAAAAATGGCAAATCAGCATATAAATGACGACATTATTGAGAGCGCTAAGAAAAACATCAACCCACAAGTCCATTATATTAATTGGAATCCCCTTCACCGTGGCAAGCGGCTCCAGTCGCACTGGGGTCGAGTGGTGATAAATGAAAGGCCGGAGTATGAATATAGCTTTGACCAATGATATAGCAGAACATGCGAACAACTGCACCCTTTTGTTTATACTGACCTTGTAATTAATCAGGGAGCAGCAGGAAAGTTGGAAAATGTATAGGAGTGGTGAAAGGTGGATGGGTAGGGTGGGGCCAGAGAGAAGGCAAAGAAGGGGGGAGGACAACGCTGGGAAATCCTGAGTAATGCCAACAGTCAACATATGTTCGAAGTATAAAGATAAAGAGGTGATATATCTGAGGTATCAGGAGCCCCTTACACCTGCTATGTTAAGACATAAAATAAAAGTATTATGTCAACTTGCCTTTCTTTCTTTTTAAAATGACAGTACGGCCAAAACACCAAAACACCAAAATAAATTTAAGATAATTTTTTTACTTTTTTCCGTCACAGTAATGGATGATTTGGGATTTCACCTTTTATGTTTCATGCAGGCCTAATAGACTTATTTTGTAATTTTGACGGTAAAATTACAAAATAGCTCTCCATTTGAATTTACGGTACTGTGAAACACACATTGGTATAATTTAGGCAGAGATTATTTTTTTATGTCTGTGTTCAGACAGCAGTGCCTTGTTAATGTCTTGCGCTACCATGATAAACAAAATATATCCACAAAGCTTCTTCGCTTCTTTCTGAAATATTTAAATTTTATGTCTAGCACAAACTATAGATTTTTGGTATTTATTTGGCAAATGTAAACAAAAGGTGAACCTATTGTGGCTAATAAAGAGACCAAATCAAAGTATAAGAAAAAACCCAAAAGGATCCGAAATGCAACAAGGCTAAATCAGGAAAAGCTGGAGGGGGAGACTGAGGAGGACAGAAGTATTTATACACACAAGATTCACGTTATAATAGGACTGAACAATGAATCAAAACTTAATTAAATGCAGAACTGACCTCTAATCTTACCCATTTGGGTTACTTTGCTTTGTTTATTTTTCTTAATGCTGTTATTTTTTTTACTACCACTTGTGTTATCGTGTCTTCACCATGGAAGCATCATGAAGACATCATGAAAACTTAAACACCGAGCCGACTGCAAATTTGTGTCCGTCATTTGACTTTATTAAAGATGACATTGAACAAAAAGGAAATGGAAAAATACTTTTACCAACTAAAGATAATACCACCAACCTGTTCAACATTTAGAGCGTGGAAAAATCATTAATTAGTCATAATGGTGCTAAACTGTTAAGATAATCACAATATCGTGTTGGAAACAGTTTTAATAGCTACTTCATCCTTAAGTACTAAATCCATTCTCAGTGTCCTCAAAAGCTGTAAATTCACTGCAGTTCTCTCTCTGACATTATAGTAAATGGGAAAAATTGTAAAGCACATTATCTATTTTTTTCTGCTTTGGAGTAAATATGTAACTAATCAAATAAGAAAACTGTTAATGAATAATCAATATCAGTCAATATAACGGTTATCTGCAGCTATGTTTACCCATTATTGAAAGCCCCATAACCATCAATCGGTAACCTATGAACATACTGAATTCCAGTTACTTTACACTATAATAATTAGGGATGGGTACCAGTGCACCGGTTCTGACATAAACGGTAGTAACCAGACCGTTGGGTGGACTGTCCCGGGCTCTGTGGGGCCGGGCGGCGCTGCTGCACTGGGCCCCGGTCTGGATGGGCCTGGGCCCCCTTTCCCTGGCAGGTCGCGGAGTGTGGGGGTGCCTACTGGGGTCAGCGGGGGAGCTGGCCCCAGGGAGGGGTCACTTGCCCCTCCCTTCCTTCCCTCCCCATCTCCAGCTGCCTCCCTCTTCCCGCTCCACCACAACCACCCACACATGCAGGGCCTTGGAGTAGGGGTATGTCACCAGGGTGCAGAGGAGGCTACCCCCCCCCCCCCCCCCCCCCCCTCTGTCCCCTTCTGGCTGCCTCTGCCTCAATTTTATCCCACAACTTAGACATTCACATTACTCACACTCTCATTACACATACATATAGGATCTTGGGGGTGGGCACGATACACGGAGTCCAAAGTACCATCAGGGTGTACACCCCACCCCTGGCATCGTTGCCCACCTCTCAATTTTAAATGCACGTAGACATTGAGGGCTAGCAGGAGGGACTATGCGCTTACCTGCTGCTCTCTGGCAGGTAGCTCCAAGCCCTCCTGGGTTTTAAATGCACCTTAAAACACACATGCATCAACACTACAATGAGCGGGTGGAGGGAGGTTTGGAGTCTTCTCTCACCCCCATTCTCTGCGACCTGCTGGAGCAGGGGGGCTAGGAGGAGGAGTTGGCCGTCCGACTGCGGTCTGGAGTGTGGAGCCTTCCTGCTGCTGCGGAGTCGGGGCGGTCTGCCTCCCCCCACCGCAGGGAAAAGGGAAACACCACCTGGGTCTGGGTGCAGTTCCCCCCTCCAGGGGCGGGGGCACTGGTTTGTAGAGTACGCTTGGGGAGTGTGATCGTGTGTACAGCGTCTCTTTATGTCTGTCTCCACGTTGGTTGAGTGTGGAGTAAGTGCATATGAGAGCATGAGGGTGGGAATGGATGTTTGTATCTGTGTGTGCCTGTATGTCTGTGTCTATATGTCAGGTTGGGCGCGTCACTGCAACTCCCCCTGGCTTCTGCTCCGCGGCTGCTGAGTGAGCCCTCATCTGGGACTCTCCTCAGCTCTTTCCGGGACAGTGGCGCAGCTGCCCCTCTGTTGGTCTTCCTTGGTCTCTTGTGTTCTGGGGGCCTCTGGATGTCTGGAGTTTTGATCTCCTCCATACCTGCTTCATGCCCTGGAGGACGGGGCTGTGGCCCCCCCACACCCTCTAGCAGATTATTACATGAAGGAACCTTTTAAAAAACAAAAAACAAGCGCGTCCATGCTCACAGGTGTACACACGGGTGATCACACCCACAAACTACACCCTTTTTGGCTCCTACATCAAAGCACACTGTGTTCTGTTGATCTTATGTGCTGCACAATAATGTTTAACATTTAGTATTTACTGTCATATTCCCATATATCATTGTGATGTTGTTTATTCTATTACTCTTGTTCTCTTCTGCTTGCTTTCTTTTTTCAGCAGGTGACCCAGGTGATTGATATATGCATTTTTTTTTCTCTGCCCGTTCTGTTGGTTTTTGTCTTTTGCCCTTCTCCCCCGTCCCTCTTCTCAGCTGTTTCTCTTTCCCTCTTTCTTTCTCCCCTTCTTTCCCCCAGTCAAGTCTGTCCCGTATTCAGTAAGTGAAAATAAAATAAACAATAAAAGGTGAATCAAATGGACCATTACGGCAAGGCTGGGATGGTCAGTTTGGTAAAGTAAATCCGTTGGGCATCTTTCTTTGCCTTTAGACAACAATTCTGAGGGCAAAAGAGCCAAACGGGACAGGCCAAAAAAAAAAAAAAAAAAAAAAAAAAGAGAATGACTCCATGATGATGAGCCACAACTTCTGTATAATCAAATGCTGTTATTAAAGGCAGCCTGAAGCCTTGCTTAGCCACAGTGTGGTCTACGCCTGCACTAAAAAAAAAAAAAAAAAAAAAAAAAAATGTAACCAGACCGAAAAGCAGCGCACATTTTGGTGCTTTATTTCGGTGCTTTTTTTCTCCCTAAGCTGTGATACACTTTAGATTCTAGCCAATCGTTTTACGTTTCCGAGGATAGTAGGCGGGTCTAGGTACGTACGTTCTTTTATGCAGAGCTACAGATTAAAATGCCCAAGGCGAAGCGGTCAAAAGTCTGGCTGTACTTCACAGCAAAAGATGCAAACTCAGCAGCCTGCAACAAGTGCTTTAAGGTGATACTGTGATACTGTCAAAGGAGGTAACACCTCAAATCCGATGAAACGCATAGCGTTTTTTTAAAAAGCCGAGAAATGCGCCGTATTTGATAGCTTGCTGCAAGACCTCACACCGTGCACATCTACTGCGGGTGGGTTGCCAGTTATCGGACCCGGAGCAACATCCCCCAAAAACCCGAAGAATAGAGTCCTGGCCCCTAGCCCTGCCAGTGTAGCAGAAATGAATGACGGATGATGATGGCAGCAGCAGCCGTTCTTCTCTGCGTGAGTAGCTCAATGTTGTTCGTGTGTAATTTACGTTGAGTAGGCTAACCACATTATTACATTAATGCATGTAAGGTGAACTAGCAAACATCATCATAGCTACATGCGGCTGTCTTCTTGTTTGATGGCAGATACTCCCTTCACCCTGGCCAAAAAGGCTAAAATGACCAAAGAAAAAGTGGAAAACAGTTAAACATGAGAGGTTTTTGGACAAAGTTTGTGTTTTTTCCATTGATTAAGCACTGCTTCCAGCCAAGAGTGATACCATATATGCCCCATAGCTGCAGAAAAGGCTAACATTGTTATCTTTTTACAAAAAAACAGCTGAACATGAGAGGTTTTTGGACCAATTTTGTGTTCTCCATTCTTTAAGCACCAGTTTGAGCACCGTTTAAGCACCGGCACCGTTTCAAAAGTAAAGTACCGGTTTGGCACCGGTATCGGATAAAACCTAAACGATACCCATCCCTAATAATAATAATGATACATTTATTTTATAGGTGCCTTTAAGACCCTCGAGGTCACCTTACAATAGTACAAACAGCAGCAACAATACAATATAATAAAATGTAGCGTGAAAGTATAAAGGCTAAGCAAGGTAAAAAATTGACTATGACCGAATCAAGGGTATGCCGTTCTAAATAGAGGGGTTTTGAGACGTGATTTAAAAGTGGTGAGAGAGTTTGTGGTCCGGAGATCTGGTGGAAGTGCATTCCAAAGTCTCGGAGCAGAACAACTAAAGGCTCTGAGTCCTATGGCAGTCAGGCGAGCAGGTGGAACAAACAGAAGGGAAGCTGAAGAAGAGCAGAGTGTACGAGGGGGCTAGTACGTATGGAGAAGATCAGATAAATATGGAGGAGCGAGGTTATGAAGCACTTTGAAAGTAAGAAGCCGGATCTTGAAATTAACACAGAGGTGAACTGGAAGCCAATGGAGCTGTTTAAGAACAGGTGTTATATGTTCAGTGGATCTAGTTCTGGATATAATACGAGCAGCTGTATTTGAACTAACTGCAATTTATGGAGAGATTTATGAGGTAGACCATAGAGGAGAGAATTACAGTAATCTAAACGAGATGTGAAAAGAGCATTGACAAGTATGGCGGTACTACACAGTAAAAGAGCCAAGCTGATAATTGCCAGCAAGCTAAATTTGTGATTATCCTTTAAATAGCGCTTTGAGCCACACCCACCAATGGTCCATTAGGAGATTTGGTAATCAAACCAAGCTTGAGGCAAAAATGTTAACAAACTGACTGACAACAACACACAGGTTTCCCCGGTGTAAGTAGGTGAACAAGGTCTCGCACTTGCATAGCTCGGATTACTTTCTCTTCATAAGAAAGGGCAAAATACACCCTCCTGCTCATTATATCTCTCCTTTCATTAGCAGCAGGATGTCTGCACAGTAGAAAGTAGCAGGAAGTGCACCTACACTTTTCTGTCTCTGCTACAAATTACATCCAACACACACACAAGCACACACTACAGAGACACAATTTTGATCTGGACATATCAGAAAAATTCAAACTTGACTTGGATAAACTTAGAAAATAAAGCAGACCTGATAACACAAAGATCTGCTTTGAATATACTCAAAGATAATTGGCAGCAACCCAAATCACGTCCACAAAGAGACCGAAAGAGGAGAAAGAGAAGAGCAGCAGCATCATGATGCACAACCAATTAACAGGGAGACAAGGTTAGCTTGTACTGCACTTGTCACTTCACAATCACTGTCTTACACACACACCCACACACACACAGCAATGCAATGCAACGATTATGAGGTGTCACACAAAGAGCTGACACATAAACCCAAGAACTTTCAAAATATAGCTGGACCGTCCTGACCTGATTCATGATTCCTCCTGACTCATCTTATTTGGACCCAGCCCACTTTGGTCTTGCCTTTTATGGTCATTCCAGCGGTTCTCCACTAAAACTCAAGACAATACTATTTCCTAAAATATGCCCACTTCAAATGATAGTTCTTCCTTGGTCATTGCACTGATTTTTAATGTTCTAGCAGCCTGACATTATTTCAGTGTTTCGTTCTTTGTATCTGTAAAAGAAAAGTCCTTCAGAGAAACCACATTCAAAATCATCAGATCCCCTCACTCAGTGCTAAAATATATAAAGATTTTTTTCTGTTTACTAATTTAATCCTTCTTAATTTCCCACTACCTAAGAAGTATAAGAAAGCGCATACTTGAGCTTCGTTTAGAAAAATACCTTATAATTAGTTATATAAAGGTTCTGAAACTAAGACTCAGTCCACAAAAACTGCCATAAGACTTTGGTGTCCAGGGTTAAAGCATTTTATGTGAGCTCCACATCAGAAAACAAGAGCTCAGTGTTTACAGAGTTTGTCACTGTTGCTAGCTGTTGATCACTAGGCTATATAATAAAAGATACAATCCAATATAATGTAATAAGAAATAGCAGAGGCTTTTCAACAACAGGACTAAAGATAAAAGCAACAAAGGGTCTCCTGCTAATGAATGATGCTAGTTTATCTCAGTGATTCTTAAACATTATTATCTCACAAAGCACATAATTTAAGAAAACAATTTCTAATGCAGTCCTTTTAATCTAATTATAGCTCAAACTATAACTAACTCAAAGACACAACCACTGGTGTGTCCAACTACTTAGTTATGTCTATGTACAGTATGCATGAGAGTAAACTGGTAAATTACATGTTTTTTTATGTGGCTTTACGTTAGCATTGACACATACACATGCCTCCAGTACAGGAGAGAAGAGAACTCAACAAGAGAGCAGAGAATAGATGAGACACCAAAAGAGTTAATGAAGAGGAGAGTTTCAGAAAGCCTGATAAGATGCTGAGTTAACACAGCCTGTCTGTTCTAAAGGAGCCCACGACACACCATAGCAGAAGAAGCTATCAAGGTTGGAGAATGTTAAAAACTGACTTCTCATTCAACATATGAGACATTCAGTGATGTAAAGACTTAATAAATAAATAAAAATAACAACGAAATTGAATGAATCCACTGATCTTGTTTATGCACCTGTTTGCTACATTCATTTTATTCTAAAATAGTTTGGGAATTATGCTATTGTCAGCTGCAACGCTAAACATTCTTAGTCTTCCCAAAACTGAGGGCTGAACCAACAATTACAAAAAAAGATATAGTGCCGTATACTTTAGGCCTGACGGACCAAAACAAGCAGAGAAACTCATATTGGACGCAACACGAGGTTGTTGAGGGTTGTTTATTGTGAATCTCCCATTTTTAAATTCAATAACTATCAAGGTTAAAAACAGAGCTACTTGTCATTTGCATAAGAAACTGTCTGATTTACTTTGATGAATATAAAATTGAATGGGATTAGGGCTGGGCGATATGGCCTAAAATCAATATCACGATAAATTGAGCAGTTAACCTCGATAACGATAAATGGACGACACCCACCCCAAGTGCCAAAAAAACAAACGTTGTTTTTTTTTTTTTGTCATTTGATGGGGCTGTGGCAGGCAGCATAGTTTCTCCAGTTATTTTGATAATATTATTCCCCCTAGACCTATTCATTGCAATTATATTATTACCACTTTAAAGGACTGTAAAATGTCACTGAAAATAAATGAAGACAATAGTAGTAAGTACTTTTAGTGGTTAAGATTTATTAACTGAACAAAATAAAAAGTGTAGGATACAATATGTAACCATGCTCTCTAAAAAATGTGTATCCCTTGTAAACAAAATAGTTTAATAATAAATATGTTTCACATTGGCTATTCACAAAGTAAACAATGATTGTGCAAATGTAATGCCATCATGGACAAAGGCCTATCTCTGCTAAGGCCTTGAGGTACTATAACTTGTAAACAAATAATGTCACAAACACAAATGTCAATTGAACACAGAAAAAACTATAATAAATACTAAGCACTGCCATGTGACTAGTGAAAACTATAAACTCTTAAACAAAAACGTGTGCTGCAGGTGGTGGAAGAGGTTGGTTGTGTTACCTTGACTTGACGCAACAGTCTTTTTGCAGAGTTTACATTTAACAATTTTTTGATCAATATCATCCTTGTTGAATCCAAAATGTTGCCAAACGATTGATGATGCATTTTTTTTTTTTGTTAACAAGCGTCTCCTCTTCCTCCTCCACCAGCTCTACCTCCGTCGCTGCTGCTTCAACATTTAAATCGTCCTCCATTTGTTCACCCGTGTCTCGTCTTGTTATGCTGGGTTTATGCTGGGCTTACACTGTGCGATTTTTGGCCCATTTTGAGCCGATTTTTGAGTCGTGCGACCGTTTTGGCGATCGGCCCGATTTTGGCCTTCATCGTGCGTTGTGCATCGTGTAGTATACGTGGGGTAACGAGAAGCGATTGACACCTCACGACGAGCTCCCGATCATCAATCGCTTGGTCGTGAGGATTTCAAACCTGTTTGAAATCCTCGCGACCGTCGTGAGAGTGTCACCGCAGTTTGTCACACTGCGCACGCGCAAACACAAATGTCAGCGAAAAAGACGGCGCAGCACGGCAGTGTAGCGTGTGATCTGGACACAAGCGATGGAGGCACAACTTGTAGAACTTTGGAAAGCTCATCCGAGCCTTTTCGATGTGACCTCACAAAATCATCATGACCACAACAACCGTGAAAATAGTTGGATCTACACTGCTGCTCAATCACAGCTGCCTGATCAATGTTTTTCATTAGCAATTTAGCAAAGTTGATGGTGGTGGTGTGCGTGTCTGTGTGAGTGAAAGACAGAAAGGGAGAGCGAGCGACAGAATTTCTGTTATAACCTTCGTTTTATGGACGCACAGTGTGAGCACTCAGGTCGCATCAGAGCATCAGGCCGTATAGTGTGAGACCCTGCATCGTGACCTATGAACTTCTAACCTCTGCGAGTCAATCGTACAGTTTGAGCAGGAGCTGAATCGCGCGACTGAAAAAATCGCACAGTGTCGTAGAGTCATGTGACTCCACCCCGTCAAGTCTGTAACGTAGCACAGCGTCTTAAAGGGACATGAACATCGCCACCCTGCACATCCCTTTTCTTTTTTTTTAAATACCGAATTTACTGACATGGGCAAAATGACGTCGATGAGAGTCATAAATTTCGGTAACGATACATTTTTGATATATCGCCCAGCCCTAAATGGGATGCTATTCTGTCACGTTAGCCTTTGGAACGACAAAAGAAAAATAAACCAGTATAGATTTAAAAACACAAAGCTGATATATTTGATTTTGTGCTTACTAGTTTTATAGCCGCTCTTACCAGCTTCGGCTATTATTCAAACGGGCACTGAACAGAGAGAAAGATGCAGGTTTATTTAGCAAACACAAGAGATTTATTTCATCTCTACAAAAAAAAACTAAAATATGACACAGGTTCATAGCGGAGTCATAATTCAGCCTTGAGAAAATATATTCATGCACAATCTGATGCATTACAAGAATTTATAATCAGTGGAGCAACACCAGACTTTTATAGAGATGTAACTCTCTGGGGTGCTATACTATGCATTTCAACACACGGTAATGCTCATACAGCTGAGTTACAGTTTTAATGTCATCCACTGATTAACCTGAGTGCATGTCACACAAAGATTTCTCACACCTGTGAGACATTTGTCAAAGAAAGACTCTCCATTACCTGCATTAATACAGGACATTTCTTTATGTGACGTAGAATTTAGAAAGCTTTTTCAAAACGACTAACATCCGCTGTGTTTAAGTTCTCATATTTATAGAATGTTTGACTCTAGTGTACATGCATCTAGAAATTCAGTCAGTTGCAAAACTGCCTTAGCTCACACACTCAATGTCCACGTTCTTTGGTTAGGTGATAAGGCTATTCAATACAAATATCTAATCAGCCAATCACATGGCAGAAACTGAATGCATTTAGGTATGTAGGCATGTTCAAGATGACCTGCTGAAGTTCAAACCGAGCATCAAAATGGGGAAGAAAGGTGATTTTATTGAATGTGCCATGGTAGATGCCAGACAGGCTGCTCAGAAACTGATGATCTGCTGAGAACACGGTCGGTTCAAAATACCCATAATTGGATAACATGAAAGCCCGGATTTTCTTCCATTTTCTTTCCTATACTTTCATAGTACCAACTGATCACTTTTTAAATTAAAAACAGCCTCCCTGAGTATCGTTGCTGACCATGTCAGTCCCCTTGTGACCACAGTGTACCTGTATCTTCTGATCGCTGCTTCCAGCAGGATAACTGAAAATGTCACAAAGCTCAAATCATCTGAAACTGGGTTTTTGAAGATGACAATGAGTTCCTTGTACCCAATTGACCTCCACGGTCATCAGACTGGAGTCCAATATAGCACTTTTGGTATGTGTTGCATTCTTAGTCTTCCCAATCATGGATGTGAATCAGGAGATTCCCAACATGGATGTGAAGCATACAATTCAGCAGCAACTGTGCGAAGCTGTTGTGTCAATAAGGACCAAAATCTCTGAGCAATGTTTCCAGCACCTGTTGAATCATTATACCATAAACAATTAAGGCAAACAGGTTCAATCCACAATTAGCATGGTGTCCCTAATAAAGTGGCTGTTGACTGTAAACTTATAGACCACCTTGAGTCAAAGTCTTACGCAAAACCACTAATCTTATAACCCTTTGCACTTCAAACACAAAGTGAGTACAATAACCTTTTACATTACACACTTCAGCACATTTCACAGTAACGCCAGGTTTTATAATTTGACACTTCAAAAAGCCGACACTGTCACTGACAGATAATCTTTTATTTTTTCCTCATGAAACAAACCACAATAATAAACCCCTCCTGCCCTAAGGGTCAAAAGTTTTCTAATATGCTGAACTGTTTACAATAAAAACTTCATATATTGACAAACTGTCAAGACCTTTGCTGCAATCAGGCAGTTTACAATTCACTGACTCAGAGAGCTGCAGCTATACCTCAAAGAATCTCACAGCCATGTTCGCGGATAACATTCAGTATAATAGTATAGCTGAGCTTTTCCACTTATTTTTACAGCTCCACCTGCCCACTTTTTTAATTTAGCATTGGTTGACCTTATATGAGATTTAAACACTAATAAGAACTAATAATAATATGAAGACAAATACTCACTCCATTCATTTGGAAGCTTAATGTAATGAGTGTTTCCCAGTCAAACATAAATTCAACTACTGAAACCCTAGGTGTTTTATGAATGAGCGTCAATATAAGACATAAGCAGTTGCTGTGTATTTTAAACTATTTGGTTTTATTAGGCTGCTCGGATTGATGGCGGTCCTCCCTGAGGTCCAGATTTATGCAGTCATATGAAAGGTTATGCCTATTTTCTGTATGTGTGTGCCCGTGTGTTGCTCACTCCAGCCAGCCAAAGTAATGGAGCAGCCCCATCTGGACCTAACACATGGCCCAGCCTGTTCAACCTGTCAGGGGATGAATGTGCTCCAGAGACGGACTTTGTGCATGTGTTTGAACTACAGGCAGAGGCTCTGAGTGGTCAGCCAGGACGAGAGGCTGAAAACCTGCACCTGTTACTGCTTCCAAAGAGGCAACAGAACAAAAGCAGCGATGCAGTCGAGAGCAAAGGAGTGGTGAGACAGATAAAGAAAAAGAAGGAGAGAGGAAAATCAAAACGAGGAGAAAGGGACGAGGAGGACGGATATAGCAGAGACGGGTTGGTTTGCCCGCCCGCATTTGCCTCCATCTCTGTGTTGTGTGCTTTATGGATCACAAAAACATGATCAAGGCGTAACTTTATTATGGTGGCAGCTTTTGGCTGTAGTTTAAAAGACTGATCAATTTGGCTTCGACATAGCCCTGCCATGCTGCCCATGACTCCGCAAAACATTCAGCTGCTTGGCAGCACAGAAGGGGCTGGCGGGCACCAAAAGAAAAGGATTGTAGCTTTGCGAAGAAAAAAAAAAAGGACTGTAGCCCAGTGAATGAGCTCATTTTCTGCCCTCTCGCACCATCTCATCTGCACTGGCACAAAGCAGTGCTGTGATGTATACTCCAACACAGCAAAAATATTCATTAATTCATACAATAGAGCCTATAAACCACAAGGAGGACTGAATAATCACAGCTTTTCTCCAATTATGATTTAAATGTAAATGTCTTTTCACAGCACAAGTTATCTCTGCATTTTGGGAAGTGTGAACTTATTTGAGGATTCCAAGCTGCAGAGCTCATAAAACTTGAAGGGACTGAGAATATCCAGCTCGTTTCTCATACTGGAGAGAACAGCAGCTGACAAAAATAGCCAGGCGGCACCACCAATTTAATAGATTTAACAGCCATTAAAATAAAGCGTCTTGTTTAATGTTGCTTGCACATCAGAGTGACTCATCTGCCCTTTCGAAGCCAAACACACGCACTTTATCACTCGCAACAAACCTCAAGCGAGCCGAGTGTCGCTCATTTTCCCGCGTTAAGAAATATCAAAACTCCAAACAAACACACTCAGAGACTTAAACTTACGCCTACACATCAACAGCTCTTCCCTTCCCAGGCAGACGTACAAAATAAAACTCCTCAGGTGGAATGATTTACCTGTTGAACAGGATGATATGCTGCTGAGAGCTTCCATTTTTCACTCGGGGGGCTGACACATTTGCCCCAAAGAGTCATAAAGAGACAGGGTACATCCATATAGCAAGCATAGCTCATTTCTATGTTCTGCATCCAACTGCACTTTACAATGCTTATCCAAACATAGCTGGAATAAAATGTATATCATAAATACATGTGTAAGGACTCCTTGAACACTGCCATGCCAAGCAAGGATACATAAGAGCTGCTGTGTTCTCGATTTAATGAAGCTTTTCTCTAAAAGTCTGGTGTCTTTATAATGGGACTTAATGGTGCTTTCTTTAAAAGAGTAGCCCTTTATCAGGACAGACTGCATCAGAGATCAATTTCACCAGAGTTCAAACATGAAAGCAATTCCTCGTGATGACTTCAATCCATTTTGCACACTCTTGGAGACTTACTTAAGAACACATATTGATATCCATTTTGCAATCCATAGCTGTTTGCAAAATATGATGTTCAAGCCATTTAGATCTGCATGTTGACAGAAGGCAGTGACAAATGTTTATTTTACAAGAACCTAATTAGGAAATATGTTTTGGGAGTTTTATTGGAAATTCCTTTCCATTTTTCTTTCTGGGAATGCTCTTTACCCTAAGCATTTTCCAATTTGATTAGAACAATGATAAATTCTGAGGTCTTACTTTGACTTTTCTTTCCCAAACAGCTGTTTAAAGCTTACATTTAGCTTCATGCTGTAAAAATGAGGGTGCTCAGATATTTCTATATGGCTGGTATTCAGTGATAAATGCAGGAAACTTGCTTCTCTTTAAATAAAAATGACCTGTATAAAAAGATCATAAAGAGCCTCAAGCACTTTGAACTCATTGTGCTATAAATCCTACAAAGCTAACTATCAGATATTAGATTGTATGTAAACTTTTGTCTCTAAAGTTGCCTTTGTAGAGCATCAGACCACCCACCTCTCCTCAACTCCCCCGTTCCTCTTTGGGCCTATTTAACCCTCCACCTGTGATTCGGTTTCTGGCAACTGGGTTGCCTAAATTTTCTCTCCCTTGACCCCGCAGTAACAGCACCAGTAGGCGGTGGTGTCTTTTTATCCAGCTTTATTTCAACCCCCAGAAAAGACAGGAAGACGGAGAGCAAGAGGAGATCTGGGCACACTGTTGGTGTCACAGTGCTGAGCTTTAGGAAAGGGCCAGTTGGATCTGCTGAGATGACTTGGCAGAGCCTGATTTGTTGCATGATTTGGCCACCATTCCCGCAACAGAGCTTCATTCAAATTCATCTTATTTTTATTCTAAAGCAGCAGCCCATAGCGCTGCTCCCTTTATAATAATTATGCACGACCAGCATTTACATCTAAATTTGCTTTAAATGCTGTTTATCAGATGATCAGCAAAGTTGTCCTTTGACCACTGAAATCTAATCAGTTTTTTTCTTTAGTCCAAGTGAATGTTTATGCCTTATTCAACATAATTACTTTGAGGCCTTAAAGGGATATCACATTCACAAAAACAGGACAGTGGCAGCTGTGACAGTGGAATAAACAGCCCGTCCTCACTCCCTAGGAATAACATCCTGACGATTTGTCACGTCTGTGGCATTCCTAAGGAACGCGAAAGGCGACCTTCGGCTTTCTTATGGTACACGCCAGGTTATGGGTTAAATACAGCTGAATGACGGTCCCGCGGTAAAACACATCCCAGCCATGTATTCCAACCCTAACCCTAACCAGCATTTTAATGGCGCGAAATAGTGTTTTCCAAAGCAATTTGAGGAAAATGAACGAACATGTGTGGATTGATTCCAAACGGTTCTCATGTTTCCTCCTTTTTCCGATCTCGTCATTTAGGAACATGTTGGGTGCCCGGAAGCGTAACATGTTGTTGTTTTGTCACAAGTTAAATATAAATCACTAAAAAAATGATTACTTGCTAGTGTATTCAGAGTATCACCAAACTACCAAAACCACCATTAACAACCTGTGCCTGAGTCAGCAGGTTTTTAGCAAATAAACCTGCAGAGTTTCTGGTTGATGAAGGCCCAATAAGACTAACACAGCTGATGATAAACCCAAACTTCATCAGTTACCTTTTTTGGTTGATTTAACTGTGTAACAATTTTTCGCTGAGCTAAGCAGTGGTTGTTACAGCTATCAAATAACGTGTTGCTTTCACAGCTGGTCCAGAGGTTTGACATTACTGATGGTGCAGCTTTCAGTTTGTTGGTCCCCTCAAAGACATCAGCTTCCATCTTTAAATCTGCCTTGCTCATTAACAGGGTTTGTGCACACTTTCATGGGTTTATGAGTGAGTTTTAATCACACTTCTGATGACAAATGACCGGAGTGTGGCCGGTGACTGAAACTCTATCGCACTCAGTCGCACACATACACACAGTTTTCAACCTCCAGCGCCCTTCATGTGGGCCCTGACTTCTGTTCCCATGGCAACTCTATCAATAGGGGACCAACCAGGGTCAGAAAGCCTCTCCCTCTCTCGCTTTCTCCTCTTTGCACAAATCCTGACATTTGGAGCTCTCTCTCGCTGTGTACCTGTTCATCCCCAAAAATCCCTGATGGTATATTTTCTCTTTCTATCGATTTCTCTGCTCCGTCTCTTGTTGGCTCTTGTCTGTTCAGTTCAGTGTCAAGCATGTGCATACAAGAATACAGACACATGCACATGCTCGTGATTTTTTTTCTGACTCTACTAAAGTAGATTTACATTTTGCACTTATCTCACACTGGCCCCGATACAGATGGAGTCCCTTTAAGGACACCCTTACTTTAGGCCAGTCGTCTTCTGATTGGCTGCTCCCTCACCTGGTTTTCACATCAGCTACATGTGGTCATCAGAATACGCATCTAAAGTCTTTAAGCCCAAATCCTATCGTGAACATCCGCAGCGACAAAGATTACAGCAGGACATCATGTTTAGTGAATACTATATTTATTACCTGCTTAATGTGGAACACAGAGATGGACTTAGCCTTTCAATAACACTGTGTATGAAATACTGTCTATATATAGTCCTGTCTTAGATTGCATGTTAAAGAAATGTGTTGAAATATCAAGTGAATTGGAAAACTTGTGCTGTTTGGAAACACAAAGGTAATGTAGCGAGTAAAATGTTATTCTGCTGTTGCAATGTGTCTGTGTACTATCTCTCTATGCGGCTTATAACCCAAGCCTTACATATACAAAGAACAGCTTAGCAAGGGTTAGCAGAGAAAAGGAGATGTTTCGCTACGTTGTTAATATGCCTCCTGTCAGTACTGAAACTGAAGCCATTTAATCTGATTATCAATACAAGGCAAACATTTCAGAGATATAATATTTCTTACAAGTTGGACTTCTAACTTCTGAACACTGCCCTTTGTGCAATCTCGCCTTTTACATTAGCCTATAAAACCCAGCTTCATACTGGTTTATCTTAATGAAGGACTCATCTATAGCAACCAAGTTATGGTTGCTATAAAATGTGGCTTACGTTTGATGTTAGTCTGAAACAATGTACCTTATCAAGTGCTGCAGTGCTTTCTTCTTTAAGAAAAGCAAGCACGTTCAACTTTGCTTCACAAACACTCTGCAATAAATATCAATAAATCATGTTTAGTTCCATAATTCCCTCAGTTGGGACAAGATCTCCAACACCACTGGCTGAAATAAAGCCAAAATCATGGCAGAACCTCCACCGTGCTTTACAGATTAACTTAGGTGCCTCTTATAAAGTACACTTTCTTCTTTCTTTATAAATGCTTGAATGATTCATAGTCCACAGTTAAGTCACTTAAAAAAAACTGCCTCCTCTGAAAATGGTCAGGTAGAAGGATTGGACTGAAAATGAGTCAAAAATCAGCCAATATCCAAAGAATGCCACTTTAAAAACTTATTTAAAAAGAAATCCTGACTCATTTCAAGAAAAATATAAAGAAATGTGGGGTAGCTCAAGATTTTTTGCACAATATTGGGAAAAGAAAAAAATAGATCCACTTAAACATTTATTAAACAGGACTTAATCTCATCCTATTGAGACCAAGCTCTAAATCCATATGCACTCTGCAAATATGCATGCATTTTCTTACAATGAGTCAGCCTTTGCATTGAAAACAGCTTTTTATCAACATAAGTTAGAATGAGCATATTCATAATAGCAATTATTTATACCCATACACCATGAATTCCGAAAATGTCAACTAAGCCAGAATAATGAATTAAGAGAAACATTCAGGGATTTATTCAATGGGAACTCGACTTATTGAAATGACTTGCTGCATTAGCGGAGATGGGCATAATTATGAAATGAATGCAACTGCATAATGGGCTTAGGGTTTTTGGACAATACATAGCTCCTTAACTACAATCCTTTAATTAAAAAAAGTACGAGACAAGATTGGATGCCCTGCTCTTTTTTCCCCTATATGATTGTGCTGTTGCTTCCTCACTGAAAATGTTAAATTAATATTTATAATTATATGATGCATATTTTAGAGCACGTGGAGTTTTCTGAGTAACAGCGTCTGGTGCAAACTGATGAAGAGTCACATTGGTGTTGGTGTTTGGAAGACAGGACTAAATGAACCGTCAAGTTGTGGAAAAACAGAGATGGATGAAACTGTTATTATGGCTTTTTGCTGCAACGACAGCAGAGCGAATCAATCCCCGTCCACCAATGACAATCAGGACAGGAGAGGCAGCTCCATCTCATGCGATATTCAAAGCGCTTGCTATAAATCTGGAGTTGGTTAGGGATGTGTCAATAATGGTGTCACTTTTTCTCAACATGGAAATGGTGTTCTGACCTGAGCTAACCCGGTTTAATCCCACTCCCAGTGGTATACTGCTGAGTTGATGCAAGTCGCACACTTTGTTGGAGAGAATGCCAATGGCTGTCAGACAGCCACCTGCCCATGCGTCTCTGCCTAGGGAGGTGCTGCCAGGCCAAACCCCACTGATTAGGTTATTTCTGAGTCTGATTGTGTCCCCACTTCCACTTGTAGTTTTTGAAGAGAAATAAGAGGAGGGTAGTTCTGGTACAAGAGAGAAAATGCCCTCTATCTAATCGCTTTCATTTTTTTGTCCTTTCCTGATTAAAAAGTTTCCCTTCAAATAAAAGACCTGCTGTAAACCTGCAAAGGTTTTAGCACGTCTCATTTGCTTTGTTGTAGTTCTTAAAACATGCCTCATTTTTGGATAGAATTGAGGCATTTAATTCATATTCACTGCTGAAAAAAATTATGTCAGTCGGTGCAGAATAAATTGCAACTTTGATCAACTATAAATGTATTTATTTATGAGTGAAAAATTACACACTCTCCCCTCCTCTACTGCACTGTGACAAGTTCCTGCTTTTTTGATTTATGAACCTTCACGTTTAATATTGCGGTCTGCTCCTTCTTTTGCACCTTCATCACTTTACTTCAGTTGCCACTAACAAACTGTGGAGCGAACTTACAATGTCACTTTGTTGCCTTCCTCATACTTATGTATGCCTCAAGTGGGATGATTCAGTCTGATGACCTTTAGTGTACTTGCTCAGGCTCCAGGCTGCAAATTCGCAAACACATGAACAATGCAAATAAATGTAAAAGCAAGAAGATCAAAGATGCTAGCAGGAAAAGTTGACTTTAAATCCTAAATCTTTCTTTACATGTAATGAGTCATAACTTTAAAGTTGTCACTAATTGAGAGGGGAAACGCTCATGTCTCATCTAAAAGCAAGAAAACAGTGAAATGAGCACAATCGAAGAGATGGTATCCGACTTTTCACTTTTTATTTGATACTAAGAATCTTTTAAATCCCACTGATTATGGCACACACACACACAGAGACATACACAATCTCATATTAGCTCACCAGTTGGAGCTAGCAATAGCAGTGGCAGCATCGGTAACCTGTTTTAGCCTTCTTTAGTCACGCTAACATCCATCCATCCCATGCAAGATATGGTGCACTAGTCCCAGCATTTACTCACAAAGCCTACTTATAATTCTTCGTTTTCCTGTCATTTTATATCATTTTCTATGTCATGCAGCACAACATCTTTGACCTAAGTTGTCAAGGCGTGTAGATTCAAGAAAGTGCTGTGAAAAAATAAACTTCGCACACTGTGGCAGAAACATTTAAATGTCAACTAGTCGGGCGCATCCCAAGCATCGCGCTATCCATCACAATATCCACAAAAACTGTGGAGAGAAAGGGTTTGCAGGCAGCTGAGCGCAAACGCTGAGCAAATAGGGAGGGATATGTAAGATTCACTCTGTTACACTTTAAATCTTCTTGATTTTTTTTTTTTTATTTATTCATATTTTGAACGCTGTTTCAGCTCAAATGTTAATGAGTTGTTTTTGTTTGTTCATCTGTGTGTATAATGAAAGGCTTTGGAACTTTTTGGTATGAAAAATAACACAAAACAGATCGAATGAATTCAGTTTTCTTCTGGAAGTGGTACAGTGCTAGGTAATAAATTACATTTACATGACATGTAAAATGCATTACTTTTTACAACAGCGAGTAACTTTAACCTGCTGCCTTGAGTCATGACAGTCCCGGCTACTCTGATGTAAACACTTTTTAACTATATGTCCACCTACCAGTCATTATTCCAGCTGGCTAGCTGGCTCTCAGTCACAAGGTGTTACCTGCCTTCACCTGTTACGATAGGTGAAGGCATGAGAGTCAGCCAACCAGTGTGTGGGTTCTACCTTGTTTAGACAGCCTCTGCCTGTCCAGTAGCCAACGCTAGCAGCTGTCTGCAGAGGTCAGACTGAGGTCCACAAACACAAAGACAGAGAGAAGCTGGACCACTCAACATTTTTGTCTATTCTGTGTTCTTTGCTTAACTGCTGTGGCTTTTAACCTTTAAAAATGAGAAATACATCAAAATGGCAAATTGGCAAGAGACTAAAAACAAAACAAAGTCAAAAAGAAATACAAGGTTTTTTTCTCCCTCCATCCATTCTGCCACTTATCCAAGTCTGGGATGCGGGGGCAGCAGTCTAAGCAGAGGCACACAGACCTCCCTTTGCCCAGCGACCTCTTCCTGCTCTGCTGGATTTTGTTCGTCAACCCTATTGCTCCAATTTGACAGACCAAACAGCCAAATGAGCAAGTCAACGTGAACTCTCCTTGTTTGCTTCAGCCATAAACCATGGCTCTCAAAGACCTTGAATTCCTAAATGAGCTTAACCCTTGTGTGGTGTTCGTATTTTTGTTACTCAGCCAGTGTTCATGGGTCTGGTGGACCCGCTAGAGTTTTGGCTTTCCAAATTAACACTATCAAACAATTTTATGTTAAATTACTCAACAGATGTTTACTTCATCCCAATTACAAGACATATGAACAGCAAACATGGTTAATTTTTTCCCTTTACCTTTGTTAGATCACATTTATGAATTAATGTGCTTCTCGTTTTTCTTTTATATAAAATGTTATAAATAAATCAGTTATAATCAAGTGGAGTGAGTGGAAAGACACAACACATTTACACGTGAAAAAATAATTAATTGTTTAATTTTTCTTTTGAAAAAAACTGAACACGGGTCTCACAGACCCGAACACCATACAAGGGTTAATATTTTCCCTAGATTCATGTTCACCCACATCCACATTTGGGTTGGGCTGAAGATGTGACAACATCACAGCAGACAAAAGGAGACATTGTGGAGGTTGAAAAAGTGCTTAATAAAGAGGTGTGCTAATTAATGATTTATCATGCCTTGAGGGTTCAAACTGGAAAATCTAAGAAACCTGTCAACACACTTGTGAAGGTTGCCATGTAATTCCATGCTCCCTGTAAAGCTGCAATACAGTTTGATTATCCATCAGTGTGACGACTCAGTTGTTATAATGACATGACTACCCCGTTCCCTGATGTCTGCCAAATGAAAACAGAACAGCGTCATCCCCAGAGGAGCTTAATGATCCGCAAACACACAGTCACGTCCACACATGCAAACGCAGCTAAACCTGCACACACGAACCCACACAGAGACAGCGGCTTATTGATCACTGTCAGATCAGTCTATAGACTGGAAACAAGCCTCTAAGCAACACAAGAATTGGGACACTGATGATTTGTTAGTTAATACAATCAGCAATGACAACTCCCCCTCCCATATCCACACTGGCCACCCTGTCCCTCGTTTTGGCACACTTTTGCACATTCAGAAACATCGCCAACAACCCCAAACGTACACAGACACGCACACACATAAATGCAGACACAGTAATTGACTGATATGGAACAGTGAACAAGGAGTTCTTGTCTGTTTTTGAATTATGTCTGGCGCTGGACAATTGTGGATGAGTCTCTGGCGAAAAAATACAGTGTGGGTATCCAAGAGAGAGAAAGACAGAGAACAAGAGGGCGAATCAAGCATGGCAACTAGGAAAGACTCAGGCACAGAGCAGCAAACTGTGTGAACTTCACAGCTCCCCGCCCCAGGTCTCCACTGTGCCTCTTTTGGGCTACAATGGAGACCTGGGGTCTGACAAAAGCCATAAAATCTGAACACACAAGCATTTAATGAAGTGATTGGCCGGAGCCAAACTGGAACCAACCAACTTCAGTTGTCTAGACCAGCCATCTCTGGATTTTGGACTCTGGCTGGACCGGCCCGCCTGCCTGTCTCGGCAGAGAACTAATTGTGACACTCAGTGTGAAAGAAGGCGCCAGAAAAGTGGAGAGGAAGACAGGAAGGCAAGGAGTTAAGGATTCAATGGGAAAAGAGAGTGTGAGAGAAAGAATGAGGACAGATGCTGTAACTGTGACTAACACTGGTTGTAACTAACGGTCACACAGCACAAAAGAACAGGGAAATTAGTGTTCACAGTCGCCAGTGTTAAGAGGTAGTTTCAGGTCTGTGCGTTAGGGGTGGGTTTTTATAATCGATTCATCGATTAAAATCGATTCTGGCTTGGATAACGTAAAATCGATTCATTAAAATCCTGAATCGATTTTTTAATATAAATTTATTTTGTCCGAAATGCCAGAATCTCTGGTGACATCTCACAAAATTTCAAGAACCACCAAACAGTAAATGAGAGCAGGTACAGGGATTCTGCACATAGACTTAAACACACAGCGCGACCCGCGGATCAGAATCAGTTAGATGTCGCCTTTCTCACAGTCGGGGCTGAAAGCCGACAGCTCGCTGATCCGGGTCCGCGCTTTGTGTTCACGCCCTTTATGCGCTGATTCTAAAGCTGTTAGTTTGATCTCTCTCCAAACAATATTGACCGAACCAGCAGCTAAAGAAGATCCAAACGCTTCACATAAACATCGTCATGAATTCACTCTTTTACTGTTTTGCTTCCATTGCGATGCGCAGCTCTCTCTCTCTCTCCCTCTCTCCCTCCCACCCTCTCTCTCTCTCTCGAACAGTTTCGCTTTCTTCATTATTCGCTTGCTTGTTATGCACAAGTCTACTGTTGTTTACAGCGCTGTCGGCCGCTGTTTTTTTCCCTTTTACATTCTTCCGAAAAGAAAACCTCATTTCTGCTGTTCAATACTGAACAAATTTAAACTTTTTAATATTATTCAAAATGCAAAATGCTTAGCCGTGTGTCTAATAAAACCGCTGTAACGTCAGAGGTAATGTTCATTAATTAATGGTTTTCTTTCGTTTTTGATGTACTGCAGAATATTTTTATAAAATCTCAGGCCAGGAAAATCACCTTCATGTTTTTCTGTGTTTTATCTTCAGCTACTTTGACACAAAGGCATCTGCTGTGATGCTCACACCTTGGATAAAGTCTTGCGAGTGTCAGCTTCCTTTTTATAGATACAAAAATATGTAAATGTTCTGATCTGAATTATACTTCTGACTGTCAAAATTTCCCAGATTTAAATCGAATCGAATCGAATTAAATCGAATCGTGGATCGAATCGATTTGGGACCTTGTGAATCGGAATTGAATCGATTCTAGAAATCAGTGACGATACCCAGCCCTACTGTGCGTGAGCTCAGTGTGATTAAAATTAAAGAAAAACATGAAGCAATTACCCCAATGGGTCTGTTAGAACGTACCTGCAAATTACTACATTATTATATACAGTTTGCCTTCATTTTTTTCAACTATTTCTTCTTTTTTCTTATAACTCACATCAAATTATTTTTTACATGAGAGAGCAAACAAGGTTAAATCCACCTGCTGGGTGACTCTGGCTTCCTCCCACAGTCCAAAAATGTTAGGTTAAAGGTCTTAATGTGAGCATGAATGTATGTCTGTTCCTCTATGTTAGCCCTGCGAAACTGCCAATCTGTCCTGGGTCCTGGGTGCACCCCACCTCTCGCTCTGTGACAGCTGGGACAGATTCCAGCTCCCCTCTGGAAATATTTTTTTCTTTTCTCTTTCACTCTTTTTCCTGCATAAAGTCGTCAGCACTTGCACTTACTTTATAATGCAGACTGCAGACTAAGAAATAAAAAACCCAGCCACCCAACTTTTGACCTCCCATGAATCCTCTCCATGGAAACAACAATCATGTGTTTTTTTCCCGAAGATAGTTTAAATTAAATCTTGTGTAGATCTTAGACCGGCAAAAGCTGGATAATTGCATTTCATATCCTCAGTTACAGCTATTTTTTTTCCTTTCTAGTCTTAAGCACGTTCAGTTGCACTGTGAGTTTTCTTCTTCTCCAAATTCCCAAAATACAACTCTGAGATTACGCTACATTTAAATTTTAAGCTGTCACACGTCTAGCACCCTCAATAGATTTCAAAACTGATCCCAGTGGGGAAGTTAAGAGACTAAGAGAGTAAGGAATGATAAAAGATGACCCTTGAGGTGTGACTCAGAGCTTTGGAAAATAAAAACCAGTGAGAAAGAGCACGCTCATGTGAGTCTAAGCACACATGCGAAGCATCGTTCGGCTGCAACTTAAGAAATCCTAAACAAGAACCGGAGGAAAGAAAAGCAGCTCATCTCTGCACAAGGAGAAGGTGGCTGTAAACTGTAAATCATTTGCCTGACTGTTAATTGCCTGAGTATTATGCAAATAAAATGCATGAAAGCTGGAAATTTAAGTTACTCTCAAAACCATGAAAAAAAGAAACTGAACGGATGATTTCACTTCGAGTGCCCCACTTCACTGTGTTGCATCAGCCTCGGCAAATCAAATGCACCCAAAGCTTAGTTAAAAAGGAAGTCAAAGACAATGCTCCCCGACAGGTGATTTAAAAGCAAGAGCACGTACGCATTCACACACCATTACCTCCTGCTCTTCACTTCATTGTCTCTATACAGCCAAGGCCTCTACACCGCAGTAGGTTTTAATACACCTCAATCGAAACTTTGTACAATTGTACCAGAAATTAGTCACTTTGAGCTAAATCTGTCACCTTTCGAATTATTGTGCAATGAAGTTGCACTAAAGGCTAAACATGGAGCCAAAAACTGTTATATTCCTCTGCAGCGTGTCCACTTACTGCTCATGTGCACACATGTAAATATCCACTGTGTTTCATGCATCCTCCAGACCCACTAAAATAAGTCTTAAAACGCGAAGAATTGCGTGGGAGACAAAAACAGTAGCACCCGAGTTAACAAAAGGTAAACGCAGAATCTCCCATGTTAATGTGCGATTTCACCCAATTTCAAGCATGACTGACTCAATAAGATTCCTGCATCCCATTTAAACATTCCTCCAGAAATAACATTTATCCAATTTGTTTCATGGCTTCCCGCTTCCATGCACTCAAATCACACATGCCTTTGGCAGCCAGCAGGAGTAGTTCGGATTTCAAATGTAAAAAAGGGAATACTCTGTCCTCTCTAGGAAACGTATTTGTGGGCTAATCCAGCATGTCTATTTGCAGAGAGGGGATATAAAAGTAAATGTTCTTCTAATACCACTAATATGTGATATTCAGTTGTGTATTGTGTAAATGGTGCACCAGTGTGGCACATATGAGCTGGGAGCGTGCATTCAGTGATGACTCGCCTCAGATTTTAGATGGTCATTTTGCACTAATGCATCAGGCAGGTAATGACCGCAGTCATGTTTTTAGTCCCCTTTCGGGGTGCTGTTCATTCCCCCCCGAAGAATATCACTCCACTGTGCCAGCTGTTTGTTTAGCTTTTTTTCTGGCATTACTTCCCTTTGAGTAACCACGGATGGTACTGCTGGATGCGAAACCACCGCTGTTTCCAGGCACAGCGCCTATCTCAGCAGCAACACGCGGCAAAACACAGAATCCATCCAGCTAACAATGGCAACCCTCCCTATTTCGCTACATTCCCTGCACTGCTCATGCTGCTAATTAAAAAATGAACCAGGTAATTAACCACCTTGTCCTATTGTTTGAGATGGAATATTTCTCTTTCTGAGCCATGCAAGTGTGTTTATTGGCAACTTATAATGACAGTTTGGGGGGGGCGGGTTTGTTTCAGTGTGTATCCGTCACTCCAGTTCAAATAACCAGCAACTCAAAGAAGCGAAGATGAGGCAAAAAAAGTGGGAAAAATGGCAAGAGCTTGTTGGGTGTGATGGTTCTTTGCCTTATCGCAGAACACAGCTCTTTTTTTTGACAGAAGTGCTTATCTCCAGTTTTTTTGCTGTATTTCACTTATTGCACAAGAAAAAAAAAAGACTGAAACTGCGGGATGACTGCCGACCGACACATAATTATTACCACACCAACCAATTACCATTTTAAATTTAAAGTCAGTGAAACATTTCAGAGAAACTGAGTTGGGTTTCTTTTGGGTTTCTTTTGGCTTTTTTTGTCGGTTTGATGCGCTCATAACTTCACGTACAACAAAGACCGAGCGACACCGCGCTCTGAAGCGAGGCTCCTCAGCACGGGATCAGGGCTGGTGTGGTTACACCATTATGTAAACCTTGAACTTTGTGGTCCCCAGAGAAGAAAAGAATAAGGAACATTGATCTCTTTCACGAAGCTGACAGCCACCTTCTAACATCGGTAAAAATGTGCGGCATAAATTATTTTGCAGCACTTCTCACTACTTTTCATTTCACCTACAAGCGATCAAGGACAAATGTTTTTACTGAAAGAAGGTAGAGAAGCTGGGGGAAAAAATGATCTTACAGAAAGTAATTATCACAGTTTTTTGCTCGTGTTTAAGGTTAAAGATAAAGCTTGCAGCAATAATGAGGACCGCTTTGACGAGGAATGTCTCTGAATTTCACTTGCAAATTGTGGTATTTTTTTAATGCCTCTGGATGATTTGGATTTACTTCACTCTCATAGCTTTAGCAGAATCTGAAAATGGCCTAGAAGGAAAGGGAGGAATGATTGTAACAGCACTAATAGCAATTTTTCAGAGGAAGAAACGTATACAAATTTAGTATTTCAAACGAGGTTACATTCAGAGAGCCTGCTACCTTCACAGCCAGAGGAAAGCTTGAGAGAGCCATCATCAACTGGTTTGTGAATTCCTATTTTGAAGTATTGATCTCATTATTATGATAAGATGTCACAAGCAAAGGTTTCTGAGTCTTTGGACACCGCATGTCCATGTGGTGGTGACCATCCATCCATCTTCTTCCACATATCCAATTCAGGGTCACAACTGGGGTTTAAGCCTAGCAAGAGGCTGCATTCACCCTGAACAGGTTGACAGTCTATCACAGGGCTAACACATAAAGACAAACCAAATGTGCTCATCATGTGGGAGGAAGCCAAAGTACCTGAAGAGTACCCACGCAGGCACAGGGAGACAGCCAGCGGATTTAAAACCAGGGCACGCTGTGATGGGAGCCACTTGCCTCACCAGTTCATCAAACGAGCATCACTGTGTATTAAAACGATGTGAAACTAGTGACTGAGGCCAAATTTTAAGCAAGAAGTTGGGTCAGTGTCTCATATACCTTTATACAAACTGACAATTCTGCAACCAGAGGAGTTGTAACCTGCCAGTGATTTAAAACAATGCTCGTTTAAAGCACTTCTACACTGACACCAAAGTGTTTCCCTCGCTATTGCATATCACCAGGCTCACGTATGCGGGAGTAACCATGTAGAAGAGGAATGTAGAGCATAGAGCAGAAGCAATGAAAGAAAAGGTAGGAATACCCAAGTTGATGACAACTTGTTAGGAGGGAACTAAAGTTCCCCAACAAGTGTTAATTGGTCTAAACCACAAATGGGCAGTGACAGAGCAATCCCAGATATCTGTAAGTCTTATGGCACCAAAGCTAATGGAGCCTGAAGGAGTAGCACAGAGATGAGTATTTATTTTTTAGTATTACTGAATACAACATTAATGATCTTTTTCAAGCAGACCAGGATAACTGGAATGCTTTTCCATTAGAGCTGGAGGACCTTTTATTGATCTGTGACTCGCAGCAATAGGTCAGTTTCTTCACGTATAACAGAAAACTGGTTGAACAGTCTCAAAGGAAGAATAGAAATAGAAAACACAAAACCTTAAACAGTAAATAATGGAATTATAATGACACAGGGCCGCTTGTGATACAGGTTTTTTTTTATTATATTAAAATTTGTTGGTTTTCCTCCAAACCGTAACAAACCACTGAAAGATTTTTCAATGAGCCCTTCTGATCTGTGTCCAGCGAGCTTGATTAGAAAGATGGTTTTTTGCCAATTTTTTCACCGGCCAGATAAAAGGCCTTGAAAAACCAACTGCAATGTGTCACAAAAAGAAAGAAGGAGAAAAAAAATGCGGAAATGTGAGAGACAGACAGGCGGACAGGGAGAGTGAGAAAAAAATACTTCATTGTGTGTGCTCTCTCTGGGTGGACAGTCTTTGTAATGAGAAATATTAACATTGCCAGAGTCTTTCAGCCTAGTTGGAAAAAAAAACAAAACTGTGCAAACACAAAAGAGTGCCCCTAAAATCCATCCAACCAATCAATGGTCTTTACAGAAAAGGCAGCGCAAAGAGAAGAGCACCATTGAAAGCTAAATTATTGCTATTTTTTCTTTTTTTGGTCTGAAACATATGTTAGTACAACAGTAATAGGTGAGTAAGACAACGAATGACATGCAAGAGGCCCATCAGGGTTTTTCCTTCTGTTTGGTTAAATAAATACACATTCAGATGCTTTGCCATTGTGCTCGAAAGCTTTTATTTCTTACCAAAAAGTCTTCCTGACATGTTCAGGAAGATGTCTTTATTTGATGAATATCTGAATGGATGTGACGCTGAACACAGCTAAGTATGTCAGTCGTAACCCTCAAGGCTGGATCTCTGAAGATTTTGAGCCAAAGCATTTCAACAAGACTCCACATGAGCTCTGTGTGTGATACTCACACTTATCACTTGTAGTCAACAAGAATACGGATAAGGATTTTCTAATCATCTCCCTATAAGAGACACTAAACTTCCACAGAGATGTATCTTTGCTTTCAAGCAAAGTCAGTCAATACATTATTATTTTTTAAGAAGAACTTTATGACAGTATTTTCATTTGTTGCCATACGGTTTCATAAAGGACTGCTTCTTTTGAGCAACATAACCTCAACATAGTTCCCACACAATAAAGAGTCACAGAGTGAAAAGGATTTAGTCCTTCAAATGATGGCAAAGGCGTTATTCAGTGAGGGTAGCTAACCACGTTAATTTGATTTAAAAAAAAATCTCTTCAAAGGACAAATGTATATGAGAGTTAAAAGAATGCACAGGAAAACTCGATGCGATTCAGTCACATGTGTAAAAACCTGAGTAGGCTAGTCTTAGCTTTAACATTAGCAGCTAACTGACTCCCTCCAATTCTCCTGAGATGCAACCATTTAACGGTACCATACAGTACCGCACAGTCTCAAGCTTCCTCAGTAAGTTCATAATTCAATCGTAATAATCCATGACAGTCGAGAAAGGTTAAAAAAAAAACTTACAGCAACACTGCTGTTAAATTGCTCAAGGTCAGATAGTAGAAGTCTACAATGATTTTCTGCTATCAAGGCCAACAGGGTATTTGACTAGCTGTTTGGGTAAGGGAGTTCGGGATAGTGTTTTGTACAGATAAAAGGTAGTTTTAGAGTTTTGGTGGTGAGACTGATCCAGAAAAGACTGTCTGTCTTTGAAAGGTTTACTGCTGGAAAAGCTAGGATTCCTAATTCTTAGTTTAAGTTTAATGACATCATCCAGGAAACACTGAGCGTCTGAATTCACACAACTATAAGTTTCAGTCTGGCTATTACTATCCCTCTGCTGCTGCTATGTCAAAGTCTTTTCAAAATGCGTCAAATTCAAAATGTTGCTATCACAGCTGGAGTAAAAACATCATCATTAGTCAGGCTTTTTGCTGGGAAAGTTGTTAAACCTGTCAGCTCCATTACCCTGGTGGAGATTTAACGATAAATTCTTACATAACATACAACTATTCACCTGCCTTGCTGCATACAGTGTGACAGAGACAGAACAACGGAGCTGCGTAGGTGTAGCTCCCACTGCTTCTTCTGTGCAGACAAATTTTGTTGCTGATGAGAGGCGGTGAGGTCGAGGAAAAGGAGCAGGGAGATTTTTCCCACTTCCAGCATGAAAAGAAAGCTGCACAGGGCTATACCTCCACGAGTGCCGCAAAACATGCTTAACCTTGTTTGCGTAGAGTAATACTCATGTGAAAAAGAAAGTTTTCAAAGAATTCTATGCAAGTAAATCCTACGATTCAATAGCTTGTAGAATCCATTTTAGCAGTAATACCTTGAAGTAATTGTTTTCTATATCACTTCAGTCTCTCACATCATTGCGGGCGTGGCTTCTGTTCATTGAGGTTTGAGGACATTCGTTTTTGCATAGATCTGAACGTCCCACCACAGCACTTCAGTCAGGTTGAGATCTGGACTTTGACATTTATTTAACAAAAACTAGCCCAAATTGAAAAGCGCATGAGAAACTATATAATATATTTCATGATTTAATATCTTGTAGAATCACCTTTAGCACCAATAATCTGTTGAAGCAGGTTTTTCTGTATGACTTTATCAGTCTCTCACATTGTTGTGGAGGAGCTTCAGACAGTGCTGCTCGCTGATGCTCGCTGTTTGCAAATCCCTGATTTTTTTCCTTTTTGAGCCATTCTGTTGTAGATTTGTTGCTGTATTTCTAATCATTGTTCAAATGCATGACCCAGTTTGGAACAAGCTTAAACTGTCGGAGACAAGGCCACACATTTGAATCTACAATACACTGGTATTCACAGGAGTTCATGGTCCACTCAATGACTGCAGGGTTTACAGGTTCTGTGACTGCAAACAAACCCAAATCATCACCCCTCCACTACCATGTTTGATAGCTGTTTGAGGCGCTTCTACTGATATGCTGTTTGTTTGTCGCCAAGCATGGTTCTATGGAGATGTTTAGTCAAAATGCAAAAACTTTTGGTCTCATTTTTTCCAAAAGTCCTTTGGTCTCTTCAGATGCAGCTTTGCAAACCTAAGTCATGCTGCCGTGTTCTTTTTAGAGAAGATGCTTTCTCCTTGCAAATCTTTCAGGAAAGCCATACCCTATATTTATAGAGCGTCAAATCACAACAAAGTTGCCTCAATGGCTTTTTCTATTTGTACTGTCAGAAACTTGAACATTATCATGTTAAATGACATTTGAGGCTGAGATTTAGCTCTTTTTTAGCTCTTCCCTGAGCTTTGCACGGTCTGATTGGGGAGAATCTGCAGGAACGTCCACTCTTGAGAAGATTTGGCATTGTGTTAACTCACAGCTGAATGCTCCAGACCAGAAAAGTGCCAAAACTTCTGTTTTATAGAGGTGTTTAGCTAGGCTTAATCAAGTGCATTTGATTAGAAGCAGCTGGATGCGACTTACTGTCTTAAATCCCATGAACGCAGTAAGGGTGTACTTCATAGGACTCCATAGAGACCTATGAAAACATTCCTTTTAATACGACTGTAAAAGACTTAGCATACAGTTATTTTCAACTGATGAAAATAACTGGACAGGCATCATATTACAGAAACAATGGTTAGAAGTTAGTGTTTGCTTGGTTCTTACAAAAATCTTTATCTTTCCACCGACTCTAATTAATAATGCATTCATTTTCAGGCATCTCTGCTGGTAATGAGCGGTGTGCATCCTACATTCTCACAAAGATGAGAGAAAAACAACAACAGTAAAACCAGGAAGGCACCCACATGAGCATATATTTGCATTATTGAATTCACCAGACCTACCTGAATCGCTACATTTATTAACTAGCCCCTAACCTTACTCTTATCTGTGTTTGCCTGTTAACATCAAACAAAAAACTCTACTAAGTCTCACTTATAAAGCCTTTGGTATTTTACAACAGTCTTAAAGTAGAATGTAATTGTTTAGTTTTACATTCTTACACTCCACATTTGACTCACATTAAAGTCATAATCTAGGACACACATTCGCGTGGCCTTCGATCGCTCTGTCAATTACACAGAGGAAGTCAGAGAGGAGGAAAATGATGAGAGTCAACAGTGCATGGAACATCGATGTGTCCAACCACCACTGTCTGTTTAAGTGGAATCGACTTATGCTCAAATCCCAAATTAAGCATATCTGACTGTCCCACCGCTGCAGGGGCTACAGGAAGCACAGGGACCCATGGAGAGTCTCTCTCTCACACACAAACATACTCCATTTCTCCGTTTCTCTGCAGGGAATCAATGATGTCTGCTTAATTATTGGGTGAATTTAATCAGCGGCACAGCAGTACGAACTGCCGTGTGACCCATTGGCTGTCAGGAAGTCATTTGGTTTCTAGCAGTTAGTGTTTGGATACCACCACAATAATTAAGGGTACAACATTTTAATTGTTGTAAAGGTGTAGAGGTAGCAGAAAAACTACCTCTGCATTGTGGTGGCTCTGCTCTCACTTATTCTCACACACTGGTTTTGTGAAAATGGTGCCAAAACACCACAAATCTCTCTGACCTAAAAACCACTGTAGTGATTAATGATTCTTACCTTTGGATTAGTGTTTAAAAAGGAATTAATTAACAGGCCTAGCATTATGTCCTGATTTATTATCAAGACAAACTGTTTAGATTATTTAGAATTTATTCTTAACCTTTATTCCCAAGGTTCTCAAAGCAAAGTCCATCTGTGCCGCTGGTGTTTCTATTGTAAATAAAACTCTAAATGTAAATACTGTTGTGTCAAAAAACTATTGTTAAAATAAAACACAATCATCTGAATAGATACATTATAAAGCTTTAAGAATCAGTGCTTTACACAATCTGTATACCTGTAAATGTTTTATTTTTGTCACGTAAGACAGAATGGCATTTTATATTATACATGGACTATAGCACAGTGATTTGTCAATATAAACTCTTCATGTAATTCGTAAATCTACAAATCTCTTAATTTAAGTGTTTTAATTGGCCATGCATCATCACACGCAGATATCTGTGAATTCAACAATTTTCAGGTAAGTCAATGCAGCTGTTCAGCAACAAACAAACAACAGAAGTCTCTTCACACTTTTTATCTCGTCTGCCAAACACTCTGTGTTCTCCAGTGAAGTGCACTCAGTCCAACCTGAGGAGACACAAAAATGATGCTCTGAGCAGAGACTCACAAACCTACGCTCCTTCAAACTGATGATAAACAATATATATGTGGAAGTTTCTATCTATTATGGGTTTAATCTTTAAAAAGCTTATCAGAATAATTAGACATTTTGGGACATAAGCATATTGGCTTTCTTGCAGAGAGTTCTGTGAGAAGATCAATTCAGTTTCAAGCCTACAAGCATGAATAATGAGGATGAAGCCTTGAGGCAATTAGCTTCGTTTACCATAAAGATAAGAAGCACGGCGGGGAAAGTTAACACGCTCCCTGAAGTTACAAAAAACATGTTGCAGCATCTCTAATATCCACAAATTACCACACAGCATCATGTTTGTTTAACCTTCACACCCACATGCAAAACAACAGGAAAGATCCCAAAAAAGAGAAAAACATCTTCATAAAAGTAGTGACCCAAGGTTCATATAATGGACACATCTGTATGAAATGTACTAAAAACACCATTTGTGGGTTTTGCCACAACACAAATACTCATCCTAATCTCATCTACAATACTTGTCAGCAGAGCAAATAGCCATGTTTCTCAAAATGTCTTTAAAATTGTAATAATACATTTTTGAGCATGTGGTTACTAATGGTACTTTTATATTCACTTGGGAAAATGCAAAAAAGAATCATCATTAATTAATGAACCCACCAAAAAACAAACAAGCAAACAAATAAATAAATAACAGCTTGTTTTTTTCTACTTTTTGATTTTATGCTATAATCATATGCATGTGAAGAAAATGTGCCACGGACCAACTTTGATTAAAAACAGCAAACTGGAGCATCAGTTTGGCTCATGAACCATCATCAAGGTTGTTCTAATGTGTAACGCGCTAGCTTTAAGTTTCGTCTCCGATTGGCGGCACTGCAAAAATTATTGAAATTTAAATCTATTGTAAAGTCAATGAGGCTCAAAAATTTAAGTCTGATTAAACAAGTTAGCTATTAAGGTAACTTTTTTTTCCAATACACGTATTTTTCCAGGGTATTCAATGCAAGTGCAATTATGTGACAAGCAATTAAAGAAGCTCATTAATTGGTGGTCACATAAATATGAAAAATTAAATATTTAAATCAATTTAGGCCTGAGGCACTTTTTTCCACTTCTTTTTTTGTCCTGAGCATAAAAATCCAAAAAGAAAAACAAACCCTTATTTATTTTTCAGGCGGAGTCGTAATGAAATAACAAAACTTTAATTATATATACACAGATTTATAGATATCTAGTTTAGAATTTGCCAATAACAGCTGACTGAAAAACTACAACAGTTGTCCTAATCTTATTTAACAGTGTAAGTAATGCAAAGGGAATAATACCGTAACTGTTCTGTTGTTTCTCATTCAAAATACCATTTAAACATCCCAAAAAATCTTTCAACAGCTACACAACGAGGATGATTTCCACCTTGCCACAGAGCCTCCGGGGTGTCTTCCCGGCTTCCAGATAGCACCTCTGATGTTTTTGGAAAGGTCTAATGAAAGTATTCTGAGAAGCGTCTCATCGCTCTCCAAAACGATATTGATCGGAATAGATCAATGAAAAGTCTGCAGGGTAAAGGCAGTATTGCCTCATCAGAATACTTTTTTCCATCAGAACATGGTGCATGGTCATGGTGCATGTACATGTAGAGTCTACAGTGAAGAATGTGAAATTCTCTCATCCAAACGAGTACTCTGATATTATAAAAGCCAAAAAAAAAAAGCAGCTACTGCAGTATTTACATAGGTAGAATTAATCAATCTCTTTACTGTCAAAAATCCATTGAAAATACTTGGTCAGCTGCCTCAATTGATGAGACAGCACACCAGGTGAACATTAAAGCCCAAACCACAATGGTGCTAAACATTATTTCCCACATATAGACATTATGTTTCCTTACGAGCAAGTTGACCATTCACCGCCAGTCAGGTGCTATTCCAGTGGCTTTCTCGTTATGTGGTCAGATTGAGTCATCATTGTTCTACTCTGTGCATTTGCATTGATATGGAGGGTTGCACTAACCAGAAGCTGCAGAAGAACGAGGACTGGTTTGTGTACCACTATGCTCTGATCACAGTACAAGTCATCTGCAGAAGGAGAAACTAATCCCATAAGCAGATGATTATTTTACTTGTGTCAACCAAAATACTTGGCACTACATTATACACTCTATTTAGGTATTCATTTATGAATTGATAAACGATTCTTTATATCCTGGCACTAAACACATGTCTGTTAGTAAACACATGAACTGAACATCACACAGAAGAACGAACCAAACATACTGACTGCTCTTTCCAACATGTGGTACAGCATTTTAAAAATGGCTGCTTCTTCATGATGATTCAGTGATGATCTTTGTTGCAACCCATACCTCAGTGACAACAGACGCTATAGTCTTTTTAAAAAAAGGATGAAATGTACACTGTTTTCATTTTACACAGCTGAGATACTGATTAATATATCTGTATCCCTGTGCTATGATATTAAGTAAAAGTGTTTGCTTAGTTGAGCCAATTATTAGGTATACATTGTGCAAACCAACCCATAACAGCTCTGTGCTGCATATTAAGTAGAAAACCCAATCTAGCTGAATGCATAGTCTATAAAACTATGAAAATGGGAGAACTGGAGCAGGTATAATTGCTGAGTGTGTGCTAGGAATGAGAATGGCTTTTCGTATGAGCTAAGGACATATTACGTTAATGACACCATTCTGCTAAATGGCAGACAGATGGAAAGTTCACAAAGACAAAGAGCTGTCTTAGTTCTTAATCACATGTGCAATTAACTGCAGTATGGATGTGATTTAATTGGCTTGTGGTAGCCATGTTTGATTGAAAAAGTTGTTTTGCGGTCATATTAGGCTAAATCTTGGAACAAAGACAAGTTTCACCTAGAAAGGAGTGTTTTATGACCAAAACAAAAGTGGAAGAGTTGTAAGTGTGAAAAGGGGAGCAAATGAAGCAACGTGCACTGTAGTACTGACAGGAAAAACAGAATAGCATTCCCACTGAGATCATGAAAATCTGAAGAATATGTAGATTTTAAAAGGACTTTGTAATGTATGCATTGCAGAGCTTTTCCACCATCAGTTCATTGCAGGTTAAGAATTGATGCTGTCTGAAAACTAAAAATCTGTTTGGCATGCACATGCTGTTTATCATCCAGGTGTCAGGCTCTGAAAGCAGCTACCAGACTAACCCAAACCTGCATCTGAAAGGACGGGACGCCATGAAAAATGGAATTCGACTTGTAAATCATTTAAACAGTATTTTTAATTGAAAATGGCACAAAATGTACTTGGTTGTGTTCAATTTTGAAGGTGATGTTAGCAACACGTGTCAAAAAAAATGCTGGGATAGATCGAAAGGACCTATCGCTGATAACATGACTGTGAGTCTTTCAGAAGGAGCTACTGTGAGGCATTTACAACTCTGTGATAGAAGGCAAGTAATTCAAGTTAATAAACTATTTCTAAGAATAACAGAAATATTTAGGAATTTCATCTTTTTTCATCTGGTACAAAATATCACCAAAAATATTCAGAGAATCCAAAGACGTGTCTGCACCCAAGAGAGGCAGCTAAAAATCCTGAACGGTCATTATCTTCTAGCCGTAGGGTGACACTGGATTAAAAACAGTCCCAATTATGTGGTGGAAATCACAGCACCGGCTCAGGATCTCTAAAGACCATTTGTCATTGAACGCATTTCACCGCTGGAGCCACACATTCCAGTTAAAACTCGATCGTGCAATTCATAACCAGGATTGATCTCTGGGCGCTTTACATTCTCGGATGGTCAGACCTTCAAGTATCACGACTAAAACCCCAAAAAATTCCTAAAAAGCCAGGCTGATAACAGTGTACAGGCGGAGGTCGAGAGTGAAATTGTCCTCTTCTTTGACAAATTCAAACTGTATTTTTGTTTTTTCTGGAAATCATGAATGTTGTGTTCTCCTCAGACCACAGTTCTAAAGCCAGCGCCCATGATGCTATATTAAGTCTGACTAACTGGATTTTTAAGACTAATACCAGTGTTTGGGTATTTAAAAGTCTGATATACCAGGTAGTTTTTTCTCTTTTTGACACTCAAAACATAAACAGACTAACTAACCTTTGTTATGTGCAGTTATTTAGGAATTCTTACTAAGATAATCTGTGCCTATGAAATTTAAAAAGAATCTTGATTTATTGTCACAAGAAGTCGTGGATTACCAATTTATGCTCTGCCTAACTCTTTCTTGGACTTACTGGTTGAACGGTGTTTCTCCCGTATTTATCAGCACTTACAAATGCAGATACCAACAGATTGCGCATAGCTAATATCAGCTGATAAATTAGCCTTTGTCCAGTGTTAAACATTAGAAGCGCTATGACTAAATCTAGCAAAAACTGGCTACGGCAACTGGTCTCTTCAGCTCCCAAATGTTTAGATTTATCCTAAAAGAAGAGATGCACACACATACCTGTTCAAATTTTGTTTTAATTTTTAAAAACTCTTCTTAACATCTTTTTTTACATTATTTTCAGTTGAATACAAGTGTTAAATGAAATGCAAATCATTGCATTCTCGCGTCTTACACCACATCCCATTTGGAAACAGGTTCAAATGCAATTAACTATCTTCGCAACTTTGAAAGGAAAATATTCAAAGTTGCAGCAGATTTCCATTATGCTTATGAAAACTTGGCTTTGCTTGACTTGGACATGTCTCAAATGACTTTATAAACTTGAGCTGGACTTGCCTCAACAGATTTAAAAACAGCACTGGCTGCAAGGCTTTCCACGCTACGCTCTCGTTTCTTACTCCAAACCGACACACTGGATGATGTACTTCAAACATCAAAAAGACATCTTTACTCACTCCAGAGTTTGCCTCTTCCAAACATACTGAAAATAAAAATACCAGGCTATCGTCCAACCGAAATATAAGGAAGACATATCTTTTCTGAGCCAAGTTTACAGCTTATTAGAAGACTTTGTTTTTAGGCTATCAATTTGACAGGTTAATTACAAGGAGAGAAGACAGCATGCAGTATGAACCATCTCATTTAAAATCAATTTAAATATTCATTAAGGCTATTATCAGAACTCTAATACTAATTCATAGTCTGATCATGTCATATAGTTGCCCAAGTAATGAATACTAGATGAGAGGATTTTTCTTTCGATGTCGAAGTTTTATGATCTTCACTGCAATACTACTGTACCAGCTGAGCGGTTTTGAGCACCGTGTAAAGTACACATGTTCCAAAAAGGCTTAATGTCACATTTGAAGAGATCTGCATGCTTCACAGCTGAGGCAACATAGCTAACTTCTGCAGAATTGTTAGTATTTAACCTTATTTTTGCCTCTATCAAATTCTCCAAAATTGCTCATTCAACACAGCGGAACCAGAATCAGAATTCATGCATTCAGGGCACATTTTAGGGGACATTTATTTCCCCCCCCCCCCCCCCCCCCCCGGTGATCAGCGTGACTTTCCTTCCTAAATAAAGGTTATATTAAGGCAGCACATTTAAATAAGTATCAAAATGGTGCCGTATGGAAGCTTGGACGGTACGAGTGCAGATATCAAACAGCAGCATCAAAAGTTTGCCTCTCACCACAGCACAGCTGTTGTATAAACAGAGCCAGAGCATATTTACCCTTTAGCTAAAGGTGTCTCTTGAGCCGATATGTTTATATATCCGAACATCCTTCACAGGCTGCCTGGAGGGGGCTCACGCCTGAACTTTAAGCTTTTTACTTCACAGTAGGGGAGAAAAAGCAACTAGTATCAGAGGTCATTTGGAACACTTCCCTTTTTTTCAGCTATGTGCTCATACATGATCACTCACAGCAGCTACAGCATCAGCACACAGGAACACACCTGCATCCAGGGAATTGCACCGTGCAGTAAATATCTTGAAAAAATACGTTTGAAGAAGAGGTTGAAAGAGATGGAAGACCTTTATGGATTATTTCCCAGTGCAGACAGCGAAGTGGGAAAAGGAGGAGAGCGAGAGAGACAGAACGAGACAATGAGGGAGGAAAAGAAACGATGCTGCTGCAGAAAGAGGGGGAAGTGAAGAAGCAAAGTCAGACGGAGAGAGAAAGTGTCACGGCTGCCGGCGTGAGCCGTGTGGTGTAGGAGGAAAAGAACCCAAAATGCAGGCAGTTGACTGGTGATGAGAATGAAGTTTTATTTGCAGAAGTGGAGCGACTGAACAGGTAGTGAGACAAGACGAATGACTGGAAAAAACCTAGACTGGGAAAACTAAATAACAAACCTAAGCATGAAACGGGGAGCGGAGAATGCAGAGAGACGTAGTTACACCGAGAAACACAGACGATCCGACGATGAACAGAAGCCAACACACACTATAAATACACACTAGGTGAGAGGCAGACCTACAAAGTAAAACCGGAAACACCCAGACTGTTTAGCAACAAAAACACAGGGACCTGAACGGAGCACAGAGGGGAGACACAGGTAGGGATAATAAACACGACAACCAACCCAAAGAATTAATACAGAATCAGAATAAACACCAAACACAAGATGAACCCAAAAAGAAACACAAAACGCTGGGTCAACGACCCAGGATCATGACAGAAAGGGAGAGATAGTGAGAAAGACAGACAGTAGAGAGAGAAGAACACCAAATGTTAAGTAGCAATTGAAGTGGAAGAATTCCAGTTTGGATTCAAGCTCCTTGGCTAATGAGGATCATTAACGTGGCCTGCCCAGCTACTCCAAACGCTGGGGAGGACTGCAAGAACGAGGATAAAAATAAAACCTCTCAAGCATATCCCCACAAGATTCATAAGGCAGGCACTTGTAAAAAATATATAACACATGCTGGCTACGGAAGGTACTTCATAATGTAACACCACATGCCACAGATCCTGAAAACAGCGATACTTACCCAACAAGTGCACTCAGCTGAACTCTGAACTGTTTGGATTTAAAGCACAGTGGCAAAAGAAGCCATTTTCGCCCCGCTATTTCGCAGATTGAGGTGATAATGTCCATACAGCACTCCATGATACAATATAAATCAGAGGCTTATCAGTTCAGCTGTGTCATCCCATTTGGGAAATTTGCCTCACAGGTTCGGGACGGAAAGGCGAGGAAAAAAGGGCTCCGGTGTAAAGCTCTCATATCTTACGCACATTATTTCAAGTGGGCAGTTCACATTCCTCCACACATTTTATGATCCTATCAGCTTTGTCGTTTTCCATCTCTTCAATTGCTGTTTAACACACTGTAAAACTGAAGCCGCACACAACGCTCAAGCTCAAAAACCAATCAAAGTTCCGTCCTGCCCCGTAAATCATATGTGATATACAGTTTTTAAGCACTTCTGACCACATTTACAGCACAGTCCATTGATTGGCTACATTCCTGGGTTTAAAAATAGTTCCTCAATGGTTCCAAATAAAGGAAAGAGATGCCTTCGTACAAAATCTAACCTCTGCATACTGTTTAGAGTATGTGAAATTTGAACATCTCGCAGAAAAACCTCAAAGTTTCGGTTTCGTCGGCCCTTCGGTCTATTATTTTTTCCTTGAGAATGCTCACAGACTCTGCTGTTTGAGACTCGAGGCAGTCAAACAGACAAGTGTCTTGATAAGATTAGCATAATTGGCACATTCATCCATTCTCTGTTAATAAAGTGCTTTGTGGTTGAGAAATCAACAGTGTAGAGATGTGATGCTCACTGTTGGATTGGTCTCCAGCGTTTACTTAAACAGCCTCAGCCTTCGTTAGTACACAGTAAAGATAAGTTTTGACTACAAAATATTCCCAGATAGGGTTGTGCAGCCTTAAGCAAATCAATTAAATCTCAGCAAAATGAAATGAACAGCAGTTTGAAGATGCTTCTGGAAAACCAAGAAACTGTGCTGGCAAACCCGTTTTCATTATTGCATGATGAAAAGCACTGTCATGGAACACAGGAGTATGTGAATGTTTCTGAATCGCTGAAATAAAAGAGCTGGGTTGTTAGATTGACAAAATACATAAGCACAATTGATCGGTAACAAATGTGTTTTTTTTATCTCTTCTCTAATTGTATTCCAGTCTGCACACAACATTCATGTAGCAGCTTCTTGCAGTTTAAAAAATGTTGTTTTGTATTAATCAATTAAAAAAAACAAAACATATCCTTAGCAGGGCTTAGAACTAGATAAATACAGGCAAAGATGATCTACAACGCAGGACATAATATACCATGTCATTATTTATTTAACAAAAACTGAGCCAAAACGCAGGAGCTACTATTCGCAGCTATGGTGAAAAAACAAGTACACCTTTACTGCTTCCATGGGAATTAAGAGGGTAAGTCGCAGCCAAAAACTTGTTAATCAAATAACTGATCGTCAGCATGTGTGAAAACCTCTATAAGAGCAGATATTTGGACAGTTTGCTGGTCTGCAGCATTCGGTGGGTGTTAACACATTGACACAATCTTCTCAGGAGTGGACGTTTCAACAAATTCAACCCAAGGTCAGACCGCGTAATGCTCGGAGAAACTGCTAAAAACTAACAAGCCACATCTCAGACTCTACATTTAGCATGTTAAATATCAAAGTTCATGAGAGTACAATTAGAAAAAAGCTAAACAAGTACGCTTTGTTTGGAAGGGTTGCCAGAATCTCTCTAAAAAGAACATGGCAGCATGACGTGTGCTGAGCTGCATCTGAACAAACCCCAAGGCTTCTGGAACGATGTCCTTTGGACGGACAAGACTGAAGTGGAGATATCTGCTTATGATGCACACCACCACATGGCAAAAACACAACATGGCATATTTGTGCAGTTTGCACCAACAGTCAAGTATTGCAGTGGAGGGGTCATGATTTGAGCATTTACAGGACCTGGACACTAGAAAGTCATCGAGGCGACCGTGAACTCCTGTGAATACCAAAGTATTGTAGAGTCAAATGTGAGGCCATCTGTCTAACAGCTAAAGCTTGGCCCAAACCGGGTCATGCAACAGGACAATGCAACCCAAGCACAGCAGCAAATCGACAACAGAATGGCTGAAAAAGGAAAAGATGCTCCAGACCTCAATCTGGCTGAAATGCTGTAGCGAGGCCTTAAGAGAGCCGCTGATAAACGAATGCCCACAAACTTCACTGAACTGAAGCAACATTGTTAAGAAGAGTGGGTGAAAACTCCTCCGCAACGTTGTGAGAGATAAAATCATAGACAAAACAACTGCTTCAACAAGTTAGTGCTGCTAAGTTTAATTCTACAAGCTACTACATCGTAAGGTGTACTTAGTATTTCACACTGCTCTTTGGTTAAGTTTTTAAATAATCATAAATAATGATGTTGTGCTATGTCATGTGTTGTCATTCATAAGAGGTTTTATTTAGCTAATTTTAGAACCTGCTAATGACCAGATGATTTTTTTTTTATATCCTCACACATAAAACCTCAGAACACCAGGCAGGTGTACTTTATTTTTCACATCACTGTATTTGTAGCCAATGATTTCACCAGTTATCCTGATGAACATCACTGGTAGCATATCAGCTAATTAGCCTTGTGTAATCAAATGAAACTTTGCTCTGTGTGGTGAAATCCAATGAAGTCATTGACTGTGTTCATCCAGACAGCCTTTATGAGGGAAAAAGAAACAAACACGATTGCAATGAATCAGATTGGACTCCATATCAAAAGACTCCAGATCTGGACCAGGGCCAAAAAACTCAATACGTACTATTTAATTTAACATCATTATGCTAACTGACCTTGTTTTTAAAGGGTTTTACAAAAACAGCATATTTGCACTGCCTTCGTGAGCACTTACACTATTGTTCTCCATAAGGTTACACCACTAGAACAGAGCTGGAGGACACGGCACCCAACAGTCTGTAAACATCTATTAATACTGAAAAAAACAAAACAAATAAATAAGGGTTAACTTATAGATGTTGGAAAGGTTTATGCAATGTAAACAAAGATGTTGCATTCATTTGTCAATCTATTAAGGAGTTAATTATCATATCCATTATATTCTTGGTTATTTTCATTACAAAACTTGATAGAAATCTATCTTGCTTATCAAGTTATGCAACATTATATACAATTTATCTTATAAATAATCATAAAATTATTAATTACAGCACTTTTACAGCACTTTTACAGCCTACTTATCGGTAAGTGTCTACCTGCCGCTGATAACAGAGGGACAGATGTGAGTGTGACAGGTGCTGCAGGGAGTGGGGTAAAAATGCTGTCCTGCTGCGCTGTTCTTAAATAAAGAGGGTTGTTCAGACAAACTGTAGCCAGCTTGTCTTTCACAGCACATAGTGTCTGTAGTCTGGACAACACCACCCACCAAGAAATCAGGACTACAAAGCCCACAAGTGTCTCCGTATTGAATATTCAGCATTTTCAGTGGACTTTTTCATGCTTACGGCGCAACTGTGAAGTTGCTGTCAGCTGTGTTTTCCCAAGTAATCCGTCTAATGAGTTGTCCCATTTCTCTGCAATCAATGGCATTCTTAATGTCTTTTGTCATCGATTATTTTGCTAATATTTATCTAACAATGAAGACAACTCCCTGCTATCAACTCTGTTGGACACAACCTCGAAACTGAGCACGCGCACACAAGCACTGAGTGTGTTTGTGTGTGGTGGTGGTGCGGGGGAGACTGATGCAGACAGACAGGTACATGTCTGGCACTGGTTTAAAGCAGAGGCTGGGTGGACTATTATGTACAAGCGCATCAAAAAATTTTCATTAGAACGAAATGGGAAATCAGGAATAATAATAAATCATAATAATGGGCAGACCTCCTGCCTGTATAAACATGTATTAGGAGATGTGGATGCCCCATAACAACATGGCAGCTGCACAATATTCAACCATGAGGTAATGAAGCTGACAAAATGCGGTGCAATGTTTGAGTGGTAAAATTAAAAACTGACGTAGCTAGTACTGAGTGGGCCCTCCTTTTGCCTTCAGAACCGCCTTAATTTTTCATGCCACTGATGACTGACACACTGATTCAGAGATTTTGGTTCATGTTGACCTGACAGCATCACACAGTTGCGTCAGATTTGTAGGCTGCATGTTCAGAGATGCTCTTCTGCAAACTGTTTTTGCGATGAGTGACTCTGAAAAGCAGTCTCTGACCTATGACCTCTGGCATTAGCAAGACATTTTCATCCAGAGAACTGATCAGCAGTTTCTGAAATATTCCATCCATCCATCCATCCATTCGCTTCCGCTTATCCTTTTCAGGGTCGCGGGGGGCGCTGGAGCCTATCCCAGCTGTCATAGGGCGAGAGGCGGGGTACACTCTGGACAGGTCGCCAGTCTGTCGCAGGGCTAACACATAGGGACAGACAACCATTCACACTCACATTCACTCGCACATTCACACCTAGTGGCAATTTGGATTATTCAATTAACCTATCCCCACAAGCTGCATGTCTTTGGACGGTGGGAGGAAGCCGGAGTACCCGGAGAGAACCCACACAAACACGGGGAGAACATGCAAACTCCACACAGAAAGACCCCGGCCTGATGGTGGAATTGAACTCAGGACCTTCTTGCTGTGCGGCAACAGTGCTAACCACCGATGGATGGATGGATGGATGGAGAACTGATCAGCAGTTTCTGAAATATTCACACCAATCAAATCTAGCACATCAATGTACAGAATAATTCTGGCATGACAATTTGGTACGAGATCCACATCCCTCAACTGCATGCGTCGGTTTATTTGGGTGTCACTTAGCCAAAATCATCCCATGAGGTTAATGGTAAGTGAAGAAAAGCAAAAGAAAGGAAGAATTGTAGTCTTCTGCTGACTCCTCCACCTTGGAAACATAAATCAGAGCCCTCCATTCGGGATTCATCACACAGACTTAGATGATAGTGCAGGAGGCCACTGAGGTGATTCCTTGAATGATGAACCACGGGTGAAAGGAAAGGAAATTCTTTATTTCCACAGAGATTTCTCTTAAGCTTTTAAATACTGCACGCTGTACAAAGTGTGTGATGTAAAAATAGTCGTGCAAACGAGCAAAACTTGACAATGAGAAGAACTGTGTTCATGTTAAGGTGCTTGTTTCTAAACCACAATAACACTAATCTAATTACCAAACAAGAAGAGAAACTACTTACGCGAATGATGTAGGCGCTTGAACTCCAACTAACAGAAGAACAAATGGTTAAAGATTTGTGTCCCCGTTGTGCGGTTTCTTTCCTGCTACTGTGTTTAAATCTGTGTGGCTTCTGATGGATGATTCACCCGATAATGAGAGCTGGATATGTGCACATTTAACTGTCTTCCTAATGATAAGTAATGACGGTAGCTTAGCTAACACAATTAACGCTGGCGCAGAGGAAAATAAAATTCTCCCAGAATGAAGTATTATGTAAATTATTAATTAGCACACAGACAATTGCAATCTTGTTCGGCTGCCCATTGGCACTCGAATAAATGTGAATGATCTGGAAACAGAGAAAGGAAGATTGTGAACATAATCCCAACACAGGGAACGTGAGAGAAAAATTTAACAAATACCACCTGCTTCTTAAGCAATTTATGGAAACAATTTGCATTTGAAATTGGACCTCTAGACACGGAAACAGACTCTCGGCAAATGCAAAAAAAACAAATGTGGAAACCATTTGTGCACTTCTGCATTTGTACTTCAGCTATTGCGTCTCCATTAATCTGGCAGATATAACTCTAGCTGTAATGAGTGCCCTAGTGAAATCCTCTAAATCCACTGTTATAGATTGCAAAAGTCCAAAGAGAAGAGGGTGGGAGAGAGAGGGAGAGAGAAAGTGATCTCTCAGATTTGGTGTCTCAGCTTAATGACACTGGACCCACATGGGAGAGAAGGAAAGCAAAGCTCAGTGCGAGAAATGATGAATCCAAAGACAGATAACCTCCAGCCTCGCCATTCGCAGCCTACACACACAGAAAAAAAAAGAAAACCTCAGAAATGAACTGCTCAGCTTTTGTGTCGACAAGAAAACCTAACCAGCACATTTCTCTCCACCTTCTTCTAACTGCACCTGCCTTTCTTTTTTTCTGTCACTCTCTTGTCAAGTTCCGTACAATATCGTGTCAATTGAACCGCCCAACCTCTCCTCCCGTTCCGACCGTGGACAATATGTCTGGACGACTTTGACAAATTAAACCGACTCAATATATGGCAATAACCTTCACCGTATAGCAGTGAGGGAGAGGCGGAATGGGAACGGGAGAGGAACGGGGACTCAAAGCGGAACGGAGACGCTGGCAGATAGATGACGGGATAGATCGAGCATGGCGTGGTATTTACAAGGCAGGTATAACATGAGAACGCAGAGAGAGGTGGTGCATATATAGACCAATTTTCTAAATGTCACCATGTCTAATAATAAGTCAGTGCAGCTTGAAGTCACTGAATTATCTGAACTGGAAAGACAGTTAATTAACCTAAGAAAGCAGCAGTCCACAAGAAGGCACAGTGCTACAGGCATATGACAGGCTTGGGAAAACAGGATTTACCTCACCAAGTTTTAAAAATATTGCAATATGATTACAGCACAGCTCAAATTTATTAGATGTCTTTTTTTATTTTTTAGATTAACCCTTATTCATGTTAATTAAGTTTGTTTGTTGTTTGAAAGTAATTTCCTAAAAGATCATCAAGAAATTTCACCAAAAAAATCTGCTTTTTTGGGGGGGGGCTTTCTTTTTCCATAACTGACGTGATAAATGAACAAACCGGCAGCTTTTCCTGACAGACGTGACAAATTACACTGAACGGCATCAGGCTCTCTAATTAATTTTCTCAAAGCAAGCTTTTATAATAACCCGTATTAAACGGCTCACGTGGCTGCTATTCAGGCGCACACCTTTGCCTGGTAGGATAAACGGATTCAACAGCACACCGAGATGCACTTCGACTACACACGCACGCATTCATGCAACGCACAAACCGGCGAGAGGGGGGTCGTTAAGAACCTATTGTAGTCTTCCTCTCTGCTCTGCGTGATAACGGCTTGATTGATAATGAGGTTCCAGAGCTAATCACCTGCCTAGAAGACTGTAAGTCACATGCTCTGGCAAGTGATGCACTTTGCTAAAATAGAGGGGGGTAAAAGAAACAGGACAGCAGAAACTCTGTGCATTGGTGAAGATATAGGACTGACACACACACACACACACTTGTCACAAGCACAATGTACCTGCAGAACATGTACTGCCACTCCACACAAGCACAAGTTAACTCACCCTTGCTCTGAGTGACAAGCCGAAAGCTTTCAAATTGGCCCTGGGTAATCTTCTCCCCTCTTGCTCTCTTCACTCTCTCCGTCCCTTTGGCTACTCTCTCGCTCCCTCTCTGGTAGTGCACGGATGTCCTGCGGGCGGCTCACCCCCTCTGTGTGGCTCGGCGTAAGTGCATCGATCTCTCAGCCAAGTGGTACGCAGGTCCCGCTGTTTCCACGAGACTCAGATGTGCTCGCTCCTCTCCACTGCTCACTCTGCTTCACACAGCTGCAGAGGGAAATATGAGGACGGGCAACGTGGTACTCCTCTCTCTCCCTCTCTCTCTTTAGTAAGCTAAGACTCTCTCTCTCTCTCAGGTTGTCAGTTGCTGCGATGCTCACCCCCGCTATCTCCTCACTCTGTCACTCTTTCTTGCTGAGCTGAACTGCATGCTACCACCATCTCTCTCTCTTTTTTTTTTTACTGTTTCTCCACTGACTCCTGTGCCTCTCTCTCTCTTACTATTGATCCTTGTATCTGTGTCTTAGCTAGTGCAGCCTCTAGTGGCTGACTTCTCTTTATGCTGCTCAGAAAGTCAGAATTATTTATTTTATTTAATTAATTCTTTTTTTTACTCAAAGAGAAATTGAAGCTGAATAATAAATAAATAAAGCAGAATGGGGAACAAAGTGAAATGTCACAATTCAGCTGATATGGGTTTCAGCTAAAGGTTATTTTCATTATTTTTTCAATGAATCAATTGCTTCATTTCTAAATGCGAGCAAATGCTTAAAAGACATTTCGCCAAAGCTCAAGGTGAAGGTCATCCTGTCCAGTCAATAGCTACCAACACAATGATGGCAAGCTTACAGCAATGGAAAAGTAGAAAATTTTAACATTGAAAAAAGTTAAAACATAAAATTATATATATAGAGAGAGAGAACTAAAAAAATTACAATCAATTGCAATTAATTAAAAGTTAACATTTTTGCCAAATTTTTGTTAAACAGTGCAGGCTTTCTATGAATAAAAGATGAAAATACATCTTAGCATACATTCTTATAAAACAAAAAACGGTTTTATCATGTGTGATTGTAAGTTTCACTCACTAAAAATGAAGAAGAAAACTATTTGATGACCAGAAGCACGGGACAGGACAATTGGAAAACCACGTGACTGGTAAAACGCAATATTGCAAAGACACTCAGATAAAACAAAGAAATGAAACAATACAACAAAATTCTATTTTTTCATACAATTAACTTTAAATTTAAAGCACAATAATTAGATTTACACACCAAATCAAAACACTGATCTTTCTCAATGAAACTCCAAAATCAAAAACAAATCCAAATAAACACCTTGCAAGGTCACGAGACGTACACATTTACTGGTCACTCCAATAGGTAGACGTGGTCAACTGATTGTTAATGAGCCAATCACAGGGAAGAAAGGGGAAGAAACTCAAAGCATTTAGACATCTGGTCAAGATGACCTGAAGTTCAAAGCGAGCGTGAGAATGAGGGAAACGGTGACATAAGTGACAGTCGCTCATAGTACAACTCCATATAAAGTACGTGTTGCCAACTTAGCGACTTTGTCGCTATATTTAGCGAGTTTTCAGACCCCCTTAGCGACTTTTTTTTCTAAAAAGCGACTAACGACAAATCTGGCGACTTTTTCTGGTGCATTGGAGACTTATTTATGACGACTTTTTGACGTGAAAGGGCGTGTTGCTCTTACTCTCGACAAGCAGCGGTGCTGCCGTGGGCACCTCACCCGTGCTAAAGCGCTCACGGGCGGAGGATAGTCCTCCCCCAGCTGCAGGAGATGTTCACACCTATGCGTCCAAACTGCAAATGAACCGCGCATGAGCGAAGCCGCTGCTCCCGCACTGAGTTCTTTTACTGTTATGCTGTTTTGTGGATCACAAGGTTTAAAACTACTTATAAACACACACACATAAAGGAACTCCACCAGAGTGCCAATTTCGGGTCACTTTTGCCGGTCGAAGCCCGGATAAAGGAGCAGGGTTGGAATTGTGACATTAAAAACAATAATTGCTAAAAGAAATTTAATTTGTAGTTCTAAATAAATTCTAAATGCATTTAGGACGTTTTTTGCTTCCACGATATTATTTCTCTCTCCAAATGCATAGGTTACAATTATATTAGCATGACCAATTATGCAAATTAGGCGATGACGTCATTTAGCGACTTCTAGCGACTTTCAGGACAGCCAATAGCGATTTTCCTTACTGAGGAGTTGGCAACACTGCGTCCAACCCTGAACCAGATGGGCTACAGCAGCAGAAGACCCACACTGGATGCCGCTCCTGTTAGCTCAGGCTATAATTTACATAGTTTAAATCTATGCCATGAAGAACTGAATCAGTTCAGAAAGCAAAGGGTGGTCCAAGGCACTACTAACAAGGTGTACCTAATAAAGTGGCGGTGTGTCTACATGTCTCAAAACACGCATTTGCTTTTTACTGACCTAGCTTTAGTTAGCCGACTTTACTTTAGTGGGTCTGTTCTGAGCCTTCTTCTAAACACACTAACATTAGCTCGCCACCCGTTAGCTCTCAAATAACTTACCATAGAAAGATACTTTGAGGAAAGTAAGCAGAGACAGCAAAATGTCTGCAGAATATCTTCCAGTCAATTAAATCAATATTAAATGAAGACATGATATTTGGGAAAGATTCACTCTGGACCTCTGCATTTTGGCTCAGTGCTGCCACCAGTGGCAAAAAGGGATATTGATATCCAAGCGCTCCCATCAGCTCTACAGCACAGGGTGGCTAAAAAAACACAAATCCAAATTTATATGAGCATGTGTTTTGACAGTATTTTGATATGCATCACATATGAGTACCATTGAAATATTTAGCTGCATAAAGCAGTTTCCATTTACTTTTTTTAGTGCTTAGTTTTCCTTTCAGGACTTTGCAGGCCAGGTTGTGAAGCTCCAAAGGCTACTTAAGGTTTTATTTTGCCTGTTTGTGTGCTCTACAGCATATCCCAAGACCTTGTTCCCCTGTCCAAAACTAAGCGAATCCCATACAAAATATTTTGTCTTTTGTTGTCTTTCAAAACCTCCTAAGATACATTTAACTCACTTTGTATTTCATTTGTGTCCGACTCTCTGTTTAGCCCTGTTATATTTTGTATTCCCCTAAATTTCTCACTTCAGCTCCTTCTCTTCTTGCCCTTGTGCGCGACCCGCCCATGTGTTTACCTGGCCGGCTCTAATGAGCTCCGCTGTCTCCCCTCCTCTTTGCCTTCAAGCTATGTGTGCTTCCCTCGCCCTCTGCCAGATCGTCTTAGTCATGTGCCAACCATTTCAGCACTCTTTGCCTCGTGTTAGTCTTCCCATGTGCCCGTGTGTTTTGTTTGCCAGGTTGAACTGACTGTTCATATACTGAACTTTGTTTTGATTGAGCAAAGACTGAGCCTATGAACTTTTACCTGATCTCCCAAGGCGTGCATGCAAGTCCCACTCTGCAATGCTTTGATCATTGCAATGAATGTTTTTTTTCTCTTGCATTCAAGAGAAAAATATTTTAGCCTTCTGCAGAATCCTTACATATCAAAATCACTAAATGATAGCTAACTGAAAGTTGTGCCATCTTGCAGAAATTCTGTTATATTCACATAAAAGTGAGAGAAAGTACCAGACTAACAGAAGGATAACAGTTATATATAAGATGTGGTTTTTCAAAGGTTGCTGCTGTGAGGGACATTCTGTAAATTCAACCTCCTAAAAAGTCCAAAATGAATTTTGTTTTTTAATTGAATGCAAAACTACAACCATTGCATGTTAATGAATAATGCTAAAAAACATTATTTTGTTTTGATCATTCTCTGTGTGAGCAGAAAAGGTGTCAGGGAGCCTCATTTGATAGACCCAAGTTCAAATAGAGAATAATAAGTTGGCTCCCGTCATTAAGAAGAATGGCAGGAGAGGGTTTTTTTCCCCCTAATTTGACCATGATCCCAAGCACACTGCAAAAATCAGCAGTAGTTGTTGGCTGACTTGAATTGAATAGGACACCCATGGAGCATTTTAGAGGGAGGCAAAGAAACAAAAACCTTGCAGCTGAGAGCAGTTGAAAGGAATAATCTGTGAAGAATGGATTAGCAAGGCTAGCGTAATCTGTGCTCAGGAGGATCAAATCAGTCAACAAAAAACACAACATATTAAAAAAAATAATAATACAAGATGCCATCACTGGCGAAGAGTGCACGTAGGCATGTATTTTTTCATCCAGCATATCAAATCTATTTGTTTTTACTTGTAAAATTAAAATCCCTTAACATACATTTGAGTCACTTCACGTTTTTGTGATGTCACATGAAATTGTTGCAGGTTGTTTTTTTTAATGTCACTTTGACCCTGTAATCCCAGATTATCGTGCATCTACAGACTTTTTCTCTGACTGATGAGTTTCAAATTGGCAATGTGCTTTGTTTTATCATATATATATATATATATGTATATATATATATATATATATATATATATATATATATATATATATATATATACAGATATATATATATATATATATATATATACAGATATATATATATATATATATACAGATATATATATATATATATATATATATATATATATACAGATATTGTTTGCACACAGCTGAATGACAAACACGGAGCTGTGTTCTCAGGGAAACGTCTTCACTAGCACTAACACTGTTTGTCAGATAGGTGCAGAAGATGAATAGCAGCACCTGCTGGTTTGCTACTACGCTTTGATTCCTTTTACTATTACCTCGCATACACACCAAAAAACACAATTTGCTCATAAGAGGTAAAGGCTTTGCTGTGTTGTACACAATTAAGCAACAAAAGTCAGAGAGGTTTAGTTCACCACTGACGTCTACTAATTGGTTAAGCGCTGGAGTGAAGTAGAAAATACTCTTTGTGATGTGTAAATGCCCAGTTTGCATCACTGAACTATAGGTGAAGAAAGAAAAATCATCAAACAGAGCTGCGACAAAATATGTTTCTTTAATGTCACTGATTTGGCTGCTTGTTGAGTTGCAATAAAGAAAGAAAGCACCCAAGAGGAGTGCTTATGTTTTATTCTTAGTGAGACACGTGTGCACACTCACACGCACAGAGCAACTTGTGTTTACAATCATCACAAACAGGATCAGGAGATCAGCCAAAAATATCTCAGGCTTTCCAACAAACACTATAGATAATTGTGAGTTTGTGTAGGAAAGAATATGTGGGCTGAATGGGTAAGACGCTGGCCTAGATAAGAATCCACAGGGTGCCATTAGCCGGGTACGGCAGGAAAACCTGATGCTAGCTGTCACAGCTGATGAACAGATTTTAGTCGGAGATCACTCGCTGGCTTACGCGCAGATCGACAAAGCGAGCTAATTAAAAATGCTCGGTAAAGAATCCCAAGGCAAAGATAAACACGGTATAAAAAAAATAAAAAGTCACACATCCCAACACGTGGAGTGTGAGAGTATTGTAAAAGCAGCTTTTACTTGGTGGAATACATGCATTTTTCACACTGGCAGTTTCATTGTTCGGTTAAAACCGTTGATCCACAATTTACAAAAATAGACGATTGTGAAAAACATAACCAGTCTGAATAAAAGTGGATCAGTACAACTTCAGACTCTTGAGCTTTCTTGAAAGACAGAGCACGAGATTCTATTTAGAAGAAAAGAGCTGAAACACACAGGGTCAAGGCACTGAGTGGCTCTCACACTGTGGTAAAATGAACCGAACATGAGGAAACATACATGTGCATGTGATCGAAAACATACATGTGTTGAACTTGTAGAACAAGCAAAACAAAAACAGAGAACAGAAGCTTGGTTTATTCTGTATGCCAGAAGCTCATGAATTTAACATAGACAGTTACACGGTGAAAAACATGATCCGTGGACACCTGCCACACTTTTTCAGCTCTGACAAGGATAGGTTTCACTTTCAAATGTTTTCCTTGAACCTATAAAGAACAGACAGTGTACTTTTCCACTGTGGAAAACTGATATCTACTGATAGTGATTTGCATTTACATTATTTATTTTGCTGGTATTTTTCGCTCTTACATTCATACACTCTTCACTGTGTTAACTGAAGGGATCATATAGCTGAAATGATTCATGATGTTATGCAGCTGCACAAACTTAAACTTAAATGCAGAATTCAGTTCAGTCCTTTGGTTATTCAGAGAAACACAGAGTCATACAGTTGAGGGACAACTTGGGCTGTCGATGCAAGACATGCTTTCATTTTTACACCAAGTTCTGACCCTGCCATCTGAATGTTGCAGCAGAAATCGAGACTCGTCAGGTCAGGCAACGTTGTTCCAATCTCCTGTCGTGAGCCCGTCCAAGTCGTGAAGTCAGTCAGCTGATCTTCGCTGACAGCAGTGGCACCTGGTGTAGTCTTGTACTATTGTAGCCAATCTGTTTCACTTGTGATTTGTTTTGTTTTCAGAGATGTACTTCTGCATACCTTGCTTGCAACAAGTAGTTATTTGCCTTCCTGTCAGCCCAAAACAGTCTAGCAAGGTAGTTTCATCAAGACAACTGCCACTCGCTGGGTATTTTCTCTATTTCAGATCATTATCTGTAAAACCTAACAATGTTAGCTATCAGAAATATTCAAATATTCTTATGTGACACCAACAATCATGTCCAGAGTCACTTTCATCAGATTTCTTCCTCATTCTGATGCTCGCTTTGAACTTCCGCAGGTCATCTTGACTACGTCTACAAATTGTTTCCATGTGGTTGGCTGATGAGATATCTTCATTAACAAGCAGTTCCTACAAAAGTGAGTGTATATGATTCACAGGCTTGTCAGATATTGTCTTTGTTTACAGTCTGTCACAAGTGTAACAAAGTATTCAGAGTCCTCACTCAATGACTGTGTGCATCATCCTCAGTTCACAGACTCATGAAAATCAAATGAAGGTGAAGAGCGGGCATTGCAAATGGAGATGCAGCAGCTAATTGTGTTTTAATTGAACAACTAGCATTCCAACAATAACCAGGCTTCAATTCTTAACAACTGAAACGTGCCATCGCCCACAAACAACAGTTTTGCAAAATCACTAGACCTACTCTGTATTTTTGTGAGCTTAGCACAAAACAAAAGTCTGATTAAACTGATTAAAATTACCACTGATTCCTTAAATATTTATTTTTAATTATATGTTTTGCTAAACGTGTTATTTGCGTAGTTGCTGTGCCTCATAATGTTTAGCAGTTAGTGTAGCAAAGTCAAATCCCACGTCAAGATATTTATTATGGCCATATTTTCTAATGTGTTCTTTTTGTTTCCTCTTGCTGTACTTATAATAAAGCTGTCTATGGGAGGATGTAAGTAGACACTTTCAAAAACTCTGCCAGTGTGAGGAATTTGATTCAGGGTGTGCGACTTGCTGCGGTACCTCAAAATAAATTCATATTGGAAAAATATTGCTTCGTCTTCACAGTCCACAAATAACATGCACGATTTCCAACCAGTAACAGCAATGTTAATTTTTGTGAGCAGCTATTTCCATGCAAAACACAGCAAAACGAGCTGCACTCTGCAGAATTATGCTGCTCCGCTGATTTTTCGAGTGATTTACCTCTTGCACGAAACATTCGTAGATGCAATGCCAGTGACATTTCCCATATCGAACGGCCATTCATTGCATCATTGTCATTTATGGGCCTGAGAAAGGAGACTATTTCATGAAAAATTGAAGGTAAGAAATGATTTCAATCACTTGTAGAACCTCGGCCTGTTTCTGCCCTGCCCTCTGTTGCTCCCAATATTCTTCTTCCTATTGTGTTGTCAGGTTTTATTCTTTATTTATGCCACTCTGTGTCTTCTACAGCAAAGCCTCAGGCAACATTGGCTGTATTTACTTTAGGTTCACTGTGATGCTGAACTAAATAAAGAGTGTAATAATTTTTTTAATCAGCAACGAGGTTATTCCTGTAAACCCTTTGCTATGGAAAAGTGGTTCCTGAGTAAGAAGTTGGCTTGCAGCCTGTGTGATGAATAGATAATATCGCACAGCTATAGAGTGTGAGAAGCTCATTCCATTGCTGAGCTACTATAGGATTCATGATAGATCCATTCTTCCTGGGAAAACACCGCAGACACAGTGAGCTTGTACTGTAAGGAGACCTTGGTTTATCACAAAGCTCAGACAAGGGCATCACAGAGAAATAGCATTCAGCGCTGTTCTTCTGAGCCTGCGCACTCGTGTCTATGTGCTTTATTTTTCCGGAGGATCAGGGGCACTGACTCGTGATAAAGCCTCCCACATCATTCTAGTCAATAGCACTTCACCATTGTTTAATGTTGGTAGTTGCGTGTGCCAATAATCCAATTAATAAATGTCTGTTTTTAAACATTGCAATTGAGCAAAGCTGTTACCACCTTTTCTTATTTGATTAATCTGCCTTGTTAGTGTCAAGGACAACTTCCATCCAGGGATGACAATTAAAGTTGAACAAAAACTGCACTTCCTCAAATTGGCGACTTGAGGCTGCCTCTAAAAGTGAGTGGATTTTATTTCATTTTACCATATGGATCAACCAGGGACCCATAATGGTAAAATCCCGAGTTTTACAGTAAAGTGAAATGTTTAGAGCCTGATCTAAATTAGCATTCTGTTTTCTTAACATTGAGAATTACAGATGTACAATGATTTTACAGGGCTGCAGGAAGTACTCGGAACAAAGCTAAGTAAAAAAAGCTAAACACTAAAAACACATTTACTGATTTCATAGGAATTAAGAGGGCAGTCCAGTGCTGCTAATCAAATGCACTTGATTAAATGAACATCAGCAAGTATGCCCACCTCTGCCACTACGTGTCAGGCTCTACAGGCCTCAGTTAGCAAATTAAATATTAAAGTTCATGACAGTATAATTAGAAAAACACTGATCAGGTATGGCTGGAACAATGTCCTTTGGACAGACAAGACCAAAGTTGAGCCTTTTGATGATGCACAGCAACACATTTGGTGAAAACCAAACACAGCATATCAGCACAAACACCTCATATCAACTGTCAGCACAGTGCTAGAAGGATGGTGATTCTGAGTTTGTTTTGCAGCCCCAGCACCTGGACACCTTGCAGTGACTGAGACAACCATGAATTTCTCTGTATATTAAAATGTTATTAAATGTGAGGCTCTCAGTTTTACAGCTAAAGGAATCAAGGTGTTGCAATGGCCCAGTTAAGACCACAACCAGACTGAAAAGTCATGCTGGGACTTTAAGAGAACTGTGCATTAGCAAATACATAAAAGCTTCAATGAACTGAAGCAACATTGTAAAGAAGAGTGGAACAAAATTCCTCCACAATGATGTGAGAGCCTGTTAAAGTCATACAGAAAAGTACTTCATCAGCCTGTGGTTGTGGTTATGGACAGAAATGTTTTCACATGACTGTGCCTTGTTAAGCAAGCCAGCTATCTAGGCTGCTGAAAACTGCCCAGCACTGTGGTACCAATATGTCCAGTTTCAAAACAGTCAAGGTGCTCAAAATTTCAAATTAAAAGCTTCAAAATTGTGTTCCACAAAACAGCAGGGGACCTTATCCTTAATTTATTTATTTTAATTTAAAGTTTATGTTAATGGTGTATTTATAGGCTGCTTTACTTACTTAATGCTTCATCGAGCTGATTATAGCTTTCATTTTTCCTATAAATCTTTGACTTGGCAGATTGATCCGTTTTATGTCTTCTAAATACTGAACCACATAAGGAACTTTTAACCTTTGTAATGATACATTTTTTTTGCATATGTTACAATTTTTTTTTCTTTTTTGTCAAACAGGTAGACACAGTGCCTCTCAGGTTATACCTAACTGTATCTTTCTTTATAGGTCATTTCAGGAAAGACCCAAACAGCTTTTACAGCCTCAACAAAGATTTAGGAACAGAAGGGCGGCTATTCATTTAAGACAAAAACATGCTGAGGATTAGTGCACTTTAAGAGGAAATTTTTAGAAATGGGAACATGGTCTAAACATCTGTCACAGCAGTTTAATTGCCCAGGGAAATCATCCAGGCTTTTTCTAAATGAAAGAGGAAACATTCTCTTCTTTACTTAATTAAACATGAAAACATTCTTTCTTTCTTCTAATTAAAGATCTACTGAGCTGGCCAACGGAAGTAATCTCAGGTGTCTAAGTGTCTCGCCACACTTCATTTCACATCTTTTTAGTGCCATGCCAGCACCAGGAGAGCTCTCTGTCACTGACTATTTATCAGCGCAAAACAAAGAGGGGAACAACTTAAACGAGCAGCTTTGATGTTCGGCGCTGTGTATTTTTAGTCGAAAGTCCAAGTAGCAGGTATGTTGAGATAACAATAATTGATATACAAAGGGTAAATGGAGCAAAACTCAACTTAAGCAAGGCCGAGTGCCAATCAAGCAAGGTGACTAATGACGGAGAAAAAAACCCATCTGGCTGTTGTGAAGAGAATAAAATGGAGAAATAGTTTAGAATACACTGCAAGCAAGTGTTTTTATCCCTATTCTTCTGCTTAATCTTAAGGGACACAGTGAGATCCTGTACTATCTCCTAAATTAGATAACAGAAAATTAACTTACTTGAAGGCACAAACAGACACGCCAGAGCAGCGAACCTGAAGTCATCCACAGAGACAGCTCATCGCATTTCAGAAACAGGCTATAGTAGGTGTGACCTCCTGATATCTAACCAATTTAAAGGAGATCCAGTCTAATCACTGCTTACCCAGCATGTCAGGATCCTTTCTGGATGACGTGCACTTGCGCACATGCTCATGCAGTGAATTAGAGATCAGGAGTTATGCTTTAAAAAATTACTTTCCCAAAGAAATAAAACTAGCTGGGTCACCTTACAAGCCCTTTCTCCTGGAGGTTTTACCCACTTTAAATTACAGTCATTAGCAGAGGAAGCAGTGGAAGAGGAGAGGTAGGTGGGGCCATAAAAGCTAATAATGGAACGTTATTGTAATGACACTGTAATTTCATTTAAATATCTACAGCAGTGTGATGCCGAAACAAATTTGTCTGTGAAATAAATTAAGTGAATGCAACCTCAGGAGCAATAATGTAATGTTAACAGCACATACTGTTCCAGCTCTCAATCTCATTTCCTGTCTCTCTCTGTGTCTCATGCATATATAAATACATATATATCACATATAAACACAGCATTAAACTTTACTAATATGACTCTATAAATGGGAATAACGACATGAAGTAAACAGGCTGTGACTTTAAGTATTCTTTAGGGAATAGCTGCACTGGCCTGGCAGGTATACAGTCCTCTGTCGCTCCCTTCCTAGCAGTGTGTGGCAGGTACTCCCTTACCTGGAGGCCCCACCTGGAGCCTTGGCTTCAAGCAACCGTGGCTACGATTCATCAATACACATGTTCTACATCAGTCGCTGCCAAATGTTTGTACCTAGTCGAGGCAATTTCAATTTTGAAACGAGAATAGGAGGCAGATTCTCCAGCTTCCAGAACTGTTCTGTCGAACCATTTCCATTAAGATTAGGCTTAAAACCTTCCTTTTAGATAAAGCATACAGTTAGGCCTGGATCTAACCCTACATCTGAAAGCATATTGATTTGCTCTCCTGATATTTAGACTGTAGTATTGATATTTTAACCTTTTTTAAACTGGATCTGCGATCATTTGAATTGATTTTGTAATCGAGCCTTGGCTTAAATTTCATGTTGCGTTCCTTAAACTCGTGCTGTTACCTGCCCACTCTCTGTAACCCAATCAGAAAATTAAAAAAAGTTATTTATTGTATTATTTATTTATTTATTTATCTGTAGAGCTAAAATGTTGGTTATTGTTTTAAAGGCTGAGATAATGACAGAAGATTAACGCACATATTAGAATTTTGACCTGATAAGGAATGTTTCGTTTTCTTTTTGGCAGTGTCAAGCTTCCACATCACAAGTCAAGTCAAACTGTTAGGATTTCCTAGCCGTGAATAAATCAGTTAAACATGTGATCTTTATCTGGGTGTTTTGAGTCCATCTTTTCTGACTATAATGAGTAGCATATTGTAAAAAAGAAAAAAAAAGCTCTCCATGCAGTATTGTATGCCTTTTGAACTAACATGCTGCAGCTATATATGCTCTTTACATTTGTGATGGGTGAATAATGTATTTTAAATGACGTACACCTTTTCAGTGTACTTTGGAGGGAGGTTGTTTGCAGTTTCTCTGTATGCTGTCCTTGTACTTCCTCTCTCTGTATAATCCCAGATAATGTTACTATCAGGACTATGCAGGACTCCTTGTTCTTCTCATCACTGGACATTTTTTCTGCATGTTTGAGTTTGCTGTACTGCGGCAGAATGGATCTTGGACCAGTAGACACTTCCTGTGTGTTTTTTTGACAACGAAGAAGAATCTAAAGACCGAAAATGTTTTGAACTTTTGTGCCCATTTGTCTTTTTGCAGATGCAAAAAGCAAACAGATACAACAAATGGATGTAAATAGTGAGAGATAAAAAAAATAGAAATAGTTCTTTGTTCTTTTCCTTTTCTTTCTCTTTTGTCTTTTGGGTGAGCATGCTGACAGCACTCCTGCATTTTGCTGTAGAGGTATCTGTTGCTTGGAGTCACATCTGCTGAAGGAATCAAAGAGACATAGAAAGAATTAATGTTCTGCCAGACGAGTGCGAGCTGACAACCCACTACTTGTTAAGCAGTCTTGGCTCAAAACAAGCTCCTCGTCACTTCCTCATGAAGTGACCTTCATAGCATGTCTGTACATCTATTTTTAACAGAAAATGAGACAGACCTATTCACTGCAACTGCAAGGCAAAGTAAGTGAATTTCTTTGGTTTTTGGATTAATCTGAATTATTATCCTAAGGAAAGGAGCAATAGAATATCTAATACGGTAATCACTTTTTAGGTTCAACTTTGACCTCTGATACTTAATTGTTATGACTTCTTATTCATGATGGCTGCTGCTTATTGTGCCGACATGTGATTTTGTTTCATGGTTCATTCAAGACAGGAACAAATATAAGTGCAGGACACTCTTGAAAGCAGTGTTTTCACACAGTATACTGGGATCTCTAACATTCACACAAAGCTCCATTCACTAACGAAAAACTTGGGTGAAACATGACATGCTGTTTAAAGCTCTACGGAAAGCAAATACGCTGATCGTTTTTACGCTGATTGTTTTGAGAAATTATTTTCTCAAACCATGATTTGCAAGGTTAAGACTGTCAAAAAACAGACACTGCCACTTGTGTCTGATGCTGCTGAAAAAAAGGAGTCAAATTTATTTCCGATGTTTTCTGTTCAGTTCAGCCAGTTTAATCAATGTGCAATCAACTGGTTGTGATTGCACATTGATTAAACTGGTTAAACTGGTGGTGGTGTTTTCAAAATTTCATTTAGCTTAGAGAGCATTTATAATCAAGTCCAAATTCATTCGAGCTCGAAGGTTATGGCCTGTATTTGTATAGCACTTTACTTAGTCCCTATGGACCCCAAAGTGCACATGTGAATAACTTGTTCTTAAATATGGTCGCTTGAACTGGTGATTTCAGAATCGGAAGTTGTTGAGAGATCTCTCCAAGAGATTTTGCCAGCTTGTGTAAATCTACTGTTCTCCTTAGATCTTCCCTCAGTAACACTTATTAAAAGGTTTGAGTGAGCATATATTTGAGCCTGTATGTAGTAACAATCCAAAAATCCCAAAGTCCAAAAATGAGCGGTTCAAAGACATCATTAAAACCCCAAATTACCATGACATTCATGCCCATGATGAGTGCATGTAAACTTCTGCCCACGACTGTATGAAATGAAACTGGACCAGTCAGTTCTTTTGAAGTGAAGGGAAGTACAGCAGTCTTCAGGTCCTGCTCATCCGAGCTGGCAGAAACTGTCACCGACTGTCAGACAGTGCAGCACACTCCTGAATGTTTTATCTACTTGCTTGTGGCTGTATGTGTTCTGTTCAGAGGTATATCTTCTTCTTTTTTCTGCAGATTGAATCCCGCTGTCACTGAAAAGATTGGTTTGCTCTATTCTCAGTCCTCAAAGTGTACTCTAAGCTCTTCAAATTCCTTTCTAAACATGCCAGAGTTTCAAATTGAATCAGGGTTTTATTTGATACATTAAAACAGCTGTCATAATCCTCAAATTCTCCAGCTGTGCATTGTTTATTAGGCTGACACCAGCAGGAAAAGTAATTACAATCCCTCAAATTTGTGTCTATTCTGTGTGCTTGGTGTCTGACAAATTACATTTGTTTAAAAATGTGAATTAGAACCTGTGCAAGCATCTGCGACTCTGCACTGAAATAATATTTTGATCTATAGGTCTGCTATAAACAGAAAAAAAGAGGATTAATGAGTGTGTGTGTGTGTGTGTGTGTGTGTGTGTGTGTGTGTGTGTGTGTGTGTGTGTGTGTGTGTGTGTGTGTTTGTTTTTCTGCCTGCACTAACACACTAAAAATCTTCGTCCAATCAAAGTTACTTCTCTCTGTGCTCCTGATGTGCTGCCCTTTAAGTCCACAGGGTTGACAGCAGTGACACGGGAAGAGTTTTTGTCACGCAGCTTCTTCCAGAGATAGCTGAACGATGCTTTCGAAGTTTCCTTATTGGGAAACTTCTCACCACAGAGTACACAAGTTACCATGGATAATCTTGCACAAACACAAGTGGATACATGCTCAAAGACACTTTTCCAGGTTCCATTTCAGTGAAGTGAGGAGAAGAAAGCAATGAGCACAAATAGAGAAAGTAAGTACAAGTGAGAGAGGTTCAAATGGATGTGATGAAGGAGGGTGAAATTACTGAGATCAGACAATCTGAGGCCACACTAGGATTGGGCTGCACGAGAAACGAGGAGCAGTGGAGTGTGCTGAACACGGCTGGGACTGATGGCAAACAGTAAGCAGGCATCTCGGTGGGAATTTTTATCTTGAAGCTTAAAATCACTGCAGATCAGATCAGCTGTCCCACATTCTGTAATAGTTGCATGCTTTCAACATGCAGGAGAAGTATGTTGACTGTAAATGTTAATTAGCAATACTACTACTAATAATAAAAACAATCTCTAAAATCAATAATAACAGCAAATTTTACCTTTTCCATGTTGATTAGCATACAAGGTTATCAAATCTGCTTATACATTGCTTTGTACTCCCTTTATAGCGCTGGTTGGATAAAACTTATGAGTTTAACCTGTTTTGGAAGTTAAAGTAGGACAAAAGCAAAGCCTCACTTTATGCAGGGAGCCAGCAGTGCCAGAGCCTGTGTGACAGCTTGTACATTTTTAGCAAATTAATCCAGCATTGCTGAATGTTGTCTCAGAAACCACACAGAAGGAAAAATCTTATTCCAGCAAGTTTAAAGTACTTCATATAATTATCTTACAACAATTCTGCGAAATGCCCACAGTTATCCCTAACTGAGTATAGATTTATCCTTCTTCTAACAATAAGCATAAATGAAACAACAGAGTGACACGCACAAACTGGCTCCCAGCTGAAATTGATTATATTAGCCAAAGACCACTGAACCGCATTTATATGTCAGCCGTAGCTGTGTTATTATACTGTCTGTTTTGTAGAATAATGTGTCGATATGAAACATCGCTAAACAGCATAACTGTCCAGTGAAAAATATGTACCTCTAAAACATTCAATTTTGTCAACCAATAACAACAGGGCTGTTATGAAGTTTGAATTTTGCAAACTTTCCAGTGGAGTGGGATTTTTCCTGTCTAACGTCTCAACCTATCACAACTGGAATTACATTACACTGGAAGTACATGCTTACTGCTTCCACAGGAATCAAGAGAATAAGTAGAAGCCAGGTGCTGATAATTGAATGCATTTGATTAATTGATCATCAGCACATGTGAGTACCTCTAAAAAAACAGAGCTTTTGGAGCATTCAGGTGTGTGTCAGCACAAGCTTCCCAAGAGTGGACGTCCCAGTAAATCCACCCCAAGGCCAGACGGTGCAATTCTCAGAGGAATTGCAAAATACTGACCCAAAAAAAGGGTTTTGCAGGAGAAAGCCTCTTCTCTCTAAAACGAACATAGCAGCACAGGTTAGCTTTGCAAAATTGCATCTCATCCTATGCCTAGCATCCTCCTCTGTCACACCAACCCCCTGCATGTGCTCCCTGACTTCTTTGCTGTGGTTTTCCTCTTTTCTCCTTATATACGCACTGTCACTCGTCTTCACATGCCAAAACCATCTCAGCCATGCCTCTCTAATTTGGCCAAACCACTCAGCCTGTATTCTATATATTCTGTCCTTCTTCTCATTTGAGGACTATCATTCCTCAAATGAGTTATTAATAGTAAAAATATAAATCCATATTCATATTTGTTTGTTTGTTTTGTAATTAAAACACTTTTAAAGGTCCCCATACGTGAATAATGTGTTAGCAGTTAATGAAGATAAAAATAAAACACAGAGCATTGCAAAACTCTATTTGAAAAAGAAATGTTAACTTTGAGTTAACATTTCTGAGTCGGCATTTCCATCTGCTCCCCCAGGTTGTGAACTTTGGCTAAATTTAACCTTACATTATTATTCCAGCGGCACAGGTAGCCCGGAGGGTAATGGTGTGAAAAGAGAAATATGAATATCATCATGAGACCATAAAATATTTCCTTCTCTTCAGATCGATATCAGGCAGGTGTGCAGTCCTTTGACCCGCTGACATTCAGCTGTTCAGTCAGAGCTCGGGCTGTCGACCAGAGGAGGGGTGAGCTGGAAAACGCTGCTTTCAGGTAGCATGTTTTAGACTGTAAAAAAATATGACAACATTATCGGGAAGACAAGCAATGTTTGTGCTGACAACATGATTGTACTGAATAGAGTGCGGTTTAATGTAGTTATGTTACGTTTGATTATGCAGTGTGTTATATAAACAGCGTAGGCAGTGTGGTTAGTTCTGCTGGTTCCTTTCAGCTCTCAGTAAAAGAGATGAGTCAGTGAACAGATATGTAGCTCCTTTATGGCTTTGTGAAAGGTGGACTGACTAGACAGCTTTTAATAAAAGGGTTTTTCTCAAAGCGCTGCCCATGCACATAAAAGTCCTCTTTCAGTGTATACCAATGTTTAGCTAATGATCTACCTGGGTGTTTGCAGCTGCTCCAGACAACACAAGGGGCAAATTGGCTCTATCACGTATTCGGCACGGCAACCGAGCGGTTCATTTCCCGCTGACTATTCAGGCTATAGTGGAGATGCACATCCAAGGCAAACCTCTCAGTGGGATAGCATTGTCTGTTTTATTGTATTGGATAATAATTCTATATCATATATATTCTATATCACACTGTGTATAATGCTATGTATTTCATCTGTTTATCCCATAATTTACTGTATTTTCATTCAACGTATAAGCTTAAGATATATATCTCTGACATGGTTTAGTAGTCGCTAAGAGGGAAAACAGAAAATGAAGAAGGAAAAGGAGGAAAACGGGAGGAGTGATATGATAGGAAAGGAGCGGGATGAGAGGAACACGCTGCAGGTTAATATGATGAGTTGGAGCTAGATTCGATCAGCTCCGCTTGTTTGACCCAACCTTTCCCAGCCTGAGCAACCAATCATAGTAAAGCATCGACCAAACCGATAAGGCTGATCCAATCAAAAATCAGCCAATATAGTGGGGCGTAGAAGCTAGAGTACAAACACAGAGTAAATGAAAAAAAAAACAAAACAACCAAAAATAGACAAGTTCTGAATAAAAAAAATAAAATAATGCAGATTTTATACAAAGCTCATCATCATTTTAATAAATGTCGATCTCCTTTGCTTCCTGAACTGATTGTATATTTCTTTGTTGAGGAGTGATTGGATCAGTCAAGTGTGTTGGAAGCATCCCCGGCACTGGTAGATGTGTACGGCAGATGAGAGTGAGCGTGGAAAGGGAGAATATCAGAGCCCATACTGAAGAGGGGAAAAAAACTCAAGAGCAACATGAATGCGTTTCAGAGCAGCTTAGTGATGTGCTAGAGGAGAGAGCTCACAGAAAATAATTGGATTTCATTTTGGTCTGCAGGCAAAAAAATAAATAAATAAAAAATACAGTAGATGCATGCCGTCTCCTCAGAGCTCCAGCTACAGGTATCATAAAGCCGAAAAATGTTTGAGTTCTTTGCAGAATTCATATAGAAAACAGACAAGAGCAGAAAACTTTTCCCTAAGTTCCCTTAGTGCTTCATGAAAAACTGCCCCTCCAGTCTCTATGTGTAGAAACACTGCAGTAATCACACACACATTTATGTGGATACCAAAGAACTGATGACTAATTTATCACAATAAGCTGTTATTTGCTCATCAACACCTGTTGTTTACTTTGAGAGAAGGCCATGTGGTGGTGATGTGGCAGATTAGTATTCATAGAGTATTTCTGGGTTTGCTGCCATAAAGATGCCTGCGATAATGACAAGATAGTCAGCCATAACAACATCTGCATTAGGAGAAGGCACATTTCTAGTCAAAGCGAAAATCTCGAATGGTAATTAGTTTTACCTAACAGGGCTCCAAAAAATGTTTTACTTTTAGTTACTATCTAAAATAACTAATACTTTCTATAATTTTGCAACAAGATGAAAAAGCTTCATAGGCTAGGCAACACTGGGCCAGGCTAGGCCATACAAACCACTGAATAACATTCCTTGTTGCTGTGATGAAATTTCAGCAAAATGGACTAAAATGGCCTGACACATCACTTTTTTCACTTTGATTTTTGGGGTGGCTTTAAATTCAGTCCGCTGTAGGTTGATAATTTTCCGTCAACTGATATGGAATTGTTTTATTCCAAACACATTACCCAGCAGTGTATGAGTGAGAAAATACAAGAGCCATCCCGTATCTCCTTGAAGTTTTCAGCAGACTCTATCAGTCTTTATAACTTTAAAATCTTCTTTTTTCTTTCCCCCTAGCCCTTACATATAACGCTGTCTTTTGCCAGAGGTACAGCTTTTAAAATTCACAGATATCCATCTGCAGACATTGCTGCGATACATCCTTTGCATCTTCCTTCGAGTCATGAGATGAGGATGTTTCTTTGCCTCAGCTTTACAACACTTTTCAGATCTCTGCCTTCAAACAAACCCACCTCTGCTAAATAGCTTGTCATGAATATTAATGTAAATGTCCAATAAACATTAATGAGATCGTGAATAAATCCTGCTGATGAAAATACCCACTCTCTTAAAGGGACAATCTTCCAGTGTGCAGCTTGAGAAAAAATAGCTAGTTAGAATTACAGGACATAAAGTGGTCATCTAGGGACACACATTTTTACAGTCTATTAATCTATGAAAAATTAAAGGCTCTCAGTTATCCCCGAGGAGATTACAGCACTTTGTCTTTCAATATAGTAACTCGTTTAGTGGTGTCCAAGTACAGCACACTGCAGTCCCTATTGTCAGGAGGCTGTGAGCCCGAAAAACTGAGCACCTGCACCAATTTTGTTTGCAAACAGCTGAACAAAATAGGTCAAAAAAGAGGATGCAAAACTCCTGATATTGGTATTCTTTAATTGGAAGAGACAAAAATATGCAACCTTCAAATTCCTTTCACTTGTTATTTTTATTTCAAAGTGACAAGAGACGACTTTCTCTCACAGCAGACGAGATTTTATCATTTTTACACAGGAACATATTAAAATCATTTGTCATTATTCTGTCACATTCATAATGTGACAGGACTGAAGATACACAGATTTCTTTTTATTTCCAGTTTCCTGAGCAGGGAGGAGATGTCCAAACAACAGCTGTTATTGCTGCTTTGCTTGCTTTGAGATTTCAAATGCTGGCTCGCAGAGCCGATGACAGTAAACAAGCGCTCCCGCGTGCAGATGACAAAAACAAATAGTTTCCAATCTCATCAAAGCCCAGGCGAACTGTGGTGGATTTACAAGCCAAGCTGCTGCCAGCGTCCGACTATCAGAGATAAAAATTATTCTGTATTTCTTCCACATTAGTGGAAATTATGACACTGGAATCAGAAGATCTTCTACTCTGTGACTGGCTTACATGACGGGATGTTGTTAATCTTTATATTTGAACGATGTTGCCAGTTTGATCCACCTTTAGCAGGAATAGTTTTGGTGTCGGTGAAAGTTTGTCATAATTTACAAGTCTGAATGAAAACAAAATAGTTGAGACAAAAATTAAAGAGCATATTCAAGTAAATGTGAGTTTCACAAGGAGGATTAACGATGATGCTGATTGGCTCAGGGGGAGGGAGTTAGAAACTGAGGAACTTTGCAGCGCCTTCACTGTTATCAGCAAAATCTAAAAATTGATTCTTTAACTCACAGGGAGACAGAGAGGGAGGCAGCTGTGGGTGTAATAAGCATCCTGTCTCCTGTAATTTGATAAAAGCCTCACAGCAGCATTTTTGGATGAGCTGGAGGCGGCTGATTGACTTGTGAAGGGCCAAAATAAAGGGAATTGTAACAATCCAGATGCAGTTGTTCTTGTGAAGATGGGTAGTTGTAAAGGGAAGTAAAAGGCTTAATTTCTGTTATGATCTGGAGGGGGGGAAACTTCATGATTTGTTTTATATTCAGTGAAAAAGAAAGTTTTCAAAGGGTCCTGCTGAAAACTAAATAGACCCCACGATTTGGTAGCTCTCAGAACCACCTTCAACAGGAATAACTTGAAGTTACTCTTTTCTGTATGACTTCATCATTCTCTCGTCATTGTTGTTGAAGAATTTTTCTTTCTATACTTTACAATGTTGCTTCATTTCATTGACGTTTGCAGGCATTCATTTCTGCACAGCTGTCTGAAGGCCTCGCCAAAGCATTTCAATCAGATTGAGGTCTGGACTTAGGCTGGCCCATTGCAGCACCTTTATTCTTTTCATTTTCAGCTATTCTGTTATAGATTTGTTGGGTCATTGACCTGTTGCATGACACAGGGCCAAGATTTAGCCAAGGCCATAGAAAGTATAGGGGTGCTGGGAGTGCTCCAGCACCCACTGTACCAAATGGTAGAGATAATAGCATGGCCCTGCTTTTATTCTTTAAATAACACAAAGAATCACAGCCAAATGATGTAACGTAGCAATGGTAAATGGCCTGTATTTGTATAGCGCCTTACTAGTCCCTATGGACCCCAAAGCGTTTTATACACCCAGTCATCCACCCATTCACACACCCATTCACACACAGGTGATAGCAGCTACATTGTAGCCACAGCCACCCTGGGGCGCACTGACAGAGGCGAGGCTGCCGAACACTGGCGCCACCGGGCCCTCTGACCACCACCAGTAGGCAACTGGTGAAGAGCCTTGCCCAAGGACACAACGACCGAGACTGTCCAAGCCAGGGCTCGAACCAGCAACCTTCCGAAGGTGTACTCCCAACTCTTGAGCCACAATCGCCCCTTGATCATGACTTGTAGCTAAAAAAAGGTGCTTTTTTCAAAATCAGCTATCAGGTAATATTAATCAGGTAAAATTATCACTCTTATATTTTGTGAACTACCATCTCATAAAACCTCAAAACACCTGGATTTGTCCCCATCTTGGATCCAACAAAGTGATCGTTCTCCAACCTGTGATTCAAAACATTAAATCCATGCATCCAGATTAAAGTACTATGAGTATGAGTTTAACATTAGCATTAGGCAGTAATTCCACTCTACCACCTTTGTTGCAAAGGTCTATGTTGCATGCTGTGCAAATTTGGCTTTTGGGCTTCACTGCTGTGTCTTAAGAGGCCTCATAGTTGCAAGACTGGGACACTTTTTAGTGGTTTCATAATGACTTTGCTCATTGTGCACACCCTGTCACCGATTAGAGGTTTAATAATTGTACTGTCCATGTTAAAATATTGTTTGTAAGCCTATATATTGTTGTCCACCAGTTGGGTTAAGTTTATCCTTGTCTGATGTTTGCAGCGAGGTTAGAAGGTGACAAGATGAATGAAATTATATCTAAATGTTAAATAAAAACTTTTAAACCTTTTATATTATTATAGCCTCACATGTCAGCACCTCCAACTTCAGGGCCATTTCCCATGTCTTTGGCTTAAACTGACAGTTGACCTCACACGTCACCCACAAAGTATACAGATGAGTTCATGCTTGACTTACTGACCACAAGGCCCCTTTGGTTGCAGGACAACTGTCTCTAATAGTTAACAGTCCAGCCAACATAGCTCAGAAGCTAAAGAGACATAGCATAGACAATGAAGCCAGTAATAAATTCAAAAGTTTGAAAATAATTTCAACTTTAAAAGTGAATGGTGCTAAAGGCTCACAAAAAGTTTTACTTTGAATCTTAGATGTGATCTTACCATCTAGAAACATCCTGCTGAAGTCTGAACTGTGCAACAGGTTGTTCTACCCCTACGGCGTCTGCGGTCTTTAATCTCCACATGAAGCCATTACTCATGGTAAATAAGGAAATTAGCATTATTCATTAGGTAGTATTTCAATTGGCTGGAGGTGAACCTGGGGCCAGACTTCAAGCCTATTGGAATAAGTTTTCATGAATAATGCAAACCTAAATAGCTTTCAAAACAGCTGGAAGACAGAGGGGGATCTGGGCTGTAAGGAGAGATGGATTTAGAGAAATCTACACAACTTTTAGGGGATACAATTTAAAATATATATTTATAAGAAACTCAGTATGTCTAAAAATAAGTTTTTAAAAAAGCAGTATCAGTAAAACCAAACCATGCAGGAGAGCTGGGAACTCATAGGTTTATCTAAAAACCTCTCCTAAAGCTTGACAGAGAAGCAAGATAAACAAGTTACATTTATTATAGATGCAAAGAGGGAGAGAGGCAATTAGGGGCACATGAATAAAATTGAAAAAAAAAAAAAAGAAGAAAAAAGCCAAACCTCTTCCACAGGTGACTACCGTGGAATCAGGAAAACAGGTGCAAGTAATAACATTTAACTGTCACTTTTCCATTTATGAGTGCCAAAGCCTGTGAGTCAGCATGAACAATAGCTCAGCGTTTGGTATGGACACACACAAATGGCATACTAATGTTACTAATGTTTGGGAAGGTGAAATGTCAGTGAGAAAGGTTTGGACATTTACTTTCGGTCTCAGTTCTTACCAAAGGTGACCCTTTGAACACATTAAAACAGTTTGATCACTTTCACATGCCATGACCTGAATTTTATGTGAAATTCAGGTCATGGCATGACAGACAGAACCTGACACACTGTCTTGAAAAATATTATCATAATTATGATTTACTTTATATCTTTTTTGTAATTGCTGGTTAATATAAATGTCTGTTGTTGGATTTTTGATCATTTGTTCATACTCTGTAACAGAATAAGGCTGACGCTGTCGTAAGCAGTGTGGGATATTATCTGTAAATAGCTTTTGTTACCTGAGTACACCACCACAGAGGATTTTAAATGAAAAAATGATTGAAAAGTAGACTTTTAGCATTAAATCAACAGTTAATTTTGCATTAAATATTTAGGAATTTAAGCTATTTTTATACAGAACCCCTCCATTTTCAGGGGCTCAAAAGTAACTGGACAGACTAACATAATTTTAATATTAATAAATATAGGCATTGTTTTTAATACTTTGATGCAGTCAATGGCTTCCTGAAGTCTTGGACCAATGGACACCCAATTCTGCTCTGTCAGGTCTGCAGCCACCAACAGTTGCTGCTTGTCTGTGCGTCTCTCCATGCATTTTCGTCTTCTGGAAATGAAAAGCTGCTCTGCTGGGTTGTGATGATGTGACTGACTTGACCACTGGAGAATATCCCATTTATTCGCCTTAAGGAATTCTTACGGTTTGTTTTGCAGCATCCTTTGGCGCATTATTCATTTGTGTTTTGGCTGAATATGAGTAGAGAGTTCAGCCCTGTACACTTTGCGATTCATCCTGCTACTTCTATCAACAGTCACATCATCAGTAAACATTGGTGGCCCGTCTCCACTAACAGCCTTATATGCAAATGTCAATGCTTCTGTTTCTATCTGTTCATGTTTCTAAAGTAAAATCACCATGGTGATCACTTAAAGTCTCTTTGGGCTGGTTCTTATCCTTGCTGTCAGCTTTGTGCTAATATGTGAAAATGAAAAGAAAGGTAGCATGTGTGTCCGCAATAGGAAGGGATTTGTGTTGGTGTGTGGGACTGCAGCCTATAGGTTTGTATTATTAAATAATAATTATGGGAAAATGAAAGTGATTAAGTAACAGATGGCATTACGTAAAGTAAAAAGTATGTTTAATTCATTGCTTTTCTTGAGTAACAACCTCAACACTGCTTTTATCCACATACTATAGCAAGAATGCCATTACTACACCCAGGGGGCAACTTTTTGTACAGCTAGCAGTAACCTACTGTCATGAGACACAAAACTACAAATAGACAGCAAATGTAATATAAAAATAAAACTGGGTTATTTAAAAGGCCATAGGCAGCTGGGAATAAAGACTTGTGAGCCTGTTTGTCTGGCATTTTGAGAGACAGACAGGAACAACCTGAACTCTATAGACTGGGTTTTACAAGGATCAGGTCTTCTTCAATATCTCAACCTTGAACAAAAGAGAAAGGTCATCCGAGGTGGGTCAAGCAATTTTGCTGCAAAACTCAATAATACCCATCGTAGAGTAATAAGAAAGGGTTAAAACATCACAATCTACCTCTTACTTTACTGATATTTCAGTGTGACTGACTTCAAGGCAAATGACGAGCATAATGGACTGTGTAATGGTACATAATGTTAGGATTACCCACAAACAAACTGAAAAACACACCAATAATAACTATAAGATGGAAAGCAGGTCCGTAAACTTTTAATTAGTTTAACAGAAACGCACACTCTGTCTAAGCTGCAAAACATTAATAAGTATAATCATCCCAGAAATGTATTCATGAAAAATGTGGAGGGGAAAAAAGTGTCACAAAGTTACTGCAGAGTCTCATTTTTCTTCGGCATTATCAGGCAATTAGTTCCTTTCATTTATCACACATTGGGTTCAGCAGACAGTATCGCCTATAAAAGACACACATGTATTTGCGCGCTCTCTCTCCTGCTCGCACACATATGCGCAATTTCTCTAATGACGGGCATGCATGCGGAGGTGCCAGCATGGGGGGTGCACACACGCGCTCATGAACACATCTCATTTCCAGCAGGATTAGCATATCATTTCACAGAATAAAGAGAAACTCCTGTACAGGAACATGCAGTGAAGAAGAGGCAGCAGGTTTCTGGAGATTAGACACATATTCGTGGATGCTCAGGACTGACATCGTCTGAGAGAGCAGATAATTTGTCTCTAGTTAGTTCTGATATGATATAATGATCACTTTTGTGAGAGAAAATTGAGAATGAGAACAGAGTGGCTGCTTACAAAGTCTGAGGGAAAGACGCACTTTATAAGAGAGGTGATGTCTACAAGCTGGAACAGGCTTATTTGGTTTAGTCGTGTACAGTGAGAAGGTAGGGGCAGCTCATGGGGGCTCAGATGGGAGCTAATGTGCACACCTCCAAAATCCCTGCTACCCATTATCTGTATCTGCAATGACGGCTGGTTGAGCAGAGAAAGCTATCCAGGACCACCAAGGTGGGGCCAGCACCCAGCTATGAATTAATGAGACTAGGACCAGCAACAGCATACACACAGACTATTTTATACACTTTCCCCACTCCATTCCCTTTCTCTTAATAAATCCTACCCTGCTTCCTAATGTTAATGTTATGCCTAGTACATCCTCTGCATAATACTCACACTAATCAAAAAGGAATGGCTTTTCACACGATGAGCTGGCTTAACTATTACCTTACATCTCGAAAGACAGCGATGCACGGTGTGTTTTAAAAGTTTATTAAAACACACCAACAGTTATTACTGCTTCTCTGTGTGTTTCTCTTAAAGGACTGTATTTTGGGAAACATGCTTATCTGCTTTTTTGCCTGCTACCGCTGTATGAAGTATGAAGGGAGCTTAGTTTAGCAGAAAAACTGGGGGTGTTTTTACATAAATTTAAGTCATTTATGTCATTTTTTTTTAGATATAAACCAGTGCGCTCAGCTTGTAGGTCACAAAAGAATAGTTCCAGCACTTTTTAAGATCATTTAAGACCATAACTTGGATTTAAAATTGTCTTTTTTACTGATTGAACAAATTCATCTGTGTGCTTTGAAGGTACTGCCTTCTTTTGTTTTCCTAACCTTGAACCCACAACCAACCCCATTCCCAGTTTTTGAGGCCACAAAGGCCACTTTCCATGTCCCAGAGTCTGCTAGTATGGTTGGGTTCACTTGGGTCTTCTTCGGTGTAGGTGATTTAAATTTTGTCATTAGATGATGAGTGTGAGGGTCCATGTGGACATCCACATGCCTGCCTGCTACTACTTCGCAGAGAGCTAATCAGCCTGCAAAAAATCTCACTTACCTACTATATACATCTATCTTCTTCCTTTGACAGTAAACATCACAACAGTTACTTTACTGACATGTAACAGGGCATATCGCACTAAAAATGACTGTTACGTGACTGCTGCCGAGCCCCTAACAACCTGTGTTTGCTAGGGAAAACCAGCCAGGCTGCTGGATGTCACTTCAGTAGCAAAGATGCAACGGTGTTGGCTACTATTAGATTTCCACAGTCACCCTATAATTTGCACGGATGATCCTAACATGATTGCAAACATTTTCCATCTACTTGAAAACCCCCCAAAAAGGTGTTATGAAGGTTTTTTGGTGTACACTGTATATCTCCATCTTTCCCTAGCAACTGGTAGTTTCCAGGGAGTCACTGACTGGTCTCTAGGCCAGTGAGACCTCAACCTCAAGGTAAATGGTTCCTATTCCAGTCCTATACTTTACGAACAGCGGCCTCGTAACATTAAAATTCAGCCACTTGTATGAAAGCTGAAATCAAAAAGAAATGCATGTGCCAGGTTAAGGCTCTTATACACCACATCCGCTACTCTTAAGTTTTAAGATGATGTGATTGTAGCTGCTGGTAAAAGGAGCAAGAGAAATAACATGTCTCGAAAATACATACGAGAGTTATCTTTACAGCCTTGGCTCATATCCAGGGACTAAATGTCAGTTGCATTGATTTAGCCTTTTACTGTTAAAATGGTCCTCTCCAATATTTAGGTTAAAACTTGTAGATGCATCCAGAAGCAACCCTGAGCTCTGGGTAGCGACTGAAAGAATGAGATTGTGGTACATTCGGTGTAAATAAGGATCATTTGAAGGATGGTTGGATCTCTCTTGAAAAGTTCAGTCATTCAGGAGGGAGTCAGCCACTGCTCCTCCACACTGAAGGGAACCAGCTGAGATGGTTAAAACATCTAACAGGATGCCTCCTGGGTGAGGGGTTCAGGGAGGAGGCCCAAGGGTAGACCAAGCCACACTAGATATTATGTCTCCCGGGTGGCCTGGGAACACCTCATTAGTTGAATTCTAGTATTAGTTTGTTACAGCAATTAGTTTGAAATTGGAGTTCACAAATAAAGCTTGGCATCCATCTTTTAAGTACAGTTGGTGCTTTAATTCCACATATTAAGCAGTGATTTTATGGAGGAAAAATATTTTGGTGAGTCATCGATTTCTGAGAAACACCGAGTTCTCATCTTGAACACCAGCCCGCCACACACTTCAAACATCACTCCTTTTTGATCACTGCAAAATGACAACACCCTGTTCTCAGTGTGCAAATAATGGAGAAATCAGTATACTCTTCACAGCAGAACTGAGACGACCTGACACGATTTGCATTTCTGCTGTAGAGCTGGCGGTAGATTCATCTCCTGAGTATGCTGTAATTTGTCTGCATCTGTAATTAGTACAGATACACACGAGGATGTGCAAACCTGATAGGAAATCTGCCTCTTTTTTTTTTTTTTGCTTTTTGATTTTCTCAAAAATCAGATAAGCACAAGTCATCGTGAGGAAAGTGGCTGGATTTTGTTCTAACGGACGACAAGCTCGGATATAAAACACATGCAAATGGACATTTAATCTGGGATGGATGTTATGAACAAAATAGATAAAGCTGATCATTTAAAAAAATATTCTAGAAAAATGCTAAAAAGCCTGAATATTTCAGCGCGCTTGTATTTTTTTCGTCAGTACGATTCATTATTCTTAGAGGCCCCTGAACTGAGACTCTGGTCTAACAGCTGCTGTGATTTCCAGTGGTGTTGGTGTTTGCCTCTCACTGTTAAAGTGAGCAGCAGGGTTCTCGGCTGCCATCGTGTGTAATGCCAGAGGGCTTTTCCACTCAGCAGTGACTGACCATGTGGATATGTGAGCGCTGTTTGACCCCGTGTACCCTTCACAGAGCAACAACTTTTACAGGGCGAGTATTCTCAGCTGGGAAAGCACTACCTGTAATCCTGACAGGAAGCAGACTTTGTGTAAGAGAAAGAAACACCTGCTGCTAGCAAAGCTTCAGCACTTAGCAATCTTTTTGAAGTACAGAGTAGCAGATGTGCTTTAAATCGGTACAGAGAAACATTTACATTTCATACTCTTGTTGCTTTGTCATCTAAATTAGATGAGAAAATCAATGCAACTTTCATGCAAGTGCGTCCAGCAGCTGGTTAGCTTAATTACTGCTAGCACTGTAACCTTAAAAGGATCGCTAAACTTAGTCTGTAAAAAAATAAACAAAAGCCACCTGATGATTTTTGTATTTCTCACCTATTACGACTTGTTATCTAATTTGTTTAAATCTGTTTAAAAGTCATATTATGTTTGGGTTTGTATTTGCTTGACTGCATCTTTGTTTAGCCCAATAGCCAAAGTCTCTGCTGGCTGGTAGCTAACAACCAATTCTAAAATGTCAAACTGTTCCCATAAATCACAATAGCACATTTTCATTACATTTGCATTTACTTAAAGGGAAATAGGTGTTTTAATTCTTCATGGCAGAAATTCAACAAGGTGCTGGAAACATTTCTCAGAGATTTTGGTCCATGTTGACATGATAGCATCACACAGTTGATGCAGATGTGTCAGCTTCTGTTCCAGCACTAAGGTGCTCTATTGTACTGAGATCTGGTCAACGTGGAGGCTTTTTGAAAACACTTTATAATACGGCCTTTGACAAAGGGGGTAATTCCTCTGCATTTACTTACAAATATTTTAAGAAAGGGAAACTAGAATGAGGGGGTAGCATGTCAGTGTTTTGCAAGAAACAATGAAATAATTACACTATCAGTAAATTTAAATAAAGTTTCAGTGATTTGAAATAGCATAACTAAATTTAAGTAATAATGTCAAGTCTATCATGTATGATATGTGAGTTTTTCTGAGTTTTTGAGACTTTTCTCCTAAAAACACTCCTGAAAAAATTGCCAAAAAAGAGCAAAGTTGGATGTATCAAATATATTACAAATTAAAATTCATAAATCTGAATTAAGTGATTTCTGGTAAATTTGTCAGAAGGTTTAATAAACATTTTCTGGCCATTATTGGAGGCTCTGCAGAGTTAAACAGCACACAACTTTAATGTATTTTTGAGGAAATATTGAAAATACATTGTACTTCTTTAGGACATGTGTCATATTATGGAGTAGTTTAATCTTGGCTTTTTACTTTTTAATCTATTTTTTTACGTCTTTATTTAATATTCATTCTGTTGTTCTGCACCATGGTCTATGTTTTCATGCTGTTTATGCCAAATTCTGACCCCACCATCTGAATGTCACAGGAAAAATCAGGAAGGACCAGATCAGTTAATATTTTTCCAGCCTTGTCTCATCCAATTTTCGTGAGCCTGTGTAAACCCTCTCTTCTCTGTTAACCCTACATGTGGTTATGTGGGAAAATGCATAAATGCATTGACTTGATGACATGTGATTGGCTAATTAAATAGCATCAGTTGAAGATGTGTTCCTAAAGAAGTGGCCATGTAAAAATAATTAAATATTTTTAACTTCTTGTGATAATTCAGCAGTTAGTTTCTAGTTATATAACATGGCAAAATGTAGTTCAACAGTCAGGCTCCAAAATGACCTGTATTTAATAGAGGCCCATAACAGCCATTGCTCACATAAAGCCTATTGGCCATAGGAGCACTCACTGGAGACAAGAGGGGAGAAGTGGTGAGGGAAGAAGATGAAGCAATCATCGAGAAATCAGACCTATTTTATTTATTTATTTATTTATTTATTTATTTTGCTTCACCTTCGTGAAATTATCAGACAGACTGGGGGAGGCCACTGCTTTCAACATGTAAAATCCACATAAGCAGCTGCTAAAGAGATTCAAAAATATACAAGAAGGGTCTTTGGGGGCATGCAATGCTCCAGCCAAGCCAATATCCTGTCTGCCAAATTTGAAAGAAAAAAAAAGAAAGGATTCACACTGCTATTGTGATTGTGTGAATATTGTACAAATGGATGGGTGACAAAATGAAGAAAGAGAAGCAGAAAGAGAGGGGAATTTGAACAGACTTCTTAAATAAAAACATCGCACATAACGAGCATGAAAAAGTGTCTGGCACTCCTTACGATAGGTCGACAGGCTAAAGCATGGAGGATTCAAACGCCTAGGAAGTGTCATATTTAGAAGAGCAGAGCAAAAAGTATGATTAAAAGTGTTTTCAACACCAAGAGACTGGAGGTGAAGTGTTAGCCAGGAGAGAGGAAGAGTTGAGTGAAGGGGAGGAGCAGCAGTCAAGGCCTGTGCCAGCTGCTCTCTTCTCACGTGGGATGGCTGTAATTAATTTGGACACTTGGCTGCTGGGTGGCATCAGCAATAATGTGTGTGCGTGTGCGCTTGTATGTGTGTATGCGGGCATGCAGGAGCCTTTTATCAGTGAAGACATATCCCCGCCCTCCTACTGTATGTTGCCCTTGAGGTGGCTATTTGCATTAGTGTCAGAGTAGGGCACATAAGCTAGTTGACACACAGGCTTACACACACCCACGCACACACAGAATTCAAAGGAGTCAAGTCACATTAAGTTGGTGTTAATCATTTAAGATCATTTCCGATTTAATATTTTAGCATAAAGCAACATTATTCTGCACGATTATTAACGGGGGTTTTTTTTCGTTTTGTTTTTAAAAATGTGGGCAAGTTGTCATTGATCTCAGCAGGCGTGGACTTTGAATTGAAAGCATGCTTATTAAAAATGCATTCATGCCTTTTCAGGGCCACGGGGGGCTGTAGACTGCAGCCAGCGCTCGCATACACTGGGTGGAAAACAAAGAAAACTCATGTATAGGTTACAAATTTATCACAGGTCTAACAAAAAATGAATAAAAAAAATACACAATAAGTCACATGCATAAATATGAATGAACATGGCGCACAGTTCATCTGACCTGCATGACTGAGGAGATAATGATATAGAGGGGGAAAAAGTGCACGCGCAGAATGAAAATTCAGGGAAAAGGATCCGTCTCTGGGGTGTTTTTGCATTAAATTATTCTCATTGCTCAGCACGGACCAGGAGGGTTAAATATCATCTGAAGAGCGGTGTATATGTGCGGGGCCGGGCACAAGCAACCTGAGCCATTCAAATGTGTTTACTGTCGAGTAAAAGAAGGAAGATAAAGAGATCCACCAGATAGGAAGCATAAGGCACATCAGCTGTGCAGCACAAAATTAGCAAAGCATTATGATCGAGTCTTTTTTTAATCACTTGCATGCAGCACTTCAAAATGCAATTACACATGGAGCATTCACACAGCAATGCATGTGTATCTTTTTTGGTTTAACAGTAAAAATTGTAGGCTCCAATCCCTACAACTGAAAGACTGAGAGAATGTACTGTACAGCTGAGAGGAATGACAAAATTGATCACTACCGGCAATTTATTTTCACACTAAACACAGAAATTAGATTTGCAAAATTAGTTCGTGGAGCTGGAAGTGAGCTTTTGGTTTGTTAAATTGCATATTGATGATTAGCTTGGTGCTGTGAGGGCAGCCAAGTGTAACGGCATCTCAAAGCAACTGCAGCTGAGATAGAGCGCACTTAGCTAATAAATGTAATTCTGAAGTCTCGCTGAAGAAATATTTAGTAACAGCGTAATTTAAGCAATCAAAGAAGGGGTTAGTAAACGTTTCATTTGTGTGTTAAGGGAAAAGCCGCACTGAGCGTGCCTGCTGTGCTTTAACCAGCGGTTTCTGACTGTTTATCTCTGAGCTGGGGTGTGGCTGCCAGCAACTAAGGAAAATTCACACTTTCTCTGTGACGTGCAGTCTGAAACAGCTTTCATGCAGACCATCAAAGGGCAGGAAAGTCATGCAGAACGTTTCACCTCTGGCCCCCTGGGAATTACTGTCACCAAAGGTTGGGTGTTGAATAAGCATCATGCAACTGCCATTGATGATTTCCACACATTGGGATCAGAGGCTGCCATAAGGGGTCCAACACAGTGCTTTGGGAGTGCACTGCAAAATGTTTAAGCTCTGCTCCTGTGGATTGTCTCCCGTGTGTCATGTGTGACTTAAACAGAAGGCCACAAGCTGTTCCACAGCTGAATCAGAGTTTGTATGGAGCTGTAAGTGGTGTTGGGGATCTTGTCAAAATTAATACAATTATAAACAAAGAAAAGTATGGTGAGACTTTGATCCACCATGTAATACCATCAAGAAAATCCTTTGATTTCAGTGACTTAATTTTTCAGTATGACAGTGATGCCAAATACACTGCCAGTGCAGTAAAACCACACCTGCATAGAAAAACCGCAGACTGGCCCCCCAGACCCTGGACCTCAAGATTATTCAAGCAGTGTGGGATCATGTTGACAGAGAAGGAAACAAAAGGCTAATATCCAAAGAAGAGCTTTGAATGTCCTTCAAGAAGCCTGGAGAACTATTCCTGAGGATTACTTAAAGAAATAACAAGAAAGCTTGACTAAGAGAGTTCAGACTGTGTTGAAAAATAAAGGTAGTCATACAAAATATTGATTTTCAAACTTATCAGAATTGTACAAACTGTTTTTGCTTTCTATGCCGTATTTTATACTATTTTATGTTTGCACATTTCATTACATCTCAGCACCTATTCCCCCTTTTCCAAAGAAATAAAGGGTGGCTCAAGACCTTTGCAGACTGCTGTAAATAGTGAGGAGGTAGAGTGAATCAATGACATCAAACTCCATATAGCAAAGGATCTGGCCTAGACCCTCAACACCTCCCACCTGGGAGAGAAGGTGCAGCAAAGGCTCTTCTTCCTATGGCGTTATTTTTGTGCCAACTGAGCGAGAGGGGCTCCTATTGTGTGTGTGTTTATGGATAATAGCAAACACGGAAATAATTTTTTTGCACGCAGCAATGAATTTTGTTCACTCAAATTCAGCTTTTTTTCATTCAAAATAAATTTCTCCCCAAAATACAACACTTGCACCTGCAAACTTTTTTTACGTGCGCTCAAATTTTTTTTTACCTGCGCTCAGAATAGTGGCACAAACATAACACCATATCTTCCTGCAAAAGCTTTAAATCTCCCCTCTCAGCTCTTAGTGAATTTCTGCAAAGTAACAGAAAGCTTTTGCTGCTACTGTGTCACAGTATGGTGAACACTGCAGAGAACTGGAGAGACTTGGCTTGGATAGATAGGATAGCACAAAGGATTGTGGGAAGTGTGTCCCAAATCGAAATACAGTTAATGTATAATTCAATTCAATTCAATTCAATTTTATTTATATAGCGCCAATCACAACATAAGTCGCCTCAAGGCGCTTCATAGATACAGAGAAAAACCCAACAATCATATGACCCTCTATGAGCAAGCACTTTGGCAACAGTGGGAAGGAAAAACTCCCTTTTAACAGGAAGAAACCTGGATTAGCTGAAGGCTTTTCAGTGAGTCTTTTGGACATCCTGATAATAATGAATTACAGTAGTCCAGCCTGGAAGTAATAAATGCATGAACTAGTTTTTCAGCGTCACTCTGAGACAGGATATTTCTAATTTTAGAGATGTTGCGCAAATGGAAGAACGCAGTCTTACATATTTGTTTAATATGTGCTTTGAAGGACATGTCCTGGTCAAAAATGACTCCAAGGTTCCTCACAGCGTTACTGGAGGCCAAGGTAATGCCATCCAGAGTAAGAATCTGGTTAGATACCATATTTTCAGGGCCGAGTACAGTAACCTCAGTTTTATCTGAATTAAGAAGCAGAAAGTTAGCGGCCAGGTCTTTATGTCTTTAAGACACTCCTGCAGTTTAACTAATTGGTGTGTGTTATCTGGCTTCATGGACAGATAGAGTTGGGTGTCATCTGCATAGCAGTGAAAATGTATGCTATGTCTTCTAATGATGCTGCCTAAGGGAAGCATGTATAATGTAAACAGAATTGGTCCTAGCACTGAACCCTGTGGAACTCCATAATTAACCTCAGTGTATGAAGAGGACTCTCCATTTACATGAACAAATTGGAGTCTATTAGATAGATATGATACAAACCACTGCAGTGCAGTACCTGTAATACCTACAACATGTTCTAATCGCTCTAATAGGATATTATGGTCGACAGTATCGAACGCTGCACTAAGGTCTAGCAGGACAACCACAGAGATGAGTCCACTGTCAGAGGCCATAAGAAGATCATTTGTAACCTTCACTAAAGCTGTTTCTGTGCTGTGATGAGCTCTGAAACCTGACTGAAACTCTTCAAATAAACCATTCCTCTGCAGATGATCTGTTAGCTGTTTGACAACTACTCTTTCAAGGATTTTTGATATGAAAGGAAGGTTGGAGATTGGCCTATAATTAGCTAAGACTGCTGGGTCTAGAGATGGCTTTTTGAGTAAAGGTTTAACTACAGCTAGCTTGAAGGCCTGTGGTACATAGCCGATCATTAGAGATAGGTTGATCATATTTAAGATCGAAGAATTAATTAATGGCAGGACTTCTTTGAGCAGTTTTGTAGGAATGGGGTCTAAAAGACACGTTGATGATTTGGAGGAAGTAATTATTGAAGTTAACTCAGAAAGATCAATTGGAGAAAAAGAGTCTAACTTAACATCAATAGTACTAAGAGTAGCTGTAGATAATATTACATCTGTGGGATGATTACTGGTAATTTTTTCTCTAATGATAAAAATTTTATTTGTGAAGAAGTTCATGAAGTCATTACTAGTTAACGTTAAAGGGATTGTTGGCTCAAAAGAGCTCTGACTTTTTGTCAGCCTGGCTACAGTGCTGAAGAGAAACCTGGGGTTGTTCTTATTTTCTTCAATCAGTGATGAATAGTAAGATGTTCTGGCTTTGCGGAGGGCTTTCTTATAAAGCAGCAAACTATTTCTCCAGGCTAAATGATGATCCTCTAAATTTGTGACACGCCATTTCCTCTCCAGATTACGAGTCATCTGCTTTAGGGTACGTGTTTGAGAATTATACCACGGAGTCAGGTACTTCTGATTAGAGACCTTAGTTTTCACTGGAGCTACAGTATCCAGAGTCGTACGTAGTGAGGAGGTGAAATTATTAACAAGATAATCGACCTCTGTTGGGGTAGTGTTCAGATAGCTGCTCTGCTCTATGTTGGTACAGGGCATTGAAGATGATAACAGTGGGTGGATTCTTATTATTATTATTATTCTTATTATTATTCTTAAACTTAGTTACAGCGCTTTCAGAAAGACATCTACTGTGATAAACGTCTACTCTCCACCGCTGTGTAATCAATTATTGTAAATGTAAATGTTATCAGGAAATGATCAGACAGGAGAGGGTTTTCAGGAAACACTGTTAAATGTTCAGTTTCTATGCCATATGTTAAAACAAGATCTAGAGTGTGATTAAAGTGGTGGGTGGGTTCTTTTACAGTTTGAGAGAAACCAATTGAGTCTAATAACAGATTAAATGCCATGTTGAAGCTGTCATTTTTAGCATCTACATGGATGTTAAAATCACCCACAATAATTATTTTATCTGAGCTCAGAACTAAATTAGATATAAAGTCTGAGAAATCAGACAGAAACTCTGTGTAAGGCCCAGGTGGACGATAGATGATAACAAGTAAGACTGGTTTCTGAGTTTTACAGCTGGGGTGGACGAGGCTAAGCATCAGGCTTTCAAATGAATTAAAAGTCTGTCTTGGTCTTTCATTAATTAATAGGCTGGTGTGAAAAATTGCTGCCACACCACCCCCTCGGCCTGTGCTTCGAGATTTCTGGTAGTTAGAATGACTCGGGGGTGTTGATTCATTTAAACTAACATAATCATCCTGCTGCAACCAGGTTTCTGTAAGGCAGAGTAAATCAATTTGTTGATCAATTATTAAGTCATGTACTAACAGAGACTTGGAGGAGAGAGACCTAATATTTAATAATCCACATTTCACTGTTTTACTCTTTGGTTCAGATGTGGATACTTTATTGTTCTTTCTTTGTAATTGTTTATGTTTAAGTTGTTTGTTGCTGGTTTTTAGTTTGTTTTTTGTCCGGGGGGCTAATAACATAACCGAGGACTTAACCCATCGTGGTCACAGATGGTTTGTACCGCTGTCATCAGGCTAAGGAAACAGGACCATCATGTAAGCTACCAACTGACTGGGGAATACTTTTCCCCCAGAGGTGCAGCTTCCATTACGCCCCCAAACACACACACACACACACACACACACACACACACACACACACACACACACACACACACCATAGTATAATCATTTCAACTGTGCAATACCTACTGCTTACTGTGAAATACCTGTTACACAAATACAGGTGCAGTGCTTGCACCATACTGTGTACATACAGTTGGAACCTGTAAGTGTTTTATATCTTATTTGTAACATTTATTGTATGTTTATGCTATATTTGTATCCTATATTTTAATTATTTATGTTTTTTGCTGTTGGTCTTTTGAAATACTTTCAAAGTTACATGATATAATTTACAATGGCAGTAAAGCCTTATTTTCTTATCTACTTGCCTTCCCTTCACCAAGCCTAGGGCAACTAAATAACTTGGCATACTCTGACCATGGTGTAATTAAAGTGGGGCTGCAGTGGTCATGTAGGCACTCATAAGCAACTGAAAAAAAAAAAAAAAACAAGGTTAGAGCAAGCTTTTTTTGACAGTGATTGTTTGGATCTGGACTCTTTTAAGACTTTAGTGGAAATGAGGTCACACGAAAAATTGATATGGATCACGGAAATGTAAAAGATACGTACACATTTGTCTGTTGTGTTACTTGTTATTTTGTTATTATTAATTTTGCATTTTGTTGCTTTCGGTCTCTGTGATTCTCTGGCCTCTATGCTTCCCATAGATATTGCGGAAAACAATCACTGATTGCACAATGTTTTGTTCCATGATGGAGTCGATCTATGGGTATCTGACATTGTGTGGAAACTAGATGAATACGGATGAATACGGGGATATTTTGCATAAGCATTGAGACTTGCTTTATCTGAGATTTATATTATGTTCTAAACTTAAGTATTTTATTATGACTGTAAATAGGCCTGGTTATGTTATTCAGGTCATATGGCCTTTTCCCCCACTCAGTTAAGTACTTAGTCCTTCTATTAACCTTGTCCATTTACCACAAGGTGACCTTGGTCCGTCGCCAAACAAATGGCACCTATGGGCAACATTCAAACGCAAAACCTCCAGTTATTACACTAATAATTACTAGAGAATAAATCTCAACTATGACCAGAAGGCTTTAATATAGATATGCAGAGTGCCCCCTTACGGTCCAGCGTGGGTTGTGACAGGAGACAATTAAGAGTGAGTGCTATCATTACAGCGTGAATTATGAAAGAATTTCATATTCACTGGAAATGTGTAAAAAGTGGAAGGAAATCAAGGACGGATTAGATGCATAAAAATGAAGATAAATAAGAAAATTTGAGGTAGAGTGAAAAAGAGGAAATGTGCATGTGCCATTATGAATATTAGTCAACCTTGGGCCGACTAATGAAGGACAAACCATCGATAGAGCGGCGCTGTGCCTGCAGGCGGCCAGAAATGGGAGCACACACACGCATGCAATCTAACTTACACTCACACACACATACTGTTTTAATTAAATTTACAGATGTCAAAGCTCTGATCACGAAAGCAAACCCCCCTCCTCCACTCCTGTCATTCATGCGTCCATCTCTCCCAGCATCCCTCCCTCTATCCCGCCCACCCGAGCCTCGAGGACAGCTCCGCCTGTGACGGTTAAAGTTGTGTCTTTCAAACCGAAACACATGCCCTCTCTTTCTGCCTCTCTTTCAGATACTCTCTGTCACGCACACACGTGCTCAGACACACGGAGAGAAAGTGATTCCAGACAGCTATTGATCTGTTATGTAGCTGATAGGACAGTAATGAACTTCCTGTAGAACAAACGGCAGCCCGCAGAAAAAGAACTCTGCTCCAAATGTCCCTGCCACATCAAAGTTGTCCGACTGATGTTTTTATAGTTTTTCATAGCCTGCACTGACTTCATTATTTTTGAGAACTTGTCTTTTGCAGCGCATACAACTTCAGCGCTTTCAGACTGTTTTGTTTTGTAAGTGGCATTTCAGTGAAGGCTGCTGGCACGAAAAAAAGCAAATGTTTGAAATGCCTGATATTTAAAACCTCTTATTAAAAAACTTCTAAACCTCTGCTGCATGCATAATAATGTAAACCAATGGCTGATAATGAACTGCTTCACCCCACTCAGTGAAGGCTGCAGACTGCATTTACCAGAAGGTAAAAAACAAAAACATTTACGTCAAAATTGCCACTGTGCTTTGCAATCTAATTGGTGTTTACTGTCAAAAATACTTCTCATTTATTTGTTATCATTAAAAAAATATCTTTGCATGTTAAAATGTTGTTGTTTACTTTATCCTAATGTTAATTACATGGGAGCAATTTAACTACATGTGAAAAGCTGAAAGCAGCTTTGCTAAATGTTAATTTAAAAACAATCCATTTACAAATAACAGTGTATTATGTACTCACCGGCCACTTTATTAGATACACATTGCTAGTACTGGGTTGGACCTTCTTTTGCCATCAGAGCTGTTTTAATTCTTCATCACACAGTTGCTGCAGATTTGTCAGCTGCACATCCATAAAGCGAATTTCCTTGTCCAGCACATCCCAAAGGTGCTCTATTGGATTGAGATCTGGTGGCTGTGGAGGCCATTTGATTACCGCAAACTCATTTTTATGTTCAAGTAACCAGTTTCAGTTGATCTGAGTCTCATGACATAGTGTGTTATCCTGCTTGGAAGCAGCCATCAAAAGATACACTTTGGTCATAAAGGGATGGACATTGTCAGCAACAATACTTTAAACGATGCTTGGTTAATAATCAACGTGTGCTGAAAATATATCCCCTGACCCAGTGTAGGATACAAGGCAGGATGTTTTTATGTTGTTTGCACCAAATTCGGACCCTACCACCTAATTGTTGCAGCAGAAATCGAGACTCATCAGACCAGGGAACCTTTTTCCAGTCTTTTATTGTCAACTTTCAGTGAGTCTGGTTAATTTTAGCCTCAATTTCCTCTGTTCTTAGCTGACTGAAGTGGCATCTGCTGTGATATTCTGCTCCTGTAGCCCATCTGCTTCAAGGTTCAAAGTGTTATACATTCAGAGATGCTCTCCTGGATACTTTGGAAGTAACAAGTAGTTATTTGAGTTATTTCTGTCTTCCTATCAGCTCAAAGCATTCTGTCGATTCTCGTTTTCACTTACTATAGTTTCTCTTTTTGGACCATTCTCTCTAGAGATAGTTGTGTGGGGAAACCTCAGCAGATCAGTAGTTTCTGAAATACTTAGTCCACCACGGCTGGTACCAACAACCAGGAGTGCCTCCAAAATTTTTTCATAGGGGTGGCCGTATGGGGGCTACTAAAAATATTGCGGTGGCACACCACCAAAATTTTTCTGCCGCCCCTGCCAATCACCAAGGTCCCTTAAATCTTCTTACTTCATCATTCTGATGCTCAGTTTGAGCTTCAGCAGGTTATCTTGACCATGCTGAGTTAATGCTATATGATTGGCTGAATACATATTTGCATTAACAAGCAGCTGACCATATAAAGAGGCTGGTGAGTGCATAGCTGCACCGCAAAGTCTAAAAACTATTGCTAATTTACATTTAAGCTTTTTTCTTATCTTTTTATTTAATATTGTGTATGTAATAATGTGTATAGCTCTTCCGGCCTGGAGCTATACCTACAGTCTTTGAAAATGAATTACAAAAAGACATGGCTGTATCATTAAAAAAAAAAAAAGAGTAAATGTTAGTATCTCACAAATTCATGTGGAATAGCCCCATGTTCTGCTTTACAGCCACGCTAAATCGTATTGGTACAATGTTGCCCCCTTGTGGTGGCAATTTTAATTAAGGTTTGAAGAGGAATCTTACGTATTGCTTCATTAGGGGGTGGTAAGTAAAAAGGGCTTGGATTGGGAAGCACAGATTTATAATAGGAGGAAATTAAGATACAGACTTGTTGACTTCATCATTAGACTCACAAGCAGTGGTAAAAATCTGCCACTGACTGAGTGTGCATATTGGTTTCATGTCCAACTGGTCACACACCGTGGGCCTACGTGGGTGAGCTAAAATGATTAATAAACCCACGAAAAGTGACAAAATGATCATGACAAAAAAAATGGCAAGGACCAACCATGGTCTCCTCCCTTCACTGTGCACAGAGTAATTTCACTTCCTTTTGTCTCTTTGCTTTTCATCTTTTCCCATCTCCCCACCATTAATGGGGGTGCTACAGCAAAGTGTGCGCATGTGACAGAGATGCAGAAAGAGTATGTCTGCCCTAAATGCCCCTGGCACCTTCTCTGAATTTAGCAAGGAGCCCATCAATCTCTGTGTCCAGCTGCACTGGTGCTACAGTAACAGTATCCAGTGTACTTGTGTGCCAAATGTAAATGTGCGTGAGTGTGGGTGTGTGCGTGTCCTGAAGGTACCTTCTGCTAAAGATAATGGGCTGTATGTTTTATCATATATATATATATACACACACACACACTCCCTTTCTCTTGGCTCATTTTTTATCTCCATCCCTTCCTTAGGCTCCTACACTTTCTTCACATTTGCTACAGAAAATCCTGTGATGTTTCACTTTCTGACTGACGCGCTATACAGTGAAGACTTTGCCCTGGGCAGTGTCTCAACTTACATCTTAGATATTCCTGTAGGATGCACCACAGCCAAAGACAGGGCTTAAAAGTGTGTGTGTGAGAGCGAGAGATACCCTTTATCTCCCTACCTGACTTAATGCAGGAGATGAATCCAAGCAGAATTTTAAAAAGTATTAATTTAGCCCGTCTGCTCTCTCCTCCTTCTTGACAACAAGCTCTTAATCATATTAATGTTTTTTTTTTGTCAGTTAAAAAAAAACACTAGTAGTTTTCAAGTTGTCACAGATCATTTACTCCACCCCCAACAATGTGCATAATCTAAAAAATTAACCAAAACAAAAAAAAAGCCTCTTATGGCATAAATATAAATAAACATGGGTTGTAGTTGCAGTTCACAAGGACTCAGAGATTTGTTATAAACAAACATGTGCACAAAGGCTTCTGCACAAACAGCCTCGTCATCAGCATGACTTGTTCACACAGGGTTTTAGGAGCTGGTGTAACAGACAGGAATTTACCTTCAGGATTCATCACAAGAGGCAGCCTCCAACAAGACTGAAAGAGAGCCAAAGTAGCAAATGGTAAAGTGCGAGCAGGCAGCACTGAGCTTCAGGCTCCAAGAGTGGGGAGAGCTAAATTATAATTTCAAACATTACTTTCTTTTTTGTCGCCTTCCTCTTCTCAGTTTTTCTCAAGCACAGTCCCTCCTTCCCTCTTCTACATCTTACCTCTACAGCCTCAAGTTGGATTCATTGCTGTGCGTCAGCATATTGTGTGTTGCAAGGATGACTTGTGAGGCAGGAGGAATTGATGCAACTCTCATATGCTAAACGGGGCAGTCATTTGCAGGCAATGCCAATCACTCAGGACTGTGAGTGTACCAGCTTGTATTTGCCTCTTTGGCTTCTTTGTTTATAGGTCTGACGTGCTTTAGGCAGAAGGCCTTTTTGTTTTTAATTAGTCTGCTCAGAAAATATCAGAAATGTTTTGCATGTTGTCACTCAAAGCTGAGGTGACAGATATGCTGGTTTCACTCATATGCATAATAAGCTGCTTTCCATTAAGAAAGCCATGTGAGAGTTTGAATATGTATAGGTTTCAGAGTTTTGCAGTGTGCTACAGTATTGCAATCAGTGCTAGACTTTCAAATAAATGCACAAATGATAAAGAGTTTTATCATTTAATTAAATTCAGTCACCATTTAAGTCTTCAGCTTTAGTAGGTAGAGTTCTGTAAAAGCAGCAGCGTCTAGGGTTCAAAAATAAAGCTAATAGGGAACTAGCTCGGAGGGTTGCGTGAGGTTGGCTCTGAAAGCGAAAGACAAGACTTTCACAATAAAATGCTCACCTTCATGGCACAAAGATGTTTACAGCCTTGTATAGGAAAAATAAACTTTGGGTCTCTGTGGCTAATTTCCAATCTATCTGACAACTTTCTCAACCTTTTAAACTCTAATAAGATTTAAAGTGCTGCTTGATGTGAAAGGTGGGTCCAGTCATGTTCAGTGTGTAGATTCAAAACAATAGTCTATAAACCGGTGGAAGACATCAGAGTGGTTGTGTCCATATTTTATATGCAGGTTGTCTCTGAAATTCACCAGCTGGTGCCTCCATTGTTTTTCCAACAGACTGAATAAGTCTCCAAAGACATGCCAGCAGCTCTGTGAGGCTCCACTGAAGCACGGTGGTGCTTTAAGCTAAATCAAATGTGCTAATAATGACACTTGCTGAGACTACTAGCAGAGGTGTACCACATTCAAAGTAAAGATTTAGTGTGTTATACTAAGTGCAGTTGAAGCCAGAGTTATAGTTTTGTTTGTTTCTAATTAGTTAATCCCCCAAGATTCTGGAAACACTCCTTGGAGATCTTTGTCTATACTGACATGATAACACCACACAGACCTGCACATCCACAATGTGAATCTGCTACACTACACCCAAAGGCGCTTTACTGGATTGGGATCTTTTGACTCTGGAGGACAGTTGAGTATACTGAACTCATTGCCATGTTCAAGAAACCAGCTTCAGATGTTTTGTGCTTTGTGACATGGCGTGTTCTCCTACTGGAAAACGTGGACACACTGTGGTTGTAAAGGTTTGGATGCGGTCAGCAAGAATACTCAGGTAGGCTGTGGTGTTGAAATAATGCTCAGCTGATTTTAATGGGCCCAAAGTGTGCAAAGAAAATATCCCCCACATCACCAGCACAACCACCAGCCTGAACCAATGATAAAAGACAGAAAGGGTCTGTGCTTTCCATGTTGTTTATACCAAATTCAGACCCTACCACCCAACAAAACCACTGTAGCAACAATTCAGACTCATCAGACCAACCAACGTTTGCAAGGTTCAACATCCTGTGCGTTCACAGTGCTCTCCTGCATAGTTTGGTTGAAATGAGTTCCTGTTGCCTTCCTTTTAGCTTCAAGTAGTCTGATCATTCTTCTCTGATCCACGACTACATCAAGAAATTTCCACCTAGATAACTGGACAGTTTCTTTTTTTAGGCCATTCTAAGTAATCCCTGGAGACAGTTGTGTGGATGCCATGTTTAAAGACATTTAAATCACGTTTTCCTCATTCTGATGCTCAGTTTGAACTTTCAACCATGTCTACATGCCTAAAGGGATTGAATTGTTGACATGTGATTGGTTGATTACATATTTACATGTAACAAGCAAATGATTAGATGGTGTGGAGGTTAACATTGTCACTTCACAACAAGAAGGTTGTGAGTTTGAATCCAGTCTGTGGATACTTTGATTAGGTATACCCAATAAAGTGGCTCTATTAAATAGTGGTGGTCGTATTGTTTTGCAAATCACAAATGCCGTTGCATAATTTCAATGGCACCGGGCCCAATGACGTATCACATTAAAATGTAAGGACACAACTTATTACTTCTACAATACCACTGTCTTTCAGGTTCTAGGAGTTTAAACAGCATATCAATAATTCTGACTGATGATTAAAAAAATAATTAAAAGAGAATCTGTCCGTATATTTAAATCTTTTCAGCCCAACATGTGTTATTAATGTTTATTTTAAACCACTGGGAGCTGTGTGCTGTTTATGCAGCGCACTCAGGTGAAATATTTTTTGCAACAGCACTGGAGAATAATCTGTCATATAGAAGTCAAGCAGTTCATGCAGTTTGTATAACATAATATAAAATTTACTTTATAACCTTTAAACTTTGCCGTTTGAACCAAACTTTCCAAGTTTACTTTTACCTTTTCAAACCAAAACGCGTGAACAGTTCATATGAGACAGGTGTGCTGAAAACCATGCCAATAAGGTCAGGCTGGTTCAATGATAATCATTTTAGAGTACTTATCAAACACTATTACACACACCATATATCCCTTTATATGATCTGTGAATGGACTTCACTGAGAAGGATGTACACTTTGTCCTTGGTTTAATGGCACCGTAGTTTGATAGAATTGCAGCTGCCGGCATCGTAACGTGTCTGATGTATCATATTCTCTCCTCTCGCTCTCTGCACAGTGGGACAGCGGTTTCTGTGCTTAAAGTCATCACCGTGACTTCACTGGGGGTTCATTGAAAAGAGATGACCCATGGACCTTTCAAGGGTGTGATTTGAGAGCAAATAGTATTCAAGCTTTTCATTATAACTCATGTCTTCTATAAACATTCATGACATGATTCACAGGCAAACTGAAATATGCTACTGGAAATGAGCAATTTTACCAGCATACATTGAGTATTTTCCCTTTTTTGGCATCTGTTTCTTCTGCATTGCCATTTACGCCAATACCATCTGGGAGAAACTATTTTCTAACCGTCCCAAATAAGTAAAACATCTGAAAGTTTCGCTGATTGTTTTGTTTGAAGCAAAAGTATATATTTATAATACCAAATTGGTAGAAATATATTTTCTACTATAATCTTGAAAGGTTAGTAGGCACAGCATGCTTTTGCAGTTTAGGGGTCTGCAGTGAAATGGAAAGAAAGCTGTGCCATTTTCTGCACTGTTATCTGTACTCAGTGGTGGTATTTAGCCTGACAAGCCCTTCTTTAAAAGCAAATGATCCTTTATACATATTCATGATTCCTGCGGAGTATCCTTCTCATGACCTCTAAATTGCTAACTCATCTGGAGACACAAGCGGACACAGATCCTTGATCAGAGTAAGATGTGCCGCCTTAGAGCGACAGAGCCAACAAATGTCTATTTTTTTCAATCAGATCCAATTACCTCTTTCTTGGCTGGCAAAGCAGAGGTATGGAAATAAGGACAAAGGGCAGGGATGCGTGAGACAGGGCAGAAATATATCCAGAGAGGGGGAAAATAAAGTAATGAAGATGTTAAGGGAAAGTGGGAGAGAGTAAAAGCAAGTAAAGGCAATATCAAAAGGAGGAAAGGAGCTAGGAGAGAACAAATGAGGTAAGTTATGTAAGCTGGGTGAGGATAAAACAAAGGGATAGAGCAGCAGAAGTGAAGAGTGATAACAGCGTGTACAATTTCAATGATATAATGTTAATCAAAGCGCCATCACAAATTTAACGACTTATAAAATGAAAGGAGAATCAATAGAGAGACAATTGGGTTTAAAAGGATGATGATTAACCCGAGTGATAGATGACCTGCTGTCTGTTGATCATGTTGGCTGTCTTTTTTAAATCATGTGCGCGTCCCGGGCTACAAATGCAGTTCTTTCAGCAAAGCGGTGGAGCTTGCCAAGAACACTAGTGTACTCCAACTCAGTCTTTTATCTTCAACAGAACACGAGGGGAGAGTTGACTCAACCAAGGAGCTGCTGTAAAAATAATTTAATCTGTAAGAACAGTATAGGCATGCATTGAAAGTACACAAGGACCACTGGGTATGCTGGAAATTGATGGTAACTGTGACACTAATTATGTAGGGGGAGGGATTTAACAATATGCACCCTTTGGAGGGGATTACAATTACTCATAGAAAGGTGGAAATGTTAAAATCACCCCACATCTCTTGGGAAATAAATCCAGTTTCTTGGTGGTAGTAAAACTAAAATGTCAGCCTTGTGTTAAAATGGTAAGTGGACTGCATTTTTATGAAGCTTTTCTAGTCTTACTGACCACTCAAAACAGCATTAAAGTGGTGGGACTAAATGAAAAAGTCAGCAGGCTTCATTGCTGGGGACCATAAATGTTGGTACAAAATTTTATGGCAATCCATCCTATAACTGCTGAGATCCTTCAGTTTGGTTGAGTCTACTTGATCTTAAAGAAAAAGGGGGAAAGACCATAACCTTGTGACATGTGAAATTTAATGTATTCAAATTTCAGCATCACAGAGGCCCAGGAAGCTGGGCTTCTGTGAAAATTAACCCCAAAGCTGCTTGCGCTTGCAAGCAAGCATGTTGCACGGCAGCTCTGTCACCACTGCGGTGTGTTAAAGGTATAGTCAGTCATTTTTAGAGGTTATTTGATAGAAAATTTCAATTTTACTCATAAATATGCATTTATTAATGGATAATTACATCTTCCAAAAACTGACAAAATCTTGTCTTCTTCACTTCAAGCCTCATCTGAACTGAAGTTGTGACTTCAGTTCAGATGAGTTGGGACAAAAATGTGCATAAACATGCTCATTTAATCCCAATATTGTTGCAATTATCTATAACCTTTACATGTGACCCGCCATCTCCAGACAGCTGAGCCAGCTAAACCACAACAGCTGGTTTTAAGATAGCTATCTTAGGCTTGAGTCTCCTAAAAATCACTCTTTGCCACTGACAGTCATTTGGATTACATTCTCACATTGTATGTTCATTTGCGAAGTTTCCAACAACGTCAGATCCACTTCAAACGAAGTTTCACTAAGGCTGACTAACAGAGGCTAACTTCAGCTAACAGAGGCTAGCAGCAGAGCTTATCCTCAACAACTCACCTCAGTATCACTATCATTGCATAGAAGTGAGCTTCTCAGACACATCGACTTGTAACAGACTATTTTCACAAAGATTTACCACGTAAAGCAGAGTAAATAGATCTGGACGTCAGGAGTATTCTCTTCAATAATGACTGCAATTCTTCTATTTGCAAATAATCACACCAACAGTTATCACATTCACTGCTATTTTCTCTCTTCATTAAAATGAAACAACCATAAAAATTATAGCTATATGCTCACTTACATTATATTATTTGTAAGTGAGCAAATTCAATCTCAGCAGGGAATCAAAAAGTTATTTCCCACACTGTATCCAGACATATGGAAGAGAAATGTGCATAAAACAATGAAATAAAACACAATAACAACATTGGAATTTGAAATTTGAAATGTAAGAAATCAGGTGGGAAAGGTCCCTGGTGGTTATTGCCCTACGTTACCTTTGATTCACCACTTGAACTTAAACACACCGATTAACATTTGTCATGAGTGATTTTTTAAACGAACTCATAAACAGAACCTAGTCAGAGGCACTGTAGGGCAGCTTTTCAAAGTAAAAGAAACCTAGAGCATTATACATAGATTCATGCTAACTTTTACTGTCTTGTTTTGAAAAATAAAATACCTGAGGTAACCTCATAGCTAGTTACAGCCACTGTGTGTGGATCCTGCCTCAGGGCAGCATGGTGGTGTAGTGGTTAGCATTATTGCCATACAGCAAGAAGGTCTGGATTTGGATCTCTTGGCCTCGGGGCCTTTCTGTGTGGAGTCTGCATGTTCTCCCTGTACCAATGTGGGTGTTTTACCTTCCTCCCAGTTCAAAGACATGCATGTTAGGCTCTTTTATTACTCGTTAAATGTAAACGATAGGTAGATAAAGCATAAAATAAAGTGTACAGTATCTGTGAAAAAGTAAATGTGGGTGGTAGAGAAAAGCACAAAAATATTCCAGCCCATTTCATTAAGTTTATGTAACAAAACTACTTGACGGGGGGTTTGACGAAGAGAATAAGAGACAATTGTCTTGTAACCAAGCCAACTGTGGTGAATATTGTTTGGCAGTTTTGTTTTCATGAGACTAGGCTGATTTTTAAGCAGGCCTGGCTAGAAACACAAATGTATAAACAACACCGAGCTGTCTTTTGTGTGATACACATACATGTTAACCAGCTCGATCCCAAAGCAAACAGGCACATGAAAGCTTTTTCTCCTGTACAGCGTGGATCCTGCAGGGAACTTTGAGGCAGGCAAATTCTAGCACACCTATTATGATTTGAAGGAGCACTAAAATGTCTTCGTCTCAGGCTGGCAGTGTCACAGCCACTCCACATGTGTGCTTGTCACGAAGTGACAAGATTAAAACTAATTCAAATTTCAAGCAGTTTTCAGGGCCTCAAACTCTGCAGAGGGGATGAAAGGTGTGTATCCAGAAAATAAATGTAAAGGAGGGCTAATTCTAATGAAAGTTTGTGTGGTTTTGCTCCACATCTCTTACATTTTTCTAGCGCAACACTGAGGGAAAAAAGGTGGGAGGTCACTCGCTGTGCTGTAAATTGACTGAGGAGACTTTAAAACAATGAATCAACTGAAATGAGAGCAACACCTTTAAGACACTGACGCTCCTAAATAAAAGTAAGAGGGGAAATATGGTTTTTTGTGACAGATCTCTCTGAGGTTTTGGCAGAATTTTTCACCTCAGCATTGCGTAGGAGTTATAACTCAACTCATTTTTTTCTGTCTCTTCTCATGTGTCAGATTGCGTTAGTTTGCATGCCTCTGCACGTACATTTTGTTCCATTACAAATAAGTCACAAAAAAAGTAACTCTAATGCTGCGTATGTTCTCTATCAGAGCATTTCCTTATCTGCTGGTGTCGGAGGGTTTTATCCCTGCTGAGGAGAGCAACAGACGGAGGTGATGCTGAATGAATGCAATATGCTGCAGCTCCTGTATGTTGATATTATCTGTCAGGTATCATTACTTTTACACTGGAAACTTGGCGCTAAAGGAAATCAGCTGTGCAGCCATCCGTGTGAGCCTCCAACGATCTTCTTGTTGCTTCACAATGCAGCATAAAACTTAAACGAACGCTCTGTGATTAAATGTTTCAGTCACAGTTCGAAGTCTATGCAGACACAAATAGATGTGATAAAACAACAAGACAACAGCATAACTGTTGACTGTTACAGTATGTCTTGCTGTAATGTTTAGTCTTCAGCTGCTGGCGTTGCTGAAAAGAAAATGTGCTTCTTTGTGTTTAATATTTGCTTTCAGTAGCTGTTCGTTCGAATACAAGCGAGCGAATGCGCGCGTATATATTTAGGCACATGCTTCTCTTTTGTAAACAACACAGTTGACAACTTGACACGCGCACAGATGCTATGAAATGTTTCAGAGTCGCGCCGAATGTGGGTTTAAGTTCCAAACTGACATTAGTGCGGATATGTGGGTCCCTCTCCCTTCAAATTTATGCTCATCTCTGAGTAAGATCTAACACATCTCCCAACGCAGGGAGAAAACTTTCCGACATCCTTGACATACAACTCAGTCCCCGCTGTTTTGGACTGACAAAGCAGCACTACTGTGACAGAACAAGCGAGCGAGCTAATACGTGCCAGTCAGCTAGGCTGGATAGCGGGAGACGAGTGATTGCACTGCTGATGGAGGTAATTTTGCACAGGGAGGGGGTGCTGATAAATAACAGAATACAAATGCTTTGTGATTGATAAATACTCTGTGACAGCCCTTTGTGTCTGCGGAAAGAAGGCCGCTCTAAAGCAGTGAATGACAACAAAAGCTGCTGCTGTGAAACTTTTCACAGGACGAGCCACACAGAGAAACATGTCCGCCAAAACCCGAGCAGATGAACAGCAAAACAATTTTTCCAGGAATCTTTAACCATTTAAGGTGGGCAGTCTACATAATGCAGCTTTTTGATGTTTAAGGAACTGCATTTATTCACTTTCTGTACTGCTTAACGACTTAAATTGGTCTCATGTTTTGAAAATGAATGCAAAGCTATAGCCAGCTAAGACACAGCTAAGCTGTGCTAACCAGCTAGACAGTCATGATTAAAAACTGACATCAGGATGTAATGAAATCATCTCGTGACACCACAGACTAGCCAATCAGTGGCATGCAGTCTTTTGACATCACATTTTCTGAGCCGAGTAGGTACTAGTGAAAAAAGACTAATACGGTCCTACCACAGCACTGGAAGACATCTGTGCACACTGTGGAGATAGGAGGCCACAGGAGGGAAAGGAGGCTGAATGACACATCGACAGAGTGTGCAAAAGTCTTGAGCCTCCTCCTAATTCTTTGAAAATGTTGCCAAAAATTGCCAAGAAAACGGGAAACGGGTGCAGACATTAACTAGAACATGCACACAAACACAGTATGTAAGACAAAAACAGAGCTTGTGTTCACAGTGTTTTTCCATCCAGGTATGCTTTTACTGCTTTGGCAGTGTGTTTGGGATCATTGTCACGCTGAAAAATGAAGCTGTTGCCAATCAGATGCATTCCAGATGGCATTGCATGGCAGAACAGAATCTGATGGCACTTTTCTGCGTTCATAATTCCATCAATTTTGACAAGCTCTTCAAAACCACTGGTTGAAATGCAGCCCCAAACCACAACAGAGCCTCCACTGTGTTTTACAGATTGCTGTAGACACTCACTGTTGTCTGTCGCTCTCCTGACCTCCTCTGTACTTATTAACGATGATCTGAACCAAAAGTTTCAAATTGGGATTCATCACTCCATCTAGATAGGAGGGCTGCCACTTCTTCTTATGTCATCCACTTGTCCAGTTTCCAAAAACGTATAAGGACACCCTGCACACCCTGCAGAGGCATGCATAGTTTCTGACCAATGACTCTTTGGGAATCACTTGTTGGAACACAAATATGATTTTATGTCTGTCAAACTGTGTTATCTTTGGCATTTTTATTAGATTTAACTAAATAAATGGAAACAAATTATATTCTTTGTGACAGGCTGCTAGTAACAAATTGTGTAAAGATTTCAGATGGATTCTTTGCGAAGTTATCTGTCATGTATAAGTATAACAGTGGTTCATCCCTTGAGTTAAGTGCCTTTTTTATTTTTATTCTTCAGCGATCTATAGATCAGTGATACGTGGCTTAACAAATAAACAAACATTACTTTGATAATGGTCAGGTTGAAGGATTGGATAATAGCGGCTACACTAAAAAATGTTTGTAGGTTTACGAGAATTTCATCTCTAAAAGGAAACTGGCAATACTTTTTAATTTTATTTGTTGCTTCCCTCATATTGAACAAATATGACAAATACTTGAATTTAGCTCTTGATAAGCTAGCAAACGAGCATTTTTCACTTAAGCAAAGGCAGCCTGTGATCTGCCTGAGATCGAAAATAAACGCTCTGCTGTCAGTCAGTCTCGCTTTCCACCATGTAAATAAAATACTACTTCAAGTTAAACATAAAACTGCTCTGAAATGTCACACTGTCATTTTTCAAGTTTTTTATTTCCAACAAAACTACTATAATAATTACTGAGGTGGTGCCAGTCGGGCGGTTAGCTGTTTCCTCCTGTTTCCAGTTGAGCTAAGCTCACTAAGGAGCACAGTCCAAAAGGCCAAGTGCATTTCAATAAACAACCAAGTAATGCTGTCTGGGAATTGGTAAGCAAGAAAATGTCATTTGGCCCAGGTGGATTCCTATCTGTCTGGCTTATGGCATTTGGGCTCCTCTGTGCAGAAACCAATTTCCAAATCTGATTTCTTTAGCAAATACTGAAGCTATAAAAGCAAAACACTTATATAGGAGTTCCAGCTATGAGTGGATATGGACCTTACTTTTTTTGCCTTTTTCTCCTAATGTTCCCATCTCTCTGGTTTACACTGTGGAAGAAATGAACAGCAATAAAGGTAGCAGTTTCTTACAGAGCAAATTTGTAGCACCAAATAAATAATATCTTCACACAGATAGTGCAAGCATTCTAAAAACAGATATTTTCACTGTGGCCCCCTCGTCTCAAGCCTGCCTCAAAGCAGCAGTCAGGCCAGCTCCGGCTGTTTAACTGACATCCTAAAAAGAGAGAGGAAGGCGGGGAGAGAGATCTGAAGAGAGCGCCAGAATAAAATGAGAGAAAACAGACAGAGGGGCCTAATGAAAAAGTAGAGAGGGAAAAATGGTGGAAGATTTCTATGCAGTGATGTCCTTGTGACACGGTAAATGACAGGGTGCATGAATTTTGCAAGCATCAGCAGCTTGCTCTGACAAGGGCATCTTAGCTCTTGTGTAATACTCCCAGGGTCTTTGAGGTGTGGCTTTCAGACATCTACAAGACCAAGTGATCACAGGGGGGTGGGGCAGTGAGGAGTAGCCTGCAGAGAATACACTAGCTCCCTGGGAAAAGGACATTAGAAGAGTGGTAAAGATGCAGAAGAAGTAGGGATGGAGGTTTCACTCAGCAGGCCAGCACATGTACTGCAGTATCAGTAACAGTTACCATAGTAATCACGCTGGGGGGATGGCTGCAGTGTGATCACTGTGAAAAATGAGTCAGTATTAGTGGCACAATGATGACATCTAGTGGTTGTCTGGGACTGTCAGGGCACTACGTTACCCGAAGTATAGGTGTTTGTCTTCAGGTCGTTTTTGTGTGAGCTGCAGTTTCGGAGATATTTGCTGCAGTTCACCGTCTTTTGATTATAACGGAGCAGAAATCATTCTTTCCATACATCTTTAACCCGTTGCTCAGAAGATACAAAGCTTGTGCCACACTTCAGCAACCACATCTCTGTGCAATAGCCATGACAAGAGGGTCAGGCTGACACAGGAGGTGAAAACTAATGGTTTCAAGCTTGGGTAAACTATCATGTTAGCTTGCTGCAGTCTTCTTTTAGTTAGTGAGAGCCATTTGTACTCACCCAAAATATCTAAGGAAGGCTTCCAGCACCTTGTTGAATCATTGCCACAAAGAATTGAGGCGGCTCCAAAGAGATCCAACCCTGAACTAGCAAGGTGTACCTAATAAAATGACAAATGAGTCTATTTCCATTTTTTTAATCTCTACTAAATATAATCTCTGCAGCTTCCCTTACTGCCTTGAGAGTGCAGCCCTGAAGTATGAAGTTTTGTATCTCAGTAAAGAAATTTTTAGTCTTTTAGTTCATTTTTCCAAATATTGAGGCTACGTTTAGATCTGCCAGCCATCAGTGGGTCTAATCCACTAAGCAGCCTTGGCAGCTTTTCCACCAGAGAAAAGCTAAAGACGTTTTACCAACTCTCAGAAAAACTTGATGGGCCTTGAAGCAACCTTAAGCTCTGGCGTACTCCCTCTCTCTCTCACACACACACAGGAAGAGAGAAAAAGGATAAACATGTAGGCAGAGGGATTCATTCAGGGTTTTTGATCAAAGTGGGGATTCTGAACCCAGACACACCCTGACAATTTAAATTCAAGAATTGCGAGATAGCCCCAAACAGTCCACTGTTCAGCTGTACTAAACACATGACAGTGCACTGCTGATTTTAACCATCAGGCTGACTTATTTAATGTAATCTTCCATAAGCACATAACATGAAGTAAATGACAGGATAAAGATTGCAGACTTTCAAAACTGTAGCTGGACACCTTTGCTGGACATTTTTTTTCAGTAAATCACTATATTTAGTTTCTCAGTGGTGCTTCAACAAACAAGCAAAGACTTTTATTTACTTTTACAAACCCATAGTTCTAGTTTTGCTAGACATAATGGTCAAATCAAAAAAGTTTATCATAATGAATAAATCATCATCATTTGCAGCTAATAAACTTAAAAATAAAAAGCCACTGGTATTTCTTTTAAAATATTCTGTATCACTTCATCAGAGTTTACATACAGACGTTTTCATTGCTGTGACAAACTAAGTCTGCTTCATGATTCAGTAGCTCGTAGAACCGCCTTTATCAGCAACAATTTGAAGTAACTGTTGTCTGTATGAGTTTATCGATCACAATCACATCATTGTGGAGGAATTTTGGCACATTCTTCCTTAAGTGCTGCTTCTCTTCGTTGACGTTTCTTGGCCTTCATTTATGCACAGCTCTCTAAGGTCAGCACTTTAACTGCAAGGTGTCCAGCTTCTGTGGCTGCAAAACAAACTAGTGCTGTGCAATACTGCAGATGTTGCTATGATCTGATATGAGGTAACTACAGGGCCAGTAATGCAGATACCGATACTGATACCGAACTTATAGAAGGCAGCTTGTGTAGGGGAGTGTCATGATTTTTAAGATGAATTATCATCAATTTGCAAATTCTGAACACATTTTAATGAACAATGAATCACTGTGATTTTACTTTCCATGATAATTAGTTAATATAGCAAACGAACCATTCAACTTTTCATGAATGATGAAACTTGGGTCAACTTCTGTTGTTTAAATCTCAATTATCACATAAAGCTTCAGACATTTTTCACAGTGCAATGAACTTAGGGGATAGAAACAAAGTACCAATACCATCATGCTAGTCTCGATCCAGTACCAGTGTTGATGTCAATACTATCGATATTTAGATTGATCTGCCCAGCTCTAAAACAAACCCAAATCATCAGCCTCCACCACCGTGACTGACAGTTTGTATGGGATGTTTGAGCTGATGTTCTGTGTTTGGGGTTCACCATCATGTTTGCTGTGCATTATGGACAAACATCTCCACTTTGGCCTTGTTTGCTTCAGAAGTCGTGCTGTTTATTCAGATGCTTTCTGCTTGCATCCCTTCCAAACAACCTAAACTTGCTCAGTCTTTTTTCTAATCGTACTCTCATGAACTTTAACATTTAACATCCTAACTGAGGCCTGTAGACTCTCAGATTAAGCTTTTGAGTTTTCTGCATTTTCTGTTACATTTTCAAAATGTAAGGCAAGGCAAGGCAAGTTTATTTGTATAGCACAATTCAACAACAAGGTGATTCAAAGTGCTTTACAGAGACATTAGAAACAAGAACAAATAAAAAGCATGATTTAAAATTGATTAAAACAAGCAAATAAACTAACTAACTAATTAACAAACAAACAAACAAACAACAGTATATAAAATCAAAACAGATAAAATCAGAACAGTAGATAAAATCAGTAGTTAAATGTAAGTTTTGAAATTTAAGCTTAAAGTGTGGATTTGGTGCTTTATTCAAATGCAGCTGAGAACAGGTGAGTCTTCAACCTGGATTTAAATAAACTGAGTGTTTCAGCTGATCTGAGGCTTTCTGGGAGTTTGTTCCAGATATATGGAGCATAAAAGCTGAATGCAGCTTCTCCGTGTCTGGTTCTGACTCTGGGAACTGATAAAAGACCGGATCCAGATGACCTGAGGGATCTGGATGGTTCATACTGGGTCAGGAGGTCATTGATGTATTTTGGTCCTAAACCATTCAGAGCTTTATAGGCCAGCATCAGAACTTTAAAGTCTATCCTCTGACGGACAGGCAGCCAGTGTAAGGACCTCAGAGCTGGACTGATGTGGTCCACTTTTTTGGTCTTAGTGAGGACTCGAGCAGCAGAGTTCTGAATGAGCTGTAGTTGTCTGACTGATTTTTTAGGTAGACCTGTAAAGATGCTGTTACAGTAATCAAGCCTACTAAAGATGAATGCATGGACTAGTTTTTCCAGGTCCTGTTGAGACATCAGATCTTTTATCCTTGATATATTCTTGAGGTGATAGTAAGCTGACTTTGTTATTGTCTTAATGTGTTTTTCTAAGTTTAGGTCTGCATCCATCACTACACCCAAATTTCTCGCCTGGTTTGTGGTTTTTAGATGTATAGATTGAAGTTCTCTGGTGACCTGTAATCGTTTTTCTTTGGCGCCAAAGACTATTACCTCAGTTTTGTTTTTGTTTAGCTGGAGAAAATTGTGGCACAACCAGTCATTGATTTCCTCAATGCATTTACCAAGAGCCTGTACAGGGCCTCGGTCTCCTGGTGACATTGTGATATATATTTGTGTGTCATCTGCATAGCTGTGATAGTTTATTTTGTTGTTGTTTATAATCTGTGCCAGTGGGAGCATGTAAATGTTAAACAGAAGGGGTCCCAAGATGGAACCTTTGGGAACTCCACATGTGATACTTGTCTGCTCAGATGTGAAGTTACCTATTGATACAAAGTATTTCCTGTTTTCTACGTATGTTTTGAACCAGTTTAGTACAGTTCCTGAAAGACCTGTCCAGTTCTCCAGTCGTTTGAGTAATATGTTGTGGTCAACTGTATCAAATGCTGCACTGAGATCCAGTAAAACTAGGACTGACATTTTTCCACTGTCTGTATTCAGACATATGTCATTAAACACTTTGGTCAGAGCGGTTTCAGTGCTGTGGTTCTGTCTAAAACCTGACTGGAAGGCATCGTAGCAATTATTCTGTTTTAAGAAGTAACTGAGCTGTTGAGAAACTGCTTTTTCAATGATCTTACTTAAAAACGGGAGATTTGAGATCGGCCTGTAGTTGTTCATTTGTGTCTTGTCAAGATTGTCCTTTTTCAGTATAGGTTTGATTACAGCAGTTTTTAGTGATTCTGGAAACACACCTGATAATAAAGAAAAGTTGACGATCTGTAACAGGTCTGACTCTAAAGTCTTTGAGACCTTTTTGAAAAAACTTGTTGGCAGGACATCTAAACAGCAGGAGGAGGAGTTCAGTTGACCTAAGATGTCCTCCAGGTCTTTGCTGTTAATAGGTTGAAACTGTTTCATGGTGTTTAAACAGTTTTTTGGTGGACACAGTACATATCCTGGATCTGCTGTTGATGTACCAATTGCTTGTCTAATTTTTTGGATTTTTTCAGTGAAGAATTTGGCAAAGTCATTGCAGGCCATGGTCGAATGAAGTTCAGCTGCCACTGACACAGGAGGGTTTGTTAGCCTGTCAACTGTAGAAAATAAGACCCGAGCATTATGGCTGTTTTTAGTGATGATGTCAGAGAAGTAGGACCTCCTTGCATTCCTCAGTTGTAAATTATAATTGTGAAGTTTCTCTTTATAAATGTCATAATGTAAACTTATATCATATTTAAAGATTAAATAAAATAAGGTTTTCTCATCAAATAAAAACCACATGTTGTGGCAGAGCTAATATAAGACTGGAAACTGACTGTATGTAGTGATAAAAATAAAAACAATGGAAGTTCATTCTTACATTAGCGTAATTTTGATTCTGAATAAATACTGACTTGCTCTTCTTCAGGCAAGCAGTGCCATAACGTTCGATCAGCTTCCATCTGTTTGCAATTCACCTCCACATCTGTTAAGATAAAAAGGCTTCGGAAAATCAAACAACAGTGTGGAACTCCCTATAAAGCAACGATTTCATGCATGTACTGAATTATATCAATAGTGGCTGTGTAGTGTGATCCTTCTGTTTTTACATCATTAAAAAAGACAAACAAAAAAACAAAAACCACAGACTTCAGACCACCAGGCCCTTCTTTGATCTTTCTCTCCGTTTCTTAACAGTCTTCTGGCTGCTGCACCTCTTCTTCTTTGCTTCTACTTCTGGGTCAAAATCAGAGTCACTGTCACCGTTTGGTCGCCTTCCCAATGTCTCCTCCTCCTCCTCTTCTTCTTCTTCCTCCTCTTCTGTCGAGTCAAAGGATAAATCACTACCTGACTGCTTGTCCTCGCTCCCCTCATCACCGGAGCCTGTTTTCTTTAACTTCTGTACCTTTGATTTGATTCCTCTGGGCCTGTCCGTGCTTCTCCTTTTACTTTTCGGCTTCATTGATCTCTCCCTCTGAACCTTCTGTTTTACTTTCACACTGTCAAACTCAGAGTTCACGTCTCTCTTTTTCTTGTTCCTCTTAGCATCATTTGCCCTTTTATCCATCTGCTGAAGTCCAGAGCTGGACGTGTGGTAACGCTGGACGTGACTTTTCAAGCTCACGTTGTGGTTGAAGCACATGTCACAGAGCTGACACTTGTACGGCCGCTCCCCGGTGTGCAGACGCATGTGGGACTTCAGGTGGCTCGTCTGGTTGAAGCCACGCTGGCACACCGAACACTTGTACGGTTTCAGTCCTGTGTGCACAACGGAGTGCCTCCTGAGACGATGTATGTCCTTGAAGTCAATCCCACAGACTCCACATTTGAACTCCCTCGAGACTCTGTGCTTTGCCAGGTGGCTCCGGCGTTCTTTACTGGTGGCGAATGTCTTTGGACAGTCGGGACATTTAAAGGGATCTTTTTTATCCTGGTGGGTCAGCTCGTGCCTAAATTTGTCCGCCCTGGTTTTGAAGGTGACATAGCAATACTTGCAAGGATGCTCGTACGTTTCGTCGTGGATTTCGCTATGATTTCTTAGAGCAATCTCAGAAACGCACCTTTTCCCGCAGATATTGCAGGAGTAGGGTTTTATTTTGTGCTCGCATGTGTGAGGCTTCAGGATGAGGAAAAAACGTCCGCACTCTGTGCACAGCTCATTAATTTCGAGGCCACCCGGGGATTCAAAATCTTCCTCTTCGCCTTCATCCTCGGTTTCCTCCTCAGACTCCTTTGTGAGCTCGTCAGCCACCAAAAGTTCCTCCGTGGGATTCCAGTCCCCATCTGAACTCATCCCACCTCTATTGCCTTCCTCTTCGTCGTCTGAAGGATCGCTTTTTTCATCGCTAAAAGTGACGGCCTCAGACAAAGCCACAGCGCCGGCGTTGTCGTCTCTTAGCGCTGACTGTGAATGACAAGAATGGCAACGTAGCATTTGGGAAACTTTTTCAAGCCTGTACAGCAAAGAGTTTTCATGAAAAATGACTAAGACAGAGGTGCAAGCAAAGGACAAAGTATCATTTCTATAAGTGCTTTTTTTAAAACTGCAATTCAGCAAAAGCGCGGGCAAAGACACAAAAAGCAGAAAACAGATACTTTTTTGTTCCAAATGGAATAATAGAGACGCAGAATTTGCATCTTTCTGAGAGAATTATTACTTCTGAGAGCCAAACAAATTAAACGCATGTATGACTCTCAATCCAAAAAAAAGTAGCTTGATTAAATTGTGAAGTGATGTGAGATCTTAAGAGTTGCTATTTGCACCATCACTTCTGAAGAAACTCCCAGAAACTAAGTGGGAAGCTCCTATCATGACTATGTGAAGCTGGCTCCAAAAGTGAGTCAATCCCTGTCATGTCTTAAGTTAAAATACCCGGCTTTAGAGAATTCAAAATAATTTTACAGACTGCTACCAAAACGGTTTTGATCTCTATGGATAGTTTTCTCGTTTACAACATCTGCAAGTGGGAGAATTTTTTATAACTAATCCGTGTGAATAGTAAGGGTTAGGGGCGTGGCCACTTTGATTGAGTGTGCTGACACAGGCAGCTGTAAACCCGTTGGTGTCTGCAGCGGCGTCACATCTGCTAATTGGAGTCACTGTGTTAGTGGTCTTGCGTGTTCCTTTTGGGGCGCCTGCTACATCCTGCTGTATAGTATAACCCATCCAAGAAGTCTGTACTTCAGAGTGAAACACAACTATTGTTTTTGGTTACATTATAATTCAAAATTGCATCCATTTTGAAAGACAGGTAGGCTGCTCTAGTCAGCTGTTTGAATACACTTTTTTTGAAAGACTGCTTTCTGCTAGCTAAAATAAGCATCTCAATTCATATCATTAAGCATTACCAATGCAATCCCAACCATAATGCGTGACATTACGGCGGATACAGCTATCTTTTAGTCTATGATATTTAATGAAATATGTCATATTAAACTTTTTATGAGTCAAGTCCAGTTAGGAATCATAAAATAAACACATTGCAAACTTCTCTGATGACCAAGTTTTCTTTAGTAGACAGTAAATCAGGTTAAACCTACCAGCTGGGTCTCTGGGGTTCCCTCTGTGCCTCTTGTCAGGCGTCCATCTTCAGCGGCAGGGAGAGGGGCACTGACCTGACCATTCCGCTTGTTTTTGTAGTCGCACTTATGGCATCGTTGTTTCAAGATGATGAGCTCCCCATAGGTTACTTTCACTGCCTGGAGTTTGTCTCCACATGTTGGGCACTTTTGGCCAAACACCTTCAGGAGGCAATTTTCATTCACCATGTATTTGTCGTTCTGAAGTGCAGGCCTGAAACACAAGAATACAAACAGTCAGACGCGTCATGATGTCACATCTTCAAACATGCTCAGAAATGTGGAACTTACAATTCCTGGTTCGAATCTGTGTCTGGAGTTTCAGGAGTGAGAGCATCTGAAACATTGTGGGGGACAGGCTTGAATACAACACTTTGTCACACTTTAGATTTTTAATGGTGTGATATGGACACTTTCTTACCTCTCAAGGGGCATTCTGTTATTTCAGGGGAACAAGTAGAGCTCTTACATAATTCTAGGTCATCACACTGACTATCTGCATCTGTGGTGGTAACAGGTTCCTACACAAAAATCACAAAAAAACACAAAAGCTTTCAGTCAAACAAAGCCACAAACAGTTAACAAGCATGCGTTTTTTGTCTATACCCATCAATGTATGGATTTCAAAGTAAAATTGCTCTTCAAGTGACTCATTTCAACAACCAAAAAAATTTAGCCTGTCATTGATGAAATAGCAATAATAAAACACAAAACAAAAATTTATGTGAAAAAAAAAATCAAATTGCAGATAACAGAAATATTGAAATATGATAAACTTGTCTTAAAATAGCCACGCTTAGAATTGCAATTCAAACACCGTGTAAAGCCATTAAAAATAGTTAATATGTCACTTAATATACTTTAGATCAACAGTATTCATATACGCAATTTCGGATAGCTTTTGATGTTGTTGATCTTTAGTAAAATTAGTCTGTGGAAGCAAATCTTTCCTTCTAATAGATGGATAGTGGAAAAAGTAAAGTCTCTTTACCTTGAAATACAAAATCAAACTGACTTATTGATTGATATTGACTGAGTAACTCGATAAGGGTGTGTACTGTGGATCTAAAATAAAATTAGTCTGTGGAAACAGGACGTTCACCTGTAATGGCTGTTCACGACTTAAAATCTTAATTAAAAAAATAAATCAGCTTTCATTATTTATGTTTAATTTTGAAATGAATTCATTTTCTATAGTATTTTGGCATTTATGCCAGACTAAACGTGTGGTGTGGGCTAACATAGAAATCACATTCATTTGAAAGTCGCTTTTATTTTGTAAACACGTCTCAGTTTCTCTTTCCGTAATACACAGTATATAGGTATAACGCAAAGCAACGTGGAAGCTGGCTTGGGAGCAGTTTTTTAAAGATCCGGTGAAGTCCAGCAACAGGTGATCCCTCAGCTGACTTACCTCATCCTGTGGGCTCTCCACGGGTTCCTCTGGCTCTGTGTTGACCCACAGTGAGGGGACAGCACCGGGCTTCAGCTGCACCGAGCCACTCAGAGCCAAGCTCACGAAGCAGTCATCTGTGAAGTGTTCACTGCAAATAGTGATATCAGTCCAGGACGATTCTTTTAGTCGCTGCTTGTTGACTTCGAACAGAAACAGAACCCACTCCAGTCTCCTCTCCGGGTCCTCTGGTAGCCTGAACCGCTGCACATTGTGTCGCCACGAATCACAACCAACGACGGAGCACATGCTGGGCTACAGATGTGACCCTCCAGTTGTAGAAGTGGTCGGACAGCGTTACGTTTTAACGCTCGCTTGCTGTAGCTGCCACATTTTAACATAAACAACAATGGCAGGCTAATGGCTAAGTAAGCGAATGTTGTGCTAACAGAACTGGCGTGGCTCTCTGGCTGGGTTCGCTTGGTTTGGCGACCAGCGTATCCCGGCTTAACAAGTAGATGACGCTGGCATTTCTCGTCACTTAGGTAGAAAACTTGCACAGCTCCACAAATTAAAAATTAAAAAGACTAAAACCAACACTGAAACTATTAAAAAAAAAAAACTAAAGTAAAACTAGACATTTTCAAACAATCAAAGCTATATTAAAATCAAGAAATGATTTTTTTTTTAAAGTAATCAGAAAATAGAAAACTATACTATAATAACTGGTATTTAAAAAGTAATCAGAAAATAGAAAACTATAATAACTGGTATGGTGGCCTTTAACACAGTTGTTACACAGCATTTCTAATATGGGTATTAAAACACTGGATATTTCCAGTGTAAAAGCACATGTGGAAAACAGTCTGGTCCTGTGTGCTACTGTTACATGCCCCAGGAGGATAGCTTTTTCTTTGTGAAATAATGCCTTCTCTGTCCTGATTGGGTGCTGCTGCTTGAATCAAGTCAATCAGCAATCGGCAGATCCCTATATAACGTTTGTGAAGCTGTGTTTCTGGGCCTTCTGGCCATTTTCACTGCCATACATGTGCAGGCTCACATGCCTTTGATTTGTATTTTTAGCCTTATGTGACTTTGTTCAGACTGCCTGTAGGGGAGAATTGCTTTTGTAACGTAATCCCTTGTTTTCTACTGTTTATGTGCTGGTTAGGTTGGCTATCTTTGTATATTTTGTTTTCTTTGGCATTGGGCAAGTTCCTTTTATTTTCTGTTAGGGATGTTTTGTTTGTTATGTTGGCGTTAGCTCTCCCTTGAGTTAAATGTCAGTCTGAACCAAAGTTTTAAACTAGCAGAAAATAAACCTTTAAAAATGCCATCTTGACTCCTCTTTCACTATTTTAACTTTATGTTATTCCCTCCTATCTCTTCGGCTAGCCAGGGGATGTAAAAGACACATTAAGCTGTTTCTGAATAAATCATTAGCTCAGTATTTTTAGTTCATTGTTTCAAATATCCTGATTTGTTGTTGGTCTTACTACTGTTTTTACTATTGGACTTTTTCCTTTTTTTTCAGCTGGGTCAATGTCGCAGTCAAATTTTTCTTCTCCCACTAGATCTCCTTTTGCTTCATGTCTTCCTCCTCCTTCTCCTGCTCCTCCTCGTCCACAGTCACTCTGTCCCATTAGCCAGAGCACCACCAGCGCTGCCGTTTTTCTGTCCAGGAGTTGCCGTGTGATAACAGGGGATGTGATTCTTCAAGATCACATTGTCATTGAAGGATTGATCGCAGAGCTGACACTTGTAAGGCCGCTGCCGTGTGTTCAGGCGGATGTGGGATTTCGGGGGGTTGGCTGAAGCCCCGCTGGCTTTGGACTGTAGGAGAGAGCTGGAGTATCTTGAGGAAGCCCATGCAAGCACAGGAAAAATGTGCAAACCCCACACAGAAAGGCTCCAGGCAAATGTGAGGCTCAAGCCAGCATCCAGGATTATTACAGTTAACTAAAACTAGATGTGTTAACTTAAGAAGTCAGAAATTAATCAAGTGTAACATTAACTGTATGCAGTTTTGTGGCCTGACTTTCCCACCTGGTAGGTGTAGTCGCATTAAGGACATCACTGCTTTAAGACGAAGAGAGCTCCATGGGTGACCTTATCAGAATCAGAATCAGAATCAGAATGGGTTTATTGCCAGATGTTGAGGTTTACAACATTAGGAAATTGCTGCGGTGCTTCAGTGCAGACAATAAGAATTAAAGTGCTATGTAGAAAGAAAGATATGTGCATGAGATATACATGAGATATATACATGAGAATAAGAATTATGAGTGCTACGTAGAAAGATATATACATGAGTGCAGGTGGTGATCAGTGCCAAACATGAAATGATGCAGTGACACAGCGTAGGGTCATATGTTAGTGGCGGGGACAATCATGTGGTTATTGTTCATGTGTCCAACAGCAGAGGGGAAGAAACTGTTCTTATGGCGAGAGGTTCTGGTGCGAATGGACCGGAGCCTCCTGCCTGAGGGGAGCAGGTCAAACAGACTGTGTCCAGGGTGAGAAGGGTCAGCTGAGATCCGGGCTGCACGCCGCAGTGTCCTGGAGGTGTACAGGTCCTGCAGAGATGGGAGTCTGCAGCCAATCACCTTCTCAGCAGAGCGCACAACACGCTGCAGTCTCTGTTTGTCCCTGATAGTGGCTCCAGCGTACCACACGGTGATGGAGGAGGTGAGGATGGACTCGATGATTGCAGTGTAGAACTGCATCATCGTCCGTGTTGGCAGGTTGAATTTCTTCAGCTGCCTCAGGAAGTACATCCTCTGCTGGGCTTTCTTGATGACGGAGGTGATGGTGGGCTCCCACTTCAGGTCCTGGGTGATGGTGGTACCCAGGAAGCGGAATGAGTCCACAGAGGTGATGGGGGTGTCAGTCAGGATGATGGGGGGGAGTGGGGCTGTGTGCTTCCTGAAGTCCACAATAATCTCCACTGTCTTCTGGGCATTCAGCACCAGGTTGTTGTGGCTGCACCAAGACACCAGACGTTCAACCTCCCTCCTGTAGGCAGACTCGTCCCCGTCCGAGATGAGCCCAATGACGGTGGTGTCATCTGCGAACTTGATTAGCTTGACAGACTGGTGGGTGGAGGTGCAGCAGTTGGTGTACAGGGAGAAGAGCAGAGGAGAGAGAACACAGCCCTGAGGGGAGCCGGTGCTGATGGTCCGGGAGTCCGAGACATTCTTTCCCAGCCTCACGTGCTGCTTCCTGTCCGTCAGGAAGTCAGTGATCCACCGGCAGATGGGATCAGGCACATTCATCTGGGAAAGCTTGTCTCGGAGATGGTCTGGAAGGATGGTGTTGAAGGCAGAGCTGAAGTCCACAAACAGGATCCTGGCGTAGGTTCCTGGGGAGTCCAGATGCTGCAGGATGAAGTGTAGGGCCATGTTGATGGCGTCGTCTACAGACCTGTTGGCTCTATATGCAAACTGCAGGGGGTCCAGGAGGGGGGCCGTGAGGGTCTTGAGATGGGAGAGAACTAGGCGCTCAAATGACTTCATGACCACAGATGTCAGAGCCACGGGTCTGTAGTCATTTAGTCCAGTGATCCTAGGTTTCTTGGGGACAGGGATTATGGTAGAGGACTTGAAGCAGGCAGGCACATGACATGCCTGCAGTGAGGAGTTGAAGATGCCAGAAAACACTGGGGCCAGCTCGTTTGCACAGTGTCTGAGGGTGGCAGGAGACACACCGTCTGGGCCGGGAGCTTTCCGAGCATTCAGACTCCTAAACTGCTTCCTCACATCTGCTTCATGAATATGAAGAGTTGTGGTCGGAGGAGGTGGTGTGAAATCCTCTTTTGTGTGGGGTGAGGGGGCGGGTGTTGCAGGTGAACAGTTTGAAGGTGGTGATGGCTCTATGGAGGGGGGAGAGGTGGGGGAATGAGTGTCCAAAGTGCCTCTATTGTTGGGGTCGTTGGAGGTGTGAAGGCTGCCTGATGGCTCGTCAAAACGGCAGTAGAAGTTGTTAAGGGTGTTGGCTAAGAGCAAGTCATCAGTGGAGTGGGGGGTTTTAGGCTTGTAGTTTGTAATATTCCTAAAACCTTTCCACACAGAGGCCGAGTCATTCTCTGAGATCTGCTGCTGCATCTTCTCAGAGTGCTGATGTTTGGCAATGTCCACTTCTTTAGTAAACCTGTACTTGGCCTCTCTGTAGCAGTCCCTGTCTCCGCTTCTGAACGCCTTACTCTTTTCCAGCCACAGCTGTTCAGTAACTTTACATTTACTGAACAGCTGGAGGCGTTTTCATTCACAATAAACTTCCCCCTCATCTTTATACATGCTAATCTTAAAAGAAAATATTGAAGCCAACTGGGAAGCGCATTAAACCTGCATTCTATCTCAAGGCCACCAGATGGCGATACTTGAGGCCGCAAAAAGACTTCTGATGCTTTTGAGTATTTGCAGACATGTGACCGCTAATCATGTTACACACAAATGAATAAGGCACTCAACACACAGACCTGCAGACTGGTCAGTGTCCCCATGCTAACTGTTTCTAAGGAAAAAGGTGCATTTCCCAACTGGTAGTACACCTCTGTGTGATTGCTTTGTAACTAGCATAGTTTGTATGAAACCGACTGACTTTTCTACAAATACTGGCCAGCTGTCTTTGAGCTGCAGTGAATCAGTCAAAAGTGTGACACAAATCAGTAATGAGATGGTTAGCCTTTAAAGAAGTTGCTCCTTTCGAAACATGTCAGCTGCAGCTCTGAGGCACAACTTTTACTATGAGGGTGAACCGTCTCTATTTCTGGTTTATGTCATACTTTCTCAATTTTACTACTGCTGGTTGAGTACTTGCAGACGAACGTGAGAAACTACAGCCTATCTACTAGCAGCTAAAGCAGTCACTAAGTTCTTAGTGTAGCAGCTTCTTTGCAACCATTTTCACCCAGTGACAGCTAATAACCTCCAGGTACCACTGGCAATCATTTGGGGAACACACACTTTTCCAGTCTCCTCACTCTTCTCCAGAGTCGACTGGTCACACAACTGATCACAGAGCACATTTTCAGTTTCTTAAACCTCTTGCACACCTTTATAAAACCTTAATAACACCAAAACGTCAACTGGTTTTGCAGTTTTTACACCTCAGCAGTGATAAGCTGCCGTGCCTGTTGCCGTAGCAGCGAGAGCTTGTGGGCGGGGTTTTAATGGTGGGTTCGAGTGATTTGTTGTCTGGAGTACACCGGCCAGTACATGGATCAATTAATGATTTTATAGAATTGTTTTGATATATATATATATATATATATATATATATATATATATATATATATATATATATATATATATATATATATATATATATATATATATAAGCAGATTTTTACAGTCATTGGTCTCAATGAGCACTCACTGGACACTTCATTTGGTACACCTTGCTAATAGTCATGGCATAGATTCAACAAGGTGGTGGAAATCACCTCAGAGATTTTGGTCCATATTAACATGATAGCATCACACAGTTGATGCAGATTTTTTGGCCATGTCTACATGCATAAATCCACTGAGCTGCTGCCATGTGTTGGGCTGATTAGTTTATTATTATTATAGATTATTTTGATTAATGAGCAGGTGAACTTCTATACTTCTAAACCTAGTAAGGTGCGTGTAAAGCAAGTGAGTGTATGAAGCAGATAGTACTACCACAGTTAATGGTATTACCTTAAAAGGAAAATAACAAATATAGGTTCTGTGACAAACAGAATAAAATATGCACCTTATTTGTAATTAAAATAAAAGCACGCACTTTCCGCAGACGGCAGAGCTCACAGAATGGCTCTAATTTAGATTGGCAATGATTATTTTTGAGTCTGAAAAAAAAGAGTTCAGTCCTTTAGAAAAAAAATATGCAGTAGATTTGCAGGTTTGTAAAAACACCATTAGGTGGTGCTGTTCAGCTTTTGCCTCTACCTCAACACACTGTAAAACTAGGATGTCACGGCCACTGCAGAGTAGGTGTGATATCATGACATAACTGAAGCTTTACATTTCAAAAGACTAATGCAAGAATTACCACAAACCAGGGGGCAACTCCTTATCCAACAATGAGTGGCTGCATTGCTGTTTAAGCTGCTCTTTGAACTTTAGAAGTTCCTATGTGCCTCAAAGGACATCTTGGATGGACAGAAGAAGAGAAACCACTGGCCAGTTTGTGTGCAACCATCACTGTGCATTTTCTGTGTTAAGACATCCTGTTCTCCATGTAAAGAAACAGATAATTTACAATAGATGGCACAAATCAGCATATAAATAATCCTCAGAAATCTGTATTTTATTTGCCTTTTTATTGCCCAAAGAAATATTTGATTATGTATAAATATCCTATTCAGACACTTGAAATTCCATAGTTGGGGTCTACATTAAGCTGAGGGACTTTTTCAACTGCAGAAAGATCCTTTCTAGTCACCAGCTTTAGTAAATAAGCTGACCTCCTGACCAAGTGATTATCTAAATTATAGCAGCTAATGGTGATTAGTCCACCACATGGACATGTGGCTGAAATACAGACGCAGGGTCACTTAAGTGGCCCCTGAACAAACAGGAAAGACACTCACAACTGCCGCTTTGTGCAGCAGGTGGTTGCTCTCCTGTGTCCCCTGTAGACATGACATGTAGACATGACACAAGTATTCCCAATATCCAAACATTTTTAAGGCATGAGAGAGTAAAAAAAAGATATAATGGGGATTGGTGGATTTATTCTCCCACTGGGTGTAAGGCCCCCAGCTTCCTGGGTAATTGAAAAATGATTTCACGTGTCAGCTAATGAGTGCAGCATATCTATGCCCCGAGGAGGCCAGTCAATCAATCTCTCATCAGGCTGCCTCAACAGTAATTTGTGTTTGTTGGTGTGTTTGCACATGCCTTTGATGTGCGTATAGGAGATGTTGTTTTTGTGTTGTGTATTAATGTGTTAGATTAGAGCCATTAATTATGAATCAAGGACAGTCTGGTTTCCTCCTCTTCCCTGACTCATTTTGATATCCATTTTCAGCTGCAGGATATTTGCTGAGTGTGTTGAAACTTCAAAAGCCAGCTCTTGCTTGGAATGTGCCATTAAACTGTAAACATCAGGACAGGGCAATAAACCTACCAGCGTGCACGCACACACCTCCACAGTTTTCACAACTACAGACCCACTCTTTTCATGCCGACTGAGGTTCAATGTGAAGTTTCCATGTGACCGTGCCAAAGAAAAGAGGCAATAATGATCCAAAAAGTGTAGAAAATGTAATTTTCTTGGGTGTTTGAGCACAAAGGAATTTCACCCTTGACTCTCATTTACATTCTGTCCTCCTCCATCATACCAGTTCTGGGAAAAACAGAGCAAGCCGCGGTCGAAACATGTCAGCTGCCTTTCACATTTACGGAGGAATGTTGGCCGCGCTTCACAATGTTGTCAGTCAGTACGCCAGATAAGAGCTCTCAGTTCATAAATAAGATTGATGGCACTGCATACCACCAGTTCCTGCTCTGTGTTTTCCCATACAAGCATCTCTGTCAAAAGCATCTGTGCTATCTCACCAGCTCATATCCTCTCTGTCCAAGTCCAGGCTTGCTTAGGTGTTTTTACATGTTCCTCATCCACTCATTAAACCCACTACTGCAGGATATGCCCTGACTTCAGCTGCTCAGCTGCGTTCGAGTTTAATACTAGTTTGTTTGGGGGTATTGGTTAGGATATAGTTATATTGTATTTTAGCTACACATATTTGACATGCACTCTTAAATTCCAAAGTCTTACATTTCCTCATAGTTCATGGGTCTTAAAAAACTTAAACAACTGAAAATAAATAGTTCCACAGATTGTACTTTAGTCTTTCTGTTAAAAATCTTTAGGTGTAAAGTTGAAAGAATGTCTGGTTATTCCCTCAGTTTTTCTTTTATAAGCTTGTAAACCTTTTAAGATTGAGTATTCTTAAAAAGTAACCTGTGCACCGTCAAGCTCTCCGTTAAGGATACAGTTGCATTTTTAAGCCAAGTCAGGCCTGTTTGTCTTAAAGGAAAACATCATCTCATGTTGGAAACTATCTTGGCTATTGCACTTTGATTTTTTTTAAGCTGATCTGGAGGAATTAATTTCTAAAAATAAGCCATCCAAGGACTACAAACAAAAAACATCTTCTTGTAATGTATCATGGCTTTGTTTAACCCAAACCAATACCGTCCAGCCTTTTTGAATGCTTCCGCAATCCACAATGGCGCTGCTTTATTTTATAAATACAATACTATACAAAAGATTAGTAAGAGAGTACACATTTTAAAGCCATGCAATAGTGGTGTGTAAACACAATGGGAATAAAGAGAGGTGAGCGGAGAAGAAACACACAGTGTATCATGGGAAGTTCCCAGTAGGATAACTAAAGGATGTTTCAGGGTTTTCTCATCCAACAATAACTGTAACAAAGGAAAGCTTTAAGTAAAGACAGTGTCTGTCTTCTGAATCTAAAGTGGGCGCTGCTTCCACAGGAAAACAGCCTGATAGCTAAAGACTCTGCCTCCCATTCTACTTTTGGAAAACTGAGCAACCACAAGCCCGAATGATCTGATCCCACAGCTTCTCACACCCAACACATCCTTTTGTTTTCTTTTCTCTGTGAAGGGTTCGTGGTGCAAATGTAAATAAAGTTGCAGTCACTATTGAGCAAGTGAAACTTTATCAAATAAAAATTGTAATTAATTTTATGTGTAACTTCCTAATTCAGTTACCTTTTTTCCCCACATATTTGATATTTACAGGATGTGTTGTGGAATTGCACTTTTGTGAAACATCTTATAAAACAGATAGTAATTTTGGATTATTCAAAGGTTGCATTAAAGTCAGTGTGGTACAGATTAATGGGGGCTCCAGTGACGAATGTTGCTGGACTGAAACGGAGCAGGCTGTGGTGTTCATGGTCAATTTACAGAGTATATCTAAAGAATCGGACGGTTTGCTTAGGCTGCTGCCCCCGTGACCCGGCCTCGGATAAAGCGGATGAAGATGGATGGATGGATGGATGGATGGATGGACGGACGGTTTCAAAAGGCTATGTTTTTTTAAAGTAATGGACACAAAAATTTTAAAATACATTGCCAAATATAAAGCTTTACATACAAAATGAACAATGTTCACATGTGCTCAGTGTGCTGTCTGGAAGCATAGCATGTGTCAATGTGAAACTTTTTGATATCAATGTGTTTAAGGTTTATGATGCTGATTAGATCAACTCATCAACCAACCCTTATAAAGCTTGTGTAAAGGTAGAATACCTTTACACAAGCTTTATAAGGGTTGCCATGACTGCCATTCGAGACCAAAGTGGGATAATGTGGAACTGTGAGGTGTTTAAGATATGATGGGCACTGGCAATTTAAGAGTTTAAGAATACTATTAGTGAAGTAAACTGCAAAACTAAATGATTTTGGGGGGTTTAACTATCCTTCAACTTTAAATGGGCAACTTGTGGACTTGTTTTTCAAAGCTGGCAGCAAAGTTGCTCCAACCCTCTCTGTGAACTCAAAACAGTCCTTTAAGGCTATCTAATGTTTCTTATTGTAATCTCACACTGACTCAGGGATGCTGAGATCAGGGCTCTGTGTGGGTCATGCCATTTGTTACACGATTCCTTGCTCTTCTCATCTCTGAAGATAGCGCTGGCTTTGGCTGTGTGCATCAAGCTGCAGAATGAATTCAGGACCAAAGAGATGCTTCTGTCATTGTATTTCCCAATGAAGGCAGATATAAAAGAAAGAACCTTGAGCTCTCATGTGCACGAAACCTTTGAACAGTATTCTGTATGTGAAAGCGAAGTAGGAACCACTCAGGATCACCAGGTGAATAAAGCAGGCATCTACTAGAACTGTGGTGATGTGTTTTAGTTTTAACAAACCAAACCATGCAGGGTGACCGCTGAAACATATGAAAGGACACTGATGACACCATAACATTCATTGTCCTTGTCGCTGTCACTCTCATTGTTCTGGCGCACTGTGAAAACCCAATGTCTGAGCTCCCGCCGCCCCAAACTGGTACAAGTCGATACTTGTGGCTCGTTTGAGCGGGTCTGTGTGTGTTCACATATGTGCGTGACCTATTTGGAAATAGACACCATATAACAGACCTCTCCTTTCTCTCATCTTCATGTCCAGTGGCCTGTCCTGAAATAGCTCATAAACACTTCTGGGCGTGAGGTATAGCTGAGGCATTGAAAGCGTGCAGGAATGTGATGCACGTTAGCAAAGGTGCACAAGAATTTTCAAATGACATTAGCAGCTAATCTGGGAGAAACCTGCCTTTGTCATGTATAAGGTTACGCGTCCTAATGAGAATGTAATCTATGCCAAGCATGCTCTCCGTGGCAAGAGGAGAACAAGAGAGCTGGCCACCCGAGAAAGTTGAACCCAAAAGAATGCAGCTCTGGTATTCATTAATGAAGAGCACTCTTCTCTGCGATGGAACGACGGTGCAGGAATGAGGAGATGGCGTAACAACGGAGAGGAGACTCATCAGAAAACAGAAAAGCGCTAACGGAGCTACCTCGGTATTTATCGTTCAGCCAATAAATGAAATGATAAACAAGTCAGACAGCTGGTAAATTATATTAGAATATTTTATTGCTTTATGAAATGTTGCATCAATTCAACTGTATTAAACCTTCATATTGTTTCGAGTTCACAGAAATGTCTGTTTGAAGTCAACACTCGGTTGGTTGTGTACAGCTTGACAAGACCGTGATTGTCGGCACATAACTTACAACAAACATACATACATAAAACTCTTTGGCGTCCCGCTCAAAGCACTATCGTATCTAAAATAACAAACATCTGTAGAAAATATATAATAACAATAATAATAATAATAATTAACCTGTTTGTTAGTTCAAAGCTCACAGTAAACAAAAAGAAAAACAACAACACAGCATTTTCAACTTTTGCCCCTAAATGGCGACCAAACCAGCTGGATCACCACATCAGGGCAAACACTCTCAAACTGTAACCACACATGCAAACATACTATGAGGAAAAAAAAAAGATAAAGAGCATGAGAAACAAAGAGAAGATGAAACACCGTGATGCTGCATCCTCCCAAAATTGCAAGCTTGCAACACCAGGTCTGTGTCAGTATATGCATTTATATATTATACAGCTCCCTGTTCATGCACCTCTGAAGCTCTGTAGAACCAGCTACCCGAGACTCAAGACGTGCGAAGAGCAGGAGCGCTAAAATCAGCAGTGTTATCAGCTTAAATTAATTAATAACGGGGAGTCTTACGTAAAGATAATATCTATCTGATCGGAATTAAATTCACTTTTTTTTGTTCATTTGTTTTAAACTTCAAGAGAAGGGGTGGATCATAAAGATAACCTCTTACTAAATGTTTATCTAGAAGAGCTTGAGGCTTAAGTTAATATTTGGGGAATGTGGAAACCAGATAAGATAAATATGTAGCTTTTTAATTCATTGGTTTGGGAAGAGAAATAATAGGGATTATACAGGGTGGGAAAGCAGCATTTATATTTATATATATTTATTTATAAATATTTTGGCATACACTCTCTGAGAACACGTTGCCATGTTAGAATCCAAAATACTGTCCAAGTACCTCAGAAGATTCATCTTTTCTCACTCCACCAGGCAGACTGCCTGCAGCTGTCCAGCCGAGTGAGAGAAAGTGAGTCGGAGCACAGCTCTGTCTCTAAAATGTGAAAACAGTCCTTTTTTTCCCTCCTTTCTTTTGGTAACATTCCTGCCTCCAGTATTTAGTTCCAGTCTTGCACCTCTTCACAGATACTCAGAAATAGCTTCTTTTTTCTTTTCCGCATCCCCATTCAAAATCTCCCTCTCAGTTCTTTAAATGAAGATTTCCACTGCCTCCGAATCCAGCTCATCCAGGCCCCTGAAGGGGTTTAATAGCAACTTCTTAGGCGCTGCCTTGACTGGAGAAAAAGAAAACAAACAAAGAAGACATGGATAATTATTTAAGTGTTTTAAGGCTAAGACCAGCAGAAAGAAAAGTCCTTGATGCATTTCAGTTAGCTGTGGCTAAAGGTTAACAGACGTTTTCCACAGTCAAACAGGCCACTCTACTGAGCGTGCTCAGTCAACAAAACTACATTATTTCCTAACTGTGCACATTCCACAGGGCCCACATTATGAACCATGGCCTACACACATGGTATCTGACTGGTTGGTTATTCCACAGCATGGTTAATCAATATGCACTTCATGAAGTCGAGGCCAAAAATGCCTTTTATGTGTACAGCTGTACTGGGGTATAACTTTGTGCAGGATTGCTGCTTTTTTTGGCTTACTGACCCATCGTTCATACATGATAAGGTGCTTACCACTGTTGAGCTTAGTTGTACTGGCTGCCTCTTTGGTTTTGGTTCCCTCCGCCTGCCTTTCTAGCGTCCCAGGTTCAGACTGAGGAGAGAGCTGACGACTGGGCAAAGTCTGATCATCTGAAAGACTCTTACCTACGAGAAAGCGTCACAGAAGATGTCAGCATGTGCACCTTTTTATTTCAAACCTTTCAGCGGTAGACAAAAATGTATGTCTTTGGATCAAAAAATGGCAAATTTGTGCTCCTCACCTCGTGTCTTAGTGTTGCTCTTTGTGGGGCTGATGGAGGGAGTGGAGGAGGCAGATCGGAGGGTTGCCCCCGCTGCATTCAGGAGGTTTTCAGGTGGACTTTGCTCGTCCTTTCGACCCTGGTCCTGGTGCAGCCGCTGGTTGAGGATTTTGATCACGGCATCTTTTTCCAAAATCTGAGCATAAAGGGCACGGATCCTGATGCAGAGCAGAAAAAACATGTCAGAAAGCTGGTAACCAAACAGTGGATGAAAAAAAGAGGCAAATCCTGAAGGCTTGTTTGAAATCAAAAAGGGGGTTGATAAATAGTAGGTATGCACCTGTTCTCCATCTCCTGGTTCCTGTGGTCGGCGACTGGCAGGTCCTCGTTGAAGCTGTTGTTGGAGGAGTGGCAGGGCGAGTGGTTAATGATTGTGGTGTCCCTGGAACAGAAAAAGAACATTTCCTGGGTTTAATTCAAGCTTGAATGAGCTAAACTGAGCATTTGTACACATGAATTCCCAGCATTCATCAGAAGGAGAATGAGACACCAAGCTACATCCGTCTTTACCTCTGGGCAGCGGCAGTGGCAGCCACCTCCATGGCAAACTGCCTCATGGTGCTCTCTTCCAGATACTTCTGCTCCCAGCGCACCACGTCGGCTTCAAGGGCAAGGATTCGCTCCTCACGCTCCCGCAGGCGCTCTTGGAGTGAGTTCATGGTCATTCCAGGGGGCTGTGACTGCCTCTGTGATAAAGAGATAAAGTATTTGAGATAGATCCTAAAAAACAAACAAAAAACTGCCGTCATATATGACCAAGAACAAAGGCTCTACCTGTTGTGCCCTCAGACTCCTCAGCTCCTGCTCTAGTCGTGTCCTCAGCCTCATCTCCAGGCTCTCCCTCTTCTCACAGGTGGACTGGAGCTGAGCCAGCGCGCTCTGAAGCCTCTCCACCTTTTCTACATACGCCCTCTTCCTCCTCAGCTCCTCCTCGAGCTGGCGACCTCGTCCTCGAGCCGCCTCCAGGGCCTCCTCGAGTCGTTTGGCCCTGAGGTTCTGCTCCTCAGCTGCGGCTCGCAGCCGCTGCAGCTCCCTCTCCATGCGCTCCCGCTCGACATTCTGCTCCTCATCTGAATCAAAAGAAAAAGTAAACACGGTCAGATGAAGAGCATTACAGGATTAGAGTCAAAGTGTGTTGGACAGAATGGAAGTGAAAGTTTTTTTTCCAAACTTTTCTCAAGTCTTTTCTGAAAAAGTACGGAAAGCTAATCCGCAATTATCCCTCCTAAAACCGAATAAGTATCCGAGTTTTTACATGGTGGCCAGTGTTCTTCATTTAGTGAAGCACTCCCGGAATGCTGAGAGCAGGAAGGGGGAGAAATCTGCCCTATCCCTTTGACCCACATAGCACAGAGAATTCCTCATCAAGGCCATGCAAACACCACAACCCCGCTTGAAAATCAAACTCACACACAGGTGGTGGTGAAGGAGGTGGTGGTGGTGGTGGGCGGACTTCATTTCTACCACTTGCACTGCTGCTCTGTGATTTAGAAGGGCTTCATTTCCTTTTGCAAGGAGGTGCATGGATTGAATTCCCTATTATGAAGCCTTCTTACCAAATAAGCTGAAGTTATGTAAGTGAAATTCCTGCATGAAACGATGCCCTTAGCAACAGAAGGGGGCCCATGGTACGCTACAATCCAGTCCAATCAAGCATGCCAATTCTAGAGGATGAAAAGGAGGAGGAGTGGAGAGGAAACTAGCCCAACGAAACGACATACTTACTTTGTTCAAGCAGCTTTGCCATGATGTTCTGGTTATGGTCGGCTGCCTTGACTTCTTTTGCAACATGGGTCCTAGCATTTTCCAGGTTTTCTGTGATGCAGCAAAGTGTAATCAATTAGAGTAATTTAAAAAAAACCTTGGACCTGCTGAAGCTGGTGTCACTGAATACTGCAGTTTGGTGTCAGTACCTCTAAGGTCTCTGTTGAAATCCTGCAGCCTCCTGGCTTCAGCCACAAGCCTCCTCCTCAGTGTCTGTTCCAAGTTCTCTCTCTTATTGCTGGCCTCCCTCAGTGTCTCATAGGCCTCTGAAATACGCTGGATCTCCTGCTCCAACTGCAATGGAAGGGCGAGGGGGAGGGGGAAGATATAGGAGGGTTGGAAAAGAGGAAGAAAGGAGAAGAGAAGGAATTTTGGGTTAACCTACTTGACATGCTGAAGAGGAGCTGGAATGTTGATTCATGCTGTTATAGCACACAGATACATATATGGGTTCACATGAATGTATGTGAATAAAGCACACCCTGTGTGTGTGTGAACATGTGTGTGGTGTAATACTGAGAAGGAATTTAAGCCCGCACCACTCCCTTTGCGACTGATTTATATCTACATTCCTGAGGGCTGATAGCTTCAGTTCCAGGTGTGTGAGCACACACACACACACACACACACACACACACACACACACACACACACACACACACACACACACACACACAGAACTGGGAAGGCTGCCAGCGGAGGGAAGGTGTGCATGCCTGTGCCTGGCTTGCGGAAAACGGCAAAGAGACACCCACCATTACGGCAGTCACACAGGCATGTTTACCCAGGGCTGCGGCCTGACGGAGAAAACTTTCCAACCCTGGCAATTATCATTCTTTAAGGTTGAGACAAGGCAAGGCCCATGTGACATAACTCCAGCAGAGAGCAAAAGGGATTTTTTTAAAGCATAAATTGGCTGAGATATCAAATGTCACCGAAATGGTTTCTAGCACGTTGAACGAGTAAATATCTCGTTTTAGGAGCCGGTTTGGTCTGACACTCAGTCACAAAAAGCAAAAACATGGCTGTAAACGTAGCACTGTTTTAAAAGGGAGAACATGGAAAAAGTGGTGCTGGGTACGAAAACAAAAAAGACCTTTCACTTTTTAAGGGCAGCCCGCCACTTGACTGCTGTAGACCCCCACCCAAGCACTCATTAAAAGTGTGGGGGTCGAAACCCAACTGGCTGCTGTGTGACAAGCCCCAGATTAGACTGAAAATCTATGGTCTCCGCACGCGCACACACATACACGCACACTTTTTGACCTCCACTAGGTTAGCTACACAATGAAAGGAGTGTGTAAACACAGTAGCAGGCTGTGACCTCTGTTTGTGTCTCTGTGGTGTGGAAGGAAGCAGCTGCTGATCTCATCTGTCTGCCCTGATGAGGGAGTGTGCCTGGGGTTGGATATCAGGGAAGCAACTGTTAACTGGGCTTGTGTTTCATAGACAGGTGGCTCAGATGGAGGGTGTTGTCTGGATGCTCTCCAAATTCCTTTGGGATTTTCATGACTTAATGGTGTGGTAATCCTTTCCTTTGAGTTGAATGTATTTAAAAATTAAAGATATTGAGAGAAACCTTTTTTTTAAGTACTTGTAAAATATTCTAGTTTATCTCAATTGTGGACCAGTGAGAGATGAAGCTTTTCTGTTCTTCTCACCTTTTGAATACGGCCGCTCTTCTCCCTGTGAGCCTCCAGTTCTTGTCTCAGCCTCTCGTTCTCCATCAGCAGCAGCTCCACCTGGTTGGGCTCCTCCAAGCCAGCAGGTGGCAGGCTGTTGAATGTGCCGTAGCAGGGGGGTTCTGCTGGCTGACCAGACTGGACATACCTAAGAGATACCCGCATACATTAGAGGACACTCTAGCTGAATCACACTTATACCGTAATGGAATATAAATATGAGAAAGAGCTTTTTTATATAGCATGACATCTAACGTATCACTGTGTATGAATTTATACACAGGCAGGCCAGCCAGCTCCAGTAAAGAACCTAAAAACCTGTATGTGGAACGTACTCAAACTATCCTAGGCAACGCAAGTATGCAAAACTCTCCTTTAGCAGCATGCCAGACATTACAAATACCTACAGGGCTGGACTTGTTCTCCGGTGCGGATTTCAAAGAGGAAATATGAATAAGTATTCAGACTGCGGTGTGACTCACACTAAAAGTATGTGTTTACGCATGTGAAACACAATGGTGCCACTGGGCGGGCTCTTGTGAGAAAATTTACACCGGAGTGCATGATGTAATGTTAAAGTTGCTTAAACTCCATCTGGTACCTGTGCTGCTGAGGCTGCACTGGCTCCTGGACCTGGTGAGGGATAAATCCTTGGCCCTGGATGGGGGCTGAGTACTCTGGGGGTGGGTTGCATTTGTCCATGTTTGGCCCCAGGCCCTGGTAGCATTGTGGGCTGTAGTAAGGAAGCTCAGGGTAGCTGTGAGAGGTCATCTTTATGGCTTCTGCTTTAGCCGCTGCGTCTTTCCTCTCCAGAGATATCTGCATGTGATGCTCGCTGAGAGACCGCACATGGCTGCACTTTAGCGCCATCAGATCAGCCTCTTCGTGGAAGACCCCTTCATGCAGAAGCTTTCCCTCATGGAGCTGCCAAGCCATGTACTGAGACTGAGCCTTGGCTTGCTCATAGGTTGGCAGCTTCTCCCCATGCAGCTGGTAGCCACTTTCTGAGTGATGGTAGTCTCCCTGGTGCTCCTGGCCCTGCGGTTCCTGCCTCGCAGAGAGCTGAGGGTAGAGAGGATCCTCCTGGGTGAGACTCTCCAAAGAAGATTGTGGGCTACTGCTCATGTCGCCCCCACTGCTGGGTCCACTGTTGCTTCCACTGCCTCCCCGCAGGGCCTGCTGCTGGATGGCTAATAAGGTACGGGTATCTGTGGGGTTTCCGTAGCGGAGCTGCTCCTGGATGAGCCGATGCAGGACTTTGCCAGACGACTCCTCGGTGGACAACATACTGCTTTGTGAACTTAGTGATTATCTCTTTGAATCAGTTGACTTTTTCCTCAGTGAAAATATAAAAAAAAAAAAAAAACTGCTGTGAACCTGGAACAAAGGGGCGAGAGAGTAAAGTAGGATCAGTCTGAGGTGGCAGTGAGGTCAGACGGTAATAAAGCTGAGGCAGGCTTTCACAATAACAGCAACACTTTAAACACAAAGTTATTAAATGTGTTTATTTATTAGAAAACAGTGTGACAATGAGTCTATGTTACCAACAGCGACAAAGTGGAGATGTGGACATATTTTATCACTGCAGGCAAAAAGTGCATGCGCCAAAACTTCCACTCTCACGGTGGAGCAAAAGCGCACAAAACCACCACGTAAAACACTCCACAGCTCGACTTTCCTCTTTAATACATTGTAAGTAACTTTAAATTAAAACACAATTCCCAAAGATTCAACGAGAAGTTTTACTGTAGCGACTCTGGCGCTCAGGAGAAAACAGAAAGAAAGGGGGGAAAAGACGCTCTTCTTACCAGCTCACGCTCTCATCATAACCCAACGTTATCCTCGACTTCGAAGTAAAAATAGTTCCACTATTGGCATCAGCTTTTTTTTTTAAGTTAAACGTGTCTCATTTCCCCCCTTGAACGTGTTGCCGCGATCCTCTCTTGCTGTGAAATGATTGTGGAGAGAGCAAGCGGCGATAATAAGTAACCGAGGAGGGACTGAGGTCGGAATGCCAGGAATGCAAAACGCGAGGTCCCTCGGGGATCAAAAGCGTAAAAACCACACGGGAGGAGGGAGGAGGGAAGCTGCAGTGCGCTTTATTATTACCAACGAGGAAAGGAAGAGAAGTATAGGAAAGGAATGAGCATTTTGTTTCACTAAACTGTGAGTTACTTGATAAACAGCAGCAGTTATGAAGTGATAAACTCCTTCAGTGATGCAAAAGTATGCGAATCATTCACTTTAGTTCAATTAAAAACATACTGCACTGCATGTACTGCACCATTAACAGCATGCATAATTAACGCACATACTCAGAAGGCCACCTGAACGTATAGAAATCTATAATTATAATAATTTTATGTTTCTTGTAATCGTTGGTGATGCATGTGCAACTCTGCTTCTGAAAACAGCTGGGATGGTCTATTTAAAATAGTAAAAAGAAATCATTTGAATTGTTTAAATTGAGACTTGTTATTGCTTTTTATGTTAAATTTGTTGTCAAGCTGAATTTGATGCCAGTAGCACTTCAGAGTATGCATGTATGTTTGCCACTTTATTATATCACCTAATTATTTAACAGCACCTTTTAAGCATTCAGGAATTCCACAGAGCTCTAGTTTTGAAAATGAACTGTAACCACTCTGACTTGATTACATTTTTATTTTTTTCACTTCATAATATGCCAGATGTTCTCAATGGGTGTCAGACCCAGATTCCTGTCAGGCCAGGCTGTTTTATTAGGGAGCCATGTTGGAAAACATCCTCAGTGTCATTTGGCATTGTTTTGCTGAAATAAGCAAGGCCTGAAGACATCATCTGAGTGGAAGCACAAAAGCTATATGAACTTCATGAGTTACACCTTGATAGCATGTGATCGAACCCTTGCTTGCGGTGAGAGCTGCTTTAATTCTACGTGGCACAGATTCAACAAGGTGCTGGAAACATTCCTGAGATATTTTGGTCCATGTTGATGCACATTTGATGTGAATCTCGGGTTCCAATGAATCCCAAACGATTGAGATCTACTGATTGTGGAGGCCATTTGAGTACAGTGAAGTCACTGTCATGTTCAAGAAACACGTTTGCGATGATTTGAGCTTTGTGACATGGTGCACTGTGCTGCTGGAAGAGGTCATCAGTAGATGGGCACCCAGTGTGGTCTTCTGCTGCTGTAGCCCATCTACTTTAAGGTTTGCTGTGCTGTGAGTTCAGAGATGCTCTTCTACATATCTTGGTTGTAAGCTAATGATTGTTTGAATCACTGTTTTACCTGTTGGGTCAACAAGGCATTTTCACGCAGAGACGTGCTGCTCACTGGATATGTTCTCTTTTTCAGACCATTCCGTGTAAACCTTAGAGATGGTTGTGGGGGGAAATCCCAGTAGATCACTAGTTCCTGAAATACTCAGACCAGCCAACAGCCATGCCAGGCTCAAAGTTTTTATTTAAGCGAGACACCGTGGTGGTGGTGCAGTGGTTACCATTGTTGCTGCAATCACTGCACAAAGGTCCTGGGTTCTGATCCAGCCTGGGCCTTTCTGTGTGATGTTTGCATGTGGGCTTACTCTGTATACTGCACAGTTCAAAGATGTGCATAAGGTTAGGTTAACTGGCAACTATAGGTGTCTGTCTCTATGTGTTAGGTCTGTGACAGATTGGTAACCTGTCCATGATAAGCACCACTTTTCTCCCTGTGACAGCCCCAACCTTGAACCTGAGCTGGATAGTCAGAAGGAAATGGATGGCTGTTCAGTTCTAACATCTGAAACTTTGTGAGTTTTCTATGTTAAATTAAATTTTGGTTTCAAATGTGTTTATCTGCTTTTGACACGCGTCCCAACTGAAAAATAAATGTAGTGGTGGGGGGAGAAAGTGCTTCATCAATCTTAAATAAAAAATGCTCATCGAGGGGTCATTTGGAGGTTTGCTGTGTAAACACTGTGCATTTGCAAAAAAAAAAAGAAAAAATAGCAGTTAATTTTTATTAATTCCTTTGCATAATTCTTGTTGGAAATTTGTAAAAGGCCTGCTGTCAAAATAAAGCTTTACCTTGAGTTTTTATTATTAACACACTGACTTTCCTACTTCTACTTTAACTTTTTACTAGACCAAAGCGTAGCTTATTGCAACTGCTTCACATGAATAATAACTAGAGCTATTTATGAAATCTTTGTGTAAAAATGAAATAGTCTAAAACATTGCACTGTGAAATACAATGAAATCTCCTAAAATTGGTCTCCTGAAAACCTTTTATCTCTGGGCTGTAGAAATCTAGGCTCCTGGTATTCACTACAGGCCACCATGGGCTGACAATTTCCTAATGTTGTAAACCTGCTCAACATTTGGCAATAAAACCCTTTCTGATTCTGATTCTGATAAAAACTCTGCTGGTGCACATGTTTTGAAGCTGTTACATGCCTTAAATGTGTGCGTGTGCCTGTGTGGTACATGTGTGGGACAGCTGTCCCCTGGAATCCCGAGTCTTTGTAGCCCCACTACTACAAACATAATGACTCGTTGTACCCAACATCGTGCAAGCAAAAGCCCGGAGGATGCCATGCAGTGGCACAGCTTTACAGTCCAAATCTGAACATTACCACTAAGACAGGCCTGAGAAAGCTGGGATAGACCTGACCACGATACAAATTTAAAATGTGTCTGTTACAGGCCTGGAGCATCCATGTTTGTTTCCTTAAAGGGATACGCTTTCCGCCTCGAGGGAGAAAGCAAATCTTTATGGCAGGCTTTATTTCTGTCAGAGCCAAAAGACAAGCCTGAGCTACTATTTATTACCTGCCAGGGCCTAACGGCTGCTATATTGAGGACTTTAGACATGACTCTGGCTTTTATTATGGGGCCTTTAAATAGCAGACATTTTAGTCATAACAGGCGATTCATATCTCCAAGCAGCAGGCGCAGAGTGCAACAGATGCTATCCTGCCTCTCTATAGTCCATATTTTCCCACCAAAATCCCCATCAAAAAGAAAAAACAATTGCAAACTGCGAGTGAATTGATGAAGAAATCTGTGCAATCATAGCACAACAGTCATGAGTAATTTACTGTCGACCAGTGTGTGGCCACTGACCTCAGGCAAATGATCTAATTAGACCTAAAAATCTATAGGTTGGATGAGTTTCTATTGATGGTCTTTGTCCTACCTCCTTAATTAAACACACACATTGCCTCATGCTGTGGACATGAGCATACATATTGGTAAAGAAGAAAAAAGAAAGAACACGCAGACATTGTGTCTCTGTGGGCGGCACTCACATGGAGCCAACTGGTCAGCAAAGTGCAACATGTTAGCATTTCCACCTTCAGATCCACACTGTGAAGCAGCATAGTCTCCACCTATTTAAAAGCCCGCTCAAGTCATTTAACACCACCTCACTACTTCCTCTGCTCCCTCCCTGTGTGTCAGCATGTGTGTGTCTGCTGGTGGACAACGCCTCTGGTCATTTTGTCCCCTATTGTAGCACACTTCCTGTGAACTTGCTGAGGAATGTGAGGCTGACCCTTTGACAATTATGGACGTTTTCAAAAAGTCATTACAGGAGATGAACATCTAAAGTGGCCTGCCACAAAAATTCCTCAGTGTCTGTCTGCCTGTAGGCGCTGAAACCCCGAACCAGACAAAACTTATATTTCATGAGTTATTCCTTGTTTGTGAAAAGAAGAGTGGCACTGAAGACTATCCGAGAACACCCAGTAAAATGAAACACAATTGTGTTGTTGCTATTTACAGTAAACTCATATTCCTCTTGTGGTTTTCGTGGAAACATGAGCACAAATGAGGCAACAGTGAGACTAGTCAAACTACCAGTTGCACAAATGAAACAGTCTGAGTCTAAATTTACTCATCTTAGGCATGTGTTAAAGAGAGTATAAAAATCTCTTTGTGAAAAGGAGAGCAGCAGGAAGGCAAACCTCTGTGGGGGAGTCCTTAAAGGTACACACCTTTATTTTTGCTGGATAATCTAATTGCTTCATGAGCTTTTCTAAAAAGAGATAAATAAAATAAATAAATTCAAAGATTTAAACAATGTTAAAGTAAAATAAACACTGAAGAAATGATGGAAAAGCAGATCTTATAACAGAACAGTATATAGTAGTGTATTTACTTATTATAGTAACAATTTGACGCTATTTAACAGACAATTCAACCTTCAATTCATTATTTATACAGTATTAAGTCACAACAATTGCCTCCATGTTTTTTATAACATAAGGTAAAGACCCTACAGTAAAGAAACTACAACAATCACACAATTTCTATGAGCAAGAACAATGGGAAGGGAAAAACCTCCCTTTTAACAGGAAAAAGCTTTTGACAGCGGCAGGCACAGGGAGAGGCAGCCATCTACCATGACAGGTTTGGGGTGAAGAGAAAGATGGGACCAAATTAAAACTATGATGGGACAGACAGAGATAGTTTAATAATGGCTAATGATTAAATACAGTAGTGGTGTATAAACACAGAGTGAAAATTGATCAGTGAAGAAGAAACATTCAGTGGATCAAGAAACAACTTAGCATTACGAATGCATTAGACATTCAGCATCACTGATGAATGAAAGCAGTCCTACATGTTTGCTTCATATGCACATATAAAGGGCACATCCTATTTAAATCTAACTCCAAGATTCCTCAGAGTGTTACTCAAGGCCAAGGTAATGCCATCTAAAGTAGATATCTGTTTAGACACAATGTTTTTAAGATTTTTAGGAACAAGTACAATAACTTCAGTTTTATCTGAATTTGGAAGCATGAACCTAAAGGTCATCTAGGTCTTTATGGCTTAATTCATTTCTGCAGTTTAGCTAATTTATTTGTATCATCTGACTTTAGGGATAAACTTGGGTATCATCTGCATAGAAATGTAAATTTATGCAATGTTTTCTAATAGTGTTGCCTAAGAGAGGCATGTGTATTGAAACTGTGAAACTCAATGAGTAAGTTTTGCGTGTGAATTTTCATTTACATAAACAAATTGGAGTCTACTAAATAGATATGGTTTAAACCAGCGGTCCTTTTTTGCGCCATAGACCGGTTTATGTTTGACAATATTTTCATGGACCAGCCTTTAAGGTTTCGTGGATAAATACAACAAAATAAAACCAGTACTGGTACCACAATAAAGAAGTTTTATTCATTACACATGGGAAAAGACCCAGGGAAACTGAGTTAACGATAAAAACGATAAAAAATAAATAAATAGATAACGATGAAAAATGATAAAAACCCTGAAAACTATACATTTCACACCCGATCCTCAACTCTCGTGGCCCAGTACCAAACGACTCACAGACCCGTACCGGTCCGTGGCTTGGGGGTTGGAGACCGCTGGTTTAAACCACTGCAATGCAGATCTTTTCAATGGTGTGATCTAATCTTTAAATTGAATATTGTGGTTACCAGTCACTAGTGCTGCACTGAGGTCTAGCAGGACAAGCACAGAGATGAGTCCACAGTCAGAGGCATTGGCAAGTTCATTCATACCCTTCAGTAATGCTGTTTCTGTGCAGCGATGAGCTCTGACTCCTGACTGAAGCTCTTGAAATAAATCATTCCTCTGCAGATGATCAGGTAACTGTATGACAGCTTCTCTTTAAAGATTTTTTTAAATCAAGAGAAGGTTAGAAATAAGTCTCTAATTAACTGGCAACCGAATCAAGTCATGACTTTGTAACTACGGTCTAGTTACTGCCACCTCAAAAGCTTGTCGTGCATAGCATGTTATTAAATATAGGTTGATTATATTAGAAATTGAAACCTTAATTAATGGTAAAAATACTTTAAGTAAATACCAATAGGTATAGTGGTTAAAATTGCTGTGGGAAACACTTAAAATGTGGGTGAGGAGACAAAGACAGGTTAAAATGTTATTTGTAAAGAATTTCACAAGTTCATAGCTAGTTAAGGTCAAAGAAGCTCTGACTGTTTGTCAGCCTGGCTACAGTGCTGAAAATAACTCTGGGCTTGTTCCTGTTTGAAAGTTCAGTTTGCTTCTCAAAACACTGTCAGTTTTGAAATTGTCATGGATACAATGAGTTTGCCACTCATGTAAACTTGCATAGCTTGGATTTTCTGTTTCCTGTTTTTTATCAAGCATGTCCAAACTTCCTAAACAGCAGTAAGCACATCCTGCTCTGATGTATGACCCAGAAACTCATTTTAAAAAGACTTAATTAGCATGTGTTTGTGTTTTTGAAAGACTGCTGTGCAAAAATCTTGAGCCACAGATCATTTTCTACTTTCTGCTAGGAAAATGGAAACTAGATGCAGCAGAAAATAATGAATCAGGTTGTTAATTACATAATTTTGTATCTTTTGTATGCTTTTCCATTAATGCATGGTAACAGAATTTGTCTAAGAGAGCTTAAAACATACAAAAGGCAAAAATGGCAATTCTCACAAGCTTAACAGCTAATACTTGTTAAGGCCAACTTTATTCTTCACTGGAGCCTGAACTCTCTTAGCCAAACTTTCTTTAATTTCTGTAAGTATTCTTCAGGAATAGTTCTCCAGGTTTCTTGAAGGATATTCAAAGCTAATGTTGAATATCCAATCCCCATGTGATAGTGTTCTGTTGTGTGTTTTTATTTGTTTGTTTGCTTTTTAAAAAAAAAAAAAAAAAATCCAGTTATGCATTTACTTCATTAGCAACATGTTTGGGATCATTGTCATGATGAAAAATTAAGATACCGATCAGATGCTTTCCAGGTGGTATTGCATGGTGGAACAACATTATGGTACTTTTCTTTTTACAAGAACCCCAAGGATCATGTGGCTTTTTTTGTTTGTGTGCAGGATTCAGTGGTCTGCAACGTCCCAGGCTGCTTGCACTGTAACACTATAAAACTTTGTTCAAAGTACTGTTAATTTACCTAACTTGATGGCTATAAACCCAAGAAATTCTGGTATTAGTATGCCATTAAAGATGATGAGTTATATGTTGAGATAAATGCGGTGGATACCACACTGACTTGAACTTTTCAACCATCCTAATAACTGACTTCAGACTTCTATAAAACATTGTGAAATAAAACAGACAAAAAAAAGTCAGAGCTGATGTTTCTCATACTTTATTGAGCTGTGTGCACAGGTTAAATATCAGGAAGGGTTAGAAATCCCGTTTTATTTAGATAGTTATGCTAAAACACTTCCACGTGGTACACTCTGAACACTGTCATTACTTGAGTAGTAACTGGACAGAATAGTGCTGTCCCAAGTGAAACTGAGCACATGCCACAAGCAGCAGTCACAATATTTGACCATTGTTGCTCTAGCTACACTTATGGATTGTAAGAGTGTGTGACCACTCACATTAATGTTTTATACATTGAAAAAGTTTAATGTGCATAAAAACTAAACAAAAACACAATACAAGTGATATTGACTCCTAAAATCTGTTACTATTTGCCAGCTAGCATTGCTAATGGCAGCATAACACCTTGTGCTAGCTTGTTGCTAGCTCAAGATAAGGGTGATAAGTGTACAGTGTACAGTGTTACTGCTTGCATGTTATGACTACCCCACAGAGATACTTGTAGTACACGGCATGTAGCTGCACTTGCCAGTCTGAACACAATTACAGTACGCACTCAAAATAGAAAGTGTAAATATGGAAGTTTGTAATTTGAGATGCACCAAATGGTTCAGACTGTCAAGAAGAAAAAAATCCACCTTGTCAACAGTTTGTGTGATAAGAGGTGGGATTAAACCTTCTCATTTGTTGTGACTCATCCCAGTTCTCACCTCCGAATGAAAACCACTTTCTCCAATGTCTGAGCAACAGCAGACCGCAGTGGGATTATTTTCTTTAACTAATCTTATACTGAGGTAATCTTTTAATCTAGATATAATCACTTGATTAACTGAAAATGGAAATCACCATTGGTGATGGTCCTATGGCTCTTTAAGCACATCAAGAACCTAAGTAGACAAATTAATCCTGCAAAAAGCTATAGCTAACAGGCATGAAATGGTCTTTATCACATTCTATTTAAAGACTTTTTTATCTGCTTTATTCTAAACTGCAGTTGGAGGTCATTTTAAAAGATATTTTATCGAATGAAGTTGTCATAGTTTTAAAAAGAGGCCATATCAACACAGACAGAGAGATTAGTGTTGTAGTTTATCTGAAGCCTGTGCAACAAGATGCTTGACTCTATGTCTATCTCTGCATCATTATCACTTTCTTTTTGTTCCCTCAAGCATATTCATATCTTTGGACTCAGATCATATAAGTCTTTGATGGCTGTATCAGGCAGACAGAGAGTTTAAAGGACTGGATAAGACAGGATGCATGTTGCACTGTTAGATTCGTGGGAAAGAATAAGACGGAATAGCTGACAAGGTCACCTGATATGTCAGGATTGGTGGGGAATGTAAGCGATAGTGTTGGAGTGGCATGGCTTCCTGATTCACACATTACACAAGAGACAAAAAGAAGGTGTGCTGCATTCAAGTAGCATCCTGTTCTCAGGAAAGTGCTGATGATAAGTTTCCCAGTTTTTGTATGTCGCAACACCTCAAATTCCAATGTTAGGAGTTTAGTTTACTGATGAAATTATGTCGAAGTAAACAGGCAAGCAACATATAACATCATTCCTGTTTGACACCTGTTTAGATTGATAGTAGAGATAATAAAAACTGGTTGCCTATCTGTTTAAAGGGAAGAAGCTCAGCATGTTGCTGCAAGTTGGATGGCACTGAAGGGAATTTCCAGGCATTTATAGCAAACAGACTACATATATGAATCACTGGGGATACAGTATGAAGAGATGTCAAAACAGATGTGTAGTGCAGCCATATCTGGCACAGTGCTTGCTAAAATAAATCAGGTAGATGGTCCAAAATCATAAATAAATAGTTCCAAATTTAGGAAAAATTCAGGAAGAAGATAGATAACACTCTGATATGCATCTAACCCATTTACTGGTATCCTGATTTAGTCTCCAGAGAAATGGCCTGTATTTTGATGCTTCCAGTGTATCGAGCAGATATCTGGGTCAAGACTTTTTGTACGCCATCGTTCATCATTTAATTTCAGTGAAATTACAAAAGGCTAATAAACAGTTAAATTGCTGTCAGACAAGCTAACACAGAGAGACAGACGACCGTTTGCACTCACATTCACACCTATAGCCAATCTAGAGTCACCAATTAACCTAACCCCACTAACTGCATATTTTTGGAGTGTGGGAGGAAGCCAGATTACACAGTGAGAACATTCAAACTCCCCACAGGAAGTCCTCGGTCTGGTGGTGAATTTGAACTTTGGACTTTCTTTCTGTGAGGAAACACCACCGCAACACTGTGGTTCTGAATTAAATGCAGAAAAGCAGCACCGAAGTAAGAGGTGATAATGGAGCAAAAGCACCCTTACACAGATGAAACTCATTCAAAGATTGGTTACATTCTACCAGGAGTGGGGTTTGAACCCACGAGGACTGTTGTCCATTGGATCTTAAGTCCAACGCCTTAACCACTCGGCCACCCTGATGGATAGCTTGCTGCTCATGTACAATTATTATATACACGGCCTGCAATACCAGCACACCCGACGCTACAAACGTCAAGGCTCAAACTGTGGAACGTGTACGATCTTACACTTTACGTATCTTGGGACTATTATTGATTCAAGATTGAATTTTGACTCAAACTGTGTCAAAATTCAGTATGCAGTATTCAGTATGCAGTATGCAGAGAGGGTTATCAGTGTTTGTTGTGCTTGCAGAAACTGCCCTCCTTTTACATTAAAAAGGTAATTATGACACTGTTTTATAGATGTTGTATTGAATCAGTTTTATCTTTTTCTTTGGTGTCATTGTGCAGCAGTCTATCTTAAAAGGACAGGAACAAACCGATGTAAACTGCGACCTGGTCAGGGAAGCTGATTAGTAAATCGCAGCTTAACCTAGAATCTCTGTATATCAGATTCTTGAAGTAGATGGCCAACTTCATCTTAAACAATGGCTCACACCCCTTGTTTGGGGAATTTAAGTTTCCCTTCGCTCTGCACAGAAGTTTGCAGTGTTAGAAAAACACAACTTAGTCCCAGCTGCTATTGTTCATCTGAATAATTTATAGCAAGTTGTGCTCACATCTATTCCATTTATTTATGTATTTTGAATGGAAATCTGTTTATTTATTTTAGCATTTTAAGCTTGCTATAAATGCTATAACTGCCTCCAACTGCCATCCATGTTCGAGTGACTTCTCAAAGAGAGCACAGGCACCCAACTCTCCGAGTTCTGTCTGCAAAACTGGAAAATCCACATTTTTCTGCTGATATCTGAGAGGTCTTCTTGTGAATTGTACTTTGCTCTGTGACTGTCTATGCTAGAATTCAAAAATGAAAAGAGATGTATTATGAGAAGAGGAACTGCAGGTCCAAATAATTCCATGAACAGCAAGAAGCAGGACAGTGTGTTGTGGTCTGCACAGAAATTTGCAGTCACAGGTGCAAGAAGGCTTATCAGTAATACCAGCCAAAGGTGTCAGATACTGCAGAATGCATGGATACCACATACAGCCTTCTGTTTTGCTTTCTACGTCCTAAAGGCAAAATGAAACTATTGTGATATTTTGATCCGAAACAAAGAACATGCTTGCTGTAATGATGTTTCCCATCCCCTTATTTTTCCTACTTCTCTTTTTTCACTTATCTTTGAGGCACTGAAAGATATAAGCTTCTCATAAGTTAACTGTATTTTCTGGTACTTGACTAAATCCTGATAAGTCAAGTGTTTAAATCTGGTCATGAAGTTTTACAACAAAGGGAGCCTGCCATAGATCATTTTGTTTAGTGACTGATGTTTGAGTTTTATTACAGGGTTCAGCCTCAAACTAAAAAAAAGCCACAAAATAGATCCATTTAGGTCCAGTCATCACCATCTTCAGGGTGAAAGTGAATCAAACTGATCATTGTTACGCTTTGAGCCCAAGATGCCCTTTTAAGATGTGAAAATATTTTGCAGCCTTCTGCCCCGGAGACAGCACGCCTGCCACAGACGAATGACGCTGCAACAAGCCATGACATCCCATCCTAAAACAGTCTTCCACCCCACCAGGCCACTGCCATCCTGGGAGGTCACCAGAATGCCAGTCATTCATTTCGAGCCTCAGCATGTGTGCCCCCAGCAAATAGCTGCGTTCCTCTGCTGCTGAGGCTGCAGATAGCATGTGATCTGATGGCTGGCTTTGGCCAGCAGCACCGTGGAAAGAGAGAGAGAGGGCTCTGTGTCTGTGTACAAGCTCAGCAGCTCTGAAAATGTACCAGGGGCTTTCCATGGTCGAGAAGCAATGAGGGGAATGCAGGCTGGGGATGCTGAGAGGGGGTGTGTGTGTGCGAGGGTTCAGTAAGGGGTGAAAAGAGAGGATGAGCAGGTAGATGATGGACTGGCTTAGCAGTGTGAAAAGCGTTGGGTGTGATGGAGTGATAGGAAGCTTTATTTGAGCCCTTAGCTCTAAGTTAAGCAGAGCAGGTATTCATAGGGGTGGCTGTAGCTCAGGTGGCAGAGCAGGTCAGCCACTAATCAGAAGGTCGGTGGTTCGATCCCAGGCTGCATGCCAAATATCCTTGGGCAAGATACTAACCCCGTGTTTGCCTACTGGTGGTGGTCAGAGGGCCCGGTGGCGCCAGTGTCCGGCAGCCTCGCCTCTGTCAGTGTGCCCCAGGGCAGCTGTGGCTACAATGTAGCTTGCTATCGCCAGTGTGTGAATGTGTGTGTGAATGGGTGAATGACTGAATGTAGTGTAAAGCGCTTTGGGGTCCTATGGACTAGAAAAGCGCTATACAAATGCAGGCCATTTACCATAGGTGGCGGCACTGTGGTGAAGTGATTATTGCTGCAGCTCCACAGAAAGAACAAGCCCGGCCTTTTGTGTGGACCTGTGCTTCTTCTCACAGTCCAAAGACGTTCACATTGGGTTTACTAAGAATTCAAAATTGGTCCTAGATGAAAATGTGATCATCAGTGCTTGACAGTCTTTCAGCCCTGTGCTCAACAGACCACCAGGGTGTACACCACCTCTAACCTCATGACAGCTGGGATAGGCTCCGCCCCTACACGACCCTGAATTGGAAAACTCATTTGGTTAATAGACAGAAAATGGAGGTATTTATGGAGTATGGTTTCCCAGCATAAAACGTGGTATAAATTGACCCGGCAGGTGTCTGAGGCTTAATGCTTTTCTTCTCAGTGCAGATATATCATGTCCGTTTACGTGCTCTTCATATTCTTACAACTGGCACAAACGAATTGTGCAATAAATGTGGAGTTTATTCAGTATTGTGCAACACTTCACTGCATATTGGGTAATATTAGACATTACGCTACCAACTTTGTCTCTCACTGAATACCTTTGGCATACTTTATTAGTTTGTGGTTTAAAAACACGATTTAATAGTTTCAGAGTATTTTTCAGAGTATTACATGATAATTATACTTATTATTATTATTCTTGTTGTTGTTTTCTTATAGTTTTAACTTGTGTTTTTTTTTACATCTATTTGTTAAGTGCTAGAATAAACCTTAGCATAATATATGTCTTATCCATATTTTAGCATTTATTCCACAAAATGAGAAATATTTTCTTTTAGAGGTTTAATGTTTAAACGCGTGTCAGAAGGGAAATAAGACCTAATTTGGTTTATAAAAATAAACACATAAAACCAAAATTGGATGGGGAGTAAAAGATAATCTATCTGAAGTTGTTTTGGATGGTACTTCATGATTTTAGGAACTGATAGGAATGTTGTGTTATTACAACTTCCATTAAAGAGATAAGGAAACAGTTATCACGCCTTCACTGTTAACACATATCATAAAGATTTTTCAAGGAGTTAACTCCCTCTGTGGTAGCTTGTTTGCAAATCAAAGAATTTCTAACAGTATCATCCATTATCTTCGTGATGACTTTCAGCTTTGGCATTACTACCAGTAAGTGATGATGATTCAGCTGTCAGATATGTTAATGGTAGCAACTCCAGGCCTGGACGTGTCTGCTGACACACAGAGGCTGTATTGTGTTGACAAAAAGAAGACCATTGTCTTATTTTGCACAGAAAGTCTATTTTTAAGGCTGAATGGAGAAGCGAAGGGGGGGAAATATCTCCTCCTGTGATGAATTTAACTGGTCAGAAATATGCAATGGAAAATTTTTGACTCTATTTAAACTTGTCATACTGTGCATTGACCCAGATAGACAAAGCTGTGAGCATCAGCTGTGCTTGCACTGTGTAGTTTATACTCTCTCTCTCTCAAAAAAAAAAGAAGGTACAATCTGTAACATGTTTGTCAGGCTGATTGAACGTTATTACGTCTGTCTCCATTATGTACATATTTACCAAGTCTTTCAGCGATGTGGGCTTAATCATTTGAACAAAAACAGACTTTTTAATCGAATCCTAGCTTACATTCACGTTGCTTTACTTTGGAGAAAACGTCATTCCTCCGTGTTTCAGTTTATAAGACCGAACCAGGTGATTACTTAGCTGTAAGAATCACTAACATTTACTATATAACACCTAATTGTGAATGATCCTTTAGAATGAGTCTCAAATATGCCTGCTTCTTTAAACCTCCAACCAGCTGTGCTCGCTTGAATTTACTTGGAACAAGACCTTTAACTTATAATGCCATTTTCTCCAAATGTGCCATATGACACTGAGATTATGTTTGTGTTGTGATGACCTTGTTTCAACTCCTAAAGGGCTTTTTTGGAGGCCTGGGAGCTCTCCCTGTTGCAGACATTTAAGAACTGGTGTCTGTAATTATAGTTTGTTCAAGTTTGGGGAAAATCACGTAAATCTAACTTTGAAATTCTTTAGATAAGCCTTTTTATCCCAGAGGTTTTACGGGAATTTATATTTTCTAAACGTGAAGGCAGCAGAGTGAACTGTAAAAATAACGTGATTTTCTCACAGCACTGCGAGTTTAGGATCAATATTCACTTGCTTTTTAACTCCGAAATGTTCTGCTGTGTTTACAAGTTTGCAGCAGACTATGTGTATTTTACTCACTTACGCTTGACTCATGCTTTATAATGGAGTTTTTCAGTGTGCTGAACCAAAAATGTAAAGTTGTGAACCATAAACAAAACAAAGGAACTGTGGCTTTCTCTCAATTTCTCATGTAGCAATTTAGATTACATCTCTAGTCCTTTGTGGCATTGGTAAATCCTGCAGCGCTGCTCTCTAATCTCCTGATAGCCCTTCTATTGGCAGGTCTCACCAAGAGCTCAGTAACACGTCCAGGCAGCTGTTTTGAAACATCTATTCAAATTAATGATGAGAAAGACATAAATGATTATGTCAGATTATGGATATAGTAACCAAAGATACTTTGTAATTACAGTGTGCAGCCACTAATCCAGCCAGGGGGGCTGATAAGCCGGTGTACTCCGGTGTACTTGCAGTTCCCAAGCGGGACAGATAAACGGGGAAGACTGCATCAGGAAGGGGATCCAGCATAAAATCTTTGCCAAATCAAACAAGCTGATCATCAAGAATGAGATTTCATACTGAATCTGCTGGAGGTCAGGTTAACAATGACCAGCTGTGGTGCTGTTGGCTAACAGGGTGCTAATGAAAACTCCTTCTGCTGGTGTAGGACAAAGGAAGAAGAGAGAGAGAAGGAAAGGCAGGACTGTGGAGGTGAGTGTGGTGACTATGTGAATGTAGGGTTCATGACTGGTAAAGGAAACAAACTTAGAGAGCCAAGGTGAATGTACAGAGGGGGGATAGTTGATAGATGAAAGATGTTGACTATGTAGTGAATCAGGGCATGCAGGAAGATGCCATGGATACGGTAAGATGGAGATAGATGATCTGCTGTGGCGACCCCTAAAGAAGAAGATATGCCTGCCACTACTCAGAATGGATGATAAACTGTGCATGCTTTATCACTGGCTTGCCTTGTGATTGACAAGTTGAGTGTTTTTATTCTGTGCTTAAGCATCTAAACTAACATTCATATACTCAGACGAACACTCTGGGGGCACTTCAGGGATCGGTATCTTGCTCAAAGGTACAGCAACATGCAAACTGGAGGAGTTAGGGATTGAACAACCATCCTTCTGATTGGTAGATAGCCCTCAGTTTCTTAAGCAGGGACAAAGGTGTCTCTGTGCACTAAACACATAAATAATCACTCCTGTTAAACTTTCTGCTGAAGGTAGGTCCAAAGTGTAGTTAGTGAAAAGTAATGTTGTGTATCTATGGACTGGTCCAGTGATTGTGAAATGTACAACACTTAGATCCAATCAGACACTAGTGTACTTCTAGACCAGGGGTCTCCAACTCCAGGCCTTGAGGGCTGGTGTCCTGCAGTTTTTAGATGTGTCCTTGATCCAACACAGCTGATTCAAATGGCTCAATTACCTCCTCAACGTGTCTTGCAGTTCTCCAGAAGCCTGGTAATGAACTAATCATTTGATTCAGTTGTGTAGACCCAGGGTGAGATCTAAAACCTGCAGGACACCGGCCCTCGAGGCCTGGAGTTGGAGACCCCTGTTCTAGACCCAGCTATTACAATGGCCTCCTCGCTTGTAGCACCCAGATTGAAACCCATGGGATGGCAAAAATGCTCAGCTTGAGACTTCCCAGTGGTATCTTACTAAGCAACAGGTGACTCAATTCTTGTTGTGTATAGGTAAAAGGATCAGCTTATTAGCAAGTTGCACTAGCTGGAGGAGCTGAGGGACATCTTTTAGTATAAATGAGACAAAACATCACCCCCTTTTCACCCAAAGTGAGTGCTCATGTCATCAGTGCTTTTAATTAAAAGAAGTCAGGCCATGAATATTTTTAAACAAGTTCAATAGATATTATTTTCATCCACAACACTCACACGAGCAAAAAAATAAGAGCAAACATTAACAGCAAACATTTTTCACTGGGTGCAGCACGTGTCACCAATGGCCAGCTCACAGTGTGCAGAGGAATGCCCAGCATCTGTTCCCCTTCTTTCTCCCCCATATAATTCTCACTCAGGAGGAGTTAGTGATCACAGGAGACTCTGTTAGCACTGCTGTCCCAAAGCAAGAATGCAAACAGCCGAAGCGCTCTTCCAAGAATCCCCAGTTGAGGACATTTCTGGAATGTCCTAACGAGCCTTCTCCGCTGTGTTTACAGTTCCAGACCGATGGAAACCCTGCAATCTGCCCCACCAGCATATCATTATCTGGCCTCCTCAGGGGACACGCAGAGGAAAAGCAACAGTTTGAGAAGTTTTCTTCATCCTAACCAAGGGTTCAGATGTTTTCAGAGCTGACCATACTACTCTAAACAGAACAAGCGAGACAGAGATGAGATTCAACCACACATACTGACTTCATGAATTTTAATAAATTGCTGCAAACCGCTTCAAATTAGTGAGACAATAAGTAAAAATAGCTGGACGCCCAGAAGCATGTCAGTTTTAATTCTTGTGTGTCGTGGTTGCTCAGCATGTTATCTGCTTTGTGCACAGGAAAAAAGAAATGGCATTGTTTCAGTGAAGAAAAAAGGGCAAAGAAATCATTGTTTCTGACTTAAAACCACTATTAGGTTACAGCTTGAGCATCACTCAAAGCAGGAAGGAAAAGTGGCCGTGACATTTAACTAAGAGTGGAAACTTCATGTCAGGAGGGAGAAAGAGGCAAATTTATTTTGGCAAAATTGGAGAGGCATGTGATACAGCTGCTTGTGTGCGTGCGTGCGTGCGTGCGTGTGTGTGTGTGTGTGTGTGTGTGTGTGTGTGATATCGTGCTGTGATTTACCTCAGAGAATATCAGAAAACAAATAAGACTTTTTGACTTTAGACTGCTCTTATGCAACACGGGAATGTTGGACTGAGACCAAGATCAGAGAAGTTGAAGTAACAGAAAACATTTATATTTACTCTAATCAAACAGATGTATAGTAAGTACTCGTGAAGGTTTTCACATAATAAACTACTTATGATATCACACAGAGGACTGAAACCTGTCAGGTTGCAAGTTGTGCCACTGGTATCTTAAATGAATTTAGACAGTCGTGTTATTTTGTAGATCCACAGTGTTAGAGTTGATCAAGTATTGATTTAGTGTGAGTATTATTAATACTTAAATAATATTATTGGGTTATTATTGGTAATGAAACATGTAAATTGCAATTTAGTGTTTTAGCTGGTTCATGCAGACATTTTTTAATCCATCCATTCATCCATCGCTCATCCAATTCAGGGTCCCAGGGGGCCTGTGACAGGTGGAGTACATGCTGGACAGATTGTCATTAACAGTTCCCTATGAACAAGCACTTGGAAATTGTGGGAAAAAAGAACTTCCTGCAAAACCAGTGTGGAGTAGAGGAAGAACAAGTTTTAAATGAACACAAAGCCCCTGAAGCCACCAACGAACAGTCATTGGTTTCGTTGTGGTTAATGTAAGAGCCGCATTTTGAAAGAAGAGTTTCTATAACAGAAAAATATCATTTCTGTTACTCTGTTATCGATCTGATTCGCCTGTGGAAATGAAGTGCAGCACCACTTTTTAAAAAAAGGTCAGCCATCTAAAAATGATTATCCACACTTACAAAAGCCCATGTAGTCCACAAACAAGCTCCACATAACAGCCTTACCGCTTACAGGATCAAAATCATGAAGAGAAAAACTCAACCACAGTTGCAAATGTAATTGACTTCTCCCTCCATTACTGTCATATCTCTTGAGTGCTAGTCTTATAGCTACCCAGCTGTTGTGCATTTAAATACATGTATAACTTTTTATTAGAACCTTCTGCTTTATGCAGTCATAAATCAGACATTTTTCCCTGTGTGCAAAACACAGTAGAGAGTGAAGGATTACATTTCAGTGAAGAAAAGGGAAGTCTTTTCTCTCTTTAACTAGCTCATATGTGGTGAAAACTAGACCCTCGGCTTTAGATTTAACCAAAGAAAGGACAATATTTAACTTGTTTAATATATGTGTGAACACTGCGATCACTGGCCACTTTATTAGGTACACCTGTTCAACAGATTGTTAGTGCAGATATGTAATCAATCATTCACATGGAAGAACCTCAATGCATTTAGGCATGTAGACATCGTTACAACAACCTGCTGAAGTTTAAACTGAGAATGAGTATGAGGAAGAAAGGTGGTTTGAGTGATACTGAATGTGGCATGGCTATTGGTGCCAGATTTGAGTATTTGACAAACTGCTGATCTACTGGGATTTTCCCACACATTCATCTCGGCGGTTCAAAACAATATCTGAAAAGTAGAAAATATCCAGTGAGCAGCAGTTCCCTGAGTAAAAATACCTCGTTGATGCCAGAGATAAGGAGACAATAGCCAAACTGTTTTGAGCTAATTGGAAGGCAATCGTAACTCAAACAACCACTTTTTACAGTCGAGGTATGCAGAAGAGGCTCTCTGAAAGCCAGAGGTGGGAAGTAAAGAAGTACAAATACTTTGTTGTGGCACTTAAGTAGAATATTGTACTGTAATTTACTTGAATATTTTTTTCCTGACTATTTTTTACTTTTACTCTCTAAACAAATATCTGTACTTTCTACATTTTCAAAACAGGCTTGTTACTTTTGGTTTAACCCACAGGCCTTCAAACATTAAACTGATTTAAGTCTGAACAGTAACACATGAAAGGCAGTCCTGTTCGTGTTTTAATCACCAGAGGATGTCATATTTAAAAAAAAGAGATCAATGAGGCACAAGCCTTTGCTAAAGTCAGGGGTTAAAGTGGTTCGTGTTGTCTTTTTTCTTTTTCTTATTTTACTTCAGCATCTCGCTGAAGAGAAGAGAGAAGGGAGGAAGAGGGAGAGAAAAGAAAGACGCTAACTTCACTCAGAGATGGAGAAAGATAAGAAAGACAGGACAGGAGGAAATGAGGTTAGATTTAACCCTTGTATGGTGTTCGGGTCTGTGAAACCCGTTTTCAGTTTTTCTCAAAAGAAAAATTAAACAATTAATTATTTTTTCAACCTGAAATTCATTGGCTTTGGCTTATTTTCTGTGAAGAACATAAATCCGAACTAATTTTCAATGACCTCATACTGTACCTCCCCCCACGCATTTACATTACATACAAGGTGTTCGGGTCCACTGGACCCAGGCCTAATAAAAGTGTTGAAAGTGCAGGTCCTGTGTTCCCACACTATGTCTTCCTCCTCTCTGGTGCTGCTGATAGTGTTTTCTTCCCGTCCTGCTCCCGCACAAAGTTGCAACATTGTTGTCTGTGAAGGTTCTCAGTCATCCAGGTCATCGTAGTCAAAGGAGCTTGCAAAGAAAAGCGTCTGGACTTCTTTAAGTTGCTTGAAGACGTTTCACCTCTCATCCGAGAAGCTTCTTCAGTTCTAAGGTCAAATGGTGGAGAGTCCCAGATATAAACCTAGTGGGAGTGACCCCCCACAGAGGGACAAAAGGACCCCCTGATGATCCTCTAATCGCCTGAGCCAAGGTGGGAAACTGGGCGTGGGTCCCAATCAGCCAGAGTTTCAGGTGTGTTCATTGTGTTCACTCCTTTTTCAAACCATCTGTTTGTTGTGCTGTTTGTTGTGCCATGCGCTTGTGAAGTGGCTGACAGCCACTTCACAAGCGCATGGCACAACACAGAAGAGCCACCTCCACAGGACAAGACTCAGCAGTCCATCTGCATCTTAAGGATAAAGGACACTCTTTCGAGGATGCCAATGTTCACATTTTGGACAGAGAGGACAGATGGTTTGAAAGAGGAGTGAAAGAAGCCATCTATGTCCACTGTGAGCGACCATCTTTGAACAGAGGCGGGGGTTTACGACACCAACTCTCTGCCATCTATAATCCAGTTTTGAGATCCCTTCCCAGACGCCTTAACGCCCACTCACATCCTGGGCCATCTGACCTCAGGAATTCGCATGATAAGGTGGGGCCAGTTTTCAAAATGAACACACCCGAAACTCTGGCTGATTGGGACCCACGCCCAGTTTCCCACCTTGGCTCAGGCGATTAGAGGATCATCAGGGGGTCCTTTTGTCCCTCTGTGGGGGGTTACTCCCACTAGGTTTATATCTGGGACTCTCCACCATTTGACCTTAGAACTGAAGAAGCTTCTCGGATGAGAGGTGAAACGTCTTCAAGTAACTTAAAGAAGTCCAGACGCTTTTCTTTGCAAGCTCCTTTGATTGCAACATTGTTGAAAATTCAACTATCAACACCGTCTGCTCTTACATTCCTGCACATTTTACCCTCTTTCTTGAGGGATCCAAATTTTATTTTCTCATACCCTGTCCCACCTGCAAATTAGGGGCATAATACTATAAATCGGGGATGAGTTCCTGCCCCAAGTGGAGGAGTTCAAGTATCTCGGGGTCTTGTTCGCGAGTGATGGGAGAAGGGAGCCGGAGATCGACAGACGGATTGGGGCTGCAGCTGCAGTAATGCGGACGCTGCACCGGTCCGTCGTGGTGAAGAGGGAGCTGAGTGTAAAAGCGAAGCTCTCAATTTACCGGTCGATCTACGTCCCTACCCTCACCTATGGCCACGAGCTGTGGGTAGTGACCGAAAGAACGAGATCGCGGATACAAGCGGCAGAAATGAGCTTCCTCCGAAGGGTGGCTGGCCTCTCCCTTAGAGATAGGGTGAGAAGTTCGGCCATCCGGGAGGGGCTCAGAGTAGAGCAGCTGCTGCTCCACATCGAAAGGAGCCAGCTGAGGTGGTTCGGGCATCTGACAAGGATGCCCCCTGGGCGCCTCCTGGGTGAGGTGTTCCAGGCATGTCCCACCGGGAGGAGGCCCCGGGGCAGACCCAGGACACGCTGGAGAGATTATATCTCTCGGCTGGCCTGGGAACGCCTTGGTATTCCCCCGGATAAGCTGGAGGAGGTGGCTGGGGAGAGGGAGGTCTGGGCCTCTTTGCTTAGGCTGCTGCCCCCGGACAAAGCGGATGAAGATGGATGGAATACTATAAATAAGACTTTGCCAGTGTGGTTCTTTATCACAACTGATCAAGATGGCAAAAGATTATCTGCTGCGAGGGCCATCCAATTGATTTTGGAAGAGAGAGGGGCTTCGGGGGATGATGTTGACAAAGAGGGTTCAGAATATTTCACATTTCTGAAAATTCAGAGTCTGACAGTGACTTTGAAGAAGAGGATGAGGTTGAGCACCATTTAGTAACCAAACAAAGACGAGTACACCATCAGCAGTCAGCTCCAGGACCAGAACAAGCCCACCAGACAGCAAGTGAAGAAATATGGATGTCAATAACTGGTGAAATTGAATGGTCTTCTTGCCCAAGAAATGAGCCACCCTGCAGAGCTGCTACTGTGATAAGCCAGGGCCAACACGGCTGGCAGTTACTCATGTGCAGGACATCAAGTCTTCATTTGAGCTTTTCATCCCAGATTCCATCCAGAAAATTATTCTGGATTGCAGTAATCTAGAAGGACGTGTGTTTTTGGAGAGAGGTGGAAGGAGATGGACCAAATTGATCTGCAGGCCTACTTTGGGGTTCTTATCCTTGCAGGAGTTTTGAGGTCCAAAGGGGAATCCACAGAATCCTGTGGGATGCAGAAACCGGCAAGAACCTTTCCATGCATCAATGTCTCTGGAAAACTTCCACAAAATTTCCAGGATTATCCGTTTTGATAACCGAGACGACAGACCAGCTCGACAGCAGAGAGACAAGCTAGCTGCCATCAGGACAGTGTGGGATAAGTGTGTGCGCCACCTCCCCCTGTTTTTTACCCTGGGCCTAATGTCACCATTGATGAACAGCTGATCCCATTTAGTTGTGAAACATATTGCTTCACGTGTAAATGTGTTGTCTTTCCACTCACTCCACTTGATTATAACTGATTTATTTTTTTATAACATTTTATAAAAAATAAAAAAAATGAGACAGATATTAATTCATACATGTGATCTAACAAAGGTAAAGGGAAAAAATTAACCATGTTTACTGTTCATATGGCTTGTAATTGGGATGAAGTAAACATCTGTTGAGTAATTTAACATAAAATTGTTTGATAGTGTTAATTTGGAAAGCCAAAACTCTAGCGGGTCCACCAGACCCATGAACACTGGCTGAGTAACAAAAATATGAACACCACACAAGGGTTAAAGGTAAGGACTACTCAGTGGTGTCTGATACACTGGAAATGGAAGTTCTCATGCTTTTAAATCAAATATTGGGTCGGTTTATGTGACATTTTGGCAAACTGAGGTAGATTAACTGTTTTATTTAAAGGTTGCATGAAAAATACTCACATACTTTGCTGTGTTGTAATGGATTTAAAGTAAACATCAGTGTGTGTGACTGTTACGCAATGGCTGTCTAGTATAAGACAGCATAAACAGGCGAACTCATGAAACATCTGCTTACACCTTGTTAAATTCAGATGTATAAATCTGTAAAGAAGAGCAGCTGATCACAACTGATACATTAAGAGCTCTCAATAGAAATCATTGTTAGTTCTTTTCCTCAGGCTGAGCCATTAAAACTGGTTTTAGAGTTCCCCCACCCACCGAATCCCACTGTAACCCCTGACTGTACACATTTTCCTGTTTAGTGGCAAAGAAAATAGAGCTTCGTTTTTTTTAAATTGTCCTACTTTTTCTCTGCTCTGCTGTTCTACTAAATGATTCAACCTGAGTAATTATTTTTTATTATTCCCATCTACTGATACTATTTTATTATTACATTAATACATTAATATATCACAAGGCTCAGTTAGCTTTGCACAACAATAGCTAGTAGACATGTCCTCCAAAAAGCTGCTTTTAACTTTCTTTGAGTACATTTCAGAGACTGTACTTTTTCACTTTTACTTGAGTACTTTTCAACACTAGTATCTTTACTCTTACTTAAGTACAGAATGGCTAAAAAATAAGAGTTTGAGGCAACAGTTTATGTTCTTAAAACTGACAATGAAAGGTCAAAAAACATTGCCTGATATGATGAGTGTTAAAACTTTTGTTCTTACATTCAAATTCAGGTGGTAGGGTTTTGGCCAAGCTTGAATACGTCCTGCTTTGCATCAACAATTTAGCCTGCTGGTGGGGTAATGTGTGGCACACATATTGTGCCCCATTACCACTACCTGAGTATTGTTCTCCTCCCTTTATGACCACAGTGTGGCTACCTTCTGACAGCTGCTTCCAGCAGGAAAGTTCACCATGTCTCAAGGCTCAAACTGGTTTTTTGAACATGACAATGATTTCATTGTACTCAAATGGCCTCCACAGTCACCAGATCTCAATCCAATACAGCACCTTTGGGATGTGGTGTAACAGGAGATTCTTATCATTGATGTGCAGCTGGAAAAACTGTGTGATGTTATAATGTAAATATGGACCAAAATCTCTGAGGAATGTTTCTTTGTTGAATCTGTGCATGTAGACTGAAGACAGTTCTGAAAGAGACAGGGGGCTCAACTTGGTACTAGCAAGTTTTACCTAATGAAGTGGTCAGTGAGGCAGAAAATCAGTAATCAGAGGGCAGAGCTTACAGTCCTAGCAGTCCATACAAATGAAAGACAATGAGCGTTTGAGATTGTAAATAAAAATGCCTGTGGGGAAGTTAACACCTATCAGAAGATAAACTATGGGTGTTTAGGTCTATATAAACAACTATGACCCACATTCACGTGGGTCATCGTTATACAATCTTAGTTTAGTCATTTAAAAGGTTGCTCATTACTCAGTGTGTTAAAATGGTTTCTTTTATTCGCAGTGGTGCTGCTGTTACTCAGGGTTTTAAAGAAGTAGCACATTCTGCCCCGAAGTTTCATGCCAAACCTGAGCAGGGCCCCTTGCAATTTCCTGCCCATAACAATAGTGCGAACAAAGAGCGAAGGGTCATGACTGGAAGTCGCAGAGGCTTCAGCTCTTTAGACCTGGACTGCCATGGCCCAGCAGGGACACACGCTGGAAAGCTGCCCACAACTTTAACTTGTCCAAAGAGAGAGGATGCCCAAAGCGTGGGAATTTCACTTATCATATTTTTCCAAAGAATTCCTGGCCTGTGATGAACGTAGTTGTAACAGGATGCGTGTGTTTAGACAATTTAACCTTTTGACTTCACACTGACTGACACAGAAAAGTGGGTGTAGACACGATTCTTGCGCCTATTTGTTTTTGTAATCATTGCTCAACCACTTTCAAAAACGTAAAACTCTCATCTGAGAAACATCCAGTCTCGCCAAATAAACGCTAAAACATTCCCATACAAGTGTGATGAAACAGTGACACAATTACAGCGGCTTAGAATAAAGAAACATCTTTAATATTTGTTTAGCTTGCTACCAATAGCGAAACAATGGTCCAGTGTTTGAGGTTTTTGAGAAGCAGACATAATAAGGCCATGACCTAAGCCTTAAACAACACATTACTAATACTCCAGATAACGTCTGTGACCTCTCCTCCTCATTAGACGTCATATAGGAATGCCGTGAAGCAAGAAAAACGGTATGTAAAACTTGAGAAGAGATATGATGCAACACAGGAGATGAGACACAATCAGACCATTATAACACAACACTACTCAGTAGATAACAGACACACCAAACATCTGTGTGATTTTACACAAAAATATGACTTCTTAGCAGATTTCTTAAATTACATGGAAAATTTACATGTAATCCTGTTATTTAAATTTTGGGCATGAATATTTCTTGAGTTCGGTGGCCTGAGGTATTTTCAGTGTCTGAAACAGCAGAAAATGTTTCACAAACTCACCATGCACCTTTCGTAATGCTGATTTTACAAGTCACCAACAGTTACAGCTGTGACATAAATAGAATCAACAATAGAGTATCTCCATCTGAAATCTATTTTTGCTGTAATGTTATCACTTGTATGGGGAAATGGTGCCTTAGCCTAAGATCAAATCTCGGCAGTCCCCACTTCGCTACAAGCTCAAACATTGTTTTGTGGGAGAAAATAGCCTACTTCCTGCTATCATGCTGCGGTGAGAATTATGTTCCCGTACAAAGCCTCAAAAACAGGTGGGATCCACCTAGTGGCGAGAAGGTGTTTTTTCCCCCCCCCTGGACTGAAAAGCTCTTTGAATGTTTTATCAGTTTCTTCCATGTGGTCTTTTATGTGGCTTGCACCCACCCCCAGGAGGATGGTGTGTTAGTAAACCTCAAGTAAAAACATTACTTACACTGTAAAAATTAAGATGGAAAACCTGCAGCAGTGCCAGAATTTGACATTCCCAGGCATAAAATGTTTCTCGCAAACTTTTTCTCTTCTCCATGTCAGATATTGACTTGCCTACAAAGGCACAGAGGCCTCAAGTATGCAAGATGTTTCATGAACTATTTGGAAAGCAGGCTGATAAATAAACAGAGCTGTACATTCACAGATCCAACCACACACACACACACACACTGAAAAGAACATGTTTCTCATCCTCTGTTTTGGGTCTGTAGGAGCTCTGAGCCATGGCAACCGAATACCGAGGGGAGAAAAATTTGCCTGGCTGAGCTCCATCCTTCTGGCAGTCATGCTAAAACTCATGAATAGCATGACAAAAACAACATTCCTCACTGAAGTGATATAGTCCTGAAGGAATTCCTGTTAAATCGAGGCATTTCTCGGCATGCATACCTCATTGTATTGAAACCATGTGGCGTAACGTGTGAATGTAAATTCAACTGCAGATCCAAAGCAGTGAGAGAAAATGACTTTGGGCACATGCAGACATTTACATTGTCTGTTTTTCTTTGTGTTTCACCACTGTGCATGTGTGCATGTGGGTATTAATTTACTATAACACACTTTCTTCTTGTATAAGCACATCTGTCTGTGATTTGCAGGGAAAAATAAGGTGCGGAGACTTGAAATTAGCATACTATTGTCTAGTTTCCCTGTGTGTATAAACACATTAAAGTACAGCACCTGCGGTTCTTTAGAGCCAAAATGCACACACTTGTGTGTATGCAGATACGTATGTGCGTATGACGAGTCTGACAAACAGTTGTTAGGGTCAATCTGTATGAGCAGAGATATCAGTGGCCCATTGCCATGTCTCCCACGCAAGTGCTGAGTCGTGAGGTTAGTATTCAGGGAAAATAAGACAGAACTAAAAGATTAAAGAGTAGGCAAAGCATTACGGAAAGGCTGGTATTGGTATTTAACTATGTAACTACATTTATTTTATCAGTTAAGACCAAGAGTAGCTAATGCAAGAGCAGCATTACAAGCTAATTTTGCAGCTGTAACTTGTCACAGGTCCAATGTTAAATCAGGAGTTTCAGGCCAGTGGTTTTATTGCACAGTGCATATTTTCCATCAATAATCACAATAAAGCAGTATGTCATCAGAGAAGTGCACTGAAATCCATGGAAACTTGGAGGCAAATGGGTGCATACACACAGCACTGAGGTCAGTGAGCTTGGCTTGGGTTATATACACTCAATGACCACTTTATTAAGTGCATTTGATTAGGCAGTATTTGGCTGGACCCGTTTGTTTTTTTTTCCTCAGAACTGTTTTAATTCTCAATGGCACAGATTTAGCAAGCTGCTGGAAACATTCCTCTGAGATTCTGGTCCATACAGACTTGATAGTATCACATAGTTGGTGCAGATTCGTGGGCTAAACATCCATGATGTCTCAAAGAGGCTCTATTGAATTGAGATCTGGTGCCTGTGGAAGCCATTTGAGTACACTGAGAGCATTGTCATGTTCAAGAAACCAGTTTGAGGTGAATTGAGCTTTGTGACAGGTGTTATCTTCCTGGAAGCAGTCATAGAAGATGGGTATGCTGCAACTAAGCCAACAGCAATACTCAGGTAGGCTGTGATGTTTAAACAAGGTTCAACTGTCCATAAGGGACCCAGTGTGTGCAAACGATGTCCCCCAAACCATTTCACCACCACCACCAGCAGCCTGAACTGTTACATGGCAGGCATACAAGGCAAGAGGGATGCATGCTTTATTGTGGTTTACCCCAAATTGTGACTTTATCATCTAAATGTTGCAGCAGAATTCGAGACTCATACGATGAGGCAATGTTATTCCAATCTTTTGTTCAATTTTGGTGAACCTGTGAATATTGTAGTCTCAGTTTTCTGTTCACAGCTGACAGAAGTGGCACCTGGTTTGGTCTGCTGCTGTAGACCATCTGCTTCAAGGTTCACCGTGTTGTACATTCAGATCTTCTACATACATGATTAGGGTTCAACTATCCATTTCTATACATTTCATATTATGATTTATTCTCACATAACCTTTCATATTTTTTTGGGTGGAAAACATGACTCGTGTATGAAACATTCAATCAAAAGTCACCGAATTGTTTTAACAAGCAGTGAGAAAGAAGCAAATAATCAGCACCCATATTTAGTGAGCTCATTTTAATCAGCTACACACTGATTTCATCATTGCTGATTTACAGTGTTGCATTCCTGGTTCTCTGTCACTGGTAGCATCCCTGAGAGCCTGGAAGAGGACGAGACATGTTATGGAAAGCCCACTGTAAGATGCCATCAATGGAGCTCTGCTGCAGTGAAGAGAAGAAAACACAATAGGATTAACTGCTGAACACCTATTTGTCTATTTGTCATAGATTTAGTAACATATTAGGTAAATATAAATCCTTTAATCAATCAATCTGCCATCTATAATGCAAACCTTCTTAGAGTTCACTGTAACTCAAAAATTTAGCTTCTGAATTGTAAATTATTTAAATAGTCAGCAGGTAGGGGCTAAAAACAGAGGCACCCAAATCAAGACTGTGAGCCCAGTGAAGCCAAGAAGAACTCACACATCTGTACACATCTGTGAAACTTCTGTGCACATATTTCAGGCCCAAAATCACAGCTAACAACATCAGGACAAGCTGCTCCAAATCGCCTAATGTTTTGTCCTCGGTGCTTTTTGTTTACCCCGACAGCTCACTGACTGTCTCTGTGATAAGGAAACAGTCATCTTGTGTCTGACGTGAACTGTTGCACCCTGCCTGCATCTGTGATATCGACATGTAACTGATCTCCACTCACGTCTCCCAGGATGGAGTCCAGTTCATCTTTATGGTGGATGGGCTCAGAGAGGGAGGCACTTTGATCATGACTAAGTGTGTTTTGAGCCAGAGGTGCAAGCTGAAGACAAACACACACAGACACACACACAGGAGAGATTACATAGAGTATTCGGTGGTATTAAGATAATAAAGGTTGTAAATTCTTTTTCAAGGTGTGTACATGTGGAGACACACCTGCCCGCCTCTGGATTCAGCCTCTCTCTCAGCAGAGCTGCCCCACAGTCTGGAGCAGGACAGGCAGATGGACCTCCCTCTTAGAAACACACAAATGCTTTGAGTGAACATTTCCGTGGTGTATAAGGTTTCTCTCAATCAATATGTCATTTCTGACACAGGAAGCTGTTCAAACCCTTCCAGCTGGGAAAATAAACTGTTTACATGAAACTTGGGGCCCTAATTAATTAAAAAAGGGAAGCTTTTTCTTCTTATCGCTTGGTTTTAGTTAATACTGTGTTTTTAATCAACATAAAAAGGAGCCACGAGAGCTTATCACATGGATTCGGCTTTAATTTGTTGTATCTGTGTTATCGTTGTGTAAAATCATTGTGAACCTCGCTCACATTGCTCACTACTCAGCTGCAAGGGCTCCACTTACAGTCCATTAGCCACCATTATCCCAAGAGAGATTATTGAAAGCGCACACCCTTAATGCACACTGGTGGTCAATACCAACATACAGGAAGTTCTCAGAGAGCCCCGAATGTTTTTTTTCTTCTAATGTAGATGATGCTGAGATTAGGATTTCAGGAGCTCAGGGGAAACGCTCTCTGTCATCTCCTAAAAATCTTTCTTCTACAGTCAGAAGAAGAAATTAGTGGTTTTCTTACTTGGAAAAGTGGCAGTTTACATGGAAATGCTTCAGACACTGAAAGCAGTGGGTCAAATCTCCTCCTCCGAGGTGGCAAATACCGCACACCTCCCTCACGCCAACCAGCTCTCCACCCGAGCACTGGAGACAAATTTATACATGCATCAAGTGTGACTATTTTTACATGTTGCAGAGGCGGAAAAAGGATGAGGCTGATGGAAGCTGAACTGATTAAAAAAAATGGCTGAATGATGTAGAAGGTCACCTGGTTTCTGACACCTGACGCACTCGTCGTCGCCGTAACGCTTGTGAGGGAGGATGACAGCGATGAGTAGAAGGAGACATCGGTGATGGAGTTACTGCAGTTTGTGTTTGTTTGCTGAGGATGAGCTGAGAGAGCCTGAATGCAAATATTTAGACTATGATCAGTTCTAGAAAAAGCATCAGTGTTTACCAAAGCCCTTAAAACTTTTTTTTGTAAACAAGTCTTCAAGTTTTACTGTGACTTATTATCCTGAACTACGTAAATACAAATTACTAAAGTTGGAAATACCAGACAGGGTGTGAGAGCCATGAGTTTTCTTTTACACATGAAACGTACTGAAAATATAAGTTGCTATGAGCAGAAAGATTCTCACATTTAAAAATGACCACACAGTACTAGTCAGTACTAGGGGTGACTCAGAGGCTTGGGCCGCTGCTCACTTCTTTATGTTTTTCTCGCAAGACTCCCAGACTTTCTAGGAATTTTTGGTGGCCTTGAGCAATAGCTCTCCAGGCTTTCCAAAGGCCTTTTAAAGTTTTCTTCAGCTGCTTTTTGTTTACTCATTTTCAGTCTAGTAACATAATTTGTTCATTTCTTTTGCTGAATCTATGAAAAATGCTGAAGATAGCACATTTTTGCACCAACAAGATGATTCCCCAAAAGCTAATAGCCAAAAACCAGGCATATCTCAGCATGGTGCGCAGTGTGTCCTTAAAAAGCAATCGACAAGTGGAGGACAAAAGAAAAAATGTCAGGCCCAAAAAACTATCTGCAGCAGATGCAAATGGTCTCAGTGGCTGTCAAGAAGCAGTTCTTAAGGAAGGGAAAAAGAGAGGTATGCTAAATAAAAAAATTTTAAATGACAGAAAGCCAAAGACTACGGGTGTCCTGGAGTGATCCAAATCTAAAACGTCTGGTTCACATCATGTACAGAGGAGGTCAGGATAGAGGTACAACAATGTGTCTATAGCCATCTGTAAAACACAGTGGAAGCTCTGTCATGGTTTGGTGCTGCATTTCAGCTAGTGGTGTTGGGAATCTTGTCAAAAATGTTGAAATCTTGAATGCAGAAAGGTAGCAACAGATTTTGATCCAATATGCAGTGCCATCTGGAAAGTGTCTGATCGAGAAAAGGATAATATTTCATCATCACAATGATCCCAAACACATTGCCAATGCAGTGAATGCACACCTGGATTGAAAAAACACACAATGCAACATTATCAGTCATGGATTAGCCAGACCAGAGCCCAGAGCAGCTAAAATCAGAAGAAAAAAAACCTTCAAGAAGAACTTTTGGAGAACTATTCCTGAAGACTACTTAAAGAAAATACCAGACGGCTGGCTAAGAGAGTTCAGACTGTGTTGAAGAATAAAGGTCATACCAAATATTGACTGCATTACTGCATTTCTATGTATGTTTGCTCATGTTTTAACAAATTGCTGAAACCATTCCCCATTTTCCTAGCAAAATATAAAGAAATGAGGGTCGTTGAAGACTTTTTCACAGTACTGTAGGTTATTCAGTGGATTCAGTATGTGCACATTTCCTGCTTCCTTCCTTCAGGAACTTACTTGTAAGGGTAGCTGTGCTTTCTCTTTTTTCACCCTGTGTCCACGGCACCACTCACACTGCCAAGAGCCACTGCAGATAATGTAACGTTATAACCTCTTTCTCAAAGCAAAAAAAACATCTCGGCACACCAGCACATTATTCTTCACCTTGGTATGGACGAGAGTGGAGGGTCAAGGCAGGCCAGATGAAAAGCTCGAGGGCAACCGTCACAGCAGATCAGCTCCCCTCCATCCTTACACACTGTACACTCATCATCATTGTAATGAATCTAAACACAGGCCGATAAATGTAACATAGATAAGCAGGCACCCACATTCATATAAAGCACAAGCAACTTTATTTAAGAGTGAAGGGATTACAGCGTCTACCATGCGTGTGGCTGTCTCCACCTGGTGGTGAAATGTGCTCTTAGCAGACTTGGACTTTGATGCATTTGTCTCCTCTGACGGACCCCCACCAGCTTTAATGAGCTCTCTGGTGGCCCCTGTTAAATGACAGTGGGTTTTAAAGGGGAAAATCTTGCATAAAGGTTAAAGCTTAGTTAGGTCTGTGTTTTCACATTCATAGTTTGATGTTGCTTCAGTTTTCTGAAAAAAGAAGTTCACATATTCATTATATGACTTACCTTCCAAACAATATGCCTGCATAACATGCACCTTTTCTTGGTTATCATGGTTGACTGGGGGATCCGTGGAGGGAACCGAGAAGGACGAGGATGAAGAGGGCAGGTGGACTCCTCTCTGGATTGTGGAAGACAGTACTTGCACACCTGAAGCAGAAAATAGGTTTGGTTATGTATTCGTGGCATAAAAGTATTTAATATATTTATTTTTATGATAATTACTGTTTTCAGATGGCAGCTTGGAGCCAGGAGCTTCACTCTTCACTCTGTAGAGCTTCACTTTACTTCCTTAAACAGAGTAGATAAGACCTTATAATGAAGACAGCAAAGTCATGTGCGTTTTAGAGTATTCCAGGTTAATTCTTTGTGAAGCCTATGTATCTTTTGATTGCCAAAATAAGCCTATTATGATACAAAGCAAGTGCAGTATGGGAGATGACCTCCTCCATCGGTTGTCTTGGCATGATACTGTGACCGCTGGGAGCTCAGTTCTCGATCCGCATGGCTCCTCTTCTTACTGTGAGGAGGTTTGTGACCTCCAGATGGTCTGTTTTCATGTTTGGAACCTGCAGTCTCCCTTCCTGTCAAACAAAATCAGCAACAATGTAAACCATTAGAGTCTAAATGTGACAGAAAATTGTCCCGAGAGACTGTTTTCAGCTCTGGTGCAACAGATGCAACTGAGGTTTTATTGCTTTTGTAAATTAATAAGAAAAAATAGAAAAAAATCTGAGGAATGTCAGTTTGTGCTGAATGTTATTTGACACTGGTACAGTAGAGTATTCTTCTGAGGATCCTCAGACGCTCATCATGGGCAGGAACGTCATAGAATTTTGGTCTTTTCATGATTTCTTTGAACTGTTCTTTTAACTGTACATCATCTTTATTGACTCTAAATAAACAGATAAAAAATCTAAACAAGAATAGTGAGCACTAGAAACTATTTATTTATATTTCTCTAATTCACATGGGTTCAAAAGTATACATACAGACCAAAATACATACATATACTCACCTATTAACTGGTTGACTACCGCCACTAGTTCTCTTTAAAAAGGATTTGTTTGACAGCACTCATTGTGTTGGCAATAAGACTGGAAAGTCCAAGGAACTCTAATAAGGAGACTATTAGATTTACACAAGTTGTCTTTTGCAGCCATTTTTAAACAGCTGCAGATTCCAAGATAAATTCAGACAATTGTACATAGGGACAAGTTATTCAGGTGACCACTTTACTAAGGTCTGGCAAAAGACAAGACAAAGATTGAGCTACTTGGCCATAGTGACAAGAGGTATGTTTGGAGGAGTAAAGGTGAGGCTTTCAAACCTAAGAACACTGTACTAACTATCAAGCGTGGTGGTGGCATCATGTTCTGGGGCTGTTTTGCTGCCAGTGGTAATGACAGATTTCAAGAGTGGATGGAATAATGAAGAGGAGGACTACATCCAAATTCTTTGACTTCACCTCAAATTGGGAATTAGATGGTTGAAACTTGGACGTAATTTAATTTTCCAAACACACACACAAAATGGTTTTAGCATAGATAAAAACAAGCCAACATTAAGATACTGACCTTCCAAAATTCCCAATAAATTTGTGGGCTAAGCTTAAAAGCCGGGTTCATGCCAGGAAACCAGCCAATTTTAATAAAATCTTCCAAATTTGCCAAGAGCACCATTCAAACATCCCATCAGAATTATGCCAGATGGCTTCCAAAAGCATCTGGTCGAGGTGCATCTTGCTGAGGGGCACTTAACCAAATATTAATGGGGGTGTACGGATCCATATATTTGAGCCTGTGTGAATCTAACATAAAGTAAAACTTGTGCACTCAATTCTTGTCATTTTGAAGTCACAATAGATGTATGATGTACAATCATTCCACCGTGGGAGAACAATAGTTTATTCCTTAATAGGAATCATGAACTTATCGTGTCAATCACCATGACAAAATGATTATGACATTCATGCCTATAACAAGTGTATAGATGTAGATTTATTTGTGTGTGACAAATGTTTTGTCGTAAACTGTGTGTCACATACGGGAATCCAGGTTAGTGAGCAGGGTCTGCAGCCTGGGGTAGCTGTCCAGATTATAGTCTTTGGATAAGTTGTTCAAGAAGGCCTGGACAGTGGATCTGCTCTGCTCCAACACCCAGGACAGGAGGGAGTACATGGCCTTGTGGATGCCTTCTCTAGCCTCTTTCTCCAGAGTCTCCTATAGACACATTAAGTTTATGAGTTTGAAGACTGAAAGTTCAGCACTGATATCCTTTAATGGAAGCAGCCCGATACTTGCTTAAAGTAGCATAAAAAAATTATTTCAAATCAAAATTAAGGTTTATCCAATACGGATATCCAATCTCTGTTCAGTTTCTTACCTTCAGCAGCTGCTCTGTGATGATGTTTTTGTCCGCCAAACCATAGACCAGGGGGAAAGGGTCATCCACAGCCATAGCGATGTCAGTTCGCAGCTCCCTCAGCAGCGAGCGGAGGTTTGTGTCCCTAAACGCCTCGACTCTTGACATGATCTTCTTTTGTGTGCAAGTGAGAAATGACTTGACACGGTCTGAGACCACAGATGAAGAATTTCAGATGTGGGGGGTGTGTCCCTCACAGGGAAGGTGCACTGCTTCATGCTGACTGCATACATGCATAAGCCATATCTTAAAAACTCCTGTATTTTTTTTCATCCTGTGTTTGTGCTTTTAATAACGCATCTATGACTCTATGAAAAAAAATGAAGCTACCAGCCTTTCATTTCTGAGACTTCCCTCCAGGGAGGCCAGCCCTGGACCTTTTGTCTCTTTTGAGTTCATTTGTCCACTAACAGCACTAACTGCCTTCATCCAGGGGAATACCTGTCCTCTTACATCAGGAGAGCAGAGTGAAGTGACCTGATGTGTGACAGTTTTCTTCTTAAAAGGTTCTTTCCACCTCAACTTCCCCTCACCTGTCAGGTTTTCACACACTGACTCACCACAGGGAACTCCGCATTAGTGTGATAATTATGACTTCGCCACAGACAGGAGAACATTAACACTGTAAACAGTTTAATGACTGACAGACTGATTGCATGACTGGTAGCCTACTATGCTTTATGCAGTTGTTATTCTGTTAGTTTGTTCCTCCAATTCTCATTATTCTACTAAAAAGGCCTAAACAAAGAGGAACCGGTCTCTCCTCCAAATACACAAGAGAATGGTAAAATAAAACTCATCTAAGGTTAAGGCTTCGGGCTTGTCATTTACTAGAGAGCATTTGCCTGCAGTTTCCACTAATTCAATTTCATATCATGTAAATATCCATTAGGTCTAAATGCTAGAGTATCCAATTACTTTAACTCATAAATAAGGTTAGGAAACAACTGGGTAGCTTGAGAAATATGCTCACTAAGTCCCTTAGTTCACTGCAAAGCCAAAGCCAGAAGATGGCCAACTAAGTTAAGCATTAAAAAAAGCTACTGCTTTAGTAGCCAAAAAAATCATCTGTGGTTTGTGTGCCAAACCATATGAGATGGAAACGGTCATCCAAAAATGTGACAAGGTCAGTATAAAATCTCCCGCAGCGAAGAATTCAAGTCTTAGATTCTTTGAAAGTTTGTTTGTAAATGAGATACAGAGACCTGAGGCCTGTATTATGAAGCAGGGTTTAATCTTATCTGGGTGACTTCAGGATTAACCCTGAGTTTACAGTACTGTGAAGGTGGATCATTTCTTACCAGGATATATGGTAACGGGTAAGGTGACTTATAATTAATATGATATGCTACCTGTAGTTTCAGGTTAGAGATCAACTAGTACCTAATAGCTGCTTTTAAACATTGATTTAATGTAATACTTTTTATAATCCATCAGGTTCTCCCATGTCTTAATGATAGAGCTGCTAATATTGATGAATCTGTTAACTTACACAATCTGCATTTTCACCGGCTCTCATTCCTGGAAAAACTTTATTAATATTGCTGCTGTTTTCCAGTCTTACAGACTAAAGCACTTAATCCACATACTGTTAATATGATATTACTCTTGGGTTTTTTTACTCTCATACACTGCTGTGTTGCTTTCAGACTTCATATTTTCTCATCTGTTTCATCTTCCTTTGAAAAACCATCTTCATTGATTGCCAATGTTAGGCTAAGTGATTCCAGATAAGGGAGAGACACCCTGAGTATGGTGAGCTAATGCGTAATACAGGCATCTGGAAGGGTCTGAGATTATACTGGTCCAGTCTCTTATTCTCAGAGACTACTTTTGTTCATTTTCATTTCATAGTTGTGAGGAAGTTATGAATGTTTTCATGTTTTAGGAATAGTCCATAGTTTGTCTCTTTTCCAACCAGTTAGCTAATTAAGCTAAACTGTAGCTAAAATGTCAATTGAGGTTTCCTATGAGGTAAAGCAAATATAATTTCAATTTATGTCACCAGGCAATGTCACAAAAGGGTACTCATAAAAAACAACAAACTGGTGAGGCTACACTATTTAGTGTTTTTTACTTGATTGTTAATGTTAAGAGTTAGATAACAGCTAAATTGGCTAGCTACCAGTTAACAACTGATATCTGCATAAGACACATGAAGTGCTCATTAGATTTTCATATTTAGTCATTAAAAACACAAAAACCTGGTACACAACATAACTAAACACTAAATATTGTAAGTAAATGCTGCATACCTAAGGTCCAATTGTGTTCATAGCTTAAACTTAGATGCTATCAGTGTCTTAGCGCAGCGGTCCCCAACCCCCGGGCCTCGGACCGGTCCGTGAGTCGTTTGGTACCGGGCCACGAGAGTTGAGGCTCAGGTGTGAAATGTATGGTTTTCAGGGTTTTTATCGGTTTTCAGCGTTATTTTGTTATCATTTTTATCGTTAACTTGGTTTTCCTGGGTCTTTTCACGTGTGTTATGAATAAATCTTCTTTTTTTTGGTACCGGTACTAGTTTTATTTTGTTGTATTTATCCGCGACACCTTAAAGGCCGGTCCGTGAAAATATTGTCGGGCATAAACCGGTCCGTGGCGCAAAAAAGGTTGGGGACCGCTGTCTTAGCGTATCTTAAGTGTTACTAACCCATTTGTTCCCAAGAAAAATATTTGCTGTGTAAATGAAGCTGTGTATTTTATTTAATTACTAATTATTAATTACTTTAAATATATTCTGTCGTTTTCTATTTAATGTAACTAGTGTAGTGGTTTAAACCTTGTTGTGCAAACTCCCAACAACTTGCCATATCTCACATTTTCTCAGAAAAAAACAGAAAGTAAATAAAATAGAAGAGTAGATAATTGTGCTACCAGGTAAATGTTGATGGTTAGGAGAGTGAAGCCCTTTAATTTGTAATTTATTAATCATTAAACATTATTACATTATTCATACTGGTGAACAAGGACCACTTCTACAGAGGGACGTTCACAACATACATATTACATTATTATATACAGTGCGGTGCATTACAGTGGATTGTTATATGTGTATTACCGGGATGGAGGGATGGGGAGACTGGAAGGACAGAAGGATAGCGGGAGGAGAGAAGGAAGAGGAGAGGACTTTTAGGAGGGTTAGGGAGTTGTGATAGTAAGTTGTCTCTTTATTACTTCTTTTTTAACCACAGTACAGCTTGTTCTATAAAAGTTAAACCCATAGAGAGATAGAGTGCCACATTTTCACAGCTACTGTTAGGTGATCCTACTGGAAGTTGTGGGAATATCAAATGAGATACGTCTTGTCATGAGATGCTATAGAGAGATGCTATAAAACATTCTAAGATAGTCAGCCTCCTTCCAGAGCACGGAGACCCTGTAGGGCAGGCCAAAGGTCAAAGATCAGATCAGCGTGCATGCGTGCTGCAGACATTCAGACATGTTCAGCTATTTAGAAAAATGGCCGACCCTCCTGCTATTTCTCCTTCTGTGTTTAGGCATCATTTTTGGTGCTTTCCCTTTTTATATATAAAAAATACAAAACATAACAGCGAAAAGAACTCCATTGGTTTCCTCATTTTTCTCCAAACTGTTTTTTTCAGTGTGTGTGTTCATTTTCATTGCAACAATTGTTTTCTTCCCTTTTCTCCTCCAGTCACTTACATATTGACAAAGTATACAATATTTTACAACTGAACAAGACTGAAAGATAACATTTGATTTGTCCAATCAGATACAAGGCCCACATCCTATATCCAATTGGAGAAGTCAACTGGAAGCTAACCAGTAGTAAGCAACACAACAAGCCTATGGTGTGAAGGGAGCTGTCCAAGTGCAGCTCTGCATTAACATGAGCACCCGCCCTCAGGCACAGCTGGTTCCGCTGGCTTGTCCAGCTTGATGTCAATCACTGGAAATTGGCACGTTAAGGAAAAGTCACATGGCGAAGTAAACTACTTGGCCTAGACATGCCACAAATGATAGTCAAAGATTCCCATAAGCTAATGTGGACTCAGGTCCTGCATGCTACAACTACTTGTTTCTATCTCCTTCCCCTCCATAGTTGTAGTTTTTTGTCTGATCCAATGTTATGCAGCTCCATCTGAGGCCCCAAAAACTTTGCCCCATGTTTTCCCCACAATCCTCAAGACCTGTAGACAAACCAAAATATGTTGAGCTTCATAGTATAGACAAATCCATATGTTATACTACAATTTAAGGGCACTTCTTTAAAGTTAAATGTTTCTTGGTTTGTAAGTTTCCATATAATAATTCCCATTTATTGATAAGAATCCCTCACCTTCCTTACACAACCATCCTCCATCACACACCCTCCTCTGCTGTCACTTCCCTGTCAGCCACTATGTGGTGCTGTGCCTGTGCATCCACACCATCTTCCTGGCTCTGTGTGTTCCTCCTCTATTAAGCATAAAAGGTTTAATGGCTGATTCCTCGGCAGTCTATCTGTACGTGTGCCAGCAGCCACTAAGAGATTAAAAATAAGCTGCCTATTGCTGGGCTGTTTGGCTATCGGCATGGTGAGTCACGGCGGCTGTAAAGGATACTGCCTTCAGGATTTGCATCGTCCAGGCTTTCCATTCCAGGTAGGGCTGCTGCAACTCGACGAAACAGCTAGGAGGAGAACAAGAGGGAGGAGGTTAAAGAGCAGGAGGCAGCGGGCACGAAAAAATTGTAAAACTTAAAAATGGGGAGGGGGGAGGGAGGGGGAGTGCATCACAAGATGTGTGAAAAATTATTTTTGGGAAGATGGGAGCTTTTTTTGTATCATGTTACCCCTTGACTAATACTAGCCTTGATGTTTACTTAATATCTATGCTGAAGGTGATGAAGGAAGTATTGAATAAAAGTAGCAATGCAACACAAAAAATGTCCACTATAGCGCTTGTTGAAGCTGGCCTGATTTGAAGATTTACTTTAAAATTTTGAATTTCTAAAATATAACTACAGCAGTAAGATCAATCTATTGAAGTAAAAAGTTTGATATTTTCCAAAATTGTGCTGGATGTTAAGTGGTATAGCTAGTAACATTAAATGTTAGTGCCTTCGATGTGTGCTTCAGTGCAGTAGTTGAGTAAATGTACTAGATAGATATCGGTAAACTAGCTTTTGTTTTTTCTTTTCATTCATCTTTAGCCAGCAAGAACTAAATACGGAATGCACATTTTAGCAACATTGTCCATATTTAAACATTTGATTTATCTGTGTGGTGGCGTGCTCACCTTGGAGGGATTTGGGGATTGGCAGAGACTCTGAAATCAAGTGATGGCAAAAATGCTGTGAAATCTGGTAAAACTGCAGGGATCACCTGTTTGACATTGCAGCCTGTCTTGGCACTGGTCTCGATGAACATGACGTTCAGTTCTTTGGCTCTCTGCTCTCCTTCCTCGATCGTGATTTGCCTGCAGGAAAATCAAGCCAGACTCAGCATCTCGGGCTAATTTATTCGGCATTGACGTGTTGCTTCAAACAGCTTTTTTGCTCATTTAATGAACAAAACCTCCATGTCGAAGACTGTAGCTAAATGTTAGAGATGATTACAAGCCACCACCTTTACCTTTTCTCTTCCAGGTCTGTCTTGTTGCCTACTAGCATGATGATGACATCACTTCCTCTCTCTGTCCTGACATCGTCAATCCATTTGCAGGTCTGCTGGAATGAATTTACATCTGTGGAGCCCAGAGTTTCTTATTACATACAGCTTTTTTGTCTCAAAAACCCAACAGAAAACTATATGTTTTTACTCAAGTGTTTGTCCGTTTAACACAGAAACATACAAATGTATCATGTATATCATACACAGGCTACAGCTTTCCGCTTACTTGTAATGTCATAGACAACCACAGCCACCGTCGAGTCTCGTATGTAGCTCGGAATGAGGCTCCTGAAACGCTCTTGTCCAGCTGTGTCCCACAGCTGCAGCCTTACCTGCATGTGTACACACACACACAGACACACACGCGCCTTCAGCATAAACTGCCACACCACACATAGCCTATAAGTACACTTCCAGGAGGATAAGCCAGTATCAGCTCCTGTGCAGGCTGGCAGAGCACAATAATATCCTGACAAAGAAAAAGTATTAATACTGGCTAAAGCAGATGATCCATGGGTAAGGCTTTGAGTTATTAGGGCCAGAAAAGTCAGCTCACCAAAGCTGTTACTACCAGAAATAACCATAACATAATCACATTAGTGTGTGACGGAAGGGAATAATTAAGCAAATCAAATCAAGGATTAGTCAAAGCAGAGAAGAAATTGGGCTGTTTCCTACTTAAAACCTCAAGTCATCTGCGCATGTATTTAGAAATGAGAATTTTAAAAATGAAGATCAAGGTTTCCTACTGTCCGGTCCTCCAGGTACATTGTCTTCGATAGGAAGTCAATTCCAATGGTCGCCTGTGGAGAGGAAAGAGCAAAAGAGGGGGAGAAAATCATCAGCAAAAACCCAGACATTAAAATGTAAATGTTTCTCTGCACCATCTGTTGTCTCTAGCAGAGTGATTTTTGTTCAAATACATAAAGCTGTTAAGAAAGGGGAAAAAGGGAGCCAACAAGCACAGAAATTGAATCTGACTGAAACACTAATTTAATTTGTGCTGCCCTCAGGGCCCAATCCTTCTGACTTGTTATGTACCAAACTTCTGAGAAAGGCGAAGGAGGAATGATATATTTTCTCTTCTTAAAGAAACTAATAGTGCTGCAATGCTGTTCCTAATCATGTTTGAATAAATGGCATGATTCAGATCAGGACATAATTTGTGAAAATCTAATATACTGAGTTTTTTTGACCAAAAAGCACTCGCTGCAATAACGGTCCCATATTAACCTTCAACCTCCAAAAGAAAAATTGAATTTCTTTTACAATTATAAGCAATACCACCAATACCTCTTTCGTATAGATGCTAATCAGCAACGCCATCAATCAATGCTGCTTAATAATTTAAATTGTTTTTAGGTTCTGGATCTGTTCCAGATCTCACCTGATATGTGTTGTCGAAGCTGTCATACATGAATCTAGTGATGAGAGACGTTTTCCCCACTAAAACAGAGCACACACAGGTTGGTTTCAGGGTCCGGACACATCGATATATGATCTCAATCAACATAATGAAAATTTGCTTCATTGATGTGACAACACCACAGTTATATATGAATATTTAACCAGTGCCAGTTATCAAGCCAGTAAAAATGAAAAGAAATTAAGGAGGGGGGGAGAAAAAATCCATGACTCACTGGAACAAAATCTGCCCGGTAATTCACCAAAAATATGCCTGAGTTAATATGTGAGTATGAATCAATGAATAGCTCAAAATAAGGGCAGCAAAATGGATTTCAGTTCAAAGTAAGAAAAATCTGCTATCTTAGATTTCCTGTTATCAAATGTGTAAATGTTCCTCTTCACAGAAACATGTACGCCTCTAAACAATGCAAACATCTAAAGTGAAATTCAAATGTTATTCCACTTCAAGGTTTCAGATAAGAACCAAAATCTCAAATTCATGTTGCGACATTGTTTTTTGTGAAATGTCTGTATGTTTTGTGCTAATCGTTTATGTGTTTTCCCATTTAGTCATGATTTATGTGTGTATTTTCTTCGCCTTCTCTTTCTCCTTTGCATTTTCCTTTCTTTTTTGTGTATTTCCAACACTACTCAGTGCTATAGTTTTACCATACAACCAAAGGTGAACAATTTAAATACAATAAGTAGTCTTCCCCCTCCCATCCTGTCTTTTATCCTTGAAAATAATGTGAGAGGTGACTGCAACGAAAACACAAACTGTGTCCAGAAATGTGACCACGGTAACAAAAAGACCGGCTGTTAATGCTCACTGGACTGATGCCGAAGGAGACTTGATCTCAGAGGATCAAGGTGAGCCTAGTGATCTCCATTTTTATTTACATCCCTCCCAGCAGCACCATTTTACATCAGATCCGCACATGAGTGAGGACAGGACTTTTTTTTTTTTCTTTCCAGAAGGGCCTCATGCACAGTACGCAGACAGCAGTACTCCTGAAGCCAGCGATGGGCAGTGGCCACACCAGGCCTCCTTTCAGCACCGTGGACAGCAACGTTGCAGTACAGGCCACGCAAACACACCGTGAGGCTTTTTTTCAGTCGACACACAGCTCTGTCTTAGACATGCAGCACACACACGCACACACACACTAAAGCATCACAATGTAAGACACAAACAGGCCAAGCTTCTGTCATATTAGGCCTAATTATGTGTTTTTCTAGTCTTTGCTCATGCTTTTGATGGGATAAGAGCTCCTCTGCTGCCACTCTGGATGTCTGATGTCTGAACACGTATTCGGGCAGCTTTACAGCGCTAAACCATTATCGATCCGCTCCTCCTGAATTTGTGCCATCACATCAACGCACATACACAGCCGATAACACCCTGAATACACGGATTATTGAATTAAATAGTCCTGGTATATTATCGTGGCGCTGTCAAGCTCTCGTTTTTTTTTTCTTTTATTTGATTATTTATGGGACCGAATCGGAGACCGCGAGGTTTAGAGATGCTACAGACATCGCCAGCCTTGGGTGTGTCCCGAACTGACACATAGGGGACCGCTTATTATCTTCTTCTTTAAAAAGAAAAAAATAATAGCCATCGAGTGGTGGGGAAATGTTAAACGCTGTCATATAACACAATAAAGGGTCGTTTGTGTCAGAAATAAGCGATGTGTGGGGAAATATAGCGTTATCTGGAAAAGGCTGGGCATATTTGTTGGTCACTGCAGCACATCAAAACACCACAATTCCCAGCGCCTGCTTCCAATGATGGCACTTTGCGGCAAGTAAAAAACAACAACAAAAAAGCACTCTAGGTGATATACAAGAATCTGCGTTTATATCCGAGCCATTTCTCTTTCTTTTTCTTCAAAGGTTAATCAAAATTTCCACAGCTACAAATTATGCCAGGGGCAACATGGGCGTCTAATATAGCAAAGCCACTAGAAACATCTTCTGGATTCACTTTAAACTTCCCAAAATGATCACGGATTGCATACATGGCCCTCGATATATGCGCATGTTTGATAAGGATGACCCAAACCCGCCCGAGCTCTGACTCACCGCTCTGCTCTCCCAAAAACACGAGTTTAAATTTCCTCAGGGGGTTCCCCAGGTCTCCTCCAGCGGACATGGTGGCAGATAAACAGCTCGACTTGGATTATTTTTATATGTTTTTATCGCTCAGTGTCTCGCCCGCTATGCCTGCGCAGGGGGGTCCTCCTCTACTCACAGAATGATGGGAATGCAGCTCAGCATCCTCCTGTCAATTTAGGAAGCTTGTGCGCCTGCGCGACCTCACCTATCGCAGTCCCTCACCTTTCTATTGGGCCTGAAGCTGTACTATGTTTTGTTTTTTTGTTTTTTCTTGGACATAAACTAATTAAAAACGCCCATGATTTTTAGTTTAAGGTAAATAAGAGAAACACCTAAGAGACGATTTTAAAAATACATTTATTTAATAAATGTAATTTTTATTTATTCACCAGCCATATAAAACATTTAAATGTAACTTTAAGGTATATTCAGTATCATTTCCTAAAATGGGATGTTAGTATGAATTAAAATGCCCAGCAACACTGCTAATGACTAGTTCTGAGTTCTAAGAAGTTAGTGATCAGTTATCCTGTTTGAAACATCGTAAACAATTTAATAATTTTATTCATTTTTGAAACAAAAACATGAGAAATTCGTTTGCCATGACTTCTCCCATGAGAAGATTATAGTCTGTTGTCATTTATGACGCTAAACTTTACACATTTTGTGCATTTGCTCCATGCTCCTCTATTATAAAAAAAATTAAATGCAATTCATTTACTCACAAGTAAGTATTTATATATCATAGTACAGTTTCTCACTGTTTCCACCCTGAAGGGAGCACTCCCTTCAGGGGTCGTCAACACGGATCATCCACCACCCATTTAACCCTATCTTTAGCATCCACTTCTGTCTCAACAAAACTCTGTGTGTCCTTCTTTACTACATCCATGGATCTTCTCTGAGGTGTTCCTCTTTTCCTCCTGCCTGGCAGCTCCATATTTAACACCCTTTGTCCAGTATATCCACTGTTCCTCATTCTGCAAATGTCCAAACGACTCAACCTGAGCTGTCCCTCTGATGTACTCATTTCTGATCTTGTCCATCCTGCTCACTTCCAGTGACAATCTCAACATCTTCAGCTCTGCCACCTCCAACTTTGTCTCTTGTCGTTTTGTCGGTGCCGCTGTCAACAAGAAAGAAAACCTTCCCTTTCATACTTGCTGCTATCCAAATCCACAAATCACCCCTGACCCTTGTCTCCACCCACTCTAACCTGCCTGCACTCTCTTCTTCACTGTCTCTTGTGCACTGTCTGTTTCTTTAGACGGCTGACCCCAGGTATTTAATGTCATCTACTTTCACTACCTCTACTCCTTGAATGTTCAGCTTTCCACTCATTCACACACATGTATTCCGTCTTGCTTCTGCTGACTTTCATTCCTCTTCTCTCCAGTGTTTACCTCCAACTCTCCAGATTTTCCTCTTCCTCCTTCTTATGCTCTTTGCAGAGCACATTGTAGCCCATGGAGACTCCTGCCCTAAACAGTATGAGGATACTGTTACTTTAGTATTTGAGGGGTTTTCCATCATTGTACCTTTGATATATTTGACAAATTAATAAAAATCACTTCAGATTAAAAGCCGAATAGCTAATGAAAATGTGTTAGGGGCACTCTGTCTATAGCATCACGTCTGCACATAGAGTCGTGGTAAAAAGAAAGTCCAGCCTCTGTCATTTTTAAGGTTTTACCTATTGTGATATGACTAAAAATTTATCTGGTCATAAAATGAGGTAAATAAAAACTAAGATGAACAACAACACTGGACATATTGCAGGGTGTTATTGTTTATTTAATAAAAAAGTCAAATTGTAGCAGCAAGAAGGTGAAGTGCTTTTTTCTGTATGACATTGTTGTGGGGGGATTTTGGTCCACTCGTCTTGACTACATTACTGCATTTCATTACATTATACAGCTATTCATTTATTCACAGCTCTTTTAAGGTCCCACCACGCAACCTGATTTAGCCATTGCAACATCTTGATTCTTTTCTTTTTCAGCCATTCTGTTGCAGATTTGCTGCTGTGCTTGGGATCATTGTCTGTTACGTGACTCCAGTTTTAGCCAAACTTTAGCTCTCAGAGAAATGGCTGATACAGAGGCATACAGAGGATTCACAGTCAGCTCAATCCCTGCAAGGTGCCCGTGACTTGTGGCCATGAGACAAGTCAGGTCAAGTGTTTTTTTATTTTCATTTCAACCATGTAAAGTGGTACAGCACAGAGTGAAACGAGACAATGTTCCTCCGAGACCATGGTGCTACATATGACATGTAACAGACAATCAACACAGGTCGATGTAAAGTGCAATGTGCAAAAATTGCAAATAAAAAACAAACAAAAAAACAAGACAAGACACTAGACATAACAGGACGATACAGACACAAGACAGTGCAGTGGAAATGTGCAAAATACTGAGTACTGCGCAAAAGGAACTTGGTGCGTGCCTGCCTTTGTTTGTTTGTGTATGTGTGCGAGTGATTCTGGCAGTCTGGCAGTGAGGGCCCGGATGCTCCGATACCTCTTGCGAGAAGGCAGCACGGTGAAGAGTGTGTGTGAGGGGTCTGTGGGGGTTGGTGTTGAGGGACCAGGAGAGGTTCTCCGCCAGGTGGACACCAAGGAATCTGGTGCTCTTGATGACCTCCACAGAGGATCCATAAATGTTAAGTGGACAGTGATCTCTGTGTGCTTTCCTGAAGTCAACAATCATCTCTTTTGTTTTGTCCACATTCAGAGACAGGTCGTTGACTCTACACTAGTCCGTTAGCTGTTGCAACTCCTCTCTGTATGCTGACTCGTCGTTCAAGCCAGATGTTTGTGCTGCTATGCTGTGTTTGGTTTTTGCCAAACGTGGTGCTGTGCGGTCCTAAGCTTATTGTTAAAGATACAACTCTGCAAACCTAAGCCATGCAGCCATGTTCTTTTTAAGGAGAGGCTTTCTCTTGACAACCCTTTCTGCAATTTGACCTTGGGCTGTATTTTCTCGAACATCCACTCCTGGGAAGATTGGCTGTTTGGAAAAGGCCTTAAACTAACACTTCCCAGATTGATGGGCAACAATAGTCGCTATTCTAAGGTTACTGCTTATTTCTTTCCTCTTTGGCATTGTAATAACAAACACCTCAATGCTCAATGTTCCAAAGCAGCAGACTGCCAAAACCTCTGCTTTTATCGAGGCGCTCACACTGGCTGATTATCAGTTAATTAAGTGTATTTGATTAGTAGCACGTGACTGCTACTTAACCTCTTATTTCCATTGAAGATGGTGACAGTGTACTACATTTCTCCTGCATCTTGGCTTAATGTTTACAGTGTAATGTGTCATGTTTTGTATTTCTCTATTAAGTCCCAATACATAAAATCTTAGAACTGACAGGAGATGCACTTCCGTTCTAACATAACTGCGGTTTGAGAGGCACATGCATCTTTTGCATCTACATATTTTATCAGATCCTCCCTGCCTTTCAAACTCAGCACTTTCTGGTTTCTAACACAGGGTAGCCGACTTTTACACAGTGTGTGTTGTTAATAAGAGATGCTGTCACTTTACACAGCCGAGAACATATTGTTTTCATGTGTTGGGACACATTTAACATGATCATCAAACTCCTTTCGATATGTATTTTTACTGCACTGTCCTTTTAAATAGAGTCCGAACAAATTGCAATGATCTCTCAAATTATGTAAACTGAAAACAGTATCTAAACTGTATGAAATGTTTGCTGTAACTTTGTCAGTGTTACAACATGGGAAATCACTTTTTTTTTACATTATTTTCTAGCTACACAATAACTACATCTATTTATCAGTCACACCTTTTAATACTGCTACAAAATTTATTAGTTCAACAAAACAAACACACCAACATCAATCTGTGCAAAAGCATCACGTTTAACAAGCAGACTTAATGTTCAAAGTCAAACAACTCCGCCTCCTTCTCTTTCCAGAAAGCAAAACTGCGGTCAATATATTTACAAATGTCTTCATTGTGGAAGCAGGAGAAGTCTGTGTCACTGCAGCGCTCATCTGGAGTAGCACTTTGAACTATAACTTTGGGTACTAATTTGGAATCTGGCAGCAATGATGATGATGATGGTGGTGGACAGTGACATGGATTTGAATCACCAAAGAAGTGAAATTTGATGTCCTCGAAGCCGTCGCTCCACTGTCGCTTCCCAGCCTGGATCTCCTGGAGGACAGCCTTATGGAAGTCCCGCACCTTCTCCCAAGGAAAACTGCCAACACGGTCAAAGACCTCAAAGCAAAGGAGGTGCCTCATCTTCCTCTCCTCAGCTGACAAATCCTGCTCTAAGATGTGAAAGTAACCCAGCATAAAGAGATCGAGGGTCAAGGTGTCATGGCTCACTGCAACACCATCCACATCTGGAAGGAATTGTTCTGGGGAGTAGGTTACACAAAGTGGAGGATTTTGTGAAACGCTAAAGGAAGGTAAAGGTTGCACTTCTCTAAGTTCTAGTTTATTTCTCCAGGAGTTCAGCATTTTATCCACAGCACTTCGTTGTTGGCAGAACTGAAACATAGAGGGGATTTTCTGTTGGGGCTGTGCTTCTGTCACTCTTCCTGGCGCTGCAGCCTGTCCCTGCCTCTGCCTTGCTGCTCTCACTGTAATAGCATATGCAGATTTCTTCCAGTGGCTCAGGAATAGCACCACGATTCGCTCTTTTCTTAAGCTGGTCGTTTCCATTACAGGTGCAGCTGTTTTAGGAGTGTCAGGTTGGTCAACCTCACATTTGAAGCTTGTATTGACATTGCTGTTCTTTCTGCTTGAAGCTCCATTTACAGCCTGGTTTGTCAACCCCCCTCCTGCTTTTATAACCCCAGCAAAGGGATAAATGCTACCAATCTGACCCTCAAAGGTTGATCTGAGGTTTCTAACTGAGACTCCAGACTGCTGGATCTCCCTTTCCACCTTTTCCCTTTGTGCTCTTCTGTAGCTGTTGCTCTCCAAACGATGGCTAAAAGCAGATGCCATCCCTATGTGAGGTATCCTACATACACTGGAGGCCTCCACATGGGCTTCCTCTGAGTTTAGACCTGGTTGCACTAATCCCTGTCCCAGTTCAATTCCTGGGTTACCTTTTATCTTCTGTAAACCCTTCATCCCTTCCACCATGCCCTCCACTAACCCCATTTCACCATCTTTTTCTGTGATTTGAGTCAGATTAGCCACCAGGAGAGACATATTCTTGATAATCTCTGAGACACGGCTGCACCAGATTGGCAAAGTCAGCTGCATTTTCCCCTCAGAGTCCATCTGCTGCAGAACCTCTCTGTTGAGGGAAATGTTGACAATAGGATAAGGTAAAATTGCCCTCAGCTCCTCAGTCAGCCTGGTCAGCTCCAGCTCATACGCCTGGCAGCGTTTCTGATGTGAAACAGACTCAATCTGCTGCTGCAGGTACACCAGGTCATCCTCTGTTAGGAGCTCACCGAAGGGTCCCAAGACTGCGTTGTGGGCTTGGGAGTACTTCCAGCCATCAACTGGCATGTAGCCATTAGCTATGTCCTGTTACAGGGAACAATATGGATTTTAAGCAAGTAGCTCAACGCTTTGGGAATTTTGTATACACAGTGCAGTATAAAAGCTGGACAGTACCTGTCTCCTCTGTTCCTCATCATCCTGTAGCCTGACCTGCAGCTGCCGCACCATCACCTGTCGTTTCCACTCGGCAATAGGACGGCCTGTTTCGTCATGTGTCGGCACGAGGGAGTCAATGTCAGCCAGGATCACGTCGACAATCGGTAACTCCTCCGGGACCTCCCCACCGTCAAGCTTCTGTCACCGCGCAATAATGTGAGACAGAGGGAAAGTACTGAGCTCCGGCTCTGAAGATAAAATCCCTGAAATTAAATCCTCATAAACATTTTTCCTAATAAAGACAGTTTATTCTTTCACGATGATGTCAGACTCATCAGACTGCTGGTTTAGCTCACTGGGTTGCACAGATAACTGATTTCTCGAAAGGCTATTGTAGAGGCAGGGATTTCAATTCACTGTTGTCATTTTCTGCGTATCTTCCCCCTCAGTTCTCAGCTTTTCTGTTATAATAAATATTTCTGTTATAATAAAGTCTAAAAACAATAATTGGCAAAATGTGTTTACTAAGGTCCTACACAGTTCGAAATAATATCATTCCCCTATAGACTCAGTCTGCGTTAGGGTTAGGTTAGACGATAGTCTGATTTTTTGAAGCCAGAGTCGCCCCCTGTTGGTCATTTGGAAGAATTCAGTTTAAGGCACTTCACTTTTCAGGTTACATTCTGTTAACGTCACACGGTGTTATGTAGAGGAAATTGCTGTCATTTCCGTGGGATGAAGATCATGATCTGTGAATAATATCCCAGCATCCACTGGGATAGGCTCCAGCCCCCAACAACCCTAAATAGGAAGCAGAAGACAGATGAGAATGGATGGATGGATGGATGATTAAAAAATGGATGAATGTGTCCATTCCAGGTTTCCATCAGCAGCACCAGGGAATCAACTTTTAGACTGGGTTATTGTGTAAATAGGGGGCGGTGCTCACAACGAATTTATTGTTATTTTTTGTGCTATATACGAACAGGCTGGTTCTTACATAGCACCTTTCTACTCTATGCGAGCACTCAACATGTTTAGATAGATAGATAGATAGATAGATAGATAGATAGATAGATAGATAGATAGATAGATAGATAGATAGATAGATAGATAGATAGATAGATAGATAGATACACACACATATCTGCTTAATTGTTTTCTAGCTAACATTCACACTTAGATGGAACAACATCAGAGAACAACCTGGGGTTCAGTACTTAGCTCAGGATACTTTGGCATGCAGACTGGAACAGCCAGATATCGAACCATCAACCGTCCAATTAGCAGAGGGCCTGCTCTACCTCCTGAGCTACAGCCACACTGATATGTAACACAGTACAGTACGGTACATAACAATGCACCAGCCAGCTCACCGCTTGTCCAGTGAAGACCGCAGTGAAGCCGGCATGCCTCAGAGACTTAACAGACTTCATCTGAGAGAACGGTGTGAGGTCCCTCTCTGGAGGCCTCAGATGACTGAACGATGTCACCACTGTAAACAAGTAAACAAACATTATATATACTTACATATATATCTGTATGTGAAATCCTGTGTTACCTGCAGATATCTAGTGTGATCATGAGTATAAGAAAAGAACAGGAACAAGGCTGTCAGTTACACATGTAATGGCTGCATTTTCATATTCTTACATTACTTTAACAAATACATAAATAAATGCAAATATGCTGGATGTGTTAGTCACCTGATGAGGCCACCTGCACATGCTGGATGGAGCCTGTGGTGTGGTGTTTTGAAGTGACAGCAGGGGTCAGAGAGGAAGAGGTCACAGGAAGAGGGGTTGGGTGGCGAGGCAGGGGGGGCACCTCCTTCACTGGCTGCTGGGGACATGCACACAGCGGGGATGAGCAGTGCTTTAAGGGGCAGTTCAACACATGTAGCAAAAGGATTTTACAATAAATCTGTTTTGCTTTTTATTTAAATAAACAAACTCAAACTCACGGCGCCTTGAGTTAAAGGTTGTTGTGATTTGGCAATATATAAATTGAACTGAAACGAATAGGTATTTCCATTTGCCACAGTAGTTGAACACAAATGCTTCTTTTCAGTTATGTCTACAACACTCTGCAGCAATTAGTGACTTTATTTGCCAGTGACTGCTCTTAAAAACACTGCACGTTTGTTCTGAGGTAAAAACTTTCATTTTAGGCTCTACATGGACGACTGGTCACCTTGCTGTTCTCCATGTTGATTGTGCTCATTCACTCCATGCAGAATAGCCTCTTTCTGAAAATGACAAGGGTAGATACAGAAAGGTAAAACCAGCAAAAGAGGATCGCCACCAGTGCAGAAATGTGACACAGACCACACAACAGCAAATAGCTCCCAACTAATCTGCTAAAACACCAAGACCTTCTAAAGCACAAACACACACACAAACACACACACAGGCACACACACATGCGCACACATTCACAGTTAATGTAAAGATGCAGGCTGCACTCTTAGAACTTGGAAGAATAGGCGGTGAAACTGGAAACTGATCAGCGAATGTAGCGTAGCCCACACAGAGTGCAGGAGAAAGCATGTTAGAGTTGGGAGAGACATGATATCCTGCTTCATGCCATCCAATACGCTAAATACTACACAGATAATTACAATGTTTGTACCCTTTTGAAAGCAACGAGTGACTTTTACAGCCTAGTAGCTAAGGGTTTTATAAAATACTTGTGAAAAATGTAGACAGCCTGTTGTTATTGGTATTTCTATCCTCTAAAAGCTGTTTGTATATGCACCAAATTTCGCGCCTTTTCTAAAAACAATATATCAATTCCTTTAATACTGACACTGTATTGCAACTTTCACCAGTTTATAAGTGACTGCTGTATATCTTTCACCCCACTTATAAAAAAAGCAAACAAAACACAAGAAATTCTCAATTTAGGATTTAATACAGGTTAAAGGTTAAATACAGTCAGTGGAGAAAAATATATATGTTCAAAAAGGTGTCACACTCTTATTATGCACTCTCTATTTTCCTGTTGTATTAATCAGCCTTTGTTTTTCAGAATGTATGTTTTACCTACCTATATAGTCCTGACAGTCCAATAATCCGACACAAGATGAAAGTTGGATGAAAGTTTTCTTTTGGTTGTTTTTTTTAGATAAATAAATATTAGAAAATAGAATAATGACACAGAGTACCCAGAAACTGATGGTTGTCTTTTCACTCAGTACCTGCCAATAAATAGAAAGACCAAGGAACAACATCACCTGGACTAAAAACACAGATGGGGGTCCTTCTTGGTGTGCATAATTAAAGCAGTGGGATAGGGTGACCTGGACCTGTAGCCTATAGACTGATGGCTCTATGAATGTACAGTTGTCCTCAGAAGTTACTCGTCATGGGCATGAATGTTATGGTAATTTGGGATTACAATTAAAACAAGAAAAACAAGAATTGGCTGCACAAGTGTGAATTTCTTTTTAATGGTCTCTAATCCACATAGGGTTAAAAGTATATACATCTATACATCCCTTAGCAAATTGCACCTGAACCAGACACTCAACAAGCTTCTGACATACTTCTGGCTGCATATTTGACTACTCTTCTTAGCAGAACTGGCAGAGTTGATGTAGCTTCCTGGCACTGACCCAGCACAGTCCTCAAATTTTCAGTATAGTCCTCCTTCATTTTTTCTTCCGCTTTATCCAGTGTACAAGCACCACTGCCCCAGAGCATGATGCTACCACCACCATGCTTGTCAGCTGGTACAGTGTTCTTAGGTTTGAACGCTTCACCTTTATTACTCCAAACATACATCTTGTCATTGTTGCCAAATAGCTCAATATTTGGTTCGTCTGACCCTGAAACTTTTTTCTTGCGCTAACTGTTACCAGTTCATGTATAAATGTGGGCAGGTGCAAATTTCTGTCAAGCACCCTCTCAGTCCATCAGGATGTAAAACATGTTTCACTGTGGACAGTTACACTGGCTTTCCAGCAGTTTCCAGTTCATGGTAGATTTGAACTTTGGTGGTTCCTGAATTGATCAAGTCTCTGTGTATGTTTAGTTGTGCTTACCACCCTTTCTTTGTTGGTTCATCTGATGTGCTGCCCTGTCAGTGCGCCAGTGGAAATTTATTCTCCTCCTTTTTGCTTCATGTTTCTTTTGAACTTTTTGTTTTTTTGGCTTTTTCATCAGCCCAAACAAAGCCTTGCTTTTTTCAATTTAATCTGCCTCACCATCCATTTGTGTCCTCTGTCCAGATTCCTGACAGATGGAGAAAGGGTCTGTAACCTTACACTAAACCCTGCCTACAAAAAATATGCATTCTATGATCACCTATGATATGACAATATATGTATAAGTAATGTAATTAGTACATTTCATTTTGTAAATATCAAGGTTACGGTGGATATTTTGTCACTCCCACAGTATTTAGAGATTTGTGAATCAAGTTATTGCCTAAGCTTCTTGAAAAAGAAGTTAACCTCAATTAACCAGCGGCTGTCTTTAAAATTTCTTGGAAGTGTGCAAAGCGTGCATGCATATGCATATATATGTGGCATGATGATATGAAAAGAGAACCACAACACAACATGTGAGTACCTACAGTACCTTTATTAACATACTGGTTGGTGTTGGTGACATACAGCTAAACCAGTCGAGGGCCTTTGTGTGTAGCCCAGATTTCCTGCCTCCATTATTAGGGGATTAGCCTGACTGGCCCTGCTGCACATGGTAAGCACATGATCAATAATGGAGGGCTGCACAAAGGCATGCAGATGTGCTCACCCTGAGCAAAAGTACAAACTATTATGTAAAAGAACATAGAAAAGCTTTATGATAATGTTATTCATTTATCAGGTTGCACTGTCAGCAAAAACAGTCTCTCACTGGGGTCATGTTTTATTGGACATGTTTCTGGCTCTTTAGACGTTCAACCTGCCAAAACTGGACAGAGCAAGTACAGTTATATACAGCATTATGACACATGGCAGTCAGAAAAGTATGATTAGCTGGAGATAAGCAATCAACAAACTGAAATTAAATAACCTACTAAATTGGTTTGTTTCTGTTTTCCTTAAATTTGTAAGGACACACAGCACACCATGCTGAGTTTTCTGCTAGCAGCTCCTTGGAAATCACCTTGTAATTGCAAAATTGCTATTTTATGCCTGTCAAACAGTGCTTTACATTTTTCAGAGATTCAACTAAATAAATGGGAGCAAACTGTGTCTTTTTGTGACAGGCTGTTAGTAACAAAGTGCCTAAATATTCAAAACTGCTTCTTTATAACTTATGTTATGTGTAGACACAAGAATGGCTCATCCCTCCACCCTTTCTATGCTTAAATGATTTCTCAGTCAGTGTTAAGTGGCTTACAAAATGCCACAAGGACTGGATGACTAAAAATGATATGAAAGTCTGGCTACTGAAGCAAAATCAAAAGCAATTAGGGGTGGCTCAAGACTTCTGCATATTACGGTATATCAAAGTTTAAAATCAGTTACCTATTCCTTGTATAAATGTATTTAGTATGAGACCAAGAACTGATAATAATGTCAAATAAATGGAACTGGAAAATAAAAGCTTTGAGGAAAACATCTCTTATGTATCCACACGACTTAGTATTAGATAGATGACAGTGAAGTGTTACCACTGTAGTTATGATCTCCTACAGTACACTGGAACCAGATCATCAGGGGACCAAGAATAGATCCCAGGGGAACTCCACACTCAACTATTGATTTAAACTGTGCACGGTAACAATCAAACACACAAGATTCAAATGCCGACACGTTTTTCAACACATTTATTTATTTGCTTGATTCTTTTTTTGACAACTTTTGTTATGTGTCCACAGACATGAGAAAGAACTCCAGAACACTCAAAAGATAAACGTGAGCACTGAGTTTAAGACTTTATCACAGGCTGCGACCTGTTTCTGCTTCTGTCAAGCAACTCCAAGCAAGAGCACAGACTTGGGGTCACGTACCCAGTCCAGGATGACCGTCTTACTCACACTGAGCCGAGAGGTCCGAAACTGCTTCCTGATCCGCACTCTGTACTCTGCAGTGACACTTAACCAAGCAGCAGGTCAATTATTCTTATTCATCATGGTATACAGAGTAAAAGAGAGTTAATATCATCTGTGTAATGAGACCCAAACACAGAAATCTCCATTTATATACAAGACACGAGCCAAGAGGAAGGTTTCCAGTAAATCATTACGGGGATCATGGATGACATACTTTACAAGCAGCACTTTCAGGAGTGGAAAGCTGTTGTCATTAGCAAGCGGTAAGGCAGGAGAGAGGGGAAAGCGGAAGATAAGTGGACCTGCATGCTTTGATCCAGAGTTGTGACAGCTAAAACAGCCAAAGGAAAAGAAAAACAAAACGATCGACTGATGTGCCGTTCAACAATCACTGGCAGGTACACTAAAACTACCTCACAAAGTGTTTCTGACACTCTTCAACTGTTAGGGTTGGAAGCCTTGAAAGTTATGTGCCAGTGTTTGTGTATCGACTACCTTGACGTATATATATATATATATTTTTTTTTTTAAGTCCTCTAGATTTTCTAAATGCTTAATACAAAAATCATATTAAATAAAGATGCTTTGTGCGTAAGTGCATTAATTTTCAAGAACATAATTTATGCTTTGATATTTTACAAATAAAACTTTCCATTTGTCTTCTGTACCAGCAGACAACATGTTCTACCCAACACATTCAACAATAAATAAACTCAATTAACTCTTTGTTTACAGACAAAGTAACATTAAAAAAAAACCCAAAGTGGCAAAAAAAAAGCAAAATAAAACTGCAATAAAATGCAAAATTTAACTAGAGTCAGATTTTCTACAAACTTGTACATGATTTAGGCTGTGTTGCTCAACAAGTTGGCTGGCCTGTGGCACACAAAGTCCTAAATTCTGCTTACAGAGTGTAGAAAACTGATCATTAGCATTTAAATGGAAATGAGACAGGCAGACCGGCTGGCTGACCAGGCCTGTGTTGAATGCATTATATGCCTACTCGGTAAATTTGACCCAATGTTGTCACTCTTGCATAACAAGATAAAGATGTTTTAGATTTCAAAGCAACATTATCGATAGATTTTTTTTAAAGACCTACAAACCATTCCTTGTCATGACAACATCAAGTCAGTCATGCTTTACCGATGTCCGACACAAGCGTCAGGCTGTCAAATACCGAGCAGCTACAGTACAAAAGCTGGCAGGGAGACTGCTGTCAAAGGAAACATTTACAGTCTGTTACAGGCAATAACTATATGCTATAGAGGATCATTGATAATATTCACTCTCCAAAACATTGATATACATAATGAAAACTTAAAAAACAAAGATTAATAGCATTTACTATAACTTTACATAAAAGCTAATCATGAATGCATGTGAGTAACTTTATTTAGCATTAATGCTAAAGACAAGGATCAAGGAGAGAAAGAAAAGAGAGGTGAAGAAAGGGAGGCACTATCTGGTGCTAGGACAACGCTCTCGTCCACTTGAAGCAACCGCCCTAAAAAGACTGAAGGTCCACGGTCGATTATAACTTTGTCCTTTCTATTGAGCTACAAGAGGAGTCTTCACAAGTCAGCTTATCGAACGGAGCAACTCTGCTGATCCATAAAAATAAAAATGACAACCACACACAGTACAGTTGTCCTCCCAATTAGATCAAATCTGGTGCGACTCATTGGTTAAAAGAATAGTGTAACCTTTTGGGAAATTCACCTTTTTTGCCAGAAATGTGGATTTATTGTGTGAAAATTGATTAACTCAAGCAACAAAATCACCTACTAGCACTTCTAAAGCTCACTAATTTGCGTTTTACTCCATGATGCTTGCAGCTCTTTATGCAAGATTTAGTCACCCATTAAACGAGTCCTATTTAGTTCGCTTCAGACGTGCTATTTTCCCTTTTTGTTAACGGCCACAGCCAAGCTTTCTGTTTCCTACCTTTTTGCCAAGCTAGGCTAAAAAAATCTGCTGGCTTCAGGATCATAAGTGCGCTTTTTGTCTTCTCATCTGAGTCTCAGCAGGAAAAGTATTTTCCCAAAGTGTCAAACTATTCATTTAAAATCCCACTAAAATAAAATAAAATAAAATAACTATCTTTGCACACAAATGCACAGTAAGTGAAACGATTACAAAAAGCAAAAGAACGCTTTGGTTAAAATAACAGAGTAAATGGTACGAGACATTAACTCAATAAAGTGCCATGCAACAAAACTGTCAGTGGTCCTGTCACAATAAAATACAGTGCAGCTTCAACAGCAACATTAAACATTTTCCTTCAGGGTTATACCTGCAAGGGGTTATGTAGAAAAAACAATATAAATAATAATAAAGGAAGGACGAAGCACATATCAATAACAAGGCGAGGACACGTATTATCTCTCCTGAACGGGCCGTCCTAATCTAGCAAACGATCTCGTGTTTTCATAGAACCAGATCTTAAAAAAAGACACAGAAACAACAGCTTGGATCCCCCCTCATGCTACTTCAAGGTTAAAATGATGAGCAACAGCAATGATGAATCTCTGCTATCTGAAACCTCTTCAGTGAAACAAATACTCTATGCTGCAGAGCACCAAGCCAATGTACATTATTATGTACATTATATGTATGGAGGATGGATATGGAGCTATCATCGCTGCACTTAACACACCTACACAGAGAAAACATCCAATAAGATGTTTTTACCCCTCCCCTCACTTGATGCCGTTAATGGTTGATGTTCAATGTCTGTTTCACAGCTGAGACTTATGTCTTTGCTGGAAACTGGCAGCCTCACAGATGACACATCTACAGGAAACATGAAAACTAATCTGAACTAGTCCCAGCGCCCAGCAGAGGTAAGTTATGTAACGGGTTTTGGGTGGTTAGATTTTCTTAGGAATTCTTCTAAAGGTCGGAAGGGAGCACACCATGCAGGGTTAGTGTGGTGGTGACGGCAAAAAATGCTTTTGTCGGCTTTGTGGATGAGCGAGTGAGTGACAGGGGCGGTCATCACATAGAGGGATATTTAAATGGTTCTATGTGTAAGTTTGCTATATGGTCTATGCTTGATTAAGCAGGATGTTGAGCTGAGCTTTTAGATTGTATTGTTTTGTTCGCTGTTTTTCGCCAGGCCCCTTCAACTCTCACATCCGCTGAGCCGATGGGTACGACTGGACCGACTTTCTTCTGGAGAGCTTTGACCTGACAGAAGGAGAGTAAGAATATGTTAGGCAGGAAAGATAAATAAAGGGGAAAATACCATCTAATAAGCAATTATAATAATAGGTTTCATTTTTAGGGGATAAGTGACCATTTCCTGAAAAAAACAGAATAATTAAAATGTCAAAACTTTGTGTGGGTGTTTGGAGGTGGACAAAATATAAACTCTGGGTCTCTTTTCACTCATAGTAAACTATTTGTATGCTTCACAGATTCTCCACCACTCACCTGATGGTGCCTGCTAACAGAGGGTTAAAAGCATACAGCCAGTCATGCATCTCTTTGTCATTGGCTGCCTGCAGCAGAATCCCACGATGCTCGGTGCACACAGCAAACGTGTTGGGAGTCTGAAGACAGGAAATACTCCGGGATTACTAAACCTCATTCAGATTTATCGGTTAAATGGTCATATGTCTTTTCTGCAGTGAGTTTCACAACTGAAGTGAAGCATACCCGCAGTAACGTCTGTTTGTCTTCACTGTATTCCACCTTTGCAGATGACAGGTTGATGATGGCTCTCTCGACGCTGTCCCTCTCGCTGCGGTACAGGTACACATAGGGCCGGCGCACCACCACGAAACGCCTCACCCAGCCGCTGGTGTGAGGCTCCAGGAAGTGCAAATAGCCCTTCTTTGACACAATAGGGCTGCGCATGTTGAAAGAAATACAAAATGAATAACTGGCCTACGATTTGAATACTAAGGAAAATAATCCAGAGGATCTCCTAACATGTGATTGCAGCTGGTGGTGCATTAAACGTATCAAGTGTGATCTGACCTGACACGAATCTCCTGTATGTCGGGAACAAAGGTGCATCCTCTGAGGACTTTCTTTCTGTCCACGGGGCTGTACGGATCTAGGTCCGGTGTGGATGCTCCAGAACTGGGATCAGTGTGTCTAGACAACGCAAACATGTTCACACTGCATCAAAAAGGGAGCAACGGTCAAGACACAAAAGAAAACATTTCAAGCCCCTTTTCTTAGTTCTGATTTAAAACACATTTGCAATGTGTAACAAAACAACAAGGTGTATCTCTGTAAGCAGGTTACTTCCTATGAAAATCTACAGGGCAGCTTTCGTGCACTTTTCTGACAGTTGAGAATGAATTACAAAGCTGAACTTCAAAAAATTTCCCCTCCCTGAAAAAAACTTAACCTAAAGAGCAGTCGAACAGGTGTACCTAGCAAAGTGGCCAGTGTGTGTACGTACCTTCTTCTGAATTCTAATTATTACAGTGCAGTAATTATTTTGCATAGTTGTGCTAAATGTTGTGACTGTTGAAAAAACAGAAAAAAAGTCTTCTGTGGTGTTTTCATCACCTGCCATTCGTAATCTAAGAGCCTACACTGAAAAAACTGAGGACATAAATGTTTCTAAAAAAACAAATTCTGCACATTATAGAAAATACAACAGCATTTTGCTTTTACTGATATTACCTGGCCCCACATGAGACTTACTGCTCACTGAACAAAGCACCAAAAAGCGAGTAAGATGTATTCAAAATGACATTTTTTCCTCACCTGATGTCATAATGTCCCTCCACCAGTGAGGGGCAGGTCGAGGACGGGGTGAGCGTGCTCAGTGTAGAAGAGGATGACTCCCTCATCAGAGACGCAGACATCTCAGAAAGCTAAAACGCACACATGTGCAAGCACGCACACACAGAAACCAGAGCAACAGCAAGGACACGCAAGACAAGAAGAGAGACAAACAAAGACAAAACAATCCAGCAAACAATTAAGCACAAACGACACAGACATGCATTCAGAGAACAGCTTGATCAGTTTGTCATCTTCTAGCAATGTACTACAGAAGCAGCACTGTGGTACAAATCCTCGGTATGTCTAAGAGCCCCTCGCTGATGTTAAAGAGGACATGCAGGAGAGTTATTAAGTAAGTGGAAGCCTCACAGTGTCTAAGAAGAAGGGACAGTGAGGGGTGAGGAAAGTAGGAGGGGATGCATGGTGTAAAAGAGTAATCAGTAGACCTGAGTCAGTACTGAAAGAAATGGTTGTCATATTAGGCATGTTTTATCCAGCAACTATCTCTGAGTAATGTTTAAGCCAGGTTAAACATTACATCTGGTTATAGAGACAGAGGAGAGGTGAAAAGTATGAAATTCTTTGCAACAAGGAAGCGTGAAGTGTTTAAAAAACATGAAAGAATGAGAACAGATGTAGCAGAGGGAGTGACTGGAAAGAAGGACTGCGGGGCTTAAATATTTAGTGAAGGCTGTAAACATTAGGTTCAGAAGGACTAAAGGACTGGGTTATAGAGGGCCTAGGCTGGGGCTCACCTTGCTCTCACTGGCACTGCTGCTCACCTGGCTGTACTCCCTGTTGAAGGTGTGCATCAGCAGACGCAGACACTGGAAAGTGAAAAATATAAAAAACAATTTAAAAGCATGAAGCTGAATGAAGCTGTGTGTAAAAATAGAAAGAAAATAAATCTCTAATAAACCGAGGCGTAAAATAGAGATGAGGGGAGCAGCAGTCACCTTAGCAGCCAGCTCCCTCTGCCTCTGGTTGGGGCTGTCGGGGGCGGGGCTGCTGCTGGGGCTGTGGCTGAGGACGGGACTCTTTGCAAAGTCGATGATGTCGCCATTTTTGTAGAGTGCATCCTGTCCCGCATGCAGAGTCGCCTCCAGCTTCTCCCTCAGCAGCAAATAGTGCCTGGTCTTTTCCACCTTTAGAAGAATGTAAGGGAATTTCACTTGAAAGACAAAGTCCAACAGGAGTTTATTTAGCACATGTCAAGTAGGCAGTCGTTTCACTAATCTTCGGGAATAGTTCTCCAGGCTTCTTGAAGGATATTCAAAGCTCTTCTTTGGATGTTGGCTGGCTCTTGCTCTATTGTCAAGATGATCCCCTTCAATAACATTGAGGTCTGGGATCTATCCTGTGCTGAATGATGAAACTGTTGCCAATCAGATGGTATTGCATGGTGGATGAAAATCTGATGGTGCTTCTCTGAGTTCATAATTCCATCAGTTTTAACAAGATCTCCAACACCACTGGATGAGATTCAGCACCAAACAGTGACAGAGCCTCCACTGTGTTTTACAGATGGCTGTAGACACTCAGTGTTGTCCCTCTCTCCTGATCTCCTGCACACATTTTGACGACAACTTGAACCACAAATGTCTAATCTGGATTCATCGCTCTACGAGATCTGTTACCAGATTTCCCTTCATTAAGAATGGTTTTGCTGGTTTTTTTCATATTTCATAAGGGCATGACTTTCTGACTTTCACTGTTCATTTGCTGTAGATAGTTTTTATGCCTGACATTTCTTTTTTTTCTGGCCTCCACATGTCCAGTTTCCTCAAAATGTTTTACGGGCACACTGCACACAACCCCAAGTTTTACTGTGGCCCCCTGGAATTAATCTTATTGGTGCAAAATACAACTTCATACCTGTGAAACCATGTTATCTTTGGGATTTTTCTTGCTATCAACTAAAGAGATGGGAACAAATGAAGTGCTTCTGTTACTGGCTGCTAGTAACAAAATGCCTAAAGACACAAATATTATAATTATTTCTTTCCTAAGTTGTCTAATATATGTAAACACCGGTTTATCACTTGGGTTAGTTGCTTTTTATGCTTGAATGATTCATAGTTCCGGGTTAAGAGTCTTAAAAAACGAAACAAAAAAAACCCACTCCAGTCACAATGATGAGGTACCAGGACTGGACTGATAAAGAGTGCAAAAGCATCCAATGTCCAAAGAAAAACCTAAGATATAAGAGACTATTATGATGTAAGCACTGTAAAAATAAACTATAATATAATTCCAATAATTCCACTGACCTCCTGCAGTAAGCTAAGTTTCTCCAGCTCCCACTGGTGGTCGAGGATGAGGCTGTCACTGCGGGGCCTCCATCCAGCCAGGTTCTCCTCGCCTCTCACGTAAGCCACCGAGGTGTCCAGCACGCGCCTGCGACGACGCTGCATGCCTGACGAAGGGGAACAGAAGCATTTAGAACGACAAAGGACAAACAAACGTTTTTGCCATTTTCATTTATTATTGATTTATATTTTATTCTGCACCTGGACTTCCGTTGTCAGCCACGTGGCAGAGAGTGATTTCATAGACTCCAGTGACACGGTTACTGAGGAGAGAAAGCAGAGCAGGTTGTCGTAAACTTAAATCTTAAACTCTGAAGCATGCATCAACCTAGAACTTTGATCTGAAATGGTGCCAAACCAGTGAAACTACATGATAAATGTGTAATCACAGCCTCCCAACTTTCTAAATAGAAAGTTTTCATTAAGTCACAGAAAATATCCTTCTTTTTTTTTTAAAGCTGTACAGTGGGCTGGATTGGAGTCTTGGTCAGACCATTTTTGGCCCCCCCCATCCTTATGTTTGACAGCCCTAGTTAAAATCCTTAATCCAGTACCTCTCAGAGGGCCGGAGGCAGCCGGTGCTGAAGAGGTTTCTGATGGAGCGGGATGCCGGCAGCTTTGTGTCACGGGAGTAAAACACCATGCAGAAGTCTTTGGTGATAACTGTCGGCTGAGTACAGTTCTCCATCTAGCCCAAATATACAAAACATTAATAAAGTAAAGTAAAAAAAAAATTACAATTTTGCAGAACAATGCACGAACACTCTCCCACCTCTAGATAAGTAGAGAGGGTGATGTAGATCTTCTCCCCATAGGGTGTGACTCTGTTCAGAAGCAGAGAGTTGTGCATGGAGCTGTCCCATGCGGCCTCGAATCGGTAGAAAGTTCTACAGAGAGGAAAAACAGCATCTAGCCTTTCATTGCATGAAAAGCTTAAGGAACAAATGGACATTGTTGCATGTTGTTTTTAAGAAACAAAGATGGAAAAACATGGTACCTGTGATCAACTCCCAGAGAGACACTGCGATTAACAAAGAGAAATAAGGTGAGTTATGAACCTTTCTCTCCAGCTTTCAACAGTTTCAACTCAGCAAACAAAGAGAAAAATGCTTTGAAGGAAGACTGGAAAAACAAATTCCTACTTGTCATCATGTTTTGGCCAGACGTATCCAGAGGTCAGGATGTTGAGGGAAAGGATGTTGGGGTCTATGATGGTCTCATCAGCCTCGGGCGTGTTTCGAATACGACCTGCGGGCAAACAAGTGACAATTAGACTGGTCATTTTTTTGATTTTTGAGCTCTTCCTGCAAAAATCTGACAAACGTGGCCACGTATATCGTACTCACCAATAACGAGCTCCTTCACTTCTTTCCACTCAATATCATTTCCTGTTTCGTGAGCAATTGTGACTCTGATCCTCCTCTGAATGCCCTGTGGAGTCGCAAGAAGATGAGGAGCGGATTTAGTTTCTCAGTGGTTAAAATGAAGAACTTAGCAGTGTGACAGCAGAGGTAAACATGGTCAGACCTGATGTAAAAGGAACGTCCCATGGCAGGGCATCCCACCTCTGTGGTCAACAACAGCCGGGATATAACTGGAGGCAGAGGGATAATCCATTTTTAGACACGTATTATAACATTATAACAAGTGAGATGCATGTGTATGCTTTCCCTTTTGCATATTTAAGCAGCAACAGGAACAGACAGGACTCACTCTCCGTTAGCTTCCAGCTCGCAGATCTCAAAGAAGACCATGAGATCGTATTTGGCGTGACAGGGTCCCGCAGTGGAGCGAGTCAGAGTGTTGAGCTTGGTGGCAGGCACTGGATGAATGAAGAGGATGCAGATTCATTCATTTGTTGCTAAGAATATTAAATCAAGCACACACGGTAATCATCGATAGATGATTGAATTAAATAATTATCTCATTAAAATGGAAACAGGCAGAATCAGAGGAGCCTGCAGAGCACTCATTCATTCATTCATTTATTAATTTCCCCTTTTTTTGATCATTAGATTAATGTATAGAAGTTAGATTGTGGTGGCTGAAATGTCATTGCTAACCTGGTTTGGATAACGGCATTACCCGAGGGAACTGCCTCCTGGAAGGTCTCAGTGGGCTGAAAAAACCCCAACATGAAACTGTGAGAAAAACTTTTTTTCCATCAAATTATCAAAAGTCACCCGGTCAGATTTCTTCCTGACCTGATTAAATCTTTGCAGAGTGGAGGGAACGGCTGTTTCTGATAGTGTCCAAACACCTCAAAGACGATGGGCTGAGTCTTGATGTACTCCGTGAAGGACTTGGTCACCTCCACTGTGATCTATCGGAGGCAGAGAGAAAAATACTCGAATGAACCCTTGAGAAAGCTGTTTGTAGAAATGGACTGCTAACATAATATGTCAAATAACAAGAGGAAGTGAACAGTAGGTAATCAGTTGTCTTTGTTAATATAAGCGTTTAATGCTGCTTACATTTTGGACATGGTAGAAGCCCAGTGGCGGCCCTCTGCCGGTATTTTTCAGCGGCTCAGTGGAGAAAGCTTCGTCATGACGGTGGATGAAGCTGAAAACAGTGAAGTCATTTCATCAGCTGACCTGCCTTTTTGTTTTTCCTACACATTATATCACCCAAAGCATCTGGCTAACAACAGCACAGATTATTTCACTGTCAGCTTCTCAAATGACAAAGACTTTAATCCGTAAATTAGAAAATACATTAAGTTTGATTAGAGTTTAACCATTAATTCATGTGACCTGTAAGGTAAAATTTGTAAAATCTTTGTATCTAATTGCATAAAGACAAAAGAGAGAACTAGGAGAGGCATTCAGCGAGAACTGTTAAATGAAATTCACATCAGGTAGACGATGTTACTCCAGGAACTTTGCTTTAACTTACTTGAACTGGCAGAAGATGTCGGCGTACTCTGCAGAGATGCTCGAGGCCTGTAAGACGGTAACTCTGAAGGTGAAAGTGCTGCCGATCTTGAGGTGGGACAGCGCTTTCTCTGGAGACAGGTCCAGAGGAAGATCCAGACCCAGACCTAAACTCTTTACTGGGCTTAGAGGAGCATCCAGTGTGGCTGCGTGGCACAGAAGAAGCTGAGACTCAGAAACGCATTGACATTTTGACATTAGATGTGCCAGCTAGGAAATATATTTCCGTTCATGAGGTATTTCTAGTAAGACCACCATGTCCCTGTCGTCGCCCTCCCCTCACCTTCACAGGTGTTGTTGTTAACTTCATCTGCAGAGATTCCAGTCTCAGCATTTTGTCCTTCTCCCTCCACAATTCGCAGCTCTTCCTGTGAGGTGTTGGAGTGCGACAGACTTGCGGGACACGACTCAGTCTGAAACTAAACAGAACATAAAATCATCAGCTTTTGCCTCTTTTTACAAGCAGAACACTAGAATTTCTTTTTTCAGGCTCCAAATTTCCACTTTAATCTGACAAGAAGGACTCAGCTGCACAACACCAGCCCAGACGTACCTTCTCAAACTGTTTGTCTTCAAAGGAGATCTTGGCGGTGCCTGACTGCCTCACGCCAGAGCCGTAATCAGGCGCCTCCTCATCAGCTAAATAGAGACACAAAAGCACAAACAGTATAGTTAACAAGCATTTCCAGAAACACAAAACAACACAAGAGGACGTGTGCAGCATCTGACAGCTAATTTTTATTTGTACCTGAGATGGCCTGCACTGCCACTCTAAGGAAGCCTTTCACCTCTCCTTTCTCGCTTACAATGGCCACACGATGTACCAGAGGGACCGGATACAGCAGGTTACTCAGATACACAAAAGCCCTGAGGAGGAGGGAAAGTGATGATGGGTTTGTGGGCGTCCTCACTGTGCAGTAAAAGAACTTAAATCTGTGAATGTTACTGACCTGCCGACCAGACGGAACCAGGGGAAGCGGTCGTAGAAGGGGTCGCCTCCTGTCAGGGCGTGGTCACAGTCCTCCACGGCGCTGCTGGGCAGCTCCGCAGCACGATCATACATTTCTCTCATCAGGTCCAGCCTCTGTCTACAAGGGCCAGGAGAAAACAACAGGTCAGTATCTGCTGATATGCAGACATGTGTATCAACTGTCAGCTACTTTGACCAGTGCTTTGAATTAAAAGAACTGCACTGTTTTCTACAGGGATGACCATTAAATTGTGACCGTGAAACGAGCTTCAAGCCAGACTCTCAAAACCTCTGAGTACCTCAGTTTTTCCAGAGTCCAGTAATGTGTGGCTCCGTTCTTTTGATCTTGCACTTCGACGGCCACTATCGTCCGAGGGAACGGTCGCCTCTCTCTCTCTTTAGCCTCACTGGGAGGCAGCAGGTCAGGGGGCAGCGGAGAATAGAGAGTGTCTGTCAAGAGGACAAACTGGAACTGCACCTGTGAAGAAAACACGAGATTGCATCATAATTTAGACTAGAACAGCAGCTCACAGTTATTTGAGTAATCCAAAACGAAAATGAGAAAATTGAACAGCTGAGAAATTGTAGTATTTGTTCTAAATACTTTAACTGCACATATGACATCTGTCAAAGACCTAAATCCTTCATGTGCCTTTTTTATTAGTTAAAAATAAATAACTAATAATAACAACATGCAAAGTAATGTCAATGTCAATGAGTACAAGACACATATTTAAAGTCAGGGAAATAATGAAAAATTCGAGTTTTTCAGACCTCATAGAGCAACGACCTGCATTTTGTTTGTTTACAACAAAATTAACACAATGTGCAATGAAACATAGCACAAAAAATATCATTGCACTGCCAAAGCATATATCTTACAACAATCTAACCTTCTTCTTCAGCTCCACACTGATTGCATTGGCCTCTTTGAGGAAGATGGCGTTGCCCCAGAGCAGATCCCTGAGGGACGTGAACTGATAGAAACGCCACTTTCTGAAAGCCCACAGCGCCAGCTCGGTCTCGCGCTTCGTCCACGGCACTGGAGGGTACACGAGAACTTGATGTGAATAAAATGAAAGTCTGATGCCAAAACTAAAAGAAAAAAAATTAAAGTGATAGTATCACCTTCCTCTTCAGGCTCCTCCTCTTCCTCAGGTGACTCCAGATACCGAGAGTCCACCTGTTTCCGAAGGGCCTCCAGTTTACTCTCATAGTCCTGGAAGAAAACATGCAGTACAGATCAAGAGGAGGTGCGGATTTACATAACACCTAGAACTGATTAGTACTTTTTATGATCGATGGCGATCATGCGAGCACCCACCAGCCGCTGTTGTTCCAGCAGGTTGCTGGCTTCCTCTCGTTCTTTGCGGTACTGATCCTCAAGCTCCTGAAGCCTGCAACATTTCATTTTCATCAACACCAAGGAACTTTCCCAAGACATATATTCATACCATTAAAACAAGTCATGCGACCACACCCACCTCTGCTCCATCTCCTGCTTCATGTCGATGCCTTGTTTCTCCAGCAGCTCTCGCTGAGCAAAGGCCCAGTCGACGGGCTCCACGGGTGTCTCGGCGCACGGCGTCCTCTCCCGCTCCAGACGAGCCTGCTCGGGGTCGTTGAAGCGGAACACGTGGCTCTTGCCCATGATGATGCGATTTCCTTAAAGATGCAGCAGGAAGCATGAATGTTGAAACATTTGACTCAAGCATTAAAAATTACACCGCTGCTTAAATAGACACATATTTCAGGACTTGCCAAATTTATTAGAAAATCAAAGACAATCTAATACTTACCAGACCTCAGGACAATAGGTGAGGTCACTCTCTTGCCATTGACATAAGTCTCTGCTCCCTCACACGGCTCGAGAATGACGCATCCTGTTGCAGAAAAGCGTTAAATGTACGTGTGACTGGAAAGACGGATCTTTTTAGCAGATTTGTCTACAGGGAGAGACTTTACCTTCTCCCTGAGGGCCAGTGGTGCTGCTGAAGGTGCAGTGTTCATCCTTGATAAAATGGCCACTAAGAACAATGTCTTGGCGAGTTTTGGCATTTTCACGGCCAACCCTGAAGGAAGATTAAAAACATATATCGAAATTACTAAAAACTGCACAGTATCCGGATGGATTTCATGTCAAATTGAACTTATAGAACTCTTTACTTGGTTATGCCGTCTTTGATGTAATAGAGCAGACACTCGGACATCAGTGGGTCCTCGTTGAGGTTCACCAGATGAGGCGTCTGAAAGAGAAATATGTTTCAGTGTTTGTGTGAGTTTGGTCTGATCGTTCAAGAGGTTGAGAAGTTGTTTGGCAAGTGCGTGGCACAGACTGAGGACCTGTACCTTTTTGGGGGAGAAGACGCCGACTGTGCCTCCATCTTCTCTCATGGCAACGCCCATCTCAGCCAACAGTGCCTCTCTACAGAGTTAATCAGAGTTGGAGTCAATCCATGAACTCAGATGGAAATTTACAATAATGCTATTTCTTTTTATTTCATTAAACTGACAGTCTATCCATGCAATGCATAATGTTTTGTGTTCCTTATACAAACTGTATAAAATCTCACACTTTTCATGTGCTTCTTTGTTTTTTGTAATCGATGAGTTCCATGATTTGCAAAACTTTGGGTAAAAGCACATCATGTCATGTCTGTAGTCCTCTGTAAAACAATCTGAATTATGCTTGATAATGCTATACAAACACATTTGACTTGTATAAGCACCTCCTTCAGGAACGATGTCAATACAGCCTTAATGTTGGAACTATTTTTCAGTTGTGAGGAAGGACGTTTGGATCACTTGCCAGTGAGAGAAATTCATCCTCAGAGGGATATGAACGGGAAATTTCACTAAAAGCTTTCAGAGATCTCAATCTCATGGTGTAATAATTAGTTTTGCTTTTGTCATATGGCCAAAAACATTGTGAACTTCTATTGAAAATTCCACAATGTATAATAAAAAAGAAATTTAGGCAATTTGATTTGGTAGATATTTACACGAGATGCATTCCCGACACAACAATCTGTGCTGCCTCCTGGCATCAAAACAGAGATTTTTTGCTCATTAGGAAAATGTGTAATTTGCCACACTCATACGCACTGCCGTAACATGTCCTTGAAATAAGTCCAATCAAAAATGGACAATTGATTTTTTACTTGTAGGTGCACTGCCTTGAAAAGCCAGGCAGATACGCAAATGTTAAATTTAATGATAATTTCAGGTGGTTTTGCATTCGTGGATATCAAACAGCATAAAGAGCTTGGACAAACCTCTCCATACGGATGGCCTCAGTACGGCGCAGCTTCTCTTCCCATGTCTCATTGAGCTCTGCGATGATTTTCTCGGTTTCCTGTTGGTGATGGAGAAACAGCCTGCTCTCAAAATGGAAGTATTACCTCTGCTCATTCTCGTATTCATCAAGGAGTCTTCCCACCAAATGCCTAAGCCCCTCTCCTCCCTTCATTCCCACTCACACAACCCAGATCCACTTTTGCTCCGGTGAACTTTTTCTATCTATGCATCATCATCCCCTATTTTTTCCTACCTTGAGCCTTTCAATGGCTTCCTCACTGGCCGGGCTAAAGATGCGATCGTGGAGGTTGCTGATGGAGCCGGCTCGACTGGATAGGGCTGAGAGCGAGGGTGAGGGGCTCATTCCCGTCATGGCATGGGTCACTGTGGAGAGATCACCCCTTTGATTGACAGCCTGGCGATTATTCACAAAGTTCTTGTAATCGCACAGGTCTGCCAGAAAGAGAGGCGTTGCATGGAAGAAAGCAAGGAAGGAAGGAAGGAAGGAAGGTAGGAGCAGACGCAAGGTATTCAAGGAAAGACATCAAGGATTGAGAGGACCACGCAGGGATACGGATTTAAAAGGAAAAAAAATAAAATAAGGGAACAACAGGGAGGGTAACAAAAAAAGAAGAGAAAGCTCAAATAATGGATCAAAGAAGCAGACGTATTTGCTTTCCAAAGCCATCGCAGACGGAGAAAAAAAGAGAGCAACTCAAACAATGTCAGAGACTGAATGCTAAATACCAGAGGGATTTTCTTTTCTGACACTGAACTGCACACAAACACACACAACAAGCTCGCAAGCAAGCATGGTTAGGACAAAGTGTACTCAAAAAAATAATAGATACATCACTACAATGCATGAGGACCAAATATAGAGTGTTGATTTTTATTTTCGTGAAAGAAGAACTGATGTTTTTAAGCTGTTTAGCACAGCGTTTGTAGCAAAGATCCCGGCGGTGCAGGCCTCTAAGCACCTGACTCAGAGCATCGAATGCAGCAGCTCCACACACAGAGGACCAGACTGCAAAACACAATCTAAAATGGCATCCTCTCAGTCAGTCCTTTCTTCCATGGTCACTAATCTTGTTAAATAACAGCAAGATTCAAGACAACCCTGAATCTGACAGTTTCCGCTGTTCTCCTATCGGCATCTCTTAAACAAAGCATCACTGTGGGGTCACATACTTTTGTGGCTAAAAGTATTTCGAGGTTTGGGGAGTAAAAGAAACATGTAACACCATGGAAAAAAGAAAGGAGGCCATTTTTTTCTCTTAGCCAATGGATTACAGCTTTAACAAGATTTAACTACAAAGATAATTTTAGTTGTTCTGTAAAGTTCGTTTTATTTTTTTAATCAATTGTGCATCGTCTGACTCCATGTACACTCTCTCAGGATTGTTAGTTTGGTCTCTGGTGTGGTGGAGGAGGAAAGTCGGCTCGGGATTCATTTCTTTTTAGCTGCAAAGCGCAGGCTTGCTACAGTTATACACACATTTCAAACCAGTGATGACAGGACCAGTGCAGCGATACGCTGATAGGACAGAGGAGAGAAGAGACTGTGTGAGAGTGGCGCTCACATCCCAAGTTAATCCTCTGTCTTCAATGTACTGAGAGAAAAAACATAACCTGCACAAAAGCTTTTAACTACCAGCTTCCTGTGCACGTGTGTGCCACGTGTGCGTGAGCTGCTGTGACACTCACTCTCGATTATGTCGCCCAGGCCCTGTGCGTACAACAGGTCTTTGAGACGAGCCACCTCCTCTTTCAGCTCGCGCACCAGCCGGTTGTTGGGGTCCTCGTTGATCACGGCGTTACAGCGGATCTGTTTGGCACGATCGGCGTACCTAAAAGGTGGTCGATAAGTTATCATTCCTCAGCCTCTCTGTACCGAATAACAGTGAGCAGATAATATGAAATATAAGTGAGGATGGTGTCTCACAGCTGGTTGAACAGAAAAATACGTTTGTGAAGTGTCCATTAATGGTTTTACCCGACAGAGCGACATGAACTCCACTTTTCTGCAGATGTATGCAGAGTTTAAAATCTAATCTAATCAGCACTTCTATTTATTTGCTTGACCCTGCAGTATGACAGTGTGACTTTAGCTTTAAAATGCATTTATAGTGAAAAATGTCAAATTTAATGATCCCAAAAACAGAGCTTTAATATATTTTCCTTACCGAAGGGTACTTAGGGTTTCATCATAGTTAATATCAGCAGGGCTAAGGGCAGCCACCATGGCTGTGCGAGAGTTTCCTCCTAAAACAGATACACAAATATATTTCATTAACTAACACAGAAAATCTTTTTCTTATGCTGAAACCTCTTTTTTTCTGGTTGCATTTGCATACCTAAGTTCTCCCTCAGCAGCCATGTGAGCACCGAGTCTCTGTAGGGAATGAAACTCTCCACCTTCTTCTTTTTCTTGTTCTATCAACAAAGGAATCACAATAATATTTGAAGTTTACCCTAAAAAAAGATGCTCCATATACCCTGCGTGCCGCTGTATACTAACCTTGTTTGGTGCAGAGTCCTAAAAAGAGAAGAAGAAACACCAGCATTTGTAATTGAAACACACAAAATAGGATTTTAAAGTAAGATTTTTAGCAAAGTGTAAAAGTTCATACCAGTTCAGCCAGAGCAGAAATCACTTTTCCCAGAGTGGTCAAGGATTTGTTGATATTTGCTCCTTCCTGCAAACACACACACAAAATATAGAAATCAGCCATTTCATGTATTTTTCCATCTAATCATGAGTACATTTTAGATATATTACTTCAAATTAGCACTAAAACCACCAAAGGAGTCTTTTTTACTCATTTGGCATTTTAAAAGTCATGTAACTCAAAAGAAGATGAAATTGATTGGGGCGTTCAATCATTTATACCTTGAACTAATGGCGGAGTAAATTTGACCCCCAAATGAAATCAATGTAAAATGCTGCACTAAACAATGGCAACAGGCCTGGGTGTATAGTGACACATATTGTTTATACTATTTTTTTATATAAATGCTGCTATAACATGAGCTAGCTAGATAAGGTTGAGAGATGAGTATGTAGAAGACTCCAATTGAAGTTGGCAAATTGTTGCAGGATGGAGAGGCTCAGGATGGGACATCTGAGTCGGGGAAGAATGAAGCTGAAGCCATTACGGACACATGGAGAACGGGGCTCAAAGAACCACAGCTAATCTGAGTAGAGAGTTCAGAGTAAGCAACGTGGCCGTGTCCAAAATCAGCACCCGCTGCTATGTATTATTAATTCTACGTTTATGAAAATGGATCAGTTTGTTGAAAGATGTAATTAGGTACCAATCAGTGCATATTTATGAGTTCAACTTTAAATTATGTTTCTTATTTTGTTGTAGAAAACTGTGGAGTCTGTTTTAAAATATAGGCAATGAGCTTTTCAATCAGTTTTTTACTTTGCTTCTTTATCCTTGTGTATTTATTCATTTTTTACTTTTCCATGATCATTTTCTTCCACAATGTTTACATTTGTGGTGCGTTACTTATTGTGTTTTTCTTGGTGTGCCCTTTGTTTTAGAAGATTATAAAATACATTTTAACCTTACAATCTGTAATGAAATACTCAAAATCATTTGTAAAACCATTAAACCCCCTGAAAGGGAATATTAAATACTTATTTTGTCAAATTTTACAAATATTTAGAGAAATTAGATGAAAATGAACAACTTCTTCAAGAAAAGACTTGCTTGCCATTGCATAGCACTGAAACAGCAACATCATCTCACCTTCAGCCTTGTTCCTTTAGCTCCAGTTGAGTCTGCTCTCTCGCTGCCAGCCAAGTCAACCAAACTGATCTTGCTGACCTAAGAAGACAATAATTTTTATTTTTTTCAAAATAATTCACCCTCTCTGAAAAGGACTAAATATCCACCGCAGCAAACACAATCCACCCGGAGCTGAAAAGGAGAGCTGGCAGTAAAGTGTGGTTTACCAGTCAATACAGAAACACGTTCAACAGATAGCAGCACCGCATACGCGGCCTCCTAACAGGCCATAAAACGTCATAAAATCATTTCTGCCTCAACTCTCCTTATTGATTTGTTTGTAGTCAGAAGAATGGAAAAATAAAATCTTCGTTTGTGGGTGATTTGCACCGGACCTTCTCTGACGTGTTGTCCGTCTCCATGTCGTGTTTCTTCTGAGTGAAGATAATGTTGAAGACGGCGTGGGAGCGGCTGCTTGTCTCGTTCATGTTGGTAGCAGCCACAGTCCTGAAAAAAACAAAAATACATGCTCATGGGTTTTTAAAAATAACAATTATCAAATCTAAACAACTGATCTTAAATTTTTTACCTGGCCTTGTTTCCAGAATCCATCAGGTCCTGGATGTCATTGTAGGAGGTGACGGCTAGCTTTGATAGATCTTCAACATAAGGTCCCATCAGCGGGTGCTCTCTGACACGCAGGTTTCCTTTGTTTTTGGGATTCAGCAGGTCACGCACACGCTCACAGTAGATCTCCATGTAACTCACCTGCAGGGAGAAGAGAAGGCAGTCATAAAAGATGTTTAATGACTAATTAATTCGTTATAATAAGTGACTTGCTGCTACAGGAACAATATAAGATTAAAAATGAATGAATTAGCTTCTGACTATCTGATAAAACAACACAATTCCAATATAACCTGCTTCTGTTTCACATGTTTCAGCCAAACTACCTGAAAAAAATTTCTTTAAATGCAAACAGGAAAGCCTGCCAAAAGGCATATCAGAGTTTAGCATGACTCACCTCCACTGAGTAGGACATGCTGTTGTCATTATTGCTGTCATTGATCTTGGTGAAAAGGTCCTCGCACAGCTAGAAAACAAAATGCCACTGTCACTTTACAACTTAAGGACTTCAAACTTCTGTGTTGGAGTCAAATCGGCACAAAATTGTCTTTCATTAAACTGTATTTAAAACTGCTTCCTGCTTTACCAGAGGAATGATTCCCTGCTGGTCTTTTTCCTGTCGGCCCATCATGGTGTAGCTTTTGCCTGCACCCGTCTGCCCGTATGCAAATATACACACATTGTAGCCTTCAAAGGCGTGGAGCAGCATCTCCTCTCCGATGTCTCTGTACACCTGCATCTGGGAGGCATAGTTGACGTCCTCAGGCTGCAGACATGGAGATAGCGGAGTGATAACGAAGGGGGGGGGGGGTTGAAAATTAGCATTTTTTAATAGCATGAATATTCATTATTCTAACACACATTAAATATCAAACAGTGTGCTGCAGGCAAAAAAAAAAGAAAAGAAAAGTTAGAGGGATTAGTCACTGGGGACTTGTTTAAGAGCAGAGCCTTCTATATTCTAATGCAGATGTATTTCCTTTGATGAAAGCTGTAAGACTCACCGTGGTGTGTGACCAGTAGGAAAAGTCAAAGTTGAAGCTCTTGTTTTCTTTCGGCTGTTTTGGATTCAAGATTGCTAAAAAGATCAAAACAGATCAGTTAGAAGCATCGAAAGCTGAATGTTCTTCATTCTGTCTTCCTTATCTGGCTTTTTTAGTTTACATACAGTAAGCCAGAAGGAAACTGTGAAAAATTTCATATCTGCTATGAATCTATATCAGTATTTTATCACACAGTCTTTGTGACCGGTTAATTTTGTCGCGTACCCACACTCTGTATGCATGCTGTGTTTAAATGCTCGTGGGTTTGCTTTGATTTTCTTCTTTTATTTATTTTTATGATTGTTTCCACCCAGAGCAGTGTGTCCAATAATGATCCATCTAATGTTTGTGTGTGTGTGTGTGTGTGTGTGTGTGTGTGTGTGTGTGTGTGTGTGTGTGTGTGTGTGTGTGTGTGTGTTTCCCCCACAGTTAGTTCAACTCCTGCCTTATCATTTGTATTATTTACTGGTCTTTTTTATGCATATTTCACGGATAATTACAATCCAGTTCTTATTATAAACAAAGGTTTTGTTTAAAACCTTCATTTTACATTAACATGCATACTCACTGGCCATTTTATTAGAAACACGTGTTTAGCTGTTCATTAATGCAAATATCTAATCACTCAGTCACATGGCAGCAACTCAATTATGTCTGTAGACAAGATGACCTGCTGCAGTTCAAATTGAGTATCAAAATTGGGAAGAAAGGTTATTTAGGTGACTTTGAATGTGGCATTGTTGTTGGTAGACAGGCTGGTGCGAGTATTTCAGAAACTGCTGATCTCCAGGGATTTTCCCGCACAATCGTCCCCAAGTTTACAAAGAATGGCCCAGAACATAGAAAATATTCAGTGAATGGCAAGGGTCAAAGAGGGAAATGGCCAGACTGCTTCGAGCTGATAGGAAGGCAACAGTAACTCAAATAAAAGCTTGTAACAACCAAGGTATGCAGAAGAGTATTTCTGAATGGAAGGTTAGATGGGGAACCTTGAAGCAGATGGGCTGCAAAAGCAGAAGACTGCACTGGTTTCCATTTCTGTCAGCTTAACAGAAAACTGAGTGCACCAAAATGGGACAATTGTTACCATTGAAGGTTGGAAAAACGTTTCCTGGTCTGATGAGTCTCGATATCCGCATTCTGATGGTAGGGTCAGAATTTGACATAAACAACATGAAAGCATGGATACACCTGACTCAGGTTGCTGGAGATATAAAGTTGTGGGGGATATTTCCTTGGCCCGTGTCAACAGGCACCAAAATTCCTGAGAAATGTTTCCAGCAGTTTGCTGAATATATGCCACAGGCCATTAAGGCAGTTCTGACAACAACTTGGTACTAGTAAAGTGTCCAGTAAGCATATTTTTTTCTATCACTTTGAATTATATTTACCAAAAAACACAAAAAATGAGAACATTCTGGATCAGATAGGATTTACAGTTCTGCTCAATAACAGCTTTTGCAATTATACACCACAGCTCTCTTTTCTGAGGAGGAGCAGCTGCTCTTCTGGCCGCAAATTAAATAAACCGTATCACCCCTTGTGGACGAGTTCAATAAAGCAGCAGCGTCAGTGAAGCAGTCCTGTTAAGAGGAGCGAAGGCTCTTAGCACTCGATACATGTGAAGTTACCGAGCTGAAGTAATGCAAGCCTGAATCTTCTGGCTTTTAATGAGGTCATTAAAAACAGGCACAGCAGGCTGACATGCGCCTGCTCTCTCCTGCACCCTTACATCAGCTGACCTCGGGTCTGGACTCGACCAGAACAACGGGCCCTTGTTGGTCCATGCAGCTCGTATGATGAGAGAAGAGAGCCGCGGCTGTCGCTACATCCTACACACACTGACGGGTTTCAGGCCTGACTGAAGCTTTTGTTTCCGTCTCGAGCTGCCAAAATGCTGCATGCCTCCCTGCCCGCTGTTATACCGCCGCAGGACAATGCGGCCCGCGAGACGAGGTGAAACACTAAAAATGCTTCAAAGTGGGTCACAGAAATGAGACCAAAACAGCATCAGAGGATCACTTTAAACACAACTCAGACTTTCAGTGAAGCACCTCAGACGCAACCTCGTAATCACTGAATCGAATTGCTGTAATTATTCACATAAACACGTGTCATATGCTCTGTCTGTTTTAAAAATAGAGCGCTATATAATCAGTTTACTGTAAAATTAAGAAGCTAAGAACAGCCTTATCCTACTGGCCAATTAAAAATGAATATTCAATATTCTTCTTGTTATTAATTATGCCTACATTTACATAAAGCCTGTTATTCTGAAGCACAAACAGAACAAAAATGCTCCATAAACACCTCATACAAACTAGTCAGAAATGCTGAATGCTTCTTTTAATCTCTTACATTAAGGGATTTTTGTTTTAGAGATTGCAGCATTTTTCCAAGTATTCTGTTTGCATTTTGTCCTGAAAAAGTACACAACTTGACTTAAAGTTGGTGGTTATATAGTATAGAGCTTTCAGTCGACTGATCTTTTAGACAAAACACATGTAAATATTCTGCAATTAATAATAATTTGTCTTTTTTTCCACAAAAAAGGCCACTTACCTTTCTTAAAACACACACTTATTGTTCCACAATGAAAAGCTAAGTTGGCGTTCTTCTTTAAAGATTAAATGCACATCACAGTGCTTCTCTGGTGCTTTTCAGTCTAAGTGAACCACAGGTTTAAGTTTCCACCTCATGCTGCATTTCTACACCTACACCTGAGGGCTTTGATTATTTTTTTTTTTTAAAGAGAACTATAAAGTTAATTAATCAAAATGTCAATGACGAAATGAATAATTAAGTAATAGAGGTAAACTTCAATTAAAGCAGTGCCACTGGGTTAACATATTCAGTGTTAGATCCTCAGTAAAGTGGGTCTTTAATGCTTTTACCTATTTTTTTGGTCATACATATTCTCTTACATGGCTGGATGCTCGTGTGGATACAGTTTCAAATAAAGAGCACCAGAGCTGAGAGTTTTTTTTACTCTTGGTTCTGTATGATGTCATTGAAAGGGGATAGTCTGGATTTGGTCATCACAGGCTGTGAGCAAAGATACTTTATCCACTTGCTGTTCCAACCTTTTATTTGCGAGGGGCAGCCAATCAGAAGAAAGCTGGGTTAAAAGGGAGGGTGGACTTAACCCTGCGAGATCTACATTATCATTGGTGATGAGTCAAGCGTGCACCCAACCCTAATTCTGTATTTTGGAGAAAAGAAAAATGACTCTTCTGGAACAAATGTGAATAGTTTTGGATGGCTGTCAGTTAGAAGAACTGTTTTGGGTTTGTTTGGTTTTTTTTACTTGATTGCCAAGACTGGGGAGAACACACACAGACAAACAAATTATATATTCATAGAGTTAGGGTTATGATGGCTCAGACCTAACAGGCTGGTTTTAAGGCAAATGAGCTAAAATGTGTAGTTTCAGAAAGCAGATAAACTGACACCTAGTGTAAGATAAATAAGGATTATTTTTAACCTTGAAATGTGTAAATCGACTTTATAAGTTTGCACAATAACTACATTTTAAGCACCTCTCTCAGTTAAAAGGCATAATTAAACTCTCAAACATTAAAGTCAGTCTGACTAAATCTTCACTGAGAAGTCTCGGCGCTACCAGCTGAACTCTCGTATACTCACTCGTGGTGTTCCCAGACATCTGAATGATGCACTTGCTCTCCTTCCCGATCTCTCTGGAGTTGAAGGGTCGGACCCTCACCGCTACCTTCACGGAAGCCCCCGCCATGTTGCAGGTCTACGTGTGAGTGAGCAGAAGAGCTGGAGATCCCCGTGGCCAGTGCGCACCTGGCACCTGCACAGGTAGACAATGACAGAGGAGTTCATTAGCAGTGACAGCACATGTGACACCATAAATCATTAAGACTCCATATTATAGAATTTAATCCAGGAATTAAACATTATCTTTTAATATTTCTGACTTGTTTTTTTGTCATTTTGTTTTTTTAATAATGGTGATGCAGCTTTCTTAGCCACAAACAGCTGAGACATACACATGACACCATTTTCCATTTTTAGGCCCTGAATCACAGTCAGTTTGTCTTCAGGCAGAAACACCCAGTTCCTACTGACTAAATGGCTGGACCAACATTTGGCAGGATGATCATCAGCGTCTCTGCAATTCTACAGTAAAATGGCTGCTTATTCCCTGCCAGCAACACCGCCATGGATGAAGGCCTGACTGCTTCAAATCAATGAAAATAATGCACAACCCTGAAATATGAGGCGCTTCTCACTGCGCCTTCCAAAATAAGCTCGATATTCCTTTTTTTTCCTTCCTAACCCCTACAATTTTTTTCTTAGTTAATGAGCTAATTTACAATAATTCATAAACGTATCATTGCTTCCAGACAGCACACCGCACATCCACCGTCACATCCAAGCCCCCGTCGATCAACAAGGGGGGAAATCTTGCTTAACATCCAAACAATAAGCCATTATTGATACGTTATAAATTTGAGGATGAGAAGAATTTTAACCGATGACATTTCCTGGATATTTCCTAAGCCATGTAAATAATGTCTCCTCCATCTTGCTGTGCCTGCCGCACCTCGACGACAGGCCGCGTAAACATACACAGCTCAGACACCAATTCATCCCAGACTGCGTCAGAAAGGAGGTCAGCACACATTATTACAGCTTACATGACAGTCCCAGCCTTTATCAACGCCTTTGCTCGTCCAATTCACTCAGTAAGATGGCAGATTTGTGTTTTTTGACTGTTTTTTTAAACACAGAATCATACCCCAAACACCCTGACGCAGCGTCTCTTAAGCGCACAAAAGCCTCGAAATGACCAACACGCAAAAATACCCTGTCCTCACCGAGGCGTGACACCCATTATTGCCCTGAAAAAACACGCCGTGTCTTACCTCAGCAACTCAGACTCGACAGCCGCAAATGGTGGATCCCCCTTCCCATTCAAAACAGCGGCAGGATCCTCTGGTGCCTCCTCCGATTCTCCTCTGCAGCTTTTTTGGTCCTTCGCTCTATCCTTTGGTTAGCCTACAGCATCATTTCCCCTCACGCACCCATACATGGATAATCCGCCGTGCCTCAGCTTCAGCAGCGGTGCGTCAGTTAGAAAAGAGTGGGAGACTTGGAGTGGTGTGGAGGGAGGAGCGGGGTGCCGCACGGATAAACAGGAGGATGGGTGCGGGATGCTCCGACGGCCGGCCGTCAGTCTGTCCGTCAGGCAGTCTGAAAGCAGGGAAAATGGCGGTGCAGCTGTGCCAGGGATGCTGGGAGGCGGTGATGACATCAGCTTCAGCATCATCAGTGGCGGGCGGCCACGAGGCAAAGCGATGCAGCACAGGAGGAGAGGAGAGGAGATGGAGAGGAGAGAGCTCAGAGACGCAAATATGACTGACAAAGCGTGAGTCTGGAGGTTTGGAGAGACACAAATCAGACACGAAGCTCGACTCAAGCACAAAATTTACATGAAAGTTGAGCAGAAATTGTACAACGAAACAAACAGACGAATGTAAAGGAAGTCTCTATTCACCAAAGCATCTGACAGTGGTAATTTGGTAGATTTGACAGATGGAGTGATTAATGGGAGGATTGGATGACTTTCTGTTATGTTCTTTGTTCTCAGGCTGGTAAGAAGGTACCAGGTCAAAAGGGTGGAGTTATATAGACTCCTGGGTGTGTCCATATTTTTTTGTTCACCACTATTTCATTTTGGTTGCTGTGATTATTTTGAATATATTTTGTGCACATTATTATGAGTTGAATTTCATTGAATAAATCATTTTTGTGTTATTTTTTGTGTGTATTTTTTTGGCAGCGTGTCAGACAAAGTCAACAAAACCCAACCTCGAACTCTCAGCGACATTTTGTTTGTTTTCCTGTAGTCGCTACATTAGGTGTTAGTTTCTCGCGTTTATGCTTATTAGTTATCTTTTGGGTCATTTCCAGTTTTGTTTTATTTTATTAGATAGCTGTCTCTTGTGCCTTGCTTACAATTCTTTTAGTTTCTACTCCACAATAATACCATCTCTTCTCTGCTCAATCAGACTACAATGGTAAATGAGGTGTGCAGAAAAATCACTGCAAATTTAGGATTTATAAAAACCAGGAAGTCAGAAAACAAGCAGGTAACATCACTGCAGAACCATCACGCCCTGGTCACCACCTGTTCCAACTCCTCCTCCATTGTCCGCACTTGTGCTGGTTCCCTCAGCACTTCCCTAATCACGCTCTGTGTATAAATAGTCCTGTCTTCCCTTGTCTCAGTGTCTTGTGCCTCTCTCTGTGATTGAGTCACTCTGTGATCTCCTGTGTTTGTCTGTTTATTGCTTTGTTTTTTCTGTGTTCTCTATTTTGTGCTGTGTTTACTGCCTCATATATGATTTTTTTGTTTTTGTTGTTAAGTTTGCCTCCAGCGTCCTTCATTTGGACCATAACTTTTGCACTCCAGTTTGGGACAAAATGCTAATTTACACAGCAGCTAAAAGTGGCAGAAACCGCATGTCAGTGTCTGTCAGTATTGTTCCACTACAATGTTAGAAAATCATGGGTCTAATTGTCTGTTTTGGATATGCTGCACTTTGTCCTGCAGGAGTTTACTGGAGGATAGCAAACTAGACACGTGGGTGTGTGTTTGCATGTCTGGGCACGCAAATCACATATTTGCCTGTAACTGATTGGCTCCACTGAATAGCGTTGTCAGCCAATGGGGTTCTTTCTTTCCATTTCCACATACACTGTCACTCATCCATACTGACATGCTGACAAATAATTTCTTATAGTTAGTTAGTTGTGTTTTTATAACTAAATTATCTCCTGTTTCTTGCCACAGTATTCATGCCAGGATGTCAGAAATGTCTTTAAGGCAAAGCTTCAGCTCCAGTGGCTCTGAAATGGTCACGATGGTGCAGAGACGTCTCACAATTTCTGTAACTTTCTGAAAGAGGTTTGATATTTGTGCCTCAATAATCTTTACATACCTATAATTTGTCAGCTGAACATGTGACTGGACTTTATTTGGAACAATCTGAGTCTGTTTCAAGAGACTGTCTGTCAGTGCTGGTCATTTATCAGATGAATCATTGTCCATTGAGTGAAACTTTAATTCTATTTTCTTGTTTGTACATCATCTTGTTTACCTATGAGGTTCCATTTGGGCCAGAATCACAAACATGCTCACACATGTGCTGTCTGTTGACTGTGTGACAAAATGTTTGTGTTCTCATGAAAGTTGTCCTCTCCTCTTGCAGTTGACATCTGACCTACTGGTGGCCACATGCACCTCAGTCAACTGTCATTTCGATGTTTTTTGCACTTTGTTTGGAGCGAATCTGTTATAGGTCTGTTAATTATCAGTTCACTATTGCTCAAAACTTCCCTTTCACCCAGGATTATTGAGTAACTCATCTGACAGACTGCTGCATTACACAACAATACTAAATAGGTTCATTTTCAATGTGCTATGAAGATACTAACTCAATAAATTTAAGCAATGTCCCCCCCACTGTCACCGGAAGAAGCATAAACTCAGTTACTTAGAAAACAGATTATTTTCAAATTCAATCTTTCAAATAGCTCAAATATGATCAAGCACACAAATTGTTTCTGTGCAGTTTAGCACACAATTTGCCTGCACCCTAAAGAGGCTGGAGAAGAACATCAAGCTTGAAAAACTAGAAATATAAAGGTTGGGCTCCATGTGACGTCCATGTGATTCATTTTACATTGTTTTACTCAGACATTTGATCTGTGCAGGATTTGTTGCTGATGTTGATATTTTGGTGATTTATGTACTATAAAATACAACATATTGAATGATAATAGGTTATTGAAAGACTGTGTGAGAGTACTGGACAGTTTAAACAAGTGCAGGCTAAACTGAGTAGTTAGAACTGGTGCAGGGCAGCCTGTGTGAGTAGCATTATTGTTAGATGACAATTTTGGAAAACCTGCAGGATGACGTCTGGTGTCAGAATAGTTTTAACAAAGCTGAAGTAAAAGCCAAAAAGTGTCACATGATTTGTCACATGTTCGGTGAACACAGAGGGTGCCCAGGGGAAGAAAATTTTAGGACAAATTGAACGTCATGGAGTATATTTACGTCATGGTCAGTCAGCTGCGTGAAGGTGCGAGAGCCCAGGCCTTTATCCCAGCGTCCCACACACAGCTGGGGCCCTAAAAGGTAAATGAAAAACATTTTTTTACCACTATATCTTGGGTATATCAGCTGAGATTAGTGGTCACTCTCAAATTCCGCTAACTATGGCAAAGACAGTATAAAATGGGATGCCAAATGACAAACAAACAGGAATGTCTTTTTGAAAATTGCCTTTTTTTGTTCAGTAAATTCAAAATGAAAACATTAAAGGTCATTTTAAATTCACTAAGTGACTCAGTAAGATGAGATGCAAGCTAATCCAGAAAAGCTGTCTCAGCAGTTCATAGTCATAGTGGATTTATGACCTGAAACTCTGGCTGGATCTGAATGAAGAACCCAAAGGACCGCACAACAAGATGCAAGTATCCTGGAAATATTTCTGCTTTGCCTGCATATCTTTTTGATAAGGAAAAAATATTTATTCCCATCCTAAAAGTGGACACATCCCTAAAGAATGCTTTCACCAAGCTTTACTTTCACATTAATCATTGTTTTGAGACTCATCCCAGAGAGTGATACAGACATACAGAGAGAAGAGGTGCTGAGCAGAGTGTAGCTAATTGTAAAATTTGTTGGCAACTAACTGAAGCAGGGGATCTCAGACAAATGGCTGTGAAGCTTTTCCATGCCTGAATCACATGCAAGGCTGTTTTTTAACTGTGTACTTTTTGTTTGGACTCAGAGGACAAAATACAGGTAGTGCAGAATTATTAGGCAAATGAGTATTTTGTCCACATCATCCTCTTCATGCATGTTGTCTTACTCCAAGCTGTATAGGCCCGAAAGCCTACTACCAATTAAGCATATTAGGTGATGTGCATCTCTGTAATGAGAAGGGGTGTGGTCTAATGACATCAACACCCTATATCAGGTGTGCATAATTATTAGGCAACGTCCTTTCCTTTGGCAAATTGGGTCAAAAGAAGGACCTGACAGGCTCAGAAAAGTCAAAAATGGTGAGATATCTTGCAGAGGGATGCAGCAGTCTCAAAATTGCAAAGCTTCTGAAGCGTGATCATCGAACAATCAAGCGTTTCATTCAAAATAGTCAACAGGGTCGCAAGAAGCGTGTGGAAAAACCAAGGCGCAAAATAACTGCCCATGAACTGAGAAAAGTCAAGCGTGCAGCTGCCAAGATGCCACTTGCCACCAGTTTGGCCATATTTCAGAGCTGCAACATCACTGGAGTGCCCAAAAGCACAAGGTGTGCAATACTCAGAGACATGGCCAAGGTAAGAAAGGCTGAAAGACGACCACCACTGAACAAGACACACAAGCTGAAACGTCAAGACTGGGCCAAGAAATATCTCAAGACTGGTTTTTCTAAGGTTTTATGGACTGATGAAATGAGAGTGAGTCTTGATGGGCCAGATGGATGGGCCCGTGGCTGGATTGGTAAAGGGCAGAGAGCTCCAGTCCGACTCAGACGCCAGCAAGGTGGAGGTGGAGTACTGGTTTGGGCTGGTATCATCAAAGATGAGCTTGTGGGGCCTTTTCGGGTTGAGGATGGAGTCAAGCTCAACTCCCAGTCCTACTGCCAGTTTCTGGAAGACACCTTCTTCAAGCAGTGGTACAGGAAGAAGTCTGCATCCTTCAAGAAAAACATGATTTTCATGCAGGACAATGCTCCATCACACGCATCCAAGTACTCCACAGCGTGGCTGGCAAGAAAGGGTATAAAAGAAGAAAAACTAATGACATGGCCTCCTTGTTCACCTGATCTGAACCCCATTGAGAACCTGTGGTCCATCATCAAATGTGAGATTTACAAGGAGGGAAAACAGTACACCTCTCTGAACAGTGTCTGGGAGGCTGTGGTTGCTGCTGCACGCAATGTTGATGGTGAACAGATCAAAACACTGACAGAATCCATGGATGGCAGGCTTTTGAGTGTCCTTGCAAAGAAAGGTGGCTATATTGGTCGCTGATTTGTTTTTGTTTTGTTTTTGAATGTCAGAAATGTATATTTGTGAATGTGGAGATGTTATATTGGTTTCACTGGTAAAAATAAATAATTGAAATGGGTATATATTTGTTTTTTGTTAAGTTGCCTAATAATTATGCACAGTAATAGTCACCTGCACACACAGATATCCCCCTAAAATAGCTAAAACTAAAAACAAACTAAAAACTACTTCCAAAAACATTCAGCTTTGATATTAATGAGTTTTTTGGGTTCATTGAAAACATGGTTGTTGTTCAATAATAAAATTATTCCTCAAAAATACAACTTGCCTAATAATTCTGCACTTCCTGTACTTGTGTTGACACTGTAAACTTGTGTAGTTCTCCTTTTCACCTCCCTCACCTGAATCAATCAGACAATCAATACAGAGTCTGACCCATAAGCAGAATCAAGGGTGCAATCAATCAGAACTTATCAGGGTCCACCCCAGTGCAGGAGTTGGTCACCCATGATGTTTTGGGGAAGTGAATGGGGTAAAGTACAGACTGAGGGGAAAAATATACATGCTTCAAGTAAAATATAGCATGCTATTGGCTGCACTGGACTGTGATAAAAATCATGTTTAAGGGTCTACTTTCTCATCACAACTGTTAGCAAGTATTGTGATTATTAGTAAACATAAAAACAGCCATTTTCAAAAAGTCTAACTGTGGTTAGATGGGAAGGAGCTCACAGTCTTTATTTTGTTGATCATTCCCCTGCTCCTCCTCCTCCTGCTGCTCTGTTTTAGTGGATTTTGAGTGTTGGGTCCAGTGCAAAGGCCAGTGATAGGATAAACCAAGTCCACCTATTTACGAGTGGTTTAATTATTTACCCAGAACCTTCTACTGACCCTGCTGAAGAAAAACTGAGAAATGCTGCAGAATTAGTCAAAGTAAAGCAAAGGAATCAAACACTAGATTATATTTGTAGTCAATTTGTAGAAACGTTTATAAAGTCAGACAGAACAACTCCTGATCAAGTTATATGTTCAACTTAATGCTTTGGAAATTGCTGTCCAATATGCATCTGTTGCTTGAAGCATAGACGCTGTTTCACTACAAATAAGATATGTTGAGGTTCAGCTTGGAGGAAGCAGTGAAGAGTGCCCAGTAGCTCTGAAAGTTATAACAACTTTTTTTTCTTAATTTAAAAATATAATATCTCTATCCTGCCTCCTTTATCTGGATTTCCGATATCCAGTAAATCTATAGGTTGCTGTTCTGTTTGGAAACAAGAAAACACTTGTGTAATAACCATATGATCATTTATATTTTTGTTTCTTATCAAGAGAACGACCCCACATAATAGCATATGTCAATACTCATACACATTAGATAATAAGCCCGAGTTGTTTGTTGGAGTGTGTTGTGTTCATATGGGTGGGTGGGTGGGTTGGTAGGTGTGTGGCTGTTTGTTTCCCTGCCCCACTTCTTCCTCTGAGAGAGCAGATTGGCTCTCTGAGAGGAAACTCCTCTTTACAGACTGAATACTTGCAGTTACAAAATCAACTAACCTACAAACTCACCTCAACTGGTTCTAAGCTGACAAGTGTAGGACTTCATTTTTCCACATAGTTCAAGAGTCAAGTGTGTTGATTTAGACCAGAAATGAGTCACCAAAACCAGTTGTGGTGGATCCAAACTGTAAAAGCTGTAGTAGACCTCTGAGTCTTTACAGGACAGTCTTGGCCAGACATAACTTAAGTATAAATTACACTAAACAGTATTGAATAACTTGTGTCACTAGGATGTTTAATAGTTCTACCCACACACGTTTATTACTAATGCAATGAAAGGTTTCCCAAAATGGTTTTTAATCTCCACATATAGTTTTTCCAACATTAAAAGGCCCTTATAAAATTATGATATGAGAGGCTTAAAGTTTAAAGTTTAAAACGTTAAAAAAAAGTTTAAAAGCTTCCACTATCTCTAGCATGAGAACAGGAAGCTACAAAAACTAGGCTATAATAAATAAATGTGTAGAACAGTACATTCTCATTACTACATGCATTGCTATTTGGTGTGTCGTCATGCACAAGATGCCAACCCTTAAGTGTGACGCACAACACTTCGTGGCCAGCAGGTCAAAGACCTGTTTGTTTTAAATCTTCACCTTGTCACACACTCCGGTTCAGTCTAACTGTCTCGCATAAGTGACCTCACCGGACGCAAGCTTCTCAGTATCGGGTCATCAGCCATGATGCAGCGGGCATTGTTCAGCCGGGGCGCCCTGCTCGCCCAGCAGACATCAGCGGCCCTCGAAGGTCCGCTGGCCGCGAGGAGCGCGCCAGTGCTGCTGCGCCAGGACCGCTCCATGTCCTCCGTCACTATACCGCCGCCGGCATGCATGCTGCGACCACTGGAGGTGCCTCTTCGTTACCTGTTCGGACCGGGACCGTCGAACGTTCCTCCACGCATCTTAGCTGCAGGGTCCAGACCAATAATTGGTCACCTGCACCCAGAAATGTATGAGGTAAGTGCTTTTTGTTTGAGTTAATTTATACTGGAAATTCAAATTATTTTTATCTGGGAAATAGGAACGGCTTCCTAATGTGGTGAATCTGGACTAGCTCTGTAAGTTTGTGACCAGTGGATATTTTTGTTTTCCATCTTTGCTTTGGCAAGGCCTAATCATCATTTTTACCAATAAAATTGCTTTATTAGATTGAAATTTTTGATTTTAAGTTGTTTTTGGCACACAAATAACTCAGACCAAAAATTCTTCTCTGTCTTTTTTTCATGTTAAAATTTATTTTTAAAAACAACAACAACAAAAGACCAAATGTATCCTTAGGACATAAGCTTGTGCGTAATTACGCACAGCCCACCTGAGCGTCAACAGTGACCATTCCTGACAAATTAAACTTGAAATTATTTCCAATTTTCACTTCGTGTCACAGATCATGAATGACATCAAGAAAGGAATCCAGTATGCCTTTCAGACAGAGAACAACATGACTATAGCTATGAGCGGCTCCGGGCACGCGGCTATGGAGTGTGCGGTATTCAACACGGTGGAGCCCGGAGAGAGCGTGCTCATAGCCATCAACGGGATCTGGGGAGAGCGCGTTGCAGAAATTGCAGAGAGGATGGGTAAGCGTTTACGCACAGGTTTACGCACACTTAATAAGTACACTACATTGATACCGATTGTTTAACTATTAGCCAATTTATGTATTTATTCAGTAGCTTACAGAGAATATGTTTTTATCTGTAGGTGCCAATGTACACAGAATGGTAAAAACGCCTGGAGGATATTTCACCAATACGGAAATTGAGCAGGTATTTAAAGATATTGTTGAAGGAGAAATTATTACTATAAAATAAAATAAAAATATCCGCCCGAGCCCATGATGCTAAAGGTGAGATTTTTAATCCTTACATATTGTTCAAGTCTTTTCTTTCTGCCCTAACTTTGATGAATATACCTAAAGCGAGTATTGTAAAATGTCAGTGTTGGTCAAATAAAGGAAAACGTTGGTTTTAGGGAATCTTGAAATTGTGAAACTGTACTTGCCAAGTGTGTGTGTTTCATGTCTGTGTGCACAAAGACACAAAAAATACACGTCTGTCTGTATTTTTGTATGGGCCAGTGGTGACAGAGTTAAAGGTTGACCATGACACTGTCCTCTGACACTGTCACCAGAATTGTCCTGCTGGTCTGTGAAGGATCGTGGAGGGGATCTCAAAACAGTGAAGTAGTAAAAACAAGCTTTGCAGTATTCAGTGATATTTTGTGCACAATTGGAAAAAAAACCTAGAGTGGTCAGAGGGTGAATTTAGACATGGTGCCTTGACACAAGATTTAAAATAGGGTGGTTAGCACTGTTGCCCCACAGAAAAAAGATTCCTGGTTTAAATCCTGGCTGGGGTGCATGTTGCATGGTCTCCTGGGTATTCTGGGATCCTCCTGCAGTCCAAAGACATCAATGTTAGGTTAACTGGTGACTCTACACTGGCCATAAGTATATGAGGTATTTGTTATAATGAATAGTTAAAGTGTAACTTTCAGTTCAAAGCACTTTGAGTGGACAGTAAGACAAACTCTAAATAATGGAAAATATGTTACATTTACACCTGCAAGCATGCCACCCATGATTATTAAAATCTATTTATTCTGCCCTAAGTGAGATTAGAACAGAGACCAAGACCAAAATAGGCCTGAAGGGCGTCATAAGATAATAAAGGCACCTGAGCTGCCATTTCAGAGAGTGTGTGAACACATGTGCAGGTCCCACGCACTCCTGTCACTGCTGTGAACAAACAGACTAGTTTGCAATAAGCACATTTTGTGTTCAAAGTTTTAATTAATGTTAAATGAATATTGTTAATATTCATTGTTATGGTATTATATAATATATGGTAGTGATTGAGATTTTTTAATCATATAGCAGTGATGAGTGTTGTAATGGTTATAAAGAGTTGTATAAGAAATCCTAGCATTTCAGGATGTTCTTACCATAGTCACTTTCAATAAAATATATTCAAATCATTATGGCTGTTAGTGTCTTCATGCCTTAGAGAAATGGTATTATGTGATAGTAGATGTTTTTTTCTACAAAAAAGGGTGCTATAAAACTTCTGAAACATTAACTAAGGTTTAATCATCTATTTATGTCAGACAGGCTATCGATACATCCTAAATAGAGCTGTACTTTAAAATTTTGTATATTATGAGGGAAAGCCTGGCGTGGCTGAAACAAATCTGTGAAGGCATGAAATTTGAACAGTATGTAAGGGTTAAGTTGGGTAAATCACTAAGATTCACTTACACCATGCACACATGATTAAATTTGTCTTCACATCTCGCCGTAGGCCATAAAAAAGCACAAGCCTGTCCTGTTTTTCCTCACACACGGGGAGTCCTCTGCTGGTCTGTGTCACCCAGTTGATGGCATTGGAGACATCTGCAGAAAGTGAGCCTCCCACCACATCAGTCTAAAACAGCGCATAACAGATTATAGTGTCATATTTCTCACTCCTCATTGTTACATCTCGCGCAGACATGACTGCCTTTTCCTGGTCGACACAGTCGCTTCACTCGGTGCGGCACCAATCTTTATGGACAAGCAAAGTAAGGCGGTGATGAAAGATCAACTTCCTCTCCTACCATCAGATGCGCCTGTGTGGGATTTAATCCGTCTTTTATTGTGTTTCCAGATATCGATATCCTCTACTCTGGTTCTCAAAAGGCTCTGAATGCACCTCCTGGTACAGCACCCATCTCTTTTAATGACAGAGCATGGTAAGGAGGGAGACGGTGGAGTGGTTATGCATGCATCTTATCCTAAATTGTTACAAATATTTAAAATAAAAAACACACAAAAAAGCAAAAAGTAGTTCAGGCAATGCTATCTCCTCTGCACAGCCACAAGATGTTTAACAGGAAAACAAAACCAGTCTCCTACCTCTTTGATATGACACATCTGTCCAACTACTGGGGCTGCGATGGCAAACCAGCAAGGGTGTAAGTCCACAGCAGATAACTGATTACAAGCTGATTGTTGGTAGTTCCAAATACCCTCTAAACTTTAGTTTAAAGTTAAATGTTGCAGGAAAACTCCTAGAATGAGAAAAAAAAATTCAAAAATATTATTCAAGCTACTAAACCTTGAATTGTAAAAGTGTCATTGTGTCATGTGGCTTTTAGATACCACCACACCGGTCCAGTGTCTGGATTCTTCGCCCTGAGAGAGAGTCTGGCCATTCTTGCTGAGAGGGTAAAGGGATATTTCCCAACTTCTTCAGTCACATTTCTGAACAAAAAATCTGTAATTTCTAGATACTGTTATTCTTTGTATACAACACAGATTTCCAAAAAGGTTTCGGAAACTATGCAAAGTACAAATAAAAACAGAATGCAATGATTTACAGTATCATAAAGCCATTTTTCATTCACAGCAGAACACAGAAAACATATCAAGTGTTTAAACTGACAAAATGGACCATTTTATGAAAAGAGGGTAATTTTTTAATTTGATGGCAGCAACATGTCTCAACAAAATTGGGATAGGGTACTGTTTATCACTGTGTAGCATCCCTTCTTTTAAAAGCCGCCTATAAGCGTCTGACAACTAAAGAGACCAAGAGGAAGGCTGCCCCATTTTTGTCTAATATCATATTCTAGCTCCTCGACCGTCCTGGCTCTTCTTTGTCATGTCTTTTGTTTCATGATGTTTAGTCACAAGTCTGGACTGCAGGGCTCTGCTAATATGAAGCCATGGAAACATATGTTGCTCTCTAAGATGCTCTTTTTATACCCAATCATGTTACTGATCTGTTGCCAATTAATGCACAGTGCCCCAGCTTTTTGAGAACTGAGGATGTGAGTTGTCTTTTGAAATTATCTAACTGAAAAGTATGTTATACAGTCAGTATTTTAGTGAGTGAACTGCCTTCTCTTTTATGTTTGTGCTAACTAATGGAGTAAATTATGTGAGGCAAAATGTGCATGCTTCCTTTGGTAGTTACATGATCTTTTAGACTCCAGGCATCTGAGTGATCCCAGTCAAACAAAATAAATGTTATAATCGTTGTCTGTTTAGTAACCTCTGAGTTGGTATTACTGACAGGAACACTATCAATGATCAAGTCCCTACCCTTTTAGGTATTTATTTCTAAACACAATAAATCTTTGTCTCCCTCTAGGGGCTGGAGGAGTCCTGGAAGAAGCACAAGGAGGTAGCAGCCTACCTGTACAGAGGACTGGAGGATCTGGGCCTCAAGCTATTCGTCCCCGAAAGAGTGAGACAGAAATGCAAGAAAATAGCATCGTGGTGCCATGAAAACATAGATACACAGAGAGAATAAAGGGGATATTTACATGAAACAAAATAATAGAGACAAACAAAACAACACTGTACAACTTAGCTTTATATTTGTGTTGCTTTTAAACTCACTGGAGCGGTTTTCCTTGTGTTGCGACGAAAGCCATTTTTTATATGTGTCCTGCAGGATTTGAGGCTTCCCTCCGTCACCACCATTGCTATCCCTGAAGGCTACGACTGGAGGGAGATGCTGACATATATCATGAAACATCACCACATGGAGATGACAGGAGGACTGGGCCCTTCCATTGGCATGGTGAGTTAATTTTACAGTCATTATTGGTGGTAACTAATTCTGATGTGTAGTAGTAGTTTCAGGGCGTTCTAGCTTTTCAGCTTCCTGTCCTGTTGTCCTTTTCTCTTAAATTAACATGCATATCTTGTCTTGAATCAAACTAATCCAGACAAACAAAGATATAATGTTTAAGGACCATTTCCAGGTACTGTGTGACAGGTTTAATTACAATGGCTTTTTAACAACAGCAAAGTCATCACTTTGGTGTCTGAGCAGCTTTCTGAATCATCCTGCTGAATTGCTGCAGAGTATACTCATGTAATGTGCTTTCCATCTCTCATTTAATTAGGTGATGAGGATTGGATTGATGGGATACAACTGTGAGAAGACTAATGCTGACATGGCACTGCACGCCCTGGCAGATGCTCTGAAAAACTGCAAAAAAAGCAAGCCTTAAGAGCCTATATTCCTAAACCACTGACTATGTACTAATTCATTAGGGAATTTAAAGAAAAGAACACTCAGTGTCCGTATGAAGGACAGTTGGAACTGTGCATACATTTTGGGAATGCTTTTATGACTACAGGGATTTTAGAAAAACACAGTTTTTTCTTGTATAAGTAGGCTAATGATGAAATAAATAAACAGATATTATTGGGCCCATGGTGAGTGCACTGAAAATGCAGAGGTGTGGACTCGAGTCACATGACTTGGACTCGAGTCAGACTCGAGTCATTAATTTTATGACTTTAGACTTGACTTGAAATAATGTTCTAAGACTTGTGACTTGACTTGGACTTTTACACCAATGACTTGGGACTTGAATTGGACTTGAACCGGTTTACTTGAAAAGACTTGATATTTTACCCCAAATATAAAATTTAACATGCATATTATATAGAGATTGAAAATGTGACGTCATTCACGGGTAGAACCGCAAAGGATTCTGGGAACTCGTGGCAAGCGGTACTAGCGCACGCAGGCTTTCAATTAAAATCAGTTACACAGCGATAAAAAGAAACACAAAAATGTCAAGAAGCTGTTGTGTTATTAACTGCAATAGCCGGTCGCATGACAGCCACGGGAAGCCGACGGGTAAAGAGATCGGTTGTTATCGGATTACGTCGTTGAAGAGAAATTGTTCGAGCCATGTTTCCGAAGTAACAAAGATGCAACTGGATTGCAGCCATTCAAAGATCAAATATAACGTCCCAGAACACTCCAGCTCACAGGTTAGTCTGCTCCAAGCATTTACACAAAGGTCAGTCTGCTGTTGTAGTTAATGCGTCATTTTTCTTAACATAATTGGTGATATAGGTTACAAGCAAGTCTGGCTGTGCATAAATAGTGAATTGTCCTGACAGAATATTGTGTTTCGCTTCTGTTATTATGGTACACTGACAAAAACATATACTTTTATTCACAGGGTAAAACAGTTGTTTTGTATCACTAATTGTCCAGTGCGATTACAGCATACAATATTATTGTCACTGCTACATTTCTGTGATGCTACCAGAAATTATTTCCACTACTAATTAATTACCGTTGAGCTCAAAGGTCCTATTAATAAACGGTTAACGAATGTGTATTTATGACGACGATTTGTGAGACTGGTAAACTTATGATAAGTACGATGGTCTTTACTTTCTACACGGTGCATTTCAAGGTCCTGCACCCATCCGTCGGTAAACTGTACCTGGGCTTGTTGCAGTGACCGGAAGTTACTAAACTTCATGAGTGTATGCACTCACTCCAAGAAGCGTATAATTATAAATATGCATATAAATATGCTAAGATGAGATAGCTGACTTCATCTAACTAGCAAATGTTTTCCAGGCTACGTTGGTGATGCAGTTTTTTTTTTTTAAATTATATATTTTTTAAAATATCATTTATTTATGTATGATATTTTTGTCATGCGATTTTAAAGCCGGTCCTACAAGCGCATCCAAGAATAACATGCAGCTTATCTCAGAACTGTCGGTGAAAATTATTCTTGGAGCTAGGTTTAATTGAGCTGCATTTTAAAGAGGTGCAATTTCACAATTTGTGTATATTTTCTAAGTTCACTATTTTGTCATGTGTTGAGAAAAACACAGATTTAAAAATTACATGGTCTAATATTTACATTTAGCATATAACTGCAACATGCTTTTTTTCGTTTTTTTTTTAAAGACTCGAAAGGACTTGAAATTCAAAATTTCAGACTTTACTTGGACTTTTACACCAGTGACTTGAGACTCGACTCTGACTTGCCTGACATTACTTGAGACTTGACTTGAGACTTGAGGATAAAGACTTGAGACTTACTTGAGACTTGCAAAACAATGACTTGGTCCCACCTCTGTGAAAATGTCAATAAAGTGAGCTTTATTTTATCAAACACCTGTTCTGCATGGTATGCTCTGGAGAGAAGAGGAATGACAGCTGGACTGGTGTGACAGAGGAGGACGCTAGGGACAGGATGAGGTGGATTCAAATGATCCGTTGTGGCGACCCCTAAAGGGAGCAGACGAAAGAAGAAAAAGAAGGGAGTACTTCTCTGTGCATACTACGTTTCCCAGGATGCCTTGCGTAAATCTACATCATTCTGCGTCAACACCGCGCTGTGCGTGGAGTGACGTTTCTGTAGTACTGGCTAAGTTTGGCTGTTCCGAAACCGACTGTAATGGCCTGTCCTGTCAATAACACGGGTAGGTTATTTTATTTTATTTTTTTAAATTGAAAAAACAACAACAACATTTTAACAGTTTAATACTGGTAGTATTATTCTCAATCGTCATCAGCTCCTGTAAGCACAAGCTAACTGTGCTGACTTTTAATGTTACTTATAAAGGCTCAGACGTTTATAAGTGTAGTATCTTTGTTTTCGTGTCATTCGAACTCTCTTTGCACTTTAACTCAAGCCAACTGCACAGTTATTTTTCTATCTTTAACTTAACCAAGCTAACTTCAAAGTTAGCCTCGTTAACAGTAAACAAACTACCACCGGAAGGACCGAGCTGCTCCTGTGACGGTCCTGCGAGGACAAGTCCTCAGTTTTATCTTTCATATCAACAGCGTTTAGATTTAAGGTTTCGATTTACATGAGAGGTTGTTGTAAAACGAAGACCTTCGTTTGCAGCAACATTACGCCACCTAGTGCAGGGCTCTAGACTTTTTTCTTAGGTGCACCAGCACAAATGTGAGGTGCATCCAAATTTTTCAACCGAATCTCTTAACCCCACAGTTTTACATGTTCACTTGAAAAAAATTCTGTCCATACAGACAATATTGATTTGTAATTCTTTATTTGGAGCACAGTTCTACCAGAAAGATAAGTTACTGAAAAAGTGCTTGTGCTTAAGTGCTTTGGCACTCTTTGGCAATATTGTAGGCAATGTCAAACGTAATCATCATGTCGGACTCCTCTGAAGGCCTGTTTGCTGCTGCCTGCTGCAAAAAGGCATGGGGAGAGGGGACACTTGGGTAGTGCATTTATCACATCATATAATGTGTTTTCAGGATACACTGTGCGTTTTTAGCGTTTCGATTTGGAACGTATTAGCAGGACTGCCATGGTCTTTCCAAACTCATGACAGTAAATGCAGTTCATCATGTTGTCAGCTTTACTGTATCTTAGCCAGGGAAACGGGTCAAACCACTCTCTTTGAAATACACTACATATACACTTTCCCCCTTTTACTTTCAGTGGGGTCTGGCTCGGAGTCGATCGTATGTGGCTCACTATCTGATGCCGTCTCCAGACCAGTGTTAGGCATAACCTGAGAGGTTGATGGTTCCGTGTCAGAGCACTGGCTGTGAATTTCACATGGATCGGGCCTTAACTTAATAAAAAAGTTATAAATCGTTCTTTTCTCATTACCCACAGCTACATCCACAGCCTAGGCTACTTACTAGGACTGGGTATTGTCAATGATTTATATAATCAGTACGATTCGATTCAATTTTGACTCTGACTGGTTTAGACCACGATATGGGAAAAATGTGTGTCTGACCACACAGAGACTTTCACAGTTTAGGATACTTTTTTTTTTCTTTTTTTATTTGAACGGCTGGTCGCACCGGTTGGACCTAGGATTTTTTTTTTAGTTGCACCATTGAGAAATTAGGTCGCATGTGCAACCAAATTGGTCACACTCTAGAGCCCTGAGCATCCAAAATTGCTTCAGTTATCTCTCTCTTTTTCTTCCTGTGGGACACCACTTCTGCCTTCTTGCCCTCCATCATTAAACCAAATGAGCCGGTCACGCAGGGCTTTGGTTTGACCAGCGATGTAGCATATTCAGAGAAGATTCATCATGCACTTTCAAAGTCTTGTCACAGGACAGCGCAACTGTAGTGTAGGATGCAGTGTGATTTTTTTTTTTTTTTTTTTTTTTTTTTTTTTTTTTAATTATTATCATTATTATCATTATTATTATTGAAGGCTCGTTCCTCCTGGATGGAAATATATAAATGTGTTTTAAAAGCTAATAAGGCTCCCTGACTGCATTAGTGCCCTTTTATTTTCTATGACAACAGCAAAGCATTGGACAAAGAGGTGGATTTTTTTTGTTTTGTTTTGTTTTGTTTTGTCTTGTCTTGTTTTTTTTTTTTTTACTAAAATTTCAGCTGAGCAGCACGGTGGCATGGTGGTTAGCACTGTTGCCTCACAGCAAGAAGGTCCTGAGTTCAATTCCACCATCAGGCCGGGGTCTTTCTGTGTGGAGTTTGCATGTTCTCCCCGGGTACTCTGGCTTCCTCCCACCGTCCAAAGACATGCAGCTTGTGGGGATAGGTTAATTGGATAATCCAAATTGCCACTAGGTGTGAATGTGCGAGTGAATGTGAGTGTGAATTGTTGTCTGTCCCTGTGTGTTGGCCCTGCGACAGACTGGCGACCTGTCCAGGGTGTACCCCGCCTTTCGCCCTATGACAGCTGGGATAGGCTCCAGCGCCCCCCGCGACCCTGAAAAGGATAAGCGGAAGCGAATGGATGGATGGAAAATTTCAGCTTCAAGAACCACCTCCTACATATAAGATTCAGTAACAGAAATCCCACAAGAAACTACTAAGGAACAGTGAGGCATAAACCCTTTACGAGAGCAGCTCCCAAATGTGGGTCACTGCTCGACCTGGATACCTCACTGTGACCTGACCTGCAGGTCTGGAGGCATTTTCGCAGGAGTGGCTCAACGAGGCCAAAGAGAATTACGCAGCAGAGCTGACCTTTAGTGCGATGAGACGCAGCAGTGCAGCGAAGATCTGAAATAACTTTGAGGTCCTGCACACAGCTGAACGGTAAATATTTTGCAGTTTAGATGCGAGTGCTGACCATGTGTGCACAATCAAGCATGCGCTGATTAATGCATGTGGAGTTCTTTGCTCTAATGTGAGACTAAATGAATACAGCACATTTGAATCAAGATCTGTATTCAGTGCATCATTACGGCCCTATTGTTGATTACTATTGATTACATTGTTGATTACTAGCCCAGACACTGGGTTTGTTTTCGGTCATTATCTTGCTGTAGGCACATACTAGGCACATACCAAAGGGCACTGCAGAATGCTGTGGTAGCTGTTTGGGTTCAGGGTGCCTCTTACTCTGTACAAGTCACCGACCTTGGATCCAACAAAACAGCCCCAGACCATCACACTTCCTCCTCCATGTTTGACAGTTGATGCCACACACTGTGGAACCATCCTTTTGCCTACTCGAAGCTGTACAAAGATCCTGTGTGATGAAGCAAAGGTTCCAAATTTTGATTCATCAGTCCATAATACCTTCTTCCAGTCTTCAGTACTCCAATAGCGGTGTTTCATGGCCCAGGCAAGTCCCTTTGTTTTATTCTGGCATCTTAGCAATGGCTTTCTTGCTGCAACTCGTTCTCTCAAACCTGCAGTTCAAATTCATAACGGTTGTGAACAACAGGGTTGGGACCAGAGTAGATGAACTGGATGGACAACCAACTTTGTCAAGTCAGCATTTGGCTTAAGTCACTTTGCTATGTCATTAAAAAACAACATCATACAGACTGTGTCCACTAAACTAAAATCAACACTAATACCCGTTAAATGTAAATTTTAAAGGGTACTTACAAAAGTCAGTCCACCTTTACAACAAATTCAAAGAAAAAAAAAGTTGCCTTAAACCACAATTATGAACCAGTATGCACGATTGCAGCTATACACACATATGGAAGGAGACACTACATAAATATTTGTCTCAGATTGCAAAGGCAAATCACGAGAAAAACAAAAGATATCACTCTGGGTGCAGAAGTGGACCCATGAGGCACGTGTGCTGCATTTTCTGCACGTTTTAAATGGTGCCGTTGAAATCCACCAAGTGAACAGGTGAAAAAACACAGAGCTGGTAAAACATAAGATCAGCTGTGAAACTATATAAGGGACTGGTAAATTTTAGAAACCAGAGAGACAAGTGGAGAAGAATCAAAGGTGTTTAAGTTGGAACACTGAGGGCAGCTAAACGGGTTCTTCAGTTCACTTAACAGAGTCTGTAGCATGGGTGTGAAGATAAATTAAATTCTATTGTTTAGGAGGAGCACTAACTCTAGCTGTGTTTTCAAATTGACGTTGCTTTAAAATAACACGTTAAATGCCTGTTGCGTTGCCGTATTTTTCTCGCACCTCTAAGGGAGGACCTAAGACACCAAGCAAGAATAATAAGAGAGGGCGTGTAGGTAAATAAAGTGATTTCGTTCAGAGACTGGTTTAACATTCATTTCTCAGAATGGGCACTGCCTACCCCAGCCACCACTTCTTGTCTCTAATGGAAAAATAGTGAATTTCTTTTGATGTGTTTACTGTTTCGCTCTCGTAGCGTGCAGCCTTAGTTGACTTTCTTCCACGCTCAGCCCTTTCCCTATGACGATACACCTCAGCTGCACTTTTAGAAGAAGATGACCTTCAAGGCTTTCTGTCCACAAAACCAGTAGGATGTCGTTTAGCTTGTTGAAAGGACATATTTTATCAAATTCCATGACCTGTTTTCTTTTTCTTTTTTTCTCCACTAAATCCTACTGAGTAGTTTAGGTACTTAAACCTGACCAGACTCACACTGCAAACTCAAAGGAAAAATAGAACTTAAAGCAGAAAGCTCCTCTATGCTTTGGCTCAGGAATTGACCTTCTTCACATTGAAGTGTCCCTGTGTGACACGTGAATGGCTCATATTGTAAGGTGCTTCGAGGTTTTAGTGAGATTGGAAATTTCCATTTACCATCTTGTTTGACTTGCCTCTGCTTTATCCAGAATGCCAATGAAAGGGACCAGATTATGTTCTCATATTGTGTTATTCATAAATGCAGCTTCACTTATTTCCAAATCATCAAAACCTTTTTTGCAGTTTATTTTACTTGATTGAGAGGTAGTGTTTTAAAATGAATTTTTATATTATTGGATCACATCACATTGTTCAATTCCTCAAATTGAAATAGCCAGTAATGGTGAAGTTTATCTTGTGATAAACTATGAGACTTTTGATTTGGTAATGTGGTACTGGAAAGTATCGTTAGTTTAAAGAAAAACTTTTTTTTTTCCACCAGGAATATTGCTTTCAGATAATTAACAGCACTATGCATGCTACCTTACTGCCACGCTTTCATTCCCTGTTGTGTAATTTCAATAGAACATGCATGTTTCTGCATAATAATTGTTGCTTAGCTGGTTTCAGGTTGTTTTGTAGGTAATGTTCCTCCAGCAGTATTGTGTTGTCCATGGATTCTTCCACTGGTTTCACCTGGTTGTAAATACCCTAAGGTATCAGAAGATGGTGGTAAACTTTAATTCTCAAAGCTCAAATAAAGAGGTGTTGTAACATCTAAAACATGGCTGAACATCACAAAGAAAATGGGAAACGGTGAGTTTATGGAAAAAGCAGCTTTGCTGTAATGCCAGAGATTTGTAGTGCGCTCGAGTCACCATGAAGAGTTTCACTATGCAGCGGATATTCCCCTTCACAAACTGGCACATTTACACTCCAGTCATTTGCCTTAAAATCATCATTTTATTATTACAGCTTAAAAAGCTGTGACATTGTAAAGAGTTGGAAAATAAGGGTTACAGTTAATAAAATAATTAACAGATGTCTCCTCCTTCCTATGTGGTGACTACAATGATTTTGCTTACAGTGCATCCAGTAATTACAGCTTGGCACACCTACTGTTGGGGAGTTTCTCCAATTATTCTTTGCAAAACCTCTCTCTCTCTCTCTCTCTCTCTCTCTCTCTCTCTCTCTCTCTCTCTCTCCATACATATAGATAGATAGATATAGTTTTGTTTTCTTTACCCAGTCATGTTTGCTTGGAGACAATGCATGCCATGTACATCATGCTTCCTAAAATTGATTAAGAGTAATTTGTGGATATTATCAGTCTCAGTAAATCTTAATTTGTTTTTAATGCTTTGTTCCACTGCATTGAATGACGTGACAAATTTAGCTCATCTTTTTTTGCTTGGGAACATTTCTCTCTGGTAAAGTCTGCCTGTCTAAGTATCTGGCTCTCTATTATACCCATTTCTCTAAATGTGACATATTTTCCTGGGATTTAGCCTCAGACTTCTTTTTCTTGCTACAAAATCTCCACATTTGTTGAAACTGGCCAAAAAGCTCCTTCTTTTAAAGCCATTTTGGATGGAAGCTACTGTTTGGCATGTAGTGTTGTGTTTTCCTTCTTCTGGTTCCCTAAAAATAGATGTATGCAAGTTTGAACGTTCCTGTCGGAGGTTTTTTCCCTGCCTCTAAATGGTCTTTGAGTCTGCACGTAGTTAAACAAAGAGCGTGGGTTATTTTACTTAACAAAGTGTGTGCAGTTTGCTTTTATCTCTGCCCATCTGATACACAAAAACGTGTTCTGTGCTTGACTTTCTGACTGTTTTTTTTAAGTAATAAGAAAAAATTCTAGTGGAAGTTTAAAGAGTTTAAAAATCCTAATCTTTTTTATTAAAGAGAGCTTCTGTTAAATATATTTGGTATTAAACATTATCATGCCATGACATTTTTCTTTTAACTGAAGATGGTTCAGATTTTAAGTCTATCTGCCCAAGGAGCAAATCAAACAAATCCAGTTTGAATCCTTCAGAAAATGATTCTGTTACATGATTACATGATGAAGCTTCTTTTTTCTTTTCTTTTTTTATAGTAATGCTGCGTAATTTGTTTGTTTGTGTCTTGTGCTTTATCTTTTTAACCATCAGTGGAGCTGAACCTCACCCTCCTCCCTCTGGAATGGCTTCTGGGCACCTGGGAGTGTGATGAACCAGGAGAGGGCTCCTTCCCCACCATAAAACCTTTCCGTTACACAGAGACGCTGCATTTCAGTCATGTAGGACAACCAGTCATCAACTTCATGTAGGTTATATGAAGAAGTGGCAAATCAAGTAATAACAGATATTTATAGATTGGAACATTTAGTCAATATAACTGCAAGGTCACTGGCTGTTCTGCACGTCAGAATATCTTACGAGTGAACTGTGTGACTTTGAGTTCAGTGTTTCAAGAGAACAGACTCATAAATTATGCTTAAGTTTAACACGCTGGAAAATGTCTTTTGTGTAAGTTTTAAGTTTGTGTATTTCATTTAAATTCAACTGGAATAAAATTAATAAAATCTGCCGATAACAAGAGCTCGTCACCGGACGTCACATGATCTTCCACTGATGTCGTGTTTTACAGGTTCAATGCATTTCATGCCGAGTCTAAGAAGCCCCTGCACAGAGAGTGCGGGTTTGTTCGAATGCAGCCGGGGACTAACAGAGTGGCCTTCATCATTGCACAGAACTCAGGTGAAATTCACGTCATTGTATTCACTTTTTTTTTTTCATCAGATTGGACTCTGGTTCAGTTGTAAAGGTCATGTGATGTGATGAGTCCCGATGTACCTTTTGTAAATGTGCATCAGCCTCGCTCGTCATCACCAGTAACCACCCCACAAGCCTGTAGGCCCTACAGCCTGATGGGGTGTTGTCGTCACAGGATTTTGAAACTGATACCATTGATGTGTCCACCAGGAGGCTGAGGGGTAACACTGGTCTCAGCACTGGTGGCCACCAGTATTTTTAAATGAAGGTGAACTGACAAAATGTTTAAAAATGTTATTACAGTGCTGGTAATTTTCTTTTTTTGCTCTGGATAAATCCTCTTTAGGGGACCAAAAGTGTCTCTCAGTGCAAAAAACAACACAATAATGTCTGGATTGCGTTTGGCTGGCTTTTCCTGATATTCAAGCTTACAGGGCCGAGTAAATGTGTTTTACTCATCTGTGTTTTCCTGCTATGACATTCAATAACCACAGGAAAGAAAACTATTTCAAACAGTATTTTTTCAAAGCTTACTGCAGTGATAAAAAGCTTTTATTAGATCACATTTGTGGCAAATTAATTATTTTTTTCCAGTGATTTACCCTTCTTTCAATACCCACACGATACCCCTTGTGTCGTCTGCTGCAGGTCTGGTGGAGATCGAGGAGGGAGAGCTGACAGGGCAGCAGCTGAGCCTGCAGTCCCTGCAACTAGCCCGAACCTCTTTTGCAAAAGAGCCTTACGTAAAGCAGGTAAAGACGCACTCACTGAGCTGCAGAAATAAGAGGATTAAATATGACACTTGGCCATCAAACCTCTTGTGATCAATAAATTGACTCCTGCTCGCTTTCCCCTCTTTAGATTTGCAGAGTGTTTCAGCTCCGGTCTGACGGGAAGCTGGAGCAGACAGTTTCTATGGCAACAGACAACCAGCCCCTGATGCAGCACTTGCGCATCACCTACCGTCGATCGTCTTGAGCAAGCAGGAGGGCTTCTCATGCACTGAAATAAGTTTCCAGATATAAAAATATATCTGGAAACACTCGATCAATAATTCCAGCTGTGCAAGAAAAACATAAACAAATCTACAGAGATATACCTCTATACTGTTATGTGGTAAAAAGGCTGTGGTATAACCTGTTGAACTGAAATAATCAAACTTAATCTTAACCACTAGTTAAACATCACAGACAATATCAGGATGTTCATGGTGTATATTTAATCTGTAAAGCTATTTCAATGTGAAGATAATAGAAGTACTATATGTGACTGTCACTGCACTATCATAAAATTGTAAGCTAAAGCAGCTGGAGACATTGCACTGTCCTTTGAATGTGGGCTTCAGGGGTTTTTTCTTTTACTGAGTGGCACTATGTAGAAAAAAAAAGGACTATTTAAGGCCACTGTTTTCACATATGTGCTCACAGACATCCATGTCTGCGTGGGGGCAGCTTCGTGTGCTGGATAAATTAAATTACTCATTTTGTCTTTGCTTGTTTGAGTCTATTAATGCGTTTCTGTCCTGATGGATGATACAAATCTGATTAGCGTGTGTTAATGCACTGCAACACACAACATCGGCGCTGGAAACACGAGAAGACACTGCAGGCTGACACACGATGACTGTTACAGCCATGGTTTTTAAATAGAAAGCGCCATATAATGTAAACACAGAGCTAAGATTGTGGAGCACCTTGAGGAACAGTTAAAGCTCTGATGTCTTTAGTTGCGTGATATTATAAATCCTCGTGTAAAATTCTATTTTTCGCTCCGTTTTCTTGCCTTTGTAAGAAGAGGGACAAATTGGGTAAAGGAAGCGACTAATTCCCTGCAACAAAGGGGTCCTGTTAACACTTTTTCCACCAGTTGTCTGCCTCAGGTTTTCAAAATTATCTAAGCCGCTTCTTTTTAACCAAATCCAACTCTTCCTCAATGACCCAGGCAGCAATAAACACCCTCACCTCGTCACCCTACAGGGCTGTTCTTTACCACCTCGTATTCCTCACAGCAAGGGTAAGGATGAGCCTGTTATAACAAAAGCATCACAAAAGTCCCGTCTGTGAAGGTTGAAGTTTATTATAGGTTTCATAAAAACTTTTAGACACATTTATAAGTTCACACTTAAAGTGACACCCATCACACACAATCATCCTAAACAGCTGCTGTAGTGGCGTCCTCATACTGCAGTGGTTTGAAATACAAGTCATTAAATAAAAAAATAAAATCATAAATAGACTATTTACAAATCTAAAAGGAAATCAGTGTCCACAAAAATATGCACATTCAGTATATATATATATATATATATATATATATATATATATATATATATATATATATATATATATATATATATATATATATATATATATATATATATATATATATATATATATATATATATATATAACCATTCCTCGAGTTCTTTGGCCAAAAATGAGCGCAATGAGATCCAACGTTTCTCTTCGTTATTTTTAAATGGATCATATTTGTAAAGAGACTCTTTGTGCTTTGGTGAAGTACAATAGAGTTACTCCATGAAGTGTAAACAGTTGAATCCACCTGACATTACTCTTGAGGCGTGAACTCACTTTTTCCAGACTCAAACCTCACAACAGGACCCAGCCAGCTGAGCGTCAGTTTCATCACAAACACAGTTTTCGCCTCTTTAAGTGTGAATATTCTGAGAAACACCACATTAAAACGTCTGAGTGTTTGTCTCTGGAGTATGAACAGCCTCACGTTACAACACTGGAGAAGCCTTGCTTACTACACCGGTTAAAGCAGTAAGATAATACATAGAGGCGGAGTGATATGCCCTTAAATGTCACGGTGACTACTCTTTGGATGAAGGGTAACCACTTCACGGGCTCTGCCGACACTGAGAGAACACAAACATTTGTTGGTCAAACATTTGCTGATGGCCATACACAGCAACTGAAATCTACCGGCAGGCTCAATCCCCATCAATCACAGCGACCCTCTCCACTCCAGCTTTTTATTGACAAGTCTGAGATTTTAATCCCACACATGACACCCCCACTGTCCCACCTCCCACACGCTGTTCGTTCACGGCTCCTTCATGATGTAGACATACATCGTCGTGAGGAAGCACTTGAGGGACTCAAAGGCAGAGGACAGCCAGTTTTCTTCAGGGCAAAAATCCTTTTTCACCACACATTTTGTGATCTCCACCTTAACAAAATGAGATAAAAGGGATATTTAAAAACAAACAAACAAACTTGTTAAATTTCTTGAAGTATAAATATTAAAAGGGAAACTTTGTGCTTCCATTTATTTTCTGATATATAAAAAATTTTACACATACACTTTCAGAATGCACTGCAGCAATGGTGGACACTCATATTGAACAGGAGGTGTTTGTGCAAGTAATTCCTATGAGCCAAAAAGCATCAGATGCTTTGCACACTCCATTTCAGATGAGGGTTTTTTTTCCTACTCTTGAATCTGTATGATGTCACTGATAGCAGACTTTTGCATCAGGTCTGGCTAGTCACAATTGGGAACAGCCAATCATAAGAAAGGAAGAGAATTAGATAGCCGGCGAACTGAGGAGCTACTACGAGGACTGATCTAAGGTCAGTAAGGATTATTTTTGAACTGTGAATCATGCAAAACTACCCTGGTACAGTCCACGAATAGACATAGGAGCTGGAAAAGAGCAGACTAGATGCATTTTAGAGAAGAACAGAGTTTTTAGTACTTAAAAATCACACTTAATGTGTGATTAAATTGCAGTTATTGGAATTACCTTTAAAATCATAAACAATGCTGCGCCGTGCTACCTCATTGAACTCCTTAGTCCACATAACCCTAGGGGAGCTCTAAGATCATCAGGACAATTACTCTTAGTGCAGCCTAGATCCCAGCTAAAGACCAGAGGTGACCGTGCTTTTGCCCTGGCAGCCCCGAGCCTCTGGAACAATCTTCCTGCTGCTATCCGCGCCTCTGATTCCATCTATTCATTTAAATCTCAGTTAAAAACTGTTTGACCGAGCGTTTTCAGTTAGTGCACATTCCCTATATTATTTTACCCTTATGTTATCTTCTACTAATGTTCCACTGTATAAAAACTCCCACCTTATATTTATGAATACTCAGTAATTGTATCCTCTAAACTATGCTCTAATGTTTTATTTCTTACTTTGTACTTTTTTTTTGGGGGGGGGGGTACTCTCTTAGAGCCTTTTATCTTCTATCTTATGTTTTAACTTTGTTGTGAAGCACTTTGGTGTACCTTCGGTTTTAAATGTACTATATAAATAAAGTTGCATTGTATTGTTACAAATAAAATTAACTGTTTAAATGAAATTTCATATTTTATTTTCCCCAGTATGTGAGGATCTCAGTATTTTAATTCTAGTCTATAGATGTCATTAGTATTACAGTTTTTGTTTTCTACCTGAATTTGTGAGTCTGAAAGAAAGAAGTTGTAAAATTAATGTTACTGAGGAAATCAAATGAGTTAAATGTCATAATGCCTTTTTACTAGTGGCATTTCTTATTGCAATCTGTTGTCTCTTTTGTCAGTCCACTAAGAGTAAAAATACTGTCTGACTCGGAAGATGCACAGACACACACACTAAAGTAAAATAAAACAGAGTTTGAATATTATTTAAATCAAGCATGAAAATGATCCACTTTACAGCAGAAACTTTTCATCAAATCATCCAGCAGGAAGCCAGAGTAAGCAAATAGCATCCCCATATCTCAGACTGCTGAAAGATGACTGAAAGCTGACGGAGCTTCATGCACAATCAGCATGTTTGTCATGCACAAAGCAGTGCATCAAATTCAAATCCCCACCCCACCCCTGCACACACACACAAAACTAGCAAATGCAAATCGCTGTTGTATCTCAAATGTCAACTTTTTATGCATTTCATGTTTGCCCAAAATTTTGCTGAGGCAGAAACTTACCCATCCTCCCCGTCGCTTCAGCCAGGGAACCAGGAATTTGCGGACAAACTGTCCCAGACTGTCCACTAAGATGTGCACTGTAGCCGGATGGCCTTGTCTGACACAGTCCACTGCCAGGGCTCCAGCTACCGCAAACATGGACACCACCTTACCCCATGTTATGCCTACAGGAAAAAAAACAGACACCAGTGGATTATGTTTAATTATTCTATATCTGTGTATCTGTGCTTCCACAGTTCAAGCTGATCTGGATTTTGTTTATCTGCAGCCACCGAAAATCAAACTGCCATCTTTACCCCACTATAAACATCCCCTCCCACACAAAGCAACACCCATCGCTTTCCAGCCTCATATTCTGTGACCTGACAGGAAGCACAGAGGGCAGTTGGTGCACCTTGTAAATATGAAAGTCAACAAACTGGTGTTAATGCTATCGATAAGGCCACGCCAGGCTGTAAAATAAACAGGTTTAGACTGCACTGCCACTGACGCAGTTTCAGATACGGGAAGGTCAACAGGTTCAAAACTGAACTGTGAATGGAGCAGAAGCAGCGGAGCTGAAAAAGACCAAGTATTTGTCCCGTTACCCAAGAGGCACCGACCTCAAAACAGTCCAATATGATAAATGACGGCATCCGGCCACTCCAGGCAAAGTTTCCAGTGCAACGAGGGATTGTTATAACGAACGTCATTGATGCAGTGCAGGGCTTAATGGCATTGGCCCCCTTTAGCCCTGCTTGCATTGTCATGGTTGCTCCTTAGAGCTGAGCCACAGCCTCTGAGTGTGGCTATTAAAGGATAGAGCTTAAATGAGATAACTGTCCGTGGAAGCTGTCAGAGCACGTCATGTCTCCCTCCCTACTGAGAAGCGGGCCAAGAATAGAGACAAGATTGCCGGGGATAAAGCTGGAGGAGAGGAGGGCGGAAAGAGAAAGAACAGAAGTGGGAGGCAGGTGAAGATGGATGGAGGAGAGATGAGCCGTGTTGATTTTACTGAAGGCGACCACAGAACAGATGACTGTTTCCAAAGGAAGATATGTAGATATGATCCACAGATGCCATATAAATGTCATTCCTTTATGTCCACCACAAAGTAATGACTAACTAAAAGCTTAAAGGGTGGTTTTAAAACAATCTCGAGACTGCAGGAAAAACACACATGCCTTTTTTTTTTTTCTTTATTTATAGTCAAGTTCCAACCCGTCCCAGAGGGCTGGGGCTGCCTGGGTTCACCAGTTTGTTGTTCTTGAGGAGGAATCCCACGCCGTTTCTAAAAACGATACCCTCGTGACGTCAAAAAGAGCAGACATTTATCCAGAACACAAGCATGAAAATGTCATTAACCAAGTCTGTGTTTGATCTTTCCTGGTCCCGCGTCAAAGTTTTACCAGACTCTCTAATCTATTCCCGAGGCGCATACAGAGGACATAAAGTCACTCTTTATTTGGATCCTTCAAAATGTCTTTCCTTCTTTGGACGGTTTACAAAACACATCTGTTGTCAAGACAACATAAATAAAAGAATTTTTAAAAAAAAGGCACAAGACCAAGACCAGCATGATCGACTTCACCCAAATAGACTCAACTAGAATTTAACCAACAGGCTTTTTGACACATTTGTTCTGCAATGTTGTCACTAGATTAGCACAAATCACTCCTAGCCAGGAATAACAGGAAGAACCACTTGGGCTGTTTATCCAGAGGTAACAACTGTGAATCAAGTAAGAAATTCCACATTCAAGCCAGAGCCAGCTGCTGTTGTCCTAAGCCATCTTCTCCTTGGTTTTAATCTAATGAACCACAGGAATAGCTGACCATATGTTTTTATTAAATAAACAAGTACATCAGAAAGGGACAGCTGAGGCAGAGCAGTTTGGTGACAACCTTGGACACATGCAGAGGAAGGATAGTGGATATACTGGGCAAAGGGTGTTGAACATGGAGCTGCCAGGCAGGAGGAAAAGGGCAAGACCGCAGAGAAGTTTCACAGATGGCACAGTGTTATTTACATGACTTAATATGGGAGAGGCTGTGACAGAGGAGGATGCTAGGGATAGGGTGAGATGGAGATGACCTGCTGTGGAGCCTCCACAGGAAGAGCAAGAAGAAGAATAGGTGCAAGGAAGAAGATGTTGCTAAGCTACATCAGCATAGATTGAGACAGGATGACATTTAGCAGAGGAAGCAGAGGATGTTTATCTGTTCCCAGCTCATTAACTTTGAGTCTTTGTTAGTTATTCCAAAGTTCACTTTTTTTAAAAAAAAAACCAAAAAAAAAAACCAACTAGATCTTATCAAAAAAAGAGTAAATAAACACAAATTAAAATAACAAAAACAACAAAAATATTTTCACCTATTGGCCAACTTATTTTAAAAATTTTGGCTGGTATCTCCTTACCTCAGTCAATGCACTCTGGACTTCTAACATTTATTCCTAGAACTGGGAAACACCCTTTAGACCCAAGTGGTTAACGCCCCATATCTTTGCTTAATTCTGACCAAAAAATCTTGGCAAAGGTCTTAGCGGGTTGATTAAAAGTAGTAATGGCGAAAATAATACATGCAGACCAATCTGGTTTTGTTCCAAACCGCTATGGTTCAGATAATATTAGGCGGCTGGTTAATTTGCAAAATTATGTTTATGATTCAGTACATCCAACAGTGGCCCTATCGCTGGATGCTGCTAAAGCTTTTGATTGTGTTTAGTGGGATTATCTGTTTAAGACATTAGAAAAGTTTGGTTTTGGTGACAATTTTATTAGGTTGATAAAGATATATGATTCGCCTTCAGTGCGAGTATTGACGAATGGGCTCATATCAGATCTATTTCTTTTACAGAGATCCACAAGACAAGGCTGTCCCCTTAGCCCCGGGCTTTTTGTTATTACTATAGAGCCTTTGGCACAAAAACAGAAATAATGTAAATATATTTGGAATTTTGATGGATAATAATCAACATAAGCTTCTATTATATGCAGATGATATGTAGTTACTTATGACACAGCCTGGGAAGTCTATTCCAGCCCTATTAGAATGTATAGAAAGCTTTACGCTGCTTTCAGGGTATCACGTCAACTGGGATAAATCAGAGGCAATGCCTATGTCAGGACACTGCCCTCATACTTTATTTAAACAGTGGGAGTTTCGGTGGTCCGTGAATGGTTTGAGGTATTTGGGGATACAAATTACCTTGGATTACACTAAGATGGTTCGAGCAAATATGGAGCCAATGTTTGAAAGAATAAAAATGGAATTTGGTAGATGGTCCAGGGTACGTCTCACAATATGGGGTAAAATTAGCTGTATTAAGATGATGACTGCACCCATGACCTTTTATATTTTATTAAATATTCCAGATCTAGACTAAGATCTAGACTTTTTGATCCAGCAGTTTCTTTGGGGTAGCTCACCACATTGTTTAAGTATTAAGAAACTTCAAGCGAGTGCAAAACAAGGAGGTTTTTCATTGCTTAATTTCAAATGGTATTATTGGGTGATGAATGTGAAACAACTTAGAGCTTGGTTATCTACTGTTAAACCCATTTGGTCCCATATAGAGACGGAAGTTAATGGCGGTATTTCTCCTTGGAAGGAGCTGTTTGATACCAGTCATAAACTTACCCATCCTATAATTGCAAATGCGAAGACATTGTGGTGTAAATTACATAGGGCGGGTCGCTGGGACTTTATTAAATCACCTTCGACAACCTTATGGAGTAATAAAAGAATTTTAATTGGAGGGACATCGGTTGACTGGTTACAGTGGCGTAAGGCAGGCATCATTTATGTATCAGATTTATTTGACTGTGGGACCAAATGTTTTTTAAGCTTTGATAAAATTGTGGAGTTATATAAGTTGCAGCATAATCAATTCTGAAGATAAGCTCAAATACATAGTTCATTATCGAAGTGGCTGGGAACCCCCTTGAGTTGTCCTGTGGGCAGCCCTGTGGAAGTCGTGCTCTCAAGATCATCCTTGGGTAAAGGTATCACTTCTAAGATTTATCATTTATTGCAAGAACGGTCAGCTGACCCGCTCCTTAAAGTTAAGGGCTACTGGGCCCAGGACATGGCATTGGACATATCCTTCAGTTGAACGGGATTCATGTTTTCAAAATGTTAATACTATGTATAAAGAAACAGGCAGTAGATTTATTCAACTTAAGATAATCCATAGGTGGCATCGAACACCGCAATAATTGTATAAATGGAACCTGGCCCCTACAGACGAATGTTGGAGATGTGATGGTCAAAACGCTTTGATTTTACATATCTTATGGAGCTGTTCGGCACTTCGGGATTGGTGGGAAAACATAATGGAGGTAATTTTCAGTGTTTTGAAAAGGAGATTTGGTATCTCACCAAAACTGTCCATACTTGGTATAACCACAGAACTTTCTGATGGAGATTTTTCCAGTTATACAAAAAGATGGGTTATTCAGGCTCTTACTACGACCAAACAGGTCCTGCTAAGACATTGACGGAAAAAGAACCCCCTCCCTATGAAGAGTGGCTAATGACAATGGCTAAGTTGGCGTCTTACGAAAAAGTGACTTATGGTTTATTAGATAAATTGCATCAATATGATTGTATTTGGTCCATCTTCACAAGCTGGCTTTCTGTAACTTGAAGAACAGAGGAGTAATGACAGAGTGGTGGTGTGGGGATTGGTGTGCGAAGAAAGAATAGGATAACTTCCCTTTGTTTTTGTTTTTTGTTTGGGTTTTTTTGTTGTTGTTTTTCTGTTTGTTTTTGTTGTTGTTTTTTTTAAATTATTTATTTATGCATTTAAGTTCTGCTATTGAAGTTTAAAATGAAATAAATAAAAATTGTTGATGATAAAAAAAAAATTATGGCTGGTATCATCCCAGAACTCCACTGGTGTAGCCTGCAAATTTTTACATAAGGGTATTAAAGTAAGGCTGTGTCTATGTTAGACTGGATGTAATAATAATAATAATAACAACAACAACCACCAGATGAATTATTTGCCAAAAACAACACCTGAACTATGTGAGGACACAATTACAAGATTTACTCAGAGTTCAAAAATAAATAAATAAATAAATAAATAAATCACACCACCAAAGAGCACAGCTGGAGATTGTGATTTTCTTTGTGCACAACAGCAGTTGCTTCTGTATCAGTACAAAATTTAAGAAAAAAAAAAAAAAAAAAATCAAGAAAATGCAGACAAAATTAAGCACCAGAATTATGTTACATATCTTATAATTGGCTAAATGATTCTTCTTTCAGCTTTAGCCTTATTTGGAAGACTTCACCACAGCGGACAGATCAGCACACCTACATCTACACTCGATAACTATCCTGAAGGAACTCACCCAGGGATTTGTGTCTCCTAGATTTTGAACCGTCTTCGTTAGCACACTATGGAGTTAGCAGCTAGCTTTCTTAGACTAACAGTGACTACAATTCAACCTCATACAGCCATCCGGCCTTCATTCTATTTTCTTAAATGCCCATCCAACCAGACTCAAGCCTGTCCCGGCTGACAGCGGGTGAGAAGCATGCTACCCCTAACGTAACATACACATTGTAGGGTTACAGAAAGAAACCAGAAGCAACATGGAGGAAAACTCAAAGATAACCTAAGAACATGTAGGCTCAGGAAGGTCAAAACTCAGAAAAGCCAAAAACCAACTAGAGAATCTAAAATCTTTTCTTAGGCAACACCATTATCCCCTGCCGCTCTGCATTAATTTTCCTTCCTGTGCATCGTTTTGAGAGGCCCAAGATTGGACATGCTGGCTTACACTTTAACACTATGCTACATTAAGCCATCCATCCATTTTCTACTGCTTATCCAGTTCAGGTTACACCCTGTGCAGGTCGCCAATCTGTCACAGGACTACTCTATATTAATTAAAGAAAAATGTTTGAGTTCTCTTAGCAAGACACGACAACGCTACCAAGAAGCCCTTTTATGTTCAGCATCCACATCCCAAACTTGGGCTCAATTTAGTAAACTAATGTCTAAACATAGAAACTTGGATGTAGGACTAATTATGTGTTTCAGATGGAGTCTCACTCCACCTACATCTGATTCGCACCCACTCACTCTGAGCCGAATGAGCCTGGTGAAAGCTGCAGAGGTTCACAGTCAGTGCCTCCATAAGCAGTCAGCAGTGAAGGTCACTTCCTGTGCTCTTTTAATTTCTACTGCGATGCATCATCATCATCAACACTGAGCTTCATAACAGCCTTGTACCTGCTGAGAAAATCTCTGTTGCTACACCGATGAAGGCATCCGAAACCATGTTCTCCATGGCAACAGAAATGTTGAGCTGCCGCGCCACGTTCCTGTACAAACTGGGCTGTATACACTCCAGCTCATCGCCTAGGTAACAGAGGGAGAGCAGAAACAAAAAAAAGAAAAGGAGAAAAGTCTGTTAGGAAGTGAATCTGAGCGAAGGAGATTAAAAACAGGTGAACGTGTACCACGTCACACATTTTAACCTGCTTGAATATTGAATTCAAACATTTCACGTGACAAGAGTTCCCTCAGATACCCGTGTGCTGAGAAAAGATAGATGTGAAGAGGAGGGCTGGACCGCTGCTGCCTGGTTTTGGTTCAAGCTGTTCTCACACATGCAGATATAATCCTCGACTCATCATTTGGTCTGAGCTCATCAGAGCTTCAAATGCTCAGTACAGGCTGTATAGACATGTGGAGTATAAGCCTAATGTGTTGCTTTAATATATTGCAAATGTAGCAAATACTCCAGACACAGGATCATAATGTAGGTGATCAGCAAATTCAGTCTCTAATCATTCGCAATTTTCTGGTTTCTTTACCATTCTCTGAAAGCAGGTGTAAATTCAATACAGCCGTTGCTACTTTCTGACATTTTATGGGCCAAACAAATAATCAATTAGTTGAGCAGCTAATCGGCAGATCGTGAAAATGGAATGCATGTTAGATTGCAAATGCATGAAATGTAATGTCAATCATTTCTGAGATGCTTAAACACAACATTTCCTTTCATTTTAAGTATGGTTGTTGGACAAGAAGAAGAAAAAACATCCCAAAGATACCCATTATCCTTTTTTTTATGTCATGCTATTTTCATGACAGCACTAATAATGAAGCAAGGCAATCATAGTTCAGAGGTCATCGATAAGGTGGCATTTATGGAAACTTACCAAGACAGAGAAGCACCATAGACACTTCAGCCAGCGCTGTGTTTGAGGGAGAAAAATGGAGTTCAGTTTTAGACCATCCCAACCCGTTTTGGTTGAGCCTCGACAAGATGTAGTCTCTGCACAGCGCCTTAGACTGGGTCACCAGCTCCTTCTCGGTCAGTGATCGGTCAAACACATCCAGGACCTCTGCAGCAAACACTGAAGACCTGCGCAGGACCTCCATGTCCTCATGCAGGGTGAGGGGGATCTGTAAGTCAGAGAGCCTCTGACCTCTTTCAATCAGCTCAGAGTTCAGTGGTGAAGATAATATGGCAGCTGTGAGGAATAGGAGTAGATGAAAAGAGGTCAGATAAGAGGAAAACGAAGCAGGTGATTAAAAATCCCTGCTGCTACTACACACTTTTTTTTTAATTCACAAGAATGGTGGGTGAGTGTATAAAGACATTTGGATTCTAAAACAGGAGCAGAAACTTACATAAGAATATGATGGAGGCGTTATTGTTGTGAGTCACATGGTGGGATAGTCAACTTATTGCTACACTTCTTGGATTATGCAACAACAAACGGCGATACCACAAAATGACTGAGGAAATATTTTGTTTCCCAGTCTCAATATAACACACACACACGCACGCACAAACCCATCGAGCTTTTTTCACTGCAGTCACAACTTAACCCTAATTTTAAATCCCTGAACCGCTTTAACACGCGAGAAAAAGACCACGCTTACCATCAGCATATCCACATGATGACAAACACCTGCGCCTGATGTCGCAAACGCGATTTATCCGATTTATTAATTAGCAGACGTTTCAGAGCGAATCTCTGAGGTCTTTCAAACAAAGCTGGACTGTCAGAGCAAGCGCATTAAAACTCCTCCACTGTGCAGACAAACCGGCCCAGACAATCAAGCAAACAACGGGCGAAGTTCTGCTCTCTTTTCCACGCAGCGGATAGTGGGTCCACTTGCTTCTCCGAGACGCACCGACGGAGGGGAGGGAGGCGGGTGGAGGACGCCTACCTGTTGTTCCACCTTGCCATTGGCGCGCGGTGGGTGTGCTCGTTTCAGAGCCGGGAAAAGCCCGGATAAGGAGTTTGACAGCCGCCGCCTCCCTCCCACCACAAGCAGCTTCTCACCCCGGCGGACAGAGGGAGACAATTCAACTGTAACTACTTTCATTCACAAATCTGAGGGGCGATTAGCTCGGCTTTAATAGAATAGCCAGTTCGTTTGAATTTCTTCTAATATTCAGCCTTCAACACACTGATGCAAATCACCATTATGCTGTGATTTGAGCACAGGTGTGACTCAGGAGACGATCACCTGCCAAAGTTTATGTAACTGTTCCTGAAGCCAGAATTGTGCCACTGTCAATCCCCTGCAGAGCTCCTTCACGCCGCTAGATGTCCCGCTCTGCTCGTGGGTGTTGTTTGGTAATATCTATGTAGATTTACTGCATTGCATCCTGATCTTTTTATTTATTTATCTATCTAAGATAATGAGATAAGATAGGATAACTCTTTATTGTCATTGCACTGTCATACTTAGTACAAATACAAAGAAATATTTGCTACAGTCATGGAACACAAAAGAAAAAACTCTTAATGTCTTTATATTTTCTGTCATCTATTCAGTCAAAGAAGACAAGATATTTTTTGTTGTTGTTGTTTTCTGCTGTGTGTGTGTGTGTGTGTGTGTGTGTGTGTGTGTGTGTGTGTGTGTGTGTGTGGATGTGTGGATGTACTTGTTTAAACATCTTTTTGAGGACCAAAAATTAGTATCCCATTATACTTGTGGGGACAACAGTCACTTCTGGGGACATAATGCCGGTACTCACAAATTTGAAAGCGTTTTTGAGGCTGAAAAATTGTTTTTTAGGGTTAGGGTTACAATTGGGTTATGGTCAGGGTAAAGGTTAGGGTTAGGGTTAGGTATTCATTTCTGATGGTTGCAGTTTTAGTAAGGGGCTAAGGAAAGCAATGTCCTCACCAAGATATGAAAATGTGTGTGTGTGTGTGGCTTTTTTTATTTAGTTTGTTTGGCTTTTTAGAAAACAAGTACTCTAAGTAGGAATAAATATTACAATGTAAACTATATGAAAAATAACAGGTGAAAGGCATTGGTTAAATGTAAGTTTTTTTTATTTGAAAAGACTGTAAAAAAAAATTTTAAAGTATGTAAAATTAAATATTTTGTTATTTCATTTCAAACAGTCATCCTCAAAAAAGAGAAAAGAAAAACTGTTATTTGCTACTTTGCTTTTAAATTGCTCGTGTGTTTTAAATTATAAAAACTAATCCAAAGGATTTTTTTGAACTGGCTTCATTAATTTCCCTGCAGTGTTGCTGTTTCTCCTGTGTTTTGAAGACCTGAGCCATTTATCCTCTTAAAATATCCACAACTGAGAATTACATAAAAGCAAAACAGCAATTTGTGCAAACACGGATTCAAACAATGTGGACACAGGAACTCAAGAGAAAACTGGATTTTAAGTGTAGCAAACTGAAACTGTTAAAAAAAAAAGTTGTAAAAAACAAATACAAAAATTCAGTATTGTGATAAATGTTAGTGTGAAGATGCTCTGGTTATAAAAGGGTAAACTACAGCTGGATGTGAAACTATGAACGGTCTCTTGTATCTTTGCTTTTTCTCTTTTATCATAATTCTATATTTCAATCGGTTAAAGATGTAATTTTCCTTACATGTTGACTTTTTTGTATAAGTGTAGCTGTAGTTTTAACCTACGTCCTTTCACATTTCCTTTTTCTTTTAATCCCTATAAATGAACCGAATAAAGAGAAAGATTTTATTATTTTTTATTGTAAGCAAAATGCACAGAAAGATGATTTGCAAAGTCAAATCTCAGCAGAGGATTGCAAATGAGCTCCTGCTCAAACAAGGACACCATGCCTCAGATGATCACACTACACATGCTTAATGTTTATGTAACATCTGCCAAGTTAAACTCTGACAGTATAAATATTCCAGACATGAGGACTAAATGCTCAGAGGCCAAAGGAACATTGTGTCACTGTGTTTGTCTAGACAGAAAGCTTAGAGAAAGACCTCGGAGTGAAATAAAATCCCACGAGAACCAAAGTGATACAAAAAATAAACAGAAAACATTTTTTAATGCCAAAAACATAATTGCAAAACTTGACACTTGACAGACAAAAAGCAACTTGGGGACCTTTTTTTTTAGTTTGATACAGCTCTGACACATAGTCAGTCTGAATAACTTCTTGCTGCACATTATGTAATTTATTTGTTATTCTATACTCTTGTGGAAAAAAGAAACATCTTGTCCTTTAGGTCTTCAGCAGAAGGGATTGAAAACTACAGTTTCAGGAAGACAAACGCACAGTCATAAATGTACAACACACACATATTTTGAATTTCTTCTTCTTCTGTAACTCAGAAAGTAATCACACACCACTTGCACTTTTACCCCCCTTTAGACAAAAAAAATGAAATTAGGAATGACGAATGATGGCCGTTCCTCCTCAAAACCAAGCTAATAATCTGCAAACAGATTAGACTTCTGCATGGTGATTCCCTGAAAGAGTGTTTACCTCTCTTGGCATGTTGATTGCTGCTGATGCAGGCTTTATTCACATAAGGATTAGATGAAGCATTATAAAGTTAAGTCATTGTTTTCACTGGGAGTGCACTTACTTGTCCAAACTCAGGTGAATGGGAACATATGATCTCAAAAGATTTTCGGTGTGGCTTCTTGGTTCAGTCAGTTTTGCACAATAAAGTAGTTTTCAAGGCTTTAACATTTAAATGCATGATCAAAAAGAAAAAATAAATAAATACATTTATAGGGTCAGACACCTGCAATAACTTATTAAAAGTCCAACTTAAATACTTTTCTATATGTAAAGGGAATCAGAATAAGTAAAGTGAGACTATAATGTGTTTTGCAGTATTTTGTATAGTATTTTTTTTTCTAAATTACAACCTGTATACTGTTTACATGATCAAAATTAACTGAACAAATCCAAAACAATTAATAAATAAAACCAAGCTTGAACTCATAGCACTGAATGGATTTTTCTAGAATACCCACAATATGAAAAGGTTTTGTCAGGCTTTTGAAATTCCTCACCTAAAGCTTGCCATTGAAATGTTACTTAAGATCTCAGACTCCAGTTATCTTCCATTGCAGACAGGCACCTGTCTTAGTTATTAGCAAAACAGTTGCCAGATAAGTGATTTTATTGTAAGAAAACAGTGATAAGAAAGAAAAAACCTTTTCACACATATGATCAGTATCACAAACCTGAATTTTCACATCCATGGGGAGGGGAGAAGAAAAAGAAAAGTGCCTTTCAGCTCCAGTGTTTGGTAATGTCTCTACAGTTTTGTTTAGATGGGCTGCAAACAAGCAATGGATTAAAAATGATAATGTTGGGGTATATATACATAAACGTAATGAATTACATAACTCGGCCACTGCTAACCACATGTGAACTCGACTGTGTTTCTTCACAAACAGCACAAACTGCTCTGGAGTGCCGGCTTCCACAAATGACAGAATCACTGAAGAGAGAATGTATGAGCATGGGCAACCATATGATTTCTTAAGCAATCTTCACTGCTATTACATAAAGCACAGAGCTGAGAATTTAAAGAATCCCCCCCACACCCATTCATTCATTTTTCCACATCCAGATGAGGCCCATCCTGCCTAATTTTCCACAATTGGCAAAGTGAGGGAAACTATTATCTGCGCTGCGCAGTGGGACTGAATGTCAGCTTGTTTGCCGGTTTGTTAGCTCATATGCGATAAACTAAAGTCAGTGTTTAACAGTCACAGGACCAAGATGGACAGGGAGTGTGCTGTATTATTTAGGAATATGGCAGCAATGTCAACCACGTCGCTGGAGACAAAAACACCAAGTCTCACATTCATGTCAGCTTATGCTTAAAAAGGGCAAAAACACTCCAATAAGCAACATGTTGCTCTCACCCTGCACAGTTAGACTTGGTTTGGATGATCATTTTAAGTTCAAGGTTTTGTCACATTTCCACCAATGCATGGATGATTTAACATATAAGTGTCATTGCATAGAGTTCTGGCTGCATGTGAAACTGACAGCGCCCATGAATTTATCATGCTTTTAGAAGAAGTCCTTCACTTTTGTAAGAGCCCTGTCTCTGGGTGAAACTGAACTGTTAATATGTTAACAAGATCAGGATATTACACTTACAATATGATGCCTACCATGAATGTGAATGGCACATTCAGGAAGCCACCTGTCGAGTTTTTAAGGGGCTCTATCTGAAACTAAAACTGCCCATGTTGGAAAGTCTTTACTTTCTGACACAATGCGTTGCATTTCCAAAAGAATTTCACTTTTTTTTTCCACTTTATGTTTTCATGCTTTCACTTGAGTGCACTTAGTGTTAAAGTGTCATACAATATGTAAACAGACAGCACTGATTGCCTCTCTCCGCTTCCTTCTCGCCCTCTTTCATGTGCATGGATACCTTTCATTCCTGCCTCTCCGTCTAATCTTGTGGTGCCGAGTAAATTTCTAACACTATCCAGGCCTCACGCCCAGCATCGCCGGTGCTTGGGGAACAGGTCAAACCAGAGGCACCAGAGGGCCTGTCAAATAGCTGCAAGGGTTGGGCAAATCCAAATGTGTCGTTAGGTTTGTAAGTGTATTGTGTGGGTTTGCAACCTTTAACCTAAATCAAGTATGAAGGATAACATTATTACATTATCCTCATGTACTTCTTTACTTTATTTATTTCATGGCTTTTGGGAATCTGTATTTTTATATCAGTTCACTTTTTTCACATAACTCTGTTTGTTTTCTTGCATTTTACTGAACTTATTAAGTAACAATGGAGGTAGTCGCCTTTGGCTGTAGGTGTCTTATGCAGGGGGCCTTTAACTCTTTCACCCTATCGCCTTCACCACTTATTGATGAGGCAGTCCAATCACAGGCAGTCTCAGTGTGGACAGAGAGGTGGAGCCAAGCACTGAAACAGGGTGTGGTTGTGAAACTACAAAGTAGAGCCATGGGGTTTAAATTGAGCTGAATGAGCCCAGTCCCATAGTTGTCATAGCTCTTCTGTCACTTTTACTCATCTCCCTCTCCCTCTCGGTTTCTTTATCGGTCTTTCCTTAAAGCATTTTAGCTATTGTTGGTCTGTTTTCTGTGTAATTGTGTAAATATCATACATCAGAGGACAGCTGGAGGCTTCAACCCACGGAAAATCCCTTCATGCTTCTGGTTTTTCTGCCTGATCGCTCTCACGGGTGTCGCAGATCTGTTGAATTCACTGGATTGAGTGCTGCCGGCTGTGGCTGAGGAGCTGCTTTCCTCGCATACAGGAGTGCTCAGAGGGTGAGTCACTTGTTACACCTTGTAGCTTTTCACCTTCTTGTCAAAACTGAAGAATAAGCTTGAACTAGTTCAAAACAACATAAATGATCGTGTCTCGTTCTACAATTTTACTACCTGAGCTTCATGATCTGCTCATATTTCATTCACTCATTTGGCCACATGGGCCAAGTTCTTTGCCTCACCTGTTTGACTTGCTCTGTTAGTCCCAATGAGCATTTCATTGTTTAAAACCTGTCATCTGAAATCACGTTTCACAATTCTGCCCAAAATATCTATGAAGGACTTCTTCTTTTTAAAAAGTCTGAGCTGTGAAAGAAGTTCTTAAATTCGCTCTCATTTTTTCCTTGTATATCTGTTTGAAAAATTGGAGCCGAGGGCACTCAGGGGTGTTTGTTGAGGCCATCCAGCTGTCTCCTGTTTGTTCAGTCATTGAGTCAGCAGGTTGAGCAGTCATATTATTGCTCACCTGCCCAACCAACCTCTTTCAGCTCCGCTTTATCTCTTGTTCTCTGACTCTTTGTCTTTTTGTACTGTTCGTTGTTTTTTTTTTTTCCAGGTGTTTTGAAAGGGTAAAGAGGAAGCAGTCACCATGCTGCAAGAGGCTATAACAAGCGTTGTTGAGTTCCACAGTTATCTACAATCAAGAACTGGTAAGTGTCTTCATTTCTCTCTTCACACCTACAATCTGCTCAAATCAGAACATTTTATTTCGTCATCATCATCAGGTGTGAAACAGCACAAAAGTATGTATGACCTGAAGTGCCGGTGGACCCACCCAGATATTCCAGTATGGAACCATGACTCAAGGACTAAAAACATGCCTGTGTTTCCTGTATGCGGTTTCCAGATGCCAGAGTCAGAGATTACCCTCTGATGCAGAGCCCCGTGCACATGACGACCATCCTCCTGGGTTACGTTGCCTTCTCCGTGTACGTGGGGCCTCGCGTGATGGCAAATCGCAAACCTTTCCACCTCAACACCGCCATGATAATCTACAATGTTTCCATGGTTCTGTTGAATGCCTACATAGTGTATGAGGTAAGACGAAAAGGTATTTGTTTGCGCTCTTTTACTACAGGTGTGATGTCAGTGCTAAAAGCTGCTGGTGTGGGTTTTTTTTTTTTTTACACTTAGTTTATGATGTCTGGATGGGCCACCACCTTCACATGGAGATGCGACCTTATTGACCGTTCCACCAGCCCACAGGCTCTTAGGGTAAGTCAGTAAATTTTTACAGGGGAGCTTTCATTGTCTCAAGCTAATAATTAAATTTTTTTTTTTTTTTTGGGTCTTTTAAATGTAATTTATTTTATTTCTGATTGAGTGTCAGATATCTGACATCACAGCCCTCTTCCTTTCCACAGATGATTTGGGTGGCCTGGCTGTTTTATTTTTCCAAATTCATTGAGCTTCTTGACACAGTAGGTGCATTTTCTTTTTCTTTCTTTTTTTTTTTTAAAATCTTCCCCTTATTATTTTGGCCTTTTGATCAGTTAACCGTGGCTGATCCCATGTGTGCTTTTGCAGGTATTCTTTGTGCTGAGAAAGAAACAAGGTCAGATCACATTTCTTCACGTCTTCCATCACTCCTTTATGCCCTGGACGTGGTGGTGGGGCGTCAGCCTGACACCCGGTGAGCTTACAAATGCATGTAAACGCATTGTTTGACAGTGCAAGACCAGCACAACTTTTCTGTGAGATGTTGCATCTGTACATTAACATAATATTTTATTACCCCCTTCTTAAGCTGGAGGAATGGGCTCCTTCCATGCCATGGTGAATGCAACAGTCCATGTTATCATGTACACCTACTACGCACTCTCTGCTGCAGGGCCTCGCTTCCACAAATACTTGTGGTGGAAGAAGTACATGACCGCAATCCAGCTTGTACGTTGTTTTGTATTTTCCACAGCAAAAAATTCAAATAAATGGCATATCTGATTTTTGCCTACAGCTCAACTGTTTTACAAAAACTAATGTTTGGGAGGGGTGGTTGTTTTTCAGACGCAGTTCATTCTGGTCTCCATTCACATCAGCCAATACTACTTCATGGAAAAGTGTGACTATCAAGTCCCCTTTTGGATCCACCTGATCTGGATGTATGGGGTCTTATTCTTTCTCCTGTTCTCCCACTTTTGGGTGCAGGCCTACATAAAAGGCAACAGACTTCCCCTCACGCCCGAAAAGTCGAAACAGAACGGCTCAACCAGCGAACCGTTCACTGTGGTGGCCAACGGAAAGCACCTTCAGAATGGCAACAGTCACCACTGCACCAACGGCAAAATCTTCATGGGCAAAGTCAAGGAAGTCTAACTCTGTGACCCTGCCTGGAAAATGAGAAAGACACACAGACTGTCAGTTCGAATTAACACCATTAAATTCATCATTCATATCTACTGGCATATTGGACTGACATCAATTTCAGTATGCTTCATCTAAACTGTAGTTTCTTTGTAAATCTAGTCTTTTGTGAAAGCACATCCAGTGTTCTTGGGGCGTGAATGGTGATCTCTACCTGCCCACGTTGTGTTTGTAAGTTGTAACTGTGATGAATACTGTATGAAGATTGGTGCTTATTTTTGTCACTGATAGTATTCTTCGACTCGGGCTCGACCCACACTGCTGTTTTTGCTAACATGGGCTTTGTTGCTTGGGAGTACGGCACAGTTTTCACACAAGACTAGAACATGTAAATAACTGCAATTATCTGTTAGCCCCCCACAAAGAATTTCACTGTAAATGTCAAATATTTAAGGTTTATTTTCTTATTTTATTTTTTTATTTATCTTTGAAATAAAACTAAATTTAAAGGTCTGCGTAACTTGAAAAACAGTTATGGTGTGCACTGACCGAAAAGTGTTACACCTAAACTAAATTTCAATTTTGAGAGTTGTGGGAGAGCAATGTTATACTGTATATTACAGTTTTGTGTTGTTTTTAAAGTGCACATACACTGCTGTGCATGTTCATCTGTATTAATCCAGTCTGTTTTACAACTCTGTATGGTCTGTTCTCTTTGCACACTGTGCTTGAAGTTAATAGGCTTTCTATGCTGTTGGTTGTTTCTGAATTATAACTAAAGTCTGAATATACTGAAACCCATCAATGTTTGCTGCTATTGATTACTTTAACGCAGGTGTCCCCAATCCCAGCCCGCGAGGGCCGGTGTCCCTGCAGGTTTTAGATCTCACACTGGGTCAAACACCTGAATCACATGATTAGTTCATTACCAGGCCTCTGGAGAACTTCAAGACATGTTGAGAAGGTAATTTATCCATTTAATCCAGCTGTGATGGATCAAGGACACATCTAAAACCTGCAGGGACACTGGCCCTCATGGACTGGGATTGGGGACCCGTTTTAATGTGTATGTGCCCTCTGAGGAACAGAGGTTGGGCCTGTTATGCTGGTTTTAACTCTTGGTCAATTAAAGATAACATTATGGGACTTTTCTAAAAGCCAATGATTTATAAACATGAGCTTTCATAATCTGTACTCGTAGCAGTTGCACATCAATTTAAAAAAAAAAAAAAAAGTTGACAGCAAAAACCCAGCTTATTTTTGCAATATGACGACATACTTTTAGGAAATTCTGCATGTGAACCCAATCAGCATTCCTTTTAAATAACTTAAATGCAAGCACTCAGTTCTGAATTCAGAGTGAGCCACCTTGTGGCAATATTTGGGCATTTGTATTTACATTAAGTGGGGAAAAAAAGTTCAATGAAATACATCCTCAGGCCTTAGATACTTGAGACACATCCACAAAGTTGGTTGCATTTTATCAACAAACACTACAGAATAACAGCAGATTAAGTGATCCGTTATAATAGATCAACTTTTGTGATGTAACAAAAGCCAGCTCTAGTCTGACAATGAACAGCAGATTTAGTTCTACATCATAAGCAGGATGTATTTGAAAACACACCAGTAAACTTTTAAACTGGTCCTGGCAACATGAAGCAACACAAAGGGAAGCCGATATGGTGAAGTGTTTATTTATAACCCAGGTATACAGAACATCCAGATTTTAAAAGAAAAAAAAAAAAACCTAGGCTATACATTTTAAAAACTGACTGACAAAAATCACTAGTACCACACACACGGCCATTAACACTTTAAACCACCAACTGGAGCATCACAGAACACCAGGTGGTTTCCTTTATTGTGGATAAATTAAGAAAAAATATATATCACAAATAACTCAAACTCATAACAGATGTAAAATCTCATTGAAGAAAATTATCTGATGGACTGATGAATGACGCTGCTGGTTGATTTCACCATCCTCTCTTTAGCCTTCTTCTTAATGGGATCCATTTCGAAGCTCTTCCACAGGCGAATGGTCTCATCTGCAGCAACAGTAGCAACAGTCGAGCAGTCCGGACTGAGAGTCAAACTCAGAACTCTGTCGTCATGGCCTTAAAGAAAAATAAACAAATTATACCAGGAGAAAGGAGGAACAGCAGGTTCTCAGTTCACTGGATGTGCCTTTATGTGGACGGGACTTGTTTACCATTGAGCTCTGCGACTTTACTGAGAGAGGGATATTTCCAGACAACAACATTGTTGTGGGCATATCCATGAGCAGAGACCAGCTCCTTGTAGTTGGGTGCAAACACCAGGGATGAGATCTAAAAAGTTGGATTGGATGAGACATGTAGTCAAACACATTTTAGTGGGAATGACCATTAAAACCGAACTGTGTGGAACAGGGATGTCAAACAGGTGCAGGGCCAGAACCGGCCAAGCAAAGTCTCCATTTAGGCCCACTGGACAGTTCTTGAAAGTGAAAGAAATTATTTTGAACTTGAACCAGCTTTTCCTATTGATAAAGACCTTCCACATCGCCATTCATTCCACACTATAGTAGCTCAATACTATATGCACTTAAATATTAATACAGAAATGTTCATTTTAATCCTCTACAACTATTTAAATCTGTTATGCATTAACAAAAAGTGGAAATTTTGGGCGAGACCTTTATTTTACAATATAGAAAAACTGAGAAATGCTGTTGAAATTTTATTCTATATTAAGAGATTTCAGAGATTAAATGTTTAAACTTCTTTACACTGCCAGAAAACGGAGTTTTACTGATCGGGGCCATTTCAGAACAATGTGAGCTGTATGTGGCCCACAATGTAAAATTAGTTTGACATCCCTGGAAGGATGCAGTTACCTGGGACTGAGTGTCAAGCGAACTGATACAGGAGCCACTGTTTACATTCCAGATACGGATGTGGCGGTCGCTAGTACCACCTCCAGATGCAAGGATATTGGGCTGCCATGGACACCAGGCCAGAGCCTAGAACAATGGAAAGGCATACACAAGTGGCAACGAGAATATTTAAACTTCAGTCTTCATTAAATGTTCACAAGGAGCAGGAAGGGAGAGGAAACTGAAAAGGAGAAAATTAGCATATTGAACTTCTGTTTGCTGCTCACCTTGACTGCTCCCTGATGTTCGCTCCAGCAACGGATCAGCTGGCTGTCGTTGCCAGCACTGCCCCCCTGTGCACGGGGCCATATGCACACCAAGTTATCATTGCCTCCACTAGCCAAGTATCGCCCATCAGGGGACCACTTCAGGCCGCACACTTCCTGTGCGTGAGCAGTCAGGGTGCCGATGTGATGGTCTGCCACCCTCACATCATGGTGGTGGATGTGTCCAGATCTGGAGCCACTGCAGGGGGTGGTGAAAGAGGAGAACACACACTTGAGTGCAAAAATGGAAAACACCAGGGAGATATCACCACTGTCTTTGGTAGGAGAAACATTTTTACCTGGAGACAACATGGTCATTCCAGCTCAGACTTCCAACCCTTGCTGTGTGGCTGGCCATGCTGCGCAAGCGCTTCTGATTTTCAACATCCCACAACTAAATGGAAATCAATACAATTTATAAAAAATATATATATAAAACACATGTTCTGATATGTCCCATATTCATTTGGACTCAAGTGGCACGATGATCTCCACACGGACCTGAACCTTGCAGTCACTGGTGCCAACAGCTAGGTAGCTTCCCTCTTTAGTCCAGGACAGGGAGCAGATGTAGTCCTCTTCACGCTCCATCTTCATGAGAAGAAGGATGTCTCCTTGAGTGGCATCCCACAGGTAAACACTGTTATGAAGAGCAACAGCGAGAAAATTTCTACTGCTCCAATCAAGTAGATTCAAATCTAGAGGGGGGAGAAAAAAAAGCCTAAATTAATATTGCATGTTAAAGTATTCTTAATTTACTAAACTAGGATGTTTATGCAACACTGAATTTCAGTTGGGTTCCTATTTATTAAACGGGAACATATATAAACAGGAAAACAACTTGGGAATGGTGTTGCTCTGAGATAGAGATCTCTCTCTCTCTTAAATGCTGCAGCGCATTCATGACGGAGCCTTGTCGTGATCTGGATAGCGTTTATACAGCCAGTCATGGACAACAATGGAAACAAAAATGACTTGCACTGCCATCTTAGCTTATGAGGTTGGAGGGCTGCTCCAACTTTCCTAGTAAGAAGTCTGACTTAAATATTCCAGCATGCAAGTCACGAATAAGGACTTCAAACCAAACATACAAGATTTGCTCTTTTAGAATCTATTGATCAGCGTCCATTCTCTGCCTTTCTGTAAATTTGTGGCATCATTTAAAGATTCATTGCAATTAAATAAAGTCAATTGTATAGAGATGTAAAATCCTCTTAAGTGCCCAACTTACAGAAATCATTTCTAAGATCAGGAGCATCCAAGATCCTGTCAGGAGTTGAAGATATGTATCTGGACTTTTTAATAGAGGCAGGGGTTGCTGTGTGAGTGTAGAGGACTTTTAGGTTGTTTTGGTAGCCTGTAAACAAGACAGAGCGACAATGAATAAAAAGAATTGCCTTCAATACAGCAGATATTTATAAAATGCACATATTTCTACCTTCTGGTGCATTAAGTGGTTTCCCTCCAAGATGGAGGATCTTTGCATCTTCAACGTTGTATCCATTCAGTGACACAGACCACGCTTTCTGGGTTTCCTTCAGACACAGGGAGCCACACTGATTGATATCCTACTTGTACAAATAGAAGCTTAAGTGTTTGTTACACAACTTACTGATGTAACTGATGTGTTTGTGTCCGCTGGCTCATTCTCCTTTGTCAGCAGGAAAGTTGCCACATCCATTTGCTTGCTGTTTCTGATGGGAATGAAACGATCACCCCCCATCTTGGATGGGGTTTGTTTCTTGTTTTTGCCTATGACCCATAAAAAAATAAATTAAAAAAACAAACAAACAAACAAACAAAACAAAAAAAAAAACTTCCCAGTGGTTAACATTTGCAAAGCTTTCCCCGACATACGAGTATAAATGCAGACAAATACACTACCTGGCGTTTTGTTTGGTGTTTTTGATGAGCTCAGGGACACATTAGCAGACTTTCCCGGCGACAAGCCGCTCAGGGCGGATGTGTTTGATGAGCTCGCCTTTCTCTGCCACCTCGCCATGGGAGCGTTTGTGATCGGCATGTCCAGCTTCAAGATGCTGTGGATGTCGTTCTCAAACCCAAACTGCGCCATTTTATCAACGTTTTCATAGACCTGGACATCACAACAGATAAACAGTAAGTCCGTATCTGATTTGAAACAGTATAAAGGCTTACTGACAGCTACGATGCTCAGACTAATGCTAGGATAGCATCTGTCAAAAATGTCTTCATTTAAAAAGTAAGTCAGGTCCGATTGAAAAACTTCGCTATGCTTCTATTCTTGTTTTGAACGTTAGCTTAACGTGACCAAGCTAAACGATTGTGTAGCATGAATCCAATGAAAGAACGCGTTAGCACCATCGCTTAACCGATTAAAAATGATTTCACGTATAAACAAAACAAACTTAAAACTAGTGATTGAATTTAAAAGTATATTTCTGCAATTTCAAAATCAACACAATGACCTCACCTCGTCGAGAAAACGTGAAATGCAGAGAAGCACAAACTCTTGTCTCTCTCTCGATTTTGAATTTCGTGCGTATGACGCCACGACGTTTAAATGCCACAGAGCGCTCATGCGATTGGTTAGTTCAAGAAGCTGCAGTAAGCTCAGCGCATTGCTATGGTGACGTTTACGAATACGTTAACGTGATTGGTCAATGATACTTTCTTTAACGTATGAAACGAAACCTCTCCACTTAAAGGTGTCGCCCTCTATCTGTAGTTTAGGTCTGCGCTGTATGAATTTAAAGAGCGACACAAAACTAAAGACCTGTAAGACGCTTTACTTTAAAACACGAGACCGCTATCAAGTATATTTTTCTGTATTTGAAGGCTAGTAAAATAAATAAATAAATAAATATTGGGTTTTATTTTTTTTATTTAAGAATCTAATATTGGTAAATATTAATTTCAGGGAGAGTTTAAATATAAATATTTGCTGAGTGATTAAGCAAAAATCTTCTCATAGTCTGATAATATATTGTGTCTTTGCTCTTTGACTGATGTGTACACGTTGGTTTTCAGTCACCTTGACACACCTGTACACAGGTCTGGACCACAGCTTAAAGGAGGCACCTCAAACAAACATCTTTAGTATTGAACAAATAAAATATTTATTGTTTATTATGCACTATCATTTAGATTTAAAGTCATTTTCTTGTTTGCTTGGCATTTGGTCAATTGATTTACATCGGGGGTGTCCAACTCTACAGTTTTAGATATCACCCTGGGTCACCATACCTGAATCAAATGATTAGTTCATTACCAGGCCTTTGGAGAACTTCAAGACATATTGAGGAGGTAATTAAGCCATTTAAATCAGCTGTGTTGGATCAAGGACACATCTAAAACCTGCAGGGACACTGGTCCTTGAGGCCTGGAGTTGGACACCCCTGATTTACATGATCAGGATTTACTTTAAATAAAGTGATAACTCTGACATCACAGGTTAATGTGAATTCCAGATTATACTTTTATTCTGCTCTCCTCTTACCTGACATGCCAACAGAAAAAAAAAAACTAAATAAAGCAGTAGGAAATAAAAAAAAGTAATTTACTTAAATAATCTCATGGCCAAGGAATCCCAACAGTGTTTGGTATAAAGAGACGTGCAACTACACTGAAAGCTTTTCAAGTAAAGATGCTGCAGTCACATTTTTAGTTCAAAACAACCAGGATTTGACACTTTGATCAGTCTCTCAGTAGCAAAACAACATAACATTTAAATATTCTACATAAAACAGAGTACTGTGCAATTTTAATGCAAAAAACAAAAGCTTATGTTTCACTGGAGCCAGGAATGTTACCTAAAGCTTGAATTACACATCGCAAAGGCCTGCTGATATTCATGGAGCTACGCTATCAGTTTTCATACAGAAATATGCTGGAAATATCATCCGTTTTTTTAGTATTATTACAGTTGTGAGGTATTGTAACAGAAGACGTCTACACAATTTCCCGATCATTTTCAGTCATTTCATTCATATCTCTGTGGTAATGGACAATTGAGCCAATGACACCTGTGGGGAAAGGAAAAACACAGATTATGGTATGTGACATGTTACTGAGTTCATGAATATGTGGTTTTAATCTCTAATGATACTTTTTATGCAGAAATTTGCTGACTATAGTTACAGTCATTTTAGACAGACCACATGACTGGGCCACAAACACCTTTGAAAAGCAAAGGGAGTCTGTTTGACTTCACTTAATATTTAACTTTCTGAATCTTTCACTAGGACTCCAAGCAGAGAAATGCATGAAAATAAAGAGAACACATGACAGTTGTAGTTTTCTTACCTCCAGGGTGCCTGAAACCTGCATAGCAAGTGTGAAAAAGACAAAACAAAGGAACATAGTTTACACTTCTCTTGGGTATAAAAGTCATTAAAATCATGTGACAGTTTAAAGTTAGGGCAGAGATAAAGGTCAGCACATTCTGTTAAATGACAATGTGCAACACTGGACTGCAGTCACCTCTTAAACATGCATCTTGTTGCTACATTAAGCAGTGAACTGTGAATAAAGGATGCACAACTTCATGTGCTGACATCTAAATGGAAAGAAAGAAAAATTCTCAATGCCCACCTTTTATTTTGTAGATAACGATGCTGACCATAATTAGTACACCAAACATAATGAGCGCCAGGAGTGGGACCAGAAGATGAAGGTGAAGAATTCCTGGAACTAAGAAAATATGTTAAATTTGTAACCCGACAGTCAACAAAAAAAAATTCCGCTCCAAAACACGTATGTCCTGTATGTGGAGGTGAACTCTTGTAACTGCATGAAACAAAATTGTTTTGTTTAAGTACATGCCCATTTTTCTGTTTTAGCGTCATATATAACTGTGCAAAAGTCTTGAGCTGCCCCTTATTTGTTTATATCTTGTATTTCAAGCCAGACTCTTGTCTTTTTTTAAAAGTGGTCATTAACAACAGTTCAAGTCCAGGCTTTCAAAGTTTTTCTTTGGACATTGGCTGCTTGACCATTTTCAGACAAATCTGTTGTATTTTTTTATTGTTTGATAAGGCCATGTAACACTGACTTATGAATCATTTAAGCATAAACTTACCTCAAACAATAAACCGGTATTATGTTTGCTTATAGAGCACTTATAACGAACTTAGCAAAGAACCAATTTTAAATTGTGCTTTTAGGCTCTTTGTTACAAGCAGCTGTTCCCATTTTTTTTTAGCTGATTCTGAACAATACAAAAGACAACACAGTATGACAGACATAAAATAGTACCGTCTCAGTGAGTGTGTATTTGTAAAACATGCTTGAGGCTCTGTCATGGTTATGGGTTGTATTTCCACAAGTGGTGTTGGAGATCTTGTCAACAATGATGAAATTATAAATGTAGAAATTTTGAGCCACCAACCCTTAAAAAGCAGCTTAATGAGACCAGTTTCCATTTCCAGCCTAAAAATGATTCCAAAGGAGTAAAAGCACACCAAAATAGAAAAACCCACAGTGGTGCACTAGAAGAAGCCCAGAGAACTATTCCTGAATACTACTTAAAGAAATGACCGGAAAGCTTGCCTAAGAGAGTTCAGCGCGTGTTGAAGAATAAAGGTTGTCATACCAAATATTGACTTTCAAGCTTCTTACATTTGGACAAACTGGTTTTGCCTTTTTTTTTCCGTGCACGCTTACACATGTTTGAATAAATCGTTGCACCTACTTCAAATAAATGAGGTGTGGCTCAAAACGTTTGCACAGTACTGTACTACATTCCTTTACTACTACTTTCAAAGAGGCTTTTAAAACTAAACAACTGAAATGATTATGAGATACATTATTACGCATTTTCTGCATTTTAAAAAGATTAGCATTAAATAAATAAATGTCCTGTTTCTGGATAAGGAATTTCAGCATATCCTCAAATCAAATATGACACAGTAAGGATAAATTTAAACTAACTTTATTGTTTTCTACAGTAGCAGGCTAATCAAAGTTGACAAAGTAACATCGTCTTCTTATTCTTAACAAAGTCTGCCCAACTGTGATGGAAATGTAAGTCCTTAAATGTTCATTTTTTAGGTCTGTAATCACTGCAAAGGAGTTAAAGCTATCAGCTTAGTGTTTGTTCCAGATAATGACTCACTGTGAACAAAGGAGTCAATTTTGAAGAATAGAGGTGGTCATACCAAATATTGACTTTCAAGCTTGTTAGAAGTGCACAGATTTGTAGAAATGTACATTTCATAAGTCACTGCACTTATTTCCCATTTTCCTAGAAACATATAACAATAAATGAGGGGCGGCTCGAGACTTTTGAAGAGCAGTGTATCATTCAAGTATATGTCATTGAAAATATTTTGTTATTTTTGTATTCAGACATGAATTACTGCATATTATACTTATGGGTTGCTTAGAAAAATGTTATTACAGTTATTGCTGGAGAATCTGACAAGTTTAAAAAGGGCAGTCGGAGCAGGAGTAAAAAAGTTTCTCTAAGTTCAACACTTTATTGAACTGATTTTGTTCCGCAGCGCTTAAAGCAGGCAGGAAAACAGCCTGAAGTAAAATATACCTGACTGTTTCTCAGAAAGGTTCAAATGCTTCATCAGCTTGACGCATCCCTCCTGCAGATGGAGTCTCTCTGCTCTTGTTTGCTGCACTTCCTGGTCCCAAACCGCTTTGATGGCCACCGCCTCCTGTACGTGGGCTGTCCACATGTCATTCTGGTTGAGAGTCAGGTACAACTGGCTGTCAGCAAATACACGATCTGCCCAGCGCAGCTTAGACCCTTCCCACGTGCATTCTCGAGAACGAAGAATGGTGTGGTTACCTGTTGAGAGTTAATGGGTTGTGGCCCTGGTGACAACAATCTCACTTACACAAATGTTCAGTTGTAAAACAAGACAATTTGATTTTATTACGTATTGAAGAGGTCTGGTTGAAACTGATAAGAGATGTTAGGAGTGTGTCATCTAATACGGCTTTGATAACTGCATTGAATTCTGGGCTTTTGCCCATTAAAGGAATTCCATTGAGAAGGACTTGCTCTTCAACCTGCTGACTTCCTGCCCTCCTCCACTGCTGGATCTGCAGTACGACGGTATCTAATGTAATATGGGCAAAAACAAAAACCAGATATAAATTTTAAAAACATAAAGAAAAAAGGAAATGCAATTGTAGCTTTATGTCAAGAGATTTATTCTAAATGACACTTCTTCAGCTGAGAGTGTCAGAGAGTGGAGACACACACGCTGCAGTTTTTACTTGCAAGGGCGGTCACAGAGCGCTCACATCAGAGTGGGGGCCCTGTGAAGTGCGCTCTGTTACCGCTCTGGTCTTTATTTATATACAAAAGTAATACAATAGTGAATACATCTGTTCATAGACAGAGGAATGTTAGTGCGTATGTATGTGCGTATGCAGGTTTATGTATGTGTTGTGGGATTCAGAAGGGAGTGAAGATAAGAGTGGTTCAGCTCTTATTATTGCTGTGGGAAGAAACAAAGAAAGAGAACAGAACAAGTTTTTGTAGTGAACAACAGTCTAACACATCAAAAGGTCATCATGCAGTATTCTATCATATGCTAACTTATATCATTAAAAGCTTATACTGACTACTAAGTACAATTTTCTATTGACACTTTATTTATTTCTTGTTGTCTTTTATGGAGATGGCATGAGAGATAGAACCACACACAATAATTTATCATATTATCATGTGAGCATTATTAACAGCAAGCTTTAGTTTCCTATGGACACGTTTCACATGGTGTCACAGGAGATGAAAATGTGTGAGCTGTGAGGAAAAAAGTTTTTTCATTGGTAATATGAAAATCTACTGTAGTATATTAATCTTTTTGTGTCATTGTAGAGTCATATAACCTTGTGTTGGGGGTGTGTGGAGGGGCGGGCTTTAGCACTCAAACAAAGATAGTGCTTTGTTTGACTAATATATTGCTTTAAGGTTTGGAGATGATCCAATGGGCAAACTGTAAATGGGTGCTAAAAAGGAAGATGAAAGTCAAATGCTTAGTCAGCCTAGGTACTCGTGTCCCACAAGTATATTGTTGCAAAGTGTGAAGACAATCCATAAGAAATTGTGGGTAATATGAAGTTTTTGCTGAACCTTGATCTTGACCCAATTTTCACCTAAATGATCTCGAGCTGTTTTTGGTATCTACCATCACACAAAGTCTGAAAATGATATCCCAAAAAACTTTGGAGCACTAGATTGCAAACACAACCAATTACATAATCCCTCCCTTAGAGGGGGAATAACCAAATCACACTGAACTGATGTATCTAACTTTCACTTCACAAAAGCAAAACTGAAAGCAAAAGCTAATAGCCTTTCTAGTAAATATTTTGCATTTACCATACTTCTGCTTTCTGGAGCAGGATTGACATTTTATGTTAATCGCATGGTGTGAAATAACAAGATGCGGTGATTTCTACATTCTGTCACACAGTGTTTATAGTTGATTAAATAACCAACACTAAATCAAGTCAAGTGCAGCTCTTTGAAATGCTTTGCAGCGTCACATCCCTCGGTATATTTTGATTGTTTTTCATCTCTCCTTCTCTCTATATATATATGCATATTTTAAAATTCACTGCATTTGTCAAATTGATGCAATAAAAGAATCATGTACTGTGCAAGTTGCCTGTTTTGTATCTGGATAACTTTATACAATTCAACATAAGACGCCCACAGATAACTTTTGTTTGGTTGTTTCAGTTTCTGATTACATGGCCAGACATTGTTTTATATTCCTAGGAGTCCTGCACATACAAATAAAACGACCTGTGAAAGAATTAAATCCAGTCAAATCCACCACCCGAAGATTAAAGAGAATAACAGAAAATGGGTGGATTCATGCACTGTTTGAAGCTGCTGAAAGCCGTCCCTGCTGTTCTGTCAAAAGAAATTAAGCAATCCTATACATTTTATTTATTTATTTAATGAATTACAGTGAAACCATTTTTTTTTAAAGACGTGATTCCTACCTGCATCGACAGGAAGACTCCGGCATACGTGAAATGATAGGATCAAAACAAAGCGCAATGAATACATTTCTACACAGGACTGTACTGTAGCTGGCGCTCGGTGTCAGATTCAGTGTTGTTCATCTGTCAAAGAAGCACAAACTCCACAGCAGCAGTGTGCTTTAAGCCATTTCCTCATTAAAATGGTGCTCGAAGGATGACCAATCCATCAGGCTTTAACAGAAACTACTCCACAGACACAACGACAGCAATAGTCGGATAGACCCGATCCTCTAGGCGTTTACGTTTCGGTTCACCTGACTTCAGGCTTCCGCCTTGCTTTCTCTTTTGGCTGTCCGGTGAGGTGGAGTTGCTGTTGGTGTGTGTGTGTGTGTGGTGGTGGTGGTGGTGGTGGTGGTGGTGCGGGGAGCATGTGGGGCAGCCAAAGGTCATTTAAGGTAGCTTTCAAAACAGCGAAGTTAAGAAGTCAGAGCAAAGGACTCGACTGATAATTCAAAACAGCGCTGCGTAACCATGGAAACCGTAAATAATTAAAATCAGAGCCATCACGTCATCTTTATTTATTTTTTTTTCCATCTGTATGTAAATATTGTAACTCAACGCATTTATAGATTCATAATAGTCAAAAGTTGCCGGACTGTCTCCTAATTTAAATCCACCGGTAAGTACCGTCACCGCCTATCACGTGACGAATTCTGAACCCTGACACGACTCTGACTTATTCAAGGGCTCTAGCACCTGTATGTTTCTATTACTTTATTCTACCCTGCTTGTGTTTCTACGACAGGTATGCACTTTTGGGGGAGACGCACTAAATTTAAGGTATTTATAGAGGGATAACCCTGAGCCTGATATCCCTGAGAGCAGATTTCTCCCTTTGCTCAAATCCTGCAGTCAGTCCAGTTTAACACAGCTGCTGTCTGCTGTCAGAGATGTGTTGAAAGTGTAAACAATGAAACTCAGTTTATATGCTTAAATTGACTTTACATATAGCACTTTTCTACTCTGTGTGAGCACTCAGAGCATCTTCTTACTACGAGTGTTATTCAGCCACACACAAACATTCGTACGTGTGCTTCTTTCTATGTCTAAGAACTTTGCCTAACATTTGCACACACATACTTCAATGGATGCATCTGGGGCGACTTGGGATTTAATATCTTGCCCAAGGATACTTTGACATACATGCTGGAGGAGCCTGACCTTCCAATTAGCAATCTGATCTGATTGTGAATTATGGAGTCAGTCCGCTTAACTTCAGGCTGGGTTGTGATGTCTCTGAGTTATCGAGTTTTACCCTCAAGAGAGGAAATGAAAAAAAAAGTCAAAACAAATCAGCAGACTGAAGCTAGCACAGGAGGAAAAAAAGATGTCTGCGCTTACTACTAAAATACATTTACTCCTCTTTGTATCATGGAATAACGAGGGACCAGACAGATCCTCATCGGGCCATTAAATTGTTCTCTGCCAATTTAGCCTCTTGGGGAGAGTGCATAAGAATTGCTGTAGTACAAACAGTTAACACAATACTTTAGCAGATTACAGTATGCATAGTCTTTAATCTTAAATTTCTTTTTTTTTTATCCTTTTTGCTGGTGTACTGAGGAAAAAATGACTTATGGACCCACCTGTATATTGTATATTCTGCGGTTTATATGTTTGCTGTGCCTTCAACTTTCAGACAAATGTTCTAATTTTGTCATTACTCTTCTGAAGAGTTAATATTTACATTTGTGCCTTGAGTTGACTGGTCAATGATTCTGGGAGGTGCAGCTTAGAAACATATTTAGCTGCTAGTTAAGCATGAAAACAACCTTTATTCTCCTATCCTGGCGGCCACACCTCTGCTTACCCCCGATAACATGTCAAGTAAGAATTGTATGTTCCTTTTTAAAAAAAAATCATATCTAACACGTTACACAATCACACTCATGCCGTCATAACAGAAACACATTGATTAGACACCGTGGGCTCAAATCGGCAGTGTCTGCTTGTTATGTTTTTAGAAATTTTAACTATCTGGATGCTGATGTTGTAATCAGGTCTTTTGTGGACGACAGCAGTGCCTCAGTCTTATGCAAGGGAATTCTTAAGATGGGCGGTACGTAGCACGCATGGGAAGTGGTCGTATAAACAACCTGCTGTGGTACTGCAGGAAATGAGCACAGAGGCAGGGCTGTTTTATGTTACATCAGACAGAATTACTTTAAGCACCCTTTTCACCTTGTATATGTAAAGTGGTGCTGCTCACTTTAAATTGTCATCTCTCCCTCTTTTGAGTCATTAATGTGCTACATAAACATCAACATTTTTACAGTCTGCGCCAAATAATTGCTTAAAACGCAAATAAAATAACAGACCTTCCAATCACAAGATATTCAATTCAGTTCTATTCAGTTTTATTTATACAGCACCAAATCACAACAACAGTTGCCTCAACGTGCCTTATATTGTAAGGTAAAGACTCTACAATAACACAGCAAAAAAAAAAAACAACAATAAAATCTGATGATGATCAATCAGATTACCCTTATGAGCTAGCAGCTGGTGACAGTGGGAAGGAAACACTCCTTTCTAACAGGAAGAAACTACCAGCTGAACCAGGGGGGCAGCCATCTGCTGTGACTGGTTGGGGGTCCACAGGGTAGACAGATAAAAGAGGTGAGTAAAGCAGAAATGCTCAATGCATCATGGGATATGCATCTGGACTTATTTTGCAGTATGCAACCTTGCAGTGGAGGGGATCCTGATAGTCATACACTTTGACCTCACTGGCGCACATGATGGCAAGGTGGGGTAATATCTCACAAAGGAGTCTTGGCACTTTAATGACCCTTGCCGTAATTCAGAATCGTGGCTCATATGACTTTTAACTAATTACATGATGACAGGATGTGTGAGTGACTCAGAACCACCTCCAACAGGACTATCCCATCTGGGACTCTCCTACTAGAAATGAAACATCTTCATAAATCAAAAAGAAATCCAGGTGCCTTCATTTCAAGCACTTGGCTACCAGGAGCTGATGACTAAGAACCTACAAAGACATACAGTGCCCTAAAAAGACATGTTTCTTCACGTTCTTTGTTTCTTTTTCCCCCCTCTTTTTTTCCGCATATTTGTCACACTTAAAAAGTTAAGATCATAAAACAAATTTCAATATTAGATAGATATAACCAGAGTAAATACAAAATTAAGTTTTTAAATGATCTCATTTATTAAGGGAAAAATGCTATCCAAGCCTACCCAGCCCTGTGTGAGAAACTAACTGCACCCTTATTAAATCATGAATTAACTGTAACTGAATTAACACATTTTTTTTTAAAAGTGAGCTCAATTTCACTACATACCGAGGCCTGATTGATGCCAGACCTGCTGAATTGAGAATATACTTAGACAGACCCTGTCAGACAAAGTGAAGTAGGATAAGATTTCAAAAAGCAACACACTGTGTCAAACTCAAGGAAAACATCTTTAATACAGTTATTGGTTGCAATCTAAAGAAACAGCTGACAAACAAAGCTAATAACATCTATCAGTCTGAAAGGGGTTACAGTGCTCAAATTAACCAACATGTTAGGTGTCGTGCTGCTGCAGAACAGTAGTAACAACTACCAGACCTCACAGTCACAGCTGTGCTGCTGCTGCAACCACCAGCTGTGGAGAAGGAGGAAGCCACAGAGGAAGATGAGATTAACGTGGTAAGAAAATAGATGAAGGGACATAATTAGGAAGGTAGGATTCAAGGATTCAGATGAAATGAATGGCTGCTCTGATCATGAGTCATTGCTAATAGCTTTTAAATGTGTAGCTTTTAATTGTCCCATGCTGCAGGGCAACTAAGAACTACCCCTACAACAACTGTACCAACCTGATGCCAGGCCCAATTGTTTTGTCCCAGTCCAGCTCTAACTGCATGTATAACATCTGCTGAACAGATTTTTAAAAAAAGAAAAAAAACTGCACTGTGCAGTCTAACAGTTTTATATTCAGGTGTACCGTGTGAAATCCAATAAGTTACAGAATAAGAGAGGAAATAAAAACAGCTTGCATTTGAAATTTTAAACTGAATAATGCAAGTTCAACAACGGTACTCTCTTGTCAACTAGTAGTGTTACATTTATGTCCTGAGTTATATAAACCTTACCGTATAATTTGTTGATGCTCGTTTCCAGCGGCCTTCAGCGCCCCCATGTGGCTGATGTCAGTGTATGCCTCCACTGGATTGGCTGCGCGGTTGTCAGGAGTGTTTACAGGAAACATGGCTTCCCTGTCTGTTGGAGAGCTTCAAGAAATGGAAGGTGAGTAGCCAAATTTTCAATGGTGCAGCCGTGTTGTGATCGATATAGCTTGGTAGCCTGGCGGAAATTTGGATAAAAGAGTCTTTTTTCATCTGAGCACGCTCCTTGATGTTTTTCTCTTGTGACTAACCAAACCTTCATCCTTGCTTTGCTAGCTAACAGGCTAATAACAAGACGCTAGCTGACGATATTAATTTAACGTCAGTTCATGCTATCTTTATAAAGGCCATCTACTGCGGCGTTTCAGGGTATGTTGAGTACCCCATAGTCATAGACGTTTATTTGTTTCCCCGTCCATGTAACATGTTTCAGATTCAGCTCGTAAAAGCTGCTAGCTGTGATACAGTCAGCAACCTAGCTGGCTAACGTGCTTAGCAATGTGTGTGTTCAGTAGGTAACGCGCGTTCAAACTGATTTTAAAAAATGAAAATAAAGCTGGGACACATCCCGCAACATGTAATACTAATAGATAAAATCCGTTGTAGTGCTTTCACATTTTTCCACGCATTTTTCCACAATTTGAGCGCGTTGCAGAGCACAGAAATGTGCACTATCACGATCTTGTCATAGTGGAGACAGAGGGTGGCTGCTCCAGATAAACCTGGGCTTGGCATCATCCAAATGTGTGTGTGTGTAACCAGTCGGAAGCTGTGAATCTTTGTTGAGGTTTTGAGGCTCTCTTCTGTTTGCGTACTGTAGTGGACCGGAGGGGAGAGTCTGAGGAGTCTGGTGATGATGAAACCAGGAGGAAGAGCATCAATGGCGATGTGGACCCTAATCAGCCCACTGCTACAAGTAGGTCATCATCACCTCCTACCCAGCCAATAAATGTGTTTTAGTTTACAAATTAGGCATGCTGCTTGTGTTATTTTCTCACAAAAACTTTCTTAGATAAAATCTTTATGTGACAATATGTTTGTGATTGCAGTGGATGCTTTAATTTAATTTCATTCATTCTTGCTCATATTAAAGGTAAAGAAGAGTCTCCTGTTGACATGGACACCATAACTTTGGACCCTGAGGAAGAGGTCAGTTTAAGTTTTGAAGAACTTGCCTTTCATCTCTGATGACTTGTTTTGTTTGGAGTTTAAGAAAGTGAAGATTATAGTGTTAGAGTTCATATTAACAGTGATTTTTGGGATTTACAAACTTCTGTGTGTAAATCTGTATACAGGTGCTGTACCATAATGGCTAGTAACCATAGACTGCGTGATCTCTTATGGTGTCTATATTTCTTTCTAGGATGTCGATCTTGTTCACTGTCGTATTGGAAAGATTGAAGGACTGGAGGTGCTACAGAAGGCTAAAGTAAGAATTATTTAGGTGATGCTGTTGGCAGCAGTGTCATTGGCGTCTGAGGCGTTTTATTAGCATTTTGGTTTCATCTGCATTTTTAAAAAAAATATTAATCTCTAAAATAAGGACCTGTCACATGCACTTTAATTCTGCTCTTGATGGTATCCTCTGTTATTTTTGCCTCTCCTCTCTTCACGCAGACACTCTCCTTACGGCAGAACCTCATAAAAAAGATAGAAAACCTCGACAGTTTGAGTGCCCTGCGAGAACTAGATTTCTATGACAATCAGATCCGCAAACTGGAGAACCTGCACAACCTCACAGAGTTGGAGTAAGTGTGACAAAACTGTGATTCTTACGTAAGCCTAAACAAAAGTCTAAGATATCAAGGTATATTTATTCTGAGAGGGACTGTTGTTTTGCCAACCCACAGGCAGCTTGACATGTCATTTAACGTTTTGAGGAAGGTGGAGGGTTTGGAGCAGTTGACTCGGCTGAAGAAACTTTTTCTGCTTCACAACAAAATTAGCAGCATTGCGAATCTGGAGCACCTCACAGGTCTGGAGATGCTGGAGCTCGGCTCCAATCGCATTAGGGTGAGATACGAAGGGACTGTGCTGCACTGAGAAATTGTTTTGAACTCCTTATGTAAATAATGGGTTTTGTTTGCAAAATATAAATGAAGATTTGTTGGAAAATGTAAGTTGTGATGTGATTTTAAAGTGTTGCCTCAATGTTGTTGTGTTCACAGGTCATTGAAAACCTGGATTCACTTACATCTTTGCAAAGTTTGTTTCTTGGCACTAATAAAATAACAAGGCTTCAGAATCTGGACGCTTTACACAACCTGACTGTTTTAAGCATCCAGGTATCATCACGCATATTCATCACTTGATTACAGTTGCACACGCTCCAGGCAACCAATAATCATTGGGTTTGCATTTACTTGCAGAGCAACCGGATTACGAAAATTGAGGGGCTTCAGAACCTCATCAACCTGAAGGAGCTCTATCTGAGCCACAACGGCGTTGAGGTCATTGAGGGGTTAGAAAACAACGTGAGTTATAAGCTTTAAGGCACACATTTCCAAGACACATAAAAGAAAATGGGGTTCCATACTGTTGAATTGTGCAAACATGTAACAGCAATGTTTGTTTTTCCGAACAGAAAAAACTCACCACCCTCGACATCGCAGCCAATCGAGTAAAGAAAATAGAAAACATCAGCCACCTGACGGAGCTGCAGGAGTTCTGGGTACAAATAGTTTGTTTGACATGTTATTTAATGTACAGCCTCAGTACAGACAGCCCATTTTTCACTGCTGACAGTTTGACAGAAGAAGAAAAGTTTCTTAGAACATTAACAAAATTTAACGTCGGCATGCATTAAAAGACAACCATCATCAAATAATTAATTACACCTTTGCTTGTTAATAAAAATGTTGACATTGTGGGTAGAGAACCGATAGAAGAGATCCTGCTGAGGTGGAGGTATGCGCTGGAGAAAAGAGGAATGAGACACCTGGGAGATGGGTAGAAAAGTGAAGATGCAAGGAGTAGAGGCAGTGAAGGTGGATGGGTTTAATTCCCCTGGGTCAGTTATTCAAAACAACAGTGCGCAGAGAGGTGAAGAAGAGCGTGGAGGCAGGGTGGGTGGATGTAATGAAGGCGGACATCCAGAGGGCTGGTTGGACAGAGAGCAAAAATGACAAAATAAATGACAGAAAATTCAAAGTAAGACATAATTAGTTGAAGTACTCGTGTATTTGTATCGCATAATTTTTTTGTTGAGCAGCACATTTAAAATGAAACTTTCTTAAAAGTCAATTTTTGTTGCTACGTTCAGTGTGTTGCTCTTTAAACAGTGGGTCAGTACAAAAAGTTTCAAAGTGTAGTTCTTATATTGTTATGAGTTAAACTGATGGTGCACCCTCACTGCTCTTGTTGTTTTGTAATATCTCCTCAGATGAACGATAATCAGATAGATAACTGGTCTGACCTTGATGAGTTGAAGAACGCCACTTCTCTGGAGACAGTCTACCTTGAAAGAAACCCTCTACAGAAGGATCCACAGTACCGGCGAAAGATCATGCTGGCGCTGCCCAGCGTACGCCAGATCGACGCCACCTTTATCCGCTTCTAAGCTGCAGCGTACGATTTACCTGCCAGCTTCACAGTGTTCTCCCTCACCTCCCTGCCTGTCCTGCCTACACAAACAACAACCTTTGGAATCACATTGGCCTCACTCGATTATATAGCTGCGTCACACATTCCAACATATAGCACACCCACTGCTCACTCAACATACATGTATGCATGTATGCACTCATTCAAACCTTGAATCTGTACTTTTGTGTGGAAGCTTTTATTTATTAAGGTGGACCTGTGAAAATGAAAAACTACCATACACTCATTTCCACATTTTTTTTCCTCTGCACCCTTTTCCCCCCTTGTGTTGTTTTGCATTTGGGATGTGCCGTTTTCATTCATGAAGTGGAGGAAATTATGAAATCAGTCTTATTTATCACACTATTGAAGTTTCACTGTTATTATAGCAGAGGAATTCTTAACATTGGAGGCATTGTTGTATATTTAAGGGATTTTGTGAGTTTACTTCTTTCATTTGGGCGGAGAAAGGCTGGGGTTTTTTTTTTTTGGGGGGGGGGGGTTGTTGAGACATTAAGTAAAAGAACAATTCAGCATTAAAGGGAACGTCTATAACATAATAGAAGCTGCTTATGTTAAACCTTGGGATATAGCTCACCATTGCATTCGGCCTCAAAACTGTTCCACACTTAGTACCAACTGTGACAGTTTGAGAAGCCTCTAAAACGAAGCTCACTGTGCCATAATGACATCATGCTGACTCAGAGCAGCGCAGTAAAGGTGCAGTTTCATCAGTCCTTTTTAAGGAAAGCGGATCCTTTACGGCTTGATTTACCATTTTAATAAACTGGTTCTATTACTGACAGAAGGGGGGTTTTTATTTTATTTTTTTGATGTCCAGCAGCCTTGTCTGTTCCTTGTTCAGAGATTTTACAGCTTATAGATCCATTTGCTGATTAACAAGAGTGACCTCTGCAGTAAAATAAAACTCATGAGAATGTAAGAACAATTAATGTGTCCACAATGATGGTTTTGTAATCGGTGGTGCCGTCACTTTTTTAGTTTATTTTTATTTTTTTAGCCTTGAATGCATCACTGATTACTATGACAGCGTATTAGGGCCACATTGAGAAAAAACAAAAACGTTGTTGCTCATTTTGAGAATAAAGATGACATTTCGAGATTAAAGGCGAAATGTGGAGATTACCGTTGTTGTTTTGAGACCAACTGCCACGGTTGCACTACCCTCTAAAAAATGCCTTGTTTACATGAGTTAGTGAAACAAATTGTGATCAAACATACATCCTCTTTATTGGACGAGAGTGTAACCACTGGTAACCTCACATCTGTCCACTGCCAGTCATTTCGTGTTGTACAAATCAGCTCTTCTGAGTTTGTGTGTTTCTGTATAAACTTTTCAACGTCCTTAAAAGAAATCATTTCCTTCCTTGTTACTCGATTTTACTAACGCAGGGGGTATAAAAACCATGATAGTTTGTCTGGAAACAACTGTAACCTCCACATTTTGACTGTTTTTCTCAAAATGATTGATAATATTTTTTTCATAATGTGGCTGTAATACTTCATAGATTAAAGCTTGGTGATTTCTTTGGCTAAAAAAAATGCTCATAAAGTTTATTTGAACCGATAAAATCTAAATGTAGATTTTTCCTTCATTTACATTCTACTGGCTGGTTTGATCTCATGATAACTAATGTAAGATAGACTATTAATGCTGCTGGTACAGACAGTCTTTATAAACTACTAAACTACATTCAGCAGATGTGTGAAGACACTGCATTGATTCATTTGGCATTTAGGATGGCTTCCAAAAAAAAAAAGAATTTCTGTGTATTTATTGACAACATTTAATACAGGATTTTCTCAGATCAAAAAATACAATGTCTGCCTGGAACCAAAGTTAATAGATTACTCTTTGGGTCTCCTGTATATAGTACTCCTGTATATGCTTGAGTGCACTTGGTTTTATCCCTGGTACAATTAAAATGCGATGCATCTTTTATATGAAATATGAACTCCCCACCTCAGGGCTTTTAAGTTCACACATGATTACAGTAGAGAAGCATCAAATTTATGTGCATTAAATGAGAAGTGCTAAACGAAGTGCTCCCTTTGCACTCATAATTATAACCTGATTTTATTTGGATTCATTGGAAACCTTTGAATCGTTAAAAGTACCCTGAGTTGGCATTTAAATCTCCCACTGTAGCCTAAAACCCACGCTGAAATGTTGGTTTCTATCGTAGAACAGCTGTTTATTATGCTTATGATCACAGCCTTTTTAAATCCAGTTGCTTGTGATCGTGAGCATAAATTAACAGTAGAACAATTATCAGACTATCAGCACTGACGTTCTTGCTTAATTGAAATGAATGTAATGTTATTTTTATATTCAGCTTGACTGAAACTGGCCAGTGGGGTTGAAAGTATCACGTTGTGTATTTGTAAATAGAGTTTGGACATGCCATGATGTAGAAAGTCAGTTCCACCATCACCTTCCCTTTGTAAAGTGACATTCTTTTTCCTCTTGTTTTGTTTTCACCCGGCAGCACAACAGATTTGTGCGAGATACTTAAGATGACATGACTCTGACTGGTCACTGAGGGAGCAGCTGTTCAGATTGCTGTTTGCTCCTTGTTGTTAGGACTGAGTCTTCAGGTTTTGGGCTTGGTTGATGCCGTTTTCAAACTGAATGTATGAAGCAAATAACAATAAAATGACACTACTTAAGAAGCGGGTTTGTTTAGTTTTAATTTCAAAGATAAAGAGTCTCATAAAGCACACTGTGAAACTTGATTCACCGTCAAATGATTATGTACCTGGGTATTAAAGGATCCTTTATTATGACAGCTGCTTAATAAATTAGATTTGCTACATTAACAGCCAAAACAATAACAACACACTATGAAACCCCGCAGCTCATCATCTGTCTGAAACAAGCTGTTTTAGCTGCATGGCCATTTAAGCCAAACTTTGGGTCTCCTGTGTATTAGAACTCGTCCTATTGGCTGCCCCCAGCAAACAGACGGTTTAAATCACAGGTGGGTGGGGCTTGCTATGCTCACATTTTAGGGGACATCAATCGTGAGTCATCATAGAGACTCAAGAACAGGAAAATATATAAAGGGTGTGATGGGGAGCACAAAGTCTGGCCTCATAGGGACTGCTTTTGCATACGAAACGTTGGCCATGGTTATTAGCAGTATTTGTCTTTTTGCATGCATTATGTATGTATCTGACAATAAGGAAAAGCATAATGAATTTCTTTTAAGTTAAAGTTAATGGACTTTGACTTTAAACAAACTTAATTCCTTGAAAATCTAGATACACTCACCTGCCATTTCATTAGTTACACCTTAAGATACACCTTGTTAGTTCCCTGTTTTCTTTCAGATCTGCCTTAGTTATTTGTGATTCAGATTCAACATGATGCTCAAAACATCCTTTAGAAATTTTGGTCCATATTGACATGACAGCATCACACAGTTGCTGCGGATTTGTCACCTGCACATCCATGATGTAAATCTCTACTTCCACCACATTTCAAAGGTGCTCTATTGGATTGAGATTTGGTGACTGTGTACGCAGTTTGAACAGAGTGAATTTATTGTCATATTCAAGAAACCAATATGAGGTGATCTAAGCTCTAGTCTTCTATTGTTCAATTTGCCCGTACGAACTCTTATCTGACAGTAGTGGCACCCGGTGTGGTCTTCTGCTGCTGTGGCTCATCTGCTTTAAGGTTTGACGTATTGTTTATTAACCCTAGAGATGGTTATGTAGGAAAATCCTAGCAGATCAGCACCTTCTTAAATATTCAGACCGGCCTGTCTAGCACCAACAACTATCCCATTTCTTCCCCATTCTGATGGCTGGTTTAATCTTCAGCAGGTAATCTTGACTTTGTCTACATGTCTAAATATGCTGAGTTGCTGCTATGGTACTGCTATTGGCTGATTTTGGTATTTGCATTGACAAGCAGTTGAACAGGTGTACATAATGAAGTGACTGGTGAGTGTAGATGAGTGTAGATATGTTTACTGAATTATGACCAGGTAAATTATGAATTATGAAATATAGCCGTCTACACACAACATTATCATATGAATAACTCTGTGTCTACAGCACAGAAAATGTAACTCAGTTTCTGAATATGAATTAAAGAAAAGTTTATATTTTTAGCAAAACAGCAGGAAAATAAAGATAAATTTTATTAACTTTTATTACTAATGTAAAAGGGCATATAATATAATATAATATAATATAATATAATATAATATAATATAATATAATATAATATAATGTAAAAAAAACTGTATAAAATTCCAACACGTATTTTTTACATAATAAGCCATCAACGGTAATTGACTTTAGATCATTAAAACTACATGACCCAGAATGCAGCACTATTGTTACGCATGGGGTCCGCGTCGCGCCGGGCAGGGGAAAAATTACGACTTTGCGCATGCGCCTCATCTATGTTGTTGTTTGTGGCGGTAAGATGGCGGCGCTCGGAGATACCTCAGCTCCGGGGGTGAACGGGTTAATACAACAATTCACAGCAATAACAGGTAAAAATAACATTTTAATTAGCGTTTATTTCACTCAGTGGATTTTTGTGCTCATATAGGAACACTTCCCTCGCCGGGTAAATCTTGAAATCCGTGCGCAGATGAGAAAACGGGCGTTAAGTGTTGCTCTTGCTCCTGCGCTGCCAGTGGTTTGCAGAGGGGAAAAAGCACAGGCAGTTATCAGCTAAACTCAAGTGAAAGACTCGGAAAATGAACCTTAAAGCCGCCAGCTTTGAAACTTATTTTTAATCATCACTTAAAAATGTCTGTTTTTCTTATTAGTGCTCGTTAAAGACACAATCTCGCTAACCTAGAGCGGTTTGTATGCTCTTTTTTTGCGTGGCGTGTTGCTCGATAATGTGGAATGGAGGTCGGCTGTTCAACATTTCCCTTCTTCATCACCACCAGCCAGACTTCATGTTGTTGCTGTCACTATGCCTCTGACTGTGGCCCCAGACACTATTTATTGGTCACAACCTGAGGACTCCGAGTGTCATCGCAGACATTATCTATAGTTTATCAGCACTTTGACACAGTGGACGGTGTTTTTTAAGTTATTAAGCGGCAAAGAAGAGGGAGACTCTGTTAAGGGGCTGCTACTTTATACGGACATGCGCAGTGCAGACCAGAATTTCATCGTCGCCCCGCGGCACTCCGCTTATAAATCAGGTTCATTCAGATGTGGAGTGTCCAAATCACTGTCACGACGTTGTGGACTGCCGCCATGTGTGTCATTAAGGCTTTTTGCATTGTTCAGGTTTTTTCGCACATTTCCGTTTATTTACCAAACATCGCGTTGTATATGCGGAGCATTTCCGCCCACTAAACCTTTTCTGAACTGAAACTGAACTGTCATGCGGTTGTTTGGCGTTAACTCATTTCACTATAGTGATAAAGCGTTAGTTTAAGATGTGCTTTGTTTGTCCTAAAAGTTGGGGAAACTCAGTAAAACAAGTAAAGCATTTTTTCCCATTTAAAATCAAAATAAATATAAAAGGTAAAATAAATGTGTCCATTGTCAAAGTGACATGTGGTTGCTTCTGTGACCACATATACGGAAAAACAAGTAATCAAATACTAAGATATTCCAAGGTTACCAAGTACTACTAGACTATGTTGTCACATGATAATAAATGGCATTTAATCCCTTGAGTGAATAAAACACGTGTGTATGTACTCATAATGTTTAGTGAGCTGGTTATAACTTTACTTTGGGCCTTATGTGGAACAGTTATAGCATAAGACAGAAGTTTGAACATTTAAGAATTTTTAATGAGGTCAGTGTTGCTGTTTGCCACCCTCTGTGCTTTGCTTTCACCCAGTTATATGATTTTATTCATACTGCTGACAGTGTTGTGAAATTATTGGTGAGGTTTGCATAAAGCAGAAAAAAGACTTGATCCAGTGTAATAGAAAAAAAAAGCGGACAAAAGGTTCACTGTCACGAGTTTGATGTGATGCTGGTGACACCTTGGCGCATTGGTTAGTACCGCTTTGGAATCCATCCTTGGTACTCCAGCTTCCTCTAATAGTTCAAAGACATGCTTGTTTAATGGTGATACTAAATTAGCTCTAGGTGTGAATGTGATGGACTGGGAACATGTCCAGTGTGCCCTGCCTTTCTATGAAACTTGGGATAGGCTCTAGCCTTATGTGACCTCACAAGTAGAAGATGGATACCTAGACTGTGATATACCACTCTCAGAAAAACATGAGCATTGTAATATAGCAAGTAGGGATTAAGGAAAAATTGATAGAGCGAAGTATGATGATATTTTGTGTAGTGATGTTGTGTGAATACAGGGACGCTAAATATTGATATTGTATTAAACAAGTTTAAATACCCTGGGAATACTGCAAACAAGGGGGCTGATCTAATGCACCATCATCCCGAGATAACATTAGCCAAGCAAAATTAAACTAAATCAACTGAACTGAAAAACTATCTAACACTGGTGACACTTAGCTTGACAAAGCAACTACCTAATTCACACTTAATGGCTAACTCAAATGAGTAAAAATAGGACAGCGGCTTCCTTGTATATAAAAATAATGGCTGTATTTCATATTTTTCTAATCTGTGACCACAACTTGTGCTAACTAAATGTTTATGGCATTGGTGATTGCACGGGTTGCCTGATAGGTGGTAACTTTTTTGCAAACAGTAACAGTCTCACCTGGACTGACTGCAGTCAGCTTCAGAGAGATTGTTGGAAGTTTATGAATAATTGCGTCTAATTTATTCTCGTAGACCGATTGCTAACATGCTGCCATCGGTCTGAATGAGTCGTCAGCACAGCTCGAGGAGGACTGAACTGGCTGATCACTGGTTGTATTCTGGTAATATTTCTCACCCCAACTGGTTGCAGCAGATGGCCGCCTGGTTCTGCTGGAGGTTTCTTCCTGTTAAAAGGGAGTTTTTCTTTCCCACTGTCGCCAAAGTGCTTGCTCATAGGGTGTCATATGATTGTTGGGTTTTTCTCTGTATGCATTGTTGTAGGGTCTATCTTACAGTATGAAGCACTTTGAGGCAACTGTTTTTGTGATATATTAATAAATTCAATTAAAGTTGAATTATGAACAGGAAGGTTGCTGAGTGTAACTGTTAAATGTTCATTTCTGTGTATATACACAGCAACAGATATGTGATTTTCAACAAATTGTCACAGGTAATTGCTGCATTAACCAAAATAGACTGCATTTAGTTAACAACTTGACCCCAATTATTCGCAGACCAAAAGCAGACTTATGGCAACATTAATGCAGTTTTTAGTGACAGTGTTGGTTTGCTTGACAGTCTTTTATAGAAAAAATATTTTTTTTTTAAATGTTTTATCACACTAATGTAATTAGGACCTGGCCAATAAAGTTGTTTGTTTTTTTTTAGCACAGATACCAATATTTGATTTTCAGCCAATATTTTGTTTTGTTTAGGCAGTCAAAACAAAAAAATATTTGTGATGTGTGGTTATTTATGATTCCCTACTAAGATAATATCCATCCACCCATTCGCTTCCGCTTATCCTTTTCAGGGTCACGGGGGGCGCTGGAGCCTATCCCAGCTGTCATAGGGCGAGAGGCGGGGTACACCCTGGACAGGTCACCAGTCTGTCGCAGGCCTAACACACAGGGACAGACAACCATTCGCACTCACACTCACTCGCACATTCACAGCTAGTGGCAATTGGGATTATCCAATTAACCTATCCCCACAAGCTGCATGTCTTTGAACGGTTGGAGGAAGCCGGAGTACCCGGCGGGAACCCACGCAAACACGGGGAGAACATGCAAACTCCACACAGAAAGACCCCAGCCACTAAGATGGGGGCTAAGATAATATGACGATGCATTTTAAAAATAAACTTTTATTGTCATGAGAAGTGGTAGATTGCTCCTTGTACTCTGCCCATCTCTGCTTAGATTAGCAGGTTGTTGTTTGCGGTGATTAGTGGGAAAACTATGCAACATCAACACTCATAACACGATGGAAGTGCATTTTGTTCATTTTGACTTTATTCATTTTTATTTATCAGCATCTATGAGATTTCCAATACGGATATATTAGCAAATACCTTATAGCTGCTGGTTGAAAATATCGGTCAGCTGATATTTGGCTCTGAAATACAATGTGCCACTATGAAATTCTCAATGTTATTTGTTAATCTGTAAACATTTGTGAACGCATTGTGCTCATGGTTAGTGCCTACATATCTAACTCTCTTCCAGGGGCCACAGAGAGCGTAGGAAAACATATGCTGGAAGCATGCAACAACAACCTGGAGATGGCAGTGACCATGTTCCTAGATGGAGGCGGGATTGCAGAGGAGCCCAGCACCAGCTCCAGTTCTGCAGCGTCAAGCAGCAGAGCGCCCTCTACAGAGTAAGCTGTGACTTTTCTCCACAAGCCTAGGTCAGACAAAAGTAAAACAAAACCCACAGAGTTAGTTTGTCTGTTTTGGTCATGTTTTATTTCAAAAATGGAAACTTCTCAAATTTTCTGCTGATTGTTTATCCAAGCTTAGAATCTGTGTTTACCACAAGCTGACATGAGACGAAAAATAGCATTCGTTTCATTGCTTCCTTATCATACTAAATGTTGATTGTTTGTAATATGATTACAGATCTTTTACAGCTGATTGCTTGTCTACATAAATAACTCTGTATATGTTGCCTTCATGCCTTCCTCAGTGAAGTGCGGGCTCCAATTCCTCAGAAGCAGGACATATTGGTGGAACCAGAACCCCTTTTTGGAGGTATGTTGTTGCTTTTATTTGTCAGTCCTGCTTAAGGCAAAGAAATCTTCATGTAGACTGCCAGCTGTCTGTAAAGATGATGATGATTTTTTTTATTTGTTTACTTATTTATTTTTTTATTACATATATTCAGTGCCAAAGCGAAGAAGACCTGCTCGATCAATATTTGATGGTTTCCGAGACTTTCAGACGGAAACAAGTGAGTATTTTCCAAAATGTACAAGTTAAAGCAAATAAAATGTGGTAGTGCTGTTTCCTAACAATCACCATTAAAAGTCTGTCTCATATTTCTGTTGTGGCATCTTAACTTCCAGTAATGAGTGAATGAATGTTTTTCTGTTCCTAGTCCGCCAGGAACAGGAGCTGCGTAACGGTGGAACAGTGGATAAGAAACTGAGCACCCTGGCAGACCTTTTCCGTCCTCCCATTGAGCTCATGCACAAAGGCAGCTTTGAGACGGTGAGGAGTCACTCACAGGACACTGTACCCCACACCTTTATTCAGCCTGTGTGAACTTTCAGCCAAATTTTAGATGATGACTGAGTAGGTAGATGGTGAAAACCTGCAATGTCATGCTTCCTTGCTTGTGATCGCACACCGCTAATGCAAAAACCTGTTCCCAAAAAAGTTGGGAGGACTAAAATTTGTGTAAAAGCAGATTGCAATGATTTGGCATAACACCAATTTGACTGTTTGTAGTGGAAGAAACATCAAATGCTTAAAATCAGAAATTTTCTCATCTTCTGGAAAGGACACACTATGTTTTTCTCACTAGTTTGACTGCTTTGAATGGGCAGTTACTTCAAAACAGCATGACCCCCACCTAAAGAAACACTGGGAAATGCTGGATGATATATATACAGGTTTTAGGCCAAAATATGCCACCATTAAGGGGACTTAGGGAGTTGGTGCCAAAAATAGATATTTATAATTATTTAGAATATGTACCAGTATCATTTCCTAAATGTAGGCCGATATAAACAAAGACAGTAGAATTTTTAGCATAGTTGCAAAGAAAAATTAGATTTGATAAAAGTTCGACTTTATTTGACCTTGGAGAAGAGGTCAGAGGTCAAAGTAATGTGATGTTGAGAATCCCAAAAGATCATTGCCTTTATTTTTTTTACATTGTAAATATACCAGTAAGAAACCTAGGTCGTGTCCAAATTCATGGGCTGCATCCTCCTGAGGACCTGGCATTCGCAGTCTACATGGGCCGGGTCCTCAGAAGGTCGGGTAGGCCGGAAGTAAACGGCTGTGAAATTGGACGGTCTAGCCTTCAGATTTGCGACACCGCTGTCTCGGTGGAGTCTAATTAACTCAGCTGTCTGCTCCTTGCTATCTAAAATATAACAGGACACTGGTGTAAATTCTCGACCATCTCACACGTCTGTTTAATCAGTTTTCTGTTTGACGTTTATTCAGCTGTGTGAAAACCAAGTAGGAACCCACCCGGGGAATTAATAAAGTTTTATTTTACCTAATCTAATAACTTTAATTTCAGCCAAACCGATTTACTCATGAACAAATAAAACACCGAAAAAAGCCAAACAATAACATTTTTAGGTTATCTAAGTATATTATATTATTTTTAACCTGAGTAGCGAAAGACCGTGGTGTTCTGAAAATGATGTGCCGGGAGTTTGCCGTTCTCGGCGGCTCTAGTGACCTAGCGGCTTAGCTCCCAGTTAGCTATCGAGCTGGTGGATAACAGACGTCTCCGAACACGTCAGACAACTTTTGCAAATATGTGATATCTTGATAAAGCGAGCAGATATTTGAAGTTTACACAGCTACATTCTCCCCTGAAAATATGTTAAAAGTTTGTTTTGTGACCCAGAAAGAGTAATAAGAACAATATTAAAAACTTAGTAGTGGCCGCCATTGTTGAAAACTGGAATTGGCTGGGCCGCGCTATGAATTCTGGTATATTGTGGGCGACGATGGATACACCCAACCCATCCTTCAAATTCGGAGAGAAGGAGGACACATTTGTCGGCTAAATTCGGAGGAGTCTACAAATTTGGACAGCCTTCGTCACGTCGCTGTGACGCAATTGGCCTACAAATGCGGCCTCAGGAGGGTGCACCCCATGAATTTGGACACCCCCATAGTTTTAAATATCTCTATATAGAATTATTATCACTTTGACCTTCAGATCATTCTATTGACCTTGAAGGAGAGGTCAGAGGTCAAATGTGACATATTTTAAAACTTTATAAACTTTTCTATATGTTGACAGTATTTACCACAATATTCAGAGTCACAGTCACTAAGTCTTTTAATGGATTGTTAACACGACCCCACCCCTAATTTTTTTTCATCAGAATTCATACAAAAAAATTCAATAAAAATTTCATGTACACACAGAATTACACATAACGACACACACAAGAATGAAGAACAGAATTTTTCGCTTTCAGCATTTGATTTGTAGTCTTTGAACTATTTCCAGTTGAAATTAAGGTTTCAGTTCATTGTAAATAATCTTTTTTCTTAGTTAATTTTATTATTTGTTCTCCACCAAGCAAAAGATATGTTTTGCGTTTAAATCAAAATTTGCAGACTTAATGATTTCCATCATAAAGTATATTTGTCTTTGTAAATCGTGAATTCCCTCTAATTCCATATGTCTTTCTTTACGTTTATAGGCTAAAGACTGCGGACAGATGGAAAACAAATGGCTAATGATCAACATTCAAAATGTTCAGGACTTTGCCTGCCAGTGTCTGAACAGAGATGTGTGGAGTAATGATTCAGTGAAGACCATCATCAGAGAACACTTCATATTCTGGCAGGTATGAGGTTTTAAGAGCGCAGTGTGGTGTTTTCTGTGATGCATGGCGTTATTCGTGAGGGAATTTATTTAGTCCATCCATCCATCTACAATTTGGTAGTTAGGTGTTAGCACCATCATCTCACAGCAAGAAGGTCCTGCTTTTGAATCCACTGGGTAGCTCAGGCCTTTCTGCATGGAGTTTGTATGTTCTCCTTGTGTGTGCGGGTTTCCTCTGGGTACTTGCTCCTACAGACCAAAGACATGCATTTATAAAGTTTGGGTTTTTTGTTCTACACAGGGTATAAAATGCTTTTTTAAACCTGTAGGATATACTTCTATGATGCACGTTATATTTTTCCCATGTATGGACAAAATTTAACAATGGTATAACTTCAATTGCAGCTCAGTGTGTAGCAGTGCCACAATCAACACCTCTGGTTTATGCTACCAGAGCACTTAAATACCACCCTAATTCTTGCAATGAATACAGCAAGCCAAGCCAAAAAGTACATCAAGCCTACATGTTCACTACAATAACGAACAGATGTGCCTGCTTCCGAGCAGTTGAGACCATCATGCATGTCTGCTGTGTGTAGGTGTCACTGCAGTCACATGCTGCTTATAGCAGATGGCAAACGACTGGCTCGTTCGTGGGTGGGGCGAGACAACTGCTGGCATGTCATATTGTAAGATGTGGATTATAGTATTTAGAAAATGCAGTACTCAATGATCAAAGGTGTTTAAATTCTGTTTCGTGTTTAAAATTGCCATCAGGTGAATTAGCCATCATTGAGCAAAGATGGGAATAGGGCTGCTCGATTATGGCAAAAATGATAATCACGATTATTTTCACTGAAATTGAGATCACGATTATTTTCACTGAAATTGAGATCACGATTATTTGACGATATTTATTTAACCCTTTAAGACCTACTATAGAACCAAGTCCACCAGAGCTTTTTTTTTTTTTTTTTACATGCTGTAGTGCCATTTGTGGGAGCATTTCAAGTTGCTATACATCAATACAACTGTTATAGCCCATATTTTAATAATATGTATGCATTAAGTCCATAGTAATTACATAAATTGCAAAAAAGTGCAATAAACTACAAAAAAAATTGAAAATTGCTTTTGTTTTGTTTACATATATTTCTACTTGGAGAAATTTAAGAGGTTTATCCCTCAAAACTTTAAATACAATAAAGTTGCAAAAAATAGTTTACAACAACAGGAAATTTATTTTGAGTGTCTTCATAGTTTTATTTTGGAGATACAGCAATTTTTATGTACTGCAGGAAAAACAAAAAACAATCCTATGATGCAAATTTGCAAAGAAAACAGCATGTGCATCATTTCACTGTGGGAAGTGTTACGAACAGCTGATAGGAACGGCAAAGCGTGTTTCTGGAATATTATGTTTTTGTTCCTGCAAGCGCTTTTTATGCAATTTTTGCAAAGCTATATGTGGAACGAAACCGTGACCGAGGACAAGCTGATGGCATAAGATGTAAGTACAACTCCTCCGGTTTCATATGCAAAACAAATTATTGCGCTAGCTTACACGGTTCAGGTTCTACAGGGATTTAAAAATAGTTACGCAAAACGGAGCGTGCTGCTCTGACCGGCTTTAAAGGGTTAACAATGACTTTAAAAAAATAATATAAAATAGTGTGCAACACCACTGAAGTTTTTTTTTTTTAAACTCTCTTTTCAACCAACGGCAGTCACTCTCCAAATAACTTCTGCTTAGCTTTCCGAGTTTCCCTCGGGTCCTCTTAATCAGCGGTCTCCAACCTTTTTTGCGCCACGGACGGTTTATGCCCGACAATATTTTCACGGACCGGCCTTTAAGGTGTCGCGGATAAATGAGGGAGGGGCTAATAATCGGCTCAGTCATTTTTAATGATCGTTGAAAGCCCAGATCGTAATCGTGATTAAAATTCGATTAATTGAGCAGCCCTAGATGGGAAAGTGTATTTTTAGAGCTGTAAAAAACAACAAAAGACAAAAAAAAAGAAGCAGTTTTCCACGTAGAGGTAAAAGGTTGGTTGGTATTGGTGAGTGAGGCTATGCTTTTCTGTTTCTGAAGTGGGGTGTGCCTGAGTAAAAAGTAGAAAACTCTGGTCCTGTTAGCTCTAAAGGGCTTAAAGTGAGAGTAAAAGTTCAAAATAATGGGCTATGGAGAGGAGCAGCACAGTGGTGCAGCTGTTAGCCTCAAGATGGTCCCAGCTTGAGCCTTTTGGTGAAAAGTTTTCATGTTAAAATGAAACATAAATGCAGGGGTTCTTCCTTTTAAAAGGAAGTTTTTTTTCTTCCTACTGTCACCAAGCACTTGCTCATAAGGGGTCATATACTGTAATAACTGTAGGATCTTTACTTTACAAAATAAAGTGTCTTCAGACGACTGTTGCTGTGAATTGGCGATATATAAATAGAAAAGAATTTAATTGAATTCCTCACACAGTCCATAGAAGACATGGATGTTAGGTTAACTGGTAAATCTAAATTGGCTGCAGGTGTGAATGTGAGTGTGTCAGTCTCTCTGTGTTAGTCCTATGGCAGACTGGCTACCTGTCCAGGGTGTACACCACCTGGGATAGGCTCGAGCCTGACTGTAACTCTGAATTGGATAAGTGGAAGAAAATGGGTGGATGATGGAGAGTTGGGGAGGGAGGTACTTTTCCAAAGCAGTCCACCCGTCTTTGCATTATGCAGTGTGGGCACACTTTAAGTTCAGTTTATATTCTATCGTTCATTTTCTCCCTCTGCAGGTATATCATGATAGTGAAGAGGGACAAAGATACATCCAGTTCTATAAGCTGAACAAGTTTCCCTACATTTCGATCCTGGATCCACGCACAGGTGAGTGTTTGTGGAGGGCTGATTGATGATGAGGGTTTGCTGATGTACGAACACACTCACACCATTGAGTTGTTTCCAGCTGATCAAGAAAACAAACAAATATGTGATTTACTGGCAAGATTAAAGTACAGCTCTCACTCTGAGAGGCTTACAAAAGCAGTTTTTATTATAAATGCACAGGAAGATGATGTCTGCATGCATCATTTTGTAAGACATTAATAGTGTTATGAAAAATAATTTAAATGTCAGTAGTCTTCAAGTAGCTTGAATAACAGTGTTCATATCAGGAAATGGGATTAAAGCAATACTAAAGCGACACAATTGGCTATTATGTCACAATAAACTGTGTAAATCTGCAGTGTTGATCCAAACTGATGTGTGCGTCTCTCTCTCTCTTTTCTTATAATTAAATACTTAATTATTTCCTGCTTTTGGTGATCGGTTCTGTTCAAACCATGTTCACATCAGGTCAAAAAATGGTGGAGTGGAACCAGCTGGATGTGGCGTCGTTCCTGGAGCAGGCAACTGGCTTCCTGGCAGAGCACGGACAGCTCGACGGGCCATCCTGCCACGCACCTCCTGCCAAACGAGCTCGCTCTGTGGGTCTCTCATCTCATGTGTCACCTCTAATTCCCTCTATGTTTTTGCTCTAATAAGAGCTCCTCGCTCCTGCTGTGGCTCTGTTGGAATTTCCTCAGTCACACCTCTGATCAGTTTCAGAGGCATCTGGGATGTTTGTTAGGATTTTGCATCAGAGCTTCAGGGTTTGGATAAATGTCATGCTATGATCAGTATCAGCATATTTTAGTGCTGTGATATTTGATGTTGTCAGTGTCACGCAGCCATCCATATTGTTTAAAGTCTTTGTGTTGCTTTACTCAGATCTTTGTTACTTTTTTTAAACAATTGTACACTATTTTATCTTTTAGGAAAGTTTAATCGATGCCAGTGAAGACAGTCAGTTGGAGGCAGCAATCCGAGCTTCTCTACAAGAGACCCACTACGAGTCCTCAAATGTCCCCGAACCCCCCGATTCTCCTCGATCAGACGATGAATCTGATGCAGAGCCTTTCTCTGACAGCGAAGGGCCTTTCTCTGTTGACGGCTCAGACAGCGAGACGCCAGCACCCCATGAAGAGAAAAGTTCGACCGGCAAACATACTGCGACCCCCTCTGCAGCCACTGCAGCCCAGCAGCGTCTTCATCCTGATAGCTCCACTTCTTCCTACAGAAAATCACCGTACAAAGAAAACAACCACAGTCACAAGAAAGAGGAGAGCAAAAAGAACCACCTGGAGCCCTCGGCTCCCGGGCCTCGTCATCCCCAGCCTGATTCAGACTCTGGTGGGAATCACTGCGCCCCACTACCTGAAAGCGCAGGAACTTCAAAGATCAGCACCACCACAACCTGTGATGTGGACTGTCCTGAGGACAATGGTACGACAAATGAAAAGTATTTTAGGTTTCATGAGTGTGCGTGTGTGTGTGTCTATATGTCTGTTTTCGATGCAATCATAATAAGGTGAGCAGCAAGTTTGCTTTAAAAAAACAAAAGTCTAAAGGCCTTTGCGGACGTGCAAACTCTTTCCGAATATTTTGTGCACTAAAAGTTCATTTTAGGGCTCATCTATTCTTCAGTGTCAACTTATTTCACTGCATGAATTTGTGACTTTTATTCACATTTGGAAAAATAAACAGATCTGCCCAGACAGACTACTGCACTGTAGTTCAAAGTGCATCAGTACTGAATATACAATGATATGGAAATCGTAAAATAATGCTGTTTAGCCACAGACACAGCGCTAGACACTGCTCCGGGTCAATCAGCTCTCTGAAATTATTTCTCTTCCTCCTCAGTTGTGGTTCCAACTCTTTCAAAAACAGCTCAAACTGTCCCGCTGACATCCTGAGATATTTACAGAAGCGGTCGTGGTGCTGCTTCAGCTCCTTGATCAAACCATGAAATTGTCCCTACTACTGTCTTCTCATGATGAATTTGATGATGTTCGTGTTTAGAAACATCAGGACCATCATCATCATCGCTTGATGTTAATGTCATCTTTTTCACGTCACTTTTTTTTCAGGCGAATTTTCTGCAAACTGCAATGCTTTCAGTGTGCATCTGCGTTACACCACAAGTTTGGATCCAAAAAATTAGCTTTTTTCAACGTGCTCAGGGTATTAAAGCCTTAAGGTGTCTTAAGAGCCCACTTATGCCAACACATAAGTGGGTGCTGCTGGACTGACTCCTTTTAGATCAATGATGGCCGTGAAGTCAGTCCTAGTCAGTTGAATGTAGACAGACCCTTAATCCTACTGTACTATTTGGTCCCTTTGGCTGGATTTAGCATTAGTTTTATTGCTGGAGTGTGTGTGAAGATTTCTATCAAAATGTGTACCATATATGACCAGTGAAGACTGGTACTAAGCACTAGATTTTCTGACGGTTTCTACAGTCACATCCCTTGCAGAATGTGGTGGTTGTGTGTTGTTTTTACTTGGCGGGACCCAAGTGATAAGTATGTTAGTGGTTTCACTCATCTTGTCTAATTACAGTCTGGTGTAATATCTGTGTGCGGGTACCTTCTAGTGGTTGTAGTTCTGGAGCATAGACAGAAAAAGCAATGAATGTAGCTTCTGTGACGTCACCTATTGTTTAGTAAAGTCCTGTCATAAAACCTCAAGCCGAGCATTTTCCCCCGTTGCCACCCTCACCGCCACTCCACTAGTCCGTATACTGACGTCTCTACTGACAGCTTAATAGTGTGAAAGCGGAGCGTGACAAGGCTGCTATAGGACTGAGTCGGAGGAGTCGCCCTCTGCTGACCATTAAATAGAATGCAAGTTTAATGCAAGCGCACACAGTCGTAGCTGTTAATTCAAAGATCAATCCATTGTTTATCTATGTGATGTGTGTTTTTTATGCTTTTTGACCAGTGTGTTCTGGCATTTTTAAGTATAGTGGCTTTTCAGTTCTGACAGCATCATCTTAGTAACTGTTTTGTTTTTAATAGGTCCCAAAGCCAGGTTGATGCTCCGCTACCCTGATGGACAGAGAGAGCAAATTTCATTGTCTTCTAAAGCAAAACTTTTGGTGAGTGAACCCCAAAATCGCTGATATTCAAGTAAAATAAACAGTAGTACATGTTTATAATGCCTAATAAACATGGCAACATTTTTTTAAATCTTTTTTTCCCCTACCTTCCAAATTATACTCTCTCTTTAAGGCCCTGGTAAGACACGTCCAGTCTAAGGGTTATCCTAACGAACGCTTCGAACTCGTCACCAACTTCCCCAGAAGGAAGCTCGCCCACTTGGACTATGACATCACGCTGCAGGAGGCAGGGCTGTGTCCACAGGAGACTGTATTTGTGCAGGAGAGGAACTAGCCTTCCAGACACACTCACTTTTCGCTTGTCTGTATCTCTGGTAGACCTCACCCTTTCACCGATGATGTGGGATGATGTTACTGGCCTTGATCCCATAACCTTTTGTTCTGGAGGTGGCCCTGGTTTTTGCCAAGACAGATAAGGGTGGATGGGCTACTTTCACCGCCACTCCACTAGTCCGAATACTGACGTCTCTACTGACAGCCTAATACCTTTGTAGTGCTCTACAATTGGCCAGTAAGGTTTAATGGATGCCAGCAGTCTTTAATGTTTTTAATAAACTATATACTCTGCTCTGAGGCAAGCCTCATTTAGCTTTCAACACTGAGGCATATCAGAACAGAATATATATCATATAGCTCGTCTTCAATTAAAAAATGAAAAAAGAAGAAAAAAACACAAATAATAGATCACTAATTGATGATGGGCCACAAGGGACTTGTACAAAGAGACTTTTACCTCTCAGAAAGGACATTAAATCAGTCAGAGTTTATTTTCTAGCTCTTCTTGTTATTTTCTCTACCTGGGACAGGTAAAGGGAGGCTCATTCTTGTTTATTTTGACCCAAATTTGGTCTCTCACTCGGTCATTGTTGAAACAGTTGTAATTATTTGGAAGGCAGGGGCGCTAAGAGGCCAGGTCCAAAAATTACAAAGTCGTGAAAATGTGTCTTTTGATACAGAAGGGAATGAATAAAAGGTGGTACATCTCATCAGTCACACCTACACTGTACAGAGATGGCTTAGAGAGACTGATATTTCGATGTAGTCATTGTTTCCTTTCTTTTTTTATATGCTGCCAAGAAAATATGCTGATGTTGAAATATAACCACCAGAAAACAAAAAGAGAGGTTCTGCTTCATCTTTTTCTTTATTATTATTATTTTGAATCGTTTGTGTGGCTTTAATTTAAAGTTAAAACCCCAAACGCTTGAACAGCTAACAGAGTAAATAACTTCAGATTCAGCTGGAACTACTGAGAACACAAATGTGTAGTGCACCTCACTTTAAAGATTAAGCATTTTTAGTGTGTCCATACTACGTTTTGACATGTTTTATTCCTGGAGCCTTGGTGAAACCAGTAAGAGTATTTTACATCTTATGTGTAATGCACATTTCTCAAAAAAATGACAGGAACACTTGATCATCACAGTATAACACAGATGGTTAAACTTTTCAGTTGGTAACCACAGCTCCCAATGGGGATCCATTCCACCTGGTTTGGTCCAAATGAAGTGACAACAGCTGCACTGGACAGGCAACTCCCCCCTGCGCAGGGAAGGCCACAGACTATTGCTCCTGACTGATTTTCCTCTAGTTCTCCTTTTTGGAAGTGCCCTTGCCATCAGTGGCAGCATGAAATGATACCAGTTAGTCCAGCTCTTCTGTGATACCGTATGCAAACAGGCAGTTGCAAAGTTTTCTGTCTCCTAGTACAGCCTTGAAGGTGTAAATGGGTTATTGCACAAGGAGAACTAGACAGAGCCACAGAGGGGGCATCAGCTCAGCAGCAGGACTGGTATCTGGTTCTTGATGCGAGAAGGAACTGGAGGAGCACTGCCAAAGCCCTACAAAATGACTTCCACTGGAATACTTGAGCATGTTTCTGATAGAAACACTACCTGAGGGTGGCATGAATGCCCAGCAGTTTTTAGTAGGACGTGTGCTCACAGTACAGCACCGAGCAGCTCAATTGGTGATGGCCTGACAACACCAGAGCTTGCAGGTTAGCCACTGGTGCTCTGTTCTCTTCACAGATGAGAGCAGACCACCTTTAAACAACATGAAAGAGTCTGAAGACGTTGTGGTGAATGTTTTCTGCAACATTATCTAGTATGACAGGTTGGGCAGTGGTGGTCTCAAGTGGGATTTCCTTGCATAGAGACCTCCGTGTGTTAGCCAACAGCAGTTGGGTATAGAGATGAAATCCTCAGATTCACTTTACATCTTTTGCTGGTGCAGAGTGATGCCTTGCCTCGTGTGGGCAGTGTGTAGCCATAGTGGTAAAGGCATAGGTATCATGGCCCTAGAACAATATTTATGAGTCCCACAGATTATCTAGTACCTCACTTATGCTCTGATCCAGGATCTGGGAGAAGATGAACCAGGGCATCATCCACTGTCTGACCAGGAGCGTACCCAGATGTCTGAAGTGCATGGAGGCACATTGAGGCTGTAAACATTAGTGAGCCAGATTAGTCTGATCACTGATATAAATTTATAGCTTTTTTGTTGTGATTTGATGATTTTGGTTTCCCCTGGCTTTTGTTACATAATTTTGTTCTCAGCAAATTACAGTGTGTATCAGTAAAAACTTTCAGCCTGAATATTTTGTCATCAAGAACCAATGTGTGATTTAAGTGTTCCTGTAACTTTTTTTAATTTAATTTAATTTTTTTGGAGCGGTGTATTTAGATTTTTTTTTTTTTTGTGCTGAGGCTGTTAAAGACTTTTCTGTGTGTCTGTTCAGACTGAGCAGGTTTGTGTTTCTTAATATGGACAGATGGTGGTGATAACGTACCTTAAATACCAACAATTCCCCGAACGCAGGTGAAAATTCCACTAAGACCAAAAAGACACTGACACCAATATTTTATAAGCAGTGTTTTAAGTTTTAACTGTTCAGATTAAAAAAAAAAAAAGTTTTAGGAAGTATCTTGATGCATTCTCAATCATCAAGGTAAGTAAATCTCCAACAGTTGATTCTGTTCATCTGGACGTAGCGTTTCGTCACTTGGAGTCATGCACGTGTTAACTGGTGCAGGGGTTTCTGTGGTGGAGTATGAGCTGTTTCCTTCCCAGAGATTTTTCTGTGTTTAAGTTTTTCACTCAGGCGTCCAGTCCTGGAAGAAAAGAGGTGATGTTTCTTAAAAATGTTACAGTGATCTATGTCAGTGGTAACAATCATAAGGCCAGGGGACTAGAAGCAGCCCAGCAAAGATCCACTATCTGGTCCACTGGAAGACTTTGGAAAATATGAAGGAGGGCATGAATTTTGGACTTTTAGATGGATTTATTAGATTTAGATTTCATTCATTTTTCTTGCTGATAAAGTCTCCTCCATGGCCATTCATACAACGCCAAAGTAATTAAGAGACAGATAAACAATTAAATGACAGAAAAGTTCCATCAGCTATTAAAAAAATTTGTTGTTTTTTAAAGTGGGTTCACAAAAAGCAATTTTGAAATCAAATCTTTGAATTGACAGAAGCTTTGTTTTGTAATTAGAGCACAGTCTGAGCTACCAGACGTTGTCTAATTTTGCGTATTTATTTCTTGCAGTTTAAGCCCAAACAATATTTCTTTAACATAAAGAAAAACGAAGATATACTGTTGAATTTACATGGCTGCTTTTATTAACCCTCTCGAGGCAGGCGTTGCCGATTTGCAACAGTTAAAAACTAACAACCTGGTTACCCCACATACATATTTTATGAGGGTTTTTTTTTTTACTCAGAAGTACCACTGCAGGACTTGGTTGTGCATTAGCAACAAAAAGTTTAATTTGAGCCTGAAAGGGTTAAGACATCACAGCCAAGTGTGTAGGTAAACTTCTTTTTACTAACTGAAATGGGAGTTTCACTGGTCTGGATAAAAAATGGGCTGTATGTGCTGCAAATTGAATGTTGGCTTCAAATTTTGTCCAATCAATCAAAACATCTTTCTTCGCAAATAAGAAATCTCACAGTTAATACAAGACTTGATGCTCCTGCATCACTGGCATCAACTCTTTGTGTGACAGGCATTATTTCCAGTTTGATGGGTTGACATATTGTTTGTCACACCCACCTAGAAGCAGTTGTCTGGTCTTTTTAAACTAATATGTGACCACTGCTGTGACTCATAGATTAGAATGAGATCTTTCCAAAAGAAAAATCCCTGGACAACACCTGAAAATTGTTATTAACAGTGCCTGGTGTGGGGGGCAGTGGTCAGAGGTGAAAGAGTACAGTGTGCAGCTGTGCAAACAGATGAGGAGTCTTGAGTCTGTTTCACTCCCCTCGCTGTGTGGATAATACAGTATGAGACAATCATTCTTTCACCTCCTGCTTTTTGTGTAAAGGACAAGGGTGAATAAACACAGGAGGGCGAAGGGAAATTTTATTGCTGACTAAAACAGAACAGCTAAAACCATTTCCCCCCACGAAAAATCGTTAAGTCCATCAGAAGTTTCGCAAGTCTGAGATTACTGTGTGTTCCAAAGTCACATCTTCAGAGTAGGAAACTCTTTAAAACATGCATTTTCTTTTTCACTTTGTCAGTCAGTCAGAGAAATTGTGTTTTTCCCCTGCTGAATTTCTGGTACCTCCAAATAAAGGAGCAACAGTTTAAAAGCCCACATCGAGTAGCAATGACCTAAATCAATTTCACACTGAAGACGAGTTGATTAATCGGTGCTGAAATTTTAATGACACAGCAGGACAGCAGCCCTCAGGCTTTGTTTGTTCAAAGGGTTTGTCTGTTGCATAAAAGGCTGGTGACCCCAGTTGTCTGATTACCTCTTAGCTCATTCTCAGAACGAATCAATAACAGTTAATAAACAGTGAGCCATTTTTGGGTTGAGTTTAGACATAAAGTTCAGTTTGGACATCACATGAACCAGTACTCAGACTGGGATTTTAGTCTTCTGTGTCCCCTGGGGAGCTTTTTCAGAGTTTGAAAACTTTATAGGAGCTCCAGTGAAGATGCTGTTGGTGCTTGATGTGTTGACCTTTGATTTGTTCCTTAGGAGTCCCAATTTTATGACCTCCATGGAGTACCCACTAATATTTATGCATATTTGGAGAGTTTTTAGACTCTTGCAGGTTTTGCACATTTTCTTTTGTACTCTTTATGAAATGGATTTAACTCAATCAACAAAAAGTTACAAGTTACTACAACTTGACTGAAATCCATTAAGTATTGCTCATAACAGGAAGAGATGCAAATTAGCTCATATAAGATCCTTGCATGTAATTGTGTATCCCAGAATGAAAACCTAGCATGGAGGTTCAGTGGCTTTTCTGTAGACCTGCAATAGATTGTGTAAAAACACAGATTCTGGGGAAAGTATACGAATATCTGAAAATGTCCAGGAGCAAAAAGAAGCAAGGTGCCACCATAAATCTTTCAATAACTGGCCACCAGTTTCCCAAAACACACCTGAGTAACTCACTTCAGCATGATCCTCCAGTCTTCCTATCATTTCTCTAAAGGTTAACCATGACATCATCTGCCCTCAGACTTGAGTGAAATCCAGATCTTTTGCCAAGTATATCATGAATTGATGAGGGAACAAGCCTCAACTTGCCATGAAAGTGCCTGTGAGTCTTAAAATCACTTATGAGCCTCTGAAAACGGGGATCTGTTTAGAAAAATCGCTGAAATTCCTAAACATCTTGATTGTTTATTTAAACTCCAGTGTGGTGACATTGCCCAAAAACTCCTGGAGTTTCCTGGAGTTGACTGTATGACAGGAATAATTCAGAATGACGGCTGTTCAGGTATCAGAGAAGCAGCTCTGAATATGTCTCCTTCCACTTTAATGTCAATCTCTACTGAAGGTGCAATTAAAGTCACCATTTCTATCAGTGACGTAATAACAGTATGAATAACTGAGGAGCCCGATGTCTCTGATTCCTGATGGAGGAGATGGATGTTTTTCTACAAACTGACACTTTCTCAAAGTGTACTCATGTGTGGGCCTCAAGATGAATCACTCCTGGCTCATGTGTCACAGTTAACTCCAGTGTTGCCTCTCACTCAAACGCCTGCCTTGAACACGCCTTCACATCTTACAGTAGCACACAGCATTTCACCTGCACCTGAAGGGGTTATTGCATGCACAGTGGAACAAAACCTTAAAAACAAAGATGACCATAAAAAATACAACAAAGCATCTGCTCTTGAAGCTCACCCGTTTATGCAGACTACAGTACTTTGTTATTCCCCTGCTCTGTGTACTCTAGGAGAACAGCCATGGATGATAAGCTTATCTCCTCTGACTCAGCACAGTCAGAATGACTTAGCGAACAATAATCTCTGATACGCAGTCCTTCGCAATAATCCTACACTTCAGAAAGTTCAGTCACAAAGCTACAAAGACAAATAATGGTGTTCAAATTCATGTTCACAGCCACATATAAAAATATAGAACTGTGTGACGATTTTATTTGGTTCTGTTTTCTGATCTTATAACAAGAAGCGGTCCTGCCTGCAAAAGCTGGACATGTATGTTACGGGATTGCCAGGTGTGTTATCAAGCACCTCAAAGTCCTTTAAAAATGGGACTGACAGCAATAATCTTCTTTGATTTTTTTATAGAGTAAATGTTTAATTCTAGTGTGTGCGGCAGGAGTTAACCACCATGATGAATTAATTTCTGTTAGGATTAATAAAGTTTTGTAGAATCAAATGAAAGACAATTCATGGCCCAAGCAGTTCTGAGTGAAGTGTCAGCAAAGATTAACAAAAGCACAACATTCAGATTGAACTGCAGACTCACAAGACAGATACTGTAACGAGGGCTAAAATCATTCAAGATCAATTCCAGACTACATACCTCAGATGCCCACAACATTCATTTGTATTTCTTCTGGTTCATCTGAGTTCTTTAGGTTCATAACACAAAACAGGGCAAGAAAATAAACAACCCTTGCAGCAAATACCCCATCAGATCAGCTGCATGAGCAATATCTGTCCAGTGTATACCTAATAGAAACACACTCCGCACCCTAGCAATAGAAAGAGATGCTTATACACAGAAATGATTAACCTGGACTCCTGTGTCTCCTCCTGGGATTTAGTCCTACAATTAATACAATCATTCCACAAAAACTGAATGGCAGCCTGGCGCTACTTGGACTTCGACCCTCTCTGTATCACTGAGTGATGGATTTTCTTACAAGGAGGCCGTCATTCACAACACCACCTCCTCCTCCACCAGTCAAACACTACAGCCGCCTTCCCCCGGCTGTGTCCTGACCCTGTTTCTGCTGTGTCACAAAGCTGGAGTATGATGGCTCAGCTGGACGTATGGGGCAATCATGATGCCAAGTTTGCATAAAACATAAAAACTCACGTACTGTGGGAAGGAAGTGAAGGAACTGAAGACCTGGAGAGAAGAAGAACTACAAAACCTCACAAATGCTTACCATGCATGCACAAACACAGCCAAAGAAAGACAGTCAACCGGTGCCAGGTTCCTGCCATGCATCTCCCACAGATGTCCAGTGAAGTGCGCTCTGAGCATCATGACCCACATCATCACACTGTTTCGTCCTGCTGATTAGAATGGGAAGTAGTCATGATTTATTAAAATAAAGTTAAATACGAAATTATAATAACGATAAATGTAACTGATAATCTAAAGCACAGAAATATGTTTGTTATCAGCGTATTACAACTATTTGATAAGGTACAACTTTATTTGGCAGGAGATCAGTTTCTACTTCATAGATAAGTCTATAAAGTAAGCTTATCTTGATTTTGAGGACTTTAATCTCTCAAAATAAAGACTTGTGTAATCTGCAGACTCACCTTTGGACACATTTCAGTTTTGCTAGTTTATCTTCCAAGTCACACATTTGTGCTGATTACCTGAAAAAAAAGAAACATTTTACAATCTGTACTTTCCCTGCTTGTATTATTTAGGGGTACTTCCTGCAAGCCCACTCTAAGGTCAGCATAACACCTTAAAAATGTGCACTCAAACTTTCCCTACTCAGAACTGTCCTCTTTGTGGAATGGGTTTATTTTAGATGTAAACATTTCTCAATACTCAGGGGTATCATATTGATTTCTCAGCTGATGGTGAATAATACTGTATCAGAGACCCTGATAAGATGGCTGGACTAATTCCTCATGTTGTAAAGTAAATTTAACCATAGCAATATTAATACTTGCAATCACCTATTCCACAATTATGTGTTATTATATCTAGAGCTGGGAGCAAAATCTGCATAAATATTTCTTTCCCTCTTATTTTGCTTTTTTTTTTTTTTTAAAGAAAGAAGCATGGAAGAGATGTGCTTTTTGTTCCGATTATCAATTTTATTCATGGCTGGCCCAATTTCAAAGTTGGATGGGTCCAACCTTTATCTTTAAAATTGATATAAGGGATAATTTAGCTACTTCTGCTACTCATCATCTTCACTGGACCTTATTCTGTTATTAAAAATGATTATTTTAGGTTTCCTATTTGAAGGAAACGGTTTCCAAGGCCTAATCCGTGGATCGACTTCCTTCGAGGCGTGGACGTCTATCAGCAGAGAATGTACCTTCACCTATCAGCAGAGAATGTCCCTTAGTCTGTAACACAGTCAAATATATTCTCAAGTAATATTCAAGCATGCCATTCAGCGTGTTAGTACGAGCTCGGGAGCAGCTTGGGAGAACAAGAAAACAGAGACTGCTTCAGGTTGTCTTCCCAAAGTGACTCAACTTTATTCACAAGTACAACAGTTTATATAGAAGGTAAAATTCATGAGACAGCAGATTTATCAGTTTAAACCAGTACAGACCAAGATAAGGCAGCGTCTTCCTGCCCATGGGTGAAGAAGCATCCTTTGTGTAGTTTATCAGTTCAGCTACAATTGTGATTATCTCAGCGACATATTTTCAAGGCACAAAACAAAGAGTTCTTACATTAGTGAAATCTGAAACAAACCATTTGGCCTTCAACAGGCGTCTCCTAAAAGATTAAGAAACTAATGTAGCTGAGGGAGTGATCTCTGTGGTATTTCAACCTTGTACCAGCCTGTGATTCTCACACATCAATTCTTGGGTCAAAGAGAAAAATAACTAAAACAAAGGGGCCTTATTGAATGACAGAGTTTTCCTGTATAATGTCACTATAAAACAATATCCAGTAAATGCTACCATGGTACTAAAATACCTAACACTATTGTTCCTTTAAGTTTTACCTGCTTCAGCCAAGTAAGACATTTAAAGTTGCAAACGGACACAGCAGCACAGAACAAAAACTGCATGAATAAAAATGAATTTGGATAATAAAACACTGCAGAAGCAAGAAAGAAAAGCAGATGATGCAAAATAAAAAATAGATCAGTTTTCACTTACACAGGCTTTGGCTGTGGACGCAGGATGGTGTGCAGTCCTCTGCAGAGCTGTACAAATTAGGTTAATTAGTTAACAATAATAATATTTTATTTTGATTACTTCATTGTGAGTGGTAAATTATGTCTCCTAATTCCAGAAATACTAAGTAGTTTCTAGATACAGCAAATATTCTTCTTCTTCTTATCCAATATTAAAGGATGGTGTACTACAGTAATGTTGCTACATTAAGTATTAAATCCATCCAGAATCATGTTTTGGATCTTCCAAAGTTACACCACCGAACATGCATCATTAAACATGAAATGTATTATGAGAGGTATTATGTGATATCTCTACATTTGATGGCTGAGAATAAAGGAAGCGGTCAAATGTGCAAATCAGCATGAACCTTAGTGCTTGCATTGGGTAATATTGACTCTGTAAACACAGCTCCCAAGTGGGTCACACAAACTGCAACTTTTCCAAGTAAAAAAACAAACAAAAGAAAAGTTTGCAGGTTCTGATTTTAGAGGCTGAATAATTATGAATATTGAATGAAACTTTCATGCCACTTCTGGATACAGAATAAAGACAATTATATTAAATTAAAAAACAAATTGCAAAATAAAGACATTTTCTCAAGAAATACAATATTTTGTGTGCTATATAAAGTCTGGTGGCATTTATACTTCTATTCCACGTATTTACTAAAAAATTTAAATATTTTACAGATGTTTCCACAACAAATATTTCAGGACATCCATTCTTTCCTGCAAAACATCACATGAGTATATTAAATTCTCTACTTTAAGCAGTCCAGAGTTATATTCTGAACCAAAGTTTCGATTTTTCTTTCTTTCTTTCTTTTTTAAGTTAACTTCAGCATGACTATGAAGATATTCCATTGCAGGGCTTTTTACATGTGGAGTATTTTTACATTGTGCCATATATACTTTTATTCAGACACCAAAATCCTTTTCACGTGGCTGGTTAGTCCTGAGACCAGAATGCTTTACTGCAGTAAAAACTCCAGGGGTTTTTGTTATTGTTTTGTTTTTTTACTCTTAAATGTAGTTTAGACTCTGTGCTGCAGAATGTTTTGTCCTCTGACCAAACCTTTAACCCACCTGAAAACAAAGATTTTTGGTCCTGCACGTGTATCCTAAATATGCTCATCTCTAAATATTTCTGATTTCAAATTGTGCAAACAAACTGTTTCAGATGACTAAATGTTATTTCGTATTATGTGGTAATTTCAGATTGTCCATGAAACCTAATCTCTGTCTTTTGCACACTAAAGTACACACGTGCGCCCCCACATGCGCACACATTAGGAAACCTGAGCAAACTCTGGCATTTTTATCTTTTGTCCCGGTCCACTCAGGTTTGCTATAAAAGCCCGAGCAGCCTCCCAGTCTCTCTGCTCTGCTGATCCGGAGACCCCACCGCCCAACATGAAGCCCCTCCTCCTAGTGGCGCTGCTCGGACTGCTCGGTAAAAGCTTTTCAGCCCCGCACTACTATATTTAATCACACACATGACATCACATTTTCAATCCAAACTGACATCCATGTGTTTTAACAGCCAGCGCGTTCGCCCGACCCGGCTCTCAGAAGGTGAAATGGTGCGTCAAGTCGGACCAAGAATTGCGTAAATGTTTAGATCTCGCCGCTGCGGCTCCTGCGTTCTCCTGTGTGAAAAAAGAAAACACCCTCGAGTGCATTATTGCCATTAAGGTGAGCGCTTTTTACATCCAGAGCACCAAATTAACCACAAATACTCAATAATAGACTTTGACCAGGGCAGTTGTTATAAACGCAATGTAACTGAAGTGCTTCACAGTGCTCGGCTTATTCTGAAATGTTACTTAAATAAAAATAAGTGAATGTAATGACTTCATTTTATTGTTTTTTTTTCTTCACTTTCTTCGAGTAGGTTCATACTCGAACTACTACTAAAACATATCTAAAGTAAAGATAAACTAACTGTATCTGCTGTGGAGTGTTCTAGAAAAATAGAGTCGAGTTAAAAAATAAAAAAATAAAATCCGAACCAAATGATTTGACTTTAACTATTTCAATTGTATCTAAATATTCAATTTCATTTGGTTACATAAATACAATTTAAATGTTACATTTAATGGAAGCTTGTCAAATAAAATTTATTTGATTGGCATGGATTCAGTTTATACCAAGCACATTTTCCTTGATGATTATTTAGCTCATTAAATAAACATTTGATTTTATATATTTCAGCTTTACTCACTTTACTCAAAATGATTGCATCATGTTTGCTGAGGATGAATAACTCCCCCCCCCTTTTAAGTATTTAATGTGGGGGAAAAACTACCAATGCCTTCAACTTATCCAGTGAAATTCTATGTAAAAATGACTTGACCTCAGTCATACAGCAAATACTCTCCGGCAGGCTGGTGAAGCAGATGCCATTACTGTGGATGGTGGGGACATTTACACTGCTGGCTTGAACAACTATGACCTCCATCCCATTATTGCTGAGGACTATGGCGCCGGTATGTCTAGTCATCAGCTGTCGTTAGTAGCCTAATGAAATAAGCTCAAGCAAGAACATGTTTAGCGTTTTATTTGAATGTGATTTAGCTGTTTCAATAATATTATATCCATTTTTTTTTTTCATTCATTCAGGTACGGACACCTGCTACTATGCTGTTGCTGTGGCAAAGAAGAACACTGGATTTGGCTTCAGAGATCTCAGGGGGAAGAAATCATGTCACACTGGTTTGGGGAAATCTGCAGGCTGGAACATTCCCATAGGATCTCTGGTGACCATGAATGTTATTGAGTGGGGTGGCATTGAAGACAAACCTCTGGAGGAGGGTAAAGGACTTTTTGTTTCTGGTTAGCTAATAACATTTGACAGTTTTAGTGCATGTATGGTCAAAGGACAATAAGATCAGACCTTTTTATGAGAAACTGGACACCTGAGAAACAATTAAACACACTTATTTGCTTTACTGACAAGAATTTATTGACGGGATCAAAACTACAGGAAAAGTAGAAACAGACAGAGGCTACCTAGCTTCTTTTTTTATTAGTCCTTTATTTAACCAGGGAAAAAAATCTCATTGAGATTAAAAATGTCATTTCCAAGAGAGACCTGGCTTCTGCCCAGGGATTATAAAATCCTGTGCCTGTCAGCACTTCTTATCACTTATAACACTTCCTTTTGTTAAATATAATTTACTGAAGTTCAAAAACTAGTCTGTTTAGACTAGTTAGGCCTGTTAGACAGTTGAACAAATCAATATCCATCCATCTTCTTCTTAACCAATTCCAGATCACACGGGCTGGAGCCTGGCTCTCAGGGTGAGAGGCGTGAAAGGTTGCCAGTCTGTTAGGGGCCAGGAAAAGACAGGAAAACCACCCACACTCACATTCGTACATATGGTCAGTTTGACAATTAACCTAACATGAAAGAAACTGGTGTATGCAGTATCCCATGCAAGGGGATGCAAACTCTGCACACACAGTATAATATGAAACTTCTAAATGATAAAAATGCATATGGGAACTTTCATATTTGTCTTTAAAGGGAGACAGTGGTGACACTCTGGCTCTATTGTCAGTGTTTTGGTTTTCTTTTCTAAATTATGACCCTGGCCTTGTTTTTTGTTATGCAGCTGTGAGCACCTTCTTCCATGCCAGCTGTGCCCCTGGGGCAGCAAGAGGCAGCAAGCTGTGTGAACTGTGCAAGGGAGACTGCTCCAGGTCCCAGAGGGAGCCTTACTATGACTACAATGGAGCCTTTCAGTCAGTGTCCACTTTTTAATGCTTCTCATTAGTGAACATAAACGTCTACACATTTAGCCAAACCTTTTATCTGTAATAATATGACTTTTGTGACAGGTGTTTGGTGGAGGGAGCTGGAGATGTGGCTTTTGTGAAGCATCTCACTGTGCCAGGTCAGTATCACAACAACCTTTATCCATTCTAACATGTAAAGAAGCACTGAATCATAGCATTGTCAGGTTTTATTTATCAAAAAAAAAAAGCTTTACCAAGATTAAAAGTTTCATTTTGAAAAGCGACAGGGACAAGAGGGGACCTGATGAACATGCATGACATACAAATACAACTGTTGCACACTGCACAAGTCAAGGACAAGTTGAGCAGAATTTCAAAGCAAATTTCAGAGCAATCACGTTGACCAAGAATGTCATTTTCTCCATTGATTAAAATCGTCTTAAACGCCCTGAAACTTCTACAAAATATGGGAAAGGATAACTGTGAAAAACACTGATGTAAAACCTGTGTCATATCACACTTCCAGAATCGGATAAGCCATCGTACGAGCTGCTGTGCAAGGACAACACCAGAGCACCTATTGACAACTATAAAGTCTGCTCCCTAGCCAGAGTGCCAGCTCACGCTGTTGTTACTCGCAAGGATCCACAGCTGGCCGACTTGATCTGGCAGAGCCTTGACCAAGTTCAGACTGACCACGTAGGAAGTACACTGAATAACATCTAATTTCAGCGTATTCTGATTCCTTGTGTTTCAGCAGCCTCATTGCTTTCCTAATGAATCATCTCACTTGCTGCCTTTTCAGAGCTTTAACCTCTTCTCATCTGAAGCCTACGCACCCGCCAAGAACCTGATGTTCAAAGATTCAACAGTGAGGCTCTTGAGGGTGCCCCCAAACACAGACTCCTTCCTGTATCTGGGTGCGAACTACATGAGCATCGTCCATTCCCTTAAAAAAGGTAAAGAACACAAGCAAGACAGGCAGAAACGCAATTGTTAGTCAGGTGTCAGTCTGGCTTATGTCTAAGTCTTTCTTCCCTCTCTAGAGCAGGCATCAGACGATGCATCCCCTGCCATCAGATGGTGTGCTGTGGGCCATGCTGAGACCGCAAAGTGTGACACGTGGAGCATCAGCAGTGTGTCTGGGGACACCACCTCCATTGAATGCCAGAGCGCCCCTACAGTTGAAGAGTGCCTGAAGAAGATTATGGTAAACTCTGGAGGAAATATCAAAATCTGTTAATTTATTATTTTTTGTCTCCACTCTGTGACATTCATCTCTGCTTTGAATCGCCCCGCAGCGTAAAGAGGCCGACGCAGTGGCCGTGGATGGAGGTCAGGTGTTTACGGCTGGAAAGTGTGGCCTGGTTCCTGTCATGGTGGAGCAGTATGTGCAAGGTAGATAACAAGAAGAAGAAATAACACACACACAATCCTGTGTCTTATTTCAACTTTTTTATGAGTAATATTTGTTCATTTTGTCTCCTCTCACAGAGTTGTGCAGCCGCTCTGATGGTAGTAAACTTTCATCTTTTTCCTCTTCTTTTTATGATATGGACAAATTTTTTAAAAAGTCTCGAAGTGCATTATTTTAATTGTAACACAACTTCAATGACCTGTTGTGCTGATGACCAGATTTGTATTTTTATCCTTGGACTCTACCACTCTACTACTACAACTATAATTTAACTAGCTTTATATGAACAACCAGTTCAAGGAATCCTTATTTATTAGTTTATCCTCTGAAACTTCTGAAGCTTTGAACAACAGGTGGATGGAGCTTGTCTTCATTATATATTAAGGATATAGTCTCTTTATGGCATTACAAACAACCAAGATTAAAAAAACAATACTAAATAAATCCCCAAATTGAGCATTTACATAAATCTGGAGACCTAGCATTTAGCTCAAAGGTATTGCTTGTACATTGTTTAAAATTTTAGTGGCTCCGGCTTTGTAAGTGTCCACCATTATAATGAAAGATGACCTTTAAAAAGTGGATTAATTTCAAATTAATCAGTGACAAACAGAGTAGATTTATATGAATGTCTCTCTGCAGTTGAATCATCTGAAATGTCTACCTCTACTTCCCGTATCCACTCTCAGTCACATCCTCCTCATACTATGCTGTTGCTGTGGTAAAGAAGGGTTCAGGGGTGACCTGGGACACTCTGAAGGGCAAGAAGTCTTGCCACACAGGAATCGGCAGAACTGCTGGCTGGAACATCCCCATGGGTCAAATCTACAAAACAGAACATGACTGTGACTTCAGTGAGTGACTGCAAGCTTCTCCTTCTTTTACCAACAGAAAGAAATTTAAAGCCACCCACAGAAATCATGCAACTCCCCTTTTTCTAAAAAAGTTTGTTTAGATGACTCACGTGATGAATCTGTATTTAAACAAAAGCCACAATCTTCCATTAACCTTGACAAAAGAGAGGTTTGCTGATTGTGGAACTCTTTCTGCATCTCTTCTTCTCATCAGCCAAGTTCTTCAGTAGTGGCTGTGCCCCCGGAGCAGAGCCCAACTCTCCGTTCTGTTCTCTGTGCGTCGGCAGCGGTAAAGCTGTGGGAGACCAGGCCAAATGCAAAGCCAGCGCTGATGAGAAGTACTACGGTTATGCTGGAGCCTTTAGGTACAGCAAGAAACAGAATGGCATCGCATACAAGTTTGTGTATAAGGAGAAAGTTAGCAAAGAGACGGGAAGCAGAGGAAAACAATCTTGCTCAATCTTGCCAGCTACTGTTATGTTTTTTTTTTTCTTATATATTTCTTTTGTAAACAGCCAAGAATGTGTCAAGAGCTGAAGCATGTTTTCCTCCTAAAACCAGAACTTTTTAATCGTTTTTAAAATTTTTGTGAACTTTAGCAGTGATAAGGTGTAATTTTTAATTGGTTAGCCATTTACCCCCAACTTCACTCTTTGTCTCCAAAGTCATGATGTATGGCATATCATTACAGGTGTCTGGTTGAGGGTGGTGGTGATGTTGCCTTCATTAAACACACAATTGTGACAGAAAACAGCAATGGTAAGAGGACTGCACTGATCTGCACTACCTGCTCCGATGACATTACAACAGCTTCTAAACTTTATTCCACCTCTCTTTATCGAAGGTAACGGTCCAGACTGGGCTCGTAATCTGAGATCTTCTGATTACCAGCTCATCTGCCCTGGGAAAGGACCAGTGGAGATCAGTGAATATGCCACTTGTAACTTGGCTCAGGTGCCTGCACACGCTGTGGTGACGCGCCCAGAAAGCCACAGTAAGGTGGTCCGCATCCTTCAGGAACAGCAGGTTTGTGATAAAGTCTAAGATAGCTACTTGAAATGAAATAAGAGCTTAAAATAAAATTGTTGTTGTTTCAAAGCACTGAATTCCCAGTGCAAAAATCTGACATCAAGGTTCAACTTCTCTAGCCGACACAGATGCTGAGTCTGAAATAGAGAAGCATCCTTTCATTACAGAAGCTGCATACAGTTTGTTTGGCATTCTGTTTTGAGCACAACAATGAATTTTTAACCGATTTTTCCAAATAGTTGCCAATTAACTCTGACAACTTTAACATTGTCCCTTTGTAGGGGCTACATCTAAGACTCTACAGGCCTCAGTTAACAAGTTAAAGCTTATGACAGCAGAATTAGAAAAATACTGAGCAAATGTGGCTTGTTTGGAAAGAAAAAGCCGCTTCTCTCTACAGAGAACATAGCAGGACAGCTATATATATTTGCAGAGTTGCATCTGAACAAACCAAGAGACTTCTGGAACAATGTTCTCTGGGCGGACGAGACCAAAGTGGAAACGTCTGGCCTTAATGTACAGGACCACGTTTGTTGAAAATCAAACATATTCGCACAAACACCTAGTAGAAACTGGTGGTGGAGGGGTGTTGATTTGGGCTTCTTTCACAGCAACGTGGCACAAACACTTCAAGTTACTGCTCCCAAAGTTGATTCTACTTGCTACTGAATCATGGAGTGTACTTAGTTTGTCACAACTGCATAGAGTCCTGTGAAAACTTTCTTTTTGATATGACTGTACTTGCACTTGATCTCAAGTGGGGGGGACCTTGGCATTTCAAAAACCAATAGTTACAAAAGTTATGATGACTTCTGTTTTTCCACATTCTGTCGGTTTCAATGAGTAAAGTAACCAGTGTAATAGAAATCTAAACTAAATAACTGCTTCAAACCTAAATTGTGTTCTTAGGCCAGATTTGGAAACACCGGAACCGATCCTTCATTCAGAATGTTCCAGTCAGAAAATGGAAAGAACCTCCTCTTCAAGGACTCCACTAAGTGTCTCCAGGAGGTACCACTGGGAACAACCTATGAGCAGTTTTTGGGAAATCCTTACATGGAGGCCATGAAGGCAGTGAGACATTGCAGCGAAACTACTCCAGGTTTGTACTACTGCAGAAATTACTTAGCATTTAAATGTTACTTTTGTACCATCTTGTACCAGATAAAATAACATTCATACTCGACATTCTCCAATTGTTTTTGTTTGCCTCTCTTCCCAACAGATCTGGAAAAATCTTGCACATTCCATACCTGCCAGCAAGGCTAATGGAGATGTACAACACAGTGATTCAGCCATCTTACCCACTTACTTCCTGCACTTACCCAAACATAGTGTTTCTCCTGTCTCCTCTTCTGATCTTACTATAGACTTGTTTTTAGAAGCACAATTGACACCAAATATCATCAGTCCTGCCAATCAACAATATGTGAAACGATCATCTCCACATATAGCTATTTTTATGCTGCTGAAACAGCATGTTACACTGCATTTGTCACTAGATCAACTATGTTTTGTTAACACACGACTGACTTTTCTCAAATAAAGACATTTCAATGCTCTTTCACGGTGAAAGCACAATTTCTGACAACGCTGATGGTGTTTTATCTGATCTTCTCCCTTAATGATTGTTACCAAAAGAACAAAAAAGAAAAGACAATATTATCACATTTAAGATAAGATAAGATAAGATAACCTTTATTAGTCCCACACGTGGGAAATTTGTTTTGTCACAGCAGGAAGTGGACAGTGCAAAAGTTATGAGGCAAAAATTAGAATACAATAAGAATAAATACAGTACACAACTGTACAGAATAGAATAAAATAAAATACTATATACAGTAGAATAAAATAAAATAAATATACAATAAGATAAAAATAGAATACAAATACAAATACTATATACAACTGAGTAAAAATACAACAATGACAGAAAGGATTATTGCACTTAGTATTATTGCATATGTATGGATGTGTGTGCTTGATCAGTTAAAGTCTTTATTATGGAGTCTGACAGCAGTGGGGAGGAAAGACCTGCGAAATCTCTCCGTCCCACACCGTGGGTGCCGCAGTCTCCCACTGAAGGAGCTGCTCAGTGCTGTCACAGTCTGCTGCATGGGGTGGGAGATGTTGTCCATCAGGGATGACAGCTTAGCCGCCGTTCTCCTGTCACTCACCACCTCCACTGGGTCCAGAGGGCATCCTAGAACAGAGCTGGCCCTTCGGATCACCCTGTTCAGTCTCTTCCTGTCCCCAGCAGAGATGCTGCCGCCCCAGCAGACCACGCCATAAAAGATAGCAGAAGCCACAACAGAGTCATAGAAGGTCTTCAGGAGTGGGCCCTCCACTCCAAACGACCTGAGTCTCCGCAGCAGGTACAGCCTGCTCTGCCCTTTCCTGGACTGGACTCTGAGTTATGAGTCCAGTCCAGTCTATTGTTCAGATGAACACCAAGGTACCTGTAGCTGTCCACAGCCTCAATGTCCATACCTTGGATGTTCAGTGGTTGCAGTGGAGAATGCTTGTGCCTGCGGAAGTCTACCACCAGTTCCTTGGTTTTACTGGCATTGATCTGGAGGTAGTTCAGCTGGCACCAGTCCACAAAGTCTTGGGTCAGTCCTCTATACTCCTTGTCGTCCCCATCAGTGATGAGGCCGACTATTGCAGAGTCATCAGAGAACTTCTGCAGGAAGCACTGGGTGGAATTGTGGGAGAAGTCTGCAGTGTAGATGGTGAAGAGGAACGGAGCCAGAACCGTTCCCTGTGGGGCCCCCGTACTGCAGACGACCCTGTCCGACACACAGCCCTGAGTCCTCACATACTGTGGTCGGTCGGTGAGGTAGTCCAGGATCCAGGTAGTGAGGTGATGGTCCACTCCAGAGTTCACCAGCTTGTCCTTCAGAACCGAGGGAAGAATGGTGTTGAAGGCACTGGAGAAATCAAAGAACATGATTCTCACAGTGCTCCCAGCGGTCTCCAGGTGAGCGAGGGAACGATGTAGGAGGTGAATGACGGCATCATCCGCTCCAATGCCAGGCTGGTAGGCAAACTGAAGTGGGTCCAGTGATGAGCTTGTTAGGCGCCGAAGCTGAGCCAGGACCAACCGCTCCAGGGTCTTCATCAGGTGGGATGTCAGAGCCACCGGCCTGTAGCTGTTGAGGTCCTTGGGGCGTGAAGTCTTTGGCACTGGTACAACACAGGAGGTTTTCCAGAGCTGTGGGACTCTTCCCAACCTCAGGCTCAGGTTGAAGAGGTGCTCCATCACCCCACACAGTTGGTCCGCGCAGGACCTGACGACCCTCGAGCTGATGCCATCTGGACCCGCTGCCTTCTTGCCATTAATCCTCCTCAGTTCCCTCCTAACCTGGGTGGTTGAGAGAGACAGGCTGGAGCCTTGTGTTGAGTGTGTATTGGATGCTGTTGTTGGGGGTGGGGGGGAGTGAGCAGGGTGAGTAGAGGAGGTGTGAAGTGTCTGAGGTGGAGCAGCAGCAGTGGGGGTGGGTGAGTCTGCAGCCGATGTTGCAGACTGCCTCATGGCTGAATCAAATCTGTTGAAGAAATGATTCAGTTCATTTGCCCATCTCACATCCCTCCCAGGCAGAGAGTTCTGCTGTTTGTGGCCCGAGATGGTTCTGAGGCCTCTCCAGACTTCACCAACGTTGTTTTGCTGAAGCTGGTTCTCCATCTTCTGCCTGTAGCTCTCCTTCCCATTCCTTATCAGTCCCCTCAGCTCTCTCTGCACCCTTTTCAACTCCTTTTCAACTTTTCAACTCCTCTTTGTCTCTGGATTTGAAGGCCCTCCTCTTCTGCTCTACTGCAAGTACCAAAAACACTGAGTCACTGGCTCGAGTGCAGGTTTAAAGAGCTGCTGTCTGAAGGTGCATTCAATAATAATGAAACATTAGGTGAAAAAACATGTAGCAGAATGACTGTCAGTACCGGTAATGTACATTATACAATTATAATACAATAAGTATAACTGTAGACTACATTTTATTAAAATGTGATTTCACTAGCTACCTTCAAATTGTTACCAGTCTATATTTAAGCACATGGATGTACAGTTTCTAACCGTGGTAGTCAGCTGAGCTGCATTTCCACAGGCTTCGCAGGCAAATGAATAAATAAACATAATTTGAGGAAAATCTGTTTGAGTGAATCGCACAGACAATGTGGCACCATCTGCTTTTTGGATACTTTGAAGACTTTTGGATAATTTACATTCAAATCAAAATCCTGTGGCATGAACAATGTGAAGCTGTTCCATCATAGAGACTTCACAGCAGGTTGGCATGTTCTGGAAACCCCTGTTAACACTTGGCTGGTGAACAAACACATGGTTGGATTAACCTAAACATGGGAAAAGGAGCTTTGGAATATGACTCCTATTTGACACAACTTAGTTCTATTCAGATATGCAGTATATTTAGGAATATTCACCCTGTACTGTACATGACAAAAAGAAGAAAAACTACATCAGTTAATGCTAGAGCTGATTTTTTTTTTTCATGAATCTGCTGAATACTTTTATACTTTATATATATATATTGTCAGAAAATAGTGAAACATCCAAGTTTCAGTCCAAAGTGGTATTTTTATATCTATACAGCACTGAGCAAAAGTCTTGAGCCATTCCTTATTTCTTTATATTTCTTTTTATATATCTTTTCATTGAAAAACTAGACCAAACATCTAGTTTGTTGCCATTTGTTTGGGTGAATCCACAAAAAAGGCTAATGGCAACACTGTACGACGGGCATAAAATAAATAGTATTCTTGGCGCAACATGAAAGTTTGGCATATCTTAGTGCGGTGTGCTGTGTATCCTTAAAGAAAATCTGTGGACACTGGACAAGTGGAGGACAGAAGAATGAGTAGCAGGTCTGAAAAAAGTATCAACAACAAATGAAAAGTTTTTGAAAGTCATCTTCTGAAGAAATCTGAAAATATTCCAGAAAAGACCTGACACAGGACCCGACAGACACATCTGGCCCTCAGTTGATCCCTCTGCTGTTCACTGAAACCTCATTAGAAATGGTCTCGCTGGAGGGCCGTCTGAAACCATGCTCAAGAAATGGAAGCAATAAGAAAAGGCTGAGGTATGCAAAACTGCACAAGAACAGGTATTACAATAAAAACACAACAATGACAACAAATATTTTACCACATTAACAAATACTAAAACTAACAATTTTTATTTTATTTTAGTTAGCTGTCCAAGTTGACAAGTTAATTTTTTTCAAGGTCTAGTTTTTATTTTTAGCTGTGTTAACTAAAACGAAAACAATCTTCCCCCATACAATATCGGTTTTTAGTTTTGTTTGAGTTAACTATAATAACCTTTCCAACAGGTCAGTAATGAATCCAAATATCAATTTTTCGTCAAATCATTGTGAGTGTGCACAGAGGTCAGAAGAGAGGTACAACAGTGAGTGTACACTGCCATCAGTAAAACACAGTGGAGGCTGTGTCATGCTTTGGGCTGCATTTTAGCCAGTGGTGAAGGGACTGATCCATTGATCTACCATGCAATACCACCTGGAAAGCATTCCATTGGCATCGCCTTCATTTTCAAGCAGGACAGTGATTCTAGAGACAATGGGAATGGTATATACTCTATTTGCATGAATGCTTGCACATATTTCATACATATATCTATATATATATACACACACATATATATATATATGAGAAATGGCTTGAGACTTTTGCTCAGTACTGTACTATATTCCCTTACTACTGCTTTGTTAAACAACTCAAAATTAATATCAGATACATTAGTAATTATTTCATGGTATTAAACAGATTAACATTAAATAAATAGAAATGATCAGATTCCCAATCAAACATGATGCAGTAAAATAAAGTTAAGCTAACTTCATTATCTTCTGCAACAAGAGGCTAATCACAGTCTACTCAGCAACATCATGTCCCAGCTGTGATGGAAATGTAAGTACTCAAATGCGCTTTTTTAAAACACCGTAAAAGAATTAAAGATATCAGCTTAGTGTTGTTCCAGATAATGGCTCACTTTGAATACGGAGGCCTCGGTTGATCAAAGGAGTCAAGCTCCTGCATCACATGACCAAGGAAATTGCATCAAATTTTAATTTCCCCGGAAGTTACCCATGCGACTCGGAGGCGTACCGGCTTCGCACAGGAGAAACATCGCACTATGGCCTCTCTCTGAGCCGCATCACACGATACTTGTGTATATACCTAACCGGCAATCCATCACCATCGACGCCTTGATCATGGACCTGCGGTCCAGAGGCTTTTCTTGGGGCCATCGGAGTTGTCAATAGTATTCCCGAAGGACTATATTATTTGATTTTGAGCACTGTCACTTTTGCACGCCTGGGGGTTTAAACCGAACTGACAGTTTAGCACTCTCCCCCATCTGCCGGTTAGCTAGCTAGCTCGCTAAGTCATTAGCCAAGAAGGGCATCATTTTTCTGTTGGAGTTAAAGGACAAGGAAACAGCAGCACCACCGCTTTCATTAACAGAAGACTGAGCCGAGGCTGATTCCCCGAGTTCCTACCTTGCAACACAGTAACTGTTATAATTCCTGGTAAGAAGAAACCCGGCGGTATGCTAGTTCCCCGAGCGGGGCTGCATTTTTGTGAAAGGCACACGGGCTGAGCAGGCCCTGACCGTCCACACACACCAGCAGAGCTAGCAGGCTAATCCTCCCCTGGGTCCCGGTAAAACTACTTTATCTTAGTGTTTTCCGTCAGTTCAGTATTTTTTTTATTTAGAGCTGACGCTAACCTAAAGTTACCTAAATTAACAGCGTTGGCTGTTTTGGTTTGGTTATCTCGGTGGGCTTCGTGGGAAAGCTATGGCTAACCCTAACCTAACGCTTTTTCGGTTCTCGGTTAAAAAAATAATGAAATGAAATCAATATTTACTGCGATCTGGATCGATTTCTTTAGTTTGTCTTGAATCTAAAGTCGGTGCCCTCAGTGCCAAAATATTAGGCCACGTTAACCATGAACATCAGGTACACGGTGTCGCCGGGCCTGTAACACCCCGCTAACCGCTAGCCAATGTTAACCAACAATAGCATGACTGTAACTTAACCTAATCGCTGTCGCGTGTTGCAACATTATTGACAAAGCTAACTACTTCACTGTTCCCGGCCTTTGAGTATAAATGTGTATTCTTATAATCAGCACAGTAAAACTGTTTGACCGGGCTCTGTGTACATTAAGGTTAAATGCGGACTCAGCCACGTAGCGTAACTAAGTAAAATGTCTGTGATGGTGGGACACGTAACATTAGCCGGCTGTGGGCTAACGATCCAGCCAACCTCGCCGGGGCATTTCTGATTCGTTAGCAGGCCATAAAAAATGTTTTACGGTAAATGTCAGCTAATACAAGACCGTTTACATTTATTCGTGAATCATAAGCCCGTTAGCCATCGCTTCTGGCGCGCCATATGGAAGCATTGAAGCCCTGTCAAAAAGAAGCATGGCACCAGCTAGCATCTGACGATAGTCACTGTGTCAGCAGGTGGATGGTGTATGACACGTCTCCTGCTATTACGGCAGTTTATATTTTTTAAAAGCAATTCTATCATTTTTTTTGTTTTTTAGTTTCAACCCCCCGCAGCCGTCATTTACTCATGGGAAAACGGCAGTCAGTATTGAGTTTTGTATGGTTTATTTGCACAAACGGGAGGGAGGGGGGGCTTAGCTTCTGTTCACACAGTAAATGAACTTTGACCTGAGGTATCCATTTTCTTAGATTCACTTAAAAACAGCGTGCGTGTGAGCTTTAATAACTGACGAATTAGCATTGGTGTCTAAGGCAGGAATTTATTTGAAAGTAATTTGAACCCTTATCTACTCAACCTAAGCTTTGAATGGAAGATAAAACACATAATTGTGTTACCAGCTGATTTAATCAAGGATGGAGGAGGGAAAGACACTAATTGCATCCTCATATGAGCTCTGTAAAAATGCAAGGGAACGAGATTGGGGAGGTGGTGGTGTTATCACAGGCGAAACTGCAGGCCACACCCTGGCTGCTTGGTTAGATGTTGCTACACTAAAGGTTCAACATGTCTCCTTACAGTGATCTTTAGTATCCAACCTCAATGGCTGTAATTAGTATTTTTTAACAAAGACCTGGAATACCAGTGCCTGCTAGCAAATGTTAAAAAATCACATTTCAGCTCAAAGTAATTTCATGTTCTTCTCATTTTGACATTATTTCTTGCTCGTCTTTCCCCCCAGGAAGGCTGGCACCACATCGCCACCCTAATGCAGTACCATAAAAGAACGTGAAATGAACAAACCACCACAGCCTATAGCGGGACCCACTTCTGTCCCCAATCCTGCCCCTTCCCCTGGATTGACACAGGTGAGACCCACTAACATAGTTTGTTTATTTATTTTGGTAGTTTAGAGTTTAGTAACCTTTTCCCCCCTCTCCCTCCTCTTCTGTTCTCTCCTATTAAGGCTGCCTACGGCCCTGGACAGCCAACTTCTCTTGTTTTTGCAACCCCTCCACCTCCACAAATGAACTCTGCACCACAGCCAAGACAGGTATTGTTCACAGCATGCTTTCTGTTGTTGATATGGTTGAAAACCCCTTTCTTTCTTGCTCTTTCACAACAGTTTCTGACATAGCTTCTTCTGCTGTAAGGCTTTGCCTCGACTTGTGTGTTATAACCGCTATTTGCCGTCCTTGTCCTTGAATGTGAATCTTGACTTCTTTCCTCTCTTCTGCTGTCCTAGTTTGCTACTGGGCCCCGTACTTTACATCAACAGGTACTAACACCCCTTACTTTTCCTCACATCCCCTCTGTCTCCTTAGTGTAATGCATGCTTTCAGATACAAATTGGGAAAGAAGATAAGATGAGTGTTTAGATCTGCCCTTCTAAACATCCATTTAGATTAGTTTACTTTAAAAAAAACATTCAAATCCAAATGAGCTCTTTTGCAACATTAAATTATTATTCAAGCCCTTAGATTGTGTAATCAACATTATGTAACTTTAATGCAAGTTACGTTTTGCAAGTGAGTCTATGATGTAAATTAAAAACAGCTGAAAATTCAACTCTACGCAGTTTTCTTTTCCAGTGTCCCCCAAAGTTCTTTCCTTTTTCCTCAGTCCTTGTTTTCCCCTTTCATCTTAATTTAGTACCAAGTCAGCATATCTTGCATCAGATCGTTTTTTATTTAAATACCTGGTTTGTAGACATGAATTGTATTATTGTGAAAATTTTGAGAAATGAAAGCATTTCTGATACGGTCTAAATTGTGCAGCAGGCTGTCATTTGAAAACAGCCCACGTCTCGCCACTGTTTTGCATTGATCACCACATTTGTCCTAATCCCACAGTGATAAAGGGCCTTGTTGCCACCAGATATTAAAATGAATTAAACTGCATGTGCCTGCAGCCCTTAATGTGATTCTTTAACCTACCAGAAGTAGGGCCCTGCAGGACTAGAAGGGGATCGTGTTTCTATAATGATCTGTCCAGAATCGATTGCATGTGCGTCTGTAGTTGTTTGAGCGTACCCATCATGACTGCGAGGCACACTGCTACCTCTCATACTCCTCCCTTCTTCCTGCAAATTCAAACATCCCCCTCATTGTGTCCGGTCCTCATTTTCACCTTAATCTTACTCCCTTTCTTGCTCTTTGCTCATGTGTTGCGCGGCTGAAGGGTGGATACAGAGCATTACAGGTAACAGCTTTTCTCTTCGTCCCTCCCCTGTTAACTTGTGCTAACTTCATTGTGGCAGGAAGTCATGACTTTCAGGATAATTTAAACTCCCAAGTTACCCAGAATTGAATTTAGTGTGCACATGTGCAGTTGCTGTGAGTGCGTAGATTCCAGGTGAAGGGTATCGGCGTGTGCGTAACTCGAAGCAAACGCACAGAAAAATGTAAAAGCAAGAATTAGGAATACCGTTGTTATGAAATGCACAGGCAGAACCAGAAGTTTGCTGCTGATATGATGCAGTCTTCATCTTTTTGTTTTTGTTCTTTTAAGAGCTACTATCAGAACCGACCCACCATGGCCACCAGTGCTCCAAGGGTACCGGGAAATAGTGGCCCTCGAGCTGTTGCACCAGCTCATGTCTACCCACCCGGCTCACAAATGATGATGATATCCCAACCTTTTGCTGGCTCTCCTCAAGGCTACTTCATTCCCTCTGGACAGGTTAGTGCACACACGAGCTCTACTCTGCAGCCAGCCCAAGTAATCAATACATACTTATCATAACAGTTGCAATCACTTTTTAACACTTTTATTTGGATAACATTACCTTCTGAATGAATTGAATTTAATAGTAACATGTTGAGCTTATTGCTCTTCATTATTGTTTGTATGTTTAATGTTGGAAGGTTGCAGTATTCTTCATGTCAGTTTGGTGTCTTTAGTGTCAGATTTCATTTTAAACTTTAATTCAGTTTTATTTATTTAGCACCAAATCCCAACAGCAGTCATCTCAAGGCATTTTATATTGTAGAGTTATCCGGCAACAATGGAGAGAAAAGTCCAACAATCAAATGACCCTCTTGTTGACAGCAGAAAGGAAAAACTCCCTTTTAACAGGAAAAAACCTCTGTCGCAATCAGGCTCGGGGAGGGGCGGCCATGTGCCGTGACCAGTTGGGGGTGGTGGGAGGAAAACAGGACAAAAGACACTCTGTGCAAGAGAGCCAGAGATTAAGAATAACTAATGATTAAATGCATAGTGGTGTATAAACACACAAAGCCCTCTTTCACTAGTATGTACTCGGATCGACTGTTTTTAGGGTTCTCCATTAGGTGGCGCTACCAGGTACTTTTTTAGTACCCGGTACTCGGCTGGGGTTCCAAAATGCTCTCCGTTGATCCGAAAATGTGATGTCAATAGACTGCATGCCACTGTTTGACTGGTCAATAGTGTCACTGTAAGTCATGAGAGCATCTCCTTCACAAAAATCAAAATGGCCACTTTTGTAACCCGGCAACAAGGATATACCTTCACCTCGATGTCCTCCATTGTTGTGTTGTTTGTGTCGGGTACAAATAACGCTGTAGGCCCTTCGACCACGTTGATATAACGACCCTATGCACATTAGGTGGTACTCAGGTGTAATGGAAAACGACTGAAACCAAGCCGAGTCGTGCCAAGTACTTACTAGTTGAAAAAGCGCTAATAGTGAAGAACAAACACTCAGTGCTTTAGGAGTCCTTCTGATGGCTCATCCAAAGTGTCTTCTAAAGAGTTTCATTATACCCACCTTCCAGTCCTTAGCAGCCACACCCAAAACTGAAGGTGACATCACAGCCGATTCTGCAGGTTGTTCACCTCACAATTTAAACGTATTTATTTATTTTGTCATAATCTCCCACTGCTGCTGCCATCACAGCTGAGTTGAGAACACTGTATATAATTGTGTTGGTTTTTACTGTTTTAATGATAACCTTACAAAAGCTCAGAGATTCACAAATTGTACAGACGACATGTAGTAACACGAGACTTTTGTAAAAAAAAAAAAAAAAAAAAAAAAAATCCAAAACTTGGCAGTTTCTTTGCTTTCGGTTTTGACTTCTCCTGTACCAGCGCTAGTGTGGAAATTCGTCTGAAGCTTGTGATCCTATGTGAGGACGGGAGAGACGCAGTTTGGAAACCTGTTACGATGAGCTACATTAATATTTGAAAGTCCTCTTAATAGAGGTTTTTGGAGTGAGGATCTCAAAACTTAATTGTTGTTTGTCTTGTTTCTACAGTACCGACCTCCATACATGCCTCCTACCCAGCAGTATCCCGTGACCAGCGGCACAGCAAACTTCTATACTGGAACTAGCCCTGCTGAATACCCTCCTTATGGTAAGGGTTTTTAACCCCAAGACTCACAACAACCAAGCCGAACCACAAACGCGTTCAGTTTAAACACAGAACTTAATGGAGAAGTTCTAACCCGTATTTAAAACCACATCCACATGCAGAATTCCTCATCTGTGAAGTATTCCTGAATGTGGGGTGGTTTTGCTTGGCTGATTGGGTTGTTTTCTTGTTTCTATTTTTTCTGTGATGGGGGTTAATTGTCTTTGTTGCTGTAGTATGTCTGTCTCTGTGTGTGTGTTTCTTTTTCTTCGTTTTTTTTTAATATGCCTTTGAGTCCAAACACTGCTGTATGTGCATGTAGTTGGGCTTAATTCTGCTTTGGCCTGTGTTCATTTTCTGCACCTTACGCTGCCTTGTAGGTTCCATGAAATGGCTTTGAAACCGCAGTTTTCTCCTTTTTTGCATGTCTACATACAGCAGCAGAAGCGTTGTGTGGGAGCTAACGTTGCCAGAAACCCTATTTAAATATGAATGAACTGCACTTTTTAAGCAGGAAACGCAACTGCTACAAAAACTGATTTGCTTTAGTACATTTGTACTAATGCACAGATATTTTATATATACGACGTATAGATAAGTGGGGGTTTGTTGGCTCAGTTAAAACCCCCATTGTATTTACTTATAAAGACCCTTGTGTGATGGTACTGCACTTCAAAATTTGTACTATTTGAAACTAAATATATGCCAAGAGCACAAGGTAAGTGTACAGTAGAGACATTGTTCATTTCATGGGACCTTCTTAACACCCTGCTTCCTCTGGATCCTCTCATTAACACATTCTGCATCTGTCTCTTCCTGCCCTCTCCTTCTTTCCTCCCTCTCCCGTCCCTCACTCCCTTCCTCTCCTTTGCTGCGTTGGTTCAGAGCCCTCTCTTGCCGCGAGGGAGAGGCGGGGTGGCGGGGGGAGAGGAGGCGGGCGAGAGAACGGCCGTCTCTCTCTCCACGGTGCGCCTCTCGCCTCCCAGCGCTACCCCGGTGAGTAGTGTGTGTGCTTTTGTGGTGGTCAGCAGGCTTCTGTGGCACTTCCTGTCTCTAACCGTGTCTTCCTGTCTCTGATTTCGTACGTGTAGGCCACGTACACACGACGATGGATGTTATTTAAATGTAGTTGTAGCAAATACAGAGAAAAACTTTAACTGAAACGTTTAGCTTGTAGCCTAGTGATGCCTCTGTGGTGATGACAGCTTATGGCTTTTTTTCCCTCTCCATTTGTTTCTTGTTTAAGAAGCTAAATAAATGGAATTTTGCATACAAAGCGTCAAAAACCAACTTCCGTTTGAAGTAATTTTCTGTACAGCAATACTACTTGTAAATGTTTAAATTTGGCTGGATGCTGAATCGGTGGCTCCAGCTTCTGGTGCCAGCCCATTAAATTGCTTTAAAAAGTCTGGACAGATGTGAATGTAAAGAGCAAATGGCAGTTATGCCTCCTTACACAACTGAATGTAAAGTGGGCTGTTTGAATTCATCACGTATTGTAGACAGAAGTAGTAAAGTTTTGTGTAGTAGTCAAATTCAGCCATCATTAATTCATAGACTTTGTTGTTAACTTAATATATAATGTGGATCAAAAACATAAAAAATAAGCCCACAAATTAGCCTTTAAGTACACGTTTATATCTGAAACCACACTTTGTGTACACGTACAAATGTTTGCTATTGCACCTTTACATTTTTTCCCCCCAACATTTATCAGCAATGGTAGAAAAAAAAATCTCAATCAAATGAAACAAGTACATACAGATTTTTATTTTAGTTTGAACTCTTGAAAACTCTTGTTTATTCTGAGTTGTTTTTATGATTTATTTTGTAATTTCTATTCTTTGTTTCATTTCAACTTTACAGCTGGAGCATACTATCCAACTCCGCCTCAGTATCCCACATCTGTCCAGCCTTCAACGGTCATGCTGTCCACCCAGCAACAGCTACAAGTCCCGCCTCCTCAGCAAGCCCCTGCACAGTCACAAGGCCTAATGAAGAGAGAACGCAGACCGGTAGTATGTCCCAACAAAAGCACAGCACACCTCTTGAATGAGGTCAAAAATGTTGAATGGAGAGACACTGTATTGTGTGTTCAATGTGGAACTTTCCCTTTTAACCTGAAAACAACAATAGTATTTGTCATGATGGGGGTCAGCAGCTGTAGATCAGTAGTGGCAGGATGGTTGCACATTGTTTGTATTTTAATGTCATTTGCCTTTTCTCTAATAGATAACAATACGAGACCCCAACCAGGGTGGACGCGATATCACGCACGAGATCCTGTCGGGTGTAATGTCCTCCACCACACCGACACCACAGGTAAGACTTTACTTTGAAGTGACTGAGTTAAATAGAGTAATGATGGTGTTGTACATTTGTCTTTTATCAGAAATCTAAAGTATAGTTGGCTATCTTGTACTGACATGTGGTACTCTGTGTTTAAAGTAATACAGTAAAGCTCAGAACTTCATTATGTTTTTCTCATGTTCATTTTGTCTTCACTTCACTTCACTATTTGCTTTAGAACAAAGTAATTTTTTTTCAATGTGAAGCCAACGTTTTGCTTTATATAGACAAAACAATGGTAAGTTATAAAAAGACAACAAAAGAAGATGTTGTTAGGTGAGGATTGCTCTCACTTTTTTATTTTTATTTTTATTTCCTCTTACTTTAAAAAGGAAGGAATATGAATTTATCTGTACATAAAGGCACCGTTGTGGATTTTTTTTTTTTTTAAGTACATCTGCGACTGTGTTGATGTCTTTTTTTTTTTTCTCTTTTTTTTGTCTTCATGGTACTTTCTAATAGTCAGCACAGCTGAGGTCAGTTTCACTAAGCAAACTATGCTGAGTCTAAGCAAATGCAAACAAAAATGCACTGATGCGTTGAGCTATTGCCAAAGTTGAAAATTGCTAGTTGGAGGGGAAACGGGCAACACAAACGAATCACTTTTTAAAAGAGTTGAGTGACACTGCAGCCTTCAAAGAAACAGGTCTGAATCAATACCACCTCAGACAATATCCACCAAATGTGAGGAGAAAAAAAACTTGTAACAAACTGCACCAAATGTGTTGATGCTCATTGTTAAAAGCCCGTCTAGTGGGTTTTCTATTTTATTTATTAAAGGCCGCTATTGCTTTGTGATTGCAGGCACCGGATGCAAGTTCTGCACAGGTCAATGGGGAAATTGCCCAGCCTGTGATTGCACAGACGAGAAGAGGTGAGAATATTTTCTTAAGTTTGACTCTGTGAAAAAGAAATGACTAAATTTTTTTCTCGTCATTTATTGTCACGTCTCTCGCTGTCCAGATGATAACACAGAGCGTCCTACTAGTGCTGAAACCCCTCCTTCTCTTGCTGCGGCAAACGCTGAGCCTGTGTTGGAGAGCAAACAGGAAGTGGACAGCCAAATAGTGCTGCCTACTGAGTTAGCTGCACAATCTGTAGCCCCCGTAGCTACTACTGAGGTGCCATCCACACTGATAAAGGACCAGCAGTCTCCTCCTTCCCTTCCTCCAGGAGCAACGTTGACCACTACTCCTGCTGAGGCAGTAAATAAAGTTGGCACTACCGTTTCTGATACAGTAGATGCTCCTCATGCAACCTCACAGTCTTCAGAAGCACCAGAAGCCCCTGTGAAAATAGAGGAACTACCGGCTGCTCCAGCTCAAGCTGAGAAGGGTCCAGAAAAGGAAGAAGCAAAAACAGAGGAAGTGAAGAAGGTGGAAAAAGAAGAGCAGGTGGCCACCACAAAGTTGGAGCCTGCAGCTGAGGCTGCAGCAGCAGGTTCTTCCAATCTTGAAGAAGAAAGAAAGAATAAAGAAGAAATGGCTACAAAAACGGCAACTGAAGTCTCCCAGCCTCCCCCACCTGCACGGGAGCCTGCTGGTCCACAGACCCAGAACGCCGTTCTGCGCTCTACCCCCGAACCTGAATCCACACAAGTTGAGGCAGCAGAGCCTGTTCTCCCCAACGGCCTTCCTCAGGAGACCGAAGAACTGCCCAAGGATAATGCAATTTCAGACACTACGCCCCACAAACAGCCAGACGCTTCTCAATCTCAGGAATCCACACCTATGGCTAAAACGGCAACAGCAGCCCAGGAGGTGAAAGAGGAGGCTGAAGAGAGGGAGGAGGAGGAAGAGTGCAAGAAGAAAAGTGAGGATACCCCTCCTGCGTCTGTTAGCTGCCCAGAAGAATCTACTATGCAAGGTACAGTTAATCCCCCCCCTTGCTTCTCAGGCTGTCACATGCCTAATCTTGTTTTATCTGAATTTTAATGTCATCACTTTGTCTTTCCTTTTGAAGCTGCTACACATGTGCAAAGGAAGAAAAAGAACATGAAAGAGTTTAACAAGAAGGAGGCCATTGGGAATCTCCTGGATGCCTTCACAGAGGTTTGTGTTAAATCAGACGACAGTCCAAAGAGCTCTTAAACTGGGTGTCCATCTTTTACTCTCAATAAACAACAGATTCTTAGAAAACTTGATCTTTTCTTTCTTTTTGCAGGAACAGGGTGCCAAGCCTGCCTCTGAACCCATGCCCACTCAGGCCAACCCTCCAGCTCCAGCACCAGCTGAACTTCCTGTCGAAGTGGCAGATGAGACCTGGGAGCAAAAAGAGGACAAGCAGAATGCAGAACCTGACAAGTCTAAAGCCACACCTGAGCCAACTGAGCAGAAATACCAGTACAAACAAGGTACGCTTTGAAAGCTTAAAAGGCTAAAAAAAATCTTTAAATGTTTTAATCTTTTCCCTAAAGCTAAACTGATAAAACTCTGTACATACTTTGGTCTTAGGGCAAATATAATTTATTTCAGCATTAAATTTTAAGTCTGTTTTTTCCTTGTGCCTGCATTTATATGCTGGAAGGATGAGGCCTTGTTTGATTTAAGCACAGTGTGAAAATCTCTTTATGGTGATTTTAGTTTCTCTCATAGTTTTGCTCATGTGCCGTCATCGTTTTATTATTTTAGTTTCAAAGAATCTGCACTGACAGAGTGGATTATCACAGCCATCTTTCAGCTGTGCCTTTACTGTAGTGTGCCTTTAATCATGTGCCTTTGCATATTTCCTGTACGTTGTGCAGAAGAATGGAAGCCGATAAACCCGGAGGACAAGAAGCGGTACGACAGGGAGTTCCTCCTGGGCTGCCAGTTCATCAGCGCCAGTATGCACAAGCCTGAGGGCCTGCCTATCATCAGTGATGTGGTGCTGGATAAGGTAGGTGATGTTGAGCTTTGTGTAAAAGAACGCAGAAACGATACAAATTGAGTTGAAGAATATGGCAGTTGTTTTTTTTACCCCTCATCTGTAAATTTTGACCTCACATCATGAAGCGCACCACAATCTTTGAGGCGCTTCAGCCAGTCGTGCAACTCCCGATTTTTGTAACCCGATGCGTTGTCCCGGGCCGTCACAGCTTTGTTAAAGGCTGACGGGGTATTGTTGTCACTAGAGATGGCACGATACCACTTTTTTATGTCCGATACCGATATCATAAATTTGGATATCTGCCGATACCGATATGAATCCGATATAGTGTTTTTTAATCAACAAAACAGTTTTTTTTTTAAATATCTTGCTGCATTTTGTATAAGTTCATACTCAAGTTTAAAACAACAACTACACTAAAGCTATTCTGTTATACCTGTATGCAAAAAAAATATTTCATAGTTCAGCAACACTGATCAATCTAATAAACTTAAACCTACACCATCCTCCCTATTCTGGTATTTTAAAGAGTACTTAGCGTAAATATTAAGCAACCTAACTAATAGGGTTCCAACTCCCAGCAACAACAAAAATAAATAAATAAAAAATAGGGAACCACCCCTCACGCTCCACCTCATGATGCTTAATCGACGTAATCAACCTTAATTTGATGCAGTGTGAAAAAAATGCACAGAAATCAATTATTTTTCAATATATTAAAATATTAAATAGATTCAACATCTTTCTTCAACAAAATTGCAGACTGCACAGATGGTACCTTCCCAAAGGAAAAAGTACTATAGCTTACTAGGGTATATATATTAGACTTAATAGTTACTATATACAGTAATGGACTTCTATTCATTTTGCATCAAATTAAAACTTTGGGTGTCAGATAATTATTTATTAAAAGCTAGACATTTTAAATGAGAATAAGAAAGAAAAGTATGTCTTTGTGCCCCCTTTTCCCTGTTAACGCCCTATCGGCCCCCCTGGCTAAACTTTGCTAGATCCGCCCCTGCACAGTTACCAGCGTCAGCTACATAGAAAAAGATCCTGGTGTAGAAAGTAATATTAAATACATTCTAACAACAGCTGATCAAGCTTAAACGTGCTGCTGTTGTTTAGCCGCTGGTTTCCTCTTTCTGGTGCAAAGTGGGCCAAAAACAAACCAGAGACACGGACTCCCGACAGAAAAGCCGATCAGCTGATCGTTAAGCAGTTTCATGATTGAAGTAGCAGCAGGAGAGGCAGTCGCTCCATATATCGTTTGTTAAGCTTAACGCAGGAATGCTTTACAAACATTCAGAGATGGACTTACACACTTGCTTTACTTCTCTCGGGATAACTTTGTCGGAGATGAAATGCCGGGTTGCTAGCGAAGCTCCACATGCTATCCAGACCACGACAGGTCCCGCATGCGGCAGCCGCTCTATCACGTGATGCATACTGCTAACGTTCTGAGGCGAGTTACGGCGCGTTGCAAGTTTTGCGAGGTGCTTTCGTGATATTTAATGGATCGGATTACATTTTTTATTTTTCTCCGATATCCGATCCAGTAATTTAGGTCAGTATCGGACCGATACCGATACGTAATATCGGATCGGTCCATCTCTAGTTGTCACCACACAGAGCGAGCGAGTGAGCGGGTGTAAATGCGATAATGAGGCGATGTAGGATTTTGAAATTCACATCAGTAGGTGCATCTGCTAAAAATCTCCAAGTTTGAATTTCAGTGACCTTGTCCTAAAGTTCAAGGTCAGAGGTGAAGTTTCCTGAAAATCTTGTGAATGCAAAAACTCGAGAACAAAGTCAGGATTTTCAAACTGATACCATATGTTGATCTACTAGGAGGCTGAGGGGTAGTGCTGCCGACTGCCAGTATTTTAAACTTTGTGTGAAAACACGGGTGATTTTTCCTTTATTTATTTTTGCCTCTTTAATTGCAGGTGAACAAGACTCCACTACGACCTGCTGACCCATCTCGCCTGATGAACACTGGTCCTGATTTTACTCCCTCATATTTAGGGAACCTTGGGAGCAGATCAGTGGGAGGACCTCGTGGCCCGGTTAGCTAATTTTACAGTTTTTAAAAGACACTTTAAGCATTAACTTGCATTATAGTTAATAGGTTTACCAATTGTGTCGTCAGCACACCGTTTTTATACTTTTGCACTTGAGACGTGATGCCCTGAAGTAAAACGATCTCCCTCTGTGCCTGTCTTCCTACAACGTGCTGGAGTACTTGTCTGATGTTTTTTGAGATAAAGAGATGTATTATGAGCTGACATGACACAAAAGTGCAATGAATGCCAGCAGTTGTGATGTTACGTTTGGCAGACAAGCTGTTTGCAAAGGCAGCGATCTCTAACGTAAACTTTTTGTTTAGTGAAGTTTTTTCCTACTAGCTTTTTAAAATATTTACGCGTTTCTCTCCATTTAGCCATCCGGGCCCCGTCGCTCTCAAACCAAAAAAATTATCACCAGCATGTCGCTAAATGACGACGTGCAGCTCAGCAAGGCTGAGAAGGCCTGGAAGCCCTCTGTGAAAAAGGTCACTCGTGGCCGTGTTGATGAGCCTGAAGAGGAAGACCCAGAACAGGCCAAGACTCGAGAGCTGTTCAAGCGTCTGCGGAGCATCCTCAACAAGCTTACGCCACAGAAGTTTCAGGAGCTGATGAAACAAGTGACAGAGCTGACGATAGACACTGAGGAGAGGCTGAAGGGAGCCATCGACCTCATCTTTGAGAAGGCCATCTCAGAGCCCAACTTCTCTGTGGCCTACGCCAACATGTGCCGCTGCCTTATGGGGGTGAGTCTAGTGAAGGTTGGATGTTGTGCTTTGATCACATGCTCTAGTGATGACTTCTTTTTAGTGCCACGTGTCTGGGCCACTGAACTTTTTGTGATGGTATTGAGGAACTGAAGGAGCATACTCTCAGCTACATATTTGTTAAATGCAGTTGAATAGGAAAACGTGCGTTAAAACCCCCTGGTGACATTGAATGTTGTCTTCCACCAGCTGAAAGTCCCCACTTCAGACAAGCCAGGAGTTTTTGTGAACTTCCGCAAACTGCTGCTCAACCGCTGCCAGAAAGAGTTTGAGAAGGACCAGGATGATGATGAGATCTTTGAGAAAAAGCAAAAGGAATTGGAGGCTGCCAAAGACGTAAGAACTGTCAAAACCACCGTTCAGATTTAGAGTAAACTTGTCATATGACTCATACACTAAGAACAAACTTGTATCCGCCTGCAGGGTGAGGAGCGTGAGCGCTTCAGGGTGGAGCTGGAGGAGGCCAGAGATAAAGCTCGACGCCGCTCACTGGGCAACATAAAGTTCATTGGTGAACTGTTTAAGCTTAAGATGCTGACAGAGCCAATCATGCACGACTGTGTCGTGAAACTACTTAAGAATCATGATGAGGAGTCTCTCGAGTGTCTCTGCAGACTGCTGTCGACTATTGGTAAAGACCTGGACTTTGAGAAGGCAAAGGTAAGTAAAGCATGGACTAACACCGCTATATGTACACGTTAAGATGTCTCCTGTGATGACCTTGTTTTTGTGCCACGTGTCTGGGCCACTGATCATTAGTGATGGGTTGAGGAACTGAGGAGGCAGTTCTCGATGTATCATTAGGTACACACAGTTTGTCATTTGGTACCTGTACCTCATAAAATTCACTCTTTTCTGTGTCCCCGACAGCCTCGCATGGATCAGTATTTTAATCAGATGGACAAGATCATTAAAGAGAGAAAGACTTCATCAAGAATCCGCTTCATGCTGCAAGATGTTTTGGACCTCAGAAGGGTAACTGTTAAATCATATTCAACATTTTAGAGCAATAAAGAACTGATAGCCAGCATTTATCATGACTTGACTTAGTAGTGTATGTATCTCAGTGTTTATATACAGTACAATCTGAAGGGTTTTGTTTTGTTTTTTTACAAGGCTATCTACATAGCAGAGACCACACTCTCAAACTTGTGGTGCGCACCCAGTTGTTTTGTTCTATAAGCAGTGCTAAAATAAGACAGTGAGTACTCGGTTCAGAAAATGGCGTCAAGGGTTACTGCTGGTAGGTTTCAAAGGGGTAAAGGGTTAGTTTGAAAAAACTTTTTTTTTTTTTTCTGTCCATGAGAACGGCATCATCAGGCATAGATTTGCCAGCAAGCAGACCCCTGACTTTTATTTTGAAAGTTTACGGTGTTCACGTTGCAAATCACCTAGGTCCAGTTCTTTCCTTCTCATATTTCCTTACCTGCTGGATATCAAGCCATGTCACTGGTGTGGTGGTTCTTGATAACATTCAGCTGCTTGCCCTTTCAGTATCTCATCTCCAACATCTTGGCCTGCAGTTGGCAACGACAATTTTTGTTCCGCTCTAGAGATTTGCTGTGAACAGGAGGAACACTGGAAAGCGGTTTATGTTGATCATACTGAAGCTGCAGAATAGAACAAGGATTTCATTTTTTCCCCTTTTTCTTTTATGTCACAAAGGGCTTAAAAATGAAAATCTTTGACGCACGTAAAACTGTGTTATTCAGGGTGGATATGCTTTCTGTCTCAGGTTCTCCTATCAGAACATTTGTACTATTACAAATGTAATCCAAAACACAGACAGGAAACACCCCAGAGTGGCTCACGGGTGTTAATTGTCTTCTGTCTCTGATCCACAGAATAACTGGGTGCCTCGTAGAGGAGACCAGGGTCCTAAGACAATTGATCAGATTCACAAGGAAGCAGAGATGGAGGAGCACAGGGAACAGATGAAAGTCCAGCAGCAGCTCATGACCAAGAAGGAAAGCAGAGACAGGTTCACGGGAAACATGGGCAGCCGAGGCCCTCACACACCAGGAGGTGGCCGGACCAGCCAGCCTCAGGATGAGGGGTGGAACACAGTCCCCATCTCCAAGAACAGACCCATTGACACCACCCGCCTAAGCAAGATCACAAAGGTAACGTCCGAAAATTCATGTGAAGGCTTGAGCTCTTTCTCGGGCCTCTTGAGAATGAATATAACTTTTTTGTTTCCCTGTAGCCTGGTGCTATGGATTTCAACAACCAGCTGTTGGCTCCGGGTGGCAAAGGCATGTGGGGCAGCTGGGGAAAAGGCAGCAGCGGAGGAACTGGAGCTAAACCAGCGAGTGGAGACCAGGGTAAGACCTTCAGCTTTCTTCTAAAGCACAGCATTGCTTAGTGGCTGTTTGTGGTTTGGCTCTTAATCTATTCATTTCCATCTTTCTAGACTCTGGGCGTCCGGGTACCAGCACTCTCAACCGCTTCTCTGCCCTACAGTCTGGGTCATTGATGTCTGCAACAGACTCTGATCGCAGAGTTCCTCAAAGGTACTCAGAAGCACCAAATATTTTCTCATTAATTGGTCTGCTTCTGCTTTAGTTGAGTACTTGATTCACAAATTTTAGTTTATCACTTGTCATAGGCACTCTTATTTTTTACTTTATGTTTATGTCACATTTTTCAAAACACATTTTACTGGCATCTAGTTGTGAGGTTGCAGATGGCGACCACTTGAATACTAATCTTCCTCCATCTGGCCTCCCCTTTGTATACAAGAGCCTACTGCGGTCTCAAAAAATACAAAAATTTTAGTGGTACATGATTACAAATTGATTGAGTGTGTTAAAATGACCTCTTTGTGTCTCCTTTTACCATTAGGTCGAGTTCGAGCCGCGAACGTGGGAGCAACAGGGACAGGAGCGACCGCAACAGGGATCGATTTGACAGATTTGATCGCAGCGAAGGACGGGAAGCGAACCAAGTCACCAAGAGAAGCTTCAGCAGAGAGTCGCAAGAGCGCGGCGGGAGGGGAGGAGATGGCAGGTCTTCAACTGAATCTGTGCGCCGCGTCGCCAGCATGACAGACAGTCGGGACAGAGGAAGCAGGGATCGGGGAAGCAGAGACCGAGGAAGCAGAGATAGAGGAAGTCGGGACAAGGGTAGTGACTTCGTCCCAGGTATGAAATAAAGAATTAAAAAGAGTTGAATAGAGAAAGATGTGGTTTAAAGAAAAGGACATAAAGAACAATGAGCTTCAAGTTGTATTTTTACCTTTTTCTTCAGTTAAGCGTGAGAGCGCTCCCACTCCTCCTCCATCTCTCCCTAAACCTGCCTTGACTGAAGAGGAAGTGGAGAAGAAGTCGCATGCGATCATTGAAGAATACCTCCACATCAATGATGTCAAGGTGCAGACTTGCCTCTAACAATCAGAGTTGTACTTCCATGTTTAAAAGTGAACCGTGTTAACAGCATTGCTTTGTGTCACTCTGGTGCTGTAGGAGGCATTGCAGTGTGTGGTGGAGCTCAACAGCACATCACTGCTGTACGTGTTCGTGCGGAACGGCTTGGAGTCGACGCTTGAACGAAGCACCATCGCTCGGGAACACATGGGCCTGTTGCTGCACCAGCTTATAAAGGCAGGGACTTTGCCCACGCAGCAGTACTACAAAGGGTAAGCGTGTAACAGGAAGAACGCCGCCTGGTTTCAACTAAAATCTACCCTCGATGGATGTTCTCGAGCAGATGGAACTAAAGCCGATTCTTTTGCAGGCTACTAGAGATTCTGGAGGTAGCAGAAGACATGGCCATAGATATACCTCACATCTGGCTCTACCTGGCTGAGCTTATTACTCCTATGCTCCACGAGGGAGGCATCCCTATGGGACAGCTGTTCAGGTGAGAGCTTAATGTCAGCGGTCACATTTCAAATAAGTGAAAGCAAACTCGAATACTTTGACTTTAGAATATAGTCTGATGGAAATGGACGTTTTTAAACTGTAAATAGTGTTGGAATCATTTTCCAGAGATTCTTTTGTTGACGGTGTTTCTCGGAAATAAAGATTTTAAGCTAAATTTAAAACTAGGTCACTTATTTCCAGCTTTAAAATGAGATAAACTGAATTATAATCCAGCTCTAAGAAAAATGGGAGCTTAATTCAGTGCATCTGTGTCTTCAGGGAGATCTCAAAGCCTCTTGTGCCTCTGGGGAAGGCCAGCGTGCTGCTGGTACAGATCCTCAAGTTGCTTTGTAAAGAAAAGGTAACCGAACACACTCGTTTTATTACCTTGTGTTGCACATGTTTTTTGGTTTTGGTTAAAAAAAAAAGAGAGAAAGAAAAAGAAATAAAAGCCACAGATATTTGATTATCTGGCCCTTTTCTCCCCTTAAGACCCCCAATAAGGTCGGGGCTTTGTGGACAGAGGCTGGGCTAAATTGGAACGACTTCTTGCCCAAAGATGAAGACGTCAACAAGTTTGTCACCGATCAGGTACGTGCAACACGTTCAGGTTTTAGACGATAAAACACTTGTCTGCACTTTTGGAGTTTTGTTTAGTGGTCTAAAAATGTTAGGATACGTTTAAAGCGGCTATAATTGGTCTATTTTGTAACAACAAAGCTTAAAATGGTAACGAGAAAGCAGCACATCCTGCACAGCACCAAAGACAAACACAGCTGGAGTCTACCTGGTGGGCAGAGATGAAAGCAAGAGAGATTTTTGCTTGTGGGGATTTACGATTAGAAACAAGTTACTCCGTGTCTTCAGGCTTTTTTCTTTTCTTTTTTTTTTCTTTTTTTTTTACACATTTAATTGTGTATTTCAGAAAGTGGAGTTCACCGTGGGAGAGGAGATGGAGCCCAAAGAGGCCAGTAAGAAGAAGGTCCTCAGCGGAGAGGAGATCAGCAAACAGCTGGACAGACTCCTCCAGGACAAGGCCAACAATCAACGCATCAGAGACTGGATCGAGGTGTGTGTGAGGCAGTACAGAGTGTTTTCAGACCTGAACATTTTGTGCGTGCTCTTATTTCCCAGTGTTGTTCATGTTCCCCCTCTCCAACTGCATTTTGTTTCCTATTTTCAGGCTAACTTGGACGAGCAGCAGACTGCTTCGAACCAGTTTGTACGAGCATTGATGACATCAGTGTGCCAGTCTGCTATCATATGTAAGTATGACTAATACACCACGAGCTGCCTCTATTTCTGTGTGTGTGTCTATGATTTAGTCTTTTTTCTTTTCACAACGACCCAAGCTCAAATTCTGAAGTATGGAAAATATAGTTGTTGTTGTTTTTTTTTTTAAATAAATTAAAACGGATTTATTTTATAGTAAATTTTAATAGCGCTTACTTTTAAAAATCACACTTTCTGGTTTAAAAACTTGTTCACTTCGTTTCAGGTGACAACCCGTACAAGGTGGATGCACAGCAGATCGGCCAGAGAGCCTCTCTCCTGCAGAGATACCTGTACGACGAGCAGAAAGAGCTGCAGGCCCTGTACGCCCTCCAGGCTCTGATGGTGCACATGGAGCAGCCTGCTCGTGAGTTTCCCCACTTACAGTGAACTGTAATACTGCCGAACATACAAATCTGATTGGTTCACTTATAAATATTTAGATACTGAAGCATCTGTTAAATCCAGGCGTCAAAGTCGCCAATGATTCAAAGTGTCATTTTAATGTGGTTTCCTCAGCTGTTGCATCTTTTTGGCAACATAAGCAAATGATCCCAAATTTCATGAAAGTCAGTGGAGACGAAACTGAACTCAAGGCTTACTGTAATGCGGTGATACTGGTTTCAGTCGTGCAGCTGGGCTGATTATAAGGTTGGGGGAACTTAAAGAAGTCACATGGATGAGTGATGTGATGCACCTCCCACTGATAATGTCGCTCAGCTTTCTGAGATTTCTTTTTTGTTTAACCTGGATTCTTGATCGTGCATCGAGACACAGCAGGAAGATACCATAAATCGGTTCAGATAATGGCACAAGATGGCAAATTTATTGGCCTTTGTAAATTATTAGTGATAAATGTTCTCTGGATGAGTCTCGCTCCCTCCAAGTCTGTCTTTGAATTATTTCAGAGAAGTTTTTTTTTTTTTTTAAATGTTACTAAAGTCCAGTAAGCTTGTTTAAAGAGCACAAATCAAGCAGAAATCTTTCCTGTGAGCTTGTTTCAAATTCAGCTGACAGTAGCTGTCGCTCAGAGTAATCGAGCAGGGACATGTAACGAAATCAGCTGTTTGCTGGAAATTCAATGCTTCGGTTCTTTATGTTGCTGTCTATTTTAAAAAGCCTTCACGTCACTGTAAGCAGTCTTGTTGGCATATACAAAGTTCATGTTTCCCCAAAGAAAGGAAAAAACTTAAAGTCAGTTTTTAAGCGAAAACTACAAAATCAACTGTTACAAAGTATCTTTATAGATTTGCGTTATTGTATCTACTTTCTAATCAATCCAGTCCTTGTTGACCACTTGAAATAATTTTTATAGATCAGCAATGTTATGTTGTCATTTTTGCTTCCCAGATCATTCTTTAAAAATATGTTTTTAATGTTTGCGAGACTTTTTACCTGGATAAATAAAGGATCTGTAAAATTCCCTTTGCCAGACACGGATTGCAGCTTCTTAGATGTTTAATGTTTACCTCTATGTGCTGTTGGGTGCAGCTTTTGGGGGGGGGGGGGTTAAAAACAAAAAACAGCTGCTGCTCTAAAGTAATGTGTAATTGGTTATGTGATGATCACAGGCATTAAAAAATGGACCTTGTTGGTTTGTCTGAAACGCAGCTCCTTATCAGAAAAGATCTGCCTGTATTTCCAGGTTGTTTTTGTTCAGGGTGAAAACAGATAAAATCATCATGTGTACAGCAGCTGTGTATTCAGGGTATCAAGATTTAAAGATGAGACTGAAGGTTTTTGTAGTGTTGCTGCTGGAGGGCCTGAGTCATTTTCCCTGAACACAGAAATGGAAGTGGTCTATTTTGGAGGAAAACACATTCTTGGGGTGATTTTTTTTTTAAAATTTATTTTTTAAAGTGTTATGAACTGGATTGGAGGGTTGAAACAGAAAAGCCTAATCACTAAAAGAAACGTGTTAATTAGGATTTGACCTACTGATTAGCTCTTTATAGCTTTTCAAGTGTCCCTGACTCAATGCAAACAGAAACAATTTTAAAATGGAGCTGTTAATAAAGCTTCTATAATGCTCTAATTTTGTCTCTGCAGACCTGCTGCGGATGTTCTTCGACGCCTTGTATGATGAGGACGTCATTAAAGAGGAGGCCTTCTACGAATGGGAAACCAGCAAAGACCCGGCAGAGCAGACAGGCAAAGGCGTGGCCTTGAAGTCGGTCACCGGCTTCTTCACCTGGCTCCGCGAGGCCGAAGAGGAATCTGACAAGGAGTAAAATACTGAACTAAAAGCTGCCGCCAGAGCTCTGCAGGCGACCACGGAGAGTCATGGACAGTATTGCCAGAGAGGCAGACTCGAATCAATCCTCAATGAGGATAAATCTTTATTGTGTTCCTTTTTTTTCTTCTTTTTTTGGAGGGATGGACTCTGAAAAACAATCATTTCTTTTCTACCTTCCCTCTCCTGCTTCCTCATTATTTCTCCACCTGCTTGTCACAGCAAGTGTCCTCATCAAAGCAAACTTGAAAATGCAGGTTTCAGCAGGATTACTCATTAGCGAGGTGTGAAGTATCCCACATCACTACGAAACTTTCTATGTCAAAGTAAAGCAAACCAACTGGCTGCTCTTTCACCCCTCTAGACGATTCTAATGACAAACAACCTTTCTGATCTACAAGAGGAAACAGCAGGGCGTGAAGTGTAGCGGGCGGGTGGGTTGGTGGAGGGGGGTTTATCAACATGCCATAACATTTGTTCAGTCCCGACACGGCTCTTATGTCCTTGTCCTTTTCCGGAGTGTGCAGCATGACTGAAGTGTGTTCCTATTAACGATCCAGTGGACAAAACGTTACAGTGTACATGAACTAATCTTAATTTGACGGAGTTTTTAAAGCAAAGGTTGTCTATTTTCTCTCCTTTCCTATCATGATAAACTAGCAGAGGACAGAAACACAGAGGGCTGATGTTGACCTTTGACCTTGACTACTAGGGGGTGGTCTTAATGCTTCCTCTTTAAAGCCATTCTCTCCCATCCCCCAGTAGTGAACCACACTGACTGACTCTTCATCTTTTACCTCTTCTGTACTTAAACCTGAGCTGTTGTAGAGGACACTTAACGACCCAATCACCGTTAAAACTTGAAATCTACAGAAAATTGACTTGATAAAATATATAAAGTTTAAAAAAAAAAAAAAAAAAAGACACAGAAATGATCCGAAAGCCTTTTCTACTTTAAGTGGAAACTAGTTTCAGGATTTCAGGAGCGTTCTGTAAATATATAATAATAATAATAATGATGATGATGATAATAAACTTTTTCAGTTTTATTTTTCAGAAACAAATTGCTGATGTAATTGCAGTGTCTCCTTATCCAGCAGAAACCGCAGTTGTCCGGATGCAGAGAGGTGCTTTAGATAATCCATTGATTATTAGTTTTATTTGAATTTTGTAAATATTTTCTTTCCTTTTTTTTTTTTTTCTTTTTTTTCCGCTTTCGTTATTTAAAAAAAAAATTATTGCTTCTTTTGCATCGGAAACTGGAAAGGTAATGGAACATTGCAAATAAAGGACTTATTAAGTTGCTGAGCCGAGTTTTGGTTTTTGCCTCTGATGATGATTTTACGTTGAACTAAGGCCACTCTCATCTGAAACCAGACCAGTTTATTTTCAGTTTGTATTTTTGTTTTTGTCACGTGTAAGTTAACACAGGGTCAATGTGTGTGACAGCAAAACGTGTTTGATGAGATGAAAAACGAGTCCCTCCACTGTGGTTTTACTGATCCATATTGCAATCAGTTTCTAGTTTTGAAGATTTGTCCATGCAGACCTACAAATATGGGAAAAGTGCCTTAGTACCAACTGAGAATGACTTCAACACCACAGTCTGAGTATTGTTACTGACCGTGTTCATCCTTAGATGACCACAGTGTACCCGTCGTCCGGTCAGGGCAAGTGGCTTTATTGTCATTCCAACCATGTGCAGTACACAGTGAAACAGGACAACGGTCCTCCAAGACCATGGTGCTACGTATAACAGACAATAAACACAGGACTACATAATAAAGTGCAGGTGTGCAAAAGCTGCAAAAAACCAAAAACGGTGCAACACCAGGGACGATCTGATTTCCTCGTGTCAGCATTGTTCCCACATCATCATAATTAATGTTGTTCCAGGTTCAACATTGCAAGTGACCAATCACCTTCTTGTGACGTCATTCCTTTGCGACTTCGAAATACCCGCCTTCGAGTATTTCGAAATACAAGTGAAGAAGCGAAAAACCGCCGCCTGTCCGCCGAATTTGAAGTCAATTTAGGATACTTTCCTTTAATAAACGGTAAGCATTATACATATGTTCCTCACTTGGCTTGCTGTTTGTTTGCTAGCGATAGGCTACTTGACGACAGCATTAGCTAACCAGTGTTCTCTAGACCAGCGTTCCCCAACTTTTTGGGTGTTTCGTGGCCCGGGGGTTGGGTCAGGCAAAATTGCAGTAGCTCCCCTGATCATTTTACAAACATAAGTGAAGAGAATCTGGACTAAAAGGCCTAGACTTATGGTTGTGTGCTGAATCTATGAATCAAACTATCACCTGGAAACATAATTAACTGGTCCATAGCTGTGAAACTGGACATGAGTTCTTGATTCTATGGAGATTAACAGTAATCCAGAAATTTACAAATTTGTCCCTGGGACATCGCGTAGATGTTGTCCCTGGGACATCGCGTAGATGTTGTCCCTGGGACATCGCGTAAATGTTGTCCCTGGGACATCGCGTAAATGTTGTCCCTGGGACATCATGTTAAAGTTGCCAGAGACATACCATATGAAAGTTTAGCTTCTTTTAGCCCCTGTTTGTTTTATATTATTTTATATATATTTTTTTTTTTAATATTATATTTAATATTTACATTGTATTGCAAAAAACCCCACAACAAGTTAAAATGAATTAATGAATATTGACTAATTAAACCTTCGTTATTTTTCCACCAGAAATGGACGACATAATTAGAAGAAGTGTTCTGAATGACGAAAAAAAAAAGAACTGGAAAAGACACACAACTTTGTGTGCATGTGTCACAATGCCAGGAGGACCCATTCAGTGTTGTGTTAGAAAAATTGAACTCATTAACCCTTCATGGACATTATAAATGTTTAAATGTTGCCTCAGGTAAAGACAGGAAAAGAGACTATTACAAATTCAACTGCATCAGAGCTGGGAAAAAAAGTCGAAACAGCTACAGAGCAGTGGGCTGTAAGGCCTATGTTTCATTTAAAGTACTCAAATGTTGGAAAGACCACACAGTCATCGTGCAGCGTACATATGATAAGCATGATGGGCATGATCCTTCGGACCCAAAAGACGCACATTTCAACAATATTTCCAGTGATTTGAGGAGGAAGATTGAGGAACTGCTTTCCCTTGGAACTAAGCCAGCCATCATACTAACCGAATGTCATAAATGGGCCAAAGAACATGGACACAGAGATCTTCACAACAGAGAGCATTTTGTCACACCACGTGACATTGACAGTGTTAGAACCTGCATGATGAGGAAGAAGCACTTTAACTGTGGAGACAGTCAAAGTGTACATACCTTACTTAATGGAAAACATCAAGAACATGTTCTCTTCTATCAACCATACACATCTGACCAAGAACTAATGATTGTTTTGCAGACACCTGTAATGAAATCAAACATGGAGAACTATGCAAAACAGTTAGTATTTGTTGACACCACGCACTGCGTTAACCAGTATTCATTTCCCTTATTCACACTTGTTGTAAGAGATGATCATGGGCATGGAGTCCCTGTGGCCTATGCTATTGTCAGCAACGAAAGTCAGAAAACCCTGGAAACTGTTCTTGGAATAGTTTGTGAGCATTTCCCAACTTCCCCGAGGTAAATAATACATTGACAGCTATTGATTTTGAAATAATTCCTTTTCCAAAAAGTTATAACATGCCAGAATCTAATGCTATAGCTGCAGCATGGGCTGCAAAAAACTTTCCTTTCCAGTTGTTAAAGTTATTCCTATAGGCTGTATGCAGTATTTTATATATCTACTTGTGAGTTGAAATGTTTAATTTGGCATTGAAGTGGTGCTTTGAGATAGCAAAAACATTTTCATACTGTTTAATCTCATTTAGTGTTTTCTTTTTTTCTGTAGAGCATTTATGGTTGACAAAGACTTTGCGGAAATAAATGCTTTGCAGAAGGTTTTTCCAGAGTCAGCTATCCTTCTATGCTGGTACCATGTCTTGCAGGTAAACCACATTGTTTTCTTTTCACGTTGTCTAAGATGCACCTGAAACACATTTTTACAACAGGGTCCTGTTGTCATGATTTGCCTCATTGTGATATTCACCTACTCAGGTTAATGAATATAAAGGGATAAAATGTTGAGTGACTATGTCCATCCATTTAAGACCACAGTGCACTCATCTTCTGGTGGCTGCTTCCCAAAGCTCTTTTTGACATTTAAAAATATGTTTGCCTGGTTGATTTCTGTAATGCACAGGTCCTCTTGTCCAGTGAGTGACAAAGTTATTTTTGGACGTCAGCTTTCTTTTATGCTTTTTGTACAGCTGCTCCTCTGTCTCTCTCTCCAGATTAACTTTTTTTCTCTTACATTCACAGGCTGTTAATCGATGGCTTTCAAAATCAGAGTCCGGGGTCCATGGGCTTTCTAACACCCAAAAGAGAAATGAAATCATTTCTTTCTTTTGTAAGCTGAAAGCTTGCACATCTGTAAGTGTAATTTGTCTATTTCACATTTTGATTTCTTGATTACACTAAGAGCATAATAACTTTCAGTTGCTAAAAAAAGTTACAGAGAGATACAAAATAGATTTTTGAAACAATTTCTAAAACTGGCTTCTTATCTTGCTTATCAAAACAAGTACTTAAGCTGTGCAGACCATCATTGTGTCACCCACTGTGCAGTAGAACTTGTGAGTGGGATTCTTTCACAGACAGATGCTGAAACCAAATATGCTTATAGGTTTAGTGTTCCTTCTTAGCCATTGTAAGGGAAGAAATAATTGCTTCTTAATACAAAAACACGACATATTATTAATAACTTAAAATTCTTAATGTTATTCAATAAAAGGAAAAGGGCTTCAATACATAATATTAAAGATTTCAATAGGTCTGTTAAATGGATTGAAATATATTCTGTTGCATCCAATTCTCTTAGGAGGACGACTTTAAAGCCACATCAGCAGAGTTCTGCCAGACATTTAAGCAATACCCTTTGGTGTGCCAGTATTTTCAGAAGCACTGGGAAGGCATTGGCCACATGTGGTGTGACTACGGCCGTCGCTTCAGTCACGCTCGTTCTGAAACAAACAATGTGATTGAAAGGTATGATTTATTATTTTGACCTCATTCAATTGTATTGCTGAAAAAAAGATATTATGCTTTAATCCAAGAGGCTAAACTGAGTAGGTTCGTCATGTCATTGCCAGAACAGGTTTTAGGCAAATCCTTTAAATTCTAGCAGTGTTTTTTATGTTATCACAACAAAAAACAGAGTAGGTGGATTTGCCTAAATCAGCTAAACCGGCACAGAGCATTCCTTTATAAAAGACGTGTGCAATAGGTATTCCAATTTTTAAAAAAATAATACAGTCTTGATTAAAACTTTAAATTCCTTCAATTACAGTTACTAATCATTTCAAATAACTGTTTTTCAGATTTTTCCACCGCCTGAAATACCAGTTTTTATCTGGCTACAAGAATAGGCGTCTGGATGATCTGATTGAAGTGCTCCTAGGGAAGGCCGACGACTACTTCTCAGTCATAAAAACCCTGCAAGATGTGGGCCGCATGAAAAACAGGTTTGCTGACCCCTTGTCTCAAGTTTCAGACTCTGCTTCAAGACTGATGGAAAGTGGTTGGGCTCTTAAAATTACAGTCAAGAACAGCCATGGAGTTAATGCATATCAAGTCCCATCTGAGTCAAGAGAAGACATGGTGTATGACGTCTGCCCTGTTGAGTCCTACTGCAACTGTACATATGGCTTACGAGGACTTCTTTGCAAGCATCTAGTGTTACTTGCAAAATTAGCAGAGGCTGACAATGACATCTATCCAAACATGGAAACAGACATTTCTACCTTGGCAAGAATTGCAGTGAAAGAAAGGCATTACTTTGTACACTGTGAGGACTTGAAAGTGATAAAAATGCCAAGTTTGTTTGGAAATCTGTGTTTTTTTGCATCGGCTGAAACACTTCAGTGCACTTGTTGTACGTTCTCTCACTATAACACATGTGCTTGCCTGAAGGTGGCTTGTAGCCATTTTAAAAAAATGAAAAACTCTCTGAAAAGTCCTCTATCAACTTTGAATGACACTCCTGTAGTTGAAAGCACAGACAAAAAATGCACAGAAGATGCAGTTGGAAAACTAAATGCTGTTTTAGACACAGTTAAACAGTGGGCATTCATTCCAGAGGGTATTACTCCAATGATAGATGAACTGCATACAAATGTCTTAAAAACAAAACAAGTAGGCAAAAGTATATGCCAGTACGAAATAAAGATGACAGATAATGCACGCAAAATTAGGCCATTGTATTCTAGCAAGAAACGTTCGGCCAGCATCGACATTCCAACAGTCTGTGAAAATGAATGTGAACAGTCGATAACCACTGAAAGAGAGACATCCTCTGGAGAAAATGAAAACCTTTTGGAATACAAAACAAAAAAGAGAAGAGTTAAAGCTAAGTATATGCACAAGTAGACTTTTGTGTGACATTTCAAAGGGACTGCATCCATTACTTCTGTTTATTGAAACCTAAAGCTGAATAGCTGTCTTAACTTTCTGCCAAGGAACAGTTGAAAAGAAATTGTTTGGTCTCTCAAGCAGTTGTTATTTATGTGTGTTATTCATTACTTTGGCTTGGTTGCTGTTTTTGATACAAATTCATCTGTGCCCATTGTAATATTTTCATATGTTACTATTTTTATATTGCTATGCATTATAAATAAAGGATTACTTATTACTATTAAAGGTCTGCATTTGTAATTGTTGGTATTATTTATAAAATATGCGCTCTTAAGTTTTTTGCTCCATAAAACGATACCTGTCACTTTTTGGACATAGAGTATCAGCTGTTGAGAATCCTGGCTCATACAAAATAGAAGTAAAAGGTTTCAACATCCAGCCTTTTTATGATTAAATACAAAGTGTAATAACAGAGTTATTGGGGTGTGATTTTGTTAATAGTTAGTCTTAAGTATAAGTTTAATAGTAATGAGTAAGAAAATATAGCCAGAATAATGGAATGAGACTAACACCTGACCTCACACTGAGATTTGGTATGAAGTGGCATGTTTGTGCTAATGCTGACATTGGGGCTCAGAGTTCCTCTGTGTGTATATATTTGTGAACGTTAACTTGGCTAATGTCCAAGGGTTTGACTGCTTTCCTGTTGGATTGTATCACAAAGAACAGGGATAAGAGCACCAGTGGCCGTGCACACCCTCATCTCTCTCCTTCACCCGATCATTAGTGTTGGAAACCGGCATTAGCTCAGAGTAGATTAGACTTCAGTATATGCAAGTGATTTGATTTTATGATTATTTGATTCAGTTTTTTCTGTGTTCAAGCTCAATTACTTTAATAAAATATGTTGAATTCAAACAAATAAATAAACAAATAAACTGTGGACATTACCCTTTTAAACCTTTCTGAAACAAGACAGGTAAAAACCAGTGTATAAAAGTTTACATAGGTATAAATAGCTCTAACACTTTACTCCAGCCTGGCGTCCACACATGTGGACATCACATTTTGGGTTATTTAGACCAAAATACTAAATCTTGATCAACAAGTGCCTGATATACAGTTATGAGGACATTATACTGCAACTGTTCTATCGAAATTTCAAATTAATGTCCTCATATGTGGCTCTCATTTTTCTCAGAAACAAAAATTAGGTAAAAAAAACAAAACCTGGTAATTCTTTCTTTTTACATTCATCGGGTTCCAATCGGCCCAAATATCAAAGAGAAATTAAAAGTGCATGCCATGGAAGATTTCGGGTCTTAGGGGGTTAAAATGACCAGACCCCTCCAGCCTGTTTTCCAGGCCACTAAATTAAACCCAGTCAATTACCAATTGAACAGAATAAAAACCTACGAGGTCCACTAATAGTCCAAAAGTCCAAATCTTTAATAGAAAAGACAGGCAGAACTCAAACAAACAATAATCCAAACGAGGAGCATATATAAACACTGGAAAGTAAATAATTATAAGTTATTAAATCAGACTAATTAAATACAGTAAAACTAATAAGGGAAGACGAACACACGGGAAATAAAAATAACAGTGTAAACATACCAAAACTCAAAATAAAACAGGAAAGTTACTACAAACCGAGTGTGACACAATTACATTCATATTGAAACATATGTGATAATTTTCTTTCTTTGTAGCATTTTTAAGATATGTGTTAGAACAGTCATTATGCTGTTTGGATTAGGAACCAATCATTTTTGCCAAATAGTTAACACAAACTTAGAACAACAATGAACAATTTTCAAGATTCTGATTTACAGAACAAACAAAAGTCACAAAAGGTTTCATTATTTAAGAGACAAGATCAAGTTTTTCACACAGGAATGAAATGACAGAATCCAGTGCAGCGGGGCCAAAGGTGTGTGTCAGCAAACTGAAGGTTGAGGAATCAGTCAGCTCATGTTTAAGATTGTGTTGGATTTTGAGAAGAGTCTGTCTGTTATTAGAAAGTAAGATTAACAATGTTACACCAATAACCCAAATACGGGGAAATGACAAATAATACCAAAAAAGATACAACTTTCATATTGTTTTACTAACTTACTTTGTCATATCAGCACTTGAATGGTCGATGCCATGTCTGTTGTGACATCGCAGGCCAATCTTCCGGCAAACCCGAGGGCTAGCTCCCCAGCCTCCTCTTCACTCAGAACACTAAACACTGTTACTTTAGTTTTGGCCTTCTTAGGCCTGTCAAGAATCATTGCGGGCAGTTTGGCTTTACGGCCCTAAAAAAGAAAAAGTGCAAACACCAAAAGAGCAGAGAGAGACACACACACGCGCACAAAGTTAAATGCTTTTGTTTACATGGTGTAATTGTGTATATGTTGCAGCAAATGCACAATTTCCAGCCACATTGTCACTTCATTGATACGAGTAACCCGGATTTATTTCAGGTGACATCAAAATCACGAAATGTATATCTACCCCAATCAAACCTCTGAAAACATGAACTGACATGTTCTCTGCGTTGATTCTGCGCTTGATCTCGTCTTCTGTTATTGTGTAGGTTTTCTTTTTTGAGCTTGGTACAGATAAGCGACCATGCACTCTGTAAACTGTACTAGTTCCTTCTGAATCAGTTTGGAATTCTGTATCTGCATCGATCCTGTCAACATCATCAGCAGCAGCATTATCTGTACTCAGACTTGTGCCGTATACTTCTGTTTCTTTTTCTTTGTCTTCAGTCTGTGTACCTTCATCTCTGACTGTCAGTCTTCCTATCTCACTGTTACTTGTCGATTTGCTGCAGATGTTCTCTCCCTTAGGAACTTTTCCTTTGTCATTCGCTGCCTGATGCTTTCCCTGATGACATTCTTCACTGGCTACTTCTATTGCTCCTCCTGTATAGCCACCCACTATGCTGCACAACTCCTTTCCCTCTGCTGTGCTGCACTGTGCTGTTACATAAAGAAGAATGATATAAACAGCACTATATCAATTTAATTGTGAAGAGAAATCCCCACAATACGACACAGTTATGTCTAAAATAGTTTTGTGTAAAAACTGGATCTTGAAACGTCCACTTTAATTACACAGTCCTGGTGTGCAAAGGCAAAATTACGAAAAAAAAATTCACTTTAAACATTTTTGGACATTGTTTAGTTATATTGTGACTTACTCTCACAGAAGATACAGATGCCACAAACAGACTTTGAACAACGCATGTGCTTGTATGCACCACATTTCTGGCACTGCACCTGTGAATTAAAAAAAAAAAAAGAAGAAGAAATAAACAAACAAAAAACAAATGAACAAAGTCCATTAAATAAACAATCTATATGGCTAAGGACATGTCATAGTGTACCCGGTCTTTGGCTGCAATCACACACCAGCACTGACTGCACTTCCTAGTTCGATCTGCAAAATATAATTTGTTTAAGTACAAGTTACATTTTCCAATGTTAGAGAAAAAGAAGGCAGCTAATTTTATCTTTACCTATTGAGGAAAATAAGTAGTGGCAAAGTCGGGACCTGAGCTTTGTGATTTCAGTGTTGTACTCCTCCACTTGTGTTTTACCGTCAATGAGAGATTGGGCAAACTAATAATTGACGAAGAAAAAAAAAAAAAAAAAAGAACAAAAAGAATTAGATTAACAAAGAAATGTTTGTTTGTTTGGTTTACATTAATTAATTTCTATAGTGTGTACAAAACAAATCAAGACCACAGACTCAACACGCACCACTAAATTTTTGGTGTTCTTTATCAGTTGGCCAAGACAGAAATGTTTTAATCTGTGTGCATTGCTTTTGAACAAGTCTTTACACAGAAAAGGTTTCAGAAAGGTATTTTTCAGGTTCTTCTGACAAGGCTTCAATTTTGGAAAATGCTGTTTGTTTATAGTGGCAACTTATAAACCCTTTGTGATAAGAACATAGTTACCACAGTCCAAGTCATACCTTCAAAAAGTATGCACTTTGTGCTCTTGTGGACCCATCCAAAATTTTTCCAGTGATTTGGCTTGGTATTGGATAAATGTGAGGGAAATTCTATAAAAATAACATAAATACACCTATGTTTTCAAATACATTACAAAAAACGTAAACATGCTATGTCATTATGATCAAACAAGCTTTTCAACATACCTCACACTGCAAATAGATTAGGCCATCTATTACCTTATAAAACAAATAAATAAATACATATAAATAAAAACAGAACTAAGGAATACGATTCATTAAGTAAATTGTACAATAAAGTGTATTTAAAGCAGAATTTAACATTAGTTTTATGACAACATAAAAGGATTTTTATGTCAAGAGGTACCTCATCTGAAATGTTAGTCTGGTCAAACAGGGATTTCAAACTTGAAATACCAATAGAGTTTGGTCCAGCTACTCCCACAAGGTAATCTGTGAGAAAGCATATGCTGTAGTCAACAGATATCATTTTCTTTTTGCATGCTGCAACCATCATCCATTTCAGTCTTCTAGGAGCTTTGTCTGGTTGTAGTTCTTTTTTCTCCTCCTCTCCCCTCATCTATTAATTAAATTGTTTTCTGACCTTCCTAACTGTTTCCGACCTGTCTTCCCAATGTGATGTTTAAGCAATATATGTATGGTCAGAAGGGGGTGAAATTTTCATTGCAGTTGTACGTGTAACATTGCATGTGATAATAAAAGGCTTGATTGGTTGATTATTCAACATGAGTTGACATTTACCTGACATTGTGAAGGAGTCACAGTTTCTGTAAGGGTGTAAGAACATAACATGTGGATTTGTTACACTTCTTTTTCACAAGTTAATAACAATCAATAATTTTCATTCCATTATTTACAAGCTATCACACGATGTCCCAGGGACAACATCTACACGATGTCCCAGGGACAACATCTACGCGATATCCCAGGGACAACATTTACGCGATATCCCAGGGACAACATTTACGCGATGTCCCAGGGACAACATTTACGCGATGTCCCAGGGACAATATTTACACGATGTCCCAGGGACAACATTTACACGATGTCCCAGGGACAACATTTACACGATGTCCCAGGGACAACATCTACACGATGTCCCAGGGACAACATCTACACGATGTCCCAGGGACAACATTTACACAATGTCCCAGGGCAACTTCTACATGATGTCCCAGGGACAACATTTACACAATGTCCCAGGGACAACATTTACGCGATGTACCAGGACAAATTTGTAAATTTCTGGATTACTGTTAATCTCCATAGAATCAAGAACTCATGTCCAGTTTCACAGCTATGGACCAGTTAATTATGTTTCCAGGTGATAGTTTGATTCATAGATTCAGCACACAACCATAAGTCTAGGCCTTTTAGTCCAGATTCTCTTCACTTATGTTTGTAAAATGATCAGGGAAGCTACTGCAATTTTGCCTGACCCAACCCCCGGGCCACGAAACACCCAAAAAGTTGGGGAACACTGGTTAGCTAATGCTGTCGTCAAGTAGCCTATCGCTAGCAAACAAACAGCAAGCCAAGTGAGGAACATATGTATAATGCTTACCGTTTATTAAAGGAAAGTATCCTAAATTGACTTCAAATTCGGCGGACAGGCGAATTGACTTCAAATTCGGCGGACAGGCGGCGGTTTTTCGCTTCTTCACTTGTATTTCGAAATAATCGAAGGCGGGTATTTCGAAGTCGCAAAGGAATGACGTCACAAGAAGGTGATTGGTCACTTGCAATGTTGAACCTGGAACAACATTAATTATGATGATGTGGGAACAATGCTGACACGAGGAAATCAGATCGTCCGCAACACCAGACAGAACAGAATGAAGCAGAAACAACGGTGCAACAGAAAAGTGTGATGGCTGGTTCCAGTAGAACCACGCACAAAGCTCATATCATCACAAACTGGCTTTGTGAATGTGACGATGAGCTCGCTGTACTCAGTCACCAGATCTCAATCCAAAAGAGTACCCTTGGGATGTGGTGGATCTGGAGATTTGCATCATGGATCTGCAGCACCTCTGTGATGCCAGCATGTCAGTGCTAACCGAAATCAATGAGGAATGTTTCCAGCACTTTGAATCTGTGCCAATGTATATTTTAAAATATACATTTCCTGACTTAAACCCCGATGTTACAAATTGATTTTCAGAGTAACAGATGATGCACTTTTATTTTAAAGTGTCATCTACATAAACTATAAGAAGATATCGGGTTATATGTCGTTGTGACTATTGTCGAGGCCTTGTCCAAATCAGGATATGATGCCATATAAACACATTGTAAATGAATTATAATGCAAATGAATGGACCTTTTATTAAATGTTTAGAGAGTTCACTGTCGGAGGTTGCACGGTTTTGACCTTTAACCTCGAATCACGGTTTTAATGTTTTTCTTTTGCTCTTTTTTTTAAAAGTCTGATTTGTTCATCTTGTCGCTCACAAAACTGGACAAATAAGGTCAAACTCGTGACGGAAACCCGTTTTTTGGAACGATCACCCCCTTTTTTATTTTTACTGCAGTAAGTAAATTTCAACACATCCGTCCTGCGTGCGTACTGCTGGTGCCTTAGACGAAAGGGGATTAAAAACGTGCGGTTTCTAGGAAAGACTGAAGCTGCAGGTTGCTGTGTCTTCTTGGCTGCATGGAGGGGGGCGGGTGCAATGACACCGCCTTGCGTTGATGACGCTTGCCATCGGGAGACATTCGGACAGCCTATGTAACCCACATAGCGAGCAACAAATGGTGCGTCCGTCTGTGTCGGAGATGTAGCTGATGCTGGAGTTGGGAAGATGTTTCCGCCGTCAGCGTCGCTTTAATGCTCTACTGCAGACCCTGCAGCTGGAGGACGAACAGCGCGGTGACATCTGTTGATCGGATTGGAGACGTTACAGGCATTATGACGAGCCGCCGCGGTCCGACTTACAGGTAGGTACCGAGAGTGGCTGTGCGGGGAACGATTCCGACCACACGAACCCCGATAGAGCGGTAGAGGTGCAGATAAATGGCAGGTGCTGTTGGTGTTTACCCGATGCGGGTATGGAGCTATTGGTATGCAGATGGAGACTTCAGAGATTCCCGGGGACCTGCTGCTGCAGCATCCGCACTTCTCCTGCGTTATTTTCTGCGTAATCTGTCATCAATGGCGGGGTGATGTGTTATTCAGCCATCAGCGTTCCGCTTCTGTTGCTTGAATGCACCATTTCCAGAAGAAGAAAAAAACCCTCCTCACATATTAGCACTGCAGCTTCCTCCGAGCTGAAGATGTTTGGCTGCAGACACGCTGGCTTAGCTCGATCCCACTTGTTGGTCCCCTAAGTCACAATCAGTGTCTCTGGAGGTGTCAGACGACACATCAGCCCTGTTGTATATGTTTAGTCACGCATATGTTAATGTCAGGAAGTCGCAAACTGGTCTGCCTCTGCAGGGAGTGGACAAAACAATCCAAACACCTCGTGAGGGGGGGAAAAGGCCTAGAGCGAGTTAATTAGAAGCGCAGTTACACATGTGGCTGTTATTATCATAGGTGCTAATTAGCAGCATTTGTCAGATGTAAAAATTAAAAAAAATTAAAAAGGGGGGTGGGGATGTGTGTTTGCGTGTGTGTGCGCGCACGCTTAAAAGCACCTCACGTAATTAACTGCTCCAGAGAGGCCAAATTATATGCAGGTGCACTGGTTGGGGGAAAAAAGAATGAAACACAAGATTTACAAATGCAAGTGTGATGTTTTTAAATCATTTATTTTCTTCTGTTATTATTATTTATTATTGAATAGAAACAAAAACGGATTTTTTTTTTAAATCACAAATAGTTGCTCATTAAGTTTATTGAAGGTTACATTTTTCTGTGGTCGCCTGTGGGCTGACGAATATTAAAATAGTAAAACTGCAGACATTTAAAGCAAATGAAGAGATGTGATCATCGTCTATTACCCTGCACCCTTTTTAGAGGTTCCCATAATAAGTTTGAGCTGATTAATGGGATAGGAAATAAGATTTAAATAAGAATAAGAGACCATATTTTGATCCCAGAATTCTACTAGAGTCGCTTTGCATGGTTCAAAATATCCCTTATTTCTCCTGCACAGTACATTCACTCTGAAACAAGTAGTTTTAGTCTTTGCCCCTCCCATTTAAGACACTTATCTATCTGCCCCTTGCAGACACAAGGTTTGAGCAGGTAGGTGAGGCGTTTGGCTCACACTCACATGTTCTGATCTGAGTTTGAAACTGTTACACTGTTACATTTCTGACAGAAATATAAGGGAACTCTTAATGAGTACCCTTTAATCTTGTTCAGACTCTTAATGTTCCCTGACAGTTTCAGTTTCTTTTAAATTATTAAAGGAAAGAACAGATTAGGGAAAACTGCAGGACAAAAACTCACGTCACAGGCAGTTTTGGACACGTCTCCATTTGTAGTCAAGGCTTAATTTCCATATGTCCTAATCCACATTTGCAGCAGTGGCTGCCTTTGATATTCAGGTTCAAGTAAAAGCTGTAGATTTATTGTGCCTGCATGATTAAAGAGGCGAGCTGTCGGTCTCGCTGGAGGGAGCCGCTCTGAGCTGTACATGCTGGACATGTGTTGTGTTTATCAGCCTTCAGCATGAGTGACGTCTCACGGGTGTTTAACAGCTGAAGCTTTCCTCTGAACAGAGCTGGTTGCACCTTCATATCACGTCCTCCCAGAGTCCCTACCCACCTGTTTGCCTCTGACACACATTTACTTTCATGGCTGACTTCAGTGTGAGCTTTTAAATGCTGTCAGGGGCCTCGTCTTTCTTAGCCGCTTTGGAGGTCAATCTGCTTAAGGATATCTGTCCACTCATGCACGTGCTCACAGTTTCCTTTCCTGCTAGTCAGATGGCCTGAAAACACAACATATTACAAATCCATCTTGTGCTCCGGCTACTGTAAGCCACATTGTAGATTTTGCTGACCCATCACATCTGCTCAGTGTGGCCATGTGTGTTTGTTGTGGAGTTAGTTAGGTAGCGCTATCATTTTAATCTGCAGCTTTGCAATGAGGAGGCCCAGCTGGAGCTGCTTACCCGTGCTGGTCACACGCCATATGTTTGCTCAGACGCATGGAAACTGCCGCAATTGCGCTCGCCTCCCTCCACCCCAACCATTCTAACCGGTTGCACAGGCTTATCGTGGCTTTAGCATCTGTGCGGTAAATGTAGGCCATTGATGTTTGCTTGTCTGGCTGGTGGTTTAAACCAGTGAACGCAAGCTGTGACTTTTAGTCGTTTGTGCGCTGTGCCGTGATACCATCTCTGCACGTCCACGATGAAGCTGAGGTCCAGGAGTAGAGAAAGAATGGAGACAAAAACAGAGGAAGAGGTAGGAAAATCAAGAGGTTTTATTTCTTGAACTCGGTCTGTGCGCCAGATTTGGTGTCATCTGTAATAAAAGCTGTACAATATAAACAAGTGTGGGAATACTGAAATGGCAGACTAATTCTGAATGTGGCGCACAAATCTAGTTTTTCTTTCTAAAAACTAATAATTTTGTTTTACAGGTGAAATTTGAGGAGATTGAAATGATTCCAAAGTCCGGAAAATCTCCAGCAGACTCACGGAAATCTGCCGGCATTCATGAGTTTGCAGCGCTTGCCAGATCCTCCTTGAATGGTGATGATCTTTCTAGCACTAGCCTCGTTATCATCTATATGCTGTGAATTTAAACATGAAACCCTGGCCTTTACCTCTCCCCCGTCCAGGTATCTCTCAGGCAGTGAGAGACCACATGACAAAGCCCACCTCGCTGGCTCAGGGCCGGGTCGCTCACCTCATCGAGTGGAAAGGTTGGCCTAAACCTGCAGCTCCTTCACTGGCCGCACACTCCCAGTTCAGCTCCTACTGCAATCTGACTGAAGGGGAGAAGGAGGCTCGTTTTGCTGCAGGTACTGACTTCTTTGACCTTCTGACCTCTCGGCCAGCAGAATGTTTGATATTCAGATTAAAATGCTATTCGAGAACACACATACAGGATAATTAGCTGTAATTTTTTTTGTGTGTGTGTGTGGGAACATGCATCCTCTCATCTGGCTTTCTCTCACCTTCTGTCATGCATCTAATGCCCTAAAACTCCTGCATGTTAGCGGTTTGCTCCGCCCACCATCGTGTCTCCTGGGTGACGGCTTGTCTTGGCAGCAGATGGTGGCCTGTTAGATACTCTCCCCAATCACTTCACTGGCCACCAATGTTACAGCAGCTCCTGTTGTTTTGCTGTGACTCATCATCTGTGGCACCAGTGCCATCGGTGTGGATTGATCGAGAGAGAGAGAGAGAGGCTGACTGATATGCAGCTGCGTATGCCACACAGCGAAGCTCGCGAACTTAAACAATTAGCTGTGTTATGATAATATTAAATTGAATGAAATTATTTTCTGTAATGAATTTTTTGGGTCACTTTAAGTAAAAGCAGAAAACTATGTGTTAGTTTCTTTTTTATGGGTCATTTTTTCAAGCCGTTTGAATAGGTAACCCTGGGAATTCTGATTTGACGCTCTTATTTAAGGCTCATAGTGACACATCGGTGGCAGAGATGACTCAGACAATGTCACACTCAGGTAAATTAGCAAATAATAGGAGGATAGAAATTCACCTTTACTCCTCCCCCCTCCCTTTTGTATTGCCTGGACCATTAACATCCAGAGAAGATTGTTGCTTCCATCTGCAGTAATTTATATTTGTTGTGTTGTGGGACCTCGCTGCACTTTAACATGTGTATGTGAAAGGGCGTAGGCAGAGAGAGGCAGCAAGAATCCTGGTCATGCAAACAACTTAATAGACATGGCATGAAGAGGACCATGGGTTGCAATGTGGCTTGCAGTATGAGTATAAGCTGAGCTATCAGCTGGTCCACGTCATCACTAGAATACTCACTTTGTTTCTGTCCCGTATAAGATGTTGTGAGATAAAGATAAGCAAGATGATTCACTTTTTTTCTCACCGTATTGCAGACAACATTAGTAAATACACAGTTTAGAGTTTGAAATGACATTACAGCCACCTTAATCTAGCTTCATTTGTCGGACCTGTTTTCCTGCTAGGAGTGGCCGAGCAGTTTGCCATCGCGGAGGCTAAGCTACGTGCTTGGGCATCTGTGGATGACGATGATGAGGAAGATTTCAATGATGAAGACTCCCACATCAGCGGACAGACTCACACGGTATCCAGCCAAAACTCAGGTATCCAACTTTGCATCATTCTACATCAAACATCTCATCTTTGCACCCTGTCACCTCATCGGTGAATCCACTTCCCGCTCTTCTGACTCTTTGTTCCTCCTTCAGAAGCCACCATCTACAGTTCCACCTCTGGAGCACCGCCCGGGGTGGACCGGACTGAGACGCCACCATCCGATGGTCCCCTGGGCTCCCACAACAGCAGCCTGCCCTGTGGCAGGCTAGCAACTGAAAATGCCCCACAGTCATCACAAAGCAACTCACCCACTTTGCCCAGCGACTCCATGAGTACGTGCCTGGAGGAGGAGGAGGAAGAGGAGGAGAGGCTGGATAGCCTCGAGGAGCAGCCGGCTCCTTTGCAGGAGCACCGCAGCGAAGTGTGCATCCACAGCAAGCCCGAGTGGAGGCCGAGGTGCAGGAGCAGCAGGTTTGACTCCTGCTACTCCACCTCTCACTCCGAGTCTCCTGGAGAGGAGGACGAGGAAGACGAGGAGGAAGAGGAAGGCAGCGTGTTTCACGAGGTCCGGGTGTGGCACTGCAGCCCCAGGAGCTTTTTCTCTGACCGGGTGTCTTCCGGGGTGGCGTCATTCGATGAGGAAGAAGAAGAGAGAGAAGAAGCAGAAGGAAAAAAAGAGTATTTGATGTGATGTGTCGTCCACCTTTTTGTCCCCTTGAGTCTGTGTTGATTCTGGATATTATGCTTCATCCTTACACCTCTCCTCCTCCTCCTCTTCTCCTTCCTCCTCCACTCATTCTGTCTCCTGTCTCTCATCCTTCAAGCCTTTCATACTGATCTTGCTCCACTGTTTATCGCTGCTGTAAACAGTCAATATGTTGAGAGAGTTCAATCAGAATGTAATGCTGTTGTTCACTAAGTTTTGTACGTTTATTTTTTGTGTGTGTGTGAACAGTCATGTGTTGCTATTGCATTGGTTTTCTATGGATATTTTCTAGTGTTGTTTCCTCTGGGTCACGCTGTGTCACGTGGGTTGGGCTCTGTTTGATATTGAATGCCTGAATGTCTTGCATATATAAATATGAGTTTTTGAAAGAATATACTTTGTTGTTGTTTTATTTTTTCTCCGCAATCCAAAAAGCAAGAAAGAAACACGACTGCTCGTTTACCCTTCAAATGCAGTTTTTTTTCCCCTTTAAATTTAATCATTCACTCATGTACAAAAACAAGTTCATGTCCTCTGAAAAATAACAATGGCTGTTGACTGCAAATGCATAATTCTCCTATGTACAATAGCATGTGCGTAACTCTTTCATATATATATATACAAAGCATATACAGGCCAGTGCCATATAAAGGGAGATACTACAGACTTATTGCTTAACTAGATACGCTGCAAATGAGCTTATACACTCTCTAAGTTTAACTCCTTTATAATTAATCTTATATGGCAAGCACTACTTCACATTCCTAAATGCAAACAAGAAAAAAAAGTTAAGACATTAATAAAATCTCTGCACAGATGCCTGCAAGGAGAAAAAAAAAATACTCAAACCAAAACAAAAAAAAAGGGCTGGTTGATGTGCTGCGGTGCTATCACAGGAGACTGAAATATGGCTCAAAATTGTTTCATGAAGCGAAAATACTTACACGTCATTTGAAGGTCCTAACAAGGACTCACACACACGCTTGTAGCTCTACAAGGTTTTTTTTCCTTTTTTGGGGGGGACTTGTGGGTGTCACGGGCTTCAGACAGTAGTTACATTTCTCAACGCTGCATTAGAGGTCAGGCTGGAGTAAATGTCATAAAGACACGTGGTAACATATCGTGATGTTTAATATCTACAGGCCACGTACGGTACGGTATATGTGTGTATTATACGTATAAATGTGTGTGTGTGTGTGTGTTCTCTATACAACAGCCAGTATATTCCTGTAACTCAGAGCCAAAGCGTTGTTCCTTCATCGCTAGACACGAATGTAGAGGCAGTTCAGTCTGCATTGCCCTTATTAAGCCAGACAAGGCTACACGTGCATTAAATTATAGTCATGGTAATTACAATGTGCTTCACTGTTCTTTAGAGCCCTGTACTAAAGCTTGGTGGACATTTGGAAGCTGCCTTTGTCGATGTGTTTATAGTTCCCAGCTCATTGTGGACTACCGGGGGCTGATGCAACCAGTATTTAATAGCAGAAAAAGAAGAAGAAAAAACCCGCCCAAACCTCATGATATGCTGCAACATGAAGCTCTGACAGGACAGCAGAGTGTTATAAATAATGTAGTCTGAACCTTTACTGCATTGTTAATGTAAATTTATTGCCTATCACCGAAACACATAAAACAACACCGCAATACGTCTTAACATTATGACCCTCGGATATATAAACCCACCGCTAGTGAATAGGTAGTTGTTTGAAGTCATACCATCGTGTGCTCATTAGAAATGTTCTTTGTTTTTCTGTGCTTTCTCTTATTGTTTTGATTTTTCCACTCGCAGTTAATCGTACGTCACTCATTTCTGTCCTTGTAATGTTTGGCATCATGTTTACAGGATGTTGATTTGGCATGAAGACCCAAAAGTTACGAGTCTGATCCAGATTTGAGTGTGGCAAAGAAAGTTGTACTCTCGCACACACATACACACACACACATATATATGCACACATATCACACACACATAAAAGATAAAGCTGGAGGTGGTGTTCTGTGTTTTTGCTGTCAACAAATCCCAGAAAAAAGACCAAACTAACACCATCTTACTTGACAAAAGCAGCCTGTGGTGTTGGAAGTAGGTTAGTGGGTCTGGAAACTTAATGAACCACAGAGTTGTACTGCTGGACGTGATTCTCTATTACAATAGAGGCAGTTGTAGTTTCCACCACACGCTTCCTAATCTATCTATCAGAAACGGTACATAGCTTCTAATACGATTTCTTTATTTATTCACTACGTTTTTGTAATGTTATCTAAAAACAAGCTGCGTTAGAAAACCATTCTTGCTCAGGGGGCTGGGGTGGGGGTGTTCCTCTATTATAGTCAACAGGAGTTATATCCCTCACACACCTCTCTGGCCATGTAAATGTATTTAATCCACGCTAAAAATAATCCTAACCAATAATGCACCGGCGTAACATGATGATATTACAGGATAGCAGTTTATGTGGTTTTTTTTATCAGACTACTGGTTCATGCAGTTAACCTCTGCATGTAGTGTTTGCTACTGTTGAGTTTTATCATTTACCTCATTAAAATTATTTTTACTTGAATTACAACTGGTAATTCATGTTAAATGTGACTAATTAATAGGGATGGGTATTGATAAGATTTTCACGATTCCGATTCCATTTTCGATTCTGTTTAACGATTCGATTCTTTATCGATTCTCTTATCGATTCTTTTTAAAAAAGGAGAACACTAAGTTCGATTAGCTTAGAACTTTGTTTTATATCTTCTCTTTGAACAAGATAGAAACTTAGGAGTAACATGGCCTTACAAACCCAACAATGACATCTTAAGAGATCCACAGCCTACGGCTCTTCAATGGGGTGTGACAGGGTCCCCAGGAAAAAAAATTGTAAATGTAAAATAATAAAATAAATATTCTTCTGTAGCAATAACAAAGTATAACATAAATGATTCTGTAGCAATTACACAAGAATATCCAGTAATGTCCCTGCCTACAATTAAACACATTCACTTACCGAAAATTAGGGGCATCTGCTGTGGCAAATGGGTTCAAGCCTTTTACCACAAACTTAGCCACTGCTCTGTGACGTTCGTCTATCCTGGCCTGAAAGGAGACGCTAACGGTAGACTGCAGCGACAACTGCCAGCATCTGAGCCAGACTCTGTCTGTCTGTCTCATCATGATCACCTAAATGCGCAGTAATGGCAGGTTTTGTAACAAGGCAGATCGCGCTAACATAATATGCACTGTTAGTTGATTATTTACCTGCCGCATTAACGGGAGAGGACGTGCAAACGTTACCGCTGCTGCTGGGTTGAGATTAACGAGTCCGGAGCGGAATTAAAAACACGACATTCATTTAAGGTCATCACGTGTTTTGTGAGCAAATGCTTTTGCATATTCGTAGTGTTTCCTCCCTTAAATGAAGTATCTACTTTGCAAGTATTGCAAGTTGCCCTGTTGTCATCCGTTCTTGTAAAGTATAACCAAACTTTTGAGTGTTTGAGCCGCTTACGCGCCGTGTTTCCTGCCAGGCAAATGACGCTCCGCAACTTGGTGACTGGAATCGATAAGGGAATCGTTTCCAAAAATGGCAAACAACTCCAAGGAATTGAAACAGTGGGAACCAGTTCTCAACAAGAACCGGTTTTCGATACCCATCCCTACTAATTAATGATATTTAGTGTCCACTATGTGGACAAAAGCATTGGGCCCCTACACACCACACATACAGGAGCTGCTGGTCTATGAAAACCCATGTCATGTGTCATAGTCCTGGGTGTGACCCAGTGTTTTGTATTTAATTTAGATTTTTTGATTATTTGTTATTCATGGTTTCCGTTCTCTTGAGGTTATATTTTGTTGTTCTAGTTTCAGACAGTATGCCCTCCCTGTGTCTGTGTTATGTCTTCTCTGTGCTTTTTTTCCCCCCTGTACTACAGTTCATGCCTCTGTCTCAGCCTCTGTCAAGTCCGTGTCTCTGTGTTATACTTCTTGTTTTACTTTGACAGTCTGTCTTTTGTCATTGTATTCTGCTTTGCTTCCTTTGTCTTGTTAGGCCTGATTACTCCCAGCTGTGCTCTCCTCCTGTGTCTCATTCCCTCGTTATCCCTCTGTGTATATAAGCCCTGTGTTTTCCTTTGCTCTTTCTTGCATCATATCTTCATTATGCTTTGCGTTTCCCCGCCGTCTTTCCAGCCATAACCAAGTTTACAGTTTCTGGTTTGTTTTTTAATTGAAGTTTCTTGCTTCCTGTTTCTAGTTTAGTTTTCTATTTAATGTTAGTTTTTTTCCAGGATAAAAGTTGCCATTTTAAGTTTATTTCTCTGTCTTGAGTCCGTCATCCTGCCTGCCACATAGCACATTGTGACACCATGAAGCTCCCAGTGCACAGTTTTTGTGCTGATCTTCCACAGCATGTCTTTATCCTGTTTTCCTTCTCTCACCCCAACCGGTTGCAGCAGATGGCCCCTCCCTGAGCCTGGTTCTGCTGGAGGTTTCTTCCTGTTAAAAGGGAGTTTTTCCTTCCCACTGTCATCAAAGTGCTTACTCATGCTTCCTCACAATCATATAATTGTTGGGTTTTTCTCTGTGTGCATTATTGTAGGGTCTCCCTTACAATATAAAGCACCTTGAGGTGACTGTTGTTGTGATTTTGTGCTATATAAATAAATTTGAATTGAATTGAAAAATATTAATGCCAGAGGAGGACTGGAGCTCTTTGACCTCACTCTGACACTTTGGGACTGAGTTCCTGTGGTTGCTAAACACTTCCACTTTGCAATAAAACCACTTACAGTTGATTGTGGAATATCCAGGAACAGTAGCATTCTCAATCAGAGTTAAATGAAACAAAACCTGACTAATACTGTCGTCGTCGGAGCGATTCCTATGACCTGTAGATGGACAGACAGGCGAGTGACAGATGTGATGCCATAGCTAAAATAAATGAATAAATAAAGTACATTTTTGCTCCCTGATGACTTTTACTGTAATGAGGGCTGTCCATAGAGAACAACCTTAGTCCCTACTCTTCCCTACAGTCACATGTACTGACGCTGAGGCATTACATGTGAAAGCACTCTGTATCCCTTAAGCATCATTGTATTTTTGTAAATTGTGTATTTTAATCCAAAGTTGTTTTCTTTGTTTGCTTTTAGCATAAACCAAGTGTTGTTGCCTCAAACCAACAAAACACACAAAAAAAGGAAATGTTCAGCCCTAAAGGGAAGTGCAGAAGCAGCAGTCACAGATGAGACTCACCCCCCTTTTTCACGTTTTTTTTTTTCCACAAACCTTCCTAAATCTTTTTTTTCTGTGATTTCATCCTCGTCCTCATTGTACTTTGTGCAATAAAATAAGATGAGAAAAAGGATCCTATTGGCCATTTTAATGTTTGTGTGCCTGGACTTTAATGATAAGTATGTTTGAATCTTTAAGGGATTTGGGCTAATGCAGTTTAAAGAGAGCAGCTTCAGTGTGAAATAGCACACTGACCAACTCCCCTCAAAACTCAGCTGTGCAGGGACTGAGAGATGGCCTCTGCTCTGCCATCATAGAGATAAAGTGTCTCAAGGAGGGAAACAGATCTCAAAAGGAGCAGACTGGCCTTGTGGAAGATGGGCAAAAGCAGCAAGTGAGACGACTCAGAGAAGAGCTCAAATAAAAAAGTTGAGCTCTTTTAAAGCACGAAAAAGAAAAAGAAAAAACAAGTATAGACTCAGTAAAGCTCTTGCTTAGACCCTTGACCACAATCAATTAGACAAGGAGCTGAGAAGGAGTAGACAACCCCAGATAAACACTTGTGATGCTCTAGAAGTGAGCTTCAAAGAGGAGGCGGCAAGCCGTCATGGATTATGAAGGAGGTAAAAAAGGAGGAGAAGAGAAACACTGATTAAAAGAACTGGAGGAGTGAAAGAGGAGCTAGAGAGAGGCAAGAGAGGAAGATGAGGAGGTCAAACTCATCATCTCCAACTACAACCAGCTGCAAGTTGACAGCTGGATGCACGTATGTGTATAAACTCTTTGTCCAGCAGCTGGCATCTAACAAAAAGGAGCTGAAATAAAGAAAAGAAGAACAAGAAGGGGAGAAAAATTAAAGCCAATGCTACTGGACCATGAATCCAGCTTAACACAGCAGAAAAGACTACAAAGAGCCCTTTCATTCCTACCCCCTGAGCCCTCTAATCAGACTTGGCATTCTTTATGAAGGCCAGCAGGGGGCGACTCCTCTGGTGGCAGCAAGACCACCAGAATAGTGTAGTATAGTGTAGTCTATAGTCTATGTGAAAGTGACCCTTTCCCAAAGTTTCTGATGACTCTTTGGGTCAATTGCTAGCTACAGATTATCTATAATATAATATGAGACTCTTTTTGTAAAATATGGTCGTTATTAGCTCGGAACGGAGATTATTCAGGGTATGCTCACGGGCACCAATCTGTTACTGAGTGCTGTGTTCTTGGTTTCACATGTATGTATGTTTGTATGTTTGTATGGATGGAGAAACCAGTTTACAAATTGTGGATTCAACTTCATTGTCTTCCGCAGGCGTAGCAGAACAACATTTTAAAACCAAAAATCCTGATATTTGAATTTTATACCCTGTAAATATTGACTCTTTTGGTCAGAAAGTGCTACTTTTGGTCCTTCCAGGAGATTAGCTGTCAGCATTAAAAACATAAAACAAAACCAGCTTTATCCCTCATATATCTTTCAAGCACTCGCTCACTGTCATACCACGAGTATCTAGGCTGGACTTGGAGGTGAGTGTGACCCCAACAAATGTAAGAAACGTCAACATTCATGAGGCGACAGTGTGGATCTGATCATTCTGACTGATCCTCAGTGTGGCCTGTGCTACCCCCCCCCCCAGGTTCGGATTGGCTGTTGTTTAGAGACGGAGGCGCCTCCTCTTGCTCCATTTCGTCTGGCTCAGGAGTTTGGTTGGAGGGGTCAAAGTCACAGGCCAGCTCCGATTCCTCGGTGTGGGAGGGGCTGCAGTCAAAAGTAAACTCAGACTGATCCTCTGTGAACGAGGGGCTTTCCTGGAGCGGCAGCTCTGACGAGGGATTTGTGATGTCGCCGGGGCTGGCTTCGAACTGCACGTTTGTTTCGTCCGAAAAGTTGACAGGGATCTCTTTGTACTGGAGATCTGGCTGATCCTCCACATTTGGAGGGTTGGGTTCCCGTGGCAAAGAGAGCCCCCTGTGGCGGATGCACAGCTTGTGAAGTTCAGTTACCTCGGATACATTTGTGGTGTTCCCACTGTCACGGAAACTGGCCAGCGGAGGGCGCACTTTCACTCCAGTCACTGTCACTGAGCCTTCGATGGCCTTACGCAGCTGGAGATGCGGTCAGCCCGAAAAAAAAAGAAAGACAGGAAGGAGAGCCAAGAAAAGAGGTGAAGAAAGAGGAGAGGTGGAACATATAACATAAATAAAACAGCTTTCATCAGACAGAATTGCAGACCTCTTTGAGAGAAACCACTCCAACCAGTCGTCCCATGCTGGTCACATAGGCGTGGTCCAGACCAAGGAGAGAGAAGATGGTGTGAGTCTGTGGAGGAGGAGAAAAGGTGGGTCATGCCCTGGATACAGACTCAAAGGGAGTTCACATGCATTTTGGATCTGGGTTATAGAAACTGCATCATGTTTCTCCCTTTTCAACATGGACACTGTGTCAGACAAGACGGTGCCAGAGTCATAAAACTGAACCAACTAACCACAGCTCGCTGTGATTTATGATGCATGACAATCACAGGTATTCGGAAAGGAGATTAAGGAATCGAAGCAACAGTCTTCAGGTAAAACCAGGTAAGCTCATGGGTGCTGTGGTTAATTTGGTATAACGCTCCTGACCTTCAAGATAAATGTGTTGGGTTGGACCATTAAAGGGCTGATTTCATGGGAGCAGCAGTTTAGAGTTTGAACTTAGCAATCAGCACACATTCATTCAAAGTGCTTTTCATTATTAAATAATAATAATCTTACTATAATAAGCTCATATACAGTGCACATAGCTGTCTTTGAGAGAGCTCATTTACTACTCAGAAGGTTGGTGGTTCGATCTCTATGTGCCATCTTTGTGCAACATGTTGATCTCGATGGGTTCATCTAAGCGTGAATGTTAGCTAGAATGCACTTAAGACAGAAAATAAAGTGCTCGGGTGATTCAGACATGTTACATAAAGCGCTTTGTGTTCGAGCAGAAGAGCACTACACAAGAACCAGCCCATTTACTTATACAATGAAAGTCCAAAAATCCAAAAGAAGAACAATAAGTCTGTATTTTTAATATTAATTTGTTTGCTGTTCATGAGAAGCCGTTTCTGCCTTCTGATTATATACAGTGATATAAGGAAGATGAAAAGAATACATAATAAATGAGCACCATACTGTCTGTGTTTTCATACAAGAGGGAAGAGAATGAGCACATCAAAAACTAGAAACTTAGATTTGTATGGAGCCTTTCAAGAAACAAGAAAAAAAGAGTGGGTTCATGGATTTTCTAACATCAGTGTTAGTGACTTGTTCTGCATATTAGTCTGTGACTAAAGGGACCATTTTCATTTTATGAGGCGTAATGAAAAAGGTCGGCCCATAAAAGGCATACCTGATTTAAACTTTATATGCCCGCAAAGGTCATCTTCTCATGCCTGTCCAGACAGCTTCTGGCACAGCTGCTATTTTTAGATCCCTTGAAGACCCATTATGACCACTTGCACGGTTTGCTTTGTTTTATTTTATTTTTTTGCATTTTTTCATTCAGTTTTCTGCGCTGTGAAACTGATCCTCCAGTGACCAATGCAAGCTTCTACTATAAAGTCCTGGTGGTGTCAGAGAAAATGTATTCAGCAGAAGTGAGCAGCATTACGACACTTACCACTGTTTGCGCAGAAGAGGAGCGAGACAAAACCAGAAGCTGGCATTAAAGGGTTGTGTTGAGCTCACACTGACGTAATATTTTAAAAGCATCGTGCTAATGCAACTGAAGGAGCATAATGTCTGCACATTTTTTGTGTGTGTGATTTATAGTTAAAATTTGTATTTTATTTGTGTTGCTAGTTGTTTGTTTATATTGCACCTTATGCAGAGATGTTTGCTCCACCAGCTGGAAGGGTGCCGGATCAATCTTGCAGTTCTTGAAATCCACCGGTTCGTCAAGCTGCTGCTCCTCCCACTCTGTTATCTGCATTAAGGAGGACACTGGAACCTCTAAACTCTGAATTCAAAGAAAGCTCATTTCATATGTTAAATCTTTTGTTAGTGTAGGGCTCACCTCTGAGGGGGTCATGCAGTCTTCCACCTCGGTAGAGTCCTAAAAAGCCAACATTCAGTTATTCATTCATTGCTTCAACAAACAGATTTATACAAAGTAAATGTTCAAAACGCAACACCTGATTGAATACCTAGTATACATGTGTTTGCTTCAGTGTAGTATGGTAAAGACACAGGCTGTAAACCAGTGCAGCATTTATATCTACCAGTCTATGAGAATACGAGGCTGAAGGAAAACTTTGGTTTATTGATCTCTGTGCAGCCAGAATCCCAAAAATTACACTGACAACAACAATAAAACTCAGAGAATCAACCACCTTTAAATAAAAAACACACACACAGTCGCACAGACCAGACATTCAGACCCGAGTGAAAGCTGATGAAACACTGACAGACATTCACACCTCTCTAAAACACACACACTTTCTCTCGCTCTCTCTGCTAAAGCACTCTAATGCTCTGGTTTGTGCACCACAAATATTTTGGTCCAGCACTCACTACGTGTGTGTCGCAAGGCAACGGTTACTAAGCAACAGTCTCTAGGCGGCAGACAATCTTACCGCCATGGAGATCCTCACACGTTTGGGCTTGGGCTTTCTTTTTTCAGAAGGAGCCGGCCCAGCCGGGCTCTTCCAGCCAGGGAGAGAAGGCATCAACACAGCACAACATTAACACAGCGTCAGTGGAAGCGGACAGTTTTTCCCCTTTAACATCGCACCACTGCAACATTGGAGCCCAGTCTGACTTCTGCTGGGAGAAGTCTTTGTGATGAGAGCACAATGTTGCTGAAAGGGTATAATTACTACACCACAGATGGAGGTGAGGGCACAGAAGCTGTACAAGAAGCCCAACGGTTAATACAATATGATGCACTGCCAGAAAAAAGGAGCTTGAACATCTTATATTTTAGTATTTTAATATCTCGTGTCATCCCTTTAGGAGCTTTGCAGCTGAGAGCAAATGTCTTATTCAATCAGCTTCTTTAATGAACAAATGGCTGCTTCTTCAAATGGTTGGATAAAAAAAAAGAAAAGACTTTATCCCATTTTTGTGAGTTTTTGAGACTTCTACATCATCTCCATCATTTTATTTGGCAAAAAAATTGTCAGAAGATTCAATAAAGTTTTTTATTTTCAAAGTAACTTGAATTTTCTGGCAATTATTTCAGGGTTCAGATACTATGGTTACATTTGTCAACACAACCTGCCTATTAGGGCCTACATGAGTGTCAGTCAAGTGTCTCTACAAAAGGTTGTGGGGTTTTTTTTGTAATACCTGTTCTACATTTCTTTTCTTTGTCCATCCATGCATCTGTATTTTAAATGTTTATCCGATTTAGTGTCACAGGAAGGCTGGAGCCTACCGTCTTGGTCCGAGCGGAAGGCTACAGTGTGGACAGGCTGCCAGCCTCTAAGGTGAGTAACATAATAACAAAGATATGACACTGAGGTCAGTTTTTTTTCCACTTTTTGGGTTTTTTTCTGGGGGCAATGCTAATTTTTAATCTACAATCATAATTTCTAATTTTGAAATGTGCAAATCTCATACACCCAAATTTTATTCACAACACAGAAAATACATCAAATGTTTAAATTGAGGAACACTTCCCAAACAGCAAAGAAGAAGCCATATGTGGACATGATCCCAAACTGCTGCTGTCTCCTCTGAACCAAAGCTCATTTAAAATGGACTCAGACAAAGTGGAAAAAAGTGATCATACGATTTGAAATTGGAAATTATTGTTGGAAGACGTGAACCCAGCTATCAGCTCTCAATTCAAACCTCTGCATTTCTGATGGTATTGAGGTGCCTTAGAGCTGATGTACAACTCGTACATATCAAGGTGTGTACAGATTTTAGAGCAACATCTAGATGAGGGTTTGAGGGAAGGCCTTAAATATTTCAGTAATTCAATGCTCAACTGCATCCTGCATGTATTACAACTTCATAGTAGAAGAGTCTGAGTGCTGAATTGATCTGCCTGATGTCAGACAGTTAAATATGATATAGAAGATGCAGGACTGTTGAGAATCTGGAATCTTCAATCAGACACGAATGGGACAACACTTGTAAAATCGTCCTGCAGCTGATCTCCTCAGTTCCCAGATGTTTACAGACTGTTGTTAAAAGAAGAGAGGATGCTGCACAGTGGAAAACGTGACTCTGTCCCAACTTTTTTGAGATGTGTTGCTGCCTTCAAATTCAAAATAAACCAATATTTTTATTAAAATGGTAAATTGTCTTAGTTTAAGCCTCTGATATGTTTTTGTTGAGAATAAAATATGGGATTATGAGATTTGCAAATATTTTGAATAAGGGTTGTAATTCAGCTTTGCTCTATGCTTTAAACTTCCAGGAGCGTGTTCAATATTACTTATTTTGACCAGTCCAAAACCAAAAATGTTTCATTTCCAGAACAGTAGAAACAGCTTGATCCTTTATGTGTGAACCGACTGAAATATTTAAACCCAAAACCATCAGGTTGACACGTTTTATATCTCTGATTGATCTACACCCGATTTTTAAAAAGAATTGCGCATTTGAACAGCGTTTGGCAGCACAGCAGTGGCTGAGGACTGAACTGTGCTGAAAGGTGTTGAAAAGAGATAAGAAACATTTTTTTAAACCACACTGCATGACGCCATGACCGCTTTAAATAAAACTAAAAAAAAGAAAAGAAAAAAGAAATGCTAAAATGTAGGATGTTAAAAAAAACCCGTTTGACCAGCAGTGGATGTGCTGTGCGGTGAGGGTGCAATGATTCATAGACGTTTTATACAAAAAGCTTCGACCACAGCATGAGATTACACAGGAAAACCCTGCTGTCTGTGGGTGGATCCTGCCTGTCAGCAGCAGGAGGACGACGAGGTGGACGATATATGTGAGGACTGAGAGAGCGCACACATCCCCGCTCGTACAGTGCATGTCGCACTCTTAAAGGACACTCGCACTCATGCATCTATAACATCTCTGCTTCTCCTCACCTCCAGCAGCTCCTTGTCTTGGTCAGCACAGGAAAGGGTCTGAGAGCCTCAGAGAGGGGACAAAAAAAAAAGGTTTAGTACATTTGAATCTAAACTCTGATCTTTAATTTATTTGTTTTTGTAAAATACATACTGTTTGGCGTCTCTGTGTCACTGATGGCAGACACGGTTTTCAGGGCAGATTTCAGAGGAAGCTGAACATTGGAAACCACTGGGCTGAAGGATGAAGACTCCTCTGTGGAGATCTACACGGAAAATACATTAACGCAGGAAAAAAAGGACAAAAACAAAAACGAGGGAGACACACAAAGGACGAATACACATGCACGTAAACGAACAGGACAGCACAGGTAAGGGCACAGACGACAGAGACACAGAAGACACATTTTAATGTTAAAATACAAATGAAGTACATTCACACAGCTTGTAAGCACTTACCACAACAGCTGTCCAAAAACTCCATCTGTGCCTTTACCTACTGCTACATGCTTCACACATGCTGATCCACTTTTAGTCTACTGCTACAACCCCAACCCAATCCAGACTTCGCCCCAGCCCAGCCCTGGCGCCCCCGGACGCCTCACACCTGTTGAGTGCTCACCAAGAAGCGGACCGCTTGGCGAGCACTGGAATTGGTCGAGGAGTTGAGGTGGGTGTGGGTGCAGGGAGAGCTGGGGGTGCTGTCACTGGTAAGACTGGGCAGGTGATCGTGCGTGCCGTTGTCCTGCGCCAGCTGGCGGAGGTACTCCAGCCTCCGCTGGCGTGACAGCTGAAGCGAAAGCAGCGACTGGAGCTGCAAACGCTCTATGGAGCCCAGCAGGATCATGGAGTCTGAGGGAGAAGGAAGGGCACGGGATAGGCAATGGCAAGGGAGGAGTAAAATTATTAGTTAGGGGCTGTGAAAACAAACAAAAAAAGCACATATTAAAAAGAAAATCAGACAAGAGAGGTCGGTATCGTCTGGGACTTTATAGTGCTGTAGTACTGCTGATGTGAGTTGCCTCTGGCTTAGAATAAGTCATAACTTTGTGCTGAATGCATTGACATGTCTCTTAATGGGACTTTGTAATTAATTAGGAGGCACAAGCACAGTGATGAGCTCATACCCATACTGTGTATGCTCTTACCTCTGGATTCAACCAGGGCCAGCGTTTTGAGCTGACCTGTCATTAACATCTCTTGCAGATCCCGATAGGAAGAGTTAAGAGTGATGTAGCGCACATCTCTGACCATGATGTCCTCCACACGGATATTATACTTCCTGAAACATGGAGGAGAAGATAGAGGTTAATGAGACACCTGCAAACATAAGGGAAGGAAATGAACGGGAAGATAAGCGAAAGGAAGATGAAGAGGAAATGGAATAAAAAAAGTGAAAAAAGGTGCAGAATCACTGCAAAAGAGGAAAGCAGCATCAGCATCAGCAGACTCACTCATGATGTCCCATCCCCAGCTCAGGCAGATAAGGGAGCTTCTTGATGCGAATGATGGAGTCGTACAGCGATGGTTGGAGCGCCTGGGCCACGGCGTTGGCCAGGATCACAGCGATCATCACAGGCAGGATGTGTGAGATCTGACCGGTCAGCTCGAACACTATGACCGCTGTGGATACAGTGTGGGTGACCGCTCCAGACAGAGCAGCAGCACCTGTGAATGAAGGGAAAATCTTTTATATCTGTCAGTCTCCTTGAAGCCATTTACATGGAGCAAAATGGCAAAGATGGAGTGTCTGATCCACAGAAAAAGTTTAAATTTACATGTATATACAGAATATAAGGCAAAATCTGAGTTTATACAATTCTAATGAGAGTCAATTGTAATAATGAGTCAACATTTTGTGTGAACACCTTTCTTCTTCATCATAGCCTGAACTCTCTTAGGCAAGCCTTTTGTAATTTTTAAAACAGGAACAGCTTTTAAGGCTTCCTGAAGGGCATTTAAAGCTCTTCTTTGAATGTTGGCTGCCTTTTATTTTGCTCTCTGTCAAGATGATCTCACACCATTTCTACAATGTTGAGTTCTACTGTGTGTTTTTCCATCAGGTATGATTTTATTGTACTGGCAGTGTGTTTGGGATCGTTTTCATACTAAAAAAATAAACCTGTCAGACGCAGCACTAAATCATGACAGTGCCTCCAGATGGCTTCAGACACACTGTGTTGTATCACTTTCCTGACTTTCACCATACATATATTCAAATCTGGGTTCATCACTCCATAACACCTGATTTTTCAGTAAAGTTGCTCTGTAATTTTGCATACCTCAGCCTTTTCGCTCCATTTCCTTTCCTCAAGACAGCCATCCTTCCACTGAGACCATTTCTAATGAGCCTTCAGTGAACAGCAGATGGATCACCCAAAGAGTCAGATGCATCTCTCAGGTCCTGTGACAGATGTTTGCTGGATCTTTTCCTATTTTCAGAGACTGTTCATCTGCTGTAGATTTTTTTGTGCCTGCCACTACTTCCCTTTTTTCTCAACTTGTCCAGCTTCCTTTTATGGACACACTTATGGTGAGATATGCCAAATTTTCAGGCAATAGCTCTTTGGGAATCACCCTGTTTGAGCAAAATTACTATGCTATAGCTATCAAACGCAGTTAGTTTGGGAATTTATCACGGAACTAAATAAACTAACTAAAAAAAATTGTTTTTTTCTTGTTTTCCTAGTAACAAAGTGCCTAAAGAGACAATTTAAATTTGATTCTTTGATAAATTGTCTGTTACCTTTAGACAGAAAATGAGTTCATTCATTGAGTTAGCTACTTTGTTTAACGCTTGAATGAATCATAGGTCAATGTTAAGCGAAAAAACAACCCCAAAACAATCCTCACAGTCAGGTACAAGGACTGGACTGAAAATGAGGGTAAAAGCCGAAATCCAAAGAAAAACAGAAACTTGGAGAACTATTGCTCAAGACAACTTTTTAAAAAAAATGGCATAAAAGTCTGGCTGCTGGGAAGTGAAACGTAAAGAAATGATGGGTGGCTTAAAACTTTTGCTCAGTACTGCTAATTGTACAAAAATTAAAACAGCAAATTGAAACACTCAGCAATTAATCTTTCTGCTGCTCTCCCCAACACTGGCTTTGTACGTTTCAGAACAGAGTCATAGTACAAGTAATATTAGAAACAATCTTCTGACCAAACTGATAAAGTAGTAAAAACAGTGACGACTTTTCCAGCTGTGATACATTCTAATACTACAGGATCCCCACAAAAAGAAACTATGTAATTAATCTAATTAAATCTCAAAACAAACATCGATATAGAAATAGAGTCACTCACCAACTACAGCATAACCACCAGGAACTATGGGATACACGCTGCCTGCAGCATGTATACCATCAGGAAACATGGTTGCCATGATCTCACCAACAAGTCTGCCAAAGGCTGCACCTGCACACCAATACAGCAAGAACATTAGTTTAAGGTTCACCAGGGCAGTGGAAATCATTTAAAAAAGAGAAAGAGGTTTAATTCACCAATAAGAAAAACAGGCATGAAGGCTCCGCATGGAACGGGCATGGTGGTGGCCACAGCAGACATCCAGAACTGAAAGAGGGAGACAGAGTTTTACAGACTTAACCATCTCTGAAACTCTTACAAGGCACCAAGATTAGACATACAGATGAAGTCTTGAAATACTATCATTAATTATGAAAAGAGAAAACAGTCCCACATCTGATTGTCTGACCCTCCCAGAGCCCTGATATTATCACAGAGTGAGTTTGGGATTAGACGAAGAGGCAGGAGACACTGCTGTGACCTCTGCCAAGCTCTCAATGACACTAAAGGTAATCGACAAGAACTACTTGTCACAGTAAGTTTGAAAGCGTCGCCGGTTTGATTTCAGTGCATAAAAGCCTTTCACGTCGCCTACCTTCATAACAGTGAAGAGGATGAGCGTGATGAAGACGTTGACCTGGGGGTGTTTCCAGGCATGGTGGTGGCTGATGTAGTCAAACTCCTCCGCCACACCCTGACGGCACCATGTCCGATTGTCAAACAGCGCCACTAGAGACTCGTGCTGCGTCAGCTGACAGATCGACACACGGAAACGCAAACACAAACAGACATACCCAAAAAAGAAGCATCCTGAATCTGAATATCTGTTTTGGCTCTCTAACGTCAGAAGGATCTGTTTAGGAGACTCTAGCAGTCTGACAAGGTCAGCCACAAAGGCTCTGTTCGAATACAAGTCCCCTGGAAAAAGAAACGTTCAGTAACCAGGGGTCCAATTACATGTGAACCCATACTATTTGCTCTCTGTCTTAGAAAGGGCTATTTCCACCCACACAGTTCTTTCTATATTGATATAAGCCTACTCATAGTACACTGGAGACTTGGCACTTGAAAGTAGTTTTGATTTTTTTCTTTCAAATTTAGGCACAAAAACTGTAGAAGAAATGATGTAGCTGTTTAAAAATTCATCTTGCAGGCTTCAAAACTGTAAGCTGTAGCAATTAATTGACTGACTACTTTTGATAACTGTGACACATCTCTTGAAACACTCCATCCATCCACCGCTTATCCAACTTAGGGTTGCGGGGAGGCATCAGAGTCTATCCCAGCAGGACGCACAGGTCGCCAGCCCATCACGAGGATAACACAGAGACAGACAACAACACACTCTCGCATTCACACCTCCTGCTTATTTAGAATCACTAGCTAACCTAACAGGCATGTCTTTGAGCCCTGGTAGGAAACCCACACAGACACAGGGAGAACATGCAAACTCCACACAGGAAGGTCCGAACCCAGTGTCTACTGGCTGCGAGGAGACGGTGTTGATCAATTTTGCTCCGTCATGTGTAAGTTTTGACATCTGTGCTTTAAATGTGCCAAATTACACCAAAGATTACACTTTTTTTCCCTTTTACACACAAAATCATCTCAATAGACTGAGAAGTAACCACAAAACTGACTCACGAGCAGTTTCATGGCCAAGTGCTGACCGTTTTTGTCATTTTTTTATGAGGAAGGATTTTAAGGAGATTAAAGTTCTCAATGTCATTCAAAGTGCTGTGATTACATTTAGCAGCTGTTTATGGAAGCTGCACAAATGTTAGGATAGACATCCAGGTAAAAAGTCCTCCCACACAAATTCAACAGCTCTGCGTATAGAAGAGTGGTGATAGCTGTTTGGCGACTGCTGGATTAGATGTGTAACTGCTCTGTAAAATAAATGCGTGAATTGATCTGACATGACTGAATTATGAACTATTATCAGCTCTGTTTAAACTGCATACAATTGTGTGTACTTTACAGTATAAGAGAGCACATATTTGTCCCATAGTGGGTTCTCTTCATTGGCTCCCTTTTAAATCCAGAATCAATTCTAACGTCCTTCTTCTCAAAAGATCCTGAATAATCAGGCCTATCTTATCTTAGAGATATCCTATTACAATATCACCGTAAAAAAGCACTTCAGTCTCAGACAGTGGGTTTACTTGTGGCCCCTAGGATGTTTAAAAGTACAATGGGAGGTGAAACCAGCTCCCAGTTTGGATCCAGGAGACAGACACCCTCTCTACTTTTATGATTAAGCTCAAAACTGTTGTTTTTAAAAAAGCAGATCGTTAGGCGTATGGCGACCCCGAATCCTCTCTTAGTTATGCTGCAATAGGCCTAGCCTGCTGGGGCTTCCCATGATGGACCTAGTGCTTCTTCTTCATCTCTTTTTACTCACTATGTGTTTATACATCACTTTGTATTTAATAATTATTTAATAATAATAATAATAATATGTGACTTCTACAGTGTGTCTTTTTTCCTGTCGTTCTCCTATCTCTTCCTGTAGAAAGAGTTTTTCCTTCCCACTGTTGCAAAGTGCTTGCTCGTAGGGGGTCTTCTGATTGTTGGGATTGTTACTTTACAATATGAAGTGCCTTGAGGCAACTGTTGTTGTGATTTGGTGCGATAAAAATGAAATAGAATTGAACTGACAGCTGCTTTTAATACTGAAGAAAAGTTCTGGAGCATCCCCACTCCACTCCCAGATACAGAGTTACACTGCTGAAATAAATAAAAAAAAATTATATATAAATAAAAATTAAGATCTTGCTGCAGTCTTCCTTTTCTGATTCCCAGTGATTAGACTACATCTGTCCCCGTGCTTTGGGAATAGCCTTTAAGCCCTCTTGAAGCCTTTATGTAGGCTTCATTTAAAATGACCATCAATCATCTCACAACAGTCATCGCATGCTTCCATACTGTCAAAGGAGTGTGAAAGTATTTTTTCACCTGTCCAGCCATGAACTGTCCGAAGCCCGGAGGGAACGTGAGTGTGGAGATCAGCAGGGTGACAAGCGCAGGATACACCAGACGCCTGACAGGAAGAGATGGACTGTGGGGTCATTAATGAGTGTGCTTGACACACTGTATGTGCATACCTAGTTTCTTGGTGGTGTGGAAAGAGAGAGATAGTGTATAAATAGCTCCCGATGACGTGTGTGAAACCGACCCAATTCATACAAGAGATTTACCTACATTTCCCAGGACTACATTAGCTTTGTGACATAGAGTGTGAGGCCAATTTTAAATAGAAGCATAGGAGCACATGGGCAGGATGTTCATGATCCTTGTGTTTAGTTAGAGTTTAACCAGCTAAAATGTGTCAGTGTGTGTGGTTGTGTTTTTAGATGTGTCTTTAATATCTGACATATGCTTATTGGTTTTAAGGCAGAGTAAGATGAGAAGATCATAATACTGTTATTATTTCAGTTTGTTAAATATGAAGTTAAAGCCAACAGATGATAGCTTAACTGAGTATAAAGACTGGAAACTAAAGAGTATAATTATATATATATGACGGACAGAACAGTGCAGTCTGAAAATAAAAAAAACAACACAAAGTGCTTTTTCCCCCCCCTATTTCCCACAGAGGGTTGTAAAAAAGACTAGTGGAAAATTAAGCTTGTAGTAAAATGCCTAATGAATTTATGATTTCAGTCACTAGTTTATGTCCTCTTGAATACAACATGATACTCATTTTATAGCTTCCCAGTTCCCACAGATGGTGACACCCAAAAATGCTCAGCTTGAGGCTTCCAAATGAGCCGACACTTGCCATGTCCATCTTTTACATACAGTCTATGTTGGAAACAGCTAGCCTTGCACTCAAAGCTCCTAGATTTACAAGCTTTGTCTTTATTTGGCTCCTTTGTACACAAGTCAAAACATCAACCTGAAAAGTTGCTGTTTTACAATAAGTTATTTGAAAGACTTTCTTCATATGCTGTAAAACTTTAGTTTTGTATGGATAAAAGTGAAAATAGTTGAGCGGGAAGAATGATACTTTGAGGAGATGATGAAGAAAATGAGAGTGATGAGGACGGATGGAGGAAAGGTAGTGAATTAGGAAGTGCAGAGACCAATAAAGATGAACTGACAGCAGCTTTGAAGAAGATGAAGCACGGCACTCTGGGACTATGGAGATGTCTAGAAGAGAGGGTAGTGGACCTTTTAACCAGATAAGGAGATTAAGTGTACTGGTACCTTCGTGAACAAGCAGGATGTGCAGAGCTATAGTAACTACAGTGGGAAAAAGTTGATGAGGCATACCATGAAAGTATGGCTAGGCTGAGAAGAGAGCTGACGATCAATGAGCAGCAGTATGAATTCATACAGATCCAGTGTTTGCTTTGAGGAGGTAACAGGGAATTGCACTGTGTCTTTGTGGAGTGGGAGAAAAGTATGTGAGGGTGGTGTAGGACTTGTATGAGGAGGTGGGGGTGGGATTACACCGGGGATCTCCTCTGAGGCCCTTCTTGTTTGCAGTGATGTTGGATAGGTTGACAGATGAGGTCAGGCAGGACTTTCTGTGAACTCTGATGTTTGCAGATGACATTGTGTTCTGTAGTGAGAGTAAGAAGCAGGCGGAAAACTCTGGATAGGTGGAGGTATGCTCCGTAGAGAAGAGGAATGAAAGTCAGTAGAAGTAAGACAGAATATACGTATGTAGATGAGAGGGAGGCAGATGTAACTTGTGTAGCAGTGAAGCATAAGTAGTGAAGGTGGAGTTGAAATACCTGGGGTCAGCCATTCAAAGCAAAGGACTGCACACAAGAGAGACAAAGATGAGAGTGCAGGCCGGGTGGAGAGGGTGGAGATGAGTTTCAGGGGTGATTTGTGACAGAAGAACAGCAGCAAGAGTTAAAGAAAAGCTTTACAAGATGGTAGTGAGACCTGATAAAAAGACAGAGGGCTGAGCTGGAGGTGGCAGAGCTGGGAGTGAGCAGGATGGACAGAATTAGAAATGTGTAAATCAGTGGTTTGGAGACAAAGTTAGAGAGCCAAGGCTGAGATTGTTTGGACATGTGCAGATGAGGGACAGTGGACATGTCTGGTAAAGAATTCATGGATGTGGCGAAGGAGGACATGCAGAGGGTTAGTGTGACAGGATGCTAAGTGCAGGGTGAGATGGAAGCAGATGAAGTGCTTTAGAGCCTCATAAAGGGACCAGCTGAAAGAAGATGGATGAGGGAAAAAGTGTGTGTACAACTCACAGCAGGTTTGTGAGTTTGTGAGACAGTTTGTGCCTCAGAGTAAGAGCATGAAAAAAACGATGTTATACATTAGTCAGCTTTAGATGAGTTGGTTAGCTAGTTTCAGTACCCTGTGAAAGATCCACAGTCATTGTTTCCAGTCTCAGTTAAGCTAGCTTTCTGCTAGCAGTTGCAGTATTCATCGTTTCATCAAACTCTGTGAGTAATTTCCAAATATGTCAAACTGTTCCTTTAAGCTGGGCAAGGGGACGTTGGGTCTATGAATCTACAAATGTTTAATGATTTTGTGTAAGACTGGGGTGAGATACTTACTTCCTCAGCAAGAACTTGTTAATTGTCTTCTGCTTCCTCATGCACTCGACTATCAGCCGGTTCAGGTAGACAAACAGAGCTCCCCCAAAACCACACGCAATCCTACACACACACACAGAGACACGGCTTGTTTGGCCTGTTGAAGGTAAAACAGAACAGCATTGTGGTGCAAAACAAAAGCAGCCACATGGAAAAAGAATTACCACAAATGAAACAAAGCTACAGTTTTGCTATGCCTGGTTAAGTCAGTCACAGTTGGAAGCTCTTTTCAAGGAAGCCAACCGATGTTAATTCATCGTTTCTCTCCATGAAGATACATCAAACAAATCACATTTGGCACGTTCTGATCTGGACCGAGCCTCTGCTTGTAATCAGCAGAGTAAAAAGTTAATTTCATGCCCCGTTCATCGAATACAAATCAACCTTCAGACTCTTAAAAGACTTGGGAGAACGGCAGAAAAGGAGCTCAGATCTCCTCAGTAACAGAAGCTGCTTGGGGATCAGGGCTCCGTTTAATGTGGCGCCAGTCCAGAGAAACACACTCACCCCAGTATGGCAAAGGCTGGCAGCTCCTGAAGGTCAAACGGGAAGTCCAGACGGAAACGGGTCTTAAAGAGAGCAGTGATGGTCTCTGAGAAAAAGAAGACTGTTCTCACTCTGCTATACAGCAATCTGTTATGAATGAAAACTGGCTTTTAAACTGAACCACTAAAGACAACCACTTACCTCATCACGCCTCTTAAAGATATACTTATATATACTGAATTACATTTTATATAGAGTCTCATTAAAGTAGCCACCATGTTAGGTACACCTAGTAACTTGTTAAATTGAATTGGAAAGGGGTTCCCTTTTCGATTAAGTTCACCCTTTTATATGAAAGAGATCCACTTTGGCCTTCAGAAATGCATTAATTCTTAATGGCAGAGATTTAACAAGGTGCTGGAAACACTTCGCATGACATGATAGCATCACACAGTAGCTGTGGGTTTGTCAGCTACACATCCTGATCATGTCCTGATGATCCTGATCCATCATGATGTGAATCCCCTGTTTTACCACATCCCAAAGGAGGTCATCTGAGTACAATGAACTTAGTGTCATGTTCAGGGACAATAATTTTGAGATGATTTGAGTTTTGTGACATGGTGGAAATGATCAGCAACAATGTTCAGGTTGGCCGTGGTGTCGTGCGCAAAGACAGTAGAGAAAAGACTATTACACTAGCACCACCAGCTTCAATCACTGATAAAAGGCAGGATGGAGCCATGCTTCCATGTTGTCCATGCTGAATTCTAACCCTATGATTTGAAGGTCACATCAGAAATTAAGATAAATCAGACTAGACAACATTTATCCAATCCTCTATTGTCCAGTTTTGGTGAGCCTGAGTAAATCGTAGCCTCAGTTTCCAGTTCTTAGCTGACAGAAGCAGCACCTGGTGTGGTCTTCTGCTGCTTCAGCGCTCTCTTTCAATGACTGACATGATGTAAATTTCCGAGATGCTCTTCTGTATGTCTTGGTTGTAATAAGTGTTTGTTGGGGTTTCTGTTGCTTTCCTGTCAGCTTGAAGCATTCAGGCCGTTCTCCTTTGACCTTTGACATCAACAAGGCATTTTCGCCCACAGAACTGCCTCTCACTAGATATTTTTTTGCTTTTTCAGACCATTTTCTGTAAACCCTAGAGGTAGTTGTGTGGATTGTGTAGATCAGCAGTTTCTGAAGTACTCTGAGCATCAGTCTGGAACTGACAAACATGCAACATTTAAAGTTGTTTAAATCACCTTTCTTCCCCATTCTGATGCTCCAGCAGGTCGTCTTGACCATGTTTAGATACCTAAATGCACTGAGTAGCTTCCACGTGACTGGCTGATTAGATTTATTTTAACGAGCAGTTGAATAGATGTACCTAATGAAAGGGTCGGTGAGTTTAAATTAACTCGTTTAATTGCATATTATGATATTTTTCTTGAAACAGAACTGGAAGAGTCTGTTTCTGTTTTGTACTTTACCTTCCTCCTGATTCCAGACAGCAAGCACTCTGAATATGAAGGCGCTGAAGGTGGCAGCGAAGAAGCCCCTCCAGTAGTTCCTCACAGCAAAAAATGTTGACGTGACCTCAATACTGAACAGCACCCCTGCAACGCACAAACATACATACAGAGAGTGAGCCGTTCCCAGAGCCCAACTGCAGTCAAGGAAGCAGCAAATTCTCAACTTTATTTTAATATCAGATATTCTAGCAAAGAGCTATTCTCAGGCTTTCACCTTATAATTATTTAACTATCAGATGATCTCTATAAATCGTGACCTTCCTTAACTGATTCATGTAGTCTATAACATTTTAGAAAAACACAAAAATACCACAGTAGCTGCATATTTAGCTTCAGTGACTCAGTGAATCAATTAAATACTTCAGCTCTGATCATCACGGCTATAATCTTTTGTTATTTTCTCATGGATTTTCAGCATTTTGCAAAAAACCCAACAAAGATTTCTAACTCGCAGGACCTGTTTGTTTGCTTGTTTGGAAATGCCACACAGCTACATGAATCGTGTCTCGGTGAATGTGCAGTACATACTGTACTGTTGTCAGTATGAGTTTGTCTAGTCGTTCTAAATAAATGAGACAGGGTGTCAATCACGCCCCAAAAACAAGTTCCTCTTGTCGCTTGTGGCCACAAGCATCCAGTCTATATGGCTCAAATGATGCAGACGAGAAGACATTGATCAAAATAATTATAACTTAAGGTCCTCTTTACAGCTTTTATTAGTCTTGTCATTGTCATTAAGCATAGATTAAAATGCTAAAGAACATGTCACTCTATTCAAACCGCTGTGAAAGAATGGGCACCTTTATTTAGCAAGCAAATTTCAAACACAGAAGTGAATTCACACGACAATTAAAACCTTCTGAACAACCCGACTCATGAAGAACGTCAATTAAGAAAGAAGAAAATAAGGTCTAACAAAAAATCTTATAATGAAGCAGAAGATGGAAATTCACCCTAATAATGAACAATTAGAGCAAAGGTCGAGAAGTACTTGAAGTTCTCAGGGGAAAAAAATGGAAATTTTAGCATTTGCATAAGTGGGCGAGTCCATCTGTTGAAGAAGATGGTAAGATGCAGTCGAATGCAGAACAACCACCGAGTGATACCAAGTATGATTCATCATGTGAGCATCCACGGAAAACCACTTTAATCTGAGGATTTTAACGTGGCTCTAATGTGGATGATTATGATCTTCACCCTTGAGAAAACATAATCCTAATCCCCGCTGCACCACAAGTATCAACAGCCAACAGTTAAACAGGACCACTAAGACACAACGTCATCCATTTAAAGACATAAATCTAATAATCACTCTTTTTTAACCCACGTTGATCCCTATCAGCTCCTGCAGAGCAGAAGCTCCTCAGCTGCTCGAAGTCGCCAAAAGCACCACAAATTTGAGAATTATCTGTATGTTTAACGCTAAGTACAACAATTCCTCACTGTTTTCATGTTATAGTTTGGTGCATTAGTATTATAAAATATCATTTAGATCACTTTCAAAGTAATTTAAAGAGTTGATCAAGTAAAAGTTGATAACAATGCTCAAAAGGTTATCTAAAGTTACAGGAAACATTAACATTCATGGACACATGAGCATTTGGCAGCTGACAGAGTTTGCTTCTCTGAATGAAAAGCAGTTTTTAAAGTTTTAATGTAGTTTCACATGGGACTGTATATTAACCATCAGTGAATACGGTAGATTTACATTTGAACTTGAAGCCAACTTAATTTATCAGTATGAGGAAGGTTTAGTCTGCTAAAACGGTGAGAACGGAAGAGCTGAAGGTGTTAAAACTTCAGCAGTGCTGACTTCACTGTTAGAGCTGTGGCGGTCTATCAAAATAAATATGTTGCCGACAGCAGTTAAAGAGGATTGGTATTAAGTAGTAAAAAGAAAAACAAAATAAGTGATCATTCAAATACACATATAAAGCCAAAGAGGCATACATACAGTAGGTTGGGTCATATAGTCATGTGGGTTTAAGCCCATCAATCAATCAATCAATCAAAGTGGAGCACCTAAAAGAAGACGTGTGTACCCTTAGGACCAAATATGGTGTTACACATATCTTAATCTATATGTGGCTGTATAAGATGGGTTGTTTTGTGGTTACAACCCAATTTAAAATGCTGTGTGTAATATGGTTAATTGGGATCCTGGAGAAGACCAGAACGTGTCAGTCTACCAATTAAGTTCTCCTAACTAAATGACAAATAGAGCAAAGTTTCTGGCTCAACTTCACCCAATTAAGGAGCGCGTGAAGGAGAGGAAAAGGTCTGAAGAGGTTAAAACTCCAGCAAAGCTTGAAAAGAGCATTTGAAGAGGAGTGTTTGCAGACTTTTTTTTAGCTAGAAACGGTGTATGCCGTACACTCACTCCACTCTGTAAAAAAACAGTACAGTTCAAAGAAATCATTAAAAGGCCAAAATTAGCATGACTGTCATAGCCATGATGAGTATGTGTAAATGTCTGACCACAACTGTATTAATAAATATTTTAACCTCATGGCATGTTCACGTGTAGCCTAAAAACATGCATTTTGACATCAAGCATTAAAAGAAAAGTGCTAAAGCTGGAGAGAAGAGTTGGGCTTGTTATGTGCTGCTGTATCATAGGATGACATAAGCTGTTAATGAATGAAATGCGCAATATTCCTTCCTATGGACAGCCATTAGACTGAGAGTCAGACTTTGAGAACCTTGGATTTAGACAAATATACTGGCTAAGACTGGCATCTTCGGCTGCTAGTGGGGTAAATATTCTCTTCATCTAATTAGCTCCTGTAAATGTCTCACATAATTAAATCCAGTTCAATCAGAGGCTACAGTCGTGTTGACTTACCTCCAATAGGAGCAGCAAAGCAGCAGCCCACACCCACCGCACAGGCAGCCGACAGCATCTCCGTGTTCCTCAACTCATTCTGTCCAACAAGGGTCAGATACACGCACATACCAATACACGCAGAGCAGTGCATTCAAGCAAATACACACACATTCAAATCCCAAGAGGTGCACGTTTATTTGCAAATGCCACAAACGTACATCCAGAACCAGTTTTATTTTACAAACGCAGCAGTTTGACTGCAAAGCTGCTGTTTGCACACATTCGACAAGATTACTTATATATGATTGGAGTTTGATGGGAGGCTATAACTGAAAAACCATGATTGAGGGTTGAAATCATGAAATGAGATGTTTGTGTCGAAGCAAAAGCAACACAGAATGATGCCTCTCTGCGATGGTTCACTGAACAGAATCTAACACAGCGCAGACAAATGGAAAGACATCAATCTGTCTCAGCTCTCAAATGGACAGCTTGAATTAATGTTGATGGGATTGGAAATAAAGAAACTATCCGAGTCATGCATTCGTACCTTGCTTCCTTCAAAGGGCTCTTCCTTTAGCAGTAAAAGTGAAAAGAGGACAGACATGTGTGAGTGTAGTGGTTACCTTTTTTAAAATGTATGTTTTTTTTATCTTCCTCCTGGAAGACATCCAAGTTATTATTCAAAGCAAGCAGACCCAAACAAGCAGCGAATGAGCTTCAGCAAACAATCCTGATTTTACTGTGAACTGAATTAACATTTTCCCAGACTGATTAGGTTTAGTGGTCCCTGCACTATTTGAGTCGTTCTAACTGTGCTGACACGTGTTTTTCTTCCTTCACATCACTGCAGCCTATCTTCCTCCACGCTGATGTGGCTGTTGATGCAAGGAGGAGAGGCACATCACAGTATCCAGTGGAGAAATAGACAGAAGCTCAGGGTGAAGTCTCACATGAGTGGAGGTGAGAGTCCGTCCTGGGGAACGGCAGAAAGCCGAAGAAATGTCAAAGATTTTTCAAATAAAAACTGCATGTGCGTGTGTTATTCGCCCTTCACAGTGATTATACTCAAATAAGGAGGAAGGTGATAAATCATGAAATTACAGGCTTAAGGATTTACATGATTTATTCCACATTTGCCTTTATTTGCCTCCCACTTGTGTGAGTTAACGTGTATGTGCACATATCAGTGGCACTCTCAGCAAAGCGTGGTACACACTTACATGTAAGCTCTTCGTCTGCTGGTTTGAGTTTACACACAGAAATGATAAAGTAGTTTAGCTCAGTTTAGCTTTAGGCTCATTCTCGGGGACTTGGTATTGGATCAGTGCAATACTTTGTTGCATCTTGTAACTATGTAACCCACTGACTTGTGTTATATAAATGATTTTTTTTTAGAAATGAAAAAATACACCTCAAACATGCACTATGAAAATGTCTGAACCTTTTATGTTCACTGTCATTACCATTTGATTTATAGCCTATAACACATTTAAACAATAGAAGTTGACCTTCAATGACAGGCACGTTTACAGTCCAGGTTTCCAAAAAAAAGTTCCAACATACATGAAAATCTGACTGGTCTGTTTTATTGTGTTAGTTAATTACTGAAGAAAATAAAAGTCACAGTGATTTAGCTAGCATCGCACAGGTACTACTAAGAACCCCCCCACCACTTTTTTTTTTTTACTTCTCGTTCATGTTAAGCCACTACTAAAGATCATTAACTTGTGTTTTCTTTTTTTCGTAGTTTGTAATATCATCTGCTGCCCTTTCCTCAACCTGATTCTGCTGCAGGTCTCTTCCTCTTATCGGGGAGTTCTTCCTTCCCACCATTCCCAACCAATCTTATATCTTATAGTCTTTACCTTACAATTGAAAGTGGCTTAATATGACTGTTGTTATGAGTTAAAACTATATAAATAAAACTAAATATTAATTAATCCTTACTTCACTTTCTAATGTGTAATTTAACGAGTTCATTTGTAACTCATTATGCCCCTCTGAAACCCCTGCTGGTCTTGAAGTGGCAGCGTGATAAGGTGAGGGAGGGCCACCACTTCTTGTGAGAAGTTATCGAGCTCTCGTTATGCACTAAAAAGTTTAACTTAGTTAAACTAGCACCCTTTAGACTCCCTGCCTTCAAATTATGCTTCATCACTTCATCCAGGTCTCTCTTGGAAATGAGATTTTTAATCTCAATGAGATTTTTTACCTGGATAAATAAAGGATTAATAAATCCAACACATTTCAAAAGGTGCAACTTTTACTCAACTAGTGGCAAAAGCAATCACAAGGAGGGTTTTGGTGCAGCACTCTCTTTGCTACAGATAGTACCCTAGCCAATGCCTGCAACCACATCACGACCAACCAGGAAATACGCATTTTTCCCTAGCGACTGGAGGTTGCCAGGGGGGGGTCACTGACTGGTCTTTGGCAGCAATGACCTGTAGTGACCCTTCATACAGTTTAGACCAGTGACAGTTATCTTTACAATGAATCTGTTGTTGTAGTGCTTCTGATAGTAATGTAAGGAAGTGGCTCTTTCACTTTTCCCCACTCATAAATTTGGGGAAACAAACACTCCCCAATATTGAGGCTAAAGTTAGGATCTAAACAGATCTCACTACAAATATCAGCATGTGTGACTCTGCAGCTGAATGTGAGCACAAAAGGGGTCAAATTAACAACTAGTGATGATGATTGATGAATAGAAGACAGAAATACATTTCAAAGTTTTCACACCAATTTTTCAAGCTTTTTTAAAAATTATTGTAAAGAGCCAAAAACAGCTTTCCTGTTTAATTAAAATCAGAGGCTCAATCTGACTGAAAACATTTGTGGACTTGAGCTGCAGACATACGAGAACTCATAAATTAGATTTGATCACAGACGATAACATGACACTTTTTATAGAAGTAAGCGGAAAGCCCTCAAACACAGTGCTGTGCTGCAGTCTGCTGGGACATCTGCATATCAGTTGTTCTCCATCCTCACCTTGTAAATCCCACCAAAAACAGCAGCCATAAATTTGCTCAGGAGAGCGGCGCACAGACTGGCAACATGAACGAAGGGTCCCTGTGAGGGAGGATAGAGAAAGGCAGACGTTAGAAGACAGGACACGACTAAAAGCACACTTAAAGACTAAGCAGAGCATGCTGCCTCCAAGATCAAGAGCATTATTCAAAAACCTTTGCACGATTAAACCACGCTCAGATGCAGATTCAAACTGCTTTATTACACCCTGGATGGGAAATGTAACTGCTATTAGCAGTAAATCACACTTTTATTTTGACAGCTCTGACTTTAATGAGACTAGAAGAGAGAACATTATTAAATCTTCCAGACCTACAAAAAAGCCTTTAATTCATTGGTTGTAATTTGTGAAGCCAAGAAGACTCTAATGGGTGAAGGCTAGGGGAAAAATAAACTCTCTACCTCCTTCCCCAGAGGCATTCCACTACCCAGCGCGCAGGTCAGACCAATCACTTTGGCAACAAAGGTCTTAAAAGTCAGATACTCCTTCAGGACCACCCCCCTGAGTATGGTCTTCATCTCTGGAATACCTGAACCTGAGACATGAAAAGATGCCAGGTGGGATGATGCAGTGCAGAGAAAAGATGAGTTGAAAGAAAGCAATTACACAGAGGGGGGTGGGGGAATAAATGAAGAGCAAGAGGAGACAGTAAGGGGAAAAGCTGATTGATATTCATATAGTTTTAGTATGCACATCTCATCAGAGCTATATTTAATGGATTTCCTGCAGATGCAATCACTAAGACATACAGCACATGTCCTTGGAGCCCTTATGGAGCACTACAGAGCCAATTACACAGAAATAAGACCATGAATTAGAATTTGAATATAAATACATATGTTTATGTCCACATTCTGTGTGCATGTCTTACCCACAGCCTGAGGCGCAAGTATCTGTGTGAATCCTGCAGAGAAAGTAATGAGGACTACAGGGTAGCTGATCCAGGCAATGTACTGCAGAAGCAAGTTACTGTCCAGTCCACCGTACATCCACTTCTGTGCTGCACACACACATATATAAGGAACTTCATTTCAGTATCATGCAATACAAAACTAAACTAGTCAAAAACTATTCCCAATTAATTTTCTGTGACTCCTTTTCTCTTCTTCTTCTCTTCGACTGCTTCTCTGTGCTCTAACCTCAAATCTCTGCCTTTGATTTCCTCACCCTCAGCAACTCCTCTTTCATCCTACGAGCAAATTTACAGTTTCAAAAACAGAGGAAAAAAAACGAAAGCTACTAAACTAAGCCAGCTGTGTATTTCGCCATCTATTTTTCTTCACTCGTACCTGAAAAAAAGATCTTTTCAAAAATGTTCTGATGCTCAGAGAGGATGCGCTGGAAAACATCAGCATGGGCGGAAAAGATGGCGTGTTTGCTCAGTCATGGCTGAGTAGTGTTTTGTTAAAGTTAATGATGTGTCAACCTTTTCATTTTATTTTATTTTTTACAAGTTTTGGTTTTGTTTGAACACTTTTAGGAAAGAAATGTCAGGAAAAATAATCTGGTTTATTATAATTTATTGTGAGATTTTGGGAATTTTTTGTATCAAATACTGTATAGTTTCTATTCACATCACAGATGTTTGTAAAATCCCAGTTTGTTTGAAATGTGAATAGAAACCGTGATTTCTAAATATTATGAACCAATATTTCATCACAATTAAATTGTCTTCACAATGCACCTCTTAGCCGTTCATATGAAGCCTAACTCTTCGAGGTTTAATGCCGCCCCTGTGAGAACAGCATCACATTTGCTGTCTGTCCAGTCTTTCAAGCATCTCTCTCTCGTTTTTGGTATGCATCTCTTTCCTACCTTCTTGGCAGAAGGCGATGGCATAGTCCATCACCCAGCTGACCAGAGCCATGAGTAGCCCCAGCAGAATGAGGAAGATCCAGTCCTCCCCCACCCGTGAGATCAAGAACTTCTGGCAGCGAGATGCACACACTGAGGGCACAGAGAAACAGAGAGAGGGAATCAAAAGCAAAGAAATTCCAGGTGTGATGAGACTGCAGAGATATACTTGTTTGTATGCGACTCAAAGAAACACCAGTGTCAAGGAGAAAAGAGGAGAGGAGAAGGAAACTGAATTATAAATAATCAAACTGAATTATAAATAAGCTGAAAAAAGGAAGTCTAAATAATAAAACTTTTGAAAAAGATTCAAAACTGTGATATGATGTTGAATGGTTGAGTTAAAAAAGGTATGAATAAAAGATTAATACACCCATTCATTTAAACGTAATAGGCATAGACATATGGCTGCTACATATACAGGCATATTAGCATATCTATATAGATATGCCTAACCAGGTTCGGGTCGCAAAACCAGAGAAGCGGTAAAAACCGGATGGATGGACATTTTTAGAGTGAAAACTGTCGGCTTCACTGTTACAAAGACTAACCAGCTTGTTAGGACTATGCTTGCCTGCCATAGCCCAGCTTTTAAAGAGGAAGTGTGACTTCTCTTTGGTAAATGTAACCTAAATTTCTTTGTGAGCTAGTTAAACCAAAAAAAAAAAAAAAGCTCACAAAAATTACTAATTGTCATATTTTGTTAAAGTCACATGATCACTCAACTCTACTACATATGGAAAAAATAATAACTCAGTTATATAAATAAACAACAACTAGTTGCATTCAAGGAACGTAACTTCTTTTGGTCCTACAAACTCAGTCACCCATTGGTTGCATTAATTAATATGTTTCAGCTGGCAACAAGTTATTTAACTCTAAACGGGACAGTGAGTAACTAAATTATTGGCCAGCATTAAACGATGAAAACAACTAAGGAGACTGCTGAAACTATTATAATAACAGTTCAAAGATAGTGGTAAACTATCATCTTTTAAGAAGAAATATGGAACTCACGACTATATTTCGACACATACACTGCAAAGAGATCTGAAGGGATTGGCAATAAACATCTGTGTAGACTTAAGAAAAACACTCATCAGTGAGACTAATCTGGAAAACAGGCTTCAGTTTGCCACATAAAGATTGGACCCTGGAGCAATGGAAAAAGCTCATGTGGTTTGATGATTCCAGATTTGACCTGTTTCACTGTGAAGGTTAAATCAGAGTAAGAAGAGAGCTGGATGAAGCAATGCACCCCTTGTGACTAGCGCTTGCTTTACAAGCCTGTGGTGGTGTTTTGATTTGGAGTTGCTTCAGGTGGTCAAGTTTAGGTTCAGAAACATTATTTGCCAAAAAAGGTGTTTCTACCAGTGGAGTTTTCTTTTACTGGTGGCACAGGCATATTTATAGATGACACTGCCAGGATTCACTGGGTTCAAATCGTAAAAGAGTGGTTGAGGGAGCATGAGACATCATGGGGTTGCACTAGTCTTAAAAAACAAAACAAAACTGAATACATTTTTAGGTCAGCACTGGACAAAATTTGAGTGATTTTACGTGTATTTTGATGAAGAAAACAAGAGTAAAAAGATGCAGTGAGCAGAGAGATGTTATCACGTTTGCACATGAGAGAATCACATTATCTTCATCCAGTTCAAATATGAGAATATCAAGAAAAAAAAAGCTAGGTCATGGTTATAAATTCTACTATTACATTATAATCTATAACTCTGGGTTAGGTCAGCTAAAAGAAGCATTGCTGGACTAATTTCTCCTCGCTTGTCTGCGGACACTGCCAAAGCCTGGAATTCACAAATATCCAGAGCATTCATAGATGTGCCTGTCCCCAGAGAAGCTAAAAATGTGCTACTAACACATTTGCCAGATCCACACTTCATGACAGCGTTACAGCCAAGTGAGAAACCAAAAACACTTTTTTGTTAATTGTTCAGCTTGTTTGTAGAGGAAATGGAAACGGTTGTAGAGGAAAAAGTTTGTTATTCGACACTCATTATGTGACTAATTGGAAATAAATGTTCATTACGATGCAGTTTGTGACATTTGCTCAAAGCTTAAGTACTGAGCTGTCTTATGAAATGATTTATCATTTTTAAATGAAACCAATCACATGGCAGCAACTCAATGCATTTACAGACATGGTTAAAAACAACCTGCTGAAGGTCAAACTGAGCACTGAAATTAACGTGGCATAGTTATTGGATGTTGAGTCTTTCAGAAACTGCTGATCTGCTGGGATTTTCCTACACAACCATCTCTGGGGTTTATAGAGAATGGGCTGAAAAAGAAAAAATATCCAGTGAGCAGCAGTTCTCTGGGTGAAAATACCTTATTGATGCCAAAGAGCTGGTAGGAAGACAACAGCAACTCCAGAAGAGCATCTTTGAATGCAAAACATGTCAAACCTTGAAGCAGATGGGCTACACAGCAAAAGAACACACCAGGTGCCACTCTTGTCAGCTAAGAACGGGAAACTGAGGCTATAATTGAAACAGAGTTACCAAAGTTGGACAACAGAAGATTAAAAAAAACACCGCCTGGTCTAAGTCTTGAGTTCTGATTGTAGAATTTGGGGTAAACAACATGAAAGACTCATCCTGCCTTGTATCAATGATTCAGGCTGATGGTAGTGAGCTAATGGTGTGGGGGATGTTTTCTTGGCACACTCGGTACCTCTTAGTACCAAATGAATGAACTGGTTTCTTGAACATGACAATGAGTTCACTGAGTTCACAATGAGTCACATTACTCTGCCCCCACCGTGTAATGTGATAATATTTACTATTTCACATCAAGATATCTTGTGGTTATGCTGCTTGCATAATGTTTTGATGTGGCTCAAAAAAAGAACTGCTCGTGTTAAATCTTGTTTGAATGGCATGCTGCTATTCAAAAACCAAAACAAGGAAAATGATAAATGAAAGGACTTTGCAGCAGTCTTTCTAGGCCGGGAAGCGGGTCACAATGGGATGCAGCGTCTCCTGAGGCAAATGAGGCACAACTGTGTGCGTGATGGGGCAGGCTGTCCAGCTGCCAGGCCACCTGCTGGATGGCAAACAGCCAGCATAGAACCTACACATGAACATGGGATAAGCATGCAATCTGACACATGACACAATCTCACACAGAGTCAAAAAGAAAACATGCCTCTGAAAAATATTTAGCAGATAAATCTAAGTGAACATATGAGATGACATGGTTTTCTAGATTGTGTCATTTTACTTGACAGTTCAGTTGAAACTCTTTTTAAAAAGAAAGAGGGGGTATTCTCAGAGATTCTCTGTATGTATTCCCTTTAATCTCTTTCTCACACACACACACACACACACACACACACACACACACACACACACAATCTTTAAGAGGACATTCACTGACGTAATGCATTCCCTAGCCTCTTAACCTGCCCTTATCTATCACAACAAAGTGCGTAATCTAAACGTATTTTTAATATGAACCCTAATCATAAAAGGGCACCCGTAGTTTTATTTAATCTATATTGCTTTGCTGAGTTACCCTCTTTTTAGGGTTCTTTTGGCAGGTCCTGTTTAGCTCCATTATACTGAAGCAAAACTGGACAACTCACATAACAGCAATCTAGATGGATAAACAGCACTACAGCCAAAAGGGAAAAATTCATACGTCTAAACTGGAGTATGAAGTGTCCCTTATTTGACTTGAAACCAGCGAAAATGTCCCCATACTGATGGTCTTAGAATTTGTAGGGGTCCTCATAAAGGCAGCTATACAAGTACAACACACACACACACACACACACACACACACACACACACACACACACACACACACTCTGGCACCTGCACCACCACATACTTCCATGTGCATCTTGGCTCACACTCACATCCGCAGGCTCAGTGGCGTTCACAGATGTCTTCTCCTGATCCCGCACTAAAAATCACACCCAACGCCAGACACTTTCTCCACCTCTGCGAGTCCTGCATTGCATCACCCTAATCATTAATAATGTTGAAAATGCAGGAGATCATTCACCTACAGCCCTTTTCAAAGATTTACAGTCCTCGAATGTACAGTGAAACACTAGCTGTGATATTATTCACTGAGGCTGAACCTTGGAATAACCTACAAAAATGCACCAACATTTCACTCTGTGAGGCAAAAATAATCAGTGAGGGGAGTACATGTTTTGTAGCTCAGCAGCAGTCTTTAGTTGCATGTGTAGGTTGCCTTGTTCAAAAACCTCCAACTACTGATACGAACCGAGGCACACACTAGTCCATCACCCACAGATATGATGTTCCCACACAGATGCATGAGAGGAAAGCACTAAAACTCCCACTTCCACCAAATCTGAAGGCTCTCTCAGCACACATTACCTAAGAATGAAAGCAGCGGTGCCTGGCCAGCCTGAGCGCCTCTCCAAAGATGAGTCTAAAAATACGAACACCTCTTGATCTATGAGCACACACGGCAGACAGTGAACACACAAATCACTCTGGCTGGCTGCTGATCTGACTGATTGTTTTAAATGGCTTCTATTACAGCCAGCAAGCAACGCTGTGCTGATATAGTGCAGCTTTCACCTATAGTGCAATCTATTGCTCTTTAATCAGATCACTAGTCACAAGGGCAAAGAGGCAGAGATGGATACTGGAAAGCCGCCACGCTGGCTCACTTACGCAAGCACGAGTAAGAACAAACACTGCCTTTCCCTCCTATTGCCTTGTCGAGAGTCATCCCTGAGAGTGATTATTTATTTTAACACTTTATTTTCTGTTATTTGGCTTACATAACTTTTCCCCCCAGTTACTAATAGAGTTCAATAAATCTGTGTCCCCTCTGAAAAACAATCGGGTAAACTGCAAGTGGAACTTTTAAGTATTTATAATGCTGTTTCCAAAAAAATGTGTAAAATAAAGACAAAAGACTGAAAAGGTATGTGATGCTAAAGCTTGTGTTGTGGGGAATATCTTGAAAGAAATTAGGTTAAGCAACAAAAACTGGGAATAATCAATCATGTTGCCTTATTAAGTCCTTATTGTTACTTATTTCATGGGTGAAGATAAGGAGGATCTGGCCACTCTAAACAGTTTGCTATACTGATAAGGAGTTTCATCTTCTGTACACAGTGGACTGACACTGGCTAACATTTACAGCTCTTTTACACTATGATCACATTTAACCATGCATTCATTCAGGCCTCTATCCACCTCACATCTATGGCCAGTTTAGAATCACCAATTAACCCATCGTCTATGTTTTGGATGGTGGGAGGAAGGCAGAGCACCAGAAATAAACCTATGCAGACACAAGGAGAACATGCAGTCCACACAGGATAGTTCTTGTTGTGAGTTAAGACCACTGCACCGCAGTGCCAGTATCATGAAAAGATTCAGAGAATCGGGAGGAACCTCTATACACGAGAAAAAGGTCTGAAAAACAGATTTTAATGGCCGTAATCTTTGAGCCACTCACAGGAACACTTAAGAGAACCATTTCTCAATACTTCCAAAAGCCGTGCCGTCTCTCTGTGACATCTTGTTAGACACACATCTGAATGCTCCACATCCGCAAAGTGTCAAAACATCAGCTTTGACAAATATGAGTGCAAGTCGAAGTGAATTTAAAAACGTGGCCCTTGTTTGCATGTTCACACTTTACCAAATTTGGAGTCTAAGCAGAAAAAAACAATTTTGACACAAACTGTAGAGAGTGGGCACAGACAGTTTTATTAAAGTTCTCCTACAGCTGCAAGTGCTGATGGTGTCAGCAATAAATGCAAATGCAGCAAAGCAAACCTTAAGAATTATTATTATCATAGGATCTTTACTCTATAATATAAACTGCTTTGGAAAAATGTATTTTATCTGATCCACAAAATCAGAAATTACAAAAATCAATAAATTGAATAATCAGATTCTTCATTTTACCAACCAAAATGCCACAGCAGAGGTCTGTACTACGAGGCATGGTTTCCTTTTATCCAGGCAACTTTCAGGTTAACCCAGGATTCCTAATACTATGAGTTGTGGATCACTTCTTACTGGGTATATTGACATCATAATATAACACGTTCTGGCTGACCTCATCTTCGACTTGCACGTAAACTAAGCCTAAGTTTGAGTACAGTTTTTATATTTGTTCTTTACTGTCAGGCTGTTAAACACCACTGAGGCTGCTGCTAAAAGAACAAAAACTAAAACTATCTTTTAAACATCAATTTAATCAAATACTCGTTATAATCTATCAGAGTCTCCCACTCTCCCTTATCTTAACGACAGAACCGTGTTATTGATAGGTCTGTTAACTCACACACTATGCTTTTTTACTGGCTTTCTTTCCTGGCTATAAATAGGCTACACTTTATTAATATAGGAGCTCTTTTCCAACCTTACTGACCAAAGCACTTAAAGTAGACACTCTTAATACAATATTACTCTAAAGTGCTTTTCCTCTCACGCAAACTCACACTGCTGATTTGTCTGCAGGAGCTGTGTTGCTGTGTTTAACCTCGTCATATTTTTCCCATAGTATAGTTTAAGTTCTTCAGCCATTCTTGTGAATGGTCAGATGCTGCCAACACCACCTCTTTCACGTGAATATGCAGGGAAACCCTGGGTTAGCTCAGTGAGATCGTTACCCTTGTGTTGCTGCCTATCCCGAATGCCTGTGTTAGGGTAAGTGAATTCAGATAACAAAAAGATCCCCTGGCTGTGTTAAACTCACTTTGTAGTACAAGGCTCTGGAAAGAAGGTCGACTCAACTTGAAGTAGACACTAAAACATTTCCTCGCTTGACAGACACTCCAGCTTTAAGATACGTATTTATCTGTAAGGTTTCGCCTGGATTGATTAAGATACGATGAGTTCATTTGTAGAGCTGTAAGCTTTGAAAAATGACAAATACAGTGTCACTTTCTGAAAAGCAATATCACAGTCATTCAAAACACATTTGGAAGATGCACGCATACACACAGAAATACACATAACACTCCATTACTGTAGAGTACATCGGTCTCAAGTGGAGCTCTCTGCTGGTGCCACTCCTTTATCTGCAGTCATCTGGGAAGACTAGACATAAAATAACCTGACAGCTCAGATCAGCGTTTTGCTCACATAAACAAACGTAAACACAAAGTGAAGCAATCGGATACACTCACACACTGACAAACACAATCTGGGCCACTGGCTGCCAGCAGAGGACGCTGTCCCTGCCTTTGACATTGAGACAGTCCTTGGTGTCTGGAGGTCGTTGCTCAGATCAGACACATTTAATTCTTCTCTTTGGGCTTCATTTATAAAGCATACAAGTTGCATGCAGGTAGCATGGTGTGAGCAGAAAAACACTCAAAATGAGCCTTTTAGAAAATCTTACTGTGACATGTAAATGATCTATTCTGTAAGGAAAGTCTAGTTTTTTAATGCAAATGATGTTTTTGTTGGTTATGTGGGGGTGTTACTCTCTAAGACGTTTATCAGCCTCAGTTCTGAGTTTTTGTCCTGATCACTGCCAGGCTGGGACTGTTAAACTGAGGAACTTTTATCGGATGTAAAAGTCCGACACCATCAGGAATACTATCAGGAAACCATAAATATGTAGGACCTTTTTTCTCCATCTTTTGTAGCTGCTGTGCTGTACTTCAAGAACTCGTCGCTTTCACACGACTTTAACGCTCAGTGGAGAGCTGAAATCACAGTTTTAGGGGTGCGCACACACACGATTCACTATAGTTAATCACTACATTGGTCTGACCTTCAGGCACTACCTGCACAGTTTCTCCTTGCAAGCCTGAGTCTGAAGAGGGAGTATCAAACATTCAGCCTTACAAAGAGTTCTGCAGAGTCCAGCAGGAGAGAAGGACGGTTTTATTCTTAATCACAAAGTATTGTTGTAGCAGATCATGAGCTGACCGTGTTTGTCCAAACTCTGAAGTCTAAATCATTGTCAGTTTTAAAAACATTACCCACACTACACCATACCGATGTGTTTCTATGATTTTTTAAATCCAGGCTTTCTGAAGGTCTTTCAAACTTCTTATATTGACATTGGCGGTTTTGTTCACTCCAGTTCTTGTAGCTGACCATTTTCAGAGGAATTTTTTTGTTTTGTTTTGTTAAGCCACTCAACACTGACCTATGAATCATTCAAGGATAAAAAGGCACCAAACTCAAGGGACGAACAAGTGTTGTATCTACACGTAGCAGACAACTTAAAAAGCACCATTGTATCTTCAGGCAGCAGTGCGGGATCATTGTGACAGAGAAGGGAACAAAAGGCAGCAAACATCCAAAGAAGAGCTCCGAATGTCCTTCAAGAAGCCTGGAGAACTATTCCTGAAGACTACTTGAAGAAATTACAAGAAAGCTTGCCTAAGAGAGTTCAGGCTATGTTGAAGAATAAATATGGTCATACCAAATATTGACTTTCAAGCTTGTTAGAAGTATACAAACTCTGTTTTTGCATGATATACTGTATTTCCAGGCACGTTTGCACGTTTTAATAAATTGCTGCACCTTTTTCCCATTTTCCCAACAAAATACAAAGAAATGAGGACTGCCTCAAGACTTTTGCACAGTACTGTACAACAGTAGCTTGTACTGCAGTGTCTTTGTGACTTGAAGTCACTGTTGTGAACTAGTGATACATAAATATCATTTAGATAAACTGAATAGGTGAAAATAGAAAAACTGGAACATTTTGTAGAAACCGTTTTACTGGTCTGGCCCACCTAAAATCAAATTTGTCTGTACGTGGTTTATGAATCAATATGTGGGTTAGGGGTTAAAAGAGTGATCGTCACTTACACTGGCACTTTGCACAAGGGTCCTTCTCATATTCCAGAAGATCAGCACGACTACGAATGCTGGCGTTCCTCCTCATGCCACCGCCATCCCGCACCCCTCCATCACGTAGGCGCGCCGCCTCCTCCTTGGCAAACACACCCAGCTCCTGGGTGTACCGCCCATACATCTGAATAGATGAAAGGAAAAAGTTTTTACACTGGCAGTAACAGAGGAAGGCAGTGTAGAAAATGTCAGTGTGATACAGCATGTTTTCCACTTTAAAAATTAATACTGTGTTGGGTCACAATAATACATTCAGCGTAAACATGCAAAGGTTCAAGCTCTGAGTAAACAGACCCAGCTGTGGAAAATTCACTGACTGCAAATAGAAACTCCATTCACAGCTTTCCTCTTTAATTCTCCTTTAGAAATAAATAAAAAAAATCACTCAGCTTTGACTCAGCAGTCGTGTAATGACTTCTTTTCAGACAGATGAGCAGACAATAAGCTCCACATGTCAGCTCCCAGCTGATTAACTCTGCAGGGCTGGCACACAATTGACTACTAACAATGAGAGGCGGTGTTCATAGCGAACTACACACAATCAATCACATATAAAGACTGCATCCCAGCCATAGATGTGGTTGTTGTAGATTTGGCCAGTGTGTAGTTAGTTATTAACACCATAATGAAGTTTTTCAAGCTGCTGTTTAGTGTTGTGGTTGTTTGTGTTTGTTGTGTTACTGCGCAGCATTCCTGGAAGATTCCTCTGCAGAAACCTCAAACTTCTCATTCTTTTCAGTGGTTTCAACAACAGTCAAATGTCCCTCCAACTGCAGCTCCTCTTGATAAATGCCTGGTAGAGGAGGCTCAGAAGCTCCGGTGTGGGACTCCAGATTTGACCCCTGAACAATGTGAAAAAATGAACTGCTGCTTTGATGGGCTACGGTGCTACTATGGGAAAACAGGTATTTATGCTTCGGTGAGGTTTCTTTTCCTGTTGGTGGACATGTGAAACTGAGCAGACCTTCACCCATCTATTGTCTTGTCTCCCAGTGACTGTGCAGTGTACCAGGGATGGCCAGTTTGTGGTGGTTGTGGCTAGAGATGCCACCCTGCCACCTATAGAGCTGGACTCAATCGACCTGCTGGAGACTGACGATGTCTTCTGTACCTCTGTCGACAGCACCTCTGCCTTTGCCATCTTTCAGTTCCCTGTGACAGCATGTGGCACCACAGTTACGGTAGGTGGAGGGTTATCTAGACAGTTTTTAATATGAAAATACAATCTGATTGGATTCATCACTTGAACATAGTCATATTTTTTTCCCCTCTTCCCACAGGAGGAGGATGGTTTTGTTGTTTATGAAAACCACATGTCGTCTTCATATGAAGTAGGAGTTGGCCTAAAAGGCTCAATCACCAGGGACAGCCATTTTGAGTGAGTCTGTCAAATGGGAATTGAGTCATTAATTGGCAAATTCTGAACACAATGACAACACAAAAGCACTGATTATTTATTTTTGAGTCAACTCTATATAAAACCCCCTTTAGCTTCATGTATTGTAAACTTTTCTCCTTTGGCAGCTGCGATGTAAATGTACTGTTTCTAAAGCACTGCCAGTCAAATTTTGTTTAAATGTGCTGTAAATAAAATGACGGCCATCCCTAAAAGGTTCATACTTCTGATAGTGTATGTTTAAGGTATAATTTCCAAAAAGCTTAAGCAGTTCAGTGGGTACATGTTGGACTTGAAAGAGAACCTGTCGATCCTATTGGACTAATATCTAGAACCAGTGCCTCTGTTGTCGTGCCACACTACAAAGCAATTAGCCTGTAGTTGATTTCCATTCATTCTATGATTTAACTCTTAAAGGGACTGAAACTTAAGTAGGCCTTTGACTGCTTAAATAGCACAAAGTTGTGCTCTGCCGACAGGCTACTGTTCCAGTGTCGGTACTCCGGCACAGCCACAGAGGCTCTCATCCTGGAGGTGAGCCCTGTTCCTCCTCCCGTACCGGTTGCTGCTGCAGGACCTCTCAGAGTGGAGCTCAGACTGGGAAGTGGACAGTGCCGCACAAAAGGATGTGTGGAGGGTGAGTGACACAACCCCTAAGAAGCAGTACAGAAATGAACTTGTATGCACTAAAACTATTACTCTACTTGCAGAAGTGGCAGCGTACAGCTCCTTCTATGCCCCGTCAGACTACCCAATCACCAAAGTGTTACGGGAACCCGTCTATGTTGAGGTGCGCATCTTGGCAAGGTCCGACCCAAATATCATTCTGAACTTGGAGCACTGCTGGGCCACTTCCAATCCAAATCCTGACAGCCTGCCACAGTGGGACCTTCTGTTTAATGGGTATATAAAAGCAATCAGATACAACTTTGTACAGTTTTTGTATTTTGTGCTAAGGTGGATTCTTCTTGGCTGCAGGTGTCCATACCATGATGACAAATTCCTGACCACAGTGGTTCATGTGGACAGCTCCTCTGGGCTTCAGTACCCGACGCACCACAAACGTTTTGTCATAAAGATGTTTACATTTGTGGATCCAAACGACTTCTTTCCACAGCAAGACCGGGTACAGCAGAGCTTATTTAAATTGGGTTCCCTTCACAGAAACTGTTTTCTTGACCAATGTACTTTTTTTTTTTTTTTTTTTTAAAAAAGGTGTTCGTCCACTGCACCACAGCTGTTTGCTATCCAACCAGCATGGACTCTTGTGAGCAGTACTGTCATCGACAGCGTGAGTATCTTGATTGTAGTCTAATACTTAAACTGCCTGGCATTCTGCCCTAAGTTTACAGAACTGCAGCTTTATGCAAGTTTAGCAAAACTTTCCAGAGCTTTTACACTTCAAGAAGGCAGATCGCACTGAAATTGGCATTTGCAAGCTTAAATCAAAGGTAGAAAGGCTTCCCCCTGGAAGAGCTGAAATGGCATCTAGAATTTTTAGCTTTACATATTCACTTATGCACTTCTGTAAGATTTTCTTTTTCAGCACTTAAAGGAAAAAATGCCTGCCTTGCAGGAAGAGCAGTATCTGCAGCAAGGAAAGTTTCCCAGAGCCAGAGGGGCCTAGTCTCAAGTGGTGAAGTGATCCTGACTGAGAAGACCACAGCAGCACTGAACGCTAAACTGAAAGGATGACCTTCCACTGGCACGCCATTTCTGGCTGTCATTTTTAATAAAAAGCTTGTTAAAAGCTCATGCTGAACAACTGGGTTTTGTCTCAAATCACTGCTTGAAGGTGACTAACTTTCGCTGAGGTAGATATTCTACAAAGTCAAGCCAGTAACATGATGAAGGTGCCACCCTGTTTTCCTGATTCTTGCTGACAAGGCAGCAAGATTGCATTACAACTAGATGCTTGGAAAATCTATACTGAAATGTACAATAGCATTGTATAACACAGCAGATTTGCTTTCAGTAGTGAAAAACTGCATGTCAGGAAATGTGCTTGACTAGCAACATTAGATGTAGAGTATTAAGATTTGAGGAGGTTTTTTTTTTTTTTTTTTGTTTTCTCTCCTCCTACCATGTCTCATTAAGATGAGACTCATGATTCCTCAAGACCTGCTGGTAGGCTTCTTGTAGATTTCTCTATGCTACAACCTGCAACATCTCTCCTCCACTGCTCTATGCACCACCTCCCTTTTTGTGTCCCACTCAACTCCTCCTCTCATTGAGATGGGCATCACGACTCCTCCAGACTGTCTTTCTGCTCGCATGAACAGGAGGTGCAGAGGGAAAGCAGAGCAGCTGTATAGGTTCAGTCTGACGTGCAGAGAACTATGCTGTCAGATGTCCATCTTACTCTATTTTGTATTTTTTTTTTAAAAACCTAACCTGCTGGAAATCAAACATGATGCTGCTATGTATCATATTCAGGCAGGACTGCATTTAAGTACTGCTGCAAAATTCTCAGAGGAACTGGCCCATTGGATGGCGAGCAGTAACAGCTGCTGTGTGGATATAAACAGAGTGGAAAATGTTTTGCCACTGGTTAAAAATGCTGTCGGGTTGATAGATTAAAAATAGGTGCAGTGTGGAATGCTAAATGTTAGAAAAACAAGGGGTGGGTGGGGGGCAGTTATGATGAAAACTATTATTTGGGGTGAAAATGGAACTGTTCATGTAAATCAATTTCTGTCCTTAATGAGAAACTCCAGCTAATGAAAGCTTTCATTTTGATAAAATACAGGATGTAAGATTGTTTTGAAAATTCATTTCCATCTGTTTCTATCGAATGAGATTAACGCTGTTCAGTCTGGAAAGTGCAATGAAGAAAAATATTCAAAAAAAACCTCGTATTCAGGTTTTGTGACACAACTTCACATCAATCTCAGCATGTCCTACAATCATGCAATAATGACATGCACGTTTTTCTCAGTCTGCATTTCAAGATCATTGGGGTGATTTGGTGTTCTGTATTATTATTTGTTTTATCATTGTAATATTTTTTCAGATAATTCTGCTTTATGAAAATGTTCCAAAAGAGTGAGGCCTTACAGACAGACAGGGGGAGGGCTTCTCTGAGAGCTGACCAATTTTAAACTACAGGGGGCTCCACCTGACTCCACTCACTAGTGGTTTAAGTGGCATGCATGACTCCGTTTCCAACTGTGAGCGGAGCGGATAATAAAGATTAAATATCTACTACTCTAGCCTTAACTGTGGGGGAGAGACACTTGAATAATATACCTTGTACTAGCATCACATAACTTTTTGTTTTTACTTGGCTAGCCGAAAAGCCTAGCGTGTCCAACTCTGCACTCTGTGACATGAATGGGTCGAGTCTGTATTTGGGTTTTTTTGTTGGTGTCAGCCACAGGTGAATGTACTGGGAAGGTAAATCCTTTTCAGCAACTTAACTGGAGGAACTGCAGTTTCTGCCAATTCCATATTTGCTACTTTGTTCAGCTCTGGAGGCTGGTGCTTGATTGTGACACATGAATTGTTCTTTTGGCTTTTACAATTCTTCAGTGTCCTTTGATAAGGAAGCAGCAGTGCTGTGAATCATAGCTGAGGTGCCAATGATGCTCTCAGTTACCAGCGAGAGAAACCCCACTGCTAAAAGCTTCTGATCTGCTCAGTGACGATGGAGACTTAATATTTGTTCATGCATGTGCTGAACACCTGCACTAGAAACCTCTAAAAGAACAAAGCATGAGTGTAAAGAAACAATGTGCTGCAAAAACTGACAAAATGGGGGCGGTGTGGACAGCTTCAATTTAATGTAATCAAAAAGAATCAGGGGTGTCCAGTCCAGTCCGCACACCAAAGCGTCCATGGGCAAAATACTGAACCCCGAGTTGCTGTGTACATCAGAGTATGAATCTTAGACATAAAGCATTTAGACACAGAAGATAGAAGATAAAATTCAAATAGATTAGTACCTCCCAAATTAAATGACTCATATCAGTCAAAGTCTAAAGATCTTGACCAGAAAAGTAGCGTCTCCATGTTAATCACTACACTCAGAAACTCAATTCTCTCTGACTTTTATAAGGTGGCAAATAAATTTTCATGCACCCACATGGTTGCACACAAATCCGCCATGAGCATCAGACAAACTCCCACTGGGAGTATAAACAGGGCCTGTTAGTGCTTCTTACTTCGGCCTGTGTGAAACCAATCACAGGCCATCTGGAGCACGGCCCCCTGGTGAGAGCAGCAGGTGGGACCCTGTGGGTTAAATGAGCTGTTATCTGTAACCAGCTTAACTCCTACATGGCTAACCTCTGTATCTACATCAGTCGGTTAGCATCCCACACTTGAACCCTTTAAAACCAGTTCGGCTCCTGCTTCCTGCTGATTGGTATTGACTGGTTTCTCATTGATCACAGTGCTCACAGAGAGAAAGAAGGCACGTCTCCAATGAATAAGGTGGTGTCAGTTAATTGGTTAAATAGCAGCAAAAGCCTGAGTGGAGCGGAGTAGTCAGAGGCAACTATCATGGCTGTTATGTCATATTAAAAAGTTGTTTTTTTAAACATGAACACACTCTGAACTAAAAAAACAAAACACACACCTATGATTGTAACAGAAAATCATTTATTTTAAAAGAACAGAATAGTGTTACATTTACTAATTTTTACTATTTTAAATATAACAAACACGGCTAACCAGCAGTTAGGCTGCATATATCCCATGCAGCAGATTCCTGCCTTCAGATACTGCCCTCCTCTATTTTCTGCCTCTTCTTCCTCTGTCCTTATCACAATAAAAGCAACATACCTCAAATTAAACATTATTACTATTGTATTAAAATTTAGAGTGATGCAATGAATTAAAAACAAAATTAGACGTTTTTCCCCACAAATACTCCAGCAGCAGCTTCTGATGTCAACTAGTGAGGAGACACTCAGTACTGACATTTCAATGCTGTGTCGAGTTCACAAAGTGCAGATGTTTCAAAAAAAACTGCTCCAAACTCACGTCACATCACCAGAGCTCAGTGAGGTTTTTTTCACCACGGTTTTGACAGGTAGCTTACCTGCTGCTACTAGGCTTGACTGACAGAGTGTAGAGCAAACTTGATGACACCGCAAACTCCCAGAAAGCTTAAAAGCCATCATCATCACTAGCAGAAACCACAGCAAGAGACAGTTTGTGGGAATTTTTTTGACAGCCGGGTTAGAGAAGCTCATTTTACCCACAATGCAACTGGTGATCCTGCTGTAGAGGTCAAAAGATACCTCACTAATCATTTGTTCCAAGGGCATATGATCGAAACAGCATTTTGAGACAGTAATCCATGCCTTTGTTACTTCTAGGCTGGATTATTGTAACGCACTTTATTTTGGGGTTAGTGATGCGTCCATTAGGCGCCTGCAGGTTGTGCAAAATGCTGCAGCACGTCTCTTAACTGGAACAAAAAAGTTTGAGCACATTACCCCAATTTTAATTTCACTCCACTGGCTACCTGTACATTTTAGGATTGTTTTTAAAATTCTCTTATTTGCTTTTAAATCTCTTAATGGCCTGCCCCCCCCCCTACCTCTCGGAGCTACTACAACCATATACACTTCCCCGTTCCCTTAGGCCCGCCAATCAGCAGCTCCTTGAGGTACCAAAAACTAAGTATAAATCTAAAGGTGATCGTGCTTTTGCTGTAGTTGCTCCAAAGTTGTGGAATGATCTACCCTTGCATGTTAGGCAGGCCTCTTCTCTCTCTGAATTTAAAAGTCGTCTTAAAACATATTTATTCGCTGAAGCCTTTGGCATTGATTAGAGGGGTTGACTCAATTTGTTTTGACATGTTTCAATTTATTTTAGTTTTTTAGTTATTTATTTTATCTTATCTCATTTTAATTTTCTTTACTTATGCTTTTAGCATGTACAGCACTTTGTGAACTCTGGTTTTATGTTAAAGTGCTTTATAAATAAAGGTGGTATGGTATGGTATGGTATTAGTTTATTGGCAAGTGGATTTGTGGTATATCCATGACTTTCATCTCAGCAAAAACTACAAAATTCCTGTGTAGACTTGCAACAACTCAGTTATGTGACTTAATTTGCTAAGAGAGAAGTGAAAAACAGAAAATGAAATTTTGAATAAAAATCTGCACATATGACAAATGAAGACATTAGACATATTTTACTTGATTTTCTCTTATTGATCTTCATTTTCAGTCAGCACAATGACTCATTCATTCACACTTCAATCCACCGCACAGGACACATCTTCCACAAGGACTACGTTTAGCATACCTACAAAGAAAACGTTCATTCCCACAAAACCTGTGTGGTTATCACAACAAACATAGTGGCATTTTGTCAGGGTACTGGGTCTGTGACCCAGTGTTTTGTGTTTGTTGGTTAATTTATATTCCTTCATTATTGTTATTCAAGGTTTGGGGTCTTTTTAATGTTTTTTGCTCATGTTTATTTGTAGTTCCTAGGATTTAGGTTTCTGTTACTTTGCCTTTCCTGTGTTCCACGTCTAGTCACTCTTGTCTCCATGTTCCCTCTGTCTCCCCAGTCAGTCATGTCTCTGTGTCACGTCTGTCTTTGTGATTGTCACCTGTTTTATTTTGATAGTCCCTGTCCTGTGTGCAGTGCATCTAGTTTTGCTTCCTCTTGTCTCATTATGTCTGATTAGTCCCAGCTGTGTTTCCCTCCTGTTTCCCATTCCCTCGTTACTCCCTTTTGTATTTAAGCCCTGTGTTTTCCTTTGCCCTTTGTTGTGTCATACCGCCTTATGTGCTTTAAGTCTCTTCATGGTTCTGGTTTCTAGCTTTGTTCTGTACTACTTTCCTGGTGTTTTTTGTTCTTAGTTTCTTACTCAGGGTTTTGGGTTGTTTTGGTTTTTTTTAGTTTTTTTTTATGGAGAAGTTTTCCCAGCGAATAAAGCTGCCGTTCTAAGTTTACCTTTTTCGTGTTGAGTCCTGTATTTGGACCCACTTCCTGCCTGCCACAGCACAGCCAAAATGTAACAATAGCAAAAGACGCCAGCAGGTGTCTCTGTGGAGAAGGGTTCGAAAACGAAAACTCTATATCAGGGGTGTCAAACTTAAATACACAGTGGGCCAAAATTCAAAACTGGAACAAAGTCGCGGGCTAACATTAATATTTATTGAAGATCTAGATAAAAGAATGAATCTTTTCTTATTGACTCAAACAAGTTTTGCTGAAAAACTGAATATGGAACAAGCAAAGCTTAATACTAAACAATATATATATATTAGCTGTATAATACCAGTAGGCCAGCTCTAATAGTAATTTGGTATTGGCTTCGCGGGCCAAATGCAATTAGGCTGCGGGCCAAATTTGGCCCGCGGGCCAGAGTTTGACACCTATGCTCTATATGATTCACGCATAATCCTGAACATTTCTGGGTTTCACAAAGCCTTCACTAATATTAACTGGCAGCAATAGGGTTAATGATTAAGGGTTAATTTGGCTATCCCAATTGCACTTGGTTCTACCTGGAACCTTTAAAAGACACTTGGGATGCCTGGCAATCTCCTGACCTGAACCCGCACTTCAAATATTTCATTTCAGGTAAAAGTTGAAAGTTTTATTTTCTATTGGCTTAACCAAACCTGGCAGCCCAAATAAGTATTTTGATTTCTGGATGAGACCTTCACCAGTATCTTCACCAGCACAAAACACCAATGACTAAAACATCACAATGGAGTCCAATGTTTACTCTATTGCATACTTTTGGTCGCAAACAGTTTCTATTCGTGCATCCATAGATGCCTGTTTTATGTTCCACTGTGTTCACCAGCCTGACACTATGTCTGTGCACTTGAGTTTTTGACTGATTTCAGCTGCCACTCCCGTTTATGGTAAAGAACACAAAACGTTGAGGGCATGACTCAATGTAGTCCTTTGCAAAGCTGGTTCATGTGATGACACTTGGTAGATTTGCTTCTATCAGCAACAGATTGAAACTTTGTTTAAAAATTTCAGTAGAAAGTGAAAACAGAATTTTACTGTCTAGTATCCATAATATCACGATGTGCTGACAATGTGCCAGTAAGCCTGCAGCACCGATTTAAGACATTCTCCCATCAATGTGAAGAAAGTTTGTAAGCGGAAAACACTCATTCCTTTTTTGGCATGTATTCACCATAGATTCTTTTCAATGAGTTTATGCAATATTACATTTATTCCCATTCAGAGTGCAGGAATTTTTCACCAAGCCCTTGGTGATTTGAATTGATTAGGGGAGAGTTAGACCACTGCAGCAAAATGGCTTAAAGTCTTGGCTCTGTGGTCTCGTGTGTGTGTGACCGCCCTTTTGCTATTGAGCCCAGTTAATCGTGGCACTGTCATCTTAAACATCTGAGTGTCATCAGGGGGGAAAGAAATGTCCACTGATGGAGGAAAACCTGGTCATTCAGTATGTTTCAGGTAGTCAGCTGACCTAATTTTTTGCACCCATCATGTAGCTGAACTACATACCTAAACAACTGAAACAACCTCTGATCAAACACCGGCCCTACAGACAGGAGCTGACTATCCTGATGCACCTTCATTCTGGAAGAGGATAAATCTGGACTCATCGAACCACGTGACCTTTTTCCATTTATCCAGAGTTCAATCTTTACGCTCCCTAGCAAACTGAAGACCTTTTGCTTTCCAAATTAGCGTCACCGATAATTAATTTAGTCCCAGTCCCCAGAGTTCTCTTTGGACTGTGCATGTGGAAATGTTCTTACTTTCGCTATTAAATATGAACACCAGTTGTACTGTTTTTCTAGAAACATTTAAGTAATCAATCACGACGACTCATGAGGTTTTGTTTCTTAACGTCTTCGAAGGTAATGTTTCTCCACTATCCTTCCTGGTTTTAGTAATGTGTTGGACAGTTCTTAATCCAGCTTTAGTTTCAATAATCTCTCTAGTTGTTTTTTTCCTTAAAGAAAACCAATAATTTGATGCTTCTGACACATAGGAACATCTTTTTCATAACCACAGAATATGTAATGAGAATGAAATGCGAAGCTACACACTGCATCAGTTAAGCTTAAAACCCTGTTATCAGCCAAAACAGTAATCACTGTAGTAATTATCTAATTACTACATAATCCAGGTGGTGACTTTTTTTAGCCAATTATACACAACAAAATCACCCATTAGCACTTGACTTGTGTGGCCTGACCGTAAGCGAGCATCGACAAACCTATTGTTAGTTTTACAGTTGATTTTTATAATCAGCATTAAATTTGTTAATTAATTTTTGGCTTCACCTGAAATTTAATCACCTGTGAATGGTTGTAAAAAAAAAAAAAAAGCCCAAATCTGTCCTCTGAGTTACCCTAAACTGATTAACACTACAAGCAGCAAAGTTATTATACAGCCAGGCATGGTTAGCTATACTGAAATGCTGCTCTAGCACTCATGAACATCATATTTGGACTCGTGTGTGTCTGCGAACATGAATAAATGCGCTTCGTTGAGCTTTACAGTATTAAAGCAATGCTGCTAAAAAACTGAAGCCTCCTCAACTTTGATCAGTCCCTCATCGCGTCCATCACACAGCAGCAAGTGTTGGCTTCAGTCTGTAGCTTTATAATGCCCACGTCCTTTCAAATGTCTAGTAGTCAGTCTATTTTGGCAGTGTGAGCACAGCTTTTCAAATCAAGCCACCAACATTTTAACAAGAAGCGAGGACCACTTGTCCTGCGACATTCTACTGCGTAAGACCCCCTACTTTACTGTTACACCACACTCTCCCGCTCGACCCCCTACTTTACTGTTACACCACACTCTCCCGCCTTTCTAAGTCCGACCATGTGCGAGTCCAGAACAACAGATTAACTAAAACGTCCTATATGATTCAGCAATTATCAGGAGCGCTGCGAGACAATTTATTCACCATGAGGCGACACCAAGGACAAATATTTGACGCTGTAATGATGAAGGCTGGAACATCAAAAAACTTCCATCCTTGCTGCTTTTTATTAACACATATTCATGGAGTGATTTTAATTTCTTCTGTTGTGAATGACGGATGTTTTAGACCCTTAAACTCCTACATACCGACAAGGCCATGTGATTACTTAAGCGCATGCTGAGTGTGTATTGATGAGAGCAGGAGAACAACAAGAGGACTAAAGCACTCGAGCTAATCTGGACCCTGCAGCCTCCAGGGACAGGAAAATTGAATTAGAGGAGGAAGTGACACATTCAACTCACTCGACTGTCTACATTTGCATTCAGGCAGGTAGCGGAGGCTGCTTTTAGGATAGTTAACCGTGAGTCAGAGCTCCACGCAGCAGAAAACCTTTTTGTAGTCGAGCAGACTTGTGCACACGTGTGAGGAAAAAAATTACAAAATACACTTCAGTCACACCGGTGGGAAAGCAGAACACGGGATGGGAGACAGCCGAAGGACTGAGAGAGACTCAAACATCAACATACTTATTTAAGAGAGGTGTTTTTGTTTTTTGCATATGCAACTAAATGTTAAGCATTTAAATTTGATTTGTGCAATTCAAACTGTTAAAAGATACTTTTAATCAACAATGTGTGTACATTCTTTTTGTCGTTAATGGTGTTTTATACTTAAAAGCTTCTGTATATGTAGTTGACGTCATGCACACGTTGCTTAAGAGTTGAACGTGATACAACCTCAGGTCGCTAAGGACAAATATGGATTCCCTAGTGAGTGATTATTGGAGGTGAAAAACTGTCACCAGGTGAAATTGGTGCCAAAGCGGGTGCTGCACCTAAAACCTCCTCAGCAGCCAACAGATTGCTGCAGTCACCTGTAGTTTGTACGGAGGACCTTGCAAACTACTAGCTGAGTGGAAACGCGAAACGGAGTATGTTCCCCTTCAAAATAAAAGCTGTGCTTTACTGCTGCAACAAGCATGTTTCAAATGGTTACCATTTCCGTTTGGAGTCACATGTTTCGCATTTTCACTACCGCTAGGACGGAGCCATTTAATTTGAATGAAACTTTCTTGATGGCTCTGCTCTTGTAGAATAACTGGAGACCAAAACAACATACTCCATGCAAACTACAGGTGATACGTGTCAATCTTGTACTGATCAAACCAGTTGCAACCAGTCACAAAACACAATTTCCCTCACGACCAGTTGTACGATATCTTCAGGCAAACCGTAATATTGTTGCCAGGGGGTTACTGGCCTGTGTGACTGAGGCCTTATTCACTTGACCTTACATTGTCACCGTGAATGTAACATTTCCAAAACGACGGACAAGTCAGCATCATGTGGTTAGCAGTCAGGTGTCTGCAAAAATTCAATACTGCACTGTGTTTCATATATTATTTTCCCCAATGCCTCTCGTTCATCTGTTCATGGTGTACGCACACACACACACACACACACACACACACACACACACACACACACACACGATCCATCCAATTGGAATCATCTGGTTCCCTCGGGCCTCTCTCATATTGAACTGTCAATCCTGCAAACTTCGGTACCTCTTCAGCCAAGCCTTGATGTTGTTATTTATTTGAACTTTATTCATTTTGCTCTTTTAGATTTGATTGAAGTTCAACCCTGCAGTGACTCGACTGATTAGTCTATCAACAGATGCCTAAATGTCAGAAAATGCTGATTTCCTTTGTGTTATATGAGTCTAAATATCTTTGGGTTTTGAACTTTCAGGGGATGAAAAAGCAGGTTTTTGATTTGAATATTAGAAATCATGGAGATAATTCATATTTAGTCATGAAAATATTGCTTGAAGCTATTACTACATCCATAGATCGTACCCGTACCTGTCACAAAGGTTTTTTTTAACCTGCCAGCTCTCTACTATAAAATCTGTATGACATTTGACGGCACTAATATAAGAACAGAGCAGTAACAGCTCAGTGATTTCACAGCAAGCAAGTGTTTGTCATGTGTGCCGCCTCCTGTACGTTCCACACAGGCGGCAATCTCTCCTAAGCCGAAAGGAAAAGGAATATATTACCAGTGACATGGGGAGTTGCAGTAGGGAGAAAATCAGGAAGTGTAAGGAAAGAGAGCAGTGGGATGACGTTAAGACAAAAAATATCCAGGTGGCCTGGAATCAGAGCTGAGGACCTGTCGTACACCCTAATCACCCACCCGTCAGCACAGTTACACATTTAGCCTGATATTGTGCTTTCAGTATTGCTCAACAGTATACAGTATAAATTAGTTAAATTAGTTAGCCACATCAACCAACTATGCCGTTATTATCATAGGATAAATGTATATTGCCTCTGACATTGACCTTTACTGCATTTTTAGTTACTGAGCACATTTACTCGTCCACCGCTTTGTTTTACACGTTGCTAATCATGAATTTTGGTTTGTCAACATTTCACTATTTGAGTTTTAAGTCACTGTCCCCTGCATCCACTTTGAAGTTGTTCCACAGAGCATGTAACCATTTAAACATTTTTAATGGCTACTATGCATTTCTTTTAATGGATACCATTTAGCTCATGAACACAGTACAATGAGCACGGGCTATTTTAAGAAGCGCCTAAAATTAGATTTTCTTCTGTCTACAGTCTCTGCAGTGGCCTGTTCAATTGTGTGCAGGTAACAGCACTATTTGGAAGTGACAGGACCTGAAATGGACTCGAGCCAGCGTCTGTGTGGGAGAACGAACAGAATGCTGACTAAGAGCAACTAAACCCCCCTGAAGAGACAGCGCTTTTATGTGTGTGTATGTGTGTGTGTGTGTGTGCAAAAACAACAGAGAAAGAGGCTGAAAATATATGAATATAAATGTACACAGTGTTTGAATCCTGAAGAGATCTCATCATAGAGCGCAAAGGCAACTTTTGAAGCTAGCTGCACCAAATGGCACTGAGAGAAATGGTAACACTTTTGTTAATTCCAAAAGGCAGAAATCCTTCAGAGTGACACAAGTAAACTGCAAGCAGCATGTTCATATTTACCAACCCAACTGGTCTGTGACACTTTGCACCAAACAATACAAAAGAAAGAAGAGAGGCAATAGACTCGCACTGGTGAGTCCAGTTTTCTGTAGACAGAGCGCCTGCTCGCTGCTGATCTAGAGGCAATCTGTGCATACTAACAGGCTATGAAAATAGTGTGTTAGCACCGTATTTGTATGGATGCATGTATGAAAAAGATGCACGTAAGTTGGGTTTTTGTATTAAATAAAGGAACATTTTTGAGAAAATCTCCATAATCTATACAAGAATTTGAAATCCACATGCTAAAATTCGGTCTCGCTGGGAAAATATCAAATGGATTTCTTTCCTGGTGTGCCACTGTGTGCTCTCTTTACATAAAAATGCAGTAATGTTGCTTTATATAGTCAGCGTCCACACACACACACACACACACACGCTGAAAGTGATTTTAAAATAGCAAGAATTGGATCGCTAAAAGGCACAAATAAAAAAAAACACCTTGTGTAGACTTCCATACATTTTTACATACATTTACATACACATACATTTCAACATGTGTACAGTAGGTGCTGTATATTTCTGTGGCACTGCAGTGCTCTGGTGGTGGTGTTGGTGGTGATAGTGCCGGTGGAGCGCGGCTGGCTTCTCCTTCTCAACTGGATGAGGACTTTGATCCTTGCAGCAGTGGAATGTAAAAGCCTCCTGCTGCGGGAAGGACACGAACGGGCTGTTGCTGACATCTGCTCTGACAACGACTTCACCACGCACTCGTTTAAGACTGTGTACGTAGGCAGACATATGCGTAGGTGCAGTGCATACCCTCCCACACAAACACACACTCACGTATAATCACAAACTAACTGCACATGCAGGACCTATAGAGCAAACTTGCCCACGCTTCTGAAAAGAGAAAACACACGCAAACCCAATGACACATTCAGACCTCCCACACCTCTGAGAAAGGCCTTTGAAAAAGCTTCAGATGGAAGCGGCAACACCTCGACAACCAAGTCACCACAACACCGTCTGTCTCTTTTCTTTTCAGTCTCTGACCTGCCTCTTCTTCACTTTACCTGCTCCGTTCCTCCGTCCCACGAGACAGCGGGGAGGCAGAAAGCCGCCGCACGCCGTCCCAGCATGCCACTGCACCTGACAGTTGTAGAAGCCAGTGACCCATGCACCAAATTGTTGTTTGCTTTCAAACTGTCACACGCAGATTCCTCCTGCAGAAAACAACCGCTACTGCCTAAAATGATCAAATTCATTCATGCTTCCTTCTTGTGAAAGTCTCAATGGTTATTAATAACTTCTTTTTCTCAGTTTTTGCTCTTCTCTTTGGATAATAAGCTCAGAGACATCGGTGAAGACTGTGAATTCCTTCCAAAGCAATTTCCAAGAGCTAGGGTTTTGTGCAGCATCGGTGCACAATATATCAGTGGGTATTATTTACATCTCAGAAGTCAGTTTACTTTAGGGGTGGCTCTAATAAGAAATGCAAACATGGCCATCTGCAATGTAATTGTATCAATTATTCAGTTGTTAGTACCATTTATATGACAAGTTTGTAATACCCAGCACAGCTTTTCTTAATGGATTGTCACAGCAGCGCTGAGAGGCTGTAAAAGCTCCAGCTCCAACAGCAGTAATAAATTAAAGGGGTTTTTTTTGTCTCATTGTCTTGTAAAAACTGCTGCTCGGTGTATTAAAAGATTTTTGCCAGTATAGTGTAAATACAGGAGGGGAAAGCCTTTTTTTGGACTACAATACGTGTAAATGAAGGGATGGTGTTTCTGTGCTTCCTCATCCGGCAGAAGTTATCAAACAGATCTCCATATCGCTCTATCTGCTCCGTGTCATCTGCTCAGTCCTGCTACAGCACCCGTGTTCCTCTGCTGCCAAAATCCAAGCATTACTGAAAATCCTCTGAATCTTGCTGATGGCAAACAATAAAACACAAAAGATCCTTTTGTCAACATTAGAATCCAATTTTAGACTGCAGCCACACTTTGAAGAAACACTGCGAGCCTTTACTTATCAGATTTTTTTATTTGTATCCATCTCTCAGTTTTCCCCGGGAGAAGCACAGATGTTTCACCTGCACGAAAGTATGTGATGAATAGCGCTGCCACTTTGTACCTATAGGAAGCATTACGAGACACACTGCACCATGGCAAGCATGTGGAGAAACACACATATCTATTTTTGGGGTAATGGACTGCTGTACGGGGAGTGAATGATAAAGCCATTGATCGCAGTCCTATGGCCAGAGGAGGTTCTGGGGATAGATGGCACGTTCCAATCCTCAGAGACACCGACTGCCATTTTACATTACTATTGATCTAAGGTACACGGCACGGCATCGATCCCCCACACAAACAAGAACAGCAAAAACACCTCTGTACCACTTAACACCTATGCCGCTGCACGAACACAGACTGACCAACAGATCTCAAGTCCACATGTGCAAATCCACGCGAGACAAAAAAACATGTCACCAGAAGCTAAAAGACAACTGCACACCAAGGCTCACAAATCAGTGAAGGGTGACACTTTAATCCACTGCTTTGCCTGACTGACTCCCTGCCAATCTGTCTGTCTCTCTCGTTCCCTTTATCTGAATATCACTGTTTCAAGTGCTCCAGGGTATCACTGTCAGCCAAGTGAAATGACATAAGTGAGGAAAACTAGTGCACGAGGAAATTAATATTCAGAAACACTCCACTTTTAGTTCATATGTGCAAGGGGCCACTCTCACAGACAGGAGGGCTGAGAGGAAGATAAAAGAGGGGAGGGTGGGGGCATTACTGGGGACACCAAGATGTGCAGGAGAAATGGAGAAGATAAGAAAATACAGGACATGATTGGAATACAAAAGCACCCAGCAGGCTCTGATGTGCATTTCAAGGTTATTAACATCTAAATAATAAGCAATTAGGACACATATGAGGTTAATATAGATAGGCAAACATGAGATTCTGCAAGCCGAACTAATTAATCTTACGTGGTTTGGTGACATCGGAATTGATTGGGATTAATTAGGAGGGTCGGTGCAGGCAGAGGCTGAGAGTGATGCAACACCTGTGGATCAAGGTGAATGACTGGAGAGCAGCGAGTGACGTTACATATCACAGGAGGGAGAGCACACCGAAACCCTTTCTTCATATTTTAAAAGAAAAAAATAGATATCTTATTTGGTTTTGTATAGAAATGTTGGACACAGGAGCTGCACACTCTCCTGCTATTCTCATCCAGGACACGGCTGAACAGGCACCAGCTGCGCCCGTCCTCCAGTCAAACAAGCATCCATGAAAGCCCTCCACACGACTCAAACCGAGATCTGTGAAACTCACCAAAGTTTGCTGGTACTGAAGCGTCCTGTTTTCGGCCTTGTCCTTCACCATTGCGGCAATATCCCCATTGAAGACCCCCACAAAAAAGAAATCCGAGACTCTCAGGAGTCGCCCGCTAATCAGTCTGTGGAGGAGGAGGAGGAGGAAGACTCTGTGCTGCCGCCTGCCATCTCGTGTGCAGAGAGTAACAGGTTTCTTTATCGTAAGACCTCCTGCATGGTGCAAAGCGAGGTGGGTGCACCGGATTGAGAGCCACGGCCGGCTGTAGCGTCACAGCAGCGCTGGTGAGGCTGGACTGCATACACCGCCTCCCTCCTCCACTCTCACTGTGCTGCCGCTGCCGCTGCTGTCTGTCTCTCTTTGGACTTACTGGACTTGAGGATGTTCGCATTTTATTCTGCTTTATTTTTTCGTGCTTTAGTGCGAGGGCGTCAGGTAGCCTGCGGCTCTGCCGAGATTGTTTCGGACAAACATCATGGACGACCCAGCTCTCCTTTGCTCCTGATTTGAGTCATCACTGGATTGATCAAGTGTGATGAGTAATGTAGTGGGCTTAGCTTTATGGCTCAATGAGTGTCAGAAAGAAGTCCTTACAATATCCCAGCAGGGCTGTCAGGACGAGGTGTTGTGACAAAAAAGTCATTTTTGGTGTTTTGTTGTTTTTTGTTTTGTTTTTTAAAACGGTTAATGTCCTTGTATATTTTTTTTATATTTTGGGGTTAATAGGCTGTAACCAATCGAATTTTTGAAGGTGTTATACACATTTGAGTCAAATAAGTGATGCCCAACCCAGCAGGAATTCTGGCTCCAGCAGATTGGAAGGTTGGTGAGAAGGTGACAGCTGTTGGTGTGATTATTTGGAAATGGAAGAAACATATAAATGATCCAGAGAAGGTTTAGGAGAAAGTCAGATGAAACCACAATCAAGCTGTTTGGCATCTGCTCGATCCTCCGTGTTGTTTATGACCCAAAGAGCAGCATCCCCACATCAAGCACAGAGGTGGAAACATTCTGCTGTATGGCTGTTTGTCTGCTAAGGTTACAGAGCGACTTTGTTACATTGAGGGGACAAAGGACAGAGCCATGTACAACAGTGTTCATTTTACTGACCAATAATTTTGATCAGTTTTTATCAATGACCTTTTCTTCTGATAAAAACAAGACGATAACTAAATAAAAACAAATGCACCAGCACAAAAACTGGGATGGAAATGTACTGACATTTGTGTCAATGAATAAAAACAAGATGAAACTTTTCTGGAGAGATGAAATCCAATCAGAATTAATTAACTAGTGTACAAAAGCGGGATGAGTGTGAAAGTGGTCTGGTCAGAGGTAATCTCCAGGTTAGGTACGCACATTTTATCTGTGCCTGAAAAGCAGAATTGGGGGGGCTAACTACCTGGACTAAAAGTAAAAGATTGAACTTAATCAAATTTTGTTGTCAAAATTAGCACCGATGTACCATAGACCTTTGGTCGAGAGCCTGCTTCCCTCAGTCACAACACTGACGATGGGTCATAGATGGGCCGTCCAGCACGACAGTGACCCAAAACATACCACTGAGGAAACAAAGGAGTACGTTAAGAAGAAGCACATTAAGGTCATGGAGTGGCCTAGCAAGTCTCCAGACCAGCCAAGAAACCTAACAGACTTTGAAAGCTTCTGTAAAGAGAAGTGGGCTAAAATCCCTCCTGAGATGTGCACAAACCTGATGAGCAACTACAAGAAACATCTTATAGCTGTACTCACTAACAAGGGTTTCTCCATCTTGTGCTAAATCATGTTTTGCTTGGGGATCAAATACCTATTTCTCTCACTCATGTTTTTTTATCCTGTATTTTGGCCGGCTGTCTCTTTAAAAGCAGATTTTTTTTTTTATCTTAATGAGACGTTTTCAAGGCTATATAAAAATTACTGACTGCAGCTTCTACCTTGTGTCTCAAAATGGCTTGAAATCATTCAAGAGAGATATGTTTGAGAGATTACAGGTCAGCAAGTCATTTACATCAGTTTAAATACCAGCAATCACTTTTTGGCATAGCCTGTAGAGGATCTTGTTTGTCGGTCTATGTCACAGCATCTGACTGCATTAAATCCTTCATAGATATTTTAAAAAGATAAGTCAGCATGTGTGATAATATCTCTCAAACATGAAAAGTGAAGTGGGCAAAACTGAAGCAAGGTCAAAGTGAATTCCCATAAAGCAACTCATTAGTGTGTGTAATTGAGCCCTCCATCATTTGCGGGGTAACTACGTTGGTGTTGCACTCTTTTGTGCTAAAACCGAACATAACCCTGATGACATGATCAAAGTTGTTTTCACTGACTTTAGAAATCTCCTCTGGGAGCCACAGACAAGATGCAACTGTTTTCTCAGCCCGTTTAGCGCCTCCCATAACAATTACGCTGAGTTTCACATGAGAAATCTGTATCGTGTGGCCTTAAATTTTTAAACATTCTCGTGTTGATGCAATCTGAGCTAAAATGACAGTAACTCTCTGACTCTTTGAAGCACGAAGGCAGCACACTCTCAGGATGAAATGAGGAAAATATAAGAGATTTTTTATGTGAAAAATGTGCGAGCTGGAAATGCCTCATATTGTGCTGGAAACTAAAATGCATTTCTCTCTGCAAAGCTTTTTCATTCAAAAAGAAATCCAATCCAAAAGTAAATAAATAAATAGAAATGTTTCTTGATGTGATGTTTTAACATGCTTTGGAGTGACCTTTTCCTCTAAAGGCAGAAGTGGACTTGGGGGAAAAAAGTTAACTACTAGGACTGTACTGACTATATTTTAAGTAGTGTTTAATTTCTTCAATTATAAAATACAGAAAAATGCACAGATTTCTGTTAGGTAAAGTAACACAGGCTCATTGCCATTCCTCTGTGCAGATTAATCAACGGTCACACACAAAGGCCTATTTGAGACAGAAAACCCCGCACAAGTGTTCATGTTTTTCCTATAATTTGTCACCCATCTGTGCGTGTCTCAAGAGAGCTAGTATCCACCTCCAAACGCTCACACGAGAAGACTTGCTACACATTCAGATCATTTCCTTTTCCCACATGTGCGGTGTAATTATACTGCAAGCAGTCATCTCTCTGGGCTTTCACTGGAAGGCTTTTCAGAGGTGCTACATACTGGCAGTGAAATCTACTGCCCTGACAGATGTGCTGCCAAGTGGGCCTCACACCTAAACGATAACCACTGTTCCAGGGATTCACTGCTTCAAAAAAAAAAAACAAACAAACCTTCATGTCTGCCAATATTTTTTTCTGTTTGGTTTCAGGACGTTTAAAACTTTTTTTTAAGCCAAACCAAAGAGTCTTTTCTAAACTGCTACTTGCATTGTTAGAAAGTTTTACCACCAAATGGCGGGTTGCTAATAAATTCTTGAAATTGTGGCTCTCACATTAAAAAATTGAACCAGTCTCAGGTCATCCTGAATAAAAAACATCACAACTTCCTGTGGGGACTAGTTTGACTGGCTGACAGTCCTGCAAAAGGCTGCAGCTTATTGGCTATTGGCAAGGCAACCGGTTCAAAGCGCTGGGCCACAGGCACCAAAATGAACCAGGCCCTCAGAGACCACTGTGGCATTTTACCTAAAAACACACGCCCAGAAACACACATGTTCACAAAAAACAATTGTTCATGCTCTTCGTGTTCATATGCACCGTGGGCTTCCAACTCGGCCTTGCATTATAACCTTGAGAGCAATATGTGTCACTGGCATCATTATATCAAGGACCTGGCATTCATAAACGGGCAGAGGTATTGTGTGTATTGTGGTCCTGACAGCAGAGAAACTGGGTGCTCTGCAGCCCCAAGCACCAGCACACTGACCCACATCTCTCCATTTCTACAGGAGTTTTTAGAAATCTATCACCTGTGCACGGAGGCCAGTGTGGCACCAGCATACAGGAGGAAAAAAAACCCACAGACAGATTGATGTGTTTCTTACCCACTGATCCTCGGTGTCTACATGAGGTAAGACGCTCTTCCGTATTATATAAAAAGCCTGTCATTAGAATTAAATGAATGTTTAGGTGGTGTATACATACGGATCACTGGCAAAGTTGTTTTGTTATGGAACATTTGGCATAGATGTGTGATACAGCCACACTGCCACAAGCACCTTGAGTCATTCCTCTGCAACATGAAGATGTGCAACCACCTGTGCCCCTTCAGTTTTGTGTGCCAAGTTTCTCAGTTGTCTTTCATTCCTGTTGGCTGATACAGCTGATAGAGAATAAGAAAACTGAGAAGAAATAAAGACAAAACGAAACCTGAACACCAGCAAATACACCAAAGCCCAGTTAGACCTTCAGTTAGAATTTGCCCTTGACCCTGGAATGAGCAAACTTTGGAACATTTTGTGACATTTGATACTTTAAAAAAAAAGACAGAAAAGAGACACTAATCCAGCTGTGCACTCACGTTTTTTCCCTGGGCTGCTGTCTTCCTCTCTCCCTTTTTTCCCCCCTGCTCTCCGGGCTACGTATTCAAAACCGTCAGCTCTGTCCTTCCATTGCGCCTTAGCAGGATTTTGACAGAAATAAAGTGGCGCACAGCCACAGGTTGTAGCGCTCACTCAGTCGATGAGGCGATCTGATTGCAGATGACTCCCGAAAATCGCACTTTACTCCCAGGAAGGGAAATCTCAGTAGATCCCAGAGAATGGCCTGTTGCTGGTGCGCATTCCATACAGCGCCGCGCCAAAGTTGTCAGCACCGCGCGTAATTACCGGCTTTGCGCCTCCAGAACGGCGCACAGAGGAGCAGCCAGCTGTTGGCTGAATCTGGAGACCATGAGCAACAGCAGCCGGCCGCCTGAGAGCGCGGCTGCACAAGTCAAAGAAACTCTATGATAAGATGCTACAGCCTCCTCATCTGCGCCTGCTGAGGTGGGAGGGAGACAGCGGGGTACCGGGTGTCGTGTCCGTGATGCAATGCGGGTACCGTCAATGTTACAGACCGCAGTTTTCTCCTCGTGTGCAGAAATCCAGGCGCTCCGCTCATCATATGCGGATCGGCGTCGCGCATTCGTCTTAATTAACAGCGGCCGGGATCGACTGCAGAAACAGAGGGAAGCTTGGAGGGGGGAAACAGAACATAGACTGAGTGTTGATGCTCGGTCATGCTCTGCATCCCTCTCTCTCTCTCTCTCTTTCTCTCTCTCCCTCTCTGCTCGCATGTGGCACCACCACCACCACACGCGCGCAAACACTTTAAGGTCCCATATTAAGCGTCGTGCGTCTTAATCATGACACGCAAAAATAGCTCGGGTGCAGGAAGGTGAAGACAGCGGGGCTCAGTCAATGTCCAGACTGAGGTGGTAGGAGGATGAGCGCGTGTGACTGAAAATGAGGATGAATGGTGCACTCCCCACGTTGTCTCCTGTCCATGTGTGTTGACAGCTAATGCGCCTCCTTTTAACCTTAACCCTCACATGGCAGCTGAACTGGAGCCTCACCGCTTCGTCCTCCAGCTGGGACCCAAAAGGTAGTGCAACCCGGTGGGTGATTGCATGCATCCGGGTGCAGACTGTTCACTTCTCCTTCTCTGTCATGTTTACAAGCTATTAAGCGATCCTCGAGTGGGTAATCACGTTGCCAGTGATGTCACCTTGTCCTGCCTGCAAAGACCGCAAGCCTGTTTAGAAGTTACAAGCTGTGTCTTTCTATAAGCTTTTGTTAAAAAAAAATGAAACATTTGCAATCTGCTGGGCGTTTAGGGCGCCTCAAATTCTCTAAACACATTAAGTCACGCATGCATTATGTCATCACACACAGGTTATACACCCACGGTGCTTACACACACCCACCTGCTGGCGCCTTTAGCTCCCTAGGACAGTTTGGGGACGTTTATGTACCCTGGCTGTGACTTCTATTGGCCAGCGCTAACCTGGACGAAAAGTAAATATCTTTCAGGACAGCTGTGTCAATGGATTATTTCACAATGATAGATCATTAACCTGTTTTCCAGCAACGATGCTGTTCCCCGAGTATTACGACAGCCAACTCAGAAGCAAAATAGTCTCGCTGATATCAATAAAATGCCACTTTCAGTTTATAACATTCTGTTGTGCTGCGCAGCAGAGAAGTTGGAGCACATCCTGCTCTCAGGCTAGATAACACTCGCACTTCCCACTACTGAATGAGAAGGTGGGAAATCAAGTGGTGAGAAGACAAACAGGACACCACAGCAGACTCTGGGCATTTTCCACATTTTCAATTTCTGGGCACATCTCTTAATGGAACAAATGTGGACTCATACGGAGAAGCCAAGCAGGGCATGGCTTTAAGCAGTGAGTACAAAAGGTTGACTTATGAGTCTTTTATTACAAACTTTATTGGGACGGCTCACTTTCAGCATGTATTTCTGACCTTATCCAGGACTTCTGCTGCTCTGTATGATAGCCTCTGAAGTGTGGGACAGTGAGACCAAGTCCACAGAGTTTGTGTGCAGTAGAGCAGCCAGAAAGGCTTTGAATATTGTGCCCGAGATGTCCAGTGCACTGGTAAGAATGTCACTGCCTTCCTCTCTGGCTTCAAGATCAATTTATTTTAAAGAAATGGGTTGTTTCACAACCTCCATCTGGATGCTGTATCTAATCCGCCTGTTGTCTGTTGTTACCTGTAGTCAGCCTGTCCACCTGTCTGTCTTGTCTCTGTCACTTGTCTCTCCCGTGTCTCCTCCGTTGCAGAGTAATTGTAATGGCTCGGCAACCCTCTCCACACAGGTTCAGCTACCCTGCACTGAGCTTCACGCAGCATCTTGGGAACACAAATCGGTAATGCTGGCACACATATGAATCCATCCTCCACCGCAGCAGATTTGAGTAAAACATTTGGTAGCACTTTGTACAACAGCCCACAGCTTATGGTGTAATTTCCCAGTATTCACAGTGTGTTTTGTCTGAATTTAGGGTGTAATGTTCAGCACAATAGGCACAACAGAACAACTTGGTATCAAATTGGAGGATTTAAACTAATTAAGGAACAAATTGCACTGTGAGCATTTAGCAGTGAACACATTTTGGGTTATTATAAAGCAGGCCCAGATTACACTGTCAATATAATATGGAGAAAGATACCTTTGGGCTATTTTAGAGGAAAAGACAAACACTGCTTCCTCATTAAGGCTGTGGGCTGCATTATGTAATATCTTAACCTCCCCTTCTTACATTACTAATAGACATTTAGGGTTCATCGTCAACTTTGGGTAATTTGGGAAACATTAGGATGCTGATATACACAAAAGGTTCACATTAAGCAAAATACTTAAAGTATAATTCGTTTATTCTTTCCTTTAAAACCTTTTTGTTCTAAGTATTTTTAGGTACTGAAAATTACTCCCTAAATCAAGAAAAATTACACGTAAAACGATCGAAAATTGCACCATAAGTCATGGGCTTTATTATGAAGTGCTGCCAAACATTTTATTACCTCTCCTCCCTTTTCTGAATGTGCATGTAACTGCAGGAGCGGGAGAAGAGAGGAGAGATAGTTGCATCTTTAAGGCTTCTTGTCGAGGGTGTGAAGTCTGAAAGGAGCCTCAGACCGGCAGGATGTGGCGCTTTGCTGCTGCAGAGACTGGAGAACAACATCAACAACTACCTGCTCATCCTCACCCGCCTTCAGCTGAGCGTAAGATGCACTCACAGTGACAAGTTGCATGCAAACAAGCTCATAAGCACTCCCAGTAAGCACCGATTTGCCGTTCAGTGTAAGTGCAAATGGTAGACTAGCTGTAAATTTGGCCACAAAATTTCTGAATGTCTTGGATTCAGATATTTTCTTTAGGTAACGTAGAATTTCAGCTCCTTAGAAGCTTTCACTGTCAAACTAAAGTCTGCATGTCTTCTCACCTGCAAATCCAAAAGCTGACTGAGTGTCTCTGTCACTCAAGCACATCAGACACATTACGACACGTGTTGTGTTGATACAAGTTCGCACATCGTGAGGGAACACATGTAACGGGGTTCTCTACCACTGGTGTGCATGTGATACAGAGGCATTATCAGCTTCCTCTGGCGTGGAAATATCCTGGTTTCTCGTAAGTCTGTGAGTCTTTCTGGAATCTCCGTGCACTGGAAGCGATGATGTTATGCTGTGTGACCCGAGCTTTCCTTCCTCAGGACATGAAGAAGATAACAGCGCATACTTTGTTAGTGAGAAAGTTGTTCTCAGAAGTCATAAGGGCAAGACCACAAACTTAAGCTCAATGTGCGTGAGCACAGGTTTGCTGTTCACCCAAAAAGAAATTATATTTGACATGAATCTCATATTTTTAATCATCCAATCAGGTGTAAAGTGAATAAAAAATTTAGTACAGCACTAACAAATATAGAAATAATTATTTTTAGTTGAAATAATAATAACATTTTGCTTTGTTTATGTCAAAGAAACGACAAAGCATGTCAAACCTTTGACAGTCTTCTTGTTAGATGTAAAAGGCTGACAGTGTATTGTCGTCACCCTGCTAGGCTGGCAGTGTGGTAACCCAAGGTTGTGAATGCGATAACTCATGAATGAGGCAACGTAGGATTTTGAGATTGGTGTATCTGCTAGAAATCTCCAAGTAGTCTGAATCCCAGTGACATTGACCTCAAGGTCAAAGTCAGTCGTTCAACTTTCCTGAAAATCATCTGCGATTTTTCCAATTTATATCATAAGTGCTAGCAGGCTGAGGAGTAGCACTGCTAGTATTTTCAATTTTCAGCGTGTTCAAGCCTCATAAAGTGCTTCTCACAAGTGTGCTGCCCGCTCAATCAGGATACTTGCTACCTGCTTCTTCTTTAAATAGTTTGGATCTAGTGCTCGGTCCTGTCATAGGAGCAACCTGGCTCCAACTATGCAGCATCCAGAGGACCGATAGGACTGATAGCCTTCCTTATTAAAGATTCCTTTGATCCTGTACAAATCTCCCATTTTATCATCGTATTTGTGAGCCCGTCTTTACCTTTTAGTGGACAGTCTTAGTTGGGTGTTATTTTTTAATTTACAGCTCTGCCTCCAAGACCATTATCTGGATGCTAATCTAATCTAATTTTCATTTTTATGCTGTTTAGAGTCAGTTTGTGCTTTTCTATAAAGCGAGTGGTAAACACTTTTGGTCCATTTTACAATTATAATCATCCATAAAAAAGATGGATGCTCCAGATAATGAACTAACTAAATTAAAGTTTAATTAAACAGCAGGGGAAAAAAATCAGCTGTGCTACTACAATACAAAAATAGTCATCAAATAGGAAATAAAAGATCTTTTTAACTATAATATTCGGTAATATAGAATGTGGTATTAAAACACACAGAGGCTCATTAATGACAGTCATTAAACCACCTACTGTCAATAATAGCCCAGTTCAACAACAATCTCATTTCCAGGTGACTCCGAACATTTTCACAGGCTTCATGCTCTTCCCTATTTCCATTTTAAAAACTACACATCATTGCTGTGTTTCCTATTTCAACCACCAGGGGGCAGTGGTGACTCCATCGCTGTCTTGTGTTCCTCGAAGCACTCAGAGTCTGAGAACAGTCCTGATGAGTTACAACCTGCTGATCTCAGCCAAGCTGGAGTGGTTCATGGTTGGCCTGGAGCACAAGTGCACCAATTCCCGGTGACACCGGAGCAGCTTTTCACTACTGCAGCTGGGGGTCGCTCACGAAGGAGGTCCATCAAAGCAAAAACTGGATTGATCTACATTTTTTTCCGTCACCTTTTCGCAGAAGTCACTGTTATGGATGTTCTGTTTTTTATAGCCAGAAGAGAGGGAATACTTCACTATCTGTCGGTCATTAAGATAAAGCAAAGCCAGGGTAATATGAATATAAGAAAAATGAATGTATGATATTGAGGCGTTTTATGTTTGTTTGTTTTAGTTTTATCTTTGTATCATTCTGCAGGACAGTGGAGATGCTTTAAATACGACTGTAAGCCTGTAGGTCCTACAACAGGCTAAAATCTGCCATGTAGCGTTTTTATGATGCCTTCAGACAACATCTGTATTATCTAAATCCTGGTTCCAGATGTTTTTCAGCTTAATAATGTAAACAGAATGAGACTTATTCCAACATATTTGTTGCTCTTCAGCCCTGCTAATACTGCAATATCTTTTTAGGAGAAAGCAAATGTGTTTTTCTCTTTGCACTTTTAAATCTTATCTTGTTTACCCTTTGAATAAGAGCATTGCTAAAGAAGTATGCTGCTATTATTATCAGCATTATTATTATTAATATGATTATTATTTGCTTTTCTAGTACAAGAAATCTCCGTATTGTTGGAAAATTTCTCGATAGAATTCATATATTTTGCATTTAAAGATACATTATTCAAAATAATTGTGATACAGGACTTTTATAATATAGACGAAACACAGAAAGACTGTTTTTTGTTTTTTACTAATCATTTAATTTATTTTAATTGATTGTTGTCTAATAAAAACAAAAAAGAAGCTAATTATAAGGAGACGAGACTGGACATTATTGGACGAGCCCTTGCAGGAAGCAACGTCATTTTTGTCTCCAATTAGCAAATTACCTGCCCAAGGTGAAGGGCTCGTGCAGGTGAGGCGTGGAGGTAAATGGCGGCTCTCGACGTGGATGGCACGTTTCACCATAACAACAATATAGAACTGGTCTTTTATTTAAATAAAGTTGCACTTACCTTTATTATTGATAATCTACGATGTCAGAAAAAACGCCTTTATTACACTACCGACTGACCACTAGCGGCGAGCCGTCTGATGGATCTAAACGCACCGGGGTCGGAGGAGGGGTACACCCCGGACGATCCAAGGATAGGGCGCCTCAGAAGCTCGGGGTGCTGTTTGGAGTCGTCATTCCAACTTTACTGTCCATGTTCAGCGTTGTTGTGTTCTTGCGGATTGGTGAGTATCAGCAGGAGATCTTAAAAAGACTGAAAAATAAAGTCTCTATCTCAACAAAAATGAGTCCTGACACGTGTTCAGTGGATTATTTGTAGCCAAATAAGTGGTTTTCAATCTTTCATGTCCGACTCCAGAATATGGAGATATTTTACTCCCCACACCCATTTTTTTTCCATCAGTTATGGACAATTAAAAATGAGTTTAACTTGATACTGACGATTAGTTCAGTAATATCACCGGTTAACTCTTATTTCCTCATTTTTCTCTGGACATCAACGCCTCACCTGTGCTATGGCCCTCTGTGAGGATCCACAGGTGCAAACTAGGGAATTGATTTGGTTTGGTTCTCGGCTTGTTCTCCTTTAGAAACTTTATAAAACAAAAAACTCCCATAAAGTTGTTTTATGAAACAACTTTATAAAATACCAAACGCCTCTAGGGGTTTAAACCTGAGGCATTTCACTAAAATAGCCTGGGCCTCAAGATTTTATAGGTCATCCAACTAATCATCTAGATGGTGTTTTTAATGGATATTCAGGGGAGATGTGGGCTGATTAAACGTAACCTTGTGCTAATGGTCATACCCTTCCTTGCTCATTCATCTGCTTTTACAAATGCCTGGACCTTTTTTTAAAGCAGCTGTCTGAAGACCCGTGTGTCTTATTATGATATATGATACACCTTTTATACAAAACAAGAAAACACAAATGTTTTTGAACTGTTTGAAAAAACTTGTTCGAAACAAAAAATGACTGAATAGGAAATCAATTGAACATAACATTTGACCGCAAACTATTTTTTTCTGTTTTTTCTGTCTTTCAATAATGCAAGAAAATAACTGTAATTTGGCAACTTAATTTTTTTTTAAAGTGCTTTACTATTTTCTACTTTCTAAAGGTAATTTGAAACTTCATGGAGAACAATAATTATTTAATTTTAGTGTTTAAAATATTTCCATTAAATCGCTTGTGTAAACTGGTGGATTAACCATTACAGAAATGTAAAAGCTGATTTTGGTCATTACCAATATTGTTAATGTGGGGCAGCTGTGGCATAAACCTTACACTGGGTTGTCTACTAAGTTGGTTAAGCACTTTCAGTGATTACATTTATTAAATGCTTTCCACAGACATATAGTCATAAAGTGCTGTTCAACAAAATAAGATACAAAAAGAAAAATCGTAGTAAATAATCAAAAATGACAATAAATAACACAACCATATTTTAAAAACAAAAACACAGGTAAAAAGCAGATCCTAAAAACAGAGGTTAAACACAGTCACCTAAACGTAGCTGGAGTGGGAGACTATTCCCAGTCCCCCTAACTACTAAATTCAGAGCTTGTTAGCAAATCCTGCAAAAAGCAAGAATTTGAGAGTCTGGACCATAGCACTTTGTATGGTGTTGAGGTTAGTATGACTACTTGAACTCAAATTCTGAAATCAAGTGGAAGTAGGTGGAAAGTAACACAGGAATAATCTGGGCTTGCTTACTGAAACATATTAGAAGTCTGGCTGCAGCGTTTTGTATTATTTGGATGCGTAAAAAAGGTAAATCGGGAAATACGGTAATCTAGTCCCAGTGACACAAATGCAGAGGAAGTGATTATGGCTCGCTATTCAAAGATCTGTTGAATCTGAGTAGACTTCGGGCCTCCACTCTGCACTGCACGCTCACTGTTTGAGGAAAATTCTGCTTACATGTTAGAAAATAGACTGATACTGAAGCTGTGTAGTCAGGCTCTGATAGTTATCACGTCAGCCTGTAAAACAGTCCAACCCGTACTTATGAATCAGGGCGCTGAGTTTGGAGAAGTTACTACTGCAAGCTGTGAGTATTCAAACTGCAGCAAATGTTTGATATTTCTCGTCTGATAGATTTTAAACTTGTTTCAATCATTTTTATTATTATTTTTTTTAAATGTGATGCTCAAAGGTTTAAAGTGATTTAAAAAAAAAGGATGTTCAGTGAAAGATGTGCTGTTACTTGCTTATTACAGGATTTGTTGTGGGCCAAGCAGGGCTGTACCATTCTATTGCCATGTTCCTGGTGGCCTACTTCATCATCACAATGACTGTGCTCTCCATCTGTGCAATCTCCACCAATGGAGCTCTAGATGCTGGAGGTGCCTACTGTATCCTTTTATTGCTTAGAAAGGGAAGTGGCCTTTCAAATCACACCTTGTTTATGAATTCATTAACACACTTATTTTTTCCCTCTGATTTGCTTTATTGCTGTATATCCTCTAGCTGCACAGGCATCTCCTTTGTTTCTTTTCAGGTCTTTAGCTGCCTCTTAAAGGGGAAGTATTGAGACCAAGTGTTTGGCATTTTATATTTTAGAATCTGGCTGCAGTCAAAGGTCTTCTCTTGACTGTGATTGAAAATGTCTTGAGGTTATGTAAGGGAAGACGTGAAAGAGATGTCATTCATATTCAGGAAAAGATAGCTAAGAGAATGCAGCCACACTAGGCTGCTTAATTGTGTGATGGCAGCAAGTTGTCTTGAGTTGTGCACCTTTTAAAGCGTGTCTTAGCTTTGGTCCATGTGTACTTTCATGCAGGCTAGATAAAAGATGGTTAAAATTCAAATAAAAAAAGACACCAGTGTCAAAAGTAAATCAGTATTATTCCTTTGAGCTTTGCTGCTCTCCTACTGGCCCACTCATGTTTTTTTATTCTAAATGAAGAAATGATCCCTTGTAAGTCCTTCCCATTTTGGTCACAGATGCTTTCAAAATTAAATAATACATGATAATCCTAAAGCCTGCCAATAATTGATAAATTAGGTTTTAAGCGATGCAATGGCTTACCTTTAAATATTGTTTCAAACTTTATATTCTTAGTAGCCTCTTTATTAGGTACACCTGTTGAACTGCTTACGACCGCAAATAACTGTCCTGCCAATTACTTGGCAGTAACTTAACATGGTTCAGACAACCTGCTGAAGTTTAAAGCGAGCATCAGTATGGGTAACAAAATAGATTTAAGTGAGTTTGAATGTTGCATGTGTGTTGGTGGCAGACAGGCTGGTCTGAGTATTCAAAACCTGCTGCTGGGATTCTTTTATTTTTATTTTTTTTAACACAACCATCTCGAAGGTTTACGGAGGACAAAAAGAACGCAAGATCAGAAAGCGGCAACAATTTGCACAGCCTCACTAAAACTGGACAATCGAAGACTATTTAAATAAGTCCTGAGATGCAATAAAAAATACATCTTTATTAACATGATCAGTTCCAGCAGTCGTAGACCATTAGCTCTTTCTTTTCTTGTAATGATGGTCCACTGTATTCTTTCTCAGGAGATTAGAAGTGAAGCATTGAAGAAACTTTCATTCTAATTTAGAGCTTTCATCCATGTTCATGACACTTGAACACTTTAGGTCATTTCAGTCCTTTAAGACCCCCCAGGGGAAAACTAATTATTCCACTGCCACCCTCAAGTCAGAAATTCCTCAACTTGGACCACCAGACATGATCAGCCGAGCCCTGGGTCCAGAGTTTGGTGGCAGCATTGGGATCATGTTTTTCTTTGCCAACATTTGCAGTAGTGCTCTCTACATTTTGGGTTTGGTCGAGGCTATTACATCTACCTTCGGGGTCCCAGAAGGTGAAGTCTATTGGGACAAGATGGGACATGTAGATGTTTTGGCTTGTTTATGCACTAACTCTGTTTTACTGTCACTCAGAGGGGGCTGCAGCTGCTGCAGGTCACCATCATATGCTGCCGTCGGGATACTGGTGGTCTCTGCTTTATGGCACCGCCCTGCTTTTCCTGTGTTTCCTTGTGTGCCTGGTGAGATTGGAGTTTTTCATTGCCCTTCTGTTAGATATATTCTAAGATTATTGAGATATTTACTGTATTGTATGAGAGCTAAACAAATAAAGAACTGAGGAATTTGAATGTTTTAAATCAACAATTATTACTGTTCCAAATTTATTTTTTAAGCTATACTTTTCTTTTAATATTTATATCTGAATTTTTGATTCATGCATAGAAACAATGTATAGATATTTAAGTGGAGTAACTTTACCAGCTTATGATTACAGGTGGGAGCCCACATCTATGCAAAAGCCACCTTCATTATCTTCATCGTAGTCATGACGGTCCTGGCTTCGATCTTCATTAGTTTCTTCATTGTGGGGCCCACCGTGGTGACTCTGTCACACACGTCTGCAGTGAACACCACCAGCATGAGCACTGCCAATTATACAGGCTTCAGGCTGCACACGCTGGAGGGAAACCTGTTCTGTAAGCATTGGACACGTCATCAGATGTGTTGATTGGCTTTTATTTAGTTTTTGCTTTGTAAGGAGACAGAAAAATGCAATTACAGATCCAGTTTTCCAATAACGCTTTGAATTAGTAAAAAATGCTGACATTTACATTCAAACATCCTTTTTGTTTGTATAAATGACACAGTCGAGCCTCCTGTTACTCCCTCTAGCCGCCTACACGGTGGACTACACCACTGGTGCCATGATGAGTTTTACCAGAGTGTTTGCGGTCATGTTCAACGGCTGCACTGGAATCATGGCAGGGTCCAACATGTCAGGTAAAACTTCATTTAAAAAGACGAGGGAAAGCAGTGGTGGCTTTCTCTAGCTGTATGTCACTTCAGGAATGATGAAAACAACAAGTTTAACATGCTGAGTGCTATAATTCTCGCAAAAGCCATAAAAGAAAGTCCTGTCAGAGGATCCATAGGCCAGAGAGTAAAAGCCTGTAGTTATTGTACTTTATTTGATATTAATCATTTGGTTTTTAAAATTTACCACTTTTTTTTTTTTTAGCTGCTGTGGTGTGTAGAAGTATTTTCCTCCCAAATTTATTTTTTTCGTTTTGTCACACAGATCATCAAATTAAGTTATTCATCAAATCTGCATGGGTCTATGTGGTATAGCATTTTTTTCTCTTAATAAAGGAAATAATTTAAACTGCATTTTGTATTTACTCTGGTTATTTTTGTCTATTGTTAAATTCTGTTTGAAATAAAACATGCGAATGTGACTCACATGCAAGGAAATCAGTGAGGGGAAAAATACTTTTTCACAGCACTGTATTGACCAGCAACTGTTGACAGCCTGAAAGGAAAAATGGAAAAATATGCTGTGAGAGTGTACGTATTAAGCTGTAGGTAATCGCCTGCTTGCAGAGCAAAATAATGGGTTGACTAACGCATCTCTAGAACTGCAGGTTTTTCTTGGATCCAGGCGCAGATTCGGCACGCCGTGTATAATGTGGGAAAGGTCTGAGTTTGGCCAAACCTTAATGTTTCTATGTTTAAATGTGTTCAACATGGATGCTGATTTATTTTTCCTCCTTCAGGTGATCTGAAAAACCCTGGCTATTCCATCCCGAGAGGAAGTCTTGCTGCTGTTTTTACAACTTTCATCACATATAATGTGCTGAGTCTGCTGGCGGCATGGTCCTGTGACCGGTTAGACACACAACACACACAGATACTCTGAAACAAGTATAAACAACTACTCTTGTTTAAGATGTTGACAGTCACTGCTTTCAGAGTCGGATCTGTGAAAACAAAACTGTCTGTTTTACAAAAAAATTTTTTTTCCTTCCCACTGTCACTAAGTGCTTGCTCACAGGAGGTCGTCTGATTGTTTCTTTCTAATGTTATAGCATCCTTACCTTACAATATAAAGCACCTTGGGGTGACTGTTGTTGTGAATTAGAACTATATAATTAAAATTTAATAAACTTTTTAGACTTTACAACTAGTTTCACATGTCAAATTTTCCCAATTTCTCCTAGTTATCTTCTCCAAAGAGACTACAGCTTCCTGGGGGACATTAATATATTGCCACCCATGGTCACAGTTGGCATTTACTCCTCGGCCCTGTCTGCAGCAATGAGTAACCTTATTGGAGCCTCCAGGGTGCTGTACGCCCTGTCCAAAGACGACCTGTTTGGTGAGATTCTTGAGCATGCGTTTTGCTGCCTGATGATTGTAATTTGGATTTCTTGTCTCTAACATTAACAATTTCCTATAAGAAGCCATCAGATGTGGATGCTAACCTTTCCTGTAATAAAAAGGAGTTAATTACTAATGATCAGGCTGTGAAGTGTTGATCTGGATTATATAAAAGCATATCCAATTCATCTGGTCTTCTGTAGCTGAGTCGACATTTTAATATTCAGCCATCTGCTGAGCTGGGTCTCCATCTCAAATGTGAGAAATTGTCACTTGTTATTAATTTCATCATGTGTCATTTTCCAAGTGGAGACATGTTAATCTGGAAAGCTTCGTTTGACAACAGATGGCACGCGGTGTTGACTTTCTCAAAAGGAAAAAAAGTCCTCGTGTGACTCAGTTATTTATTGGATTTGGGACGATGAGCGAAACAGACAGAGAGACTTTGCTTTTGTTAGTTGTCTAAATCTCTGCAGGCGGTGTTCTGGCTCTGGCAAGGAAAACCTCTCAAAGTGGAAACCCCTGGGTCTCAGTGCTTGTCTCTTGGTTGCTTGTGCAGGTAGGATATCAGTATCACATCATATGTTTGCATTTTCCTCTGTGTTTGAAGTTTAGACAGTCTCGCCTTGAAAGCAGATATCTCATTAGCTTATAGGCTGAGCCATCTTACACTGATTGTTTACACATACCCAGTAATCTAGGATACAGCAACCAATTCAAAATACCTGATGAAAATAGATGAATGGTAAAGGGCAGACACATCATCCTCCAATTCTTCTTGGTTATACTATGAAGTCCTTCCAAACACCTCAGTTCAGCATGACACACAGGTTTTCTTTCTGCAGTCTAACGTCCTCTTCAATCAGTTTCTTGCGTCAGAGATGGTCCGCCACAATACCTCTTAACATCTGTGTCCCACAGCGAGGCAGCCCCAGTTGTCTCATGTTAAAGCATCACATGGCCATCATGAGGTAGTCAGTGATTGCGGGTGACACTCAAGATCTTCAGTAGGTTCCTGTAGGTGATGGGGCTCCTCCTGGAAACATTTAGGATGGCACGAAAAGACTGCTGGGTGGCAGATGTGGCTAATAACCTCTTCGTAGGACATGCTCGTTAACTACTAACTGAAAACACTGCAGAGTTCATTCACATCACCACAGACGGCAGCCTGTCTTGCAGCCTGTTCATCACTTTGAAAACTAGTTTTTGAGCTCTCTGGCAAGAAAACTGAAGAAATTTTCATATAAAGGTGCAGGAAGACCCAACACTTGGAAAATACTGCTTTCTAAAACTTCTCTCCACTGATGTTGAGGTCTGTCAGGTATAGTCCGTGTACTAACAAGAGGAAACCTCACCCTTCTTGAAGACTGCAGTTGCCATCACCCTTTCCTACAACCACCTTCTGCTCAAACTAGTACATCAGTATGATCAACATTGGCCCATATTCTGACAACGCAGAGTCCTGGAAGAGGCCACGGCCCCTGTAAGGAAGTCTGTCAATAGAAAATTGTACTTAGTAGTCAGTATAATCTTTTAATAATATAAGTTTACATATAGTAGTGATAGGATATGCGATCCTTAATAGTCTGCAAAGGCTTTGTGTGCATTCCAGAGTGCTCTGGCATTCACACCCACATCCTGGGAGCATGGGAAAGGTCGTACCTAAACGTAGCTATGTCAGTTTTAGTCTAAGTGCCTTTTTTACATTTAGATGAACTGTTGGATTTTCCAGACCAGCAGGTTTAGGGAAGTCGTTTATGGGGTCTCTCACACACACACACACACACACACACACACACACACACACACATATATATATACACCTCCACACACCTCCACATTCCAATGTAAGGAATAAACACCCACTGATGTATGAAATAAAGACCAGGGCAGTCTCAGAGTGCGAGTCCCTGAGCCCTCACTCTCGTGCGAGAGCTCAGAGCTGCCCTTGCTAAGCAACAAGTAAAACTGTGTGTTTCTCCTCTCTGATTCTCAGCTAAAGAAGTGTTTTAGAATACATCTCTTAACAAAGTCATGCTTTATTGCCTTGAAGATCAGTTGTAATATATTGTTGAAGACCCTGCTGGAGTACAGTTTCCCCCCTACAGTCACTTGCACCTTTAAAGTTATATCATTACACTCGACACGCTTTGCAGTACTGATGGCCCCACTAAGAGAAGGTTCCCAGCATGCAGCTGTTATCCTTCAGAACCTCGATTTTGCAGATAACATCTGCCTTCTTGAAGACACGATTGAAGTTGCAAAATAATTTCTGCACAGACCCAAAAGTGCTACTCAGTCTGTACCTTAACACTTTTAAGACCAATGTCATGCACATCAGTGGACCAGCTTATTGCCCATTTGCCAAGTATGGCTCTGCCATCAAACCGTAGACGCCCTCAAATGCATGAACATGTTTACAGTGGCAACTGTGACTAGGCGAAGCTTGGCGAGCTTCTTGTAGCTTTGCCAAAGTGCAGAAGGCTCAGATTCAAAGGTTAACCAGACTTAAAGTGTCCAAGTCACATTTTGAAGGGATCTTGTTCTCTTGGTCTGAATTATGGACCCTGAATAAAATTTGAGGAAACTAGTGAAAAAGTCAGTAATAGCATATTAAGAAAAGTAATTTAAAAAATAAAAGAAAATCTTTCCACTTCCACCCTGTCTTCTGTTTCTAATACAGGTGGGGAAAAATAAATTAGGATGTGTGTAGTGATGCTGCATCAGCACTGACGTCATACACTGTTTGCTAAAGGTGCAGTGCTGTCTGCAGTTGATTGTAAATGAAAGCTGGAACAGAGGAAGGAAAAATCAAGAGCAGACAAACTGATAGCTCATTTAACTTTGCTCATTCTTCAGCCGCTGCTCAGCGATGCAAAAAGACTTTGAGCATCATTGTGCTCAGCTTCAGATTTTCGCTCATTTGTCGAGTGAAGAGGACTCACAGCTTGAAAGGTTCTGGCAGGGAGACGGAGCTGAATGTTGTCAAACTAATAAGTGAATTCTTACAGTACCATGCTGCTTAACTTCAGCTCATTAGCTCGAGTGAAAGGATTTTTCAGTAAATTCAGATACAGTGTAGCTGTTTAAATTTGTAGTGTCGAGGCAGCCGGGGGTTCAAAGCTATCATAGTTGACGTATGGTGAGTTTTATTGTTGCAAACATTGTTCTGTTGCATTTTAATGGTGCATGTCAAAGCCTGTTCACTTGGTATCATTTGACTGGATATTTTTCTGGACTAAAACAGGAGAATTTTTGGTCTCAATGGCATATCAGTTTGAGATTTTCTGCTAAAGCCACTCTTAATTTTCACTAAAACCTATTTTTTCCAATCACCTCCACTAGATGGTGCTATTTGCAGGTAAATTGAACACCATTGCTGGTATTGTAACCATCTTCTTCTTGTTGGTGTATGCTGCTGTGAACCTGGCCTGTTTGGCTCTTGAATGGGCTTCTGCACCAAACTTCAGGTACAGTGCAGCATAAGGCAGTGGCTTACCTTTCTGCTTTAGATTTTATTTGCACAGGTAAAACCAAAATGGAACATTTTCATACATGTTCTTTCATTTTTGTTTATTTCTTGTTTTATATTTAGACCCTCGTTCCGTTTCTTTACATGGCACACCTGCACTGTGGGCATCCTCGGCTGCCTGGTCATGATATTTTTGATCAATGCAATTTATGCATTTGCCAGCATAGCCTTTATGCTGGTGCTCTTGATGCTTATCCACTACCTGGGGCCCATCAGCAACTGGGGCTACATCAGCCAGGCCCTCATCTTCCACCAGGTGCATAAAGTGTTTTTCACTCACATGAATCACAAATGTGACATAAATATGCATGAATCACTTATATTTAATCATTATTTACTATTTTCTGTAATTACCAAGGTGCGTAAGTACTTGTTGATGTTGGATGTGCGAAAGGACCATGTTAAGTTCTGGAGGCCCCAGGTGCTTCTGATGGTTGCAAACCCTCGCAGCTGTACAGGCCTCATGACTTTCATTAATGATCTGAAGAAGAGCGGCCTCTATGTGCTTGGACACATAAAGCTGGGCTTGCTGGGTAAGAAATGTGTACGCTGGAGCCCGATCTAGTGGATTATTGAGTACTTTAGGTCTTAGAGGGAGATATTTGTACCTCAGTGATAGTCTTTGATGAAAAGAGCTGTTATTTCTGAGTGTAAATCAGTTTTAATGAATCCTAACGTTAACGAGATTTCACAGTGAGAGGGAAAAGTGTTAAAACAGAAGTTTGCTTGTTTTCCCTATGAAAGTCTGATTCTTGTTATATTGTGTGTGCCTCTGTTTGTGTGCAGATGAGCTGCCCTCTGATCCTTTGCAGAGTCGATATGACTCCTGGCTCTGTTTAGTGGATCATTTGAAAATCAAAGCGTTTGTCAACCTGACCCTGGCTGACTCCGTCCGACACGGCGTTCAGAATTTGCTTTTCATCTCAGGCTTTGGTAGGTGGCTTTACCTTTACTGTTGTAGGATTAGGTCCTGTCTGTCACTGAGCAGTAGTTATGGCAGCATTTCCAATATAATACATCATTTTATCATTCATATTTTTCTTATTCAAAGCACAGTTGATACAAGTCTTTGATTCTAGGTGGAATGAGGCCCAACACCCTTGTCTTGGGTTTCTATGATGACTGCACTCCTCATGACCACCTCCAAGGTCATATTCTCCTGTCTACAGGCCATAGCTTTGATACGGTCTGTCCAACCAAAGTCCCTGGAGAGCAACGCTCTCCCTTCTTTCCCAGTCTGCGAGGTGCTGAGGACCCCAAAGACCTCCAGGAAGAGGAATACGTCTCTGTGATTGCTGATGCTGTAAAAATGGGAAAGAATGTGACTCTGGCTCGGTGTTTCGACCAGTTCAACCGGGACAGAGTCTTAGGGTCAGGAAGAAAGATCAGAGGTGTGGCCGGGCCATTCATTGATGTGTGGCCTATGAATCTTCTTCAGCCAGACAGCCATAGTTATGTTGGCATCTGCTCATTGTTTCTTCTCCAGCTGGCTTGTGTGCTTCACGATTCCCGTGCCTGGAACCAGGCGAGACTCCGACTCTTCTTGTGCATGGAGGCTGGCTATAGTCTGCAAGAAAAGGAGGAAGCAAAGCTCCAGGGTATGCTTAGGGATCTAAGGATCTCAGCTCAGGTGCAGATGGTGGCTTGGGATGAGGTGGTGGCGCTACACTGGCAGAGGCAAAGAGAAAGGGCTGAACAGAATGAGGAAGATGAGAGAGAAGACTGTAACCAGACATATCCCAATAATGCCTCTCAACTTACAGATGAGTACATCTGTGCCGTCAATGATATGATTTGCCGTCATGGTGTCCCTCAGCCAGCTGTGCGTTTCTTGTATTTGCCACACCCCCCAGCTGATAGAAGCCGTTACCGTGCCTACCTGCATCAGGTGGACCTGTTGAGTCGAAACCTTGGTCCGACATTGCTCGTTCACGGAGTCACTCCTGTGGTTACGACTGACATCTAGAATTTTACTAACTCTTTGTCATCGACTAGCAGAATCTAGTATCGTTCATGGACGGGGCTGTGCCTGTTGCCTCCCGATTTATTGACATGTTAGTCGTCAACCACAGTATTACAATAGATGAAAACACTGCAAATCTCAGTTTTAAACTTTAATCAAACATGAATGTTACACACACCTATTCCTCCCACTAATACACCAACAAACATGAATGCTTGAGGGAACTGAGGCTATCCCTTTGAAACTGAGATTAGGCCATAGTGGCATTAAGAAAATTAATCTGCACTTTTTTGTGTGAGAGGAGATGATTGTATTAGTAGAAAGCTGATTGGATGTTAATGTATTAGATTCTCATTTATTTGCTAAAATATTGCTGCCACAGTTGGGTGCCATCTTGCTATTGTGTGCTTTAAATTTTGCACAGATTTATAGAAAAATAAACGATTGTATTACCTGAATGGCCTGTTTATAGTTAGTAATTGTTAGCTACTACAAAAAAAGTTACACCTGAGTGTTTCCTGTTGAACCTGCAGAGGGCGATATTTGCCTAGCAAACTGCCCACAATCACAGCTATACAAGTAAGAATTTACAAGGCTCTTAGTGCACCACAATGGTGCAAATACCATGTAACTGAATGTGTACTACAAATAAGCTAACATAGACTGATCTGCTCATTCAGAACTCTCCACGTGGTCGGTCTGTTTATGATCGGCTTTCTTGCCAAGATAAAGAATGCAGTTCCCAGAAAAACGGTTGAAAACTTTTCAGGGCTGACAGGATCTCCTTCTGAGTTGTAATTATGGACCAAGGCAGTCTTACTAAACTAATAATAGAGTCCTATGTGTTCCAAATTAAACTTGGAGTCAAGTGTTTTCATTATTATTTTGGATATGACTTCTAGGAGGATTATGTTTGCTGTATACAAACAGCAAAGCACCATTGGCTTAGCACTGAGGGAGCTAAAATTAAATCAAGAAATATTAGGGGCGAATGTCAGGGCGCTATGCTACAGACTGGGTCATCCAACATGACATTGACCTGGGGTGCACAAATAAATGAACAGATGGTTTAAAGAAAAAGAAACAACAATTTTGGTCTGTAACCACCTTGAGATGCTGTGGTGTGAGCTGAGCAAGGCTGGACAATCAAGAAATCCCCCAAATACTCATTGTGCACTTCTTATCAGCATCTCCAGGAAATGATGCTGTTGTTAGAGAAGTTTCTTTGAACTACTAAATTCAAGACTTAACTTAGTTTTTCCAGCCTGAGCTGTGAGTGATTACTGAACACGATCATTAAAGACATGACTGTTTTATCCAGTCAGACTGTGTTGTACTATCATTATTTTATAATGGAATTTTTACTTGTAGTGCAACTTTTTGCCCCTCGGAATAAAGCCAGTGTGCAGATGTCGTATCTTTAAGTGTTTTTATGCCACAGGATAGTTTTAAAATAAGAATATGATGTAGATTGCTTGATAACAAGGCAAACTCATCTGTTGCTTTAAAAGATAATTAAAATACAGTGAAGATTTTCTGAATGACACTATTGTTTGGCACATGTATGCTGTGGTGGGTAAGGCGGCGCATACTGAATAGGAGCCAGCGGCATGTCGCATTTAGAGAAATTCTAATGGGTTTACAGCAGAAAACAACACCCACCTACACATTACTGTCAAACAGTATGTGGGAGGGAATTTGTTCACAGATGGCAGCAGATCCAAGGACACCGAGGCACCTTTTTCTCCACTTTTCTAATGAGTGCATTTACTTAGAAGTCACAAAGAAGCAATAGTGCACCAGCACACGGTGACTCCTGTGATCTGACAGTGTGGGCGCACATCGAGTCTGGCCCATCTTTTATATTTAAGGTTTTAAGCTGAAGGTCGGACTCGCTTCAGCGCCGCTGGGAGAACTGCTGGTGCAGTAAAAGTGTAATAAAAACACTTCCGGGCTGTGATACTTTTAAATACAGATTGCTGTAGTCCATGAACAAAAAAGTAAGAAAGTACTGTTGTTCTGACATAGTGTGAAATACTGGGTATGAATACATTTTTTTAGAGCTTGTAACGGCTTAATCTTGAGCTCCAAACACTCGCAGAAGTAAAGATGCTTGATTAGGTAGACTCCAAGCTATATTAGTGACTAAAATTATTGCTTAAATTATAAATTGCTTAAAATACAAAGGAGTACAATGCTGTTTGTTCTTGTCTGTGATTGATTTAATGATGTTGGGATTGGTCTACAGCAGGGGTGGAGAACTCCGGGCCTCGAGGGCCGGTGTCCTGCAGGTTTTAGTCATCCATCCATGTCAACACGCCTGAATCAAATGATTAGTTCATTACCAGGCCTCTGGAGAACTTAAAGACATGTTGAGGAGGTAATTTAGCCATTTAAATCAGCTGTGTTGTCAAGGACACATCTAAAACCTGCAGGACACCGACCCTTGAAGCCTGGAGTTCCCCACCCCTGGTCTACAGGCTTCTGGTGCAGTAAATCTTTCCATTTTAGGGCTGTTAGCCTTGCTTATGGTAGAACATTACAATGTTTGACGGTTAGGCGTGAAATATTACTAAATTAAAGACTAGAAATCTTAAAAATATATATATATTTTTAGGATTATAAATCTGCACACATTTCCTTGACACATCAGTGTCCAAAATGACAAATAAGAGCCAGTCAGGGGTTATAAGAAAAGCAAGAAAAATGCTCCTAACATAACAATTATGTTTACTGACTGTTTTTTTTAGAAATGAAAACATCTTCTAGTATCCACCCCTGAACATAAATCTTTCCAAACAATCAGACTCTCCTCGTCTGTGTGTGTGTGATTCCTGGTCCAGTCTCCAGGAGCAGTGAATGAGATGAGCAGCCACAAAAAGAACAGACGGTTTCTTGAATGTAATTATAAAAAAGCCAGGTTAAATACACACAGAGTCTAACTCTCTACTTAGCTGCTCTTTTAAACATGCAGAGTAATTATATGCGCAGCTTGATTTGAGTGGGGAACAAGTCCAGTGGGCATTGGCAGTCAGGCAGAGGACAGAGGAAGAGATGACAAAAAGACAATTGGAGGTCTCATTGCTGGGCAAGGATTTAAACACAGCAGTTAAATGGAGAGAAATCACACTCAGAGGATTAGTCAGAATGAAAGACAAATACTGAGGGCCCCACTTCAGCACCAAACAGCTGTGTATCCACCCAGCATCACCAACTTTGTTCCACTTTCAAAATGTTAATGAGCACCTGATCTCAGTCATTCGAGCTGACCGGGGAGCTGCAAAGCTTATAAAGAGTTTATAAAGAGATAAAGTGAATAATGAGCAGAAACAAGTTTATTGCTGCGGTCTTCCACAACAGTCCCAGTCCCTGAGTGTGGCTCCCATGGGGAAAATTAGTTGCCCACCAGTTTGGCATGACACTGAGCTGGCTGATGCAATTTGCCAACAGCAGATTTAGTGATTGTGGGCAACAGCTATAATGCATCTTGTGACGAAAAGACGGTGCCAACTGTTGCATACGTCACATTTGCTGCAGAGCTGCATATCTTTCGTATAAGTGTATCGACACCCGCCTACACCTCACTGACAAACTGCGTGTGGGAGGGAGCACGTTCACAGGCGGAGGCAGCCTGGGCTCTGAGCACTATAAGGGGATGCCACGTTTACAGTCATAAGAGTAACTCGGAGTGTTCAACTATTTTGGACTGGATACAACGTGCAGTAGTCCTACATGCCTCCTACGAGGAGAAGACTTTTTGCTTTTAGCGCGTATTTCTCGTGCAGCACTGGGGACTGGTTTGAGGGGGATTCCTTCATGCCCACAGGTTGACTCACTTCCGACTGACCAGCTGTAGAATGGAGAAGTGCTGATGTATGAAAAGTATAAAGAAGGATCAGTAATGAAAGAAAAAAAAAACTGGACCTGCCTTTAGTCTTTAATTAGTGTACCAAAAACAAAATACTATAGACAGTTTGAGAGAAGGGGATAGATTAATGCCCTCCTGGCAAAAAGTTTAAATTAGGTCCAAAACCTTACATATAATTCAGGTGGTCAAATCAAATTTTTAACCTCCAACTTACCATAAATGGTATGAGAAACATCAGAGAAGCAGATTGTAGATATGGCAGCAAAAATGGTAATGACTAAAAATAGTTAAGCTGCTCATATGTTGCTGCTGGGATGACGATATATTTGCTAAATTTCTGTTCAGAAATCTGTTTGCTTGGATTTGAGATGGTCGGACTGCTCGTCTTCCTGTTGGTTCGATTCCCTGCTTCATGCCAGCCCAAAAATTTGTATGCTGTTTCTACAGCCATAAGTAGCGTTCCAAAGGATGTATTGTATAAATGATAAGTGAAAGCAAATCAAATGCTTCTGCATATCATCCTCTACAAGCAGTATGACAACGATTTTTGATTCTTTCACTTTGTCTTTGAACAACAGTCTGTGACAAAGAACGGCAAATTTGCAACCTGCCATTAATATACAAAGAGCAGTCTGGGAAATGAAGTATATTTCATGTATAAATTCACATGCCATTTCAGTAGGCACACCTTGCTAGTACTGGGTTTGACCACCCTTTTCTTTCAGAGCTGCATTAAGTAATTGTTTCACAGTTTCAATAAGGTGCTGGAAACAGTCCTCAGAGATTTTGTTCCTTATTAACGTGATTGCATCACACAGTTACTGTCGATTTATCAGCTGCACATCCATGATCCAAATCTCCTGTTCCACAACACCCAAAAGGTGCTGTATTATTCTGTGATCTGGTGACTGTTTCTGTGTCACGCTCAAGAAACCAGACTGAGGTCATTGGAGCTTTGGGACATGCAGGAAGCAGCAATTAGAAAATGTATACACTGTTGTTGTAAAAGTATAGACATGGACAGCAGCAATACTCGTGTAGGCTGATGTGTGTTTAAATGATGCTCATTTGGAACTAAGGGGCCCAAAGTGTGCCAACACAATATCCCCTATGAAGAAGGCATTTCCACTCAGCTAATTCCCTGGATAATTTTTGTTTTTCTGATCACTCTCTGTAAACCCTAGAGATGACTGTGTGGGAAAATCCCAGTAGATCAGCAGTATTCACTCAGAGCAGCCCGTCTGGCACCAACAACGATGCCATGTTTATCATCTTTCTTTCAAAATTCTGATGCTTGGTTTGAATTTCAGCAGGTCATCTTGACCATGTCTCCATGTCTAAATGGAGTAAATTGCTGCCATGTGATTGACTCATCAGATATTTACGTGAAAGAGCAGTTGAATGGGTGTACCTAATGAAGTGGCAGTGGGTGTAATTCACCAGCTGATAGATGACGGTGTGTTTTTGTCACAAGTGTCCTCACGTGTCTTCAAGCATTGCGGTATTATCAAGTCTTTTCCGAATTTCCTTCTCTGACATCTCCTCTGTAGTCTTGTCATTATTAAACCTCTGAAAAGACACATCTATAAGTTCTGATTAACCATCAGCTGCATTTTCTTAAAGTATCAGGACCACTCAAGTGAAAAATAGTGTGAGTGGGAGCTGGCCGCATAGTGCTGCCAATATATGTACGCTGATGTAAAATTTTCCCACATCATCTGCCTCTACTCTCTGGATCTGCACTAGTGACGTAGTTCAAACTGCTGTTACTGTGGAAATAGCTCCACTTCATGTGAGAGTGGGCGGACTGGGAGGATATGTCGACAGTTTAGTCCTGTGGAAGTGTACGATTCTTTCTCCTCCTGCTGCCACAGCATCCATAGGCCTAGTTCAGGTTGAGATTTTACTAGAATCTTTCATGCAAAATAAACACTTGATCTTAAAAGTTTCACTTCCTGGTTAAATACATGTTAATAAATAATCAATTCCTAGCATATTATTTAGTTTGTAACTGGGGGATAAACAAAAGAAGGCTTTATGAGTTTGTCCTGTCAGTTAAATAGACAGATTTTTGTCAGATGTGGTCATGACTTAAAGGAGTAAGTGACTCGTTTTAGATGCATTTGTGTCTCCATTTACTGCCCTACATTAAGCAAATATAACTGTTATCAATTGAGACCACAGCAGGACCTTGGGCACAGTGTCAATAAAAATACTGATAGCTTTGGTGTATGTTTGCTTTCAACTTATTCACTGCTTTTATTTGATAGTCGTTTACTGTATCACATTGCTTTATTCTTTGCACACAGGTGGCTAAACTGGGGCACTTGGTCGAACCTGATGCAGCTTTGCCTGAATAAACTTTCCTTCATGAAGGTTATAATGTCCATTTTTAACCCTCTTGGAGAACTGGTCTAATTTCAGACTTAAATTTAAGGTGCTGCTGAAGTGTAGCTCATTACATGGATGGTCCTTTTGATAACAGAAACACCTCTCTGTATAATACAGTGCAGTTAAAAAGCAACACAACCTGTCGCCTTCAAAGACTGACATGGAGTGGCATTTCAAGTCTGATGGTAAGCGTTAAACTATTCCGTCATACAGCACTTTATTCTGCTGAGCTGTCTTTGGACTGTAGTAAGAAGCAAATGGAGAAACTCCACAGGCGCAGTGGAAACATGGAAATGTCATAAAGAGATGCCTTAGCTAAAGTTTGAACCAGGAACCTTTTTAATGCGATGCGGCAGAGCTCACCAAAGTGAACACAAAGTTTAGGAAGCACTATCAGATGATTTTAGAACTAATAAAAAAAGAAAACAACAACCTTCTTGAAAGGCAATTGTGTCAGTGAGGTGTCCCTAATAAATTGACAACCCAATTTCAATTGCCACATAAATGTTTAGCATATGCTCAACATTAATACATACATACATGCATACATACATACATACATACATACATACATACATACATACATACATACATACATACATACATACATACATACATAAAACTTCACCCTCAATAAACTCAAAATAACAATTTTATTTAACATGCAAGTCAAATATTTAAAATCAAAGGTTAATTAATTCAAACAATTCATTATTAAGGTAAATGTGCTCGGTTTAAACTGAATGTATATGAATCAAGGAAGTTTCAGTTGACCGGATTTCATCAAATTTAGCATTTTATGTTGTGTTTATGTAACAAAATAACCTGCTTAAATTTACAGTCTGTGTGTTTTCAAGCATCGTGGAACACCATGTCATCATGGGGGCACGAATGACACCACAGAGGCTCGGAGATCTGCAAAATAATATCTCAGACCGGAAAACTACCCAGATCTTAATGGGACCAAGGATCAGGGGTTAATCATTGAACTGTGATCAGCTTGGAGCGTTGATATGGCAGGAATGGATCTCCACAGAGAACTACAGGGGTTACAAAGAAGAGTCAGCACTGTAAATCCTGACTCTCTGCATATACTTGATTTATTTACCAATAAAAGTCTTTGAAATTTAAAAAACAAAACATGACCTCGGGTCTCAGCATCTTCCACAGGCTCAGCTAGAAGTTTATTAGCCACTTTTGACCATAGGAGCTCAGGAAGTTGCCACTGTCAGACTTCATTTCTTGACCTTATCAGGATTCCTTTAGATCACTTTATGTAATAGAATATTATCACATGTCTACAACAGTAACTTGTATGATCCTAAATTACTCACTGTTTGCCTTGAGTGATTGTGATGGTCATGCAGTGGCTGTCTCACACCACCCCCACATAGCGGGGATGCCCTTGTTTTTATGGAGGCCTTGACAGCACCGTGGACCGATGGGCTGATTTGCGTCAGTCTCACTCTTTTACATCCAGGGATCAAACAAGGGAGCTGCTTATGTTGCATCATGATGTCTCATAATGTTTGTCAGCCATCAGCGGTTTACATGGGTATTACTAATCCCAGTTCAGTGAAATATTAGGATGCCTGCGTCACTGATTGCGTAGCAGTGGATTAGTAGGTTTACGTTTAGGAGCTCTGCAGCAGTGGCACTGGAAGCACTTTAATCATCCATCCATCTATTTTCTTCCATCTTCCTAATGCAGGATTGTGGGGAGTCTATCTGAGTTTTCACAGGGTCACTTTACTTTTACTTTACTTTTTGTTACTTTCAATCTTTAGTTTATACTGTATGGATTAAATGGAAAGACTTTCTCTCTGAATAGCTTCTTTCTTCGTAAATATAAATCGACCTTCTGTCTTTTTACATTCGTCATGCACGAATGTGTGAATGAAAGAGGATGTGACTGGAGTCTGGGTGTCATCTTTGTTTTTGGGAGGTTGCACATGTCTGGCACGCCCACTTTCTCGCCTTTTCGCATTGCCCGGCTCAGCCTTCTGCACAGCACAAACCACGCGGCACAAGCCAAATCTGACTAGTTCTTTCTGCCATCTGTTGCTCTCTTCCTTATATGGAAACAGTTTTTCTGTGTAAGCACAGACAGATGATCTGTGGACCCAGATAATGGTGAACTGAATGATACCGGAAGTTAGACCACAACTATTTTGATTTGGTTTCAGTAAAAGTTTAGAAGTATACCTCAAAAAACTTTTATGTGCTCTATTGGTTTTTATTTAAAGGGTTTAGACCAGGCTGGCTCATTTGGAAATGTGTGCACCACGCAATCATTTTACAAATCTTGAGATCAATGATGTCCAACAATCATAGATGTTCAAAACCTTCTTGATTGTATTTGTGAATACAAAACAACATAACTTTCAGATTTTAAATTGTGATGGGATGAGATCTTCTACAGTGCTTCCTTATTTATACCTTGTGCTATCACCAATTTGGTGCTTCACAGTACGTCTCTGAATCGGTGATCAGAGGTCAGAATAGTGCATGAGGTGCGGCGTTTGTTGACCAGTAGGATTTTTAGCACTAGCACTGTGACAGTGAAGCTGCGGGAGCAGAGGCAGTGAAGGTGGAGGGGTTTAAATACCTGGGGCCAACCATTCAAAACACCAGACAGCACAGAAGAGAGGTAAAAAAAGATAGTGGAGTGGGTGGAGATGAGTGTCAGGGGTGATTTGTGACAGGAGGATAGCAGAAAGGGAATGTTTACAACCTGCTATGATGTATGGTTTGGAGATAGTGGCACTGATAAAAAGACAGGTGGCAGAATTTGATGGGAATCAGCGGGACTCAGTCATTTTGAGACAAAGTTATATGGTTTGGACATGAGCAGAGGGGGGATAGTGGATACCCGGGACACGTTATGGAGCTGCCAGGCAAGTGAAAAAAAGGATGATAAAAGAGGAGGTTCATGGATGCTGTGAAGGAGGACATGCAGAGGGTTAGTGTGACAGAAGAGGATGCTAGGGAAAGGGTGAGATGCCAGAGGGCAGATCATCCTCTGTGGCGACCCCTAGAGGGAGCAGCTGATAAAGGCAAAATATGACTTTGTATTGCATTTTACCTGCGACAGTGAATGCATGTATGATCAGTGGCCTTCTAGCTTAAATTGTACTACAAAAGGAATATGAGGGAGTGCTGCGTGGTAGCTTTATGGTTAGCCACTCTGTGTGAAAAGATGAGCAGCACGTGTCACCCTTTGTCTGTGTGGGCTTCCTCCAGCTGCTTCTGTTTCCAGAAGTGCAGGCCAGGTGGAGACTACAGACCACTTGTAGGTGTGTGTAATGTGTCTGTCTGTCTTCATGCTGAGGTTAGCTGGGATATGCTCCAGCTAGCTTCACATAAATCAGTTGGATTAGTTCACTGAAACATAATCGGTTGTCGATATCACACACAGGAGCAAACTGTAGAAAAACAAACTGGCTGTACATAAATATGGGCCATAGGCAACATACTCTACTCTCATGGCAAGCATACTGCAAAATGAATAATGTGCAAGTAACAAAAAATGCGGGTAAATTCATGCAACCTAGTTTGAGATCTCAGTATTAATCACAGAGCTGTTTGATACACCCACAGACAGTTAACACAAAAGACTTCCAATATGTCACCAAGCTTCACTAAGAAGAATGTGGGAAGCCACTATGTGACTGATTTTTTCCTGCCTCTAGTCAAGTGAACACACACAACTTAGTGGCAACTGGAACAAATGTAAGTGCCTGCTACACCAGCTACTCCAATGCTACACATTTAAAACTTGGCACTGCCTCACACAGTCAACCTGTGATACGTTACTGTAAACACAGAACAGGAAGAAATAATATCACAGTGCAAGCATCAACACAACCACAAAATGTGTTTAACTGTAAGGATTTACAAGTTAAATTATAATGTAACTGGAGCAAAAGCGAAGGGTAAACATGAATGTTGGTCTCGACCACTAAGACTTTGGGGCAAAAGACAAGTCAACAACCACAAGCGATGTACAAAAGAGACCCCTGAAGGGACATTTTAACTTTGATGATTTTGAATTGCTTCCTCCTGACTGTGCTAAGAGTTGTTACTGGGCAATATGAACATTTTATGCATTTATGTATGTAAAATTTGAATCATGTCTTGCTGTATAATGGACTAATTACTATGTAAGAACCAGTATATAGATATACTTTATTTACAAGAGTCTTTTCAGCATGAGTACAAGCTACACGTACCACCAGTTTGTTCACCTTTCTAGTACTGGGCTGGACCTCCTTTTACCTCCAGAAAATCCCCATTTCTTGATGGTGCAGATTTCCTATGGTTGCTGGAACATTCCTCAGAGATTTTGATTCATAAAGATGTGATAGCGCCACTCAGTTGCTGCAGATTTGTTTGCTGCACATCCAAGAGATTAATTTCCTGTTCCTACTTATCCTAAAGGTGATCTGTTGGATATGACTGTCATATTAAATAAACCAGTTTTAGATGTGTTGAGCTTTGTGACATGGTGTGCTACCTGTTGGAAGTAGCCATCAAAAGATGGTTAACGACAATACGCAGATTGGCTGTGGAGTGCATCCCACACACCATCACACCGCTACCAGTCTGAATCAGTGATACAAAGCAGGATGGGTCCATGTTTTCATGTTGCTTATGCCAAATTCTGAATGTTCATACTATTCTTCGTCTGGCTGTTGCATCAGAAATCGAGATCACCAATGTTTTTCCAGTCTTCTGTTTTGTGACGTGTAGCCTCAGTTTCTTGTTCATAGCTGACAGAAGACCCAGACAGCAGACCCAGACTTCTGCTGCTTTAGTCCATCTGCTTCAAGGCTGGACATGCTGTTCATTCAGAGAATGCTCTTCTGCATACTTTGGTTCTAACATGTCTGTGCTTGAGTTTCTGTTGCCTTCCTGTCAACTTGTAGCAGTCTGGCTATTCCTCTCTAACCTCTGACATCAGCAGGAAATTTTCACGCAGCTGCCACTCACTGGAAATGTTCTCTTTTTCACACCATTCTCTGTAAACCCTAGGGATGTGTGGAAAAAAAACCAGGAAAATCAGAGTTTCTGAAATACTTAGAGTAGGTCATCTGCTGCCAGCAACCATCCCATGTTTAAAAGTCACTTAGATCACCTTTCTTCCACATTCTGATGCTCAGTTTGAACTTCAGCAGGTCATCCTGAACATGTCCACATGCTTTAAATGTGCTCAGTTGCATGACTGAGATACTTATGTTAACAAGCAGTTGAATGGGTGTATCTAATAAAATGGCTGGTGAAAAATGAGGACTTGTAAAATGTTTAGGTGCATTATTATTAAATAAGAAATAAACTGGTTCCTATATAGCACTGTTCTATTCTAACTGAGCACACAAAGCACTTTTTTATATAAATCATGCCACATTCCCTTGTTTCTATGCTTTCTATCTACCATTCATACAAATTCACATCAGAGAGAGACTTGGAGTTAGTATGTTGCTCAAGGATATTTGGCACTGGAGAAGACAAGGAGTGAACCCCCAGCCTTCAGCTTAATAGGTGACCTGCCCTATCTCCTGAGCCACCTCAACAGTTATTATTATTATTATTATTATTATTATTATTATTATTCCATCCACCCATTCGCTTCCGCTTATCCTTTTCAGGGTCGCGGGGGGCGCTGGAGCCTATCCCAGCTGTCATAGGGCGAGAGGCAGGGTACACCCTGGACAGGTCGCCAGTCTGTCGCAGGGCCAACACACAGGGACAGACAACCATATTATTATTATTATTATTATTATTATTATTATTGTTGTTGTTGTTCTTTTATTTTTTTTATTTTTTTCTTTTTCTTTTTTTTCCCCTATAGCTCAGTATCCAAGTCCACGATATCTAAAAATTTTTTTTTTTAAAAAGGCAGAAAAAACCTACATTCAGCCACAAGAGGGACAGGTCGTCCTGCAGAGAGTGTGCCTCCCCAAAGAGCCCTGACCTCAACATCATCCTGTCATTATATGAAGAGACAGAAGTGAAGAGACCTGTGTGTATGCCTACCTGAAGGAACGACAACTCTGAGAGGAACGGTGGTCACACCAAAATATAATTATCATTTATTATTTAATTTTACTGCTTGAGTTATGTGACTAGTCTGCAAACAGGAAAAACAAAAACAAACAAATACAAAAAAAGAACAAAACCTGCCTTTATATCTTGATACGTCATCGTCAGATGATTTTGCACAGTTCTGTGTTACGACATATCTTAGAAGCAGCTTCAGCGACAAGTTCCCACTTTTTTATGTAAGGGTGACTGTAATTAGGTAACAGCCGCGATCAATGAGACCTTGGGTTATATCACATTATTTTAGGAGAGTCAAGGAACTTTTCTGCTTAGGCGAATGACTGCGCACTTCAGCCACATTGGTCATACGCACACTTGTATAACCGTTTAGATAACAGTCGGCCGCTCTGAGCCGCTGTGAGCCAACCATCGCCACTGCTTCATTCACCGGCAGCTGCGTCGTAGTGATTTGCTCTCGCTTCTCTCACGCCGGCAGTAGCCGTGGGTTTCCACGTGAAAGCGGTGACACACTTATATAAAAGGAGTGGCATAAGGGGGGACCAATCACAGTGCGGAGCGGCGGTTGGAGCCCCGCCCGTGAGGGGGCGGCTGGCGCTGATTCGATGCGAGCGCCGTGACGTAGAGACCGACAGGTTCGTGGGCCAATGAGCGAAGGAGCTGGAGGATAGCTGTCGAAATGAGGTCACTGCCAGCGCTGGAGATCCAGGGCAGAGTCCCGGTGTGAGTGGGAATCAGGACGGGGTAGAGGGCATCGCTGAGAGACGAACGCAGGGCTGTCGGGACCCGCTAATCATCGCAGCACGGATCCAACCGCAGAACTACACCAGAGGCCAGCCTTTATTTCCCGGAGACACCCGGAGCTAAAGACGATCAGCCTTCTGTCAGGTTGGTGGGAGTTTCTCTTTTCTATCTTTCTTTGGTGCGTAAGACGCTGCAGCGCTTCTCCGGGTTGTAGAACGTGTAGGGGTGAAGCCGACTCCACTTTTATCCAGCTGTGCTCTGAATGTGTAAAAAGGCTCTGCTGTGGGATCGCGGGAGGTGAAAGTTGCATAACTGTGTGTTGCCGTGGGGGTCAGGAGACTCCAACGGGACACCAGCTGTGCCTATGTAACAGCGGGAGCGGAACGAAACTCGCCGCACTTTAAGGTGAAATACCGGTGGTGGCCTGCGCTCAGAGGACCTTTAACATAAGGGTTTAATCTGGCAGGTATTTCACAGCGGCGGAGATGCATAGGGCAGCGATGGCAGAGTCGCATATGGCGCACTGTTTGTAGTGTCACTGACACATGAAAACTCCTGACGACTTACATAAAGAGGCTACTGCAGCAGCACATGGCAGAAGTTCACACGCAGTTCCTATTAGAAAACCTCTGGGCTGTGCGCCACGCTTTTCTGAATAGGCAGAGTCAGGCTGCTGGTATTCGCTACAGTGAGACAATCCTTATATGAAAGCATTCATTCATCTTCAACAGCAGCAGCAGCAACAGAAGTCCTTACAAGGGAGACTGGAGAGAAAACAAAGTAAATGCTGATTTTTAATTTTGCTAAAAGAGGATAAAGACAAGTCAAAATGCGGCATGCAAATGTGGATCATAATTAATGGAAGAAGTGTCTGCGTGGAAGGCTTAATTTGGGTGTATTCACCTTGCCCTTTGTGACTGAGGAGGGAGGAGAAAGATGAGTGACGCAAATAGGGCTCAGTGGAGATCTCATTTATGCATTTTTGTTTTACTGTTGCAATAAGAACGGTTGCCTTGGCACAGCACTCCCTGCCCACAATCGCAGTGGAGCAGGAGATGAATTTGCAGATTTCTTTCTCTTTTTTTTAACCATATGTCACTCGGAGTTTATTGTTATGATAAATAGTTAAAAACATCTTAAAGCACACAGTGCTGTAGGACAGTCTAAGGGAAAGGTGCCAAAGCAAACGTGCAGCAGTTTTGATGCAGTCGTGCTGAAAATAGTTGGAATTTTCTGCTTGGACTCTGGTGGTCTACAGCAAAGAAAGTCTTAGGTGGTCTCTGCAGGTGTGCGCGCGCGCACTACGAGTCTTATTTACCGCAAGTTTTTGAGCTGTCATCAAGGACAGATGTAGGTCAGGGAATTATGAAATAATCCCAAAGAGCGACTGCAGTCATGTCTGCACGTGAGTGGAGTCATGGTGCATACAAGTCATTGTTTTGCACTTTTTTGCATGCATGTAAGAACTGAGACGCTAAAGTAAAAACATACCATCATATTAAAGTGTGCAAGACACACCATTCACACACTGGTGGAAACCCCCACATTAAATCCATAAGACTTCAGACTCCTTGAGACTAAATCCTTTAGCCTCTCTTTTAGTACTTATAGGTAGTTTATAAATTAGGCTTTTCAGCCTCCATCTGCTAATTTAAACATGCAGTTAAATTTTGTGGTAACACAAATGATGGTGTAAGAACTTTGCCTACAAAAACAAATCATTGGACAAATATCTTGAAGTGGTGTTTATTTTTTATATTAAGCTTCTAAAGTCATTATTGCATCATTGTTTCAAGGGCAACCCCATGAATCTGAGGTTCTCAGACATCATGAGGGGGGCAGAGTGCCAGAAACACTTTGAGAAACACTGCCTGTGTGATAATAATGGAAATGTAATGGACTCCTTCTGCACGATGCACATAAATCTGCAGCTACTTCTGTGCAGTTATACGAGTTGTTTTGAGTCCAATTAAAGTGTAATAAACATATTAATTATGCAGTTGTGGTGTGTAAAGATTAATTATGAATGAATCCTTAGAACGTCTTTCATTTGGCACAGTTTTGTAATCTGGTGCTGGTTATTTCCCCTAGAAAAGATGAATTACATAAAAATCACACGAAGGGGAACGTAGTGAGCAGATGGCACAGAGTATCAATGAATGTTATGAAATAAAATTACAGCTTGATATGGAGCTGTTTGTAAAGCTAGAGCATTTTTGATCTTATGGACTTTTTCATATTCAATTTCAAGTCTAGCATGCAATATGCAGTAAGGAATGGGTAATATGGTTTGTTTTTTTTGGTGAGAGTTATTATGATATAATCTCAGGTTCCTGTATAGGTAGCAGTTAAAACATCTGGAAGTCAGCTGGTACTCACAGTGTATTACCAGTACGGTGACATTTGTACCTAACATAGTGGATCTTATTAAGTCTTATTGTTAGGATCTCAGGTTGGAAGAGTTTTGACTTTTTAAACAATGAGTCTGTTGGGTTTTTTTTTAAGTCAGCAGCAGGAGGTTTTAATATTTCTGGTAACTCTGAATAAGACCAGCAACAAAACAGAAAAAAACTCTAAGAAGGACCAAGGTTATCTGGAAATATGTTGCAGACAGTCTGTTTTTCCAGCCGTCTAGGAAAACTGCGGTGACGACTAGAGCGATGAATAGATTCAGGGGGCTGAACACATGTAATCAAATCTTAATTTGCCACCTTAATTACAACCTTAGTTTTAATGTTTTAAGCTCTAAATGGGACATTTTGTCCTTGAAGATTCAGAAAGGCCAAGTGAGCATCGTGTTCCCGGAAGAATCTGATTGCATTAAATGGATTGAAAGTGTTGGCGAAGATTTGCTAATACAGAGGCTGTAATTGCGTTATGTTTCTGATCTTACCTTGTTTGTCACCTGTTACCTCGTCTGCTTACCTCAGTGGAGGATATAAAGGCTTCCTGACCGCTTCCTTTGACAAGAACTGCATTGTAACTCAAGCTTAATAGTGTCACTGCCTGTGTGTATTGATTATGCAAAGCTGGTGAAAGATAACCAAAAGATAACCCTGCACAAATGTCACGTGAGGGACAAGTATGAGTCAAGGTCCCTGCGAGCTTACCCAGTTAAAAATGATGATTAGTTTCTTAATGGGCAACAGGAAATCCATTTCGTTCTCTCCTCTGCTTCCTTGGCAGCTCAACTGGATGGAAAAGACCCAGTTAATGACAGGAAAAAAGGAACAATCAAAAATGCTGAAGTGGCCTCGGGTAACCTTGACTACAGAGAAGAAACGGACATCCATGGGCTTTTTTGAGAAACGATTAACAGGTGGTAGGCCAAGAGTAAATGCTGAAAATGAACCACCGTTAATGACTTTTATTGCATGGGTTTATTGACTCTTTCTTGTTAATTGTCTTTTACGCAAATAAAAATTAGAGAGGGGGATCTATTTTGAGTAAGTCCTCAGCTTCCATAAACAAAATAGTGTAGTGTAGAGCAATAAATTACATAAACTTCTCAGTGTTGCCAGAGTAGCTTGGATTGTCATTGCTGGACCATCATGTACTTTCAGACATGTGACAGGTCTCTGTTCACATTCTTAGCCTTCCATCCAAATAAGAATTTGATGGAGTGTATTTTATGGGGGCCTTGATCCAAAAAGCAAACAAAAACAAAAATGCTTTCACATTCTTTACACCACCACCTCAGTTTCTGCTCTTAGATGACAGGAGTGGTGTTCAGTGTGCTCTTCTGCTGCTGTAGCCCATTGACTTCATGACTGCTCTTCTGTATACTTTGGTTGTAACAAGTTGTTATTTGAGCTACTGTTGCCTTCCAAACCAGCTCAAAGCAGTCTGGCCATTTCCCTCTGAGCTTTGGCATCAGCAAGGTATTTTCACCCAGATAACTGCAGCTCACTGGAAACTGTCTGCTTTTTGACCACTATCTGCAAATCCTTGAGCAGTCAGTCTGGCGCCAACAATGTGTTATGCTCAAAGTCACTTAAATCACCTTTGCTCCCCAATTCTGATGCTCAGTTTGAGCAGGTTGTCTTGACGATGCATCGAACTTCTCTTATGTTATTGGCTGATTAGATATTTGCATTAAGAAGCAGTTGAATACCTAACAAAGTGAAGAACAGACAGTTAAAGCAGTCCATCTAGTCCAAGGAGAATATTTTTGAGGATGGATGAACTTTCTCTCTCTTAGCTTTTCTAAGTATCTGATCCTGCTCGTGTTTGGTAACCGTCTCTCTTAGTATCTTTCTCAACCGACTGTCTGCTGGTATTGAGCCAACTGGCATGATAATGAGCGATAGAGGTCAATGTTTGGTAGGTAGTTGGCAACCAGTGCGAACTCCTGGACTTTGTGACTGTTAGAAACATTGCCAGTCAGCTCTTCAACTTTGGACCAGACTTGCTTTTGCATTTTTTGCTTCTGCAGCAGCGCCTGCAAAAAACCCCATCCATTTAACTAAAACGAACTGGTCAGCGGTCAGTGAAGAATGTTCAGTATGTACACTATGTTGGGTTTAACAAACTCTTTCATTTATAATGTCCGATGTGCATCATGATGGACTTTTTGTGTGAAAGGAAAGACTGAAAAAAAGCCACAAAGCTCATCTCACTTTGCAGCGATGACAAGTCATTGCCAAACTCACTGCTCCAGTTAAGCTTGCCAAGCAGTCTAAAAACTACAACACAAGTTGCTCACTTGTCCCTTAATTGTCCCTATTATTTGGCTGTACGTTGACCCAGTTCACAGAGAGAATATGCCTACTTCACAGCATGTCAGGGATATGCAGGCTGCTGCTTTCTGCCATTTGAAAAGGCCAACAGAGCTGCTCATTATTAATGCAAATACCTCAGTACCCTTGACAAAGTAAGGATGACTGTGTGATGTTGCGCAATCGGTGGGCCAGCCCGATTTGCAGACAATCACGTGCACACATGCAATAAAAGTTTAGTAAGTGATAACGTTTTTAATGCAAAGTCAAGAGGTCAGTGTTGCAACCTTCGCCTTGAACTCTAAACTGCTCAATGAGCCAAATTTTTCTGTTTTCTTTTCTTTTTTTTGTATCTTTAATAATATTTTTGTGTGAATTTGAGAAACTGAGTCGCGCTGCTTGTGTGGTCCTTGTGTTTTTAGTTGTATCGTGCTTTAAGAAAAGTATCAAATCCCTCTGCGCTTGCTCAATTCTTGTCAGTCATTCTGTCTAATTTGACCTGTGTTCTATTTTAAGTAAAAGACAAACAGATGATGGTCGAACTTATCGATCAGGTGCAACGTGAGTAGAAAGTAGGACAAATCTGCAGTTTTAAAAACCCATCAGAAACAACATGAAAAACACATTTTTGTCAAGCCAGCAACTTTTTTGTCACATACTGTACACACACACACACCTTTCAAACAGGTCATTACCAGATCAATAGACAACAAACATTAGTGACATCCAAACACCTGCCTACGTAAAAGTCGTTGCACTTCTATGGGCTTGACGTTGAAAAGCTAACTCTGTGAGGCTAAATCCACTTCTGCTTCCGGGCTTAGTGACTTAAGGAGGGCATAGAGCTGCCGTGTGTCTTCAGGCTGAGGAGAATATAGACATTTTCCATTGCACGGCTGGGGAAAGGCATTCTAGTGACGAGGGAGATTATTCCTGGAAGGCATCCAAGACTAGAGGTTAAACACGGGCACAGTGTGGCTTTAACTTCAACATGCTGCCCAGAAACAGAACTGAGTGACTGATAAGATTTTATTTGAATGACTGTAAATCTCAAGTTTGAATATATGTTTTGGGAACATTCATCTTTCTTTGACTAAAAGGAAAAAAAAAACAATATTTGAACTTAGTTTAGTGAAAAGTACTTGCACACCAAAGCAATCATACAAACCATGGGTTACACTGCATCACTGTGCGTAATTAGTTTAATTCTGTATCATTACAGAGTGAAGCAGCACATACTGCCTTTTTAATCTGCCTTTTATACCATTTGGTCTTGCACATGTCATACACGTGACTCTCACAAAGGTTCTCACCTGACTGATTTGACTGTGCAAATTCTCTTGTAAATTTCCAGTCTTTAGCTGTGATTCAAAGTGCTGCCCTTTAGATAGAGTTTCGCTGCTGATAAATCAATTTCCAGAAACGGCCTGTTGAGGGAAAAAACTTTTAGCCGCTTCTTCTGATCATAGCCATCACCATGGCCTTTTTCTTGTTTACTCCAAACACGACACTGTTGATGTTCTCACCGAGCTCTGCGTCACTTACTGTAACCAGAAGTAATTCCAACCACCAGTATTTGGGAATCTGGCTTTTGTACTGCATCATTATTTAAAAGAGCACAGATTTTGCACAGTTTGTCAAAAAACCACAGAAAACAGGCCAAAGCCCCTTCACTGTTGGCCTGCAGTGTATGATGGCATTCAGCTTGTCTGGTGTTTCATGTGTCCCAGAGTGAAAGATCCTTTGAAAGGGTTGGTGGGCTCACATGGGACAGGCCTGCTGTTCTTAAAGGCCACGCTGTCTGTACCACAGAGCCATTTTTACAGTACATCAGAGAAGAATCTGCAGGGCTCTTCACAGGTCAGGGGTCAAAGAGCACAATGTGCTCTGATTTCATACCAGACAACGACGAGACAGCTTTTTGAATGATGGGCGCAGCATTGATTTGTGTCTCAAAGACTTTCTAAAAATATGTTGTTGTTGTCTGCAAATGAAATGCCGGTGGGTTCTTTATGTTTTGACTAATTAAATGCAAATTGCGTATGGTTTGGAGTAATCCTGACCAATCTCGCAAGCATGTGTTTGACTGACCTTGCTTCACCCAGGCATCTATTGAATTCAATTTCTGTTGGCATTAACAATAATATAATAGCACATCAAAACTTAGTTGACTCAGGGTTTTTTTTTTCCACTATCACTTCATTCCATCATATATTACCCATTTATTTACATATAATGCAGTCATAAAATGTGGAATGGACAAGTTTTACTTCATTACTAACATGTGTACTCTCTTTCTCTCCGCAGATCAGTCCACTTCTTCTTTATTTCCCTCGGCTATTACCCTTGTAAAAATGGGGTAATTGGGTTTTTTTTTTATCATCTAGTAAACTAACCTGGAACAAGGCCTGTGTAGATCTCCTGATGTCAGAAGATTCAGACTCCAAGCCCTACTGCTTCCCAGGTTTGGAAGATCAGGATGGAGCCTCAAGTTGCAGAGCGTCCACTTCATGCAATTCTATCCCAAGGGGGGACTCAGGGTGCAGCTCCATGGCACAGCTGCACCGTATGGGTGCCTTCAGCCAAGGTAGGCCTGACCTGGGCCTCCCTTCTGAGGGCAGCGACAGCAGCGATCAGGACCCTCCCGCTTCACCAGACAACCATCGCAAGAACGCTCGCTCTCGGTCACTACCCGAGGAGGATGTGGAGATGAAGAGTAGCGGATCGAGCGGGAGTGGGACCGAATCACACGGCAATGAAAGCCACGGCAATGAAAGTCATGGAAACGACAGCAACGGCCACGAGTCGATGGGAAGCTCCACCGGCAACAGCAAGGACTCGGCACTGCTTGAATCCTCTGAGAGCAATAAGAGGTCAGTGGTGGTTGTGGGAATGATAAAACCATTATGAGGGTTGCGCTTCGTCTTTGCATAGTAGCACATACAGACAATCAACCAAAGTACTGCGTCTTTGACAAGTCTTTGGCTGGTCTGACAAGCCAGCAGTAGGAGATAATAAATGGGGTCAAGACCCGAGGTTGCTATCTCGGGAATCTGCAGGTAGTTCAACAAAAAGAATGATCACAGCAGTCTGTGTCTGTGCTTACAAATTACCGTAGCAGCTGATAAATGTTTTTTCAAGACCCCATTAGATAAAAAAGAAAATGCCAAAAATGCCAATCCGAAGATAACACCAGCTTTCCTCATGGGAAAAACTGTGCTGGGTTATTTATGCTCTTTCCTTTTTCCTTTTTCCTCTTACGTAGTTACGTTTGCCCTTTGCTAATGAGTGACAACAATCGGCATAAAAATTGACCATCAACATGTCACAGTCATAATAAATGCAGTTAGCAGCGGCTGATGCATCCGCCCCCATTGGCTAATGCATGTAGATGAGTGAGTGAACCAAGGCTTCAGTGATGGCTGTCGTGCTCTTCGCCCCCAGAAGCCCAGTTGAAATGTAATTGTACACATCCTGTTTGTCATAAAATGTTACGTTGGGACTTTTGCCAAATGAGGATTAATTGGACATTATTTAGTGTCACCGCAAACATGTTCTCACTCCCTAAACTAGATCTCATTGCCAGCTCACATTGCATAGAAGTGAGTCATACTAGGAGCAGTTGGTGTCTGTTTTTTGCACTTTTTATAAAAGAATCCAACTTGATAAACATGAGCTGATTTCTATGTAGGACACACAAAAAACATGTTTTGGCAAGATACGTCCATGTGCTCCACGCTTCTGTTCGTTCTGGAGTAAACAGGTTGAAATGCAAACACTTGTACTGTGATGCTGTGTGGTTAGTGTTTAATTATAAAGGCTATTTTCATGAATTGTGAGGTGGTTTCAGCTTTATGTTTAAAGATGATCCTCACGAGAATTTAAAGGGTAGCATGCTGTGTGTTTTTCTGGATTTATGTTTACAGATGTGTTCTAATGTTCACTTTTCTCACTCTGAGTGAGAGTTAATGTTTGCTTACTGTCCACGGCACACCTTAAAGTTTAACTTAATGTTCAGTCACATCACAGCCTTAGTATCTGAAGAGTTGTTGGTTACAGCATTTCTCAAAGAAAACTTTAAATGACTAAAGTACGAAAAAATTTTAAAATCCCCTGCCTCTCCACAACCGTGCAGACGTGACTTCATCATGATTTAAAAAATGTTCAGACGCAGTGCAGCCTGCCCAAGGCATGACTACAGCAGTGGAAAAAATAGCAGATGGGTTGTGTCATGCTCGCCAGCTCCTTGACATTGCTATGGCAACAAAATGTTTGTCTTTGTTTACTGGGTGGCGCCGGCCAAGTGGAAGGCATTGACGTTATACTGCCTCACTTTCAGCCTTGACTGGCTTACCTCACTTGATCTTTTCACTATGGAGTTTTTTTTTTTTATTTGTTTAAAAACCGCTCCTCTTCCTGTCCATATGCGCCTCGCACGCAATAGCTCCCTCCCTCAAAAAATGCTATTACTTTTTTTTCCTCCCTCTTCTTACTCACGCCGCTCTCTTTATTTGAACTTTTAACCTTTTGTACCAGTTTTTTTGCTATTTTTTCCCCTCAGCATCTAAAAAATACTCCGTCTTTCTCTGTGTTTAGTACCTTGCTACCTGCATCTGTTGCTCTTTCTCATTCACCTTCCTCATTTAAATAGCAAAATTTAAGTGACAAAAGGGGGTTGGACATTTTGGTCCTTAGTGACACGGCGGCATCACACATTTGCTGCAGAGTTGTCAGCCTCACATCCATGATATGGATACCAACTTACCAAAGGTGCTCTATCGCACTAAGATCTGGTGATTGTGGACGTCGTTTGAGTACAGTGAACTTATTGTTACGTTCAAGAAACCAGTGTGAGATGATTTCAGCTTTGTGTATTCAGGTTGGCTGTGGTATTTAAATGATACTCAGTTGATGCTAAGCAGCCAAAAGTGTACCAAGGAAATATTCCCCACAATTTACCGTCAGCAGCCTGATTCGCTGATACAAGGCAGGATGGATCCATGCTTTCATGTTTCACTTGTTTACTCCAAATTATGGCCCAATCATCTGAATGTCTCAGCAGAAATGGAGACTTGTCAGACTGGGAGTCGTTTTCCTTCTGTTCAATTTTGGTGACCTCGTGCAAATTTGAGTCTCAGTTTCTCATTCTTAGCTGACAGGAGTGCAACCTGCTGCTGTAACCAATCTGCTTCAAAGTTCAGCGTGTTGTGCATTCATTCGCCTTCATACCTTGGTAATGAGTGCTTATTTGAGTTATAGTTGCCTTCCTATCTGCTGAAGCCGTCCTCTGACATCAACCAACAATTTTCACTCAGAGATCTGCTGCTCACTGATTATTTTCTCTTTTTTGACCATTATCTGTAAACTCTAGAGATGATTGTGTGGAAAAATCCCAGCTGATCAGCAGTTTCTGTAATACTCAGACCAGCCTAACTAACAATCATGCCACATTTAAAGTCACTTACAACACCTTTTTTCCACTTTGTGATGTTTGCTTTGAACCTCTGCAGATTATCTTGACCATGTCTGCATGTCTAAAGCTTTGAACTGGTGATTGGCTGATTAGATATTTGCACGAACAGGCAGGTTATCATGTGCACCTACTTAAGTGGCTGGTATTTCACCCCATATTTTGTGTAAAGAGTAAGAACTCAAGTCAAATCATGCTTCTAATACACTGAAGCAAAAAATTAATGAAAAGGGGACAAAAGTAAAAGCAGTTAATGAATAAATACACACTATACTCTCTCTGAGCCTGTAGCTCCAGGCTCAGGTCCATCACTGGTCTGTTAGACAGTTTCATGTTGTGAGACCTGCAGGAGTATCCTTCAATTTTCCCCTTTAATATCCCACTTTATCCACCTGTGATGCTTGAGAGTGAAGCAAGGAGGGGAATGTACTTCAAGTAATAGTGTTATATGTGTTAGAGTAGGAGCAGACATTTGACCTTTAAAAGCATAGGTGTGAAATTATTCGTACAGCCAAATCCAGAAGAGCCACTGTTATGTCACCTGTCCTTTTTCTCCTGCGACAAGTCAAAATGTCTTCTGAGAAAAAGTAAATCTTTGTCGGCTGATATAACTCAGTTAACAGCCCCACATCTTAGCGAGCGTGGGTGACTGCCACCAGTTCTTCAGCTTTTAACATTTCTGTCGAGATTTATATCTACCAGACATACAGAGATAAGCCAGCACGCAGATTTGAAGGAAGGGAAAGTCCAAAGTAAGAAACAGGTTCACGTTTTAGTCTTTAACAACTCTGGATCACAGTGCATCAAATGTGTAGGACATGTATCAAAATGCACCAATATGAAAGATATAAAAGATATATTTTATAAGTATTTATCGCTTAGTGTGGACAGGTGTTTCCATGTATGTATGCAGGATTTTAGACATAAAAAGGTTAAAAATCTCCGTTTGTAAAGATATTTACTTTCCATCAGTACTCCAAAGATGAAGTCAGTCAGAAATGGGTCTAAAATATATTTCTTTGGAGTAAATAGTTTAACTATATAAAGAATCTGCACAGCTATCAGTGAATGAATAACTGTTTGACAAAAGGCTTTGAATAGAAAATTGCATCCCTACAATCACTCTCTGTGTAGGAGTACGTGCGTCACGTCTGCATACTCCTCTGTAGAAATAATTACCATGTAGTGCCAGAACTGGATATCACTCGTACACTGCTATTTTAATCAACTCCCTAAAAAAGAAAATCAAAATTTTAAGTCACATTTCTTGTTGTCTTTTCTCACTATTCATATAGTTCATATAGCTTTATAGTCGTCGTAGAGAATGAGCCACTGTTTTTAAGCGCACTGCAGTGTAAACTTACCTGTGTTATGGCTTCCCTGGGTTATTTATGTCTCTCAAATGCGCATAAAAACTTGTCGCTCTGCAGTTTAAACAAGACCGCCTCACCCTGATCATCACCTCCTGTCTCTGGTGCACAGTGTAAAAATTAAAGTCTCTTTGAGCCTCTTTTTTTTTTTAACTAATTGAAATAACTCAGAGTTAGAGCCACATTGTGAATCAGCGTGTCGACACTAACGCATGGTCACTCTGTACAGTCTAAAACCAGCTGTTGCATTTCCGAAGGCAATGTTTGACAGAATTGGGCTCTAATCGTGTTTGGACAGACTCTTTGTAAATAATATGTTTTCTATTCTTAGCCAAGTGATGAGGTTATTCATAGCAGCTTGCCGAGTTATAGTTCAGGTGAGTCAGTATCGCATAGCGGATACAGTGCAGTGCACCACTGATATTTGACAGTTTATACATATTTATCTTGAACTTTTTAGCCTTCTTTGAGATATGACTGTGGAGAAAGGACAGAAAAGCTGGAAGAAAGAGCCAGAAAAGACACCGCAAATAGCAGATTCAACCCAAGGTCTCTGCGTTAGCCTTACAGAATATAGGTCATCTGCTCTACCCAGTGAGCTAAACTAGCACACAAATGCCAATATGCCCCAGTGTTTGTAGGAAAACTAATATCAGTCTCTTTGTACCCATGGGCAGTGGGCATTAAATCACTCCCAAAAACTAATTAATAATAAACATGTTGAAGTTTAAGTTAATTGTGGAATTTAATGATCCATACTCCAAGTTACGATCTCTGCTTCCTCTGGGTTGCTTTCTCCTCTCTCGCTCTCTGTCCCTTTCTTCCTCTCTGCCTTTGCCAGGATACTGTTTGCTCTGTCTCTCCCTCTCACTGTGTGTTCATCTGGAGCCTGTCCCAGATCACTTTGAGTGAGATGAGACATGGTACTCCCCTGGTCTAACACAGAGATCCAGACAATCACACATGCTCACTTTCACACCTACAGCCAATTTACAATCACAAATTAGCCTAAAATGTTTAGCCTGTGGGAGGAGGTCAGAACACCTGGAAGAAAACCTCATAAAAGGTAGGGAGAACAAAGCCTGTACAGAAAGTAGTAGTTTTAAATAAGTCTGTATGAGGTAACACCACCCACTACAACCTGTTACTAAGAGTACATGGTGTTTACCATTGCATCCCAGCAAAGACCCACCTAAAGAAAAATGATCATCCATTAAAGTGGACACCACACTTGTAATATTTTCATCACTTTACCTTGCTGCCCTTTCCGATCGGTAACTGAAGCCATTATTTTGATCTCCTCCAAGCCACAGGACTGAGTTGTCAAGCAGTTAGTTTACCTAGTAGAACATGTGAGTTGCTTCTTTGCAGCTGCCTAATCTGTAATCACTAAACTTGATTATGTTTGTGACTTTGACCTGTTAAAACAATTAATTTAACGGTGGCCAGATTTAAATTAGTCATTTTTGACAATAGTTTGGCTGTTAGTTATTCAGCAACTACTTTTTTGCTGCCTTTTGATATCCTTTTCTTTGGTAATAAAAGGGTGAAATGATTAAAAATTGACATTTCATCTGAATTAACTTTTGCCAGTATGCACATAGTAGAAAATACAGTTCTGTGGTTTTGGACCATTATGTTACATTTTAAACAAACATGCAGATAAATCTGTTTTAACACCTGCTGCAGAAATGTGACTTCTTTTTCCATTAATACTCTGAACCTTAAACAGGATTGGCTCAGTTTGGCCCAGAAAGCCCAAACTGGGGTTGTTTTCCACTTATATTCATTCACGTAAAGAACTGTTCATTTTAAAACCTGCTTTTAGGCACACTTACGCTGGCCTTATTCATGTCTGTGAAACATAAGAAAACCACAGAGTCATTGTGCAGTTCCTAATTAAACAGGATGGCATTGCCCTGATTGTCACCTTGTGTCCCTGCTGCAGACTAGCCTCTTTGAGCACGCTCTTATTGTAACTAGTTTAAACGACCTACAGACTTACTACCACAATGTGAATTAGGCTGCTCAACGCAAATACATGGTCAGTCTGTACAGTCTAAAACCAGCTGTTGTATTTCTGAGTACTGAAGGCTATATTTGACCGGATTAGACTCCTATTTGTGTTTGGAGAGGCTGTTCGTAAAGATGTTTTCTATTCTTAGTCAGGTAAGGAGGTTATTCATAGTAGCTTGCTGAGTTGTAGCTCAGGTGAGTTAGTTTCTCAGACAGCTGTTAATAGTCTTTAGACAAGCTTATTGGCTAATACGTGCAGTGGACTGGCTGCTTTGTTTATGTTCTGACTTTGTAGTGTTGCAACAGAACAGGTGCTCTTATCTTTAAATCAAATTGGTCAAAAAAGTATCAATGAGTACATTTATTTTATTTTTTGCTGCCTTTTGATATCCTTTTCTTTGGTACAGCTTGGTGTCCTGGTGCCTGCAAATTGCACAGAAACATATTGTTGCTTTTGAAGATACTAGTGTGGTGAAATACTAAATATTTACATTATATATTTTCCTTTTTCATTCCCTAACATTAACAATACTGTGTTTGTATGTATTAATGCATATAATATACTAATAGAGTTATAGTCAAATGGGAAAATGATGGTGAGGTGAACTTTTTGGTAGCTTACTCTTAAATTTATTATTGCATCATATTTGTGAGGTTTTATTACTCCTGGTCCTGCCTTAATTTCCACGTCAGTCTTCTGTGAAGTACTTTGAACTGCACTTACCTGCTTTGGAGGTACTATACAAATATAGTAGGATTGACTGATTACTTGCTGCCTGCACTGTGGTGTGATACCAGTTAATCTGTGACAGACCAATACCAGCTGACACACATATATATATATATATGTAGGTCATTCAGAAAAAGAGGGTTTAAAAAATGCATATATATGCAGCATCAAAGTGTAATAGGTGCATGTCGTAGTAAAAAAACAAAAACAAAAAACCCACCAAGGGTCTAAAGAATAAAATGTTATTAGGTAAATTATTTACACCAATGCTGTCTATTTCAAATATTGTGTCACTGGAAAATAACTAATTACACCTTTGAGATACTTGTACTTGAGTACTTTTTCCACAAAATTAGCTTCACTTTTTTACATTGGCATGGAAATTTGAGCACTGACTGAAATTGCAATATTACCTAGCCCAATTAAGAGACAGCTTTTTTCATTGAAAATATTTGATACCTTTGAGTCCTTCATGGAGCACGATTTGAAGCTAACTCAGAATAATAATAAAATTGCGACACAGCTCAGGTTCTAATTACTGCCAACATCTATGTGGAAACTAAAATGAACTATGTACTGCGGTGCTCAGAGAGTGGCACACAGACTTAGTAAGTGCTCCTTTGCAATCTAGCCTGCTTTCAAAAACACTTTCTAAGTCTCACACACTAATACATGCTCAAGCTGTCCAATCTAAAACCAGCTGTGGGTGCTGGAGTCTATATTTAGCAGAATTAGAGACTCACCTGTGCTTGGAGAGGCTATTTGTAAAGGTTATTTCTATTCTTGGCCAGGTAAGCTTGTTATATACAGTAAGCTGCGTGATAGTGAGTCAGTGTCCTCGAGCGCTGTTGATTTTATTGTATTAGTGTAGTGTTAAGCTTGTAGGTTAACACCTTGGGTCATACATGTACAGTATAGATGCATCAGTCGACATCAGGTTGTGCAGAATTAGGGCTCTAACACAAGATACAGAAGACGGACCGAGGAAAAAAAGCACACCGTTTTATCCAGAGTAATCACAGAATTGTGCACAGGACCGCACACTGAGAAGCATAACAGATGTTGAGCCAGAGACTGAGAGGAAGGCATGACTATTTATGCATAACGAGGTAATCGGGGAAGTGGAAACAGGAGGGCAACAAGACACAGCTGAATGAAATCAAGCCAATGAGATAAGGTGGGAAGTAAAAATAAAAGTGGGCACAGGAAATGACCAACTATCAGAGCAAAACGGGAATGAACCCAAAGGATAACTACTAAACACATGAACTCATGCTGAGGCAGGAATAACAAAGTCACAATAGAAACTCAAGAGCTAACAGAAAATTCATCACCAAGGAAACCATGAGTAAAAAATCAGACACAAATAATACAAAAAAATACATAATAATTCAAACAGACTCTTTAAGAAATAAATGGGGACATTAAAAGGTCAACAAAACAGAACTCTAATCAGAAATAGCATTTAACAAACTGGCCTAACCATATGAGACAGATTGATCTAATATACTACAGGAGTAAAATATTTTAAGTTCAAAGTTGGATACCACATGAACAATGACTAAAATACATATAGAAATGTAAAGACCCAAACCCCTTTGCTGCACTCCCAATGCAGATTTATGTAAGGTCACCACAGAGGGAAAACCAACCTTAACTATACTTACAGTTGAAGAGAGCTTCTTTTGTAACCCAGCTATTTTGAAGCTGCTGCTGGGACACCGATCACTGATTCACATTCACAAAGGCAGAAAACAGCAGCTTTCTTTAGCTCAAGTATAAAAACCCTGTTGTGAGTTTGAGTATACTTGTTCCTTTATTATAAGAGTTACATGTCATTATGTTAGGTAACTTGAGTATAGAGTACTTATTATTTTATTATTAGATATCCAATATTCTTTTGGGTGATGTAATCACTCTAGAAGTGTTTGACCCAGTATTTTGAGTTGTTAAGTTTTGGTGTGTTTGTGCATTATGGATTGTTTTCTTATTCTCTTGTAGTGCTTGTGGTGATGATGATTATTAGTTTCATGTTTCTGTTTATCCGTGTTTAAGGATTTGTTGTTTCATGAATTGTTTGAGTTGCATGTGTCTGTCTGCCTCTCTGTCTGCGTCTTTGTTTAGTGGTTTCTTGTTTCCTGTTTTATTGTGAAGGTCTGTGTCTCATGTGAGTGTGTTCAGTTCTGTTAACGAAATTGTCTCGTTAGTCCAATTTCTCCCAGCTGTGTCTCCCTCCTGTTGCCCATTGCCTGATTACCACCCTGTGTATATTAGCCCTGTGTTTTCCTCTGTTTTCCTGTGCTCAGTGTCGCGTGGTACCCTCGGATTATGCCTGTGTGTTTTTGGTCTCAGTGGTCACTTTATGTTTTGTTTGATGCCAGCAATAAAGCTGTGGTTTTCAGTTACATTTCCGTCTCCGAGTCCTGCACTTGGATCCACATCTTCACCTGCCCGCCCACAGAGCCCTGACAAGAAGTGCATATAAAATATAAAACATATGCACAGAAAGTCACCTCTTTTACAGTTAGTTTCCTGTTGTTTAGTTATTTAATTATGAGTTGGTTTGGCCCACCTTTACAGTACAAAAAGATCACTTAAAGCATATACACCAGCACTCTAATAATAAAGATGATGTCGACTTTCATTTGCAGTGTTAAACTAAACTGTCCCTGTCCTCTTTTCCCACACAGTTCGAACTCCCATAGTCCATCTCCACCGAGCAGTTCAAACGCCTTCAGCCTGCTGAGCTCTGAGCAGGACAACCCTTCAACCAGCGGCTGCAGGTAAATCCACCACCTGTTGCTGTATAACTGAAGAAGCTTCTTGTCACTTCACGGGACATTCTCACTCTTTGGGCCACAAGAACACCTTACATAATAACACAACCAGCTATTGTGCCTGTTATTTAATCGCTTTCTGAGGGACTGTTCTCCTTGTCTGACTCGCCGCTGTGCGTGTATGTGTGCAACTTGCAGTAGCGAGGAGTCTGCCAAAGCCAAGACGCAGAAGGAGGTGATTAAAACTCTGAAAGAGCTGAAGTTTCACCTGCCTGCTGACAAGAGACACAATAACAAGTCGACCACGCTGAACACCCTGAAGTATGCACTTCGCTGTGTGAAACAGATGGAAGGTGTGTACTGTCTAAAAGCGTCAGTCTGAGTTCCTCTTGTTTCTGTGGTCTGTTCCTCCTTCTTAGTAGCTACTTTTTTATTGAAACACTTAACATTCGTGTGTAAATGTTTGCTTTTGACTCCTATTTCTGCCACAAGAATGTCCTCTGCGCAATTTACAGAATTTGCTCAAAGCCAAACCCAAAAAGAAATAAAGGCATAACTTTGAGCAGGAGGGAATGTTTATGTAGGCAGTTTCCAGGTAATGATCTGTAAATGCTCACCTCATTCCTGCTGAAATGCTTGCAGATGTTAATGGGTGGGCAGATGTTTACTTGCGACGCATTTCAGCATAGCACTGAGATTTAGGATTACAGACTATTACATCAGCTCTGTCTTGGTAGTCTTATGTTGATACTATTTTGTTAGTTTTGCTAGTTTTCATCTACTCTGAGCTTATATTTTGAGCATATTCTGACAAAAATGTTCTGTGTATATTTCTTCTTTCAGCCAATGAGGAGTATTACCAGCTCCTGATGACCAATGACAGTCAGCCTTCAGGCCTGGATGTGTCTTCATACACAATAGAGGAGATCGATAGCATCACCTCTGAGTACACTCTCAAAAACAATGTAAGATCTTGAAGTAGCTTTTAAAACTGATTTGTGCTCTTAAACAATAACAAAGATGCAAAGAAAAAGTCTTGTAATTATTATTTTTTTCCTCAAACCACAATTTCATGTCTTCAACAGGATATGTTTGCAGTTGCCGTGTCTCTTATCACTGGAAGGATAGTCTACATTTCTGACCAGGCTGCCTCCATCCTCAACTGTAAGAGAGATGTGTTCAGAAACACCAAGTTTGTGGAGTTTCTTACACCGCAGGATGTCAGCGTCTTTTACAGCTTCACAACGCCTTATCGCCTGCCCTCCTGGAGCATGTGCACTGGAGCAGGTATGGTGACGACAGAGATCTCTGAAGTAATTGTTCTTATGGACCACCAGAAGGGATTTCAACGTTAATATAAGGACAGATTTCCAATACAATAGTTTCAAGAACAGTTACAGTATAGCAAAAGAAAAGCCAAATAAGTACAAATATGGGTTTATCCAAGAGGGCTTAGCTTTTGAGCGTTTAAGTTAAATTCAGACAAGTAATAAGAGGATGATGTCAGACCATCCCTTACAAGTACAAGAACTATATAAAGACTTCACAGAAATAGAAAAACATCTGAGAGTCTATAATGAAGAGGCTTAGAGGTACTTTATTAAGTTTATGTTCAATGGATTCAAGTTATCCATTTAAAACCGCTGATGTTTACCCCTTTTCACTCAGCTATATGGAACAGATCGAGCTGTCTCAGTCGTTAAAGCATAATCTGGAAATTATAATGGGTTGCCAAATGGGGAAGCTTTTAAAAGTCCACAAAAGAACAAAACGTGCAAATGTCCAAGACACAGTTTGAAATCGGATAATGAATACCCTTCATTTAATTTTCCCAGAGAGACTCTGTGTAACGGATAATGGCCAGCTTCACCAGTCAGTGTGGTGCCTTAAATCTTGTTTACGCACAAAGACCCTTTTAGAGGTCCTGCATTTAAATCCCAGATGAGCCCTGTGTGTGGGGAATAGCTCAGAAGGGTGGTGGTAAATATGGTGCTTGTAACACAAAGTGCTCAATAAGACTAAATATACTCCATAAATCATTTACTCTTTCTCCCAATTAGGCCTGGAATTATTTTGGCTGGTGTACCATGTATGTTTAAATTCATTTAAAGTAAGTGCAGGGCTGGGCTTCCAAAGGATGTTTATTGATGGAATTAATCAACCATTGGACACCTACAGGAGACCAGACTCTCACCACCATTTGGCTGGATCGTGTTGCTTTTGAATTAAAACGTTTCTCTTCCCATTTCAGAGTCGTCCCCGCCTGACTGCATGCAGGAGAAGTCCTTTTTCTGTCGTATCAGGTGGGTGGGTGCTGGGTCAAATGCAGTGTCGGGCCATCTGCTGCTCGTACCTGCTCTTAGTTCATATTCATACTTTCTATCCAGGCTAGATGCTTTTTCAATGAGTTTGTGACATCATATGCATAAAAACCTGTAAACAGCTGCTTTTTCCAGGCCAGCGTTAAAGACCATTTACATATTAACAACACACTTAGCATTTGTTAGGATGTTCCACAGACTTCTATAGCATTCTTTAAATCTTTTATTTTAAAGAATTCTTTTATTTAACTATATTTTTTAGTATTGGTCTGATTTATGGGGTCACATCAGAGATCTAAAACCTTAAACAGAACAGCTATTTAAAGTTGTGCACACAAACATTCACTCCTATTTACTGATGGGTGGAAAATGACCACAGAGCGCCCCCATGTGTTCAGATTCTAAAATCCAAAAGCGATTAAACTAGAGGGTATTTGTGCATACTTGACTCATGTACCCAGTCTCATCTTTGTTTGGCTCACTTTACCTCTTTTGCCTAATATCCAGCAGTGGTAAGGAGTGTGAGGGTGACCTGCAGTACTATCCATTCCGCATGACGCCTTACCTGATGAAGGTCCAGGATACAGTGCACACTGAAGACCAGTTCTGCTGCCTCCTTCTGGCTGAGAGGGTCCACTCTGGCTATGATGGTAAAAATATTGAATATGAATATGTTTCTCCTAATTTGGCTTCTCTTTACCGGCTCCCTATTAAATCCAGAGCTGAATTTAAATTTCTTCTCCTCCTATAAAAGGTCTCGAGATATCAGTCATATCTTAAAAGCCCTATTAGTACAATAATATCCTAATGGAGCACTTTGCTATCAAACTGCAGGCTTACTTGTGGTTCCTACAGTTTCTGAAAGTAGAATGGGAGGCCGAGCCTTCAGCTTTCAGACTCCTGTCCTGTGGAAGTGACTCCCAGCCAGCGTTTAGAAGACTAACACCCTCTCTAATTTTAAGATTAGACTTAAAACTTCCCTTTTTCTTGAAGATTGTTGGGGTTTTCTCTCTGACACCGTATGGTCTTCATCATACAATTTTAAAAAGTGTGTTAAGAAGACTGTCGTTGTGTTTTGGTGCTATAGAAATTAAAGTGAACTGTATCTGTATATTTTTTTTTATCCTTAAGCACCCAGAATTCCAACAGACAAGCAGATCTTCACCACCACTCACTCTCCAAGCTGTGTGTTCCAGGATGTGGATGAGAGGTAAGCCAAGAATGCTTTTACTGCTGAATTTAAACTAAGTGATCTCTGAAAAAGGTGCAAACATTTGGTGATGTTGGCTGCTAACACTGCACTTTGTTTCAGGGCAGTACCTCTTCTTGGGTACCTCCCACAGGACCTGATTGGCACCCCAGTCCTCTGCCACCTGCATCCCAGTGACCGCCCGATCATGCTGGCTATTCACAGAAAGAGTGAGCCCACACAAAATTGACAGAAGAAACATCAACATCCAGTGTAAGCAGGGGAAATCAGCGCCTGTCTCAATCTGTTTGTTTTTCCTCTGCAGTCCTCCAGTGTGCAGGCCAACCGTTTGACCACTCGTCCATCAGGTTCTGTGCAAGAAATGGAGAGTACATCATCTTAGACACCAGCTGGTCCAGTTTTGTCAATCCTTGGAGCCGCAAAGTCTCCTTTGTTATTGGGAGACACAAAGTCCGCATGTAAGTATTTATTACCTAAACAAGTTGATACATACATTTAAATCGATATTAGATTAATATTTGACCACGGCATATGTGACATTATAGAAACAAGTTCTTAATTGGATGACAAAACTGCTTCACGTAAGATGTGCTTGTTTACCAGGGGCCCCGTGAATGAAGACAGTTTTATGGGCCCAGTCTCAGGCGTCAAAGAGGTGAAGACCATGGACTCTGACGTCCAGGAGATTACTGAGCAGATCCATCGGCTCCTGCTACAGGTGAGGAAAAAAACAAAACTAATATAAATTTTATAAGCTGAAAGGAAAAAAATTCAGTTGGAAGGTAAAAGAAAGAGCAACATTTCAAGACCCTACACAGACTAAGGATTGATCGAGGGAAGGAGATTAACAGTTACTGTTATTGCAGGTGCAATGTCCTCTCTGTCCCTGGAAATAATCTCTTCATTTGTTCCTGTTTAATCTTTTTCTTTTGTCTTGTTTTTTATGTAACCAGCCTGTTCATAACAGTGGGTCCAGCGGCTATGGTAGTCTGCACAGCAACGACCACTTTCTTGAAATAGGCTCCTCTAACGAGAGCCTGTCGTACAACAAGATGCATCAAGAGGAAGAGGACATGAGGGGCAAAGCCAGACCTGTGAGTAAACCCACAAACATGCATTATTTCTTAAACGCTGCATGCACTGCATTTATTGTTTGACATTTTAGTTTAGCATCCGAGTTTGAGTTCAGCAGCCTTGAAAACAAGGCACGTGTGCATGCATGTCGCAGATCAAACACAGTCCAAATACATGCACTGGCAAGGTGCACTGGCAAGTTTTACCCTGCATGTAAGGGATATGAAGCTCTCGAGTTGTATAGAAAAAAAGCACTGTATGTGTGACGAGGTAAATGTGGCTTGTAGTCTAAAGAGCACTGAGTAGTGAGTCATGCTCACTTTCTCTTTATGGACGTCTGATTATTCAACAGTTGGCAGTGAAACTATTCAGAATCTTGAACCTCAAGTTGCTGCTAACCACTAAGTAAATTATTCACTTGATTATATGGCGAAGAAGTGACTAAGGAAGGGAATTAGGTCACTGTTACAGCTCACTGCAGTGAATCCTTACCCATGTGGTCAGGGTAACAGCACTTTTGCCTCAGGATTATGAAACAAATTTAGCCAAGATTAATATGAATTTAGTCTTAATATTCTTGTATTATTATTTTGAATGAAAAGTCTGAGCAGATTGTAAATGATTGACTCTTGTTTGTCTATTACCAGCGAACTTTTCAAGAAATCTGCAAGGGAATTCATCTTCAGAAGAGAGAAGAGCAGCAGACGGCAAAGCCAGACAACAAAAAAAGCAATGCCAGTAAGTCCAGTGAATAATTATCTGCATATTTGCTAGGTTGCAGAGCTAATTTTTTGCAAATTGTTCAGTCGCTGATACAATGATGTGATTTCATATTAATCTTAGACACTAATGCCTAATTTGTCTGCTGCAGAGTCTGTACAGAAGAAGAGCCAAGCCGTGGTGCGACCCAAAGACTCGGCTGCTCCTGTTAACTGGAAGGAGGCGGGATCACCTATGGAGGAGAGCAGAGCCTCTTTCCAGGAGGACCTGGCCTTCAATGATCAGACTGTATACTCCTACCAGCAGATCAGCTGCCTGGACAGTGTTATCAGGTACAGAGATGACTCATTAGAAGAAAATGCCAGCCATTAGCATTGCCCATCCCATGTAGAGGGACTTTATATGTTCCTGTAATACGTAATGGATACAAAGAAAGTTCAGCAAGTTCTCTGTATCATATTTCTCTGTTACTGTCCACATTCATGGTTTTACCAGGGAGGAATTGGAAAGAATTGTTACTATAAAATTCAACCTTTACAGAGTTCCTAAAGTTCTTGATTGTCTTTGACTTTTACAATCGGGTATTATCAGCATAAATACTAATTTTGTGATTGAAAAATCCCTGTAGGTACTTGGAGAGCTGTAATGTTCCCATCACCATGAAAAGGAAATGCCAGTCTCTCTCTAACACCACGTCCTCAAACTCTGATGAGGACAAACAGAAGGGATCCAGCAGCATGCAGCTGTCTAATGGTATGTGGCACTACTTCAGATCATCTAAAATAAGAATAACACAAACCTCTTACCTTTTTTTTTTTTATCATGCAAAGTTACAGCCTTCTAAGGCTTTCAGACTCTTCCCTTTAAACTTCTCTATCAGACTCTTCTACAATACCACTTCCTTGTCAGTAGTTCCTGTTCTCTGTTCTCTTTGGCAGAATCATCCTTGTTGAAGGATCAGTCTGGTCTCTCTGCTTTGGACGATCAAGATAAAAAGTCCACTGACGCAGCCACAGCGGTAGTGGGCACTTCGCGGCCCCTACCTGTACCAAACAAACCAGAAAGTGTGGTGTCCATAACCAGCCAGTGTAGCTACAGTAGCACCATAGTGCATGTTGGGGACAAGAAACCTCAACCCGAGTCAGGTACAGTGACGTGAAAAAGTACTGACCTCCAACCAGATTCCCTCTATTGTTGCATATTTAATATACTGGAACTCTACAGGTATCTGATTATTAAGACAAAAAAAATGTTGTTCGATGTGAATCGCACACTCTTCAGCTTATTTCTGTTTAAAGAGCACTACAGAGTACTGAAAAATCACTGATTTGGAGTGATATTGGCGACTGTAACGGATGCAACAGATTGTTTTTTTTTTAAACCTATTACTGTGGATATTTTAGTGCTTTTTACTTCATGTATGCAAAAAATCCGTTTCTGCCTCTTGGAGATCTGAAACGTCTCAGTGTGGAAAAATATTCAATAATAGAAGAAATCAGAGGAAAATGGCTTCTCACAGCACTGTAAATGCAGCCTGTATGTGTACGTGCTGATTTATGTGTGTCTGTGTGTTTGTGATGCTGTAGTTTATCAGCAAAACCTTCAATACAGGAAAAAAAAACAATGGCAAATTTTCAGTTCAAGTTCCAGTATGTATGAAGTGGGTTTGTGTCCTATTTGAAATAACTGCAAAGGTTTATGATGGGGGGGGACAAAGACACATGCACACACACTATGGCAGTTTAACACACTAGACTGCCATAAATATACTCAGTTACAGAGAGTTTAGACAGAGCCAGTCAGTAGGAAAAACTGCAAAAAGCTAAAACGGCTCGATTGTCTGCACCAAAGCCCAGTATGAATTAAATAAGGATTATCTTAAACTGAAACCATGCAAAGCTACTCTGCAGTTCAAACATGTAACATAATAATCCACCTTAGTTCAGAATAACAAAACCAACAGTTATGTCTATAGCTTCTGTTCTCTGAAGGAGAGGACTGAGGTACAACACGTGTAGTATAGGATATCGCAACGCATACTATGTGCTGTACTGAGTGAATCGACTGAAAATGAACTGAGCTATTTATGCAAAAATGCAGCAAAACTCTCACTGATTGTGCACCGCTTCATCTTAATACCTCAGCCCAATTTCTCTATATTCATTGGCTGTAACTGTTGTACTTCACTGCAATGTCTTAACTGTGCAGTTGCTTTACAGACTGTTGGCTTTGAACGTGGTTCCCAATTTGTGTGAGCCTTTCTTTCAGTGTGTCATTATATGTTCCAGTGTAGGCTACTGCATTGTTTTCTCTATGTTGCTTTTGTCTTTGTCGCTTTTAATAATAAAATGTTGTGTTGCATTAAAAACCCCACCTTCTGTTGCTTTACAGCTTATTAAAGTTATTCTCTTGCTGTCATTCATGCAGAGATCATAGAGGACGTACCGGGCACAGGGGAAGTGGCCGAATCCATCCAGAACCTTGCGGCTCCTCCGTGTGCATTTTCACCTCCCAGTCAGGAGAGAGAGTGCTACAAGAAGCTGGGCTTGACCAAGCAGGTTTTGGCAGCACATACGCAGAAGGAGGAGCAGGCCTTTCTGTGTCACTTCAGAGAGCTTCGCAGACTCTCCCCCCTCGAAGCAAACTGCTCCGAGTACCTGGAGCGTCAGAAAGAACAGATCGGCAGCGATGGTACAACTAAACACCAACCCCATACTGACACAGGAAGGATAATTCTGGCTCACTGCAATTTACGTCCATGTCTATTTATAACCTGTTTAATCTCTATTTATAATTTATGACTCATTCCATTGATTAAACATCTTCGGAGATGGTGACACAGCTTTAAAAAAGACTAGAAATAGAGTAACAGACACAAACTAACTTTGAAATCAATCCCAAAGCTAGAGGAGTTTTATTTTGAAGAAAAAAAAAAGTGACAAAGAAATATTATGAGGAATATTCTCTACAGTTTACTGACTGGCTCCCTGTTTCAACCTTAATCTGTTATATTTCCACTAGCTATGACTGCACAGTATATTTGTTTCGGTGCAGCAAGGATGTTTTTATGTGGTTTAGATCACCTGCTTCCAACTTTTATGATATTTACAACAATATTTTTTACTCTCTCCTATCCTATTATTCATAGGAGGAATCTGTAAATTGTCCACTCGGACAATGCGTGAGGAAAATTTTCATGAAAACTTTAAATAAAATATTTTTTTTCATTTCCTTGATCGTCTAGTTGCACCTGCTGTTCGACCCAAACAGGGTGGAGCGTTTGCAGAGCCAACCACACGGAGAAGCACGCGGAATAAGAAGACCAAATCAAAGAGGGCTAAACAGGTCGAGTCCTCCGACAGCACAGCGTCCCATCAAGGACCACAGCTGCAGCGGCCTTCTTTTCCAAACTACAGCCTTAACCAGACATCTTGGTCTCCCTCTGAGGCAACGCAGTCGGCTTTTCCCATGGCCTACCCTACCGTGATGCCAGGCTACCCTCTCCAGGTTTACCCCAGAGCTGAGTCCATAGGTCCACGGACAGATACCACTACACAAAACTTTAGGGACAGCCAGGGTGCTCAAGCCACTCCTGGCCCCTCATCCATCCATTCTGCTCCCTACACCTCCCCCATGGTCACCCCCATTGTGGCTCTAGTACTCCCTAACTACCTGTACCCTGTAATGGGCCCCGGTCCTCCACCACAGCAGCCAGTGTACCAAGCAGAGACTGGGGTCTTCCCCACCCAAACATTGCCTTTTGCTCAGGCTGCCTTTCCATTCCCACCTTCCTTCAGCGGTCAGACTCAGTTCAACGTTCAGACCAATTTCACTCCTCCTCAAGCAGCAGGCAGCTCAACTCCATCATTCTGCTTCCCACCATCCTCGGAAATCCCTAAGCCTTCCGTTGAAGGACAGTCTCGGTCCTCAACGCCACAGTCTGGAGGAGCTGAAGGCCAGGCCTCCCCTTGCTTATTCCAGTCACGCTGCAGCTCACCCCTTAACCTGCTGGAGCTGGAACTGAACGTGGACAGGCAGGACGGCGCGATGCTCCCCTCTGGAGGACGAGGAAATACTGCAGCTGAGAGGGAGCAAACAGCAAGTGCCAGCCAGCCTAAGGAGAGGGAACTGAATCAGGTAAACAAGGAAATACAACTTCCCTTTGTCCTGTTTTTTTCCCACCTGGATCCTTCTTAATCTGTCAGCAGCCCACAGTGTCAAAGAATTTTAACGTCGTGGGCTCCCTTTATAGGCTGTGGCATGTTCCCCCATAAAGTTCACTATATATGCATCTCAGTTTGTGGGCTTTAATGCCGTTATGACAGTGATTTTATCCAAAATTATTTCCACTAAATAACTTCTGTTTTGCTATTGTAAAAACTCCTCCGATTAAATGTGGCCCAGGGTGTGTTAATCATGTTATTATTCCTTACACCCTTTAGCCATCTCTCAGTCTCCTTGGTCCTCCAGGACCGTTGTATTTCGGGGGTACAGCCTGTTTCTGTGAGCGTTTGTCTTGGGATAAAGTGTGCTCTAGGCTGAGTGCTTTCAGCAATGAGGTAGGCAAATCATCGTAAAACCTCCGCACTTTTCAAATCCCATTTCTTCCCGATTCCATGTCAACTGTTCCAGTTACTGTTTTCCTTTTCATGACTTATGAGTATTATTATTGCTTGTTCAGTAGACGCTGATTTTTAGCTGAAGCATGACAATGAAAACCGCCTAAGAAGCATAATAAAACCTGGAGGCACGTGCCCTCTTGAGGAAGTTAATTACAGGATAGTATTCTGTATGTGCACCTTTGGAATAATCCAGTTTTAATAATTGGTTATAAAATGAGAACTGATCTTTATTTAACTGACCATTACAAGCACCAAAACACGAACAATTTAAGTTTTCTCTGTTTTTCAATCAACACAGCCATTAAGTATTTGTTGTGCTAGAAGGAAAATAACCCAAAATGCTATGTTTAACTGGTCAGAAATGCTCTGGCAGAAGAAACTTCAAATGTTTTTGGTAGCTGTGGGTTGAAGAGCATATTTTTCTGCCAAATTTTGGACTTCTCTTCCTCAGCTTAGCCAGATTCACAAGATGTCTGAAGTGAAGCGCTCTCTTGAGTTCATTTAACTGTGTCTCTGGGGTCTGACTGGATACTGGACAGATTTTTCTCTATTTGTAGTTATTCTGCAGTGGGTTTATTTCCAGGCCCAGAAAAACTCAAATCATGATCTTTTTTCTACCGTACAGCGCACATAGCGTGTATGTTCTCCCCCAAGCAATTCAACCTAACTTTCCTCAGTTCAAAAAAAGCATTATAGAGTGTCATATTGACAAGTCGAGGCACACGGTAAGATCAGCTTCCGCTGGCGTCCTGCTGCAGATCCCATCCTTCATCTCTCACCTTTTTAAATAAGTCAATTCAATTCAATTTTATTTACACAGCGCCAAATCACAACAACAGTCGCCCTACAATAATACATACAGAGAAAAACCCAACAATCATATGATGCCCTGTGAGCAAGCTCTTTGGCGACAGTGGGAAGGAAAAACTCCCTTTTAACAGGAAGAAACCTCCGCAGGACCGGGCTCAGGGAGGGGCGGGCATCTGCTGCAACCGGTTGGGGTGAGAGAAGGAAGACAGGATAGAAAACATGCTGTGGAAGAGAGACAGAGATTAATAACAAGTGCGATTCAATGCAGAGGTCAAGTTCTCTCTTCACACATGCCAACAGTGTGGTTTGACTTACTGGATTGGATATCTCCAGTGGGGTTTTTAAAGCCTGTAGCCCATGGGTCTACTATACTGTGGGTGTTTGAACTATGTGCTTCATATTACTGAAGACGATACACTAATTTGTGTGTTAGTCCTTTAAAAAAAATGCATTTTTCAGAATTGTTACTTTGATGAAGATCAGACCACGCTTAAACTGATGCAGCTACTTCTAAATGGTTCACCTTCGTATTTTTTCCATTGCACATACACTGATTTTAGCATGACCTCCACAGCTGTGGGAACCTGATTCACAATTAAACATGTGGAAGGGGGTATTGTCGTTTGTATTGTACCGAGATGATATAATGAAGAAAGGAAAAGTGGTTTGCAGCCATCTTCTGTATTTTGCAAATGCTTTTCTAATTATAATATACATATTGCATTCATGAATTATTGACTTCCCTCACTTTAAATTAGCTGGAAAAGGATCAGGATCATGTATCTAATTTAAATCAACTACACTGGTCTCCTCGGTCCTTGTGAACCAACGAGTGTTTGCTGAGAAGTTTTTTATGATTAAGCAGAAACATGCTCCCAGGTGAGTCTTTAAAATCTGAGGCAGGATGTAAAACGGCAAGAGAAACGGCGTCTGCGAGTGTAATGAATGCTTCAGTGTGAGGACCTGAATCCTGCTCCTCTGATGTGGTGTTCCTTCAATATTTGTTTTTGCAGACAAGCTCGCAATGTGACGCTAACAACAGCGATGCCAACTCTTCATCCAGTGACATGCTGAACATTATCCTCCAAGAGGACTCCTTTTCGGGCACCGGCTCAGCCACCTCAGGGTCCATGGGCTACAGAACGTCAGCCAGCGGCACTTCGAATAGCGGGACATCTGAGGGCAGGACGTCAGCCAGCAGAGTCTCAGGTAGTCCTACAGTTATAACCATGTGTTTTAACTTGTGATTGCTATACAGATTTGAAGTTTTTGTCCAAGTTTTTTTTTTTTTTTTTTTTTAACAGAGCAAGCAATGTTTAACATTTCTAAACGCAGTAGCGTTCTTTAGAAAGCATAAATTATTTCTGTTTGCATACAATAACAGAATTATTTCAAAAGAAAGACAAAAATTACCAGAGTTAGTATTATTAGCCCACCTGAAAAGCTGACCTTTTATTGATCCATAATGTAAACAACAGCTGTGGAATGATGTGCTTTAACTTCTTACTTTGCAAAGCTAACAAAATCAAGTTAAAAACTGAGGGTTTTCTTTCAATTTACACACAGTATAAAAACTTCAGCGAGGGTTCGAGTTGTCACTTGAGAAAGCATCCTGCTAAAAAAAAATTAAATCAGTTTAGACTTGAGAAAAAGAACCGCTGATGTTTAAAGAGCAGGAGATGGAAATGCTGTGATGACTTTGTATAGCCAAGTGTCAAGAACTGAACTGAGAAATCTCATCATTAAAGAGAACCACACAGTACAGAGTGAGCGTGGTAGAGGTAGGAAGTGAAAGGTTTCCAAAACTCTGCGAAATTAATATTTAGCCTGTGTAAAATAAGCATTGTCCCCTCAATGATAAATGTCCTGTTATTAGGTAGGCCAATGGAAAGCTTTTAAAACTACATAATTTGTCATATGATCATCAACTTACTTGGCCTCTAACAATACTCTGCTCTTTGGCTCCTCTCAGAAAGCACCAACAGTAGCAAATACTTTGGCAGTGTGGACTCATCGCTGCACAGCCAGAAGGTCAAAGGTCATATGAGCGGCAGAGATGGAAGACGCGGCAGAATGGAGCAGAGCGACCATATCACAAAGTATGTACTGCAGGACCCGCTGTGGCTGCTCATGGCTAACACAGATGAGAAGGTCATGATGACCTATCAGCTGGCCTCGCAGTGAGTGGGAGAATGGGGCTCAGCCAGTGAGGAGTAGGATAAATGGCCCTGTAGACACTGTGGTGTGGTAGTTATTCACCATCTGTTTGTAATGGAAGGTTCCTCAGTAATGCACTAGTGATAAGGCTGTGTGCGTGTGCAGGAAACTTGGTGTGGGATGCCTGAAGGCAACAGCTTGCTAAAAGACTGTTTAACATGTTTAACCGAGTCCCCACCATTGGAAAGCGTATGCGCAGTTTTAACCCACCCTGTAAAACTGCTTTACATTCATCACTAGCTAGCTTTGATCTCAGGTGAACCACTGGCTGAATAGATGTTTAACTACACATTTAATCCCATTTAATATAAAAAGAAGTGCAATGTCAACAGTGAGACTCCTTTTTTTCCTGCACGATGAAGAAATGATGCTGTCGTATGATGATGCTGTCTGGTGGTGGTCAGAGGGCCCGGTGGCGCCAGTGTCCGGCAGCCTCGCCTCAGTGTGCCCCAGGGCAGCTGTGGCTACAGTGTAGCTTGCCATCACCAGTGTGTGAATGTGTGTGTGAATGACTGAATGTAGTGTAAAGCGCTTTGGGGTCCTTAGGGACTAAGTAAAGCGCTATACAAATACAGGCCATTTACCATTTAAATGCAAGAAATCTGTCAGTACAAATAAATAAATGTGTTAAATTACAGAAAAGGCCCACTGCCCAGAAAATATTCAATATAAATTCTGGCATCCTTATTCTAATAGGATTAGATTAGTGCTAGTCTACAAGGCTTCTACTGGGATGCTGACTGACTACCACATCTTCCAGAGAAAGAAGATGCGATACTTTCAATGAACCCTTTTCAGGCAGCATCACTTGATATACTCAGACTCTTTATGCATCTACCACACACTCCCTTAACTGTGGTAGCAAATGTTCATCTTCCTGTTGTGTTGCATCATCTCTGTGTAAGAGGGAGCACGGAAACTTTTTGTGTTCAGTGTTTGTAAATGTGGAGGAAAAGAGAAACTGCAATCTGTAATCATGACACAGAAGCTCCAACCCTGATGGTTGTAGTAAGACTTTTGACCACTAGATGGAATCCTCACAACAAAAGAGATCTGCTGTGTTGGGTGTGAGGAGCCTGACAGCGAAACTTTGTTCGAACATAAAAGTAATAAATTATCCAAAAGTGCAACATAAGCATGCAAATCGAAGCTTCCAGTGTTGTTTATCTGAGCATTTGTCACACGTGTGAGCTGAATCGTGACCGTGTCTGTGCGTTTCAATGTGTCTGCAGTGATATTGAAAAGGTGCTGAGAGAAGACAAAGAGAAACTGAGGCAGCTGCAGAAGAGCCAACCGCGCTTCTCTGAAGAGCAGAAGAAGGAGCTGATCGAGGTTCACCCCTGGATCAAGAAGGGAGGTTTACCCAAAGCCATAGATATCAAGGTAGAATTGAATACCCCTTCCAGTTCAGATATCCACTGTTAATGTAAACATAATGCCTCATTTACACCTGAACATGTTTTTTCCAGATGTGCTCCTGGTGTGATGACGCCTTAGAGGCAGCGACGGCGGTACAGGATCAGCCGTACCAAGACCTCGATGAATCTGAGACCGCCGGAATATCCTGCCACGGCTCTCCTTCGGCCTCCGACTGTCAAACACAGACGGCGGCACAATAAGCTTCTCAAAGTGTCCAGAGTGACTTTGTTAGCCACTGGCTTACAGCCTTTGAAGAGGGACCAGTTTTAAATGTGCTCTTACTGTTTCTCTCTTGCTGTTCTGTGAGTTCTTCTTGTGTAGGTGCCAGCAAGAAAACTGGATAAAACAGTCCAGATTTTTGTAGAATGTGAACATGTGTAGTAGATTCATTACATTATATTTTAATCTACTTTTTAATTGTTCACTGTGTTGTTGCTTGAGGAATTGCTGGTCTCTAAGACTGCGCCTGTTTGTTGCGTCATCCCTTTTGTAGCATGTTGCCACGTGCGGCTCTTAATGGTTTTTATATAGACTTGATTACCAGATGCTGAGCCCAATAAAGGGAAAGAGAAAGTGTGCTCGCATGCCAGGCACCACCACAGAGGTCAAACAAACATCAGTCAGCTGGGGGCTGCTCTCGGTGGCTCTGTGGTGTTTGATGAATTCAGTATTTCGTGGCGTTTCCCCGAGTTGCAACGACACTTCTGTCATTCATACACATCAGACACCAAATGAGCACAAGTGCACTTTGCAGTTTAGTATTTATAGTTGAAAGAAATCTGATACTAAGGTAACTTTTTGAATCTTAAATTGTATATTTCTTCCCACTGGGTTGGATAAAGAAGAATGTAAATGAGACTCCTGTGGGTCTGATATTCATTCTGCTGATGCCTGTATTCAATTGGGGGATCTCAGCTGTTAAACATAGAGGGGAAAGATGTCCAATGTAGTACAAGCATTGCTGATCAAGTGATGGAGTTGATTTAAGTTTGCACTGAGTTGGGGGTGGGGGTGTGAGGCACATATGCTACACTGATTCACATAATGTCATACTTTAAAAAAAAAAAAGCTCATTTCAAACTTTTTACACTTCTGTCATTTGGTGACACGTCACTAAAAGCAGCTCTAGATTTTTTTTTTTTCATTCAGCAGATTTCCTTTCATCTGTTTCTGATGAAATGCAGCATTTTTGTTTTTCAGCTGTGACACTCACTTTAAAGATTTCTTTTTTTTTTTATATATATATTTCAAAGCTTGTGTTGGTGTTTGCAACACTCTCTGACTCTAGGCATATGTATAGGCTATATTTTTACATAAAATAACTGATAACTGTTTCTCTATAAATGAGTCAATGTGTTTTTAAGTTATAGTATTAAAAAAAAAGTTTAAAAAGCAAACTGGACCAAAAGAATTAATATTATTTATTATAAGCTCTATTTTGAAAATGTGAATTCCATAATCAACACTAGGAAAGCCGCTCATCACAAACTGAAAAGTACCGAGCTGCATGTTTAGGGTGGGTGGTTATTGTAAAGAGATTATTGTGGTTTTCCCCAGTTTTGAAGTGTGCTGCATGACGCTCGACGTGGTCTGATGTTGCAATCATAAACAAGGAGAGGAACATCCTGAACAGACTGAAGCTCGTTACTGTTCAGAACAAACACTTCAGGCTGACTTTAGGGTAATTTCACTGTTACAAAGCAGCTTGGACGTCAGGTGGCTGAAGAGTTTTTTCACTTTGAAGCCTACGCTGTTGTTTGAGTCTCTTTGGGAACTTGAACATTTTTGTTCAAGTTTTTGGGGGGGGGGGGTGGTCTTCAAACAGACACTGACATACACATTTTTATTTTTGTTTTTCTTATTTTTTAAAGGAAATGATTCCACTATGTTTGCTAACTTTTCTCAAAATAAAATGTTGCATAACTTAAAGCAAAGTGTGTCGTGCACCTTCTTTGCCAGTCCAACAACGACGAATAAGGAAGAGACGGGATGATTTCTGCAGACTGGAAAAAAAAAAAAAAAAAAAAGAATGTTCCGACATCTTAAACTTAGCTTGTTACAGTTTTTCTCAACAGTGTCTGCAGAGCCCTAAATGCAGTTTAATTACAATTCTGTTAATCTTAGTGCCCCAAATCCCTGGATGAATATATGGATAGCAAAGTAACCTGATATATTTACTTGAATAAAGTACAGTTTTATTTTGGATACAAATGTTTTGTCTTGTACTTCATATGATTTATCTGCAAAATAAGTAAGGCTTTAATATAATTCTGCAAAGTGTCATTCCACACAATGAACACATTTAGTTAACTATATTTTTGTTATACTATATCTTCACTGTTAAGCTACTTAAGTCGGATGGAAATCATGCCCCATGTTTTGTACAGCATATTCCTACACTGATTTTTAACTCTGATTAAATAATCTGACTACCTGTGCCCTCCCCTCTTTGCCTTATTATGGGTTCCCCCTTGTGCCACACCATTTAAAAATCCTGGGAACGCCCCTGCTGCCGCCTGTCTTATACATATTTAAATGTTAAAGTAAAAAGACTCATGCTTCTCTCTGTCGTCACTTTTACCTTCGCAATGCAAATGTCTGTCTGTCCAACCACCGAAACAACAGACTTCTGCGCAGATCCTCCTGATCAAAGCGACCCTTGTTCACACCTTCATACTTACTTCAAACTGAGCGTGAGGTGCGAACATGCTTAAAAAAAAAGAAAAAGAAAGAACATCCCCCCCCCGGACAGCTATACCTTCGGTGATATTTTAATACGGTGATATTTTAATACGGTCTGGTCACAACACAGCGGACTACATCAAGTTTAGCAAATAATAGGACCAAAACAAGGATGTATGGGTCGTCATTTAGTAGTTTATAATTTGAATTATGATAATTTACTTGTGCTTTCTTGCACTCGAGAAAGCTTGTTATTAATTTAAGTGGTCACAGCTGGGTTTAAAACGAAATATCACCTTTTTACATAAATAAACAACTATAAAAATACCAATGCTTAAAGTTTAAAATATAGGCCTTCTAACTTTATCGTATGGTAACACCGTTTGATATTTATTATAACAGTGTGTCGATCTTGTTTCTAGCAAGGGGGATTACAAAGAACAACAAAAGCAGATCGAAATCTTACCTGATTGTATTACCTCGATGTATAATTACTACTCTATCTGCTAAATAGGAGAATGCTCCACTATTCAATGCACAGTGTATTAGTCCTTTTCTTCTCATTTCACCAGTGTCCCCTATTAAGTCGGGGGTGGGGTGTAAAGACGTGACTCACACTCCACGTGGCATATGAATAGACTTGTTTTAGGATTGCTGGCTTTTCTTATTCATGCCTAGCAGTAGGAGCTAGGTGGTGCAGATGCAGAACACTGTCTGTGGCTCTCACTGAGACCACAGAAGTGATGTCTGACATCAAGCGAGCTGTGAAAGTCAGCAGCAATGGCAGCCTAACCCACTGCTACGAGATGACATGCTTAGATTTCACAGGCCTAAAATTATGTTCACTTCCACAGGCTTGTGCACCACTCCAAACTTGCAAAAAGAAAGAAAGAAAGAAAAAGATGACTGTGGATATCACAGCGCAATACAAAGCCAAACTTATTCCAGAGTCATGACTGTGCAGGTTATGTGCCCACGTTATTTAAAAAACGAGTCGAGCAGAGTTATAAATTCCATTTGTCAAGTTCTCAACCAGGACTATATAAGGAGGGAGTGAGTGGATTACTCATTTCACACCTCACAAATGCCTACGACGTGCTAAGGGATCTTGGAGAGCCTGTGCACACAAATGGTCCACAATTGCAGAGTAATAACAAATATCTTGGAAACAGCCGTGGGTGGGTGGTTAGTGGGATTCTTGTGTGTGAAATGAGGTTTTTTTTTCTCCTGAAGAGTCTGCTGCACAAATGGAGTACAAGTCTTTTTTTTTCCCCTAAAATATTTATTTAAAAGTTTTAGCTTAACTTAGATGAGGTAGCCTACTAGCAGTCAACTGACATGTATAAATAGAATTTTCAACAGATCCTAATTAGGAAATAATTTACACACACTCATATTAGTGCATTTCTGGTGGGGGTCTACTTTCTATACAGCAGTTATATTGAACAAGTACATATTTACATAAGTCAGCAGGCCCAAACAAGGTCACTAAGCTCTGTAAAGATATATTAGAATATCTTTACGAAGAGTTTATCTGATGCCCATTCAGGCAGTGTTGGCCTATTTCTAACCCAAGCTATTGTTTCGACAAAAAAACCCAAACTCCTATTCCACCTTAAATTGTCTACCATGGTCTCCACAGAGCTTTAGAGCAAGTTAGGCAGGGCAACGCTTCTTGACCGTCTGCCTCCTCCTCAGAAGAAACCTGGCTTTGCTCTGAGTCGGTCTCATCCAGGTCAGAGCAGAGGTCGTCGCTGGAGGTGGTGGAGGGTGCCGGGGACACCAGGGCTGTGTGAATGCTCTCAGACAGGGACCAAGTGCTGCTATAGCAAGGGCTGTCCGCTACGATGTCCGGGAGCATCACTCGGTGGTACTCGTTGTTGTTAAGTGGCATACTCTCCAGAAGGTGCTTCAACAGCTCCGCTGCCACTGTTGGGTCAATCCCCGGGTAGTAGGACACAAATGTGTGAACGTCGTGCATACACTGGATGTATCCGGCAGCGAAACGCTCACAGGCCTCCCGGTGTACAGCGTCTGCTTCTGTGGACAGACAGATGGAAACGACCGTTAAACCTTAGTTTCTAACGTGTAATTACTAACAGACACTCTGTGCTCTGATTGGCTGCGCCACGGTCGAAGCGCACCTGTGGCGGCCACAGTACAGTTGATTAAAATATTAATCCGCCAAGAGCAATGAATTAATCAGTAGTTTTACTAGTTATAAAGAACTATATTACTTGGCGGAAGAATGATTTGTAAATTGTATTACTGTTTATATGTCTCTTTTTTTTAAATTAAGCTTATGGTTAATACTGTACACTCAAGTAAATAAAGTTAAATAAGGTTTATATGTACGGTTTACCTTGAGCACGCCTTTGAAGAGTGCCTTCCACTCGTTTCACTGTCATCTCCAGCACTTCGGCATTCTCCATCTTTGACTGTAACTGCAGCAACAAACATCAGGAACACAAGCTAGCTTAGCCACAACACACTCATCAGTTTAATTGCTGTTGAGCAATGGCGCTACATAAACAACAGCAACTTACGTCTTCGTCGGCGATAAGGACTCTGAGTTCTTGTAAACTTTCATTGATGCGAGCCCTTCTTTTCTTCTCAACCAGAGGTTTTCTTATCTACAACAGTAAGGAAAACTGAGTTGTTTTTCCCCCAGTTCAAAGTAGCTCTGAATCCTCACATGGGATCTTACCTTTCTGTCAGGTCTGACCCCACCGCAATCATCCACTCTGTCCAGGCCGTGTGTGCTGCTGCTGATGGGGGCCATGTTTTTGCAGGCGCTGCCAGGAGCCGACCAGACTGGAGGTTGGTTAGTTGGTGTGTAATCCAAAGAGCCGTTAGAGGCCGTCAGTGGGACAGATGGCCGGGGCGATCCCAGCAGCAGTGAGCACAGAGTGGAGGAAACTGGGTGGGGTGGGGAATGCACTGTGTGCAGTGGGTTCATTTGCATGTGAATTGTTGAACGAGCAACGACCCCCCAACACATGTGGTCACTTTAAATTGTGTCACACACGATGTCTTAACCATGGAGCAGCATGCAGACATAAGAGTGCAAAATATGGACAAAGAGGCTGCAAAGGTAATGTCAACAACTCTGAAGGTTTTAGTTTGTAGTGGGTGAAAGAAAATAGTTTCAATAGCTTTTGACCACATTCAATCAATTTTGGTAAACATGTTACTTATATTAAATTCAGTTTTATTTATTTATTGATTGATTGATTGATTGATTGGTAATTTATTTCAAACATGTAAACAATATACAGGTACATATAGAAAAGAAAATAAGAGAGAAAAAAAATACTATACAAAAAAATCAATACATTTCAATATTGCTACCGTTCTGATTAATTTACATGTTGAAAGGGAGTGGGAAGAAGTAAACACTTATTTATATAGTGCTAAATCATAACAATCGCCTCAAAGCCACCTTTTTACTCAAATTGAGCACTCATAGTGCTTTCTACTACAAGTCTCATTCACTCAGTCTCACGTATACACATCCATACTATGCTTTTCTGTATGTGCTTTTTCTAAAATTTTACACACATTCAGATCAGCATCAATTTGGGGTTCACTCTGCCACTTGAGCCACAGCTCCTAGGGCTATAGACCGTATGTTTGCCAGTCCACACATTCATGTCTTTTGGAGCTTGTGAGGCATCACCCCATCTATAGTACTAGATGGGTCCCGGAGAATATGGACCACTCTTATGTGTAAAGCGCCTGGAACCTCTTTAAAAGTTATCAAGACCAGAAAACAGTGATGACACTGTGGAGAGTAGATCATCCCTATTGCATTAGGACTTCACTTTGCTGTGGTGTGGGTTGTAACCCTTTAAGGACACGCTTCTATCACTAACTATCAGCTCAAATTTCCTATATTGTCTAATTCATTGCTGCAAGTCTTATGTCTGTAGTGACTCATAGATGCTGTAATGATTACTGAGGCAAGGAGATGAGAGCTGTGTGTACACCATGGCTGTAAAAAATGTGCATATATTACTGATTAGCATATTTCTTGTGATGTTCACTAGAAAGAAATGAATAATTTAATGTTACTATATATTAGTAACTGTTACTGTATATTAGAATCGTATTATAGATTCTTAATCTGTCTTACAAAGTACATTTTGTGACCACATTCATATAAATTAGATTATATGGCATATTAACCAAGTAATACACCTTGTAAAATATTATATATGCATTGATGAGCCTATGGACATCTGAGCAGCATTATCTCTCTTACTACTAAGTAGTGCTGACCTATTGATAACTTTATTGCAGTGTAGTAGCTGGATCAGCCAGTTTGAAACATCACAATATTTCCGGATGGTAGTGTTGAGAACATTGAGAATAGAAGATTCAGCTTTAAATAAAATACGGAAAGCACTTCCATATTGGGCGCTTGTCTTCAAAACAAGGGCACTTGGTAGCCAAATATCCTCAAAATCGAGGTAAATTTAGCATTTTTTCCACTAAAGCCGCTTTAAATGTTTAATTATATTCACCAGGAAGCAACTAAGCTCACAGTCTGTTATTTTTAGCGTTTTTCTAAAAGTCGAAGACCGATAGCGGCTCTTATTTTGACAGCGGCGAGGCGGCTTTTCCCTGAGACCCACACACTGCTTGTTCGTCAGAGAAGACGCTCTTGTGAGGTCACCGAGGCCCGGGGGCGAGCCTGGTCCGGCGCTATATAATCTTCCCGGTCCGGTGGACGAAACCAGCGCACTGAATCAGACAGGAGACAAAGCAAGCACACACTGAGCAAACAAACATGGTGAAGATCACTTTCCAGCCAGTGTCGGCGCAGAAGCCCGAAAAAGACAACGATGAGGACAAGATCATTATACCTCAGGCTCACGTGAGTTTGCACACTTTGTCTTTGTTTCATGCTGCGGCATTTGTCCTTTGTCTCGTTATAGCATAAGTAGATTTTTATTTCTGCATAGGCTATAGCTTACAAAAAAATAAAGTTTGATATAATTAGTTTCGCTTTCCTTGTCCATGCATCATGGCATTTAATGGGATTGGATTTTATGTGATTAACATGATTATAAAGAAAAGCCAGTGACTGCTTAAAGTTAGATATTGCATTTGTTTTCTTAAAAAATATAATTACACCCTTATCTACAAGCTTAAAGGTTAATAAAGGCAGTGGTAGTGTTTCTGAGCCTAAAAAAGTTTTATTGTGCATTAATATTACAACAAGGGAACAGCCCCAGCATTGCAATGCAATCCCACCTATGGGATGTTGGTATTACATCACCTTGTTTAGCCACAGCTAGGAGGCACACTGCAGAAGAGGCAGTCCTGTATACATGTGGGCAATTGGCAGAAAGAGGACATCATTTTACCAAGTTGTTCATAAAGTGTGCATGTATAAGATAAAAATCTCAGGCTTCTCGCTGTCAGCGTACAGATAGCCTTGGGCTTGTTTATTCTTTTGTCGCTGTGAGGAAACAATAGAGCTGTCAGATGTGGATACTGCACTAGTCTGTAATGTCACGGTGTTATACCACGTGTGTCCTGCAGGTAGTGCCGGAGAGCAGATGAGAATGAGCGGTAGTAATCAAGCAGCAAAGTGTGTGTGTAAAGGCAGCTTAACCCTCCCGAAACTAGCAGTATAAAAAGTCAGTCTCGGTTTGACCTAGCTGTTTTATAGCTCCTGCTTTCGATGAATATATTAGAGGAGATAAAACTTGGAAAATTCAGAGTTTATTTCAAAAAAATTGAGGAGTTTAGTTCTGTCTCAATTTCAGTTCTGCAACACTTTCAGTCTCCAGTTCTCAAACATGTAATTTAACTACATAGATGTAGTTTCTCAAACACTGATTTTTTTTCCTTGCTTGTGTAAAGTGGGGTTTGCAGAACGGCTTGTACCTGCGTTAGCTGAGTGGGAAGTCAGATCTGTCACCAGCTTTTCTTAGCCTCCTTTCTGGACTTCATCCCCAGAGTTGAACATAATTAGATATTTGGCACATAATGGATGTTCACATAAAGCTTCTCGTCTTTTTTTCCCCCCTAGCACACTGCACAGATGACGCACCTATCACTTCTGCAGACATATTTTACCAATGCTCGTTACGTCAACAGAAGGATGTGAAAGGCTGTGTGGATTTCCATTGGCTGCTATGGCAGGCTAGGCGTCAGAGCCAATGTGTGTAGATCTATTAATACGCCCGCCTCTGAGGGACTCCTGCTCTACGCAACTGTCCTCATTTTTAACTCCCACCAAGGGAGTTAAGACTTAATATCTGCAAATATGGAGCGTGGAAGTAGGCCTCTAAGAATAGACCCAGACGGCCACGTGCCAGCATCTTCGTCAGAGCATGCTTCCGCTCACCATAGCAACAGTAGTAGGGAGAGGCAGCAGATTGACTGAGAGACTGTGGGTGGGCATCTGGCGTGCTTTATTCATGTCCGTCGTACGTCTACCAGATCTCAACTTGGCACTTGCTTCTTTTCAAAATTAACTCTGTTACAAATTTGGCTTTTGGGTATGAAAGTAAAGCAGTGTGAGTGTGATAGGATTAGATACAAATATTTCACACTGCACAAAGCAAATTCAGAGTTGCAGTGCATCATTTAAACTACTCTTAAAAACTTTCACACACTACTATGAAAAGAACCAGGATGTAGGATAAGATCTAAGATCTGAACTCTAACCAGTCTGCTTTTTCTTTTTACAGGGGCAGTCGGTTCACCCAGTCAGGCCAAAGAAGCCTTTTCCAACCGGCCTGTGCTGCCTTGCCTTGGGCCTGGCAGTTTTCTTGATAGGACTGGTGTTGGCGTCTGTCTTTATCTATCGCCACTACTATATACCTCAGGTTAGTCAGCAATTACCCCTCTTTTCTTAAATAACATCCTGAACACAGTGGGTAAAAATCACACAGCTGAAAGTAAACGTCATATGCTGACACAGCTCTGTTGCATCCCATTAGCAGATCCCAGAAGACAGTTTGTTCCATTGTCGGGTTATCTTTGAGGACTCTGTGTATGCTCCTCTGAGGGGGCGGCAAGAACTCGAGGAAAACGTCGGCATCTACCTTGAAGACAACTACGAGCAGATCAGCGTACCCGTGCCACGTTTTGGTGGCAGCGATCCCGCCGATATCATCCACGACTTTCAGAGGGTAGGTGTTTGTCTTTGCGTGTTTTTTCCTCTCATTACACTTGTTTGTAAGCGTTTGATTAAGGCATAACACGATTTCTCTCTTTCTCTGTTCCAGGGCCTTACAGCTTATCACGACATCGCACTGGACAAATGCTACATCACCGAGCTGAACACAACCTTAGTGATGCCACCACGCAACCTGTGGGAGCTGCTCGTCAATGTCAAGGTGAGACACGCAGTGGATTAGCTGTTAATGCCACTTGTGGTTGTAAGAGATAAATGGCTGTCTGAGAGTGAAGGACAGTGTGTTCCCACTTTCCTGTTGGCAGCGTTCCTCCCACAGACCGATCAGTCGAGTGATTCATTTTTGTCTCTTTGCCACAGAGAGGGACGTACCTTCCTCAGACGTACATCATCCAGGAGGAGATGATGGTGACGGGGAGGGTGAGGAACATGAGGCAGCTGGGCCCTTTCATTCACAGGCTCTGTTACGGCAGAGAAACTTACCGCCTCAGACGCCGCAGCCAGCGCCAACGTGAGTTGACATATTCACTTCCTTTTCCAGTCTGTTCGGAGTATATATGAAATGTTAAATAATGTAGTGACATGTGCAGGATTGCTTCCGCTTTTCGTCACCCTCTTTTTCACACCAGCTCTTGTCAGATGTTGAGTCAAGTGACGTGTGCTGGTTTGCTGTAAATTCTGTACCTGAGGAGGAAAATGTTCCTCCACTGAGTCACAGGGAATCCAGTGTCCAGAGTTGGTGTGTAGGAGTAAAGAGAGAGTGACAGAAAAGCAAATATCAACGGGGACCATATAGGGTCTTCCTTTGAACACTTGAGACAGTGCGTCTGCAGTGTAACATGCTGCTGTACCAGCTTGTGAGCCTGAATATTATTGTGTGTGTGTGTGTGTTTGTGTGGGCTCAGCCTGGGAACTTCCTGCTATGTGAGTCACTTGTAGTGCAGTGGACACATCCACACACTCTGTGGAGGTGTTTGTGATTCGGATGAGTGATATCTGTGTCGTCGCTGCCTTTGATTGGGTTTAGAGCTTCAGAAATGATGCAACAAACTTCCCCCTGCGTACATATATGGACGTGATTTGTGGGGATGGCTTCTGCTGATTCAAAATGGACGTTGTAGGCAGAGTAGCTTGAGAAAGCATGTGAACAAATGTCCGCTTTCGATTCTGAACAGATTTTCTAAATGCGTCGTGTTTTCCTCTTCCAGGTATTGAGAGGCGTGAGACCAAGAATTGTCACAGCATCCGCCACTTTGAGAACACTTTTGTGGTCGAGACTGTGATCTGCGACCGGTTCTAAATCTGAGGTGGAAATCACAGCCATCCAACACTGAAGCCAATTTAAACCATACCTCTTGAATTCCTTAAGCGTTAAACTGCACTTTAAGAGCAAGCGTTTGTCTCGTAGTTTTAGTTTCAGATCCAGTTGGAATGTTTTTGTTTATGCTTTTATTTTTTTGAAATGTCCGTGTACTATGTTAATGTCTTTTTAATTTAAACGGATTCCTGGATAATGTTATAGATTTGTTTCGATATATCTGTAGCTTGTCATGTCGTGCAGAACGTGTTAACCTGTGCATGTAAGTTTGTGACATTTACATCAATGGACTTGATTTCATTTCATTTTTATACTTGTCCTCGTATTTTTTCAATTAAGTTATTTTTAGTTACTTTTTTTGTTGTTGTTTTGAATGTCGGAAGATGGCGAAACATACCTCATGTAGTTAAGATATTACTTTGCTGGTTGATATCATAATGAGTGGTGTATATAACTTTGACTAAGCAATATATTCTGTACATTGATTTTCTTCTTAATTTCATATTGTTACATGCATAGATTTTTATCTGAGATCAACTTGTTTTGTGGATGATCATTTCTTTCTTGTTTGCCTTTTAGTTTTGTTCTTCTCACACTTTCCTACTCCTTGGATATAAACGGCTTTAGACTGTAATTAGTAGCAGTGCTGTAGAAGGACAGAAGGAACCAAAGTCTGCAGTCAGGGATGCTACAAGCTTGGTTTTAAGGACATATGAATTATTTATAAAGAACGCTTTATAGTCTAGATCACTTACTGTAGATGATATCAAAGGCTAAAAACTCACGTTGTCTTGCTCTTCCTCCTCTTCACTCAGATTTGCCTGTTGTCTTCAGCTCTTGCCATTTCCCAATCTTTCCTATCTTGGCATTATAATGTTCTCTGATGTTTCGTCCCAGCTTAAAAAAGGAAAAGATTTTGGGCTGTCTTTCTGATGTATAAGTTGGAGTAAATCTGATTCTGTTGAGAGAGAGAGATCTGTGATCTGTTGTCATATTTCACTGTCTTGGGTACTGTATTTCGCTGTACAGTCAATTTTTCTTGTAAAATCTTGCTGCTTTGAGAATAAATTATCAAACTTTCTTGGTCATGTTTTGAATGTTCTTCACCAACAGTTTCGGTGGCTCATAATCACTGTGTAGGCTGTGGGTTAGATCAATTGGAGATTGGCTGAACAGTACTGATAAAAGTAGGAGAACCAACACAGCATTACACTGCCTTTGTGGCATTCTCACCGAAATGGAACAAAAATACAGTGATAATATCTGAAAGTTTTCATCTGCAGCTTTGTTATCAATTAAACATCATAATCTGTTCAGGTTATTTCCCTTCAAAACTGATGAGTAATACTTTTGTGATTTGATCAGCCTACTTTACAATGTCTCATTTAATAGTGTACATTTTTAAATATTCAGCAGTTACTATAGTTACAAAAATGCAATATTTAGGTAAAAGTTTAGTTTCCGGCTGCATTTCATTAATTAAATATTTAGGATAAATATTCATAATATTCACTCATAAATCCTTTTTGTTTTTGTCTTCACATTGTTTTTATTTTGACTTTAAACTTATGAAGAAAAGGAAAACAGCCCAGACCGACAAACTCCGTGGGTTGGCTCAAGATGCAGGGATCACAAAAGTATTTTACAAGTAAAAATACAATTGAGTACAAAATGCAGAAACTTAAATTATAATAAAATAAAGTTTCAATATGCAGGTAATGCAATGAAACCAGCATATGATGGTTTCAAAGAGAGCTTTTCACACATTTTTATGAAAGATATATACATTAAATACAACATTATGGTACGGTTAAGCCACAAGTGAGGCACGCTGTCATAAAACACAAAATGATCCTTCAACATCGGCAACATATGGTCAGCGACAGCTCTGTGTGCTTCATAAGCAGCTTTCCATTTGACTTTTCATGTGACAGCATTCACATAAACCCAAACAGTAATATGAAAACAGTTCTTTCAGCAGTGACCTACGCATGGCCGGGACTACATACTTACGGTTTTTAAACATTTCAATAAAACTATTATGCACCTAAGGTTGCAATCTAAAAATAAAATACAAAGTTCAGTACAGCTAAATATGAAATGCTACAGCTAACAATATCAGTTTATAAACAAAGCAAAAAAAGCATACGAAGTATCTTTTCATCTGCAAAACTATAAACAGATCACTTAATGCAATAATCATAAATGCTTTAGTCCTCTCTTATAATAATGTCACTTTTAATATTTTTTTTATATTATATTTTTTTAGTATAATTTATGAGATTTAAAAGACAGAAAATGAATGCAAAATCTATTAACAACGCACAAAAAAATCCTCTCTACTCTTCCTCAGGCCGTGTTTATTTCTATATTTGACTGTTGCTGTATTTCTGATTAAACATTTACATTTAATTATTATTTAATAAATATAGATGATATTGTTACTTATTTTGCAGTGAGAATTTTTTACAACCATTTAGGATCCATTGTATTATTTAATGTTTTAAAAAATGAAATGAACCACTGAAATTATTGCTAATGTTTTGTTTTTAGTTTCATATGTTTAAAGCTATACCTGTGGATGTGATTTATAAACCCTGATTCATCTGTGTACTCATCAAGGAAATATGCATATTTGAATTGTAATTAATTAGATATATTGGCATAATTTCGTTTTGTTTACTTTTTATGTAAATCTGCATTTCATAGATTAGAGATTCACGACTAAAATATGCTTATTATTACGGTTAGCTACCTTTTTTGAATATAAAAAAAATAATTATGCATCTGTTAAATTCGTTTAGTCTGAAACAATTAATCTATTTTGTCTTTGATGAGAATTCTGACTAATAAGAGCCGTCTTTGTGCATGTTTGATTTCAGTCCTAGATAATATCACAAAGGCATTTTTGAACTGCCCGCCAGTATCAGTTTTTAGTTCTTTAAAATGAGTCATGCTGCCTGTCCCTGTCACTTTCTCACTCATTGTTGGTTTGCAGGTTTGAGTGACCTTTTCATGCTTTTAATGATTTTTTAAAGCATGTCAGACTGTGGCTTTTTAGTTCATGGGTTGTTTTGCAGCCTTCATTTAACGCATTAGAGCGCTTTGAGGTTAGAGAGGTGCCTACTGGCTTCCTGCTGCTGGATCAGATCATACAGCCTTGCATTCAGCTGTGTGGTTAATTTAGATTACACTCTGACCTGCTTCCTTACGAGCAGGTTAATTACTTTTAGTGCGTGACACTATGCTTATCAGCTATTGGGTCCACTATTGACTTGTCTCCAGCTTTACTGCTCTGATACAAAACAAGGTTTTAGCCTCGTTTTGCTATATTAACACAACATAACATCACATCAGTGATCCTCTAGGGACAGTTTTTGTCTCAACTTGACTCGCCTCTCTCCCGTTCAGAAGTGCTGTTGGTGGCTCTCCTTTGGCTCAGTATTGACATCCTTAAGCTGTGTCTGGTGTTCCTCACTTCATGGGCAATAAAGTAGTAGCACATGGCGTCCAGACAGCAGGTGATGTTTGACAGGCACATAGCAATCTGTATGAACAGGCTGAGATTGGCCTTGGTGCCACAGTCCTGAAATGCTCCTTGATGCACCTGCAAGTATGTGTGTTAAGGAAACATTAGTTTACCATCAAAGAATCATGTGTGACACTTTTGGTTTGTAGCAGAGGTAGCATTGCAGTGTGAAGCGCAGGTCCTATCTGTGAATTTTCCTATGAAGATCCTCTCTGTGCATATCTGCAGTACTTACACATGCTTACGCACTTGCCATACTCTCCAGTTTGATAATTAATTTCTAATAATTTCTAATAACGTCAACTTTTGAAGAAGAATTTTATTGCAAGTATCAAAATTAAACACAAGTACCCCTCAACAAATACCCCAGTGGTTACAACCATTTAGGCTTGTTTTGTCATATCATATGTGCTACTGACATAAAAAGCGCTGCTGAGTCATAACATTTGCAGCATCCTCCCCCCCCCTGAATTTTTCTGATGATTACTCAACATAAATCTCAAATCAAAGTAAAAAAGCTGCAGAAAGTTAAATGTTTTTAACTGAAATATTAATAAGCTTTTTTTTTCTTTATAAAATAGGTTCAGTACACATTATATTTTTCTGATTCAGGCTACCCAGTGGATTATAAGGAGTTCGAGACTTTAAACATCAAAATTTTAAATGTTTACCTGCTGAAATAAATGTGATAAAGGACAGCTACTAAATGGACCCTAAGGTGATATGCTTTGGACTGTTGTTTCAGTTTCTTTACACTTAAAATGAGCATAAAATGAGCCTTGAGTTTCTCACCAGAAATTGCAGGAAGATGGCTAGGTGGCTCGGAGTGAAAGGCACCAGGAACGCGCACAGCCCGCTGTAGATGATCTTCACACAGGCCCGGCTCTGTGGGCTGTGCTGACCAGACTGCTGAAGTGTCCAGATGATCTGAACTGAACAGAAAACCACCACCAGTGCAGGCACAATGAACCCAAACACCTGCACACTGATGATGATGGGAGGTTTCCAGCCTTCCGGTGAAAACTCGTGGAAACAATGAAATGTGTTGCTCTTGCTTTTCCTGAAGTTACAGATGACTGGAATGACTGATGCAGACACAAGCATCCACACGGCTATACAAGTTGCCATAGCTGCTTTGGGTGAACGCAACTGCTTGGATTTAAACGGATGACAGATAGCCACCCATCTATCTACAGCTATACACATAATGATGTATATGCTTCCATATATCCCATAAAAATAAAGCCCTTCCAAAATTGAACACAGTCCGTGGAAGCTGGCGGGCCACTTGTGATTAGTGGCATGCATTTTGAAGGGAAGAATCAACAGGAGAACCAAGTCCATCAAAGCCAAGTTTATCATGTAGATAGCAGAAATAGCAGATTCAGTCTTTTTTCGCAGAAGGCCGCAGAACACCGCCAGCGCTGCAATATTGAGAATCAGACCGACGACAAATATAGGAATATAGAAGACCAGCTCCAAAACTTTCATCACTTCATCCACGTGGTCGAACTCTTTACTGCAGTTCACTGACATGTTGTTGGTCATGATGTCACTGCAATATAACAGTTGGATTCAATTTTATCTCAACATCTCTGCCAGGATTTCAAAGAACAGTTTAAGTTGTCTTTCCTGTTTTTGTTACTCGTTCCCACACAGAAACGGCAGTATGATACGCCACTATACCAAGCCACTAGAAACCTCTCAGCTGTGTGGGTACAGGAACTGTGAACTTGTTTTTTTGTTTCTGGTATAAACAACATAGCAAACAAGAGCACCGTGAACATTATTAACCTTTAGCCTCCTGATTCTCATGAAAGTAGTAGCAATGGTAGTCTTAGTAAAGTACAGGCCGGAGTAACTTTCATTTTACTTCGACATTTAGAAACAAATTGTGAATATATTATGATCAAGATTTCAAAGGAAATGACTTTCTGTTATTGTATTAGTTTTGCAATCTGCGACAGCACAGTTAAGTGGTTCTCTATTTGAGGTTATTTGTTTGGACACTAACAATATTCCCATTTACCTCGGAGTGTTTACTGATTTAATATCAGTTGAAAACAAATGAACAGGTGGTTCGTCACATGTTCTACTCTTCATTGCGTTGGTGTCAGGTTGTGATGGACAAACCTGACACCTGTTCTATTTTGAGTGAAGCCATGGTTTTACAGGAAAATCCCAAATACATCTCTGACATGAGTGTCTGTGCATCGAGTTGACACTCAACTGAAATAAACCTAATGTAAAAAAACAGGCAGGTTTTGACTGCGTGTACTACGTGTCGCTGGCTGCAGAGTCCCTCCTTACAGCGAGCAAGCTGAAGGCCCTTTGCACTCAGATCAAAATAATTTGCATGAAGATAAAAAAAGCACATTATATATACAATGAAACCTGACTTTTAACGTAAGCATTAATTAGAAGTAAATAAGTAAATAAATTTTAAAAATAGATAAATAAATGAAATATGTCTTGTAATTTAAGTTCCTCACGTTTGACTCATCATCTACATGTAACTGCAGCACTTTTAACATCTAACCTGGCGTTCTTTTGCGACCAGCTAACATGTAGTGGAAAATGTGAAATCTAGTTGTGTTCTTACCTCATGCCAGTCAAGTTTCAGTGTGTCTGACTGTCTGCGCGGTGCCAGACGCACTTCTCCTTTTCAAACCTTTGTTGTTTCATCACCACTTCCTGACTGTGCCACACATCATGCATGTGTTCAAATATGCATTATAGCTGTTTAAAATCAAAGTAACATGAACCTGCCCTGCACGTCTGCTGGAACTCTATTTTTGTGTAAACATCTGAAGAAACTAGCAGCAGCACTCACAATGATTATGTTTATGTTTAAGTGGCAAGATATTTTCCTAAAATGACTGTGGGCTTTATCCTGATAGGCTGCTTACCCCTCTCTATCATAATGGACTTTCTTTTTTTTTTTTTACTTTGACTGGGTTGGACAAAAGATAAAATCTACGTGCTGTGACTTAGCCGTTTCATGTTGATGTTTGATTTGAGTAGTTGTAGGCCTGTAAGGCTACATGACTGGCCTATGATATTACAAATCCACTGCACCACATTGCAATTTAAGGTAAATGTGCCTTTAAGGTTAGAATTACGCAACACAGACTACTAGCTAATTTGCATTATCAGCTAATCTATGCCAGTAGCTACTTTAAGAAGTGTGGCTTTGGTGCTTTAAATCAGAAAAGTTTATTTTGTCTTGTAATACTTTCAGTTTTAGGTTTGGGTTGGTTTACGCTGTGAGAGATAACAAGAGGTACCTGTTATTGGTTCAGATATGCTCCTGAAGGCTTGGTTAAAGGTTATATAAAAAATTTAGACAGTATAAAAACATGGGCACATGACTATTATGATCTCAGTCACTCATTTTGGGTCATACTGAATAGAAGATGAAGTTTCATTTGAAAATCTTGGTCATTCCTAGTTTTAAAATGGAGGATTGTCAGTGATATGAAACTGCAAAGTCATTAGCTAACCACTTGCGAATAACAAGTCATGACCCAGGGAGAGACGGTTTCAGTCAGACCCACCCTTTCCTCATCACATCTGGGGGGAGGGGGGGTTGCAACCAAGATGGCAATGTTGCTCAAAATGGGACTTAAGAAACCAATGGGTGGCATCATGTCAGCTACATCCACCTTTTATCCTGCCTGTGACCAGAACCCAAAGTGTGACCTTTCCCTAAATCAAAATAAATGGTTTTGTTGCCAGAACCTAACTAAAATGTGTGGCCTTCTTGGTATTTATTGTTTTAGTCTTGATCTGCATGTTTGATTTGGCAAGGATTTTATGACGGGCGTCCTTTCTAATGCAACCCTCTCCATTTATCCCTACTCCAGACCAGCCCTTGTGTGGCTAGGGGACATAATATTTATCGCCTAAAAATTAAAACCTAACATGGTAAATATTGTAGTACTTGCACATTTGCTCAACAAGTGAAAGATTTCCTAGTCGGATCGTGAGAGAAGTCACAAATTTCTTGACGTCAAGATGAAGTGTTATTGTTATTTATCCTTAGTAAAATCTGAACATCTGTGGCTTTTTAAAGAAATCCATCCTCGTTGTTTGATATATTTCACTAAAATAGTAGCAGTGAGCTAGTAGGACACACTGGAGAAATCCAACAGCTGTTGAGAAATTTTAAGTTGAACCAAAGTGGTAAGCCAACCTAGTGACCAGCAGACCAACTTTACCATCTTAAGTTCTGCAGTCTTAGCAAAGGATACGCTACAAGGTAGAACACATATCAGATGTAGACACAGGCTGCTGAAAATGAATCAAGCTGAGGAAACTGTTATTGATAAAAAATCTTGCCTAATACCACAAGTTTTTTTCATTCTCTTGCGGTTTGTTTCCTCAAACTGGAATTTCCATCATTATTTACAAATTGATTTGCATGAATCGTAAGAGATATGAATATCCGCTCCGAGCTCCCTGACCTGCACTCAATCTACAGCAGGCGGTGCCGGACCAAGGCCAGGAAGATCGTGAAGGACCTCAGCCATCCCAACAACAGACTGTTCTCTCTGCTGAGGTCAGGAAAGCGATTCCGCTCCCTGAAGACCAACACAGAGAGACTGAGGAGGAGCTTCTTCCCGCAGGCGATACGGTCTCTCAATCACACCACCACACAGTACTGACCCACACATACGGTTCTTACACACACACTGGACTTTCTGGACTTTGGTTTTGCACAACACTGGTCACTATATTCTTCATTTCCGGTTAATACTTGTACAGCTGCTGTTATTGTGTATATATTTATTTATATTTAGATTTCTTCATACATTCTTATATAGTTCTATATTGTGTATTTTGTTGTACAGTTATTTTATTTTCAACTTTAATTTATATATTTTATCTTATTCCTTCCCAGTTAAATTTACCCTTCATTCTAATTTGTGTTGTACAGTTATTTCATTTTTAACCATAATTTATATTTTATTCCTTCTTAGTTAAATTTACCCTTTTTAATTTTTCATATTTATTTCCTATCTTATTCATAGCCTTTTCCTTTTTTGTTTTCTTTAGGTCACGAGCAGTTGTCCAAGCATTTCACTACATATCGTACTGTGTATGACTGTGTACGTGACAAATAAAATTTGAATTTGAATTTGATTTGAATTTGAATTTATAATGTGAATGTAGATTTATATAATATAAGATGTAACATTTGATCAAAATTAAATATAATACTTTAATGCTGAATATAAAGACCAGGCCTTGTCCATGTGACTTCCCTGCATGGTTTTTCTTTTTTTTTAGGTCAACAACTAGTTTGTTTACAGTCTCTCAGCAGTCACTATTAATAAAGCAAGATGCCTCCAATACTGTGATTTCAGTAGTAGTGCTGTTATTAGTAAACGTACCGCTATGAGTTGTCCTATGTGAAAGAAAATTTCTGAACACTGCTTTCAAAGCCCTTTTCCTTTTAAGTCTGTGAGAAGCTGCAGAAGCAGATTTAGACTGTGATTATGTTTAAGAGTTTCCTGGTTTCATGTACTGAGATGACTTAACTGAATTTAAAGTGTGAGAATGTGCCCACAGCTACACTTCACAGCTTGAAGTTACCGTCATCAGTCACCAGAGAAATATAGTTAAATTCAAGTACGTGAGAAGAGATCGAATTGTGCTTTCAGTTTTAAACTGGGGAAAAAAAATGCTTTCACTTTTGGGGAAATCATATGACACTTTTTTGTTTCTGTAAATGTGTTTCTTTGTATGCAGTCATGTGAAAAAAGTATGCCCTCTTCCAGTTCTAATGTTTTCAGGACATAAAAAGTCATCCGGTCATTGCCAAGTTCTTAAGAAAATACAACCACAAATGAACAACAGCGGATAACATACTACACCGTGTCTTTATTCAACACAAGCTGAGCTAGAATGCAGATACGGTGTGGGAAAAACTAAGTACGCCCCCTGATTCAGTAGCTTCAAGAATCACCTTTGGAAGCAATAACCTGAAGTAGGTGTTTTCAGTATGACTTTCTTAGCCTCTCACATTGTTGTGGAGAAATTTTGGCCCACTCTTCTTTAGTCTTGCTTCAGTTCGTTGAGGTTTGTGGGCATTTGTTTACGCGCTCTAAAAGCCTCGCCTCATCATTTCATTTGAGTTGAGGTTGGGACTTTGACTGGGCTTATTACAACTCCGTGAATCTTTTCTTTCTTTTCTCCTCAGGATATTTGCTTTGTTGCCTGGTCCAGTTTCATCCAAGCCTTAGATGTTGGAAATATAGCCACACGTTTGATTCCAGAATACTTTGGTACACAGAGGAGTTCATTGAGGACTCAGTGGCTACAGGTGCCTGTGGCTACAATATAAACCCAAATCATCACCCCTCCACTGCCGTGCTTCATAGCTGGTATGAACTGTTTCTGCTGATATGCTGAGTTTGCAACGTTGCCATGCTGTTCTGAACTGTGCTGCCATGTTCTTTTTAGAGAAAGGTTCTCTTGGCATCCCGTCTAAACAGGCAACGCTTCTTCAGTCTTTCACTGATTCTGCTTTAATGGACTTTAACATTTAACATGCTAACTGAGGCATGTAGTTTTTTGCAGTTTCTCTGAGCACTGCACGGTCTGGGCTTGGGTGAATTTGCCAGGGTGTCCACTGTGAGGAAGACTGGCAACTGTCTTTAATGTTTTCTCCTTGGAAAGGTGAATTTCAAATTGTTTGAAAATGGCCTCATAAATCTTTCAAGATTGATGGAAAGCAACAGCTGTTTTCCTAAAATCATTGCTTCCTAAAATGTCCTTAATTCTTGTCACTGAGTTAGCACACACCAGCTGATGAGTTAATTTGATCAGTTTGAAAGTGTATTTGAGTTGCAGCACCTGTTATCTACTTACTCTGTTAACTCAGTATTGATTTTTTCACAAAGTACCTCTGAATTTTGGCTTTGTTTAGTTTAAATAAATTAAGACATGATGTGTGTCTTAATTCATTTATTATTTGTTTATTATTTGTTCATCTGACCCGATTTTTTTTTTAAACATCAGAAGTGAAAGACAATATACTATAGTACAGGATGACTACTAACTACTAAAGACACATATCACATTTTAAAATTAATATTCTGAATTAAGAAGAAATAACAGTATTAGTTCTATAGTAAAAGTTAAAATTGAATAATTTCTGATGCGAGTCACTGTCTGGTTTTATGAAAAGCATTGAGCAAGGAGGTTTTTTCCAGTTGCCTTGTTTAGTTTTTGAAACTAAATGTGATGAGCAAGCAGTGAATAAGAACTGAAGGACATTGCTTGCCCATATGGTACTTATGACTATTTAGTCACAAGGTGCCACGGATTATACCATGTTTCATCATGCTTATATATCTAAATGGTACCATAATTTACAAAGTGAATGTTTTGGTAAATATGAGCGAAAGCTAAGTACAAACCGATCAGGAAAGTGTTTACTGAAGTCAAACACAGAGGGACCAGTGGGGTCCCTTCCTTATAAACCCAAATAATTTGACTTCATCTTAGCAATCAGATACATGGCGCCCTGTTGGCCAATATAAAGAAAACAGCTTTAAAGCCCAAATGAATTGGCTTCAATTTTCAAACCCAAATGCGCATCTTTTATATACAGTCTGTAACTGTACACGAAAATGTATAATGTCTAAAAGAAAAAAAATTACAGTTAATTCAGTAATCATGTGCAATCACACACACACATTAAACTATTAAAATATGATTTAATAATTTTTGACTTGATGATAAAATGGCAGCATCCAGCTGTATGACTGAGGACTCTGGGTTGTACAGAAAAATATCTCATAATATACTATACTAATTTTCCTCCTGCAAAAAAAGAGAGACAAAAAAACCCACACAAACATGCAAAGACAAAAGGCACATTCATCCAAGCACTAACTGCATATTTGCTCTGCAGGTACAAACAACACGTCTGTTTACTTTCATTGAAAAAGCCCCTTTTAAAGATGTTCTATTCTTAATTTGACTCTACAAATGTTTGTTAATGGTTTAATACAAACTTGAAAACTTTTGCACGGTGACACCTTGGAAATATTTTTGAAAATTACTCAGGTACAATTACTGAGAAAGACCAATAAAAACCTTCCATGTACGGCTAAAAAAAATTCAAATATATTTCTCACTGATTGGAAAAGTAAGACGCAGACAAACATAACCACAAACACTTCCTGCTAACATAGAAGCAAAATCATGTATTGAAGAAAGGCGAAACATTGAAATGACTGGAAAACAACATGTTTAAAAAAAAAAACAACAACCCACAAGTGACAAATGTGCTACAGCATTGCACTGGAAGAGCCAGCCAGTTTCTAAGATGGTTCCTTCAGCAACAAGTGGACGTGTTTGAGCAACAATTTGAGTATTTAGGAAACCTGCAAATAGTCAGTTAAGGACCCTGCCACAATTTTCAGCAAAGCAAAAGACACGTTTTACACAAAGGTCGAGCCTGGACTTCAAAGATGGAACTGAGAAGCAACAGAGAAACACAGGCACACAAACAGTCATGGTTTACCAACACACACACACACACACACACACACACACACACACGCACACACACACACACACACACACACACACACACACACACACACATAAACCATATGTGTTTCCTCTAGGAGGCGGTGAACTTCCTGAGTGTGATGACGATGAGAGCGAGGAGGACAGATGCTCCCAGGAAGACTGCTATAACTATGGCTGTGATGGCCCCTGGCCCCATGGCCCCTGCACACAGGCATATATATTTATTTATTTATATATATATATATATATATATATATATATATATACACACACACAATTAAGAAAGAAAATTTATTTGGTGGTTGTGTGCATGTTGATCAGTCAAAAATGGGACAACTTTACCTTCCTCTTCGTTGAAAACTTCTGTGGCATCATCATAGTCGATGGTGGAGGGATGGTCTGTTAAGTAGTGGGTTTTGGGGGTGGTGTCGCTGGGTGGCTCATCTCCAGACACGGTGTCTTGGTTGTCCCTAGTTGCTGGGGCAGTGTCTAAAACAGTGTCTGCAGAAAAAGGACAACAAGGATAGCTTTTATTTAAAAAAAAAAGAAAAGACATGGCTGATGTGCTGCATCAGCTATGATTGCATGTTTTCTTACTGAAGTCTTTCACTGCTCCTCCTTGAATCGCTACCTTATCGTGGTGGAGGGGTTTGTGTGTCCCAGGGATCCCAGGGGCTATGTTGTCTGGGGGCTTTTGCCCCCTGGTAGGGTCTCCCATGGCAAATAGGGTTACCGGGGCCCCGCCCTGGAGCCAGGCCCGGGGAGGGTGCCCGAGGGCGAGCGTCTGTGGCCGGGCCTTAGTCCATGGGGCCCAGCCGGGCACAGCCCGAAGAGGAGACATGGGCCCATCCTCCCGCAGGCCCACCACCCGCAGGAGGCGCCATAGGGGTCGGGTGCATTGTGTGCCGGGTGGCGGCCAGGAGCGGAGGCCCTGGCGGACTGACCCCCGGCTGCCAAGACTGGCAATGGGGACATGGAATGTCACCTCTCTGGTGGGGAAGGAGCCTGAGTTAGTGCGTGAGGTTGAGAGGTACCGGCTAGATATAGTCGGGCTCACCTCTACGCATGGCTTGGGCTCTGGAACCAGTCTCCTGGAGAGGGGCTGGACTCTGTCTCAGTCTGGAGTTGCCCCTGGTGAGAGGCAGCGGGCTGGGGTGGGTATTCTAATATCTCCTCGGCTTGCTGCCGGTACGTTGGGGTTTTTCCCGGTGGACGAGAGGGTTTGTTCCCTGCGCCTTAGGGTCGGGGAACGGGTCCTGACTGTCATCTGCACTTATGCGCCGAGTGGCAGTTCGGAGTACCCAGCCTTCTTAGAGTCCCTGGGGGGGGGGGGGGGGGGGTGCTGCTGGAGACTCTGTTGTCCTGCTGGGAGACTTCAATGCTCACGTGGGTAACGACAGCGAGACCTGGAGGGGCGTGATTGGGAGGAACGGCCTCCCTGATCTGAACCCGAGCGGTGCTTTGTTATTGGACTTCTGTGCTAATCACAGTTTGGCCATAACGAACACCCTGTTCGAACATAAGAGTGTCCATAAGTGCACGTGGCACTACAACGCGTAGTGAGGGTGTGCTGGGAACGTCTAGCAGAGGCCCCAGTCCGCGAGCTCTTCAACGCACACCTCCGGCAGAGCTTCAACAGCATTCCGAGGGAGACTGGGGACATTGAGTCCGAATGGACCATGTTCAGCGTCTCCATTGCCGAAGCTGCTGCAAGGTGGTTGGTGCCTGCCGTGGTGGTAATCCCCGAACCAAATGGTGGACACCAGAGGTGAAGAGAGCCACCAGGCTGAAGAAGGAGTCCTATCGGGCTTGGTTAGCCTGTGCGACTCCGGAGGCAGCCGACAGATATCGACAGGCCAAGCGGAATGCGGCTCGGGCAGTGGCTGAAGCAAAAACTCGGGTGTGGGAGGAGTTCGGAGAGGCCATGGAAAAAGACTTTCGGACTGCCTCAAAGAGATTCTGGCAAACCGTCAGGTGTCTCAGGAGGGGAAAGCGGTGCTCTACCTGCACTGTGTATAGTGCTGGCGGAGCGCTGCTGACGTCGACTGAGAAAATTGTCAGGCGGTGGAAGGAATACTTCGAGGACCTCCTTAATCCCACTGACACGTCTTCCGAGGAGGAAGCAGAGTCTGGGGATGAGGGGAATGACCCGCCAATTTCCGGGGGCGAGGTCACTGAGGCAGTTAAACAACTCCTTGGTGGTAGAGCCCCTGGTGTTGATGAGGTCCGCCCCGAGTTCCTGAAGGCTCTGGACGTTGTAGGGCTGTCCTGGTTGACACGCCTCTGCAATGTTGCGTGGAGATCAGGGGCAGTACCTGTGGACTGGCAGACCGGGGTGGTGGTCCCCATCTTTAAGAAGGGGGACCGGAGGGTGTGTTCCAACTACAGGGGGATCACACTCCTCAGCCTCCCTGGGAAAGTCTATGCCAGGGTGCTGGAAAGGAGAGTTCGTCCGCTAGTCGAACCTCGGATACAGGAAGAACAATGCGGTTTTCGTCCTGGTCGCGGAACACTGGACCAGCTCTTTATCCTCTCCAGGATACTTGAGGGTGCATGGGAGTTTGCCCAACCAGTCTACATGTGTTTTGTGGACTTGGAGAAGGCATTCGACCGTGTCCCTCGGGGTGTCCTGTGGGAGGTGTTGCGGGAGTATGGGGTGTCTGGCCCATTGCTACGGGCCATTCGATCCCTATACAACCGTTGTAAGAGCTTGGTTCGCATTGCCGGCAATAAGTCGGACTCATTCCCGGTGGGTGATGGGCTCCGCCAGGGCTGCCCTTTGTCTCCGGTTCTGTTCATAATTTTTATGGACAGGATTTCTAGGCGCAGCCAAGTGGCGGAGGGCTTTCGCTTTGGTGGCCTCAGAATCTCATCTCTGATTTTTGCGGATGATGTGGTTCTGTTGGCTTCATCGGGTGAGGGCCTCCAGCTCGCACTGGAACGGTTCGCAGCCGAGTGTGAAGCAGCAGGAATGAGGATCAGCACCTCCAAATCTGAGGCCATGGTTCTCAGCCGGAAAAGGGTGGAGTGCCCACTCCGGGTTGGGGAATAGTTCCTGCCCCAAGTGGAGGAGTTCAAGTATCTCGGGGTCTTGTTCGCGAGTGATGGGAGAAGGGAGCCGGAGATCGACAGACGGATTGGGGCTGCAGCTGCAGTAATGCGGACGCTGCACCGGTCCGTCGTGGTGAAGAGGGAGCTGAGTGTAAAAGCGAAGCTCTCAATTTACCGGTCGATCTACGTCCCTACCCTCACCTATGGCCACGAGCTGTGGGTAGTGACCGAAAGAACGAGATCGCGGATACAAGCGGCAGAAATGAGCTTCCTCCGAAGGGTGGCTGGCCTCTCCCTTAGAGATAGGGTGAGAAGTTCGGCCATCCGGGAGGGGCTCAGAGTAGAGCAGCTGCTGCTCCACATCGAAAGGAGCCAGCTGAGGTGGTTCGGGCATCTGACAAGGATGCCCCCTGGGCGCCTCCTGGGTGAGGTGTTCCAGGCATGTCCCACCGGGAGGAGGCCCCGGGGCAGACCCAGGACACGCTGGAGAGATTATATCTCTCGGCTGGCCTGGGAACGCCTTGGTATTCCCCCGGATAAGCTGGAGGAGGTGGCTGGGGAGAGGGAGGTCTGGGCCTCTTTGCTTAGGCTGCTGCCCCCGCGACCCGGCCTCGGATAAAGCGGATGAAGATGGATGGATGGAGTCTTTCACTGACGAGGCGCCAGGTTTGCTAACGGACCTGCTTGTCTTTGTGTTAGTTGGGATGCAAAACTGCATGCATGGGGCTTTCTGTAAGGACTCCAACAGCGTCTCTCTTGTCTCACTGGGTTAACAGCTCAGGTCTGGGTATAAAGATCTCTTTGTAGAAGATGAACATTTTATCCGTTTGAGGTCCAGGTAGAGTCTCTCAACATGTTTCTTTTCCCCCAAAAGGGTTCAGCCAATCTTAAACAGAACAAACAAACAAACATCCTGTAGGAGATGAAGTGATTTGCCGACTCTGCTCTCAACTTCAGTCGTCTCTTCTCCTTCCATCCCAAATCTTCTTTGTCTGGCATTCCTCTGCTCTGAGCATGTAGTCACCCTGAGACTTTTCACACTCCTGCAGTAGCCAGAAAAACACGATGTCTCTCTGGACTTAATTTTTTGTGTTTCCTAACCAATTTTTAGAGTTTAGGAAATGCTCACTTGGAGAGTTTAAACCACTTTAACGGCTTGGTAACAGCTTTGGCAATCGAACAGCTGTACAGATGTTTTTTAGAAGTTAGAGGGGGAAAAACTGATCATCATCTCTGCTTAAAAAATAAGCTCGATGTAGACAAGCCCACCCATTCAGACCCTCACAGATTCAATTATTCTGTCCTCAACTCTGCGCATACCAAAAAACCGTAATGCAAACATATTTACACTCAGCTATTTGACCCTACATATTTACTTTGTGGCCTTTGATGCCCTCAGGAAGCTCCTTCATCCTTATTTCAGGCTCAAATGCACCTTATTTAGTTGCTAACAGAAGGGAAAACACGACAAAATTACTGAAACTAGTGCACATCATATCATGTCTTGTTAGCGGCAGTATCTCTGAAATTCTGATACGCAGCCTGATGTCAGTATTGACTCAGAGTTGTGTGCAGCTTCCTGTCCTGTAGCTGGCTGAAGGTTTGGAGGCCCGGGCCTGTGGCCAGCTCAGGCATCAATGAGGCCTTCAGCCGAGGGCACAAAAGGCAGCTTGTGCGGTCACGCAGGGCAGCAGGCTGCAACCAGTAACAACCGGACAGGCTCTAGCCAGCCAGTGGCTGGGCACTGGATGTCAAACAAACTTGTTTATTAAATATTCTCTATGTGTGAAAGGCTGCACCTTCTGGACAGAATGATTTAATAAGAAGGTTAAAAAAATAATAACATGTTTTCCGTTGGGTTTGTTTCCATGAGGTAGGGTTTGAATCTAGTCAGGGAGCCACTAGAGAAAAAAAAATATTATCTACTGTCTGTGCCTCAGCATGTTTGGACTCACAGTTCTTTCACATGACCACTCCAATGGTTTTCTTATAAATGGATTATAATCTCTATTAACGTGGTGATTGTTATTGTGATAATTAGTCAAGTTTGGATTTATATTATTAGAGTTTTTGATATTGTAACCATTCATGCACAACATTTAACTGTTAAACTGCAATACACGAGTGCATAATTAGTTCATAGTTAATGGAATAATTCATTATAAAGCATTTATGATTTTTAAGGTATACCTACAGAGTCTCACAGAGCTGCATTTTGCAATGGCACATCATGGCACAGTTTGTACTACTCCCATTAAAAAACCAGCACAGTTCATTTTGATATATATATATAATGAAGTGCCTGTGAAACAGTTCTGACGTTGGACATCTTATTTGTTGTTCACCTTTTTGTTAGAGCAAGTTCGCACTGTTTTCTGAAAGTAGCAGCACGCACCAGTGCTATGAGGAGTTTTCATTTCTAAAAATAAAAATGAGTTTTAGAAAGAAGTTATTTTCATTTTAAGCCCACAGAGCATTCAGAGCAACAAACAGCAACAGCAGCCTTGAGTTGTGTTAACATGTGTGCTATATATATAAAATGACAGTTTTGTCTGTCCGATTTAACCATGTGAAGTGTGAACCAGGAAAAGATATTTTGTTTTTTGAACCTTCTAACAAATCAAATGAAATTACATATATGAATTTTAATTTGTAACATATTTGCTGCATCTGTCATTTACGTGCAGTTTCCTGCTCACAGTAGTAGCGCTCACTGCGTGCATATGTGTACATCGCGTTTTTCAGGGTGGAAAAAAATCTTTGCTTGTTTCTCTCTTTTTAAAGATACACAACTCCAGACGTTAGCCTTTCTTCTTATATAGCACAGACTCGCTACGCGTTTGGCAGGCTGTGGGCAGGGCTGATTTCAGACACTAAAAAGCACAGAGGCCCATTTGTTGGGGCCCCTGGCCTCCTTGCTCAGGATTTCACACAAGTCAGACAGGTGACAAAGCACGCAGACGAATGCATGTGTAAAGCAACCTGGCAGAGCATCGAAAACCACAAGTAATGCAGCCCAGACATGACACCGGTGGTGTTGTGTGCCCTCGCTTCGCCATCTTAAAATACCACAGTAGGTGGACACATTTTCCACAGTAAAATATTTGAAAAACAATTGGTGTGTGTTTTGGATTTTACTCTGAAACAAGGACAGCCTGAAGAGACTTTGTTTTCCATTTTCACATTACACAACTACACCACTGTCAAGGCTACGATTTTTAACACTGAGTGTATGTGAGTAATTATCACACTGTTTTTGCTTAAACTTCTTATTTGACATTTCTCTGTGTGTTTCCTATGCTGAGTCAACCAATGAAGCTGCCTGTCACGCTCATCTTGGATGATGTTGTGGTCAAGACTTGTGACAACAATTGACGACACTGCTGTATGACAATGCAGTCGTGCCACTGCAAATTTATATATGAAGTCAGCAGAGATGCAACCTGTAGCCATGACGACTTGGCCTTATTAGCACTTCTCCTGGCGGGAGTTTTTTTTTTGCTCTGTGATCCAACAAAGCATTCATTCGTCAGTGTTGGCAGGCATAGAAGACATGCTTTCACCTTGCAACTGCACCCTCCAAAGTTAGAACAGCCCACAAAATGTAAAAAGCTGTAGGCAAGTCATAACTCCTGCAGACTTGTCTTTCACAATATATGTAGGTGTTGTGTAATCGGTGACAGGTCACACATTTTTCTTTGCCTCTTTCCCATACAAGACAGGGAGGACCTTGTTGCCCCATTGCCCTCTTGACTGCTACTCTGACCTCTAGGCCTGAGAGCCAGTCTACAGTCTCCCGAGGTTTTCTCGAGTGAATCTGAGATATATTCCAAGGAAACACTGGCAGAGGTAAGAGAAAGTGAAAGAAAGAGCAGTGATGTGGCAATCTGTCAAGGGCTATTTCAGATTGTCAATCCAAAATAGCCCTTATTCAGAAAACCAACAGTTTTTGTGTGAAATGTTCTTCTTACCATCTCTAAATTCTCTTCACGCACATAAAATGCACTCCAGAGGTACCAAAATCCAAACCAGCACTACGCTGAATCACTTCAGCTTAGCTCGAGTGAGAGGGCGGCGGGTTTGAGTTTCATACGAACATCAGGCAAAGCAACTGAGTCATCCTGTTCGTCAAAGAGCAGCTTTCACAGCTCTCTCAGTTCTCACAACTGCATCATTTACATCAAGCCGCCGACACACACATCAGGCCCTCAGTGTGCCTTTGTGGGAAAAATGACATGAATACACAAAGTTTTTTGTTTGAGAGCTGTGAGAAACGCAGGCAACATTGTCTAAAAACCCTAAAAATGTACTCATATATAAGAAAAGCTCAGCTATAATAAAAGAAAATACTTTCTTCTTTATGGAGATTATGAAATTATCTCAGTGTCTGTAAAGAAATCACCTCGACCTACTTAAAAAAATGTAAGAAATTAATTTGCCCACATTTAAAATGCGACAGGCTGATGCTTTCTTTGCGGTTTTGCATGTTTCGTTCTGAAACATTTCCACCTCCATTAACTTCTGTGCAACCAGGTGATCTTTATTGTGTATTCCACAAATGTATTCCACAAATATACATACATATATATATATATGTTACTCAGAACTAGAGGTTTTACCTGCATGGACAAAGGCTACCAGGAGGCTGAAGAGTACCAGCAGGCCAACTCTGCAGATGCTGCTGCTGTTATGAACCATGGCGGCTGCAAGCGACGAGCGTCTCCAAAAACTCCTCAAGCAGAGTCTCTTAACGAATAGCTGAGTCTGTGAGGGGAGCAGGAGAAGAGTACGGGGGAGCACAGAAGGGAGAAAGGTGAGGGGAAAGCAAGCAGGAGAGAGAGGGATGGTGGGTGGAACTAGGTGTGCACAGGATTTTCTGGACAGTGTGGACCTTGTGAACACATCATCACGGGGGCCCACCCACTCCACAACTCCAGTCACATAGTTGGGGTGAGAGGTAAACATTCGGGCCTGGTCACATCACGCAGGCCTCTATTGGACATTCAATTCTTAAAGGAAATATCTGACTGCAAACTGGAGGATGTCAGTGATAAACTACGTACTGAGAAAATCTAAAGACAGTATCTTTGTTGATACTGCTTCAAATATGTGGACAGTATTTTAAAGGGGTGCTTCAGCAAACTGGCACTTTCAAAGAGTTGGCGGACTCTTCATAAAATACCAGCTTCTACATGTACGCTCAGGCGGATGGCCCAGTGATATTTTTCTTCCGTTCCTGTTAAGTCACCTGCTGCAGGAATTGCTTAGGCGACCTACCAGTGAGGTCATTTTTTTATTTCTGTCGGTTTACTTGTGGTCTGCTCTATCATTTACAAAAAACAGTTTTCATGTGTATTAGGGATCATTGTCCTGTTGGAAGCCCCAACACCCGTCTAGCTGTTGGTTTGAGGTGAAGGTGAAGAATATGGAGGTAGTCCTCTTTTATTATTTCATCCACTTTGTGCAATATACCAATACAACTGGCAGCGAAACAACCCCAGAGCACCACCACCATGCTGGAGAGCTGGTAAAGTGTTATTATATTTGAAAGCCTCACCTTTACCCCTCCAAACCCACCTCTGGTCATTGTAGCCAAATAGCTCAATTTCTGTAAATACGCCTTGGCCTTGTCAAGTTAAGAGATTTTGTAGAACCTTCAGCACACTTCTTAAAAGATTTGAGAGAATATATATATATAAGAGCCAACTCCGCCATTGCCTGGTCCCAAATCCAGGATGAGAAAAGAGGAGGGTTGGGTGTGGGGCTAGCAAGCCCATCCTCTAAAAAAAAGCCATGCTACAGAAACTGCAACAAGAAGTACATCCCGACAACTGCCTGGACAGGAAGACTCCTCTTCAGTGGGGCCCATGATGCGTGCCGGTGAAAGCAAGCTCGCCGACAAGTCTTCTTACGACCAATGCCAAGACCAGGATAGGGACCTGTAACATCAGAACCCTGAACGAAAGTGGGAAGTCAGCGCAGGTGGCCAATGAGATGAGAAGATACAGCATCAAGGTTCTCAGACTATGTGAGACCCGATGGATCGGAAGCGGCCAGACCAGACCGTCTTCAGGTGAAACCATAATCTACTCCGGGCACGAAGATGCGGACCACAATCACACCCAAGGACTTGCGCTACTGTTGGCGCCAGAGGCTACAAGGGCGCTGTTGGCATGGAAACCCGTCTCACCAAGACTCATGATAGCCAGGGGCAGGAAGATTACCATCATCCAATGATATGCAGACACTAACACAGCACAAGCAGAAGATATATTTAAGCCTGTATATATACTTTGACTCTGTGAGGATTAGAGAAAATACAAAACAAATTCAAACTTGCCCACCCGATTCTTGTTTTGTAAAGTCACTAAAGATGTATGTTGTCCAATCATTCTGCCCTGGAAAAAGAATAGTTCAAAGAAATCAAGAAAAGGCCAAAATTATCTTGACACGCATGGCAATGATGAGCACATATAAATTTCTGACCATGACTCATGGGTGTAGCCAACAATCTGGCAACGTAGCATGAGGACATTTCAGTTCCTATTTACCCTTTTGAATATTGATTTGATTTTGTCACTGAGAACAACACAACAAGCCTAATCACTGCACATCTCTGTCGTTTTAGGGGCTTTTTCACAACACAGATCAGTTTCTGGCTGGATGCAAACCTGACAGGTGCTTCCTCTGGGAACTACAAAATCAGATTATCATAGAAAGCACAAACTATGATGACATCGTCAGCAGGTGTATCTCATTTAATACCGTTGAATTAAATATTAGATGCTAAGTGCTTAAATTATTAAGTATTACCAAGGGAACTATTTTCACATTTTCAGAACAGAACCAGTTTAACAACCCAAACTGTACTGATGGGGTCATTTTCCTCTTTCTCACCAGCAGGCTCCTGAGTGTCATTTGAGAACCGGCCTACATTTCCACTGGTTCGACCACAGATTATTATCTGGTACTAATGGCTGACATTGGGATGTATCTTCCAATCACTGTCCAATCAGCTTCTTTCCTATCATCAGTGCTCTCAGTAATTCTGACTTCAGGTTCACCAATCTTGTGGTGAAAGTATGCAGAACTGCTTCTAGGCTGGGTATCAGGGCCATGTAGGTGTAGCAAAGCTCACAGCATGGGAAGTCTGGCGCTCAGCATTTGCATTACCTAAATAAGCTCTTGTCACTGGAGTGTTTAGCCTGTGTCGCTTGTAAACTAGATTTTAGGCCCATTAACAAAAGAGTTCCCCTTCAACATTGCAGCTGCTCGTGAGGAAGCTGGAGCTGACTGCAAGTTTTCCAGTATTTCCTGTCTGCAAACTTACACTTACACTAACTTTAAAAATGTTTATGTTCAAAGATTTTGTGTTTATGTTAAAATCTTAGTCATCTCCTTGCGAACAGAAAAATAAAACTCTCTAGGGCTGTCCTGTGGTGTCTTGAACAAGGTTTTGGTAGCAGATCCTTTGGGGCTTGTGGGACATCATGTATGTTGTGAACAGTACTGACTGTGAAGCACTGTGGTCAACATTGTTGTTTTAATATGTGCTATATAAATAAATTTTGATTTTGATTGAACTTGTACCAGAGCACCTAACTTGAGTCTGGGGAGGTAAAGACAGTTCAACACCTTGGGTTGTTTGTCAAGTCTCTTGTGCAGTTTTTGTGTTGTGGCAGGTGCTTTAGGTGTATCTTGGTCTGTGGTAATATGTAGCCGAGAGATTCACAGCCAAAGTAACTTCTGCAAAACATTTCATTGGAACAAGATGATTGTTATTCTTTTCAGCCATAGTTTTAGTGTTGTGGCTGATCACTATAAGTCGGTGGTGTTTTGATAAGTCATTCTTGGGAAGCCCATTCCTCATCACATGTTGATTCTCCAGAGCACGTGCTAAAAAATGTTTTGTTGTTTATGGGAGAATTTTTAATTTCCCCTTTGTGGATTTAAAAATATGACTTGACCATGTAACTAACACTAGCGCCAGCACTGTGGGAAAATGCAGTTTTACTTCCTCAATATCAGTAAGCTGTTTTTGATACTGTACTTTCGAGGCTTAAGTGTTAGTTTTGATTTAAAAAAAACAAAACAAACTGCTTATGTGGGAAAAAATTGAAAGAAATAAAGGAGCAAAAGTCTGGTTTACTGCACGCAAAATACATTAAATGGACTCTTTATTAGCTAAACCTTACTGGTACTGGGTTGAACTCCCATCTGCTTTCAGAACTGTCTTCAGTTAGATTAGTAGATTCAACAAGGTGCTGGAAACATTCCTCATATGACAGCATCACACAGTTGCTGCAGATTTGAGAGCCTCATATCTGCTTTTGTAACGCCACCTGGTGTGGTCTTCTGCTGCTCGAAACATCCAACCTGTAGCCCATCTCCTTCAAGGTTATTTTGTGCATGCTCTTCTTGGTTGTTTGAGTTACCGAAGTCACGCTTTCTTTTGTCTTTTTCAGATCATTCCCAGTTAATCCCAGAGATGGATGTATGGGAAAATCCCAGATGATCAGTAGTTTCTGAAATACTTAGACCGGCCTGTCTGCATCAACAATCGTGTCATGTTCACAGTTGTGCAAGTCACACTAATTCCCCATCATCTTGACCTTGTCCATGTGGTATATGTGATTGTATTAATGAACAGTTGAACAACTGTACCAAACACTGTGGCAAGTCAGTGTATGCTACAGCCTCAGCTGTTATTTTCTCTCTCTGGCGCGTAGTCATCTTTCTTCTCCCTTCTTATACTTAAACACCAGCAGGTCATCTTGGCCTTGTCTACATGGCTAAATGCATAGATAATTAACTTGTCCCATGGTTCCTAAATTTAATTTCATTAATAGACCCTCTTAATCACCTGGCACTGATGAAATTTCCATGCACACATTTCGAGCTTTTCACGAACAGGATGTCTAAAATGTGGTTTCCTGCAGTGTGACCGGGTTAATCGTAAAAAATCAGTTACACACATATTTTGCAGTTTTTCTGAATGGTTCAGACACAGGTGTGAACAGCCCACACAGACTGTTTTATTATTTCATACTGCAATAAAAAAGTATGACTCCAGCAGATCATTTTCATATATTATAATACAGATGCAGAATTGAAAGTTTATTCTTTAAACAGCCTAGTATTTTACAAGAAATAGATAACTACTTGGAACTTTTGAACTTGTCCTTAAAACAGGACATAAGTGGGCACGAATCCTTGGGCTCTACTTTGCTGTCATTATCCATGAACACCCAGCCAAAAAGAGGGAGGAGGGGAGGAAGGGGGGTGGGGAACTAAAGTGTAGGGGGGAACTCAATAAATAAAAACAAAAAACAATGGATATAATCTCCAATCTTTCCCAAGCTACCCCATTCATGTATCCACACTTCAAAATATATATAGAAAACAAAACAAAACAATGAGATACAGTTTAGGCCAAATTTTAAATTTGTTAATTTTGGATGAAGCAGCTGAAGAGATGTCAGCAAATCAGCAGACTCTCCATTAGTTTGACTTCCTTGCTCACTTGGTTGGGGGTATCCCTCGACTGTTTGCTCCAGTCTGTTTCTCTTTAGGGTTAAACTTTTAGATCAAAGGTCCATTTGCACCAGAAAAATACGCTCTGCCTCAATGGCCAGTGTACTCCTGATAAAAGGGAAACAGAAAAATAAAGGGTGAAAGTCGAGGAAGCAGTTGGGGGTTTGGGTAAAGCAGCTGCTGTTCAAATTGGATACAGTCAGTGGGGGTGGGGGGGTTTGCTTGGCTGCAGTCCCTTAAAAGTCCTCCAAAGTTTCAATCTCTCCCATATTCAATCTCTCAGATGATGCATTCACAGAAAAACCTGAAAATGTAAAAAGAAACAACTCAATTAGCACATGAAACATAAAAAAAAGTAATCATTTTTCAGATGGATGTTTGTCCTAACCTAGTAGGCTGGGGTCTGCCCGGACCATCTTCTGCTTCTTTTTCTTCTTCCCTGAGGTGACTGTCTCAAAGCGCTGCTGCTGCCCACTCGTATGGTTGGACTGGTAAACTGATGAAGATCCTGTTCCACCCCAGACAGAATCCTTGGAAAGAGAGAAACTTGCACTTAAAAGACGGCTCAGCTCTCAGAGAAAAGGCTCAACGCAGTCCCACTAGATATCGCTGAACATAATGATGAAACCAGAGCTAACATTAATGCTTCGAATTCACTGTGGAGGGAAATGAAGTGTGAAATAATAGGAACTGCCACCAGTGACAGCGTTAAAACTGTCACAAACGAACTGAGGTGCTAAATAGCAGAGCCTAAAAAAAAAAAAAAAAAAAAAATGCACCTTTTATTTATTTTTTTCCTCATGTCAAAGTTTCCACCTGAAGACATTAAACACACGAGGCTACTGATGCAACCTACTGTAATTGAAACAATAAACTTGGGTGACGGAAGGCGTAATGGTGTCATGTACAGCTCAGTTTGCCCTTTGTTACATATAATTGTTTCCATCAGCGCCACCTTCTGATCAAGGAACAAACTACTCCTGTAATTCTACCCCAACTACTTTTATCATCAGAATCAGCATACTTTATTAATCCCTAAGGAAATTATGTAGGTTACAGTTGCTCCAGTACAGTAACATTAACAAAAACACACTAGACTATTTAACAATACAATATGTTAAGATATAAGGAATAGCACAATATATACAAATCACCAAATAATAAATATCCAGGGTTGACAGATGTGATTATAAATAAATATCAAGAAAATTGAAAGCAACATTACCGACAGACAATCTGACTGCACAGCTGGGACAAGCCAGACACCTGATGATTGTTCAGTTAGCTTTAAAAAGTTCACTGAAAGCCTTGCATTTTCTAAATATAGCCAAAAGACATGTGTTCACTGAATGGATGCCCCACTTTTCTTCACTACTTAGAAAGAGGCCAGCTCAAAGGTGTGTTAAACAGACAAAGGTGTCAAAGTAACACATCTGTCACCACAACATAGTGTTGCATGAGCTTCATAAGTGTAATTTTACAGATTATAGTATGATTAAAATCCTGGATGCTCAAAAATAACATCTTAAAAGTAAAACTATGATATACTACACTCAGTCCACTTTAATCCACAAATATATATATTTTTTATATAAATATGAGCTATCAAACTTTTCAATTAATGGGAGTTTGCTTTGGAGGAGTGACTGTATGTAAGCATGATCATACAGTCAAGGCTTCACATATTTAACTGAATTCTCTGATGTTTTGGCTATTTGATAAACTAAATTGTATTTTACCTTTTAATAAAAAACACAACTTACTAAAATCAGCCCAACCCTGATGGTAGAAGAACCAAACCTGTTAATATGATCAAGCACTTTGACATAAATTCCACTTTTACAAAATTATGACACTGAGTTTTTAGTGCCATTGTAAACAACACTATTAATGCGCAATATTGATGTGACATTGGGAGGTGTTGGTGTTCTGGACTGCATTGCATTTAAAAGTGTTCCTAATATTCTGCCTCCCTCATTTGTGGTAATGTGGTGGAAAACAATGTGAGAGTGCCCACTGTGTTTACAGTTCAAAGAAACCACTACACTCAGATTATTCTTCCAATAAACAAAAATGATTTTCATTCGCGTGTCAGGTTTTATACAAACAAAAGGTGCAGTGCTGCTCTGACTACAGACAACATAGACGAAAGGTGGCCTTCATGTTTTAGTAAAAGCAACATGGATTAATCCTTCATAACATTGATGTAGTGATAAAATTCACCTTTTCGACAATCTCTTTTTCTATTATTTAAAAAGAGCAGGCTAAAAAAAGAAAGAAAAAAGAAGTGCCATGTCGGCACTTGCTATGACTTAAGATTTATAAATTAGCTGATTAAAAAAAAAACATTGTTATAGATGGCATCTTTCTGGGGTCATCTAAAGGGTGATGCAACAGTTTTAGTTTTTGCATACAGCCAGAAAAGCCACATAGTGAAGTGAAACATCACTTTCACCTCATTACAAGTCATATAAGGAAGTGACAATTGGTGTAACAACCCTTGTTCTTGTAAGTCCTGCTCACCTGCTGCTGCTGCTGCTGCTTGAGGGCTTGCTGTTGTTTCTGTGGTGCCTGTTTCTGTTGGTTAGCGTTCTGTTTGGCACGACGTTCTAGGAACTGCTTGGCAAAGTCCTTGGCCTCGGGAGTGTCCCCCAGGTAGGCCCTGATGTAGTCGTGCACCTCGTACGGAGAGTCCACTTCTTTGAGGAAAGATGCAAACGTAGGAACTGGCAGAGAGGAGGAGGAGAATATTTGTGTTTGGCTTCCAGAAAGGGCCCATTAATAGTTCCTGGTGGGATGACTTAGTAAATCATATTTAAAGACTCACCATCCAGGTTGTTGGCCGTGTTGAGGGTGTGCAGAGTCTGCTCACACCATTGCATGAACGTGTCCTGTTGACTCTTGTTGACACCTTGAAACAACTTTAGCAGCTTCTCCTCCTCCTCCACCTTCTTATTGGCTCGCCCACTCAAAGAGTTACTTCATGTGCACAAACAAATGAAAGAGGAAGACAAAGTAAGTCACTAAGATCTGCGTGTTACTCATCATATCCCTCACGCTGCAAATCATGCTATTCATCACAGCCCGTGACTAAGAGGGTTTGTAAAGTTTTGTCACTCTAAATAAATACCTGAGGTTGGCGTTGCCTTTATTGTTCTTCTGCGCGTTGCCTTTTCGGGTCTGTTGAGGTTGCTGGACAACTTCTTTCACAGCCTCATCCCAGAAACCCATATTTGAGTTGTGGGTGTCACCCCAGATGCTGCTGGAGTCTGAGCTCCAGTTACTGCTGCTGCTGCTGGTGTTAACAGACCCCCACACAGAGTTACTCAGAGAAGTCTGTGAAGAGAGCCAGACACGTCTCAGGTTAATTGGCCCATTACATTCATGAGATATCAGTACATTAGTTGGTATATAAAATGCCTAAAAATGGTAAAAGACAACTTAAAGTTTCCAAAGAAATTGACTGATGTGATAGTTTTGTCCATCTATCAGTTCAAGAACCCAAACAGATTGATTTCTTAAGAAATAAAAGTGTAAAACTTCACAACTTTAAAGTCAGAACAAGGATGAGTTGCAAATATTTGGTTACAAAGTAAGAAAACAAACAGATTATGCGAAGATCTGCTGATTCTGAAAATCTGCGGATTTGCCGATTCATCATAACTGGTGTAGTTGCTGGAATTCCTTTTAGCAGAAGTGAAACGTAAAACCAGAAGAACAACAATTACTGCCTTGTGGTTAAAGTGCCTCGAATAGGGAGGGAGGGAGGGACAAAGAAAGACATTCTACATTACAGCCAGGAAAGTGTTTCTGCAGATCATAATGATGCCACAGATGATTGAACACATTAGTCAAAAGAACGAATTAAAGTTTCACCCGACTGGCTTCTGAATTCTTCAGCTGTTGCTTAAACCGACCATCAATTTTTAATCAGTTCATCTCTGGTTTCAAGTAAACATCTGTGCCAAATCTGAAGAAACATCTGAGGTATACCTCTGATCACAGCTGTTGCTCGTGCAGAGGCATAAAACAGCAGATTTGTAAAATCACTAATTTAAAAACAAAAAAACAATCAAATCACAATTTTGTGAACTCCTCCTGGGATTTAAACGAAAATTTCATTTGTCAATATTTTGGATGTTATTAATGATATTCTGCCTTAAAATGCTGACTCCACTAACGACTCATAAACAGCTCTGCTTTTCTACGAAGCTCTTATTCTGTTTCAGTCAACAATATCTTTTGTTATTGTTTGTGTCACATACAGTTCTGTTTTGAGTGCGCGTTTGTGGGGCAACAATAGGATGTTGTTGCTGCTGTTGCTGCTGCTCCTTCCGCTGTTTCATCTGCTGGGCTTCCTCCCTCTGAATCTCCAGCAAAGACTTGGTGGCAACTGGCTGTTTGGCCATGTTACCCCAACCTGACAACTTGGCATGAGGCTGCTGAGCCTGCTGCAGGGCCTGCTGTTGCTGTAGCTTAAGGATCTCTTGCTGCTGACGTCGATGCTGTGAAGTGAACACAGTATTAATATACATATAAACACATACACACATATATAGAAACAGCATCTCAATAACAAGAAACAAAGTACTGATGACAGACCATTATTGCTAAAAGTATTCACACACGTACAAACTTGAGCGATGTCCCATTCTTAATTCATATGGTTTGATATGATGTTGGCCCACCCTTTGTAGGTAAAACAGCTTCAACTCTTCTGGCAAGATATTCCACAAGTTTAGCAGTGTTTACGGGAATTTTGCACCATTTTTTTTTTCGGAAGAGCATTGGTGATGTCAGACTGGCTTGTTGGATGAGAGGGCCTGGCTTGCAAACTCTGCTCGAATTCATCCCAAAGGTGTTCTCTCTTGGGTTGAGGTCAGAATTCTGTGCAGGCCAGTGAAGTTCTTCGACGCCAAAGTTGCTTATCCATGTCTTTATGGACCTTTACTTTTTGCACTGGTGGAAGGTCTTGTCGGAACAGGAAGGGGTCATCCACAAAGTGTTCTCACAAAGTTGCAAGCATGAAGTTGCCCAAAATGTCTTGGTATGCTGAAGCATTCAAAGTTCCTTTCACTGCAACTAAGTGGCCAAGCCCAACCCTGAAAAACAACCCCACACCATAATCCCCCTCCACTAATTTTACACTTGGCACAATGTAGTCAGATAAGCATCGTTCTCATAGCAACCACCAAACCCAGACTCATCCATCAGATTGAAAGATGGAGAAGCGGGATTCATCACTCCAGAGAACACATCTCCACTGCTCTAGTCCAGTGACAGCATGCTTTACACCACTACATCTGATGCTTTGCCTTGCACTTGGTGATGCCTAGGTGCCTGATTTTATACACCTGAGGCCATAGAAATGACTGGAACATGTTAATTCAATGATTTGGATGGGTGAGTGAATACTTTTGGCAATTCAGTGTATGAAAAAATTAATATAGTGTATACAGACAGGTTACACTTTTGAAAAGCACATAACAGCAGCAGTTCACTGAAAATTAAACTGGTCCACTCTTCTTACCTCGTCCCGCGCCTGTCGTTCTCTCTCTTCCTCCAATTTCTGGATCTCAGCCAATGACAGGGCATTCTGAGTCTGGTTTATAGTGTTTGGTGACTGCTGGCCCCACTTTGATGAGGATGGAAGCTGTGGACCAGGATAAGGCATTTTGTAAACTTTAAAGTCATCTCGTACTCTGTATTTTTAATAAATAAGGGTTATGTTTATACCTTCATTTGTGCAAGCTGCTGCTGCTGTTGTTGCAGCCTCCTGAGGGCCTCTTGTTGCTGTTGTCTCTGTCTCTGCAGCTCCTGCTGTCTTTGGGCCTCCTGGTCTCTCCTCTTTTGCTCTTCCTGTTGTTGGGCCAGGGCAGCTGCCACTGCAGCAGCTGCCACCTCTTCCTCTGCTCGCTTCTCTTCCTCACGCCTCCGCAATGCTTCCAGTTCCTCCTGCTTTCTGCGCTCCTCTTCCTGGTGAAGCAGATACAAAAACTCAATAAGCTCAGTGCTGGGTTCAAGAAGAGGAATTATTAGACACGATTTTGTACCCTTACCTGTTTGCGTAGGAACTCTTCTCGCTTCTTTCTCTCCTCCTCTTCCCTCCGCCGTTCTTCTAATCTTCGAAGAGCTTCCTCCTGTGCCATTCTTTCCTCTTCCTCCTTTTGTCTCCGATGTGCTTCTTCCTGTTCCCTTTGCCGTCTTAGTGCCTCCTCCTTAAAATTCACAATGTTGTGTCAGTTCAAGCCTCACACCAAATGAACAAATCAAAGGGTGACTCCAAAACATAAAAACCCAACTGATATCTTTTTTTTTGACTACCCAGTGGTTGTTGTCATTGGAACGCAACATGAATAAAGCCTGATTACAGCTAGTCTGTAAACAATATTACTAAGAATTTGCTAAGCAATGAATGCTTAGCAAATTCCAAGCGACACTGCTTACAAACTAGCTGGTGCCACCTTTTTTACGTTACAATGCAACTCTGACATACTGTATCTGTATAAAGCACCTGATACATCAATACTGCCCTTTGTTTTGTTTTTTGTCTCTACTACAAAAAAACGATCAGGAAATGGGTTCTACTTTACAGCTTCAACAGGCAGAAATCTAGAGGGAAAACGTCTTTCCCTCTATACAGTAAAAGTCAATTCCGCATTTCTAGCTTCATGGGTAAAAAGTCTGCTCAACCCACTTTAACATTGAATTTTGCTGCCCATGTGAATTTTTCACTCTTTACAGTACTGACCTAAGACTCCCTTCATTGGTTAGAATTTATTTAAAAGACAGAAATGAGAGGCCGGAGGTGCAGAAGAGTCTGCCCCCTCTTACACTGTGTGAATAAGAAAACCTCAAAGATTGTCTTTTGCCCAGTGCCACTAAGACATGTACTCATTCCATTTTTAAGTGCTTCTATGAAAGCGTTCCACCTGTTTCTGCCGTGCAAGCTCCTCTTCTTCCAAACGTTTCCGTTCCTCCTCCTGTCGAGCTCTCAGGGCATCCTCCAACCGTTTCCTTTCCTCTTCCTCCCTTTTAGCTCTCATTTCTGCCTCACGCCTCTCAAGCTCCAGCTGACACAAAGAAAAATAATGAACTTAAGGCATTGTTCACAGAAACGTGATCTCAAAATAATAGTCGGACATTTCAGACTTCTATTGCTGTATTCCAAACTTCTGAGATCTTTAGAGGTTAGTAGAGACACTGTAAAACACTCGTAGACCAAGATTTTTAATCACCTTTGCATTCTTTGCCTTCTCAAACTGTTGCATCTGCTCAATAGTTGGAGCCTGTGCCATGGAGTCTATGGGTAAATCCCATACACTGCTGCTATCCCACGCTGTTGAAAATGATTCAATTTTATACATTACACTTGCCACAAAAACACATTTCCATCACTTCAAGATACTAAAGTAAGAAACTCACTGCTCTGAGAAGCTTGTTGGAGGTTAGTTGTGCAGGAAGCCTGAGTAGACGGGTTCTGCATTTCCCACACAGAACCAGAGTCTTGTACAGACAGAGATCGGGTAACAGGAGGTAGGAGGCTCTCAGATGCTCTACAGTAATATAAAGCAAACACATTAATGGATTCAGTTTCCCTTGATGTCTCTAGAGGTAACATTTTTAAACACTGAAATACTTATGATAATAATGATGCTATCAACCTTATCTTAAGAGCCTGGTATTGCTGTTGAAGCAGGTTGATCTGCTGTTGGTGCTGCTGCTGCTGCTGAAGAGGAGCTGAGCTAAGAGCTGCAGCTTTCTGCTGGGCCAGGGCCTGAGCATACTGCTGCCTAAATGGAGGAAGATGGGTAGATAGTGATTAGGAAAAAAAGCAGTATAGTGGCTGGGGGTTTCGTAGTGTGGAATCAAAGCAAAAGCAGCATGGGTTTGAACACTTTCAACCCTTTCATGTGGAGTTTGCCTGTTCTCCCTGCTGTGTTGCAGGTTTTGTCTGGGAGCTCCTGTTTCTCTTGGCATTAAAAGCATTCCATAAACCTTTTTTTGGTAAATAAAACCACAAATAATGTGGACAGTTCACAGTTCCATCAAGCAAGGCAGTTATTGATAAATAAGATGACATTCAACAAAGTCAGATGCTGATATTTATGCATTGTGTCAAATCAATATTGGACCAGCTGCTTCTTCTTTCAGCTGCTCCCTTTAGGGGTCGCCGCAGCAGATCATCTGACCCTATCTTTAGCATCCTCTTCTGTCACACCACACCCTCTCATGTCCTTCACTGCAGCCATAAATCTTCTTGTCCTCACTAGCTAAAGTGGAACTTTTTTTTTAAACCAACTCAATGTTTGATGAAGTGTTGAGTCAATAAAACTAGTATTTTTAATCGAAATAAGTTATTGTTGCACAGAAAGCAAGAATAAATAAGCAATAATGTCTCAACTTAAACGGGAACTCTACCAGTTTTACACACCACAGTCTGTCTGCAGGTCTTGGGCAGTAATACTTCATATGTAAACCACTTTGCCAATTTGTTGCTTCAAAGTGAGCTGTGTGAATTTGCTGATGTAGTGTTAAATCTGAGCCTGGCATACCTGAGGAGGTATTGATATTGGAACTGCTGTAACTGGTAAAGGTTAAGAGCAGTGAGCTCCTGGTGCCTCTTCAACCTCTCTTGATCCCCATCTCCCTTCAAAACATAAGAAAAAAGAATTACAATAAAAATCATGTTTTTAAATCAAGTTGGAGAAAAAGCAAAGCATTAAAAAGCTTCCGATCTCTCTTTCTAGCTGCCCATCTAATTCAGCATCACAGGGAGGCTTGAACTGTTGCCTCTCACTAGGTGAGAGGCAAAAAGAGTTCATGTTATATTGTGCTTTAAAAGATAATACAAGGAGGTTTCCTTGCGTTTCTATACACACCCTTCTATTTTAAAAAGGGACTACTACACCACCTACAGGATAAAAGGTAGTACTGATTCTACTTCTGATTTGAAAAACAGTCCCTCCACATTTAAGAATCAAATGGAGAACACTTTGCAGGATCCTTACCTGTAGAGGTGGAGGTGCAGAACCTGAAGTAAATGGTACCCTGCCCCAGATCTTCACGATCTCTCCCAGAGGCTGAAATACTTCATCACACCCTCTTTTGACCAAAAGGTTCATTGTGAAGTACCCAGCCTGAAACCACTCTGTCATCTCATGGTTACTGAATGGACCTAAAGGAGCACAAAAAGACAGCAGAAAACATTCAGGAGTCTGTTTTTAAGACAAAACTACAATCTAAGCTACACTCTGACCAGATGAAGTCCAGGCTTACCCTGTATCTCCCCCTGGGGGTCTTTGTAAAACCACTTGAGAGCAGCTTCATGGGTCAGGGGCAGGCCTGCAGGCTTGGGCTTCTCTGAAGTCTTTGCTGCAAGTCTGTCATCATCCACCCCACTGTCCTGTAGGTACGCTACCATCTTTTCCGCCTCCTGGAAAGGATTTTTTTTGTTTTTTTTTAAAGAAAGGCATTAAAATTACTCCTAAGCCAAATCAAAACTGACACAAAAGACTGCCTTGTCTCAGATGATTAAAAAAAACCCAAAACATAACAGCTTCTTTCTGAGCAAAGAGTTGCTTTTAAAAACCTGATCATTATCCCTCTGGGGTCCAGGGAATAATTGGCCGTTTTTGATTACTTTTGATTTTACCTATATTTCGCCTTCAAAAACCTTTTATCTTGCATTGTTTGGTATCAATATTTTGACATACTATATTAGTACAATTGATCTAAATCAAGACAAAAAAATTATCTGAATAGAAAAAAGTTATTTTTTACTGTACAAACCACAAATATGCTTAACGAATCATTTTCATAACTTGAAATGCAAATAGAAATGGCAAATTTCTAAAAATTATGCACAAGTTCTGCAAACGACAAAGTTATATGGTACTATTTACCTAAAAATGCAGCCAAGGTCTCAGGTGTTTTTTATATAACAAATTTCCCACGTGTGGGACTAATAAAGGTTATCTTATCTTATCTTATCTTATAACCATTTAAAACTATTTACAGAACAATCAGGTGTGCAACATCAAATAAGAAGGCACGCAAATTATTTATGCAACTCCAAAGTTTCTATCCACTATAAGACAGAATTCCACAGGCCTAAACCCTGCAGGTCTGACAACAGGAGGGGTATCAGTCCTCTCTTCCATGTGGAGACAGCATTTACACTGGAATCTGCCATTTGTGGCTTCTTTGGATCAACTGTGACATTTAGCAGTATAACTGACACACAAAACAAAACAATGACTACACAACACACTAACTATAGCCTCCAAACACTATTAACGTCACTAATGTCTCACATATGAAAACTTGCTCTGTCTCTTTCTTTCGCTCACCCGCTTTCTCTTGCCAGTGCCACTCCTAAAACTTCCCTCTCTTCCTAAACAACCAAGTGCCACATGTTACCATATCTTTTTTTTTTTTGATTGACTAGCATGGTACGCTTTAACACCAATAGGGAAGGGGTGATTTTTCTTTTTTCACTCACAAGCGGAGCGTGTTTGGTAGCGCTGTCCTTAGAAAACGCTGTTTTTACCGTTTCTTCCTGCCGTAAACACCACTGTTTTGTTCAGAAAAAAACTCTTCATAACTCTGGTTCTACGTGGCCCATCGACACAATTTAAAAACTGGTATATAGTTTGAAGTCCACACTTTTGACCCAAGTTGAAATGGAGACTTTGGGTTGCTGCGTCGTCTTAAATTGGTTATGTGAATTTGACGCACCGGCGCGTCCATAGACCCCAGAGGGTTAATGAAATTAGTCAAATGTCTGGTATTATAATATTCTTGATATAGTTTCTCCTTTAGCAACAAGATTATAACTGATCTCATGACTGTGGATTTCTGGTTGATGACCACAGTCCTGCTGACACACCTTCATGATAAAAGTTTACATAATTACCTGTTCAAAGTGTTTTAATCCCTCGTCTTCATCAGTGTCATGTGACACAGTGTTGGGCCTGCCAAAAGGTGACATTATATTTGAAGGAAATGGTAAAGGATTGTTCATTGGCACAGAAACCTCTATGGGCTTTTGCTGTGGTATATGGAGAGTAGGTGATGGAGCAGAAACTTCTGTATGGAAAAAAACAAAAAACAAAATGTTTGTATTTTTGGCACATGCAGAAAAAATAAGTAATATTTACAGTGAAACTGCATAAAAGTCCCACCTGTAAGGGTGGTAGAAATGTGGGTCATAGGAAGAGATTCCAGTATGCTATTAGACATGGGTACATGCACAGGGACTTTGCAGGGCTCTGGGGGGAGTTCCAGGGGTGGCTGTCGCTCAGCTGGCCTCTCAGGGTCTTCTGTCCTGCTAGGCAGGTTTGGGGACAAAGACTGAGCAGGAGAATGGGGCTCTGAGACAGTTGGAGGAACAGGTGGGGCCTCCTCTGGTACTCTAGCCAACTCTAAAGTAAAAATTACAAATCACAATATGAAATTGTCATAAATAATAATTAGGTTTTGTAATATTAAAAAATGTGTATTAAAATGTGTGCGTTGTGTCAACGGTGATTAGTTGATATTGTATCACATCCACATAATTTTCCACATTCTTTTGTCATGTTTGAATCACGCCTTTAAACAGCCATCATTTTATTTTAGAAAAATGGTTGAAGCACAAAACAGGCCAGCATCTGCAGCGCAATCCATTGTGTTTTTTAGTGTCCTTGAGACTGTGACTGAAAGACTCCCACAATTTCTCCTTACAGACAATACTTTGACTGAAAGTATATTAATCTAAGCAACTGCTGGGATGTATATGAAATTTTTGCATTAGTACATCTCAACCAGTTTCCAGTCAACATGCTCGTCCACTAATGCTAGGCTCATACTGCAAGACCTTATAAATCACTGAAATCTGACTGATGACAAGTATTTTTCTGGAATCTTATGTTACTGGTCATACTGCAGCACTCACACTAAAATCTGGTTCTGGAAACTGCAGACAAAATGTTCGAACTATAAGAGATTTTTTTTCCCCCCTTCTGTACATTGAAGTTCATACAGTAAGAGACCGCCATCACCCTGAAGGCTGAGCTTGGCTTCGGGGAATGCCATTTCCCAAAAGTGAAACAGCCCAGTCTTTTTGTGCGCTTCATAAAAAAGACTTTCATTTCCAAAGTGCTTACAAAACTGTGAGTCTTACAGTCTATTTAGATGTACTTCTATGTAAAAACCGTGACTGACCTTTTCGGTCAGCTTCTCTTTTGGCCTCGGTTTCTGTCTCTTTGGTCTCCTTGGGTTGGCAGTCTTCGTCCTCCAGGCCCTCTTCACACACTTCCAAGGGTTTGAATTCAATCTCTGCCTCTTCCAAGATCGGCTCCTTGGAGGCTTTCTGCTATTATGAAGGGAAAAGAAAAAAAAAAAAAACCACTTTTGAAAATTTGGCACACATATCCCTTAAAGCCATCAGCGTTTTGAAGCCAGTTCAGGATAGTCAAGTCTTTCCATTTATCAGTATAATGGTTTCTGCCTGAAATCACCTTGAGTGACAGAAATGCCCCCGATGAGTCAAAGGTGCCCGCCTCCTCGTCTGCATCCTCCAGACACCACTCTGGCAGGCTGTCCCTCTCATCTTCAAGGCTGCCACTGCCTGACCTTGGCCTCCTGTAGCCACGCTCGTCTTCTCTTGCATCAAATGGGAAACGGCGACGCTGGTCTGGGTGTTCCCGCCACCCTGCTGACCGAGGCCCATCTGGAGAGACAAAATAAATACAAAAAAAACATTGGAAAATAATGAGAAAACCATTTTACTCATGATATACTTTAACTTCATGCAGATGTTCAGCAGTAATACATTTGCCTGTGCAAGTGAAATGCAGTTTAAAATAAAGAATCAATGGTGAAGAATCACTCATCTCACTCTTAGCACGCTTTGTTGGCTGGTACTTTATAGAAGCAGTAAATTACTGACAGCCAAGCTAACAAAACGCCCATGATTCAGAAAGAGGTGGAGCTGGAGAATTCAACTGAATTCAACTTTGTGCGCTATCATGAATACCAAAAACCAACCAGCAGTTTGGCTGTGAAACAAAAAACTTTTTTCTCAAACAGGCAGTGGCAGTCACCACAAATACATTTATCTCTGATAAATGTATCGGTAACGTGGACTGTGCAGTGCCCACCTGGGCTTGGGGGGCACCACCGGTCATTGTCCCGCCGAGAACCTGCCGGGCGCCAACCCCCCTCATCATCCTCACCATTCTGATCATCACGAGAAGTACGCCAGTTCTCACTTTCTGAACGCGTGAAGTCGTGCTTCCTCGGGAGTCCTGCTCCACCGTCCTCATAATTACCTCGCACTGAAAACGATGGAGTGAAAGGTAAATAACGATTATATTGACAATGAGATCATAATTTGTGTTACCAAACTCATGCCTCATCGACATTCTTCAAAAATCTCAACTTCCTATTGGTCAAAAGTTCAACTTGCATAAACACACTTACTGTGATTGATCTGAAAATGTCCTGGAGCAGCATCTGTCACAAAAACAAAGCAACAAATAGATAAGCTAAGTTCATTCGCCCCAAAAGATCACCACATATTGATTATTTGAGGAGCAAAATGTGACACCAACCTGGGTCTTTTCGACCTGGTTTTTCAAACCTTCTATCTCCCCTATTGATAGAAAGAAAGTCATTATATAAAGTTATGACTGTTATGCCAAAAGGAAGAAAAAAAACGTCAAGCTTTGACAGAAAAAGATGAACATTTTAATACCTTTCTTCCCAGCTTTGGGAGCGATGCATCTCCCTTACTCCACGACCAAAACCTTCCACATCGTCAAAACTTCTTTGGTAAAACCCTCCATCTCCTCTGCCCCGACCTGAAAACAATCACAAACACTAATGAGATTCAGTTGCTCATAATCATATTCCACAGGCTTTCCTTTGGTTGGGATATTTAACACGGTTATAAAGGAACAAATGCCGCTAAGATACTCCAGCAACTCCTCTTGCAAATTATTTGCATTCAGCATTATATTCATCAGCAGGAGTTCTACCATGGTCCATAAACCCAAATCTGCTGAATCATGATGGTGTACTCTCCATTCACATTTTTATCCAGAGGTGTACAAGAAAGCAGCTCCTGAGATTTTTAATTGAATCTTTTCTCTCATGACTCACAGACAACACCCTTGAACAAGGACAAATCAGTTTGGCTGATGAAGTATTCTGCAATGTTTTACTGCCATAGTAAATGGCCTGTATTTGTATAGCGCTTTACTAGTCCCTAAGGACCCCAAAGCGCTTTACACAACCAGTCATCCACCCATTCACACACTGGTGATGGCAAGCTACATTGTAGCCACAGCCACCCTGGGGCGCACTGACTGCTTCTAGTGAAGAACAATAACTTACTTTCAGACTTTTTTGTGTCACTGACTAACTTTCTATTTATAATTAAACTGCCTATCTATATAGCTATAGCGTGACCTCTTGATCAAACTTTAAAGTATTAGTTCAGGAAAAGTATACCTGACATGACCAATGCCAGTAAAAACAGTTCTTTTGTTTATGAATATTAATAGCTATTTCTGATTAATATTTAACCTCGCCCACACTGTGTATGTAAAACTGAACATGTCGACAGCAAAAGATCAACAGTCCAGACATCAGGGCCTTAAATTGTTTAAAAAAAATATGTAAATAAATAATCTGAATTTCAAGACCAAACTCTGGTAGCTGGTAACATAGCAGTTTCTATAAAAGACGTTTGTTTCTTAACACGTTATATTTTAGAAAATTATTACAGATAAAAGGTTAAGTCTTTGAACTAAGTCAAAGGTCAATGTGAAATCATAGTGACATACTGTTGCCACACACTTAACATGACCTCTGTCTAACACTGCAACTTTACTGGAGTGCATTAGCATGCAAGAATCTTGAAATATTACACCGATCCTTATTGCAGCCTACAGTTTGCAAGCAAGCCATGCCATCATTATGTAAATGCCTCATCTTATTATTTACAATTTCCAAGAATGATGAGCGAAAGAAGAGGTAGACTGATTTTGTGAAAAGCCATGTAGATGGAAAGCTGAGAATTACCAGCAACACCCACCTCTCCAGTCAACGGTTTACACCAGGAAATTTTACAAATTTCCTTTGGAATAATCTGGGATTCACAGATGAACACTTTATGCTGGCAGAAGGCAGAATGCATATCCTTTGCTCCAAGGCTGACTAACAGTAATTTATTTTACTCTGGTGTGAGAAAATACTCATTTTTTTAATAGATCTGCATCGTGACTACGCCTAAACAAACGTCCGTCTGCTTTCAGAGACAATCTTCCACCTTTAGGGCACATCAGTGCGAGGCAACATTTTGCTGAGTAAGCACATCACCTACGGGATACTAGTATTACACTATACTGTCTCAAACTCTGGACACACTGCCAGGCTGTTTTAAAGGCACTTTAACTGTATCCAGTTGTCATGACTTTCCTGAAACTGCATACACACATCAACTACACACAGATGTGTCTGTTATACTGTGGGGGCACTTGGTTCTGTTACTTCCTTTATTTTATAGAGGGAAATCAAATAAAAAGTTGTCAAGAGGGATCACTTTTATCTTGTGACAAAACATTTCTATACTGATTCACTGATTAAACGTGTGGGAGCTTCTGGACTGGCATCTAAAGGCCTTTAACTTCCCTGGACAAATTTGCAGGATTTATTTTTTGAACCAAGCTCAGTTTTTCAGCTCCAAATAAACCGATCTGACCAATCAGACCACTGTAGGGCTGCTCGATTATGGCAAAAATGATAATCACGATTATTTTCACTGAAATTGAGATCACGATTATTTGACGATATTTATTTAACCCTTTAAGACCTACTATAGAACCAAGTCCACCAGAGCTTATATTATTTTTTTTACATGCTGTAGTACCATTTGTGGGAGCATTTCAAGTTGCTATACATCAATACAACTGTTATAGCCCATATTTTAATAATATGTATGCATTAAGTCCATAGTAACTACATAAATTGCAAAAAAGTGCAATAAACTACAAAAAAATTGAAAATCGCTTTTGTTTTGTTTACATATATTTCTACTTGGAGAAATTTAAGAGGTTTATCCCTCAAAACTTTAAATACAATAAAGTTGCAAAAAATAGTTTCCCACCACAGGAAATTTATTTTGAGTGTCTTCATAGTTTTATTTTGGAGATACAGCAATTTTTATATACTGCAGGAAAAACAAAAAACAATCCTATGATGCAAATTTGCAAAGAAAACAGCAGGTGCATCATTTCACTGTGGGAAGTGTTACGAACAGCTGATAGGATCGGCAAAGCCTGTTTCTTTAGTATTATGTTTTTGTTCCTGCAAGCGCTTTTTATGCAGTTTTTGCAAAGCTATATGTGGAATGAAACCGTGACCGAGGACAAGCTGATGGCATCAGATGTAAGTACAACTCCTCCGGTTTCATATGCAAAACAAATTATTGCGCTAGCTTACGTGGTTCAGGTTCTACAGGGATTTAAAAATAGTTACGCAAAAAGGAGCGTGCTGCTCTGACCGGCTTTAAAGGGTTAACAATGACTTTAAAAAAATAATATAAAATAGTGTGCAACACCACTGAAGTTTTTTTTTTTTTAAACTCTCTTTTCAACCAACGGCAGTCACTCTCCAAATAACTTCTGCTTAGCTTTCCGAGCTTCCCTCGGGTCCTCTTAATCAGCGGTCTCCAACCTTTTTTGCGCCACGGACGGTTTATGCCCGACAATATTTTCACGGACCGGCCTTTAAGGTGTCGCGGATAAATTAGGGAGGGGCTAATAATCGGCTCAGTCATTTTTAATGATCGTTGAAAGCCCAGATCGTAATCGTGATTAAAATTCGATTAATTGAGCAGCCCTAGACCACTGCATTTGGTAACAAAGCAGTGGTAGCTCAAAACACTCTTGTTGGAAGAACACAGCCTCATTTCTCCAACAAAGAATTAAACCTGTCTGTCTAGAGATTAGATCCAACATATTACTTCTCCTTGAAATTATAAAAGGAAACACAACTTACTCATGTATTCATGAGCTTAGATACATTCTTACCTCTACCCCTTGAAGTACTTCGGCCTCTTGGTGCCCCTGCTATCAGCCCACCTCCACGCCCTGTGAGCCGAAGTACAGCTGCACTGTTTACAGACATGGAAAAATTTCTCTGCAAATACAAACAGAAGGGAGGGGAGCAAACGGAGGGGAAGCCAAGTCTGAGCTCTTGTCTTTGTATCCGCTCTGTATTATAAAGCTAAATTAGTAAATACAATGCATATGCCATTAAAATAATAATATTGCAATTGGCCTCACGCCAGCTTGACATTAATGTCATTGTTCTGATCTGGTTGATACCTGTTCCTCCTCTGTAAAAGACACGAGTGCCAGAGGTGGCAGGGGCTCCTCTTGCAATATGGGCAGAAACTCCTTATCGTGTAGGTCTATAGGGATCTGGACAACACAAACGCACAGTACGAGTTTTCACAATTAAGATACATTTCATTCAATTTTCAAAGACTATTATAGCACAACAAAATATGGGGGATGAAATTCAATCTTGGCAGTCACACACTTTGTATGAAAATCCCAATGGCTACGATCTTGCGTCAACATCTAACGCTGACGTTACGGACGTACCCACCTTGTTATCCTTTACATAAAGTGCTAACATTTCTTCTCTCCCGTAGCGATATTCTGCAAGTTTATACTTTGGCAATGCAGGTGAGAGGGGTGGAGAGGCAATAGCATTGCTGCTTCCACCACCACCACCACTGCTGCCTCCTCCTCCAGACAGGGCACGCAGCCTGCAGACAGAGACAAAGCAGTAAAAACATAACGGACAGAGAAACATCAATCAAGCAACAGGTCTCAACATGAACGAGAAAACCTGCACTAGGCCCACGCAGAAAACCAGTTTCACAACCTAAAAATCACTTCATCCACACCAATTATTAAATCACGCCAGTTCAATTACCATTCTGGTCCAAAGTTAAGTGTCTGGGTTTCGGCCATTCTCCCTTGAAGTTCTGCAAATGTGGAAATGGAGGTAAAGGATTAGTGCCAAACATCTGCCATCCCCGCCCCCCAAAAAAACAACAGCAAAAAAGAACACATAGACAGTCATGCAGCCTAATACTGCTTATAAGTGTTACTGCATCCATTCAAAATTGGATGTGTGCATGTCTTGACTTGGAAATATAAATGGGTATTCCAAAATTGCATGTGGCATAAACAGACAGGGGAACTGCAGTACTGGTCTGCACCTGTATATACAGTTTTTACTTTAATTGCTGAAAATCTTGAAAACTAAAACTCAGGCATGTCAAACACATTAGGGGTTTGTCCCTGGCTTTAATGCATTTCAACTCCTCAGGCTATGTAGCCCATCCCACAAGCACACAACCAGTGTACAATTTCAATGTGCTAAAGCTATTTTAGGACATCTCTCAGCCCGCAAGGAGGCTGTGGCAGACACCTGTAATTGACGACTGAGATGGACTTTCTTTCAGCAAAAACAACTCTCCCCAAAATAATCATGTTATGCCAGCATCATTAGTTGTTTGTTTATGCTAGTGTCCCTACTACCAAGACGTTCCCTTCACCCTTAACCTGGAAGCACAGATCTAAGGCACAGGCCTTCCTCAAACATCAGGCACAAAAGGCGACAGCAGACTTACAACAGCCTTGACCATATGGAAGCCTGAATAAGCCACGTGTAAGTTGGTAGTTACAGCAATAAATACAGCAACCGGAGGGGGGCTTGCGATATTTGTGGTGTCTCTTCTGTGAGTTTAGGCACACTTTAAAGCTAGACCTTTGATTGGCCGGCTTTATATAACGATACGGCGTGTTTGAAATTATTAACGCGTAATCTGTACACAGCAATATAACTTATCAGTTTTATGAAGTCAATGTACCGTTACAATTTTGTTAAGCAGCTTAAATGGTACAAAATACGAGTGAGCGTTAAACTCCTGTAAAGTTTTCGGGAAAGTCACCGAGTCCATCGTTTAACTCCTAACAAAACTACAGTAGTCAAACTCCAGCCTTGATTACGTACTAAGTGAAGTTAATGTTGCTGAATAATGTTAAAGCTGGCTTTGCAATGCTCGCTGTGATGGTCACTGAGGAAGGTTCAGCAAATCACCCTCAGCTGCCAGCACTGCGTTAGCCAACGCAGCAAACTAGCAAGTCCTGTAAACACCTAACGTGGATATTTAAAGCATTCACTGCACATTCGTGACTGTCATTATCCAGCATGTTTTGCGACTGTTAAATGCTCATAGTGGGGTTATAGACGTGCGGAAAGGTGGCGGCAGAATTGTAGTTAAAGAAGCGCTTTACTGCCTGGTGCAGAGTATTTTTTGCTATCCAGAAAGACGATGGCCAACGGTGGTTATCCCAGCGTGCTAGCTAACTAATTAGCCAGCAACGTTTAATCCCAACCTAGCTATCGTATATGTGTGACAAGTAAAGGCAGACGCGTGTACTGACACTGTTTTAGTTTATCACAAGAGAGTAGGTAAAGCTTATAATTCACATAAACTGTGTAACACTGCTCCGGAATAAGTTAATCCCCCCCTCCCATCCAATCACCAATGCTTATAGCTAGCATGCTAACGGGTTAGCCAACTAGCTCCACGCGGCCTCCCGAGCAGCCTAGATCGACGACTACCTTTCCTTGTCAAAACGGCCCGCACACGGAGGCACTGGGGCCCGGTGCTGCAAGGCCAAGTAAACATGGTGGTAGAACCAACAACCCCAAGCGCCCCAGATCCTCGCAATTTGCCCCCCTGACGTGGCGGCTACCTAACGCGAATGATTTTTTCCTCGCTAGTGTGTCAAACTTTGGCTGTCTTACCTCCGCTTGTTCTGACAGCACAAGGTTTGTATACGAGCTGTGTGGCTCTCTCTGGGCTCTCTCTCTCTCTTCGTTTTCCACAAGATGGCTGAGCGCAGGTCACATGACAGCAGATATATAAACCCGAATGCCGAGGACAGATTTGCTGACTGCTACACACAGTAGCAGCCTGTGGTAATGTTCTGGCTCATAATGTTAATTTTAAATAAAGTGAACTTTGTATTTATCCCTTAAAAACCTTGAGAAAAGGACGTGACACGGGCCTCTCCGCAATAAGCCAGTAAACTCAGTATAATGCAAACTTTGCATATGTAACACCATATACGAAACATGTATAAATGGCTCACTGTACAGCAATAATTGTATAGACTACTGCCATAAATAAATACAACTGTACTGGAATACTATAAATGCCATTAAAACAGCCCTTAACATTTTGATTTCTGTTTTCTTTATTAATTTGTAGAATGATAGGAAAATAGCGCTGTTTTTGATATGATCCCATATTAAGTAAGTACAGGCCCAGTATTACTGATATCACTACCGATACGTTAGGTCGGTTAGTTAGTCAGAAATTTCGAGTTTTTCCGAGTTCGCAGTTGGAATTTTTATCTGATTTCGAAAGTCAGAGAAGCAGATAAACCAATTTAGCAATCGAAGATGGCAGCACTGAATATAATCAAACATTTTAATGCCTATTAAATACCTGCTTGTGTTACCTTCCACAATAATTAGTTAACACAACAAAACAAACAAACTTTTCATTGTTTTGTTTTTGGAAAGGCACCACTAAAGCACAATAAGAGAGAAGGCACATCTTGCTATATACAGCTGTGTTAAAATATGTTATTATTGTTGGCTGCTTGAGGTAACTTGTGTTTAATTGTATCCCCATGTATAAAAAGGTACTTCTCAAAAATTTGGAGTTGACACTCTAAACAGAGAGCTAGAGAGAGTGAAATGAGGGGTTCAGTAAAGGCCAAATTTGCTTTGTGGTCCTCCAACTCAGAGTTGTAACACAGTCATGACAAAGGTGACACAGCCAGACAAGGTTCCTTTTTTTGGTCAGCTTTGAGAACTACCACATTTTACAGTGCAAGGCTGAATATGGTATCCAAGACTCCTTAGACAATAAACAATTCAGTTCACTTACATTCAGTTCAGCATTGATGTGTCACTCTTACATAATGCTTAACTAACAGGTTATACCAGTAGGCCTGGTCACTGGTTAATGCAGGCTAGTGCTTAGCCAAGTGAGACCAGTGAGTGTTAATATTGGCGCTGTCGACCCTGCAGGGCAAAATAGCATGGTGGATTTAGGTATGTGATTTTCCTTTTTGGATTCAATGCACGGATTTCTCCACCCCAAGACCCGAAATGCATGTGGTGCTGAGTAATTATAAAGTTTATGTAAGAGTATGAGCCAGCTGCTTGCAAAAGCCAAGCCCCCGGGCAAACTTCGAGGTAAAATAAATCAGGTAAAGTTAGTCGGACTGGTAAACACTTTTTAATGAGCCTTACTTATCTGTATTGAGATGAATCCTCCCGTGGCCCTAGCATTACACTTTCTGTATCCATTTTTACTAGCCAGTCGGCCGAACAATAACGACAGTTTGTTATTTGTTTGTTTGCTTTATTTTTACCAACTCATGTAGAGATCTATAGCTAACAAAAACAACTGCAGTTACACGTAACATAAAGATTTGTAATTTTTAAACTACTACTAATTGTGAGCTCAGGACCTGTTGTTGGTTTTGTTGGATTACGACGATGGTGCATTTCGAGCTGGCTCGTTGGTCTAGGGGTATGATTCTCGCTTAGGGTGCGAGAGGTCCCGGGTTCAAATCCCGGACGAGCCCACCGTTTTACTTTGTTATTTTGAATTGCTATTAATAATTCTCCTTGTTAACGTTGCCAATATCGCTTTCGCAGATACGTAATTAAATGCAAATGCGATGATATTTAGGATTATAAGACAAAGCTTCTTCAGAGTGAGAATCTTCACCGCTGCAGCACTCAATCTAATGTCGATAAAAAAAACTGTATTCATATTTACCACGCGTGCAAACGCGGTAAGTAGCAACTTGTAAGACAGAAGATTACAATTTAAGCGTGCGTTTTACTGTGGAACAAAAAAAGGTTTGACCCCGACGTGATTTGAACACGCAACCTTCTGATCTGGAGTCAGACGCGCTACCGTTGCGCCACGAGGTCTGTGGCATAAACCTTGTATATGCCTATCATAAAGGTGGGCATGCTGTGCTGTGGCTACATATGGTCTTTAGCTTGTGTCACTAAGTGATATTTTATGAAAAACGTCGAAATGTGAAAATTCTGACTTTAATCTCAGAATTCTGGAAAAGAAAGAGTGCCCACTTTTTTTTTCCAGTGGCCCTAATCCTCTTCCGTAATAAGTCCTAATCAGAAGGCCTGTTTTTAAGTAAGACAGTAAAAACCTTGGGGCTGGCTGTCCACACTGGTATTGTATTGTGGGCCCAGCCATTAGTCATTTGTATATAGTATATATAGTGTACCACTGCATCTTTGGTAAGTGGCCGGTTAGCTCAGTTGGTTAGAGCGTGGTGCTAATAACGCCAAGGTCGCGGGTTCGATCCCCGTACGGGCCACAGTTGCGTTTTTTTCTCCCTTCTTTGGGAAAATTATTTTGCTGCTCGATTTTATTACGGTGTGAAAACAAGCCGTGTCAGCAGTTTGGATGTATTTGGTTCGGCGAAAAAATAGAATAAAATAGCCCCATGTTATGGCCAAATATAGACACTTCTAGAACGGCGAATATTTGTAGACAGACTACGAAAAGCCATAATATGCAGTACACATAAAATATAAACATACATATAGTTCATATAAATCGATATGGATTGAAGTGAATTTGAGTAGCCTTCCTCTAAGGAGGCGTTGGTGGTATAGTGGTTAGCATAGCTGCCTTCCAAGCAGTTGACCCGGGTTCGATTCCCGGCCAACGCAGGCTATTTTCTTTCTTTTTTTTAAAAAAAATAAATTTCTTCCAAATCCATAAAAATACAGTAGTTGAAACTGTTATCGTAATGTTGTTACTGCATGTGCATATGTTAACATTCATATAACACATATGACAGTCTGGGTGTGACTCATCTAGCTGGCTGTTCCTTTCTGTGTGGAGTTTGCATGCTCTCTTGTGTGAAAGCTTGTGTGGATTTACTCCGGTTCCCTCCCACAGTGCATGGGTTAGGTTAGCTGACGTGTCAATATGACCATGAATGGTTTATCTGTCTCCCTGTGTTAGCCCTGTGATAGATAAAAGGGCAACATTGTTCATGGTCAGTGTTGGGAAGGTTACTTTTAAAATGTATTCCACTACAGAATACATGCCCCAAAATGTATTTTGTAACGTATTCCGTTACGTTACTCAATGAGAGTGACATATTCTGAATACTTTGGATTACTTAATATATTATCATGCTTCTTTACAACTACATGAATGTACTATTGCTGTGTGATTTATTACTATTACTGAAGGTTACTCGCCATACCAATACCAACTAGATTTTTAAATCTTAATATAAAATGAGTAACAGTAGGGTGGACAATAGGTAAGGCTGCGCTTTTTGCAACGATCTCATATAGAAAATTATTCCGAGGCTCAGAACCGTAGTAAAGACACCTCTGGCTAATACGGTCAACTTTGCTAGCAAGAGACAGAGAGAGGAGTTGAAAGGCTGCTCCAGCGGAACTTATTGTTTCGGAGGAAAACAGGAACACAGCGTACAGTCGAGTTTTAATAGCTTACTTACAACTGGGCTCGTCAGGCACTCTTCTTGGCTGCAGTGGTTATTATTATATTTACATGTTTCCAGCTCCCGTTTTTGCTCGATGACAACTTGTACTTTTCGACTCTCCTTTTTCTCCCTCCTCGCGCTCACAGACACATAACATAACGCGCTCTCTCACCCAGGAAACACGCAGAGCGAGAGCGTCACCCTGTAACCATGGCAACCGCAACGCTGCCGCCTGGAACTACAGAATGTAGCTGTCAAACAAAACCGAAACAGTCCTGACCCGCCACAATATGAAACAGGAAAGTACCGCCGTGTAATCCACAAAGTAACTGTATTCTAAATACCACCTTTTTAAACGGTACCTGTAACAGAATACAGTTACTCATATTATGTATTTTAAATACGTAACGGCGGTACATGTATTCCGTTACTCCCCAACACTGCATGCTGGTGGAAACCCAAACAAAACACACATTAAGAGGCTCCAAATGCCTGTGTCTCAATCTCGTGTCTCATAATGACGTGAAGAAATATTTTTTAAAATGAAGGCAACAGGCAGAGTGTTACAGGTATCACCTTAAAGAATGTAGCCTCATGGGCAGTGTAGAACGATGGATTGGATTTATATAGCGCTTTTCAAGGCACCCAGAGCGCTTTACAATGCCACTATTCATTCACTCTCACACACTGGTGGAGGCAAGCTATGGTTGTAGCTTGGGGTAGACTGACAGAAGCGAGGCTGCCATATCACGCCATCGGCCCCTCTGGCCAACACCAGTAGGCGGTAGGGTAAAGTGTCTTGCCCAAGGACACAACGACTAGGACAGAGAGCCCGGTGATCGAACTGGCGACCTTCCGGTTACAGATACGCTTCCCAACCCCCTGAGCCACGGTCACCCGCAATGGACTGCCATACCCGTTATGTGTCTGTGAGCCTGAGGGAGGGAGAAAAAGGAGAGTGGAAAAGTACAAGCTGTCAACGAGCAGAAACGGGAGCTGGAAAATTGTAAATATAATAATAACCACTGCAGCCAAGAAGAGTGCCTGACAAGCCCAGTTGTAAGTAAGCTATTAAAACTTGCTTTGTTGGTGTTTTCCTCTGAAACAATAAGTTCCGTTGGAGCAGCCTTTCAATGCCTCTCTCTGTCTCTCGCAAGCAGAGTTGACCCACACAACAAAGTAAAACAATTTTTCGGCTACGAGCCCGACACGGAACTGTATTAGTCAGAGGTCCCTTTACTACGGTTCGGAGCCGCGGACCTTCAGTAATAGTAATAAATCACACAACAATAGTACATTCACGTAGTTGTAAAATGCATGATAATATGTTAAGTAATCAAAAGTATTCAGAATACGTTACTCTCATTGAGTAACGTAACGGAATACGTTACAGAATACATTTTAGGGCATGTATTCTGTATTCTGTAATGGAATACATTTTAAAAGTAACCTTCCCAACACTGCCAGCATGGAATTACAAAAAATAGCGAGGGCATAGCCTGACATATGAAACAGGAAAAGACCACCATGTAATCCCTTTATTTCAACAAAGTAACTGTATTCTGAACACCACCTTTTTAAACTGTAACTGTAACGGAATACAGTTACTCATATTTTGTATTTTAAATACGTAACGGTGGTACATGTATTCCGTTACTCCCCAGCACTGTCCATAGTGTATGGCCTTGCACCCTCTAGTGCTCAGTTGACTCCAACCTCTCTGTGAATTGTATAATCAGAAAAGAAATACATGGACAATTGTGGTTATTTTCCCTAATGAATGATCAGATGTATACAGGACTCTGTATTATTATTCAGTTTGTTAGCCCATCAGAATCTGTAAACATCAGGAGGTTCAGGACTTCTAGTGCTTCTCTTTCTGCTGGGGGACAGCAAGAAAAAACAAATACCTTGAGCAGAAACTACATCTCTGTCCTTCAGAACTGCTCCTTCACTTTCTGCGACACCATGATGGGGATGTTTCATGAGTCTCTGGTGTAATGTGGCATTTTTATGTTCTGGTCTGCTGGGGGACGGATGACCCCAAAGGACTTGATAAATCTCTTTGGAAGGCTGGTTCACTCCTGGGGATTTGCAGCCCCTTGCAAGTTAGCTTGATTTTAAAGGTTGACATGCCACAAAGGCTGTCAAGAGTCATTATTGTCAGCCATTAATTGCTGTGTCACTAACACACACACACACACACACACACACACATAGGACCCGCATTACCAGCATTGATTAAAAATACATGCAATCATCCAGAAAAGATGGAGTTTACTTTCTTAACAGTAAATGTGTCACAGTTTCTCTTCCACCCAGTATGCTCATTTGTTACCCTACTCACCGGTGTTAATCCTTCTAACCCCCTACCCACCCTTCCTCCCCCGTTGCCATGGATATGCTATTCCTATGGCAACTGCATGCCTTTGTGGATGGCTTCAGGCCCCCACCACATGGAGAACTCTCTGAACCTTTCATTACACATTCCCTTCAAGCTCACAGGCAAATCAGAAAAGTAGCGTAATCTAACTGTCTCTCTGTCACAGTTTCCTCTGTGCTGCCTTTGTAGTCATGCTGCCATACCTCGCCTTTAAGTTTCAGCATATTGCAACTCTACAAGACTTGTTAACAGTTTGAGAATTGCAATTAGGGTATTTGCTGCAGCCCTGATACTTGATGCCGGAGGACTATGATCAGATTTGTAGCATGGGTTTCACAGTCAAAAGAGTCAGAGCCACTAGTTTTCTAATTTTCTATGTCAATGGAAACCAGAGCTCTATCTTTAAAGATGCATGAGGTATCTTAAGAAACAGAATATAGTGACTGAGGCTTAACTAGAGAAAGTGTTTCTGCATCATTGAGAGTGAAAGACGAAGCGGGGTGAGGCTCGGGGACATTAAAGTTGAGGGCCCAAGTTAAAGCAGAGCACAGTGTCGGGGCTCCACAGTGCATGTGGTGGGGGGAGCAGGCGGGGAGCATCCACGTGCTGAATGAACCCTGTCAGCACCGGAGAGTACCACGGGCTACGGGTAGGCTCAGCCCTGCTCAGCATTGTGGCGGGCTGCATCATCATTGGGGTATCCAGGGAATGCGATGCTGATGCAGTCGGAGGTATCTTCCTGGGAGCGGGGGGCCTCGGTGAGTGTGTCTTAAGATTTTATAGGTGATGCAGTTATAGGGAGGGTAATAAGCCGATTCTGGATATTTGGATTACATTTGTTTATTAAACCTGCTTTTTGCTATTGCTGTGTGTAACTTTTAACTTATGACATTTTTCAGGAGGTCATGACAGATCTGTTGTCTCTCATGCACTGCAGCCCTGAACTTTCATACAACAGAGGTTCATGCAAGAAATTTATAACTGAGTACAAAGTCCGTGTGATGTCCAACTACACACTTTTGAGAGAGCCCATATGATATGTTTGGCCTTCTCTGTGCCCCCCAGAATAACATATTATACACATCATTTGATACATATTAATACACATTATTAATACAATAATATTGGCTAAGGTTTTGCAAAATTAGTAGTTTTACTTCAGGTACTTTAAGCAGTTTTTGATGCTAAAACTTCTGCTATTACCACACAGTGTATTTTATTATGCTCTATTTCTGTGGCTTTCACATTTTTTTTAACCTTTTAACAGCCACCTGGTCATCTGGTGACCCATGTGGTGTTAGGGGTAGAGTCCAATCGATATATTGGCCAAGAGGCTCAAGTGGGAAAAGCCGTTAAAAGAAAAACTGTAGTGCCAAAATTTAAAATGCAACATTTCAGACAGTTTTCTGATTTAACATGTAGCATGTAGCTAAAATAAAATTCAACCCTGGCCCGGGAGGGTTTACCAGTGATACGTTGTATATTAAGAGGTTAAACAGAAGGTTTTAGGTAATAGTTGTATCTAAACATTATGGTGCGTCACCGGAGAGATTATTACACAGTGCATTTCTTTGTGAGTGAGTTAATTTGTTAATTCACTAAAAATCCAATTCAAGAAGGCCAAAAAAGTGAGGGAGCGCACATTTATATCTCGCTGGAATATCTATTTTAAATGAAATGTCAAAAACTCAGGTGAAAGATCAGCGGTCAGTGTCAGTTTTCCATCCCTCATTCATTTGATACAGCGCTGTAACTGGAGCCAGCTGATAGCCAGAGGAACTGGGCTGCCAAGATAAAGGAGTGTCTTTACCGGTTTCCTGGAGAGAAGGAGCAAAAGGGCAGGGTTTTCAATCACAGGACGATGGCATCAGAGTGCATGCATAGTTAATACAAAAAACATCCTCTCTGATGAGTTGATCATCTTTCAGTAACTAATTTGACTTTGTAATGTGCACTAAGAATCTGACAAATCAACACTGCGCACAGCCGCTTGACAGAAACATTCGCTTTGGCAGCATTTGTGCAGCTGAGTAGCATCTAATTATGTGTTTTGGGGCTTGTGTGCTGCGATGCTGCCTCCAACACATAGGCTGACTAATGAGTATGAACAGAGTGTTCTCAGCAGATTGTTTTTACTCCTTCCGCAGTTTCATGACATTTTAAGCACAAACATGCATCACAGCCACCCTCAGGACTTGCCGGGGGTGTAATGCCAGATCTTTTGGCTTATAGAGGGAAATCAATAACGTTTGAATTGGAGCACAGTGCCACAGAGAGGCACATGAGCCCAGCGGTTCAGATATTACTTTGTACTTTGAGTCGAACTGAACGAAACATCGCACACTGTAGCTGCTGCACTGAGAATAATCTGAAGGCTTTGTCGAGTGGATTTCAGTTTGGGAATAGATATTTCATCAAACAGCCTTATTGTTTCTCCGCAAAGTCTCCAAGTATGGAAACTTCTATTAAAAACTGTTATTTTTATGAGCCGTTAAGGCTCACGGGAGCAGGAGGCAGTGAGATTGCATTTCAAACAACTGAACAAAATAAATTACACTGATTGGTGTGAATTAGTCCATGCAGGTGATTGAATTTGTATTTTTTAATACACTATTACAATTTATGCCCATTTTTAATGAGGCTTCTCATTGCATCTGCAGCACCAAATGCTTTCCTCTCTCGTGGTGACAGTTATCTGCACTAACACTGCAGTAAATCTGCTGCTTTTCAACCATAAGGGAACTAGAGTAAAGCCAGGCCTTAATTAATAAATTTATTGGACTGTTATGCTTTCCAGGCCTGCTAATAGCAATCTACCCCTTCATAAAAGCTTGGCTGAACGTCAACCACATCCTTCCATCCTTTGGTAAGCAGTTTGATATATACCTGTATATTTTTCGATGCTATTATTTGTAAGTGTGTTCACGATAACAATAAAAGGCATTTTGGCTAAAATCCTCAGCGAACTTCAGAGTGCACCCCGCGCCTGCCAATCCTGCTCCTGATCAGCCAGTTGAGACACTGAGACGAGAAGGTGGGTGAAATGAAGGAGCGAGCCAGTGAGTTAATAATGCTATCGTATAACACTCAAAGGCACTTGATACTGATCTGCATTGAGTCTATGCGCCTTATTTGTTTGATAAAAACTCAGACACCTGTAGAAACACTGCAGTTGACAGCAGCGAGGCAGATGTTGTGCTCAGGCTGTTATCAGAGAGAGCGCTTCAGCCATCTGTCTAATGTCTCACTGAGTGCGCTTAAAAAAAATAATATAATTTCCTTCTTTCCTAACTGCTTTTTTTTTCACTTAATTGTTAACAAATATGAGCCAGGGGAAACGTTTGTCTGCATACAGTTTTTGCGCTGTGCAGCCAACTGTGCATCTGTGCATGTTTGTGCTCCAGTGAAAGTAGGTTCATGTTTTTGACATGCTGACTTCAAACATGGAAACTATTACCAGACTGAGTGAAACATTTGCAAATTATGTGTTTTTGTTTCGTTTTATCAGTTTGAGTTAAATGTTGCATATTAAAACTTATTGAAATCATATGTGAAGGTCAAAATCACAGGAAGATTCAGGAGTGCCTGCATTCCCGTCCTAAAATTCCCTCTCTGAAGCTATATTCTTGCACTTAGATGAGCTGCTTATACCTACACTTATGATCATAGGTTTACATGCGCACTGTCTTTTAACTTGACAAGGCCAAGGTCCGTTTACTTCTCAGTAGTCATCGCGATCACGATCATCTTTGCCAGCTTAAAATTTTTTTGTTTGATAGCACTCACTCCAAAGTCCAAAGGACTCCGTGAAGATCTAAGAAGGAGAATTGTAGATTTACACAAGTTGAAAAGGTCTCTTGGAGTGATTTCTAGACAACCACAGATTCCAACATAATCAGTTCAAGCAATTTTCATAAATGCAAGTTATTCGGATGTGTCAACATTGGAACTGGAAACTGCTGGAACACCAGTGTTACTGTTCAGTGAAGTGAGTGTTACGAGAACATGGACTGAGAGAGTGGTGACCAAGAAAGAAGCCCCGGGTCCAAAATCATCAACTTCAAGCTCGACGGAAAAGTACATGTACGCTGTACAATCATTCCAATCTGGAAAAAGAACAATTCAAAGAAATCATTAAAAGCCCAAACTACCATGATATTCATGCCCATGAGGAATGAATGATTGTATGTAAACTTTTAACCACACCTGTATCTGTTATTATCTTTTTAGTTTAAGTTAAGCGTTCATTTAAAACTATCTGCCTTAATTGTTAAGGCCCATGTTATATACATATATGTGACTATACAATCCAAATAAGTGTTTTCCCCTCTGTATAACCCTTCTCAGTATGATCTAGTGCTCATTGTTTCACATGCTAGTTAAACATGTACTGTTACACTTAATGCTTCCATGCTCTCTTGTTGTCTTGCCAGGGACTCACAGTCAGATTAATCTGGAACGGTCTAAGAGTCGTATGGGAACCTTTGTGGAGGCTGGAACAATAGCTGAAGCCAACCCGGATGAGGGGTCTGTCTCCTTTGATAATTATACATGATCAAAATAGGGATGTGAATGGTACCACAGTACAGCAGAAAGGCATTTCAATATACCTTATCTGTAATATAGTTCCTGTGACTGTAATGCTATGTTTCCTGGATATAAGAGTACTTTTAATTTCCTAAGCTTTGCAGTATGAATCACATTTTGCAGAAACTAGTCAGCATGTTGATAGACTTATAAGAATCTAATCTGGGCATGAATGGATCTTGGAAAAACTACAAAAACCTTTGAGAGCTGTGATAATACACAAGCCAGCAGCTCCATAGTAGTGCAGTATATCTCACATGCAGTACTATCGTGGGCTTTACTCAGAATCTTGATATGTACAGATCTGCTGTGTCGCCCGATTGGTAGTTCTTGTTGCTCTTTATGCCTTATATTAATTAACTGTTTGCTATTTTTAAAAATTATAATATAAACACTAAGGTGTTAAAGTAAGATCGAGAAAAAACACTGAAATGTTACTATGTGACAGTCTCACTGATGACATGCGCTACTTAGAGAATGTTGACTTCCTTTCAGCACTTCAGTCTCTACTTTTCCATTTGAATGACTTTCTAACTAGGTTTATCCAGACAGGTAAGGGTTACCTTTATTATTTCTGAGAGTTAAAGACATTTTTTTTTAAACCATAGCCAAACTGTCAAGAAAAGAATCAACAAAACGCCTTACATAATGACGTGGGGCTTTTTGTTGGCTGACTACAAGCAATTTAGAGGAGAATGGGGGGTTTTTGAAAGTGAACATTACCAAGTATCACCTCCTTTTCAAAGTCACTCACTTTTAATTTTGTTACTATGGCAATGGCGCTACCACATATATTTCAATCATGTCATCATGCATTTCATGCGCTGTCCTGTGTGACAACAAACAGACAGCAGAGTCTGCACTGACCTTCAAAACGAAGCAGTTTTTCAGGTCTTCACTGACATTTGTGAAAGAGAGTACTTTTCAATGTGTAGCATCTTGAAAGACAGACAACTGAAGTCACACTTCAGCACTATAGTCTCATTTAAACAAGAAAAACAAACCAGATAACACACTGATGCACTGTTTGGCTCAGTTATTTAACAGATGAGGAATTACGTAGTGCAGATCATCTAAAATCTCAGTTATATCAAGGAAAAGGTTTTAGTTCAGCGAACACAACGCAAGCCTCCCTCATGACTGATCCGTCTGTCTTTTGCAGGACTTCTGCGGACATGCCGGATGTCTTATCGAGACGGAAACTAAAGCCTTCAGATCAAGATCTGCCATGAGGTCATCACGTAGCAAGACTGGCCGCTCCATGTGAAGGAAGCCGGATGCAGAAGGTTGCAACTTCTGCAGAAGAAGTTTAATTTTTCTGTATTGATCTTCCTTCACACTTAGTACAAAAAAGTACTGCTGTGTAAATCTCTCTGCTGTGTAGATCTTTATAAATCTCGTTTTCCTGTTCATATGTGATATCAGCTCATCATGTTAGCTGAGATCACCTCATTATATATATATATATTTATATATATATTTATATATATATATATATATATATATATTATATATATATATATATATATATATATATATATATATATATATACATAAAACAGCATGTCATCTAATAAACATCCAGAGATTGTGATCATTAGTGGAGTTTTTTTTCTATTTTACATCCTGACACTGAGTGAAGCAAATTAGGCCCAATAGTCCAACTCCTGTGCAGCTCCTCTAATCATGGTACAATGCTCTATGCCACCAATTATAAAATTATGACAGTCATTAAGCGATGATGGGTTTTGGATATTATTCAATTCCCCTGCATGTGATTTCCATGAGTAGCACACACACAAATAAATGAATGCACATACACACACGTGGCAACATCCATGGCGTGCACACAGTGACCTGCGACCCACCCACCCCCTCCGCAGTGAAACGTAATACATTGATATTCAGGACAGCACCGGCAGAAAGCGCAACAAAAAAAGTGTAACGTGCTGTGAGGCTGAATAATGCCGAGCTGTGTTCATGAGCTGTGCACAACAGGAGCCCCGAGGAGTCTGCGGTGCAGCTTGATTGTCAAACCTCAAATCACAACACCACAATCCCCCTGTGTCTGGGAGTTAGACAGTGGAGGAGCACGTAATGAACTGCATATACAAATATAGTCCATATTTTACAAGATAAGTAAATAACCTGGGTGGCAACAAGAAGGTTTAAACCCTTTTAAAACATTTAAAGGACTGTTTTGTTACTAACACACTTTTGCGGTCATGTATAGATTCAGTAGGTGCAAACTAGCTGACTTACTGCAAAGGTCGTGACCCTTTTGAGTTTTGATGACTCATCTTTTACCACAGCAAGCCAAAAGTTGGTCTAATAATAGCTATCCTCGATTTATTACCAGTTAATTTAGCTGATAGCCAACAATGTAGACACTGGATCATTATCATCATCATGAGCTACATGATCAAAAAAAGATCAAAATGAATAAACAAGTAAATATTTTAATAGAAAATATTCATATAAATAATATACAATAACAAATAGTCACGTAAGGAAATACAATATTTTTGCCTATTAAATTATAATATAAAATAATAGATAAACAAATAAATAAATATTTTAATAGAAAAATATTCTTATTGAATTATAGTAAAATAATAAATAGCTACATAAAATAATACAAAATGAATGAATATAATATTTTTTCTATTTTTCTATTAAATTATAATATTAAATTCTATTCTATTAAATTATAATATTAAATAAATAAATATTTTAACAGAAAAATATTCATATTGAATTATATTATAAAATAATACACAGCATAAATAAATAATAATTTTAGATAAAACATTTTTATATTCGAGAGAGCTGTGGAATAAATTAAAATCCTTTGCCTTTTTCAAGAATCAGCAACATTGCGGTGTGGGCTGAAGGCAGAGAGCAACAGCTTTCACCTTCATCACTCCCTCCTCCACTTGCACACTCGCTCGCGCACACAGGGGTGGCTCGGGAACGAGCTTCGCATCCAGCGGTCCGGCGACGGAGGGAATATGCTCAGTTCAGATATGAATGAATGAAAATATGACAGCTTCACACAGACAGAGATGTCTGGAACACCATTTCCGGTTCGGGCTGACCTGTCAGGTGTTACGTGCTGCTCGGTCCACATCTGGAGCAGCAGCGCGCGGTGTGTCTGCTCCTAAGAAATGCCATTTCACCTAAGTGATCTTCTGCCTGTTTCTTCTTCTTCTTTTTTTCCACTCTCGGATTTTATCTTGTCGGTCGCCTTGAATCGTGTGTGCGCGTGTATGTGTGTCTGTGCGTGTTTGCTTGAGCCAGTGATTGAAGGGCTTTCATGACTTGTGCCCTCAGGACTGTGAAGCCACGAGAACAGGATGAAAATCGTTCGTTTGGTGCTGATTCGCCCTTTCAGCGTCTCAGTTATTTCGCCCCTTAATTAGAAGACCGGTAACCGCGGTGAAAATCTGCTGATCAAACAATGGAAAGACCTTCAGTGCATCAACCTAAAGGGTGAGTGTCTCGCCCCTTCTTTCATGGTTTAATTTTTGCAGAAATGCAACATCAGTGGAAGTAAAGGCGCATTTAAACGCCTCTCAAGCAAAACCCGTTTTATAAACGTACCAACTGCGATATATCACACATTTACAGACACATATTTACAAAAATGTATTTTTCACACATCCCCTCTGCTTAGGTCTCCTGTCTGCTCTTGAATGGGTGCATGCTGGAATGAAAGGGCTCATTTGATTGCAACTAAACACTCACAGCCTTTCCTCTAGTGGCTTGGGTGGCATGAATGAAGCAGCTGCACGGTGACTGTACACAGTTTAAGAGAAAATAAATAGAGATGCCATCTTAAAGACATGTTATTAAGTACCACTGAGGATTTTTCTTAATGGGCTCATGCTTCCCTTTTTTTTAACGGAGCTTATTTTAGGCCATCTAGAGTGAATTGCCCGTCCATGCGGCTGTTGTACAGGTGCTGTTTAGATCCTTTTTTGTTTTTTTAAACAGTGTAATTGATTTAGGAAGATTTCAGTGGCCAGCTGTCTTCACATGTTATGCAGGTGTCACCAATAGATGACCACTACCTGAGTGCTGCTCACTCAACTTTTTACAATCTGTTCTCATGTCTGTATTCTGTAGGTGTAGCAGCGCAATGAGGTGACAGATCAAAGCTCACTGATTGACAGAGCTTTTCTACATGTGCACACCAGTGCCATTGTAATGACTTAAAAAAGCTTATTTTCCTTTATTTTGTGTATCTACAAAAAGATAGAAGATAGAAAGCCAGAGAGCCTGGAGGGGAAACCATGGTCATCGCTGATAGAAACACCGGCACCCCTGTGCCTAAAAAGGAGCCCCAGAAGAAAAGGAAGTCTCGCCCTCATGGCCTGCCCTCTCCGGCACTCTGCTGTGCTTGTGGCCTATGCATCATGCTGGCTGGACTCAACATCACCCTGGTGGGAGCATTCGCCTTCAGCACACTGATGCCTTCTGCCAACCCCCCAATCATCATCGGACCTATCCTGCTGCTGGTGGCCTTTTCCTTTTTCGGAGCGTGTTGCGTGTGCAGTCGACTCCCGCCTCCACACAGCTCACGAAGGTCCAAGGTTGGGGGCAGAGGGGCTGGCTTGATGGGACACGGCGGGCAGGCTGGCGGGGCAGCGTTTGAAATAGAGACCAGCGAGCACACGCTGCAGGACACTACAGCTGTGCAGCTGAGCCCCACATCCTCCCCTGCATCATCCCAGGCATCCAGCTCAGAAAAAGAGGCTCCTGATGCTGATGCAGCCCTGCCGGGACCTTGCAAGCTCTTCACCATGGAGACAAACGGCCCGTCTTGTGTTTCTGCCACCGCAGTCTACTCAACCTCCGCAGCAGCAGGAGGGGAGGTGAAGCTCAACCTACCACGTGAAGAAGTGGTCATCTAGCAGGGCAGAAACTCTTAGTCTATGCTAGTAGTGTAAATATCCTTCTGGGCAGAGGGGCTGCTGGGTGTGATTGTATTCTCTAGTTTACGTACTGCCATATTTCTAGTTGTGAAAAGGTGTCAAAAGTTACACTTTTATTTATTCATTTATTTACTTTCTTGCCGTGCCAACTGGTAAATAGCATGCAAGTATTTGTGGATCAAAGGTTTCGGAATTCAAATTCCTACCTCTCTCGTGTCGTTTTCTTACAGGTCTTTGTTTTTAACGTGGGGCATTATGAACTGATTTCATGAAGAAGTCAAAGAGTCTGAAACCTTAAACACTCTTTTTCACTCTTGTTCTGATTAATGGAAACCTCAACGCTCAGCAGTGACTTTAGAGGGCTAACTAACAAAAAAGACTAAACATCTGATTATTTATTTCTTCTGAAAACTTTACACGTGAAAGGTCAGTAGCTAAACTGGACGGAAACGCATTTAATGACATTTGGCATTTTGTGTGCCATGCTCAGTGCTCAGCTTGTTTTGGGGGTGTAAGCTATTATAGGTCATACATGTGCCAAAGCAATATTCCCTTGAAATGCAAAGGGATTGCACCACACAATAGCCAATTGCAATGTATACAGGTGTAACTATATACAGTGTCGTTCGAAGTCATTATTTCTGTAGTTTGATGTAACGAATACCATCATCAATGCTGTGAATATTATGTTTCTCTCTTTTCATCTGGCGGTTTATAACATGTTAAACTTTTAATCGAAGGCAACCCCATCAGTTTAAGGTCATGTTGATCAGAGCTTTACTCGGTAGTTCCTAATGCAGTCGGAGCAAGGATTTCTTTCTCCTCTTACTCAGCGTGCATTTCATTACTTTTTTAGAGTGCTATAAGAGCATCTTTTCTAAATGTGAACAAAGGAATTTCACAGGAGATGTTTTCCTCCTATGGACCTAACATTGACAGCACTGGAAAGCCAAGAAGTTTAGATATTCCAATTATATAAAATGCATCTGTTCCCCGTCACTGTGATGGCTTCATGTCAGTTTAAATCTGCCTAGTAGACATTCAACCCCTGATTTCCTTTGAAAGGAAAAGTTGCCTTAGACTGAGATATCAGGATCAAACTAATGAGGGCTATAAAAAAGTGCACAACAGCAGTTTTCTGCGGAAAGCCTTTGTTTGGCTCCAGATTTCTATTCAGCATTGATAAGAAAGACTCAGTGATTTTGTGTTTTTTTGTGTTATAAATGCATGCAGGATGTGCTCAGAAGTCTGTATGAGGTAGCAGTTGCATACATACAGACAAACAGACACTGTTTGACATTTTTAAAAAAAAGCCAGTTGGTGTTCCTTCAGAGTTCGCCTCTGATGCTAAATTAGAGTGTCAAGCTTAATTTTGCATGCTCAGAAAATGGGTTACGGGAATGCAAACACCCTGATGTGAATGATTAATGTTGTCTGTGTGTTTTAAATTGTGTAGCACCTATAGAAAATGTGAAACAAAAAAAACATGTAAAGGATAGAATATTTTTGTCAAGACTCTAATTTAAAGGACCCTAACCCAATGTGATTTCTTTAAAAGGCATAAATAAAAAGGCTCTTTCTGTAAAAAATACTTTTCAAGTTTATATTTCTTGTGTAGTCTTCTTCCACTAAAAATTACCTGCATTACTGTTAATATAGTAATTATAACAATTGGGTTTTTTTTTTTAAAGTTTATGGCACATTTGAAAATAGAGGTGAGTGTCCACCCCAGTTTCCTTGCTTGTTTTATTTTTCCCAGCAGCAGTGCAAAGCCTGAAGACACCCAAATTACGCTGGTAAAGAACAGGGGGTCAAATCTGCAAGCTTTTGCGTTATTTACCTTTTTTTGTGGTTAAATTCTGTCAGTTGACTAATTGATTGAATAACTGAGTGTTTCAGTCAGGCAGCCTGGCTGAAAATCTGCTGTGAAGAACCAGAAATGTTGCATCTACCCAAACACATTAGATCAAGATGGCCTTGAGTGAAGAACTCCATATGAGGTCCATCTGGCTCTTCTGCTAAGTGTTTGCGTATGCGCTCAAAGCTGCTACCACTGGAGGTCGCTACAACCACATGTGTGCGTTTCAGTGAGGTTACGGAAAAGCGGCTGTCATTTTACAACAAGCCAAGAGATGTCAGTCGCTCATAACAAGCCTCTCCTGTGGAAATCACACTAACCAGTCTTATAGTGGGTTATATTTAAGTGAATTTGAATCCACATAAAAATTACTGGCATTCAAAGATCAGTAGAGGAAGCTGTCACAAATGTCTGCAGTCTCCATCATATTCCTAGAAAGAGTATGAAAATGTGACAAGAAACTGTTTTTGGCAATCTCACCTGATAATCACCTCTAATCAGGGTAGCAGACCATCGCTTGCCCCCACTCCCGTTTTGTACATACAGGATGATCAAGGCACAAATCTGGGGTGCTCTACTTTCCGTGGAAGCTCACAGATGACAAAATAGACCCAGGATGTTTTCCTCAGACTCCAAAAGCGACTCAATACCTCTGCTAAATTCCTGATACAGTGAGTCTTGGGTTGTCAGCACCACTAATGAAACCCTAAAGAGATTTTGAGGCATTAGTATGTAGCAAAAATAAAAAAAATCTCATTATACTTTGGTTTTCTAATAAATGCATTTCGAATGATGCACCGACACATACGTTTACAGTGACAGTGAAGTAAAGTGCTGGAAAGAGTTTGAAGCAGCAGATGCTTGGTTGAGGCTGGTCACAGTTACTGGATGAACCAGACGAGGACTTCGGCCAAGACGTCGTGTCAGTCATGCATCGACTGCGTATAATGGGATTCTGTGATTAAACCTGCGGCAGAACAGTTGGTATATTGCAAAAACATGAAAACCACTCCAGGTTTATGTTGTCCCAAACATTTCCCTCGGACCTCTGTCAAACATGTTCCCAGCATCTTCTGCCTCTTGGCCTGGAGTGAAGAGACTTGTATAACACGTTAAACCTTTATCCACCTGAAGGCTGGAAGATTTACCACCTTTTGAAGGTGAATGGGTTTGTGGCAAAGCTGCAGGCTGAGTAGAAATATTCACATTTTTATGGCCTGTGGGGGCAAAGTTCAGGAATGGGACGGTCACGTTAACTGCACTAGTTCAGCTTACATGCCATGAAAAAAACAAATGGATATCGCCCTTTGACCCTTGAAGTCACCTGTGTCCACACAGACTGCTTTTAAAGTCATTTTTATAGTGATTAAAGCCGTGATTTCCTCAACATAGTCAATGTCCACTGTAATATGGGGAGGCTATAAAAAGTGGATCATTTTCGTTTGGGGTTTTCATCACCAGCCAGATAGTGGTTTTACAGCTCCACAGTACAAGAAGGAAGTCTTCCTTATTGCTGAAATCAAGATATAATTCTTGGACAGATTTTGCATCAGTGCTTCGTACCAGATTAGGGGTAATGATAAACACCCTTAGCAGACACACCGCCTTCAGCCTGTGACCTGGATTTTTTTCTTCTTCTTTTTTTCCATCCTGCATGTGTACCTTGTGACTGCTGACTTTTGCTTTATCAGAATAAAGCAGTATGTCTAAAGTCTGTCAGAAAGCTGAAGTGAAAGAACATTCATAGAAGCAGAGGCACACAGTAAACAAGTGGTAGTAAATGTTGACACATTGTGAAACATTGCTTTGTTTCCACTGTGATAAACTGTGAGAACACATCCATTGCCAGCTGCTTTCTTTCAGCTCCGCTGTGTGTTGGTATGTCAAATATTAAGCGTGCACAGTAAAAATGTAACTGTTTCCCCTCACAAACATCAACCAGACCAATACTGATTGTTAGTGATGCTAAAACGAGGCAGGACTGCTGAGCATACACAGCTGACCTCAGACGAAGCCTTCGTCTTCTTCCTCATCATGACAAGATGTGGCACAGCGACAAAACAGCTTTTGCACACACTCGTGCTCACACCTGCAAAACACAAGCGTCCCATCCGCTCCAAACCGGAGCGTGGCGGATCCTGATGCACTGCTCGTGCGCTCCCGCGTGGATGTGCTTGTGCATGGGAAGGCTCTCAGTTGAATGAGTCGGCAGAGGAGAGGGAAAGGAGGGTGTAATCAAGCTGAAAAGATTAGGGGAAGACGAGCTGCTGAGGATCTATGAGAACAGACATCGGTTATATAACCCTAACCCAGTTCGCTCCGCTTCCAAAAGACAGACAGGGAGGGAGGAGAGGGAAGATGGAGGAGCTGGGTGAACCCTTGTGTTTAGACTAAAATGAACCAGGAGGGTGGTTATTTTCATAAGGATGAAAATGCATGTTGAATTCTTATTATTCTCCATGTCAATAATGATATCACAGACTGCTCTTTCAGAATATAAAGCAATCAGGTTTAATGCAGGAGAAAATGATGACTTTTGCTGCTGGCCACCTTCAAAGGTTCAGTTAGTCCACTTGAGAAAATACTTCAGGCCTTGTGCAACCTTGCAAGTCAAGTGTTTACTGAAGATTGTGCACTGAGTACCTTTCAGCATGTGATTTAACATGAAAACATATCAAAGTTGACTTTATTCTCGGTGCTGATAGGATAAGGTTGTTTTGGTTCTCCAAGTGCGTTGTATGGGCGGGCCTCGTGACTGCCTGGCTGTTTCAGTTGGTCTCCAACAGGAATAGTCCGAGGGCGACACGGAGAAGAAAGCGCCTCACAGATCAGGGGGCAAAGATACAGCAGATTTTCATCAAAACTGACGAGGGTCCTAATAGTAATGCCGCAGTGTTCTGCATACCAATGACCCTGACAATGGCTCCATTGCTGTTCTTAACTCCTCCATTCACCCCTCAGTAAATGGCAGCATATTCAAGTGGCCGGGGCTGTTACATAACCTGGCTTTTCACAAATCTACGTGGGCCCTGGCAAAAAGGAAACGTACACAGTAGTAGGAGCACGGCGCAGTACTGGGAAGAAGAACAAAACAAAGCACAGCAACTCTAGTGACGAGCAGAACGCGCGTGAAAAGCATCAGTGCAGAAGCAGTCAAATCAATCATTCTCTCCTATATCCAGCCATTAACAAAGCCAATCAATGCTGCTTTCACTTGCTTCAGTAATGCTTGGCTGCTATGGTAAAATGGTAAATGGTCTGTATTTGTATAGCGCTTTACTTGGTCCTAAGGACCCCAAAGCGCTTTACACTATACACAATCATCCACCCATTCACACACTCACTGTCCAAGGTATGCACACAGCTTGGACAGTGTCTCTTTACCTCCGGTATGGGTCTTTGAACTGTTCTGTGAATGTTATCCTTTAGCCTGCGATCGACTGTTTAACCAAGCAGATCAATAGACAAACTGAAAATAGAACAGTGCTGTGTGTGCATGCTGATATTTAAGGCTGATTACTCTGCAAATATTCAACTCATAGGTCATGCAAGTCAAAATAACACACTGTGGTGATATTCACGTGCTGTCTAGAGCTCTGCGAGCACTGCACCCCCGGTGTCACGTGAGAATACAGTCTGTATTTAAGGATTATGTTTAATGAGACAGCTAACATGCTCTGGTTACAGAACAGAATGGGCCAAGTGAATACTGTATTGGGATGTCCTGGGGTGCAAAAAAAATGGCTGGTAAACAACATGTGGTACCGCTTGTTTCCAGCAGAGGCCCCTCTTTTTAAAAGAAATGCAGACGATGAAAAACACCACTCTCCCCAGCAGACTGCTTCAGACCGGTTTCTCTGCTCTACATTTGAGTGTCACTGTCAAACTCCATAAATCAACATTAGACTGATGTCAGCTTATTTTTTCAGTGTTTGCCACATCTTATTGTTTTATACGCAGCAGTTAAGGTTGCATAAAAGGGAACTGCCCTCATGGCTTTCTGCAGTACAGGCAATCTTCTGGCCTTAGAGTCAGTGCAAACTGCTACTTGTACATTGATCGCAGCATGTTGTTAGGTCTGTTTTGTGGCTTTGTAATGCTTTGTTAATGAGGGTCATTTCACCGGAGAAAGGATGAGAGGTATTTTTCTGATTACCTGTGCAATGTCTACTGTGCCACTTAATTATATATTGCATGAAATAATGATGACATGATTAGTGAGAGGACACTTTTTGTTTGGGGGGGGGGGGGGAATCATCCTTGTTTAAATTATAAATTAGAGTCATGTTTTGGGTATCAGATATTCTCTTGATCATCTGTAAATAAATACTGACAAGCTGATCTTTGGAGCACATGGCACAGTACTGACCAACAACCACCACCTCAGCGAGTCAAAGACACTTTCCTGAAGGAACAAAAGGCCTGATTTAGTAGCTTGCTGGTATATGTAGACACTGGCCACCTGTGGAGGAGTTGAAGCCATTTTCAGTGAGCGTCCGGCAGGCTGGTTTTTCTTGCAGAGAATCCGTTTGCCATGGCAGCGGCTATCGGCACACACGGCACTGTGGGGGTGGCCGATCTGTGTCAGCACTCATTAACATCCACCGCCTTAGTGGAAGCCTCTTCCAGGACTCCTTTAGAAAGAAATAAAAGAGAGATGCTTTACACTTTAATGACTTTCCCACAGTGGCTCTCCAAAACAACAGCTTCCCTTAAATTGCTGGGCACTGGCTGGAGGAGAGTCCACACTGCTCAACAGAGAAAAAAAAAATACAGAGTCCACTGTCTGTCCACTCTGCAAAGCCAGCCAAAAGGAGGGAATAATCAGATCTTTATCTGGTATGAGGCCTACAGGGGACAGCCTCAGTATTGTCCCTACTGCCCTCCCTCCATTCGGTTGTTCCTCTGGATCTATCACAAGATCTTGTTGAGATACCCTCACAACCCAGACTAAGGTTTGTGCATCTACTTGTTCCAACCAAGCAGCTGGTGGCCGGCCACTTTAAAGCAAATATTTGAGGCATCAGTGTGTTCTCAGTTTTAATTTAATTACAGTCTTTTACCAGGTACTTGGCCTCATTTGGATCTTTACTTGGCAAGTTTGTAAAAGTAAATATGATTTACGTGGCTTCCTTTGCTCACGCGACCACTCTGTCCTTCCAAAAAATGCTGTTCTGTTTTATTGGAACTGACTGTTGACAAAGCAACTGATTACCAAGAGCGTGATACTGATAGTATAACACTGCGAACAGACTATGAATATTGACTGTAAGTGGGAACGGTAAACTAATGTCAACCATAGTTACTTCAACAGAATTCACATGTCAGCTTCACAAGATCACAGTTGTTTTCAAAGCCAGTTACGTAGCCACTGAGATGTGTGAAGTTATGCAGTCTTGGTTCATTTCTCCAGGGACTTAATGAAAATAGCATAAACAGGTATTTTTAAACTATTAAAACATGAGTCTGTTGACAGCGATTATGCTGATCTCGTCACATATTTCCCATAATTATGCAAAACCCTCCTGACACTCTGAAACACTGATATATTAGTACGAATACTGCATGCCCAGTTCCTACACTGCTGAGAAAAGATGTGGTTCATATTGTAACTAAGTGGCTGATAGAAATGTACATTACATTTTTTTCATCCATAAATGAGATGTTTTTGCTCTGAAATTAAAACTATAGAAGTTATAAGGTGTTATAGATGCATGAAAGTTAAAAAACAGGCCATGTTACCCCATGGTTAGGTGGTTGCTAAGCAATGTGAAGCGATCAGTATGTGTCATGCATAATTCAGCGTTTGCTAATATAAATAAAATGCTACTGTCATGAAATCAAACACAATATGATGCTTTTATAAGGTGATACAAGTGGATAAATCCAAAGAATGTGTCCTTTTAGCTCACTGCTAGTTAGTTGTATAACATCTCAACATCTGATATAGACAAGAACCCTGCAGAGGCCTAAGATGTACCTAAGATTCCAACTTTGGGAGTTCAACCCCTTATCATTATTATCATTGTAATAAAAAGTCAGTAAGATTAGTCACTGGCTGATTAAAAGGACAGAGAGTAAGTGGTTGGAGAAAGAGAGGTTTTTCTGCTTCTGTTAAACTGTTTTACTTCTCGTTTGTTCATTCCCATAGTTACACTGTTGATGATTCAGCTTCAAAATCCACATGGTCATTTTTGTGTGGTCATAACTGACGCATGGGCTAAAGTTTAACAAGTTAACAATGTTAATTTTAGGCATGACTTTGAGTGGATAGTTTCTGTCTTTCAGTTGTGTGCCCTATCTAAAGCATGTCAGCAAGCAAAGCCCTGTTAAAGTGGATTACAGCTAGTGATGGCATGTATAATAAAACATAATCTCCTCCCCTCCCCCCATAGCTGTAACTCCTTGGTCAGCTTGTGGTGTGTATCTGTGTGCACTACAATCTATTACATATGTGCTCTCTGCAAGCTTTCTTTTAAAACAAGGGGAGTCACAGAACATGCAGGGCACTGCAGTGAAACAACCTACAGCTACAAAGCAACCTTACATCTGCCACATCATTAAGTAAGCTGCTGGTGAGTCACCTTTAAATCTGTCATCCAAAACAACCTATGATGGACAGCTGACGTGTCCAGGACATTGCAGGACAAGACATCTAACGCATACTGAAAAGAAGTCCAGCTCCAGCCTTGAACTTAGAGACGAAAAAGAAATAAGACAGAATGACAATGATAAACAACAACATGCTGAGAACGGATCAAGTTCAGGTTCAAACGTGGGTAAGAGGAAAGCAGCTGGTCCATTAATGGACTGATGCGATAATGAGAAGCAGGTGTGGATTATTAGAAAACTGGAACAGGTGATAAGATAAATGTGTCAGGTGACCATGCACCTGGTGGACAGGTGCTCAATGGCAGTGACTATGAAAGACCTTATAGCAGATATTTTGAGGCATTTATCGAGGGAAGCACAGGTGTCACTAATCACGTTAACAATGACTGTTCAATTCAGGTAATTCAATGAAGCCTTGTCATTGAGCCACAATGAAAACACAGAAACACGAATGCTGCATACCCTAATTAAATAGCCATTATTTACACCTGTTTGTCCTGATTAAACAATTCAAAAGATCTGCTCTAAAAGGCTGTTACACACTGAACACTTTGTGAATAAAACAACATTAAATTAAGAATTTTCTGGATGCAAACATAACGTGAAAAATATATTTACACCGAATGTGTTGCGTTTATGCAGCAAATTCATCCTGAAAAACTGTGGGGGAAAAATGAAGTCAACATTAAGCCATGAGGTGCTGGTCGCCATGTTTCTAAACAAGAAAAGGGAGATATGGATATTCTGGGTTCGGCGAGTTGTAGCAGTATCACAACCACACATACATATTTCGGGGTCAGTTTGAGCTCTTTTTGTCATTTTAGAGAGCCAACTGACGTGCAGCAGCGTGTAGCTGCGTGTCTGAGGTTAAATAAGATTGTTTTTATTATCATATGTACAATTCCAGTTAAGCTTTTTGAGTTATTAGTGCGCTTGTTGCCAAATGCAGTGATCTGATTGGTCAGCTCCCTTTATCTGAATGCGAAAAATCGAGTTTGGTTGAAAAAAAAAATTGTCCAGTGAAATTATGTGGCCATTGTGAACAGCTGCATTAAAAATTGGCAAATCTGAAAAATATTTTTAATGCACGAAATAAGATTAAGCACGTCCTATAAAAGCCTTGAGACAGAAATCGTTATATAACGGTAATCACCAGTATCTTAGCAAATACAACATAATGTTTATTTCGTAGATTATCATCCCTTTTTGAGTTAAAATAGATGATAAAGAAGAATATGAATTACTGTGAGACTTACAAGTTGCTAGTCAACGAGATTACAGGGGTCATAAATTGTAACCTGAAATTGTTGGTCCAGTCTGGTGCAACTTGCCTGTTTCATTAAGCCGCACATGCTAGGATTTGGTGTCCTCCTTCATCATCAAGGTTTTCCTCACTAATGTGCTAAAGAACTTACAAAAACTCCTCTACACACATGCTGGCTAAGATGACTAGTAAATGGAAAATTATCTTGTAGAAGAAAAATAACACACGCATTGTTTACTTGCTAATATTGCAAAGTTGCTGGCTTTTCAGCTTACCCAGATTCAGACCTCATCAACAGGACTCAGACACACCTTAAAAACAATGCAAACTACAGATTTCAGAGGAAGTGGAGTTAAGCTTGCTTTCAGAGATAAAAGGCAACTGTGACAAAAAGATGGCAGCAATTAAAAGAATGGACACAAAACCATGAGAAGCTTAATGACAATTCTGTTGGACATACAAGGAAAGAGATTGCTTTAACTAGAGTTCTTTTAATTGATAACTATTTTTAGTTTTCTTTGGACAAGCACTGCCTGCACTGATTGCCCTCATATGCTACTGGTTTATGAGTACAATATCTGCCCAAGATAATAACATAGTCACCGTGAGCATATTAGTAGTTAATATTAGACTCTAGCTAAAATCATTGGCTGCCAAAATTCTCAGTTACCAAATGTTTTTTACCCGAATATATAAGTTTTGTATCCAGACACAATTAGAGCGACTGCTTTGCTAATGTTTTGCTCACACTGGTTGTTTTGTTAGTGCAGAGTTATGAATCTTAAAAGGAAGCACAAATTGGAACGACACTTTTTTTTTTTGCATAGATTTTAATACCACAATCACAATGGAGCACAAATAACATGAAGTAGAAGGAGAAATGACCTTGATAGTTAATATGTTCAAACCTGAACAGCAGGCAGTGAAATCAATGCTGTCCCTGTTCTAATTTGCTTTCAGTGCAAGATAGTGGTAGATAGTCACGTAAAACAAACAAACAAAGCAACTTCCCTCTCTCTTCCGATTACCTGTGATTCACAAGCACGTGTATAAGATGCGGGAATGAAGGGATGAAGAAATCCCATGAAATTAGAAACCAGTCACTATAAGGTGTCCAAACAATGAACCAAAAAAACCCAAAAAACTACTGTCATCAGAGTTCAAACCCAGCACTCCACTTTTTTTCTGTCTTCATGAATTTATCTTCCTTGATGCCTCATATTTAATTTTGTGTCTGTATCTCATATCCTCATAGCACTTTATTTTATTGTTGATTTATTCTGTTTGCACATTGTGCAAGGAAACAACATTCTGATCTTGCATTTGTCCTGCACATATTTCAGAACTGAAAAAAACAGTTGTCTTGTAAATAATGCAGCTTGTGGTTTTCCATGTGTGAATGAAGTCAGTGCAGACCTCAAGTGCTTACAGCTTCACAAGAGCAATAGATGGTTGTCAAATTTTCTGCTGCACAGTGGGGGAAAAAGAACAGTCGGGTGACACAGGGAAGCAGCTGTTTCCTTCATTTGCCCTGACTCATGGCATCATCACAGCTGACTCATGAATTCAGGCTGCTTTGTGCACATAGTGCTTACTTAGAAGTCTGACGCTGTTAGGACAATGGAGGTGGCGGACTTTTGCCTCCCAAGTTTGTACTGTTAAAAATGTATCAGCACGAGAAAGCCAGCTTCAAATGAGAGGATGACCTGGTAGACCAGCGGTCCCCAACCTTTTTTGCGCCACGGACCGGTTTATGCCCGACAATATTTTCACGGACCGGCCTTTAAGGTGTCGCGGATAAATACAACAAAATAAAACTAGTACCAGTACCGAAAAAAAGAATATTTATTCATAACACACGTGAAAAGACCCAGGAAAACCAAGTTAACGACAAAAACGATAACAAAATAATGCTGAAAACCGATAAAAACCCTGAAAACCATACATTTCACACCTGAGCCTCAACTCTCGCGGCCCGGCACCAAACGACTCACGGACCGGTACCGGTCCGAGGCCCGGGGGTTGGGGACCGCTGTGGTAGACTATACCTTATGTCTTACAGGATAGGCATTCAAATGTTATTGTTAGCTAGGACTGACTCAGAGCAGTGGGTTTAGAATAGGGTTTAGTGTTATATTTACATTTAATTACAGAATGAGCAGCTTTTTCATGCTGCATATGCTCAATTTCTGCCATGGTCCCTCTTTCTGCCCCTTTAGCGCTCATACTTGCTAATTTGTTAGCAAACAACAGCACATTCTTAATCTTTGCTGGTTTGGTTCCAACCAACAAACATCAACATTTTTCTCTGTGCAAGTGCTTGACATTCTAGGATTTAAATCATTCTCTTTTTTCTGTTTTCTATCAAAATGGGATCCTTGACTTGTTAGACGAATCTGTAAACCACTATACTATAGTTAGCTGTCTTTTGATTACTTCCTGTTTTACATTAAAAGCTATTTTCTCTCATTTCAAGTTCTTTTTACTATTGGCCTTTGTATTCATTGATTATCTTAACCTGATATTCATGGCTTTCACCTGTGTGTGACTCCCCACCTGTCTCTTATCACCAATTGTTCTTGTGTGTGATCATGTTTCCCCGTCTAAGCTAATGCTTTCTTTTTGGATTTGTCTTTACTTATGAATTCATTTTTGCAATGTAGAATGAAGGCAACATACCTCACTGACTGCTCAGGAAAATTGTTTTGCCTCGAGGTGCTTTATATTGTAAGGTAAAGACCCTACAATAATAAATGTAAAACACAGGAAAACCCCAACAATCATTCCACTTTTAAATATTCTAGTAACCACAAGTAAGCCCACAGTCTGAGAGGGAGGAGCTCTAATGGGGTGATACGATACTATAAAGTCATTAAGATAAGATGGGGCCTGATTATACAAGACGTGTGAGGAGCAGGATTTTGAATTTGATTCTGGATTTAACAGGGAGCCGATGAAGAGAAGCCAAAAGAGGTGAAATATCCTCTCTCTTTATAGTCCTTGTCAGTATTCTTGCTGCAGTACTTTGGATCAACTGAAGGCTTTTCAGGGAGTTTAAGGACATAATATAACAACGATAATAATGAATTACATTGTTGACAGTGTTGGGGAGTAATGGAATACACATAGCGTCAAAAGACTCCACCTCCAACCTAAAGAAACATCTGAAAGTGAGTTCTTTCTAAAAAAACAAAACAAAAAACATTTCCCTGCTGCAACTATCTTGTTTTAGTTGTGGTAGCTACCTGGGTTATGTCCCACTTCAGTATTTTAAATGTACTATTGCTGTGTGATTTATTACTATTACTGAAGGCTGCGTTACAACCTGCTAGCTGCAAATGATCATGTGCTTTCTGAAAGGAGACAGAAAGAAGACATATTACTGATACAGAAATAGTTTTCTGTACAAGATCACTGCAAAAAGTGCAGCATTACCTAATGTCCACCCTACTGTTACTCATATTATGTTAAGATTTAAAAATCTAGTTGGTAAATCTTTCAGAACTGCACATGATTATTTGCAGCGAGCAGGTTGTTAAAGCTATCCATCAAGTCTGCAGTCTATGAACTGACCTCAGCTAACAATGCTAGCTCAGTAGGGAGTAACCTTCAGTAATGGTAATAAATCATGCAGCAATAGTACATTCATGTTGTAAAAAGCATGACAATATATCAAGTAATCCAGAGTATTTAGAATACGTTACTCTCATTGAGTAACTTAACAGAATATGTTACAAACTACATTTTGGTCCATGTATTCTGTAATCTGTGGTGGGATATATTTTAAAAGTAACCTTCCCAACACTGATTATTAAATATATAATTTGAAATGAAGTGTTCAATATGATATAAAGCACAAATGCTAGGATAAAGACGTTTACATAAAAGCTTCGGTAAATAAGAATTGCAGTTTTACCTGCTTCTGATTACACAACAAAGTAAACAGTACGCACACAGTAAGCAATTACCTTTTCCAGAAAACCCTTGAAGTAAACAATCATTTCCGTCTGAAACGACCCAAGTAAGTATTGTATTCACAGGCAGGAAGAGGCGGCAACATTCTTATTTTTTTTAATGGAAGCTGCTCAGTGATCCCCTAAAATTTCAAGCATCCTCCACGTGGATATTTCAAACCCACGTGACATTTCATTGATAAGAGGATGGATGATTTTTCCATTGCATCATCTCAGTCTAGATGGTAGGGCTCATGAAAGGCTGAACCTTCACTGGCCTCCTGATGTACCTGTTCGCATGTGTAGAGAGCCACACAAATGAAAGCAGGGCAACATGAATGGAAACAACTGCTCTCCCCAATGCGCCAAAAAATGTTGAATACATCATAAACAACTGATGTGATGCTTTGTCATGCAGCAGGCAGGTTAGGACCTAAAAACAGGACTAATTCGAAAAATCCCTCAGCTTCATTTGCTGGCAGCTCACGGATTAAACAAAATGGACTGAAACCCAAGAAAAACACACTGACTGCGAGTACACTAACAGAGATGAGGGAGGACGTGACAAAAAAAAAACCCAAGAGAGATGCAGACACATATGGGATAACAAGCATGGGAAACAGGTTGAGAAACAGCTGGCAAGAATCAAGGAAGACAAGACATGGGAAGCAGAACTAAAGAAACGCACGTAAGACAAAGACTAACAAAATAAAACAGGAATTCACAAAATACAAGACACATGAAAAGGAGTTGTCAAGACACAGGAGGGGCAGGATGAACAAAGCACTGAATGTAAACTGGAACCCTGTGCAGAGCTGCAGAGCCTAGATAGCTAAACTAAAAAGCCTGAAAATATAAATACTAATCAAGAGAAAATCTAACCAGTGCAATCAATGCAATCATTGGGTTATAATAAAAAAAAAATCAAAGTTAAGTTATGGATGAGATTTAAACTGTGACTTTGAAACAGAGTGTATAGGCGATTTACCGAATGTGTAGATAAATCCCCCTCAACATTTTCTTAACCTTGTGTGTGCCTCTCACATAACTTGGGGCTGAGCACTTTCCCTCTCAGCTGAGCTCAAAGGGCTTTGAGGGCTGCCAGGATTACTGTGCCCGGTGTCCGTGTCACTTACCCGGTGATTGGCATATGGCAAGCCATGTGACACAGCCAGCATGATGGTGAGATCAGCTTAATCAAGAAGCCGTAAAGAGACACTGCATTCACAGAAGCATGCGATGAATGGCCGCTGTCATTTCTCCCCTACGTCCGTGGCTCCTGTCATAGACCATAAGCTAAAACATTACAACGTGACTTGATGTACCAGCACATTTCAGCTTGCCAGAGCTTCATTGTCATTGTTGGTGCAAAGAAACCCTAATAATAAGAACAAAGTGATTGCAGAGCAGCTCATTGCATGAGGATTATGTTCTTTTCTGGCATGGCTGACTCTACTGGGAACCCGTATGATCTGCAGAGCAAAACAGGATGGAATTGGCCAATTGGGAGAGCAGTGTGCTCAGCAAGTCAGGCTAGGGGAAGAGCACCTGTCCAATTTCCTCACTGAGATAATCCCCATCACCTTTCATGTCATCATTGGGGATGTGCATTAGCTTCTCATGCACAGCTTAACAATAAAACTTAAAATAAAACAGTATATTGAGCCTGTGCTGGAATGTGTACTGAACTTTTTCTGCAGGGTTTAAACCTGCAGTTTATGGTGTTACAGTGATGCTTGTACTCCACCTGGTTCACAGTCTGCCAGTGCAGAGAGTACAGTCAAAGAGGCTTATGGCCATACGCTACCAAAGAGGCTTTGCACACTCTGGGCCCCCTCCATTCAGAACAATGACCCAGCTGTGTGTGTGGCCCTTTTCTCTTTGGAGTCATACAACACATGGAAGCTCTGCTAACAGGTCAGTGGAAATGAAACAAGTCCTCAGCCAGTTGTTTGTACATTTCTGCGGTGCTATGGCTGCAGATGAAACAATTTTTTGCCCTCACTGCACTGGGAACACAATGTGCTCATGTGTCCCCCAGACTGATGATCAAATGTAAAGGAGAATAGAGCTTGCATAACACTGTGGGTTACAGTAATAGACAGCAGGCCTCATGTTATTCAAATTTCCTCACTGTTCCGCTTTAGCCTGTGCAGAATGATTACATTTCAGTTTCTGCAGATCATCGGGCCAGTTTGCCTGACCGGGAGGCTCCTTATGTTTGAAGTTTGAAAGAGGCTTTAGCCACTCACACCATAATGAAGCCATTGAGCTCTGATGGGGCATTTGTACAAGCTGAACTCATGATGAATAAACAAGCCCCTCTTACATAAATGGCAAACAAGGCCAACCCCAATTATCATACAGTCTCAAACAATCGGCTTCCGAGCTGAATTTCATGGTGTCAGAACTGGTTGGGTCTTTGTCTTATGATGGCTTTGGGCATTTATTGACAACATTTATTGGCTGCTTTGCGAAACAGTCATGAAATCAAAGATACATTTGAGAGGGAAACACAGTGTGTATGGATTTCCATCCAGTGTTTCCGAGTAATAATATGATTACCAGGTATCGACTGATTTCAAAGCATTTTTGATAGCAGAACGTGTACCTCTCTGCACCACAAGCTCATTATAAATTCTGCAGGACATCTGTGTTCAGTGCTCCTGCAGGTAAAGCTTAGTCCAAAGCTCAAAGAGCAAAGTCGCTTATTTAATTTCCTGCATGGCTGTTGGCACCTTTTCATGCTGTCTAATTAACCTCCCTTTGACCCAAGTAGAGTAGGGTGCACACCAGCAGTTAAGGTCAAAGTTAACTCAGGAGTCAAACTGCAGTGAAAGTTTGGGGGGGGTGGTTGTCTGAAATTTTAAAACAAGTTTAAAACAAAACTCCTCATATGCGCTCAGGCCTGAAATTATATTATATAGACTTAAATGATTAGAAAATTAACTGGAAAAGTGTGATTGTTAAAAAAAGAAAGACTGTGACAAAGCGGGTGCCTTCAGTTTTTAGGGTTGTACCAAATTGTTTCACATTACATAGAAAAACAAATAAAAAAGATGGATTGTCACATTAAAAGCAGCATAGTAATTTTAAATTACTGTGTCATTTGTAATAATGTTGCAAAGGAACATTTTTACTAACCTTTTTACAATCTTTTGATCTTTTGATTTTTTGAATTATTAATTCTCAAAGTGTCAAGTGCCTGTTGTATTTTGAGCCTTTTTCCTTTTCTTATACTTATATATACTGAAAAAGCAAAAAGCTGTATATAACAGCAAGCTACCTTTTCAATGACACACCTTTTCCTCTTCTTTTTTGTTACAACTTCTAAAAATTAATTACAATCACAACCTGCTAATAATGACAAGCAGTTCCAATAAAAGGAAAAGTTAAATTGAGCTTGACCCCATATATACATTATATAACATCCTGCCAAATGCATTCACAGAAAACAGGTGCCATTGTCAACGATTCAAGAGATTTCCACCCAATCCTGGAAACATAAAGAGGCTATTTGTTGTCTTTTGTGTCAGGCTTTAATTGAGATGACTCAGCTAAATGTCAGCATAGCAGAGAGGCTTGAATAATAGTGCCTTCAGTCTGTAGTTGCGGTTGCACCCCAGAGAGGAACAATCAGATGCTTCCATTCCGGCCCAGTTCAGGTCGAGACGGGTGATGTTACACGAACAGGACACTGTGTGTCAGCTAAATGAATTGGGTCCACGCCGAAGAACAGCTCCTGTTTTATCCCACTGTCCCTCTTGACAATTTCTTTGCCACAATGTAGTGCTCTCCACAGGAACAGTTCCCACGGTATGACAGGGAACCTGGGACACATTGTTCGGCTGGAGGGCAGCAGTGTGTGCTTACCTGAGTGTCTTTTTAGCAGCATTGCGTGGATGGGAAGTGATTAAATGACACGTTTTAAGATAGAAAAGAATAAAAAGCAGACAATAAAACCTTTACAAAAATGCCAATATGAGAGTTCAAAAGGACCGGTGGAGCTTTAGTAATGACCTCTTTTTGGTATGCTATTGTGAAAACTGTCTTTAGGGAACCAGAAGAAGATGTGAAAATGCTGAAGAGGAAGAAAAGTGAATCTAAGTCAAGGTATTTGCTTTCCAGACATACTGTATGCTACCGGGGAAGAATGTGTCTTTTATTTTGTGTGGAGCTTTAAAGTCTTTGGTGACTTCTGGGTGACTACTTTCATCCCCAGATGTGCGCAATGAGTCCACATTATTTATGTTTTCAATTACAGCAAACAAAAACCCCGAACTTCACTAACTTTTGTTGCCATTGAGACACCAAACAAAACTGCACTGTTAAATATCTGATTAACAAAACTAATTTTTAAAAGTTCTGTAAAGATAGTTTTATCATGCTCTTTGCTAAAACGGTGCAATTATATAATTATATTTTCTCTTGATGTATGAATACTTGCAGTAAGGTATGGATAATTGCTCTGCCCTATTTACTGAGAAACTCCCTCTCCTTTCACCACTGGAGGGCAATCCCTAGCTTCAGAGTTCAGAGTGGGTGTACTGGTCTTTATCCTTGACACTTCAAGTTGTGCTGCTCACGGTAAGAACTCAAATAGTGCAAACACCATGTACACTAAACCTGAACATGTTTTTTCGGCCTGCTTTTGAGTATCTTTTTTATCTTGAGTGTCTTTTTTTCTTTTCTACTCATCTAATGGCACATAAAAATGTAATGGAAATTTAAAATATATATATATATATATAAAACTTGGTAAAATAAAATGTAGTATGATGCAGCTGTTTGTATCAGTTTAATGAGCTTCACTGAATGCTATTATAATATTTAGCTTTTTCTATTCTATTTCCACATGTACAGAGATGCCACATGCTTGTTCAGCTGGTTGGCTTCCTGTACAAACTCAATACAAAGTTTTGTTCTCTACACTTTTTTTTTTCTTACATATTTACTCACACAGCATTTATTGTTTGACTCATAATTGATTTCTTTTCTGGACCTGTACTTGCCCTTGACTCAGGGAGTTTCTGTTTGCCTAAATTCAGCCAGAGCTGCTCCTCTGTGAGTCGGATGTCAGGTGTACTGTGACTTTTGGGCCACATCTGGTCTGCAAAAACATTTGCTGTAACCCATGTCTCACTCTCCTCATGATTTTGGCCCAGTGTTCAGTCTTGTAACAGAGCTGTACCAAAAGTTGTCTGTAATCTGAGCAGGTGGGTCTGTAGTTTACTGTAATGGACCCACCACACTGAGACCCATCACTTATAGTCTTATCGACTTAAACAGTTTTTAGTTTTCTTCTCTAGCTGGAAGGAGAGATTGTGTAAAATTTGTGACCATTAGTTTGGATTCCAGTGGCAACAAGTGGCATTACACATGCAAAAGTACCAATATGCCCACGCAAACTTTACATCCTGTGCTGCATAACTCCTCCTCTAATATGCATGCAGTGAGCATGCATGGTGCTTCTCTTTGTGTCCTCTTGTGTAACCTCGCTTAGCGTGTGAGTGAAGCAATGTTCAGTCCAGCTTTACAAAACCCTTTCATTCATTTCCTTGAGATCAGTCTGGTGGTGCGACCAGTCTCTAGTTCACAGTCCTCTGGGGAAAACATGCAGGGTCATTGAACAAAAAGGTTTAACTGGATAAAATTTTTCCACAATGCCATATGACGCCAACCGGCAACACACTGCACTGGCCAATTAGGCCTGGTAGATTTCTTTGTAATGTGTAATGCCATCTGCTTCTGCTGTTTACCCTAGAACTGCTGTGTTTAGATTTGCTAATCTTTCATAATTAAAAAATCCCATGTCCCCATTAATCCCATTAATTTAGTATCTGAGAACCCTTGAAAGTTGAATTGGATTACCTGCATTGGCTGATTTTATCTAAGTGCATTGATTAGAAGTCATGCAACATGTAAAAGAGTTTTAATATCCATGAATGTTTTCTAAGTTTGACAATAGTGCTTCAAAAAAGTTGAGATGGCATCTAAAATATAAATAAAACACAATGCAATGATCTGCAAACCTTAATCTAAGTGTTATTCACAATAGAGCATAGAAACGGATCAAATGTTGCTACTTTCTTATTCGGTCTCTGAATTGAATTTCAAAATATCAAAGTTGAATTTCAGAATAATCTAAATCTAATCTAAATAATAAAATTGCAAAGACTTAGAATATCTCATAATCTAAAGTACATAGTATAGTACACGATAGATTTGGAAAATCTGGAGAAATCTCTGTGCGCAATGGATGAAGCCAAAAATCAATCCTGAATGCCCGTGATCTTCAGGCATTAAAAACAGACACATTTCTCTCTTGGAAATCACTGTTTCATCCAGAAATCTCTGTCTGTGACCACACTTCACTGTGCCATCCACCAATGGCATAGCAAACAGTAACAGACCATTAAATGTGACATGGAAATTCTGCTGTTTTCTCTGGGCCAAAGCTTATTTTAAATGGACTGAGGCAAAGAAGAAAAACTGTCCCATGGTCAAATTGAAATTTAAAATTCAGTTTTGGAAACCATGGACACTGCGTCCTCTGGACTTAAAGGGAGAGGGAGCATTCACCCTATTATCAGCAATCGGGTCATAGGCCTGCCTCTCTGATGGTACGGGGGTGCATAAGTGCCTATGAAATTAACAGTTTGCATATCTGAAAAGGTGCATCAATGCTGAAAACTGCTGTTCAGAGTTTGTGACATCAGTTGTTCTCAGATTTTTCCTTGGAAACTAACTTATAAATGTTTGCAGAAAGCCCCTCTGCAAACATTTATAAGTTAGTGCTGCAGTTTTTTTGTTTTGTTTTGTTTTTTTTGGAGGAAAACGTGGCTTGGAATGGTGAAATACCCATGTACTCATCCATCAGCTATTCAGCCATTCATCTCTCCTTATTGCATCTCTAGCAGTTGCAGTCCAGCATACCCACATCATAACAGATTGCCTCGCCTTGAGGGTTTCAGTTAGTGATCTCATGTTTTCTGTTTTGTTTGTCATCCAAATGCATATGCACGGTTTAACCTCTAAAAAATGGCATTTCTTGGTATTTTTTTTACTTCATCCAAAATTTGTGGTTTTTCACAATTCGCAGGTGCTTTAGGAACATAACCTCTGTGAATTTCAGGGGTCAATGCTATGCTGATTTTAGAGCAACATACTAGGCTAGGCAGCGCCTCTACCACCTACGACAACTGAGGAAGTTCAGGGTCTCTCCAGAGATCCTCAGGATTTTCTATACAGGCGCTGTGGAGAGCATCTTCACACAGAACATCACATCCTGGTTTGGGAACAGCCGTGTTAAGGACCAAAAAGCTCTTCAGAGAGTGATCCGTACAGCAGAACGCTGCTGCAGGATTGCTCTCTCCCCCCCGCTTCAGGACACCTACACCAGGAGATGCCGGACTAGAGCAGCGCAGATACTGAAGGACCCGTCCCATCCTGGCAACAAACTGTTCCAACTTCTGCAATCCGGTAGAAGGTTCTGCATCATCCGGGCAGAGAGACTCAAGAGGAGCTTCTATCCCCAAGCCATCCGGGCCCTAAACCAACCCTAACTTGCATATTTCAGCAAGACAATGTTAAACTGCATATTGCATCTGTTACAACAGCATGGCTTGATAGCATATGAATCTGGGTGCTGACCTGGGCTGCAGGCTGTTCAGACCTTTCACCAACTGACAACATTTGGCTGATCAGGAAACATGATGAGAAGAATAGGACAACATTCCTCTCAAAAAAATCCAGAAACTGTCTCCTTCAGTTCCCAGACATTTGTTGATAGCTGCAAAAAGAAGAGAGGATGTCACATGGTGGTAAACATGGCCCTGCCCCAACTTTTTTTTTTTTAAAGCTGTTAGTGCCTCAGAAGGCGCTACTATTTTCCCTAAAATGGTGAATTTTCCCAGCTAAAACTTTTCATTTTTTTTCTCTATTGTTAATAAAATGTAATAATTTAAAATAACATTTGCATATTATTGCATTGCGTTTTGATTTATGTTTCACACAGCATCCCAACTTTTTTGAAATTTCGGTTGTATGTGCAATCTCAGCATGTTTCTTTCCAATACTCTTCCAAAATATGAGCCTTTGTTTCTTAGTACAAAGAGAGTCTGTTTAGCAAAAGCTACGAAAATTTTCTGAAACTTCCTGATGAGAGAAGCAGAAACTAACAGGTGCAAAAAAAGAAAACAAAACCCCCGTACAGTGTGTAAGGAAATGAACGATTCAACCTTCAGCCTTCTTTTTTAAGTCTGGAGCCTCTTAGTGGTTCTCACACTGACAACCATTTTTGTTTGATGAAATGAACTGGGAGTGGAGGCTGCTCTGGACTATTGGACTGCTTTGCTCTCATAGCTATTATGAATATTGTGTAAGCCATTTGACAGGTACTAACTACAAACAGTATTAAAGCAGAAAACATACATATTAAGTTTGCATTAAAGAACTGCTAAACTGATTAGATTTCTTTATCTTAAAGGTAGAGCAGTTTTTCCCCTTCTCTTGAGAGCACTGTTTGAAAAGCCAAATATTTGTGACATAGATTGTGGTCTGTCTACTGACCTTGTAATCTTAGTTGTTTCAATTCACTGTTGACACAGGTTGTCTTGCAGAAAAACCTGCTAGCTGTTCACATTAGTGATTATCAATGTGATATGTACTTTCTTTATTTACTGTTGAAATACCAGGCCTGGATCGGTCCAGCACCATCAAGGTTAGTGCTAAACTTTGAATTCAATCCCTTTAACTGGAATATAATGTAAATCCCCAGTCACGCAGGCTGGGAGCTATCTGGCAACCAGAAAAACCTGCCAAATTTAATATGTTGCCAGGAAGTATTAGTCGCAAAGAACTGCACAAAAACCCTCCTTGTTAATTACTCGCTATCTGATTGCATCAATTACCACTAGCTCTTGTTGAAGGTACAACTTGTCTGCAACCGCTCCCTGACTAACCGCTGAGCAGTAGTAAAACTTGAAGTTTTGCAATAACTCTGTGAGACCAACTTAGCATTTTTCCCACTGGCTGCCACTGGTTACTAGGGGTTCACTGCCTAGGCGGTTGCGGTTTTAGCAATCGATTACACAAAGACTTCCAGCAACCACTTGCCAGCTCATTGGCAAATGCTCACTTGGCAGTTTCCAGCTAATATAGAGTCATATTTGATTGGAGCCTAAATATATTTTTCAAATACTAATTTATGTACTGTTTTTATGGTGGTTAATGATGGTGACCCAATTCATCTACCAAAAACATCCAATGCATCTAGAGCAGAAAAACAAGAAGCATGTCAAAACCTGCTGAGTGACGTGTGTCCTGTATCCTGATCCATACAAGCCTAAAGTGATTTTGCCACGAAAGAAATGAAACACGGGTCAAACAAACAGGTTTAGGATTTGTAAACAATAAATGGTGAGGACTATCCACATCACTTTTTGTTTACATTCTCGTTTCCCGTATTCAGGCCCATCCCAGTGACAACACTAAGGCTGTCGCAGATAGCATGCTTATATTGTTGAAGTTGTAGTCTGTCATGCTTTGCGGCTAAGGCACTGTATGACACAGTTGTTGGCTAATATGACACAATAACAGCATCATCAGACAAAAATACCCAGATGATCAGATTAGCATAAAGGCAGATCAAACATATCACACCACCACCACTGACACACACTGGCTCACTGCGAACGTGGGAGAACCCGGACTTGTGGCTTCTGGAAGTCGGTTGACTGAGCTGCTGTTCAGGACATAATTCCCTCCACTACATGATTTATAACTTTGTTAGCATAGCAAGATTGCCAGGCTAGCTTTTTCCCTACTCAAGTCTTTGTTCTGATTAACCTATTAATAAAAAACACTTCAAGGAAGGACACTGGAACATCTGCACCTTTAAACATTTGTCTGGTTGGAATATATAATTACAGGAACACCAAATTACAACACAGCAACACAGTAGTTTGCACAGTAGATTTGTTAGCTCACTATCCGGTTGGCAAATGCTTATTTTTCCCTGACAACTAGTAGTCACTAACTGGTCTATAGAGCTAAAGAGACACTTAGATGGGGAAAAAAGAGTCAGATGTGCAATGACAATTAACAGTTAAACTTTAAAAAATATTTAATAAATACAATTAAGCAAAAATAATCAGTGATGTTGGTATCAGACATTCACCAACTCATGTTGGTGTAAATAAATGCTTTAAGTCTAGAAGGTTTGTAGGTAGAAGTTTAACTCTTATCAAAACCACCCCCACATGTAAAAACGAACAACACTACAAACTAAACTTTTTACAGCCTATCTGTATTCACACAGCTATAGATATGCATGCCTAACAATAATAATTGATAAAACTAATAACCAGATGATTAGAACAGAAACGGCAGACAACTTATTTACTAAGAGAGGTCCAATAAACAAAGAGTGGTGACTGAGGGTCATGGGCATTCAAGGCTCCTTGAGTGAAGGTTATGGGTAGTGAGGTTGGCCCCTGTGACTCGATCCAACAGGCAAATAACTGTAGATCAGGCTGCCAAATACACAGTGTATTGTTGTTTGTTAGGTATGGGTCTGCATAGCTGCAGATCCATTAGGGTGTCCATGCTGACGACTGTCCACCACTGAAAGCGCCAATAACGGGCACATGACGATCAGAAATGGATCAGGGAGTATATAACGTGAATGGCTGGGTGTGTTTGTGACGTTTACCTGGGGAACACTAGGTACCTGGCACCAGGATACACTAGGGGAAGAAGGCAAGCTAGCGGAGGCAGTGTGATGCTTTGGGCAATGTATTGCTGGGACACATGTACTTTGACACATACCACCCACTTAGGCATTGTTGCAGACCATGTATACCCTTTCATGGGAAAAGTATTCCCTGATGACTATGGCTTCTTTCATCGGAATAATTGGTCCTGGCACAAAGGAAAAATGATTCAGGAATTGTTTGAGATGCACAACAAGTTTGACATGATGACATGGCCTCCAGATTCCTCAGATCTGTGGGATGTGTTGGACAAGCAAGTCACAAACAGATTTAGGTTTTTCGAACAATAAATGGCGGGGTAATCCACGTCACTGTGTACATTCTTATTTCCAGTATTTCCAGTGACATCACCTTTGTGGCTAAGGCACTGCAAAACTGTATGTGATGTGTTGTTGGTTAATATGACAAAAATAACTAGCTTATCAGATTAACATAAAAACTGCAGATCAAACATATCACACCACCACTTATGACACATACTGGAGTTTTGCCCTCACTGTGAACTTAGGTCAACCCTGACTTGTGGCTTCAGGAAGTCAGTTGACTCAGCAGCTGTTCAGCACATAATTCCCTCCACCATATGGTTTATGACGTTGTTAGCATAGCAAAGATTGTCAGGTTAGCTGTTCCCAGGTTGATAGCTGATTAGCAGATGTTTTCGGAGGATTTCCATCAATAAAGGACACTAGAACCTCTGGGCCTTTAAACATTTGTCAGCTTGGAATATATTATCACCAAAACACCAAATTACAACACAGCGAAAGTGCTGCTGGAATACAATTAAAGCTAGGTAAACCGCTGACATCAAATCATGCTGTCAGAATATTAAAACCAAGGAAAAAAATATCATATTTAGTTTGATTTTTAGCTTACTATTTTTTTTCTCAATTGCATTTTTTTTAAAGACTCCGCATAAAATAGGATGATGGGGCTTTCAAAGGTATTAAAAACTGTGATACGTCACTGAGGACGTCTCGCCCCTTTCCCATCACCCGTGACCTGGAAAGTTTCATCACACTACGTTGCTGCTAACCTGCAGCAAAATACCTTCACAGTGAGATAGTCGGGTGCAAAACTGGCTTATTTGTAGTTTACCATGTGACTCACTTAAAAGAGTGAGCGCTTTACAAAATAATTCAATTCAATTCAGTTTTATTTATATAGCGCCAAATCAAGGTAAGGTAGACCCTACAATAATACATACCGAGGAAAAACCCAACAATCAAATGACCCCCTATGAGCAAGCACTTTGGCGACAGTGGGAAGGAAAAACTCCCTTTTAACAGGGAGAAACCTCCGGCAGAACCAGGCTCAGGGAGGGGCGGGGCCATCTGCTGCGACCGGTTGGGGTGAGAGAAGGAAGACAGGATAAAAGACATGCTGTGGAAGAGAGCCAGAGATTAATAACAAGTGTTATTCAATGCAGAGAGGTCTATTAACACATAGTGAGTGAGAAAGGTGACTGAAAAGGAAAAACTCAATGCATCATGGGAGTCCCCCAGCAGCCTATGCCTATTGCAGCATAACTAAAGGAGGATTCAGGGTCACCTGATTCAGCCCTAACTATATGCTTTAGCAAAAAGAAAAGTTTTTAACCTAATCTTAAAAGTAGAGATAGTGTCTGTCTCCCGAGTCCAAACTGGAAGCTGGTTCCACAGAAGAGGGGCCTGAAAACTGAAGGCTCTCCCTCCCATTCTACTTTTAAATACTCTAGGAACAGCAAGTAGGCCTGCAGTGCGAGAGCGAAGTGCTCTAATGGGGTGATATGGTACTACAAGGTCATTAAATAAGACATATGAAAAAGGAGTTCAAGAGCTTTTGAACAGCCCAAATATGATAATAAGGAAGAATGTGAATTTCAAGTGAAGTTAAAAACATCCTTACGCAGTGCTGTAAAAGCAGAGATGATGTAACAGAGTTGTAAACAGACTACTGCCCTCATTTTCAAATTCAGAATTTGTTCTGTTTTTTGTTTGTTTCTAAAGCACGGATATCTCGTTCTGGAAACAAGGTCATAAGCTGGGGAGAGAAAGTCTGTTAAAACCCACATCCCAACTTGATTATTTGCTATGAATAAATATTGATGCGAATTATGTTTAAGGTTAAAAAATGTTTTTGTGTCTCTGAAAATCTTCTTTTTGTGAAGTGTTTTAAGTTCTATAAGAAAGGTTATAAGTTTTATAGCTATAAAGTTTTTACTCATGATTTGACTTTAGTACCTAAAACCTGTTTAAATGAACTCAAACTGCACACGTGATCCACATTCAGTCTTCTGTATCAGTTGTACACACTTGTTTCTGTTCTTGGCTTCACCGTTGAGAGACATGCATCTGTCTAAACAATGTTGTCTCAGAAGCCTGTTACACCCCCACTGTTGTGACCTCCCTAAAACCCCTGCCCTCCACTGCGGTGATCCTATTACTCTGAACAGGTTGCAGACGGACACCAAGAACACAGCCTCGTGGGCAAATGCGTCATTGTCGTCTGCTTTGATTACTGGCCGTGGATTAGAAGAAAATTGTTTCTCCGTGATGACAATCCTTTGAGCAGCGACACAGCAGTTTTAATTCCTTGGTCCTACTTCACTCATTTATCCTACTTGTTGTTGTGCCTCATTTAAGGCTGGCATTGTGTGTGTGTGTGTTGGATGTACTGGGGAGAATAAAGGATTTGCTGGGATTAGGCGTTTGCAGCAGACTAATGGCAGTAAGAAACTTGCTGTGGCCCCATCAGATACATGATCAGCCTTTAATCTTACAGAAGCTAAATGGGGTACCGGGGGGGTGGAGAGGGCACTGCTTTTGTGCAATCATTTTTAAATGTCTGGGTTAGACACAAGCCTCAAGTGCTTAGTGAGCAATTTATCTACTGTTTTTGTCCTCATCTTTACATTTTCGGAGAGAATTGACACAGTTCTGTGAAGTAAACAGTGACGTAAAAGCAGCACGCAGAATGAAAGACGTAGAAACAGCACGCCCCTGTGCTTGTGACATGTGTGCATTTCTGCTGCCTATGTTATATCTTTTATTTACATAATCAAAATGTGAGTACCTGCCTCTACGCTTGATGGAAAAAGCAGGTCATCGTTCTGTAAACCATTTCATTTTAGGATAAATGATTAGTTTAAGTTTGGTTGGTTTTGGGTAAGTCTCCAGGAAATTACTGGAAAGCAATGTGAGGTCCTCTGAAGTGTGTGTGTGTGTGTATGTGTGTGCTTGGATGAGATGACTTGCAGGCCCTGACACACTGCAGACAATTATGCAACACCACCAACTAATCTGTGTATGAGGACTTGATGGGGGACTGAGACAAGAGAAGTATACTGAGACAGGTTTTTCTTTCATGCCAACATCAATACATTTTATATCACTGACTGTATATATAAGTTTTTGGTATTACTGTTTTTAATCTTTGCTGCAGTTTTTAAAAAGTACAACATTGTGAGTCCAGCACTTTTTTATATGAAATTACATAACATCACATTGAATACTGTTTTATGCGACTATTCTTGGGTAATGAAGTCAGAGTTGTTAGATATTCCTTTTAAAGTATCTATATACTCATCTTTATTAGGAACACCTGTTCAACTGCTTGTTGATGCAAATATTTAACAAACCAATTGCATGGCAGCAACTCAAAGCATTTAGACAATGGAGACATGGTCAAGATGACCTGCTGAAGTTCAAACTGAACATCAGAATGACCAAAAATATATATACGGTGGCCCTGAAAGGTCAAATACACTGCGCCTTAAGAAAACACTTGCAAATAGAAAAACCCTGTAAATGCACAGAAAACAAAAGTTCAATAAAGCATAAAGTCCACAAAGGTCCACAGGTTGAACTTTGGTTGTGTAATGTGTGCTTTTGCAGCGTTTTTCTGTTTGCTGGTCTTTCTTAAGTTGCTGTGCATCTGACCTCTTAAGTGACTTTGAACATGGCAATGTTGGTGTGATTTGGGCTGGGCTGAGTAACTGAGAAACTGGTGATTGACTGGGATTTTCCCACAAAACCGTCTTTAGGGTTTACAAAAATGGTCCAAAAAAGAGAAAATGAGCCACAGTGCTAATGTGTTTTGAGCTGATAGGACAGGAACATGAACTCAAATAACCACTTGTTCTAACTAAGGTACTGTCATACAGAGGGACACCTCTGAAGGTACAACATGTCCAAACTTGACGCAGATAGGCTCCAGCTGCAGAATACCACACCAGGTGCCACTCCTGTCAAGAACAGGAAACTGATGCTACGGTTCACACAGGCTTACCAAAATTGGACAATAGGGCATTAGAGAAACGATGTATGACCTGATGAGTCTGATGAATTTCTGCTGCAAAATTTGGATGGGCATGGATCTGTCCTACCTTGTGTCAGCTGGTCAGGCTTCTGTTGATGCTATAATGGTGCAAAGGATATTTTCTTGTCACACTTTGGGCCCCTTAGTACCAACTTTAAACACCATAGCAACTGTGTGATGCTGTGATGCCAATATGGAGCATCTGAATTATACTGAGTTTGTGCAAAGGCTGTTCTGAAGACAAACGGGAATCCAGGCAGGAATCAAGGTGTACTTGATGAATTTTACATCCTCACAGAGTTGTGCTGTTGTGCTCTGAGACAAATGTTAATGTCATTGACATGACACATTTATTAGGTTTAGTGTTTGCCATCTTATTTTAGTGAGGAAACATTTACATAGCTGAGGCTGTATTCCAGTCAGTCTTATTAATATTTGATTACGTTTGATAGGTTTCCTTCAGGCTATGATTTTTATTTGCTCGTAAAGTATTTGCTTGTTAACTAAAATTGCCAAAACTTCAACTTTGTGAAACTACATGATGAAAAGTTAAGCTATCGCTAAATATACCTCTCCATAATATAATTATATGACCAACAAACAGACATCAGCATTCCTAACTCCAATTTAAAACCATGTTTTCTTCACACTTTACAAAATACTGTGTGCGAGCAGAAAGATACTCTGACTGCTAAGTGTAACCTTAATTTGCTAAATGAATGCAGCAGTAATGTAAAGTTAACGATATAAGCTGTTAAAAATTGAAACTTGTGTTGAGTTTACACATAAACAAGATATTATCAAGAGCCAAAACACCGAAACGATAACAGGCTGTGCCAGAATGCACTGCTTTCACAATTTAAACATTGCATAACAATCCAATTACAAACACCATTTAAGCTATGAGCTTTTGTGTCATCTCACATGGACAATAAAATGTCTTTCTCATTATGTACAAGTGAATGGCAAGAGACGGGACAGTTACGTGAATGGGTACGAAATCCAGTAGATCTAAACACAAAGGGTTAGTGTATTTTTACACTTTTAATCATGTGTGTAAAGTCTGCCCGCGCACAACACCAAACATCCACAGGGTTACACAATTTGCGTGCAGGTCGACATTACTCATGGATGTTCCAAGTGCTCATTTTTTGGATTTGTTGAATGTAACCATCACACATATTTATTATAGTTAACTAAATCTAAACTAAAAATGATACTGATAGTGATTTTCCTATATCTTGCCTCTGACATATGTCCTCCATTCAATAATAATGTAAATGACTAAACAGGAAAACTAATAAAAACATCATTAAATACATTCACAAAAAAGATTCTTCACTCTTAATAAACATGAAGCAACTGCAACTGAAATATATAAAATCAAAGGTTTATGTATTCAAATAATCAATAATAAATGAAAATGTGGTTGTTTTTAAACTGAACTTTTTTTCAATTTTAGACTTTATTTATGTAACAAAATTACACAGACAATTTATGTTTAGACCTGTGCTGCTCTTTTTCTTTGGTTAGGATGACTCAGAGTCAATACTCTGCCATAAATTATCCACCCCAGCATGACTAACTAGGGCAGTTCCCATAAGGTGTGATGCATTGGTTTTATTAATAATACTCGGCTGTGATCCATCACAATCAAAGAAAGAATGAATAACCAATGATGGGTTGTGCTACATGGAAGTTACCTGCAATAGGGCTCGTCTTTTCTCCTACTCAACATTGTTTTCAGCTTCTTTTAAATAGTGACTCAAGAAGTTTTTCGGAAGTTTTGTCAGTTTTAGAGATTTTAAAGAATTTGGAAGAAAACTTGCGTCAGATGGTCACAAGAAAAACTGGCTTGCCAACTGTTGCTACATTTAATCACAGATTTCGTGTGAATTCATGTTCAATCAGCCATGAAAGGAAGTTCAAAATTGAAGAACATTTAATCCTTTTAACATTTTAAACTCAGTCATTTACAAGTCATCTGTCACCACGTCATCTTATGTAACACAAACTGTGGTATCTGCCTTTTAAAAGCCAAGACAAACACAGTCAAGATTAAATAAATTAATGTTTAATATTGTGTTTTCCATCTAACTGTGCACGTAATCAAAGCCTCAGGTCAGACATGTACCGCGTTACTTAGATATGAAGAAACAGTCTGACTCTGTGGTTTGATCTCCGCAGCCTGGAGCACCGTCACTGAGCTTACTTAAAAAACACACCCCGGCTTTATGACGCCAGAGACATGCGTGTGCGTTGTGCATGCATTGTGTATGTATGCTTAAAGGGAGGTGGAAAAAGATCAACAGAAATCCTGGAAGAATAAGCATACACTTTGTAACACTTATGAACAAAGATGAGGATTCAATAGAGAAAGAGCTGCTCAGGTGAACGCACAAAAAACATAGAGTAAAGCAGCTGGGTTTTACCTCTGTGTTCTTCCTTCAGGTCCTGCTCTCGCCTCATTATAACCAACAACGGACTTTAACCAGGTTGTTTGTTTTATGCAAAATTCTGCCCGGTCTTAATATCCTTTATCTCCTGGGTGTGTGATGCAGGGGGAGAGGATGGAAAGACAAAGGGCAGGACTAGAGTTAGAATCCCAATAACTTTGAATCTGAGAAAATATTTATTTCTTCTTAAAAACCTTTAACATTGGGTCTGTTGGTATTCACCCAGTTTCGAGGATAGATTGTATATAAAAGATGGATGTAGCTTTGTGGTCTGAAAAGTGAAGGGAGCAGAGAAGGGCATTAAAGTTGCATTCTGGTTTCAAAGAGAACTCTGGTTATGTAGAAGTGTACGGGAAAACGGACCCTCAGCTTCCAGTAAACACAGTAATAACTTTCCTGATTAGTTTATGGTCTTAATTGCTAGTTTCATGAGTTGCTGCATGCAATGTGTCATTCGGTTTCTAAATCATGGTTCCCACAAGAGTCAAAAAGGACAGGTTTTAATGATTCGCTACTGTATGAGTGTCACGGTCATGTGTAACCCTAACATCCATATTTAAAATGCTCACCTCGAGATTTCACAGTGGGCAATGCCACAGTGTGTACATTCACCTTTTATAGACACCTCCTGAGGAATTGCCCTGCCGTGTTTTGTTTGTTTCAGCCCTGGAGTTTGCTGTTCAGCAAAATATTAAAACTTTGTAGAAGTTGAAGTCATATTTTATTACACAGCCCTGATCCAAAAAGTTCAAGGTAGTGCACTGTAAATATTTTTAAATATAGTCAACATTTTATTCACCATAGAAGTTCTTTTGAACTCTTGTGCTTTAATTCACTGGACACATCTCTTCTCAAACTCCTGTAGTCCTACACTGCCCTTTACTTCCTGCAAAGTATTTACTGTAAAGTAAACTCGAATGATAAGTGTGAAGTTTTTATTCTGTGTTGTTACCTTTGGAAAGAAAAATTAGTGATATTTGTTGTTAATGTTTTGCTCACTTTTTAAACCTTAAATATTCAAGTTCATAATCCACCACACAGAACACTATAACGCCCTTTTTACATGTTATTTGCTAAATGTCTGAATGCTCAAACTGCCGTTGTAGTCAGTTCATCTCATCAATCTTACTCCTTTGAGAAACCACATGTAAGTATCTCGATGCATGCTCAATCATCCAGGTAAGTAAATCCCCTAAAGTTGATTCTGCTCATCTGGACGTAACGTTTTCAGTGGGAGAAACGTTTCGTCACTCATCCAAGTGACTTCTTCAGTCTCAGCTGACTGCAGGTTTCCCAACCTTATAAACAATCTTGGGGAAACGTTTCTCCCACTGAAAACGATACGTCCAGATGAGCAGAATCAACTTTTGGGGACACATATAAGTAGTTAACACACCATGTCCCCTTTATTTAATTATTAAGCTTTTGGATAGTATTTTAATATTTGCTGAAGGGGTGTTTTTTTTTAAATAGTGTCCTGAAACTGTGACCTAAATTCTCTTCAGGCTTTGGTTTTAAGAACTTGTATGAAACAAATCAGCTTTAAATAAATAGAAGAAGTAAAGAAGTGTTAAACGATACTACAGATTTTCTTCTAGGTACTTTAGTTACTCCTAGTATTGTTATCCATCTGATAAGCTGATAGCAATACTAGTGATGTTGCATAAACTCTGACTCTGTATCCAAGCTCCTGCTGTGTTGATTGAGGTTGTCGTCCTCTTAAAGTGTTCTAATACTTTGTCTTGTTTAATTTAAGCGTGTCTTTCAAAAACAGCCAAATCTGAATGAGACAATCTTAATCGTAAAAAGTGGAAACGGAAAATGAATGTACTCCCTTTGCTGGTATATAGCTTTATAGAGAAGCGATTTTGCCAAGTATTTCTAGTTGCTTTCTTATTTCCTATATAAGAAAAAAAAATGAGTCCTTGAACAACACTCTCTCTTATGAGGGTGTACAATTTTTGCATTAGTCGTGACCTGATTATTGTTTGCACAAAAGCACATAGAGTTTGTCAGGCAGGATCAGCCAGCTTAGTGCAAACAAGTAAGCGCTATGGGAAATGCCAGCATCACATAGAAGACATGTAGATGATTATGATAAGCTTATTTAAAGATTTTTCATAGGTTCGAGTTTCACATGCTTTTCAGGAAGTCTTATGAGTGTGCTCGGCTGTTACAGGTCAACACAGGATGCAGGCTGGTTTAAGTTTAACATCATGTGATGTTAAACTTAAAGGTCCAGGGCTGCTTACTATGGTGGAAATCTGTCTTCTCAAGACGTTTATGGTTTTATTGTTTGCTCTTACTACCTGAAAACATCTATACACATACAGTTTCACAAAGCTTTACATGTTAAGTGATGTCATCTGCCTCTCCGTCTCACCCAACCTTTAAAGCTCAAACCTGCTGACTCTAAGTGTTACTCTACAAATAGTAATTTGATCTTGCCCAGAAGGGCCGAGTGAGTCTGTGAATTTACTTAAGTTGTTTACTTTTTTACAGTTTTGTACTTTGTATTTCAGGCTGCTTTGTGTTTCTGTTCCACCACATTTTACTGGGAGCATTTTTAAACTAATGTTAAACACTGGACCTCAGGCTCTGAACATTTTTGACTTTTGACCTCTTGCAAAAGAGCTGCACATTGTTTGGATTCTTCACCATTTCAACTGTATGTAATGTGTTAGAAGTTATATCATACATAAGTTTCCCCTGATGGTTTTATTTAACTATATGACCCATAAATGTGTTAAAGGTGCAATTCTGTTTTTAAGAAAAGAATAAAAACTGTAACCTTTGGAAGCACTGCTTTTATTTTGTCATCTATCCTTCCACAATAAGCCTCTCATGACCGTCAGAGTGATCTTACTAATCCCTAGATGTGAAACCACTGGACTTCCAGTGTGTAAGCAACTTTTCCCATTAACATGGTAAAAAGCTCAGCTAGTGCTTTGGTGGACTGTAGGTGCCAAGCAAAGCTTTGCAGACCCACGTCTTCCTGTTTTAGTTGTGTACTGTCACCTGGGGGCAACATAAAAAATAAGTGGAACAACTGGTACTGTGGGCTATGCTCATTTATATTTGTGCGTGTGTTCTTTTCCCTTCCTGAGAAGACAAAGAATGTCTGTGTTGTGGTGGAGTAAACCAAGAGTTTAAAACCTCAGAACTGTCCATAGTCCTCTGATCTGCTGGTGTTCTTTCCAGATACTCGCTCATTGTGAAAAACTCCTCCGGGAGAAACTTTCTCGATCAATTTTTTTAAATGGCCAGTATTTGCATTGTACTGTCAACACTGTGCGACATGCTTTTGGCTTTGGAGCACACATAAAGAATCAGAATCAGAAACTTTATTGTCATTGTCATGAGAACAACGAAATTAAGAATGGTCCCCGATCATTGCATCATCCCTAGCAATATCAAAATATAAATAAAACAATAAAATTCAATAAATAAAATAGATAGAATACTTAAAATACTAATAAGATATAACAGTAAAACATTCACATACATTCCCACACACATGCTTCAGACCGTGCATAGATTAACACAAGAGTGGCGTGATGGACATTTTTTTGTAGTATTCAGATGTGTTATTGCAGTTGGATAACAGCTGTGTTTGAGTCTATTAGTCCTTGCTCTGATTGCCCTGTACCGTCTGCCTGAGGGCAACAGTTCGAACAGGGAGTGGCCAGGATGTGAGGTGTCTTTTATGATGTTTTGGGCCTTTTTAAAACAGTGGGCGTTGTGTAGAACTTCCAGTGTGGGGAGAGGGCAGCCAGTGATCTTTTGGGCGGTGTTAATGATCCCTTGGAGTGCTTTCCTCTGAGCCCCTGTGCAGCTAGTGTACCAGATGCATATGCAGTAAGTTAGAACACTCTCAATGGTGGCTCTGTAGAAGGACACCAGCAGTCTCTGTGTGATGTTATTCCTCCTGAGAATTCTCAGGAAGTACAGTCTCTGTTGGGCCTTTTTCAGCAGCTCGGAGGTGTTCACACTCCAGGAAAGGTTCTCCTCTATATTGACTCCCAGGAAGCGGAAGCTTGCCACCCTTTCTACACAGTCCCCATTTATGAATAGTGGTTGGATCTCTGCCTTTTTCCTTCTGAAGTCTATTATGAGTTCTTTGGTTTTTGAAGTGTTGAGGAGGAGGTTATTGGCCTTACACCATGACGTCAGCTGCTCCACCTCGTCTCTGTACGTAGACTCGTCTCCCTTGGAAATGAGCCCCACCACTGTGGTGTCATCTGCAAATTTCACAAAGATGTTGCTGTGGTGGCGAGGAGTGCAGTCGTGTGTGTAGAGAGAGTAGAGCAGTGGACTGAGCACACAGCCCTGGGGTGAGCCAGTGCTGAGACTCAGGGCTGAGGATGTGTGATGGCCAACTCTGACTCTCTGTCTACGGCCCGAGAGGAAGCTATTGATCCACATGCAGGTGCTGTATGGAAGCCCCAGGTCTTGTAGCTTGGCCACCAGTTTGTGTGGAAGGATGGTGTTAAAAGCTGAGCAGTAATCCACGAAGAGCATCCGCACATAGCTACCATGCTCTTCCAGGTGAGTTAATGCAGCATGGAGTGCTGTGGCTACAGCGTCTTCCGTGGATCGGTTTGCTCTGTAGGCAAACTGGTGTGGATCCAGGCTGCGGGGCAGGGCTGCTGTGATGTGTCTGCGGACCAGCTTCTCAAAGCATTTCATTACCACTGGGGTGAGTGCCACCGGTCTGTAGTCATTCAGGCCGGTGATGTGGGGCTTCTTAGGCAAGGGGACTATGGTGGAGGACTTCAGGCAGAGTGGGACAGTCGCCTGTGCGAGGGATTTGTTGAAAATCCTGGTGAAGATCCCAGCCAGCTGTCCTGCACAATCCCTCAATATTCGACCTGGCACACCAGGAGTCTCTATGGTTGAATCCGGCCCAACTCCAACAGCTACAGCAAATCATATGCTAGAATTAGAGAGTATTTTTTCTCAGCATACTGTGGTCAGTGCAGTTTGCATGTTCTCCCAGGCTACTTTAGCTTCCTCCCACATCCCAGTGACATGCACGATAGGTTAACTGGTGACCGAGTGTGAATGGTTGTCTGTCTCTCTGCATTAGCCCTGTGATGCAATACATCGCCTTTCATCCTGTGACAATCAGTCGAGGATGAAAGGCGAGAAATCTTTTATCTTTGATTCAGCTTGGTTTTAATACACACAATAGCTACAAATGTGTACAAGGAGAAAGGGTGTGAAGGAGGGTGTTTTTGGCTGAGCCATCTTGAAGTGTTGCTTTTCAATAAGCTTGTGTTTGGCTGATGTGAACGAGACACTTTTTTTTTTTGTTAGTCAAATTTTTGAGCAAACAGGTTTGAGGTAGTGACTGCCACGCGACTGTCAGCTTGAAGATCACTTCTTTACACTCCTGGAAACCACAAAATGCGATGTACACATTGAAAGTTTTCTTTGAAATGAATTATTAAGTCGACTTAAGATTTTATTTTACATTATTTAAAAAAGTAAACATGAGGGTTAGATCCCAGATCTGATGAGTGTCTTCTGTTAGTTTGCCAGCAAAATTCCTTAAAGGATGTCCAGGATCCCTTCAAATGTCTTTGGATCTTGTATAATATGCAATGCAGGCTGTGGTGTGTGCTTTTTTGTTTTGAGCATTGTCATTTTAAAAAAACTTGTCCCTGTCCCCAAATTTCAGTAGCACATGGAAGCTTTTTTTCCTTGCGTGCCTTATTACTAAATGGAAAATTACCAAGAAAAGGAACTTGTAGGGGTCTGCCGGCCATCCTTTGTTTTATATGTTAAAGAAGGGACAACCCCCTGTTGATAAATCAGCAGGGAGTTATTGGGGGAGGGGAGCAACCCTTGTGAATTTTGAGGTGGAAGAGTACTGGCATTTGGCCATTCCTCAGCCCTCTTTTCAAACCATGGAAGTGTGGACAGTTTGAACTCTGGTGAAACTGCTCAGAACTGTTTGTGACAGGATGTTTAATTATGAATTCAACACGTTCCTGACACTTGAATGGATGAACAGTAATTTTTAGCAACAGCGAAGAAGAAAAGTTAAACAGATGCTGGATGACTGAGCAGAAGTACTCAAGTGCAGAATTAAAGTGCAGATATTTTACCCTGAAGTCCAACTAAATCTTACAGGTAGATAAGCAAGAGTAGCAATAAACTGATGGACGTGCAAGCACTGTATATATATTTTTTTCTCTTTACTTTAAATGTGGACATTAATATGTTTGCCTTTGACACTTTTACCTACAAAAAGACTGCAAACACACCTCCCCATTCCTCTCTTATCATGCTTCCATCTATTTCATGTTTTTACCATCGACGAGAGACAAAAGCATACTGTGTTCCCTGCAGCAGAGCACAGCCAAAACTGTGTCACTGTGTCATATGTAATGGCGTGACCAATCACAGCACAGGTAAATTTGAGTGGCTGTTGGGGATCTAACATAAGTCCAATCACACCAGAGTGCTCAGCCAATCAGGATCCTTGTAGCCAGTGCACAGAGCCTGTCTGTGGGAACATACCAAATTTTTGAGTATAAGTGCAGCTGGACAAAATATGCAGCTGCATGTTATCTCTGCTCATGAAGACAGGGATGAGTTTGCATGTTTATTTCTGATAGCGCTTGTAAGCACAGCTTGTAAATGTATGTTAGAGTGAATATTTAGTGAATGTGTGGGAGAAAGAGAAAGAAAAGATGGAGTTATTCCCTGCAAAGATATAAATTCTGATGATTTCTCACACTCAAAAGAATTTTTCTTGTTCTGTATATTTCTCTCTAAAATAGGATTATTCATGCTTCCCACCAAGAAATGAGCCAGGAGACACATGTGTCCTCCACTGACATCTCCTCTCTTGCAGCTTTCTTAAGATGCATTTTGCATAAAACAAAAAGCTGCATTGGTTTCTTTTGAAGCTGTTTTGCAAATTTCATCACTCTCTCGTCCTTCTAGAGCCATGACTTTATGATACAGGGAGCTCTCCATCCATTTCGCACTGACTACAAGAAGCGCCAGCACTGGTTTGAACCAGTGCGATTTGTTACACAACACCACAACAGAAATGAGTAGGATTGTACTGTGCATGCACTGACAACAGAGCAGTAACCTCTAACAATGACCGATTTTCCTGCAGATCCCCGTGCGTTGTTACATTAGATCTCAGAAAGTGTCACTGTGAATATGGAATAAGAGTTATTTGCATTTATTGATGCCATACTGTGAGTGCTTGCTAGCTGACCAGCATCATAAAGCTGTGTTTGGCCAGGGGGCTATTGCGCAGCTCCATTTATGAGACCCCATTTGATGTTTTTTCCCCCCTACTTACATAACATGGATGTGTGGGGGGTTTTCTGGCACTCCACACAAGAACCGCCACGATCCAGCCTGTACATTCCGGTGGTTGCCATAGCAACAGGGCAGCATCCCGCTCCATCCTTTGTCCAGTGTCTCCCCATCGTTTGAGCTTCCCAGGCAGAAGGAGGTTTGGATTCTGCATGCAAATGGAAACACCCCTAATTGAGCTTCAAAGCCAGGAAGTAGAAGGGATTTACTCATTTAGATGGTGACTGAATGCCATTAGGTGGCTTTCACAGATTGTAGCGGTGCACTGAACTCCCAGCATCCTCTTACGACATGGCAACATGCACGTGTCGAGTAAGAGGAAAGGAACTGAACACAGCGTACTGATCAAGTTTTCTTTTTTGTCACATATGCAAATGGGAACACAGCTAAGGGAGGGACTGGTGCTAAATGACGTGCTTTAATTAAATGGGATTTAAGTCTGGGTAGGAGAACATGGTGTCACTGTGTGGTTCTGGGAAAGCATGAAGTTTTACTGGGAGAACTGGACTGTTGCAGTGTGTGTGCCAGTCAGGGAATGTTTGTTTGCTTCTGTCAACAAGTCCCTCAGCTTTGGAACAAGCTGCCTGAGGAGATAAGGTTTGCTGAATCAGTGATTGCCTTTTAAGTCTGAGATCCCATTTTTTATAGGCAAGCTTCTATATAGCGAAGCTTTTGTCATAATTTTATTGACTGTCTTGCTTGTGGGTTATTTTATATTGATATGCAGTGTTTTTCATTTTTGCACCCTTCTTTGTGTTTTACTGGATGTTTGTTCATGTCTGCCTTCTTTTGCTTGTCTATTAAAACTGTAAACTGAATGCTCTATGTTTTGGTGTTTTGGTTCTCCTTTTGCTTAAATGGCAAGAATAAATTCATGACTCCCCCCCCCCCCCCCCCCCCCCCACACACACACAGACACACACACTTTTAGCTGTAGTGCACAACAGTCTCTAAATAAACTCACAATAAAAGATACAGTTCAATGCCCAATTAGCAACTTAGTGATTGGAAGGTTTTATCTTCTAAAGTTTTAAAGCACAGTTTATACTTGTTTTTCCCTTCAAACTTTACATCCTGCACATGTTTTCCTTATTGGTTTTCTGTTACGAACTCAGTGAACTCAGAAAAGTCTTCTACAAAACAACGTTTAAAAGGGTGGAGAGGTTTCGTGTTTTCCCAGAAAAGACAAAAACAAAGTACATGTCTTGGCTTCAAGCCATTCACCGTCTTCTGAAATATGAGTAAACCTGCTTTCGGCATTATGATTGGCTAACCTGCGCCATGCAAAGCCAATCAGGGATCTGACTAGCATTGTGTTGTAAGGGCAGCTGGGATGTAGGGGAAAGGTCTCAAAGCCCTACCTCTCCCTACCCCCAAGAAAGGAGAGGACAGCAGAAGTAAATGTTCTGTCACGTCAAATGACCATGTTGTGTGCTTTTTTAGGAAATTGGGTCACTCTTTTGTCTCATTATATTAGTGCAAAAAAAAAAAAAGGATTTATTTTCCATCCTGTTATTTTCTCTGTATAGTGCAGATTCCCAACTCTTTCCTGACATCATGTTGGATTTGAACACAGCTGAATTTATACGTGTTCTCTACAGATCGCAACGCTTAAGGGTAAACAATATATGTAAACACCAGAAATATGCTGAATTTACTACTTTGCATCAACTGGCAGCACCTAGAAATTTGCAACTAGTGGAAATTTACCCCAAACCTGCCATCCTCTAAACTCAAAGGAAAGACTTGTTTTTCTAGTTTGTTTCTTAAGTTAATAACAGTGTGCAGACAAAGTACATCCAAGCCACAACAATCTGCGGTGCTGTCTGACTGTTAAATGACACAGCACTTCTGGGAAGACTGGCCTCTGGCTGTTTCACTGAAGGAGTTAATAGCTGTCTCATGAGTGCACCAGTTTTCAGTTACTTCTCATTCCATCCTAAAAACGAGCCCAAACAAAGCTGCTGTTGAGCTCCTGCCAAGGCATCAGCCAGACTGAAACATTACTAGTGTTTCCTCTTGGTGTATTTCCTTTTAACACTCACAGTAACAACACAGCAGTGCCAGCTGTTTTAACAGCTTGCACAAATGTGTGAAGAGCAGCCCGAGCTCCTCCTGCAGCTAGAAACCTTTGGATCAATCATGATTTTCACACTGTCATGATAGCTTTATGAATGCTCCAGTCTAAACTAAGTTTATCAATGAAAACTTGATGCTTTGCTGTCCATAGCTGGACAACTTTGATTATTCAATATTTTGGCAAGCACACTATTCTTAAAAGTTAGATGAGAAGATAGAAGCTGCCACTGGGTCTGCAATGCAAACTTAAGCTGTATAAACAATGTTTGCATCTGCATATAGAACCTGTAGGCAAAAAGCAATATATTTTTTGGCACTTGAGTCCTCCGGTCTCCATTTATACTCCTAACACTTTGGAACTTGGCAAGCTCATAGCTTTTTATACAATTTTCTGGGTTAATAGTTGGGCTGTAAACAACGACTGGCACCCATATTATTTAGATCATTACACCTTGGTCTTGATATGTACCTGTTAAACCGGAAGTCCTAAAATGTTAGTTCCCCCCCAACCCTTAAAGTCTAAGGTAGGCAATAACAGATGAGGTTAACCAGCTATAGTACACCACTACCTGTCTGAGCTTCTACAAGGAAGCAAGTCGGTTGAAAGTGTGGGAAGTCAAAGAGTCACACAGCAGTGTTGTGATAAAAATAAAAGTTTTAAATGTTTCAATAAAAATCACCATGTTCAGTAAATGTAATGTTTTACCAAATCAGGTGCATTATAATATCGCAGTTAACAAAAGGATAAAACTCCTTGAGGAAATCTACAAACGGCATTATGGACAGATCCACCACATTTGCACAACTTACATCTGGGTACAGACCTCTACAAAGTGTACGATACAAAGATGACCCAGTGTGTCAAAACTCTGAAGACAAATGTTGCCATTTAAAAGTAGACACTTGATAAAATGACAGAATTAGTAACAATGAAGACTGGATAGTTGAAAGGCAGTTCAACATATTAACAGTACACTAACTAGTCAGATTTATTCAATTACAAATGCTGTCCAGTCTTAGCAGCGCTACTCTGCAGTGTCCATGTGCTTTAGTTCGTTTTAGTCACTGACAAAACAGGGAATGATATGACATGGGTTACAAAACAGTGTTACAAAAGCCAATCCCTGCTAAAGATGAGGGGAAAGGCATACCCTGCCATGACCAGCTCACAACTACCAAGGATCTAACACCTTGTCATGTTTTCAGTTGACCAGTCAACTTTAAGCCATTAAAAATGTGGGTTAAAAATCATCTCAGAGGGAGAAAGGGAGGAAAAAAAATACAGTACTAGTTTAAAAGAAATTAGGGGGGGGGGGGGAGAAACAGTCGGAGTCAGTTGTGGATTTAGTAATCCGCGGGTTCATCTCCTTCCTCGTTCAGCAGACAGGTGCGGATCAGGGCCTCGGTCACACTGTACGGGTCACAGTTGGCTGATGGGCGACGGTCTTCGAAGTAGCCCTTCTTCTCCTGACCAACATTACGAGGAATGCGAATGCTGGCACCACGGTTGGCCACACCTGCAGAGAATTCGTGGATGTTTGATGTTTCGTGGCGGCCAGTGAGACGGCGGGCGTTGTCGAGCCCCCCTTTGGGGTCGTAGGCACGAATGTGGTAGCTGTGCCTCTTTGCGAGCCTCTCAATGGAATCCTCAATAGCTCTGAAAGCAGGAATGACAAGTGTCACATCAGAAATGCAAAAATAACTTTTTAAAGAAATAAATTAAACTAGACGTGAACTTAAGTCCATGAAGCTTTTGCCACGCACTTCAATCCACCGTCTTCCCTCATCTCTTTCGTGCTGAAGTTCGTATGGCAGCCAGCACCGTTCCAGTTTCCAGGGATTGGCTTGGGATCAAATGAGGTGACAACGCCAAAATCCTCACAGACACGGTGCAGGATGAAGCGCGCTACCCACAAATGATCGCCCATGTCAATGCCTTCGCAAGGTCCGACCTGGAACTCCCACTGCACATGGAGAGACAGCTCAGCATTACAAGTGATACTTTTAACTGTCTCTTAAGAACCAGAAAAACCAGGTTTCAAATCCAAATTCATGTTTGGCTTCTTTAATTACCTGAGCAGGCATCACTTCAGCATTTGTGCCACAAATCTGGACTCCAGCGTACAAACAAGCTCTGTAATGGGCCTCGACTATGTCCCTGCCATAAGCTTTGTCAGCTCCAACACCGCAGTAGTATGGCCCTGCAAACATTGAAAGTGTTACATCATCCAGGCAAGGATCCATGTATCCGTGCACATTAATTCATTGAGGGGGAAAAAAAAAAAAAAAAAAAAAAAAAAAAAAGTTTCTCACCCTGTGGTCCGGGGAAACCATTAGATGGCCAGCCAAATGGATGCCCGTCCGTTCCAAGGATGGTGTACTCCTGTTCCATGCCAAACCAAGGATGCTGATCCGCCACCATATCCATCACTTTCTTACAGGTGAGCCGAAGGTTGGTTTCTGCAGAGACCAACATGGCAAATTACACAATGTTCTAAAACACTTTGGCCACCGACAGTGCATATTTTTAGGGTCTCTGATCTGTAATTGTGAGCTTCTCTCATCTCAAATAAAATGAGTGTAAATCTACAGAACAATTCTTCAGTTATGTTTTAATTCCACATTTATTCCCATTCATTTGCCATAATCACCAATGCTGTATCTCTGGTATGTACACACCTCAAATTTTGGCTCATGAGACGTAATGAGTGGGTGGCATATTTCAACCATGACTGCAATAATCATTAAATTGATTAGAACTAGCTTCATACCAAGAACCATTGGGTCAAAGCATATCTAAGTTTATGTCATGTCACAACTTTATCAAAATAGTTGCTTAGCAACGCTGACAAACAGTTTGCTGGGCTCCTTTCCCCTCTTCCTCGGGAGTTCTCCTTTAAAGGTATGCCCCGCCCACTTTACACCTTTAGACCAATAAAATCACCGGCCGTCTGGCGTTAGCTTATCAGTTTTAATATTCAGCTATCAGATTTTCAAATAATTTTATAGCCATTATCTCGTTGAAGTGGTCACATTTATGATGATCTTACACGCACATCACCATCCATCACCCAATTTTTTTTTAAATGAAAAAACAAACAAAAACAGAGGAGCTCCGTTTACCTGTAGGTTTACGGTTGTACTTCAGGACTTCACACAGCACCAGCTTGTTGGGGTCTTTGCGGAATGGATCGCGGAACATGGCTGCGGGGATCAGATACATGTCGCTGTTGGAGCCTTCGGACTGGTAGGTACTGGATCCGTCAAAGTTCCATTCAGGAAGATCTACAAGAGGAGCAGAGCAGTGTGATAGCCTGCAGAACATCTCTGGCTTTCTGCGACTGCGTCAGGAAGATGCTGCTTACCTTCGATGCTTTTGGGCTCAGAATCAAGCGTCCTGGTTTTGCATCGGAGCCCCTCTCCGGTTCCGTCGATCCAGATGTACATGGCCTGGACTTTGTCCCCCTGAGGGAGCTCCATGTACTGCTGCTTGACAGCTTTACTCAAACTGGCGCTGGCGGACGTAGCCATCTTATTTGCTACTATAATACACCTGAGGATGAAGAGGGGGAGATGAGAGCAGGTACGAGACTGCGCTGATCACATGTTGCATAACCGGGTTCGGGGCGCAAAAAAACCCCCCACACACACAAAAGCAGCCCCATTGTTTTGTTTTTTCTTCCAGAAAAGGGGGGGGTGAAAAAAAAACAGACCTTTAAAAAAGGCACATTTCCAGCGTTTTCCTATTTTTTCTGCTTTGGTCACAAAAGAAAAGGCGACTTTACACCATCCGTGTTTACTGATAAGATTACATTTAACGCCGCAGATGCCACCTCACTCCGTGGAAAACACAAGGAAACAAACGGCTTCCGCTAAACACACCTCATCCATCCACGCAGTAGCTGATCGCCGAAAACAGGTGAGGCAATGTTACATCATTTGCTTCCTGTTTCATACACATTACCTTCTGACCTACACCTAAATCAACACACCTAGGAAAAATAAACTGAAGCATCCATACAAAGCAATCAAAGAAAGGCAGAAGCTCGGGTTAAGAAAGAAGTTACTGCACAAAGTCTGGAACAATGGGAAGTCTCACACAAAGAGCTGCCTGACCGGGAGGTAAACTAATACAAAGGTAGGAAAAATAAAGACGAATTACCTCGAGAAACGAGAAAATTGAAATAAAAACTAAAGGACTGGCAGGTCCAATGTGTTGTTGAATGATGTCTCACTAGTGGCTCTCTCATTCTCCGGTACTGAGATCCCGGATCCAGGAGAATTTATAAGAGCGGGGTCTGGCCTTTGATTGGTCGGAGGGGGAGGGCTGAAAGAAGAGCCGCAACGCCCTCTACCCGGAGCTGAGCCGCGTGTTACTATGCGTGAGTCTCCCCCTCGTGAGGGCATCCTCATCTTCGCGCTTAATCTGAAGCTGAAGCGAGACAAAAAGAAAGAAGGAGCCTGACATGGAGGCTGGCAAACTCTTTGAAAACACGCTGCAGTGCCGGGCAAAATGTGCAATTCAGCTCCGCTCACACCGCCAGGTGCGTCTCCGGTCCAAGACGCCACCGAGTGGTGGAAATCAGTGCCATGAACGAACTGGTTTTAGTGGGAGGTTATGTAATCCCGCAACCAGACATCTGATGGTGCAGTGAGGTTTTCAACTGGATTTTCAAGTTTTCTTTATGATACACTCATGTGCAGATGTATATCATGCGCCTCTTTACCAGTTGTTTTTATTAGTTTAGTTTTCATTCTACAGTTGGATAAAACAGCCACAGCTGGCAAAGCATCAGATAGAAGCTGTATATTAAAAGACCCTCTGGGCAGATTATTTTAAAAGATCTTAATGCCACAGTTACTGCAAATACTCTCTGACCTCCTGGCAGCCATGTCCTGAGGCTGTAGTTGCATACATTTTCATAGTCATCACACCATTCAGTGGCCCCTCGTCTCCTTTGAAAAGGAGGTATTGTCCAGACGGAGACTGCTCCCAACAGGATAGAAATGTTTCATCACAAGATAAAGGTGATCTCTCAGAGCAACCTTGTATTGATTTGAAGTGACCTTTCCCTCCAAGGGGGACGATAAGGACTGAACCAATGCATGCACCCTAACTGCTTCCTGCAGCATAACAAAGCCACCTCACTGTAGGTGTTAACAGCCGGTGTTTCATTTTAATTTCTCACCCATCTGAATTTGCAGTGCCTTTGTCAGCAATATTATGCAGAAACTACCAAACAGGTAACCTGTTTACCTTTACATTCTTTTGAATTAGAAGATGAACGACTGGCCTTGGCGTGCCTTTCTAACTGAATGCATGTTTTGGCTCAGGAGGGGAGCTGCTAAAAACCAGCTGTTTGACGTGTAAATTCTACTTAAAAGCACTTTTCACAAAAGATTTTTGCACATTTGGTGATTTCTGTGGTGGTCTACATGATCAGTGGTGAGAAATCTAGTTAATTTTTGACATTTTAAGTCATTTTGATAGTGAAAATAATGGAAAAGTTGGGACATTTGCATCATGTCCAAAAATCTAATAATATATCATATCAGTAAATGGTTATATCAGCAAATCATCACATTCAAAGAAGCTGAAGACCTTTCTTTATCAAAATACTTTATTTTCTCTTGGCCACTATTTAAACAGCGAATAATTTCATCTTTAATTATTTTTTTTGAGGTGAATAATGTATCATTCAACGCTCTAATAAGATGCCAATCCTGTGATAGCAAAAGAGTGGCCAACAATCAAAAAAATAACCATTCTCCCTTAAGGGGAAAAAACACACAAAGATCTAACCTTAGAACTAAATCCTTGAGAGACCCTTCTTTAAGCTCACTTTGAACTTTTATGTAAAGGTGGCGCTGCATGAAAAGGTCAGCTGTTGTGGTTAATGTGGGTGAGCACGAGGATACTGTGTACAGCCAAAGAGCACAACATTGTTATCAGGAAATTGATGTTTTGTCATCTGTTGTCCATCATTGTCCATCCCTTCTGCCTCTTGTGCTCAGACCAGACTTTGTCCTGGCAGATGATGAAAGTTCTTATGAGAACTTCTTGAGAACCTGGGGCTGAATGCCAACCTGCACCACCTGGGACTGTGGACTGAGAGGAGGAAATGCCCTGCAGCTATTTCTGACACCAGAAATCCTGCTAACCTCTTGGGAACGTTGTGTCCCTTATCCAAAGTGTTGAATTGACCACATTAACCACCAGACTTCTTTACCCTTTCCTACACCCTTCAGACTTTTGTTCTGGTTCAAAAGCGTCTAGCTCCTTAAACAAGAACAACAGTTTTCTTACATAACTACAATTTAAAATCTTCATCATAAGCAGATCCTCTTGTTCTGCTCCATTTAGTTGGTGTACACCACCACCTGCTGGAGCTTCAGAGGAGTGAAGATGATGAGTGAGACTGATGGAGGCTTCCTGAAGCCTGACTTACTCTGACCCTCCTGAGACCTGCAAGGTAAGTTCTCCTTACCTTTGCTCGACCAGAGGGTTGCTGGAAAACTTCGGTTTCCCTTTGGAGTCTCTAAAGTTTCTGAAGCATCTTTGTGATTTTTCTGAATACACCTGATGCACAAGTTGAAAATCATTAACATTAGACTGATGAGAATATTTTACACAATCCCGTCTGCAATGATAAACAAAGTCATAGCAGAAACACCTGTGAATACTGTGAGATGGACGCGAAAGCTCAGGAATATAATATTTTTGGTCAAGTTTACTGTGTCAAAGGAAAAAAGCTTCATTCTGTATTTTAAGTCTCAGTTATAATTTTGGTTAAAAGACTTCTGCAAAACATTGGCACAGTGTGTTTGAAATACAAAGTCACAGCGTGAGTCCTCAGTTCTGAATCGAATTTTTCTTAATAGTATCAGCTCATTTTGGAAACTAGGTCATAAGTACCCCAACAGTGCTGTAAAGCTTGCAGCCCATGTTCAGCAGATCTCAGCACCCAAACAGACAGAACACTTTGAGTTTTCACAGATTCATCGTTGTCACATTTGCCCAGAGGCACAATGCAAGCTGCTCCACCAGTCTGTTGTGAGTTTTCTGTGAACTCAGCTCTAATATTTAAAGAGGATAACCCTCATGAACAGAGACACATTATTCCCCATGTAGAATAAATTCAGTTTTACTTGACGAGAAAAGATTGATTAAAAATGGACCTTTACTGTCACTAAAGCCTTTTTAGGGGATCAATTAACTGTAGACTGCTCAAAAAGTGAAGAAACAGTTAATCATTACAGGATAACACAATTGAGACTGAGGCATATTAGTCTGTCCGGTTAGGAAGGATAACCCAGTGAATCCATCATCTCTCCTCTTCATCCCTGCTGATGGATTTTTCTCTAGTTCTCCTTTTTGCTACTGCCCTTGTTACTAGTGGTACAGGTAAACCAGCTCCTCCAGCATGGCACATTCATATGTGCAGACACAAGGTCTGCAGACTTCAAGCACACCTCAGGAGTGCAGAGGAGGTAGCAGGAGATGGCCCAGGCATCAGGAGAAGGGCATCGGACCAGCAGCAGGAACGATATGTGGACAGGAGGAGCAATGCCAGTGCATTACATAATAACATCCAGTGCCCTGAGGGTGGCAGGAGAGTATAACATCATTTAGAGGAATCTCTGGTCGCAGTACAGCAAAATGCAGCTCATTTGGCGGTCACCGGACAACACCATAATTAGCAGGTCCACCACCTTCACCCTGTTTTCCTCACAGATGAGAGCAGGTTCATGTGATTAAAAGGAGTCTGGAGCATGAGTCCCACATGAGTGATTCAGCAGAGGGTCAGCGATGGTCCAGGGTGGCATATCTTTGGAAGGTCGCACAGAACTCCATGCTTTAGCCAACAGTATCCTGTGCAGAGAGTTCCTGGATGATGGAGGTACTGATGTCGCTGACTGGCCCTCAGGTCCCCCAGACCTGACTCCAACTCTGAGAACCTTTGGGTAGTATTTTAGTATCAGCAGAACCACAGACTATCCAGCAGATCATCTCTGCCTTGAACCACGTCTGTGAGGAGATCTCCCGGGAGCATGCCCACCCGGACATGTCAGGAGTGCATTACAGGTACATGGGGGCCACATTATAATGCATGTTGGATCATCCTGTGATCTAAAAACTTTACTTTGAGTTTTGAATCCAGCCCTCAAAGGGTTGATGATTTTAGACTCCAGTGGCTGCTGTTACATCATGTTGTTTTCAACATATTACACGATGTATATCAGTAAACAATATCCAGCTTTAATATTTCATTCATCAAGACTCAGTGTGTGATCTAAGAGCTTCCTTAATCCCTTGGAGAATGTATTTGGTGGTGTATATGACTTTTTAAAATAAATATTGAAAAAACAAGCCAGCTGCACTAAAACGGTGAGGGAGTGAGGATGTTTAGATAAGAGGAGAGAAGAAGAACGTAGTAGTAGTACTATCCCTATGACACAGTTCTTTTCCTCATTTTCCCAACTGGTTTTCTCGTACTAACTTATAGGATGTGATGCAATACAACACAAGAAAATATTACTTTATTACCTCCCAAAGGAGGAAAATCATTCTGCAACAGGCAACCCCAAAAAACAGACAACAAAAACCATAAATTGGCTTCTTTTAGTAAATAGAAACCTCAGAATAAATAATCAGTAGATAATAATTTAATAGAAAAGAGCCGTTTTTTTAGTTAATAGATGTAATATTGGTGACCATTTTTCTCTTTTTGTCTGTTTTGGGGAAGGAGGTGGGGCTAAAACTTTAACTGTCTCTGCGTCATAACAGAAAGCAGATCTATAGAAAATCAAATATGGCATATGGTATAAATTATAAATTGAATAACAAAATTAGGCAGCTAATGCAATTTTTAGAAAACAGAACACAGATAGAAGTTCTCCCCAAATCCCCCTTGATCCTCAGAGCACAGTGTGGATTTAAATAGAGCGCTATATGCTTAGTGGTATTATTTCTTGTTCCAAAGATTTTGTTTTTAGTGGTGAGATCATTTGTTTTTTAGAGTTTTATTTATTTATTGGGAGGGGGGGGGGGGGGGGGGCACAGAAGTCTCTCTTCTAATTTGTTTTAAGGGAAAAAAATATGATGTATTCTATTATTTGAAAGTGTCTGTTTAACCCGTTTCATAAAAGTGCCTAAATACCAAATTTCACATAATAAAAATTAATTCTTTGCAATAAATACTTTCAGTCACTTAATTGGCTACACCTGTTCAACTGTGTGTTAACAGAAATATCTAATCGTCCAATCACATGGCAGCAAATTAATACATTTATGGATAGAGACGTGGTTAAGTGAATGTGGAAGAAGGGTGATATTAGTGACTTATTAGTGACTTTTAACATGGTGTGTTTGTTGTTGACAGGCAGGCTCGACTGAGAATTTCAGAAACTGCTAATGTACTGGGATTTTCCCACGCAGCCATCTCTAGAGTTTACAAAGAAAATATCCAAAGTCTTGTTGTTCTCATAGTAGAATGGCCAGACCGCTTTGGGCTGATAGGAATGCAACTGTAACCCAAATAACCTCTCGTTACAACCATAGTATCCAAAACATGTTGAATCTTGAGCAGCAGGAGCAGAAGGCCAGACTGGGTGCCATTACTGTCAGCTAAGAACCATCCATGTCAATTATGATTCATATGGTTACGGTTCAGGCTGCAGTTGGTGTATAATGGTGCTGGGAATATTTTTTTCACACACACCGGGCCCCTTAGCTTTGTTTAAACATCAGAGCCTACCTGAATATTGTTGTTAACGTTCATTTTTTGACCTCCAATGGAGCACTTTTGGGATATGATGAGATGGGAGATTCACATCATGGGTGTATGATGCTAAAATATAATTATGGACCTCAAATTCTGAGCTTTCCAGCACCTTACTGAATCTGAGTCATGAAGAGTTAAGCAGCTTTGAATTCAAAGGGGAAGGGGGAGGGGGTGTACCTAATGAAGTGCCCAGTAAGTGTAACTGGCATTTCATAATGTTGGTACTAGTAATGTTTTTAATCTTTTTTTGTGTGTTGTGTATATAAGATATTTCATGGTGTACATCCACTTTTTTGTTCTCAGTAACAGTTTCCTGAATAATAGTAATGCACTTGAACGCACCGCCCTTTGGTTGGTCCGTTCAAGTGCAAAAAATTACTCAGTTCCCGCCAGCATCAGAATAGATTTCAAATTATAAAAAGTAATCCTTAAAAAGGTTGATGGTTAAAAGTTTAACCAAAAAGTTTTACCTCATTTACCTTAACTGGATTAGTAGCAGTACAATAAGACCGGCCCACCAATGCACACCTCTCATACGACAGTCTTTTCTAAACCAAGACTTTACCTTCAAAGTATTTAAATTCTCCTTTATATTTAACGAAAAAATGGCAGTGAATGAAATGTGCATAGAAAGAATTAATCCTTGTTCACAAAATTCACCTGATATTCCAGCAGAGGGCAGTAGCTACCAGTCTAAAACGTCCTTTAGCAACTCTTGAGTCCAGAGCTGCTTATTTAAATCAGTCAGTAACTAAGATTGCACTTGATGCTAAATGTATTTAACAAGAAAACATACAAACCAAAGCACTTGCAGTATCTTTTTAGACAGTGCAGCTCTGTGTGCTTAACCTTCACAATTCATTTGATGGACTGTATGTCAGATCTCACATGATGAAATTCAGACTGGCCTGTTGCAATATAGCCGAAGGACACCGAAGACTGAAGTTACATTAGGTTCATTATAGCTAATAGAGTTTCTATACTGATATTAAATGCAAGAAGATTTATGGAGTAAAACAAGGTGTGTTCACCTTCTTGTTTGCAGCTCCGTCATTCAGCACTGAGGTTGATGAATAACTCCCCTCCACCCTCCTTGCACCTTCACCCCACTCAACCTTTTAACAATTAGGCCCAACCCTCGCGCTCCCTCTATCACCATATATCACCATGTCCTCCGCTAACCACAGGACAACACTCTACTTTAAAAATTAATAAGGCTCACAACATACTTGTCACTATTTCAATGCCCAGCGTGTCCTCTGTGACTCATCAGTTCAGCTGTAAATCAGGCCAGGAGTAGCCTCGAGGGATTGTGTTTCTCTAAAGCTTCTTCAAAACACTTTATATGGAACATCAATAACCAAACACTTTGCAATCGCAGTTATTGGCATGGCAGCACGGAGATCTTCTGACTGCTCAGGAGCACGGCTGCTGTTGGGATTTTTGCCTCCACCAGATCTTTGTCCATGCTCTCTCTCCTCTGGTGAGGATGAATGCAGAAATGTGAGAGGTATTATGGGTTATATTTAATCCACCCTTGCTGTTCTTTGGGATAATAACTTTTTTGCTCCATTCCAGCACTTGTCTGTCATTTTGACACGGCAATATCTCCCAACTCCACTGTTTCATAGTCAGTTTCATTTATTTCCAAATACCATTTCACACCCTGCTGGCTTTAACTAGGTATTATACAGCGTGTGGGGAGTGTGCTGCAGATTGAATCGTGACAGAGACAACAACATTTCTGGTGAAAAATAAGTGAATACTGTTCATGGCAGACTATATAAAATGATTTCTTTTGCTCCATTTTCATGCCATTTTGTCATCTTCATTCCTCAAAATGACACGGCATGTTTGCGGCTTTGTTCTGTTTTTTTAATATTTTATAAAATATGCGACAGAGACTTGTAATGTTACTTGCTTTATTTCTAAGATGTCCACAGCACTTGGCTTTCATGTCAAATTCAGTTTTCTAACTTTGTACCGAATCAAGGCTAAAAGTTTAAATGTTTTATCTGATTAATTATTTTAGAAAAACTATATTTCTGTAAAGAGATACTTTAGATTCGCTAGCTGTGCTGATCATTTTTACTTGTAAGAACAAAACACAAAGTTAAATGTTGCCTTCAGTGGCAACAAAAAGTATTATTATTTGTGTAATACTGTAGAAAAAAACATGAAGGCATTATGTGTAAGCTCACCATGTAACATATACTACATCTTTAATCTAATGTTAGAGAATTTTTTTGGAACAAAAAGATGTTTGGTGGGTTCTTTGATCTGTAACCAGCTGCTACTTTATATTTCTATTTACAAAAGACATGTAATTGGTATAATATGTGGCATAATTTACATTTCAAAATGTACGTTCTGTCACATGTAGATTTTTAAATTTCCAGAACAGTATATACAAAAGATTTCATTTACCTACATTGGTTTATTTTCTATAAATTCTTATATTGAATAAGTCAAACTCTGTGTAATCTTTGAATTACTGCTGTTTAGTAATGAAGAAGAAAACTAAAGGTTTAACTAAAGGTTCCCAGAAACCATTGGTTTCAAGCAGTGTTATGCACAGCCGGGATTCTCTGCCTTTTTCTTTCTTCAGCTTTTTCCCCATGCTGAGTCACATATATGTTAATCTTAATTGTTTAGTACTTAAGTCCTAGAAATCCCAGGGTAAAAGCAAGCAGCACCAAATAGCTAGCATTCTTTATTCTGAGCTAGGCTAAGCTAAACATTTCCATTGTCCGTTGATATTTTCTAATCTAATGATAGCAACAAAGTGTAAAGCACTTTGTGTTATCCCCTATTCGAAATAAATTCTTTGATACTCTGTAGTTCTTTAGCGTGAACATTTCAACATTGCATACATATATTAACTGGGATTAACGTAGATTTCAACTGCTTACAGATCATTTCAAGGTGCCTAGCAGCGCAAGAGCATCAGGAAGTTGCTGCATCGAGCTAATGCCCAGTTTCTTCTTGCCAGGAGTGAAGCAGTTGGCCTCTTACTTGTACCTGCTCTAAACAGAGAAAAACCTGTTGCTGTTTCCTATGCACGAAGCTTAAAATCATCAACAAATACCACTCGTTCCAGTCTCTGTGACACAACAATGATATTAATGTTTTGTCATTTATTTATTCTTCTCAACAAATTGCTCTGCTAATTCCCTCAGAGGCCTCCCATCTGGAGGTACCGCTACTGTCTCTCCCCAGATCTGGAGTGAGAGTGCTGTGATGCCAGTGGGTGGTCCTGCCTCGTGGCTTGGTGGGTGAGCTTGGTATAGTCCCTGCTGCCACTGCCGCTGACATATCAGAGCTGTTTATTAAGAGGATGACAACTCTATCAAGCCCCATAAGCGGGCCCTCGTGCACAGGAGTTCTTTTGTTACTTTCGGGGAGGGTGTCATCAATCTTGCTGCCATGCTACTCTCTTGAGCTGTTGATGGCAAACACGATTCCTCCCTTTCTGCCTGGCCTCTCCCGCCTCGCAGTCTGGAATCAGGCGTGGCGAGGGGGATCAGGGAGATAGGAGGACTTTCCCCGAGAGTGCCTTTCCTTGACAGGCGACAGAGCGGACTGTTTGGACACCAGGGGTGGATATATGGGGCCGTGTAATGAAAAGACGTTGACAGGACCTGCTTGTTCTGTAATGAAGGTCTTCTGGAGCTGTGAATGGATGCGCACATCTTTCAAGCTTTTGTCTCCCCGCCTTTCCCACAGAATCTCTCTCATCCATTTTAACCAAAGAGGAAGGTGTAAGAGAAGCATCTGAGACAACAGCTCACAGTGTTTAACATTTACATGCAACGACGTGGTGTGAATTTTTAATGAAACAGCAACACGATTGATTTACACCCACGATTTGTAGCTAAACCTACCCCCCTGCTCCTTGCATTAGCCCGTGAAGGTGCAGTTGAGTTTTCACCCTCTTTCTTCTTTCTGTCAGTGCTACTCGAGAGTCCGTGTAGCTCACAGAGATGGACTATGATGTATGTACTCCACTTTAGCATTGGCTGAGGTCATAGACTCTATAAATGTCTTAGACAAGTCTGATATTTTAATCTCTTTTTAGTGAGAGGATGTTGGGCCTTTGCCCAATCAATACACAGGGCAATAGCCTTGCCAAGATTTCTCATGGTAACTTTTCATTGTTCTGTCTGGAAGCTGAAATGTCAACCAGGATAGGACTGCTCAAAGTGAAGCTGAAATATGTCTGTCTGTAGTCAAAAACACTGCTGTTATGACCTGGAAGCTTCTGGCAATAATGAAAACACTGATCGCAGTCTAAAGAGCACTCTAATGTGAGGACGAGCAGGAGGGTTGACACCTGAAATTTCCTTTATTGCTCTCAAATGAAATCCACCCTGTTTAATTCATCAGTCAACAATAGCCCAGAATTGGTAGCACGCAGGGTGGGTGGGTGGTGGTGGGGGTGTCCTCTGCTTCTGCTTTTGTGCATGCACGCAGTCAAAAATATCAAGTCTCTCTCTCACATTAACATTGCTAATTTGTTTGCCGATGGTTTCCAGGGCGCTGAATAATTGGGTGTGAGATATTGTTTGTTCAGGTGTTCTACATAATTGAATTCTACATTGAAAATACTGCTGGATGAATGTTTAAAGATTGCGGAGAAGAAATCATGTACTCCGCCATACATTTTCTTTGAAATGGAGCGATTGCCGTCCATTAATTCTCGTCCCAGTGGCGACTTGTGACGGCCGCGTCACATTAATTATCCGGCTAATGTATAAAGCACACACGTTTTGAATTTTAAAACAACTCGTGTTCATCCGTTTTCAATTAATGTCCCGTTGTTGAGGCTCTTTTTGTGCAGATGATAGGGCTTCCTTTGCACATGATGACCTTTTGAAACTCGCAGATTGATTTCACGCATCCATTATTCCGCCAAAATGCTGCTTTTGTCAGCGCTCCGCTGTGAGCTGTGTGCTGATAAGCCTGTTACTGTGTGTTGCTGCGTAGCCGGGTCCATATGCACATGTGGAAGCAATATCGCGTCCAGCTGGACACGTGTGTTGAAAAAGCCGCATGATGTATTTGATCATAGTTAGTTGCGAGGAGGGTCTTGGTTGGGTTTCATTCAGCTGCCTGATGGTGACCTAACGCCTCGACTCAATCAGTCACCTTGTCCTCCCCTTGACTCCTCACCCTGTGATCCTCATCTCGCACCCCAAAGGCCTCAAGAAAAACAATCCAAACGCTTAAGGTCCCCCCTTTGCTTGAACCTGGATAGAGAAATAAATTAGATATGAAGTCGGTGTTGGGGTCGGGTTACTAAAACACTTTCCAGATTTCAGCTACTTAGCCTAACATGCCTGAATTAGCAGAATTAGGGCTGGCGTTTTGACTAAAAAGAATAAAAATAAAAAGATTATATCTGTACTTCTGCTGCATTAGAGCTTTCTAAATCCGTCCATTCTTCACAGCCACTTGAGCCAGGGTCTCCATCAAAATGCTCAAATTTACAACAGAAATAAAAAAGTTTAAAAACTAGTGCAAAAGAAAGCTTTTTAACTATTTCCCCCCATTCATAAGTAATTCACTTGTTTAAGGCCTCAGTCATACCAGTCAGAAACCCACTGGCAACCTCTGGTTGCTGGGGGAAAAAAGCATATTTCCAGATCGGCTGGGGAGAGGTTGCTGGCTCTAGTATGTGAAATCATTTGCAAAGAGGTTGCTGCACCAAAAACCTCCCTGTGGGGTGGGGTTGCCTCTAGTTTGCACAGAAGATACTGGCCTGTCTGCAAATAGCCGTCATTTACTCTCAGAGTAGTAGCAAAACTTGAAAAAGTTTGATGCAAACCAGAATGAGAATGTTTCTTTCATACCGAAATTTGTGCTTTATTGCTGCAACTGCTTTGAAAGTGACTGGCCCGATTAGTTGACGAGCATTTGCAGAGAAGTCTGCATTTTCAATTCAAACTACTGGTGACCATGGTAACCTGCTAGCTACCAAAGCAATAACAAGGATGTTTTCGAGGTGCAACACAGTATACCTCTTTTCAACCAAATTCATCCTAGTGTCATCAAGTAACCTCCAGCGACCAGTCGTCAACCAGTTGTAGAATACACTTTTTTCTCTAGCAACCAGTAGTAACCAGGGCGTCACTGGCCTGTCACTGGTCACCTGTGTGAATCAGCCTTTAGCAATAAGTTTCACAAAAACTGCCAGCAACCACTCAGAGAGTACACTTTTTTTCTCATGATTGATGTTTGCCAGATTGTTGCCAACTGGTTTCTAGGCCCCTGGTGATGGGTTAGTTACCGTTACCAGGGGCGTGGTCACTTTGACTAACAGATGAATGCCTACATGAGAAGCTGTAGCTGTTAGCTCCATGTTAGCATTCAGCTCAGCTAATTCCAATCACTGAGCTGAACTCTTGTGAAGCATTTTCATTACAATTATCTAGCAAATAATTCAGGACCTCTGTGCTCTAGTTGTGTGAGTGAAATTATTTTTTTTCTTTTCTTTTTTCCGTATGTTAGACTATAAATGCACAACACGTATAATAATTAGCAATTATCTCTAGCTGCACCCATACAGTCTATGGATGAATCTGCTAAGCAGTCTTGCTACAACTATTTACTCTGAGTTTTGGAGAGTGGGGCTTTGGCTGCTTATACTTCCTCTCCTCTTCCTCCTGTAATGCTGTGCGTTCCTTCCCTTTTTTTAGAGCTCATCATACGCTTCTGTTTACGAGGCCGGCATTTTGTGTGTGGGAGAGAGTGTGAGTTTGAATCTCCGGTCTGATAATCAGTGACAGAGATGTTACAGGAGTGTGACAGAGTTCTATTTGCCATAACTGACATCTTTATCCCATCACTTTCCTTGTTTTTTTTTTTCTATGAAACTTACCAAATGCTGGCATCTGTGGTGTTTCCAGCCGGATACGCTGCAGTGGACTGGGAATTCAGAGGATTCAGACAAGGCCACAGCAGCTCAGGCAGGTGGAGAGAAGGAAGAGCTATTTACACAAGCAGTACAGGAGGAAAGGAGAGGAAAAGACGCTGTTAGAAAGAAAGAGAGAAAGAAATGAGCTCCTTCTCCGAGCCTTATAGTAAAAGTGTTTAGTAGACATGCTGTCAGATTCTGAGGTTAGAGGGGATGATTGTATCGACAGGTTTTATTCGCTGGTTGTAAGTGAAAAAGAGTCAGAAAGCAGGCTTGAGCAGCTAGAGCTTGTGATGCAGAAATACACTATAAATCACCACGTACGGTCTGCCCTGAATAAAAACTGAAAGCAAGAAACATCGGCAGAATATGAGGCAAATTTTTTACGAAAATAAACTTCAAGCATGTTTGACTTCTCAGCGTAGCCTAATTAATTTGGCCTACACAGTTTTGAATATTCTAAACACAAAACCTCAACTCTTCATGCATGTTTGTAACAAACCAGCGAGAAAATATAATCACTCAAGGTACAAATGACCTAAAATTCAGCAATTAGAAAAAAGACATTGTCATGATCAATTATCCATTGATAGACTTTAATTGTGTGTACTTTCGTTTGTTAAAACGTGAATGTGTAGTGCTCAAATCAACCTCCTCATTACAACTTTGTAAGTTAATGCATACAGACTTTTTGTATAGCACAAGTTTGAGCTACACTGTCTTCACCACACTCATTTGCAGTTTCACAGTTTATGCACACAAATAGAAACATTGTAGCAGTCTACGCTGAAATGAATGTGTGGTTTAACAAAGTCAGAGGAGTTGGAAACTTGAAGGATAGATGCTGCATCCAGGTCTGAAAAGCAAAGCCAACGCAAAAGTGCCACAAACTGCATTTTGCCCAACGACCAACAGGAGGCGACTCTTGTGATGGTGAAAAATGTATCCGCTCTATAAAATTCTGTAGAAATCCCACCCTCAGATCTCTTCCTCTGTGACCTCACTAAACACCTCCCTGACGACGCTAGTTTTAAGTCATGCTCAATACAACATCATGTTCGTGTAGTGAGTTATGTTCCTGTTAGTGTCTGAAAGGATGACAATGATTTCTGTAGTTATTTTGGCGCAGCTAAATACGTTTACACACCGACCTCCACTGCTTATACTTAGCTTAATGTCTGAATAGTTCAGCAGAGTACGGGGGATCCGGTCACCTAGGCTTTGCACCTCCAGGAGCTGGTCAGCCATGAAAACTCATAATACGAAGATCCCAGTACACAGTTTTTGTGCTGATGTTAATACCAGAGTTTTGCAGCTCTGCGGTTACTGAGTCAGCCGACCATTAGGTATGCTCATGCACCATGCACCTTTACACAATCCGACACTTTGTGGCTGAGTTGCCAAGCTTTGCAATAATATCATTCACAGCTGATCATGGAATTTCACAAAGTGACAGTGACATCCAGTTACTGCCCCACTGTTCTTGTCAGTCCTCATCAGAGCGACCCAATGTTTTACCAATGTGTGTGAAGGTAGACTGCAGGCCAGTGTATATGATTTTATATACCTGTGGCACCTGAGTTCAGAGGTTTAAAGGTGTGTTCCAACATTGTGTACCCAATGTACATATAGTGTATCATTATATTCTAGTGGTCTATGTGACCAAAAGCTTAGACATTTTAAGCCCTTTTGTTGAAATCATGAGGATACTTTTCAACTTACTAGCTAACCTTTCGGTTTATGTGAAAATATAAAATATGGGCATTTTTTTAAAAAGAAATCTTCCAGTGCGTTGTTCAGGTGTTTGAATGATACACTGAGAGTCAAAATATGCACATATGTTTGGTTTTTACAAATAACTGCTAAACTGTCTAAATCCCTTTGTCTGTCAGGTTCATAGCAGATCTGCAGTGCATTATGTGTTTTAACCTCCTGAGCATTGTCCCATGTTGATCTGAGGATTCACTGGCATTTTTGTGATATGGTGTAAAGACTGAAATGTGCACAATATTTACCTGCTCATGAAAACCAAGAGATCCCACTCTCATTACCAAACACCCTTCATTATAGCAGATAATTCTGCAGCTGACTTGTTGGCACAGTGATTCCTCAGAGTGTCGGTGAATGGAGCTTTCACAATGTTTGCAACCCAAAGTAAAAAAAAAAAGGGTGTTGTGTTTCACTTTGCAGAGGCTTTTCAGCTGGCAGCGGCCCATCACGCCTGACCCCTCCTTCTCTTTGTCACCACTTGCACTGCACTCTGTTTTCTCGCATCTCCCTGGCAACCAGCGCTGCATGCTTTTGTGTTGATGTTTGTCCACAGCTAAGGCGTCGCCTCTGTGCTTAATGGACCTCCCAGTCCGCTTCAGTGTCCGCTTCAAACTGAGTGCCCCGGCAAAGCTGGGCGGCCGGGCCCTGCCGCTGTTTGTCCCCGGGTGTCATTGAGTTGAGGCAGGGTGGAGATGAGATACAGCTGATAATGGCCTCTTTGTTCTTTTGCTAGATGTGTTGAAGCTGTGCTCCTGTGGACCAGGAGACGCCTGGTCAAACAGAGACACACAAAGGCTCTGGAAACGGCTGGCCGTGGCCCATTCTCCACACTCTGCCGCGCTGCCAACACGCACCACCTTCTGCAGCCACACTGAATTACTACCCTCACAACCTTTCACACATATAAAAGCACTCTTTCACACAGTGGGAACACTGACATTTGCCTTTTGTTGGTTACAATGGATTTTTTTAATGCTAAGTTTTTTTCAGGTGATTACTCAGAGGTCACATACACCATTAGGATCAGTATGGGGCCTTCTCTTTTGAGGGGCATTCGATTTATTCACTCGTAAAACGCTGCACAGGCATTACTTGATTCAGCCGAGCTTAAGTCGAGAGCGACGCTTTTGAGCGGTGCATTTTGCTTGCGAGTTATCTTTTTTACTTTTTTTTTTTTTTTTTTTTGCTTGATTGATTGGCGAAGGAGGCGCAGAGCAGCCCTCAAATCCTATCTGGTGTTAGAAACCGGGGAGGAATCACTCTCAATTATTGCACTTTTTAACATTTACAGATAGGATACACGGCTGCACAGAGAATAGTCACGCTGTGCAATTCTGTGGAGATAATGGTGTATTTAACAATCAATAACTGTGTAAACCTTTGAAATGCCAGGAAATAATCTCTCGAGCAAATGCGCCACACATTCTCATCTACCGGCTCGTTGTTTTAACCTCTTTAGCATAGCCCCTCGAGGACACGGGGGATATGATTAGGAATTCGTTAGCGGGCTTCTATTTTTATGCTGATGACATACTTTCTTCTCCGGGGCTCTCGATGTTGCTGGCTCTTGACTTTCTCACTGTCTTTTTCGAAACTAGATCAGCTGTTTACCACCATGTAGGAGCGTGACATGAAGTTCACTGACTAAAGCAGCTGCGAGCGGAGAGGACCGATATCAGTCAGAGAGAAAAACTCCCCTGTCATCTGAAATCCTGTCACATGCCCTGACACCATTCGCAAGCCCCTTTACATCCCTTCTTCTGTTTCAAAAAGAGGATCCTGCAGCTAAAAAAGATGCTTTAAAAAAAATAGCTGCTTCAGTTATGTTCAACCAGTCGGACCTGAAGCTGCGCCAAAAGCCTCAACTATTGACTGTGAGATACAAAAAGGATGTAGACAACCAGTGAAGGATGCCACAGTTTTGTTGAAATCCACTGTTTTTGTTCATCCCATCATGTTTGGAGCAGATTACAGTGTGTCCGCACATCCGTGCTCCCCTGGGTGCCTCCTCTTGTGGTTCAGGTATTGTGACCAGGCGGGCGGGCTTGTGGCCCTGGGCCCTGGGCGCTTTTGCAAAAGAGAGGACAGTAGCTGCATTTGTTTCCCATTGAAAAGGATTACAGGTCCTGACGGCCATGATTAATCACCAGGAGGCAGACATCTGAATGCAACCAGGGAAAGGTTCAACTTTTTAATTCATCCCACACACAATCTATTCAAACCAGCTGTTTGGCGCTCCTCTCCCTCATCTCCTTGCTCTTTCTTCACAGTGACCATTGCCTTCTACTGTCTTTCTCTACCCCCCCCCCCCCCCCCCCCCCCCCCATTTACAGCACACCTAATTATCTGGGGACGCAGTTGTTGTAATTGTGGGGGTACCCGGACGACGCTGCGCGCTCTATTTTTATTGGAGATGGGCTTCTTTCTTCTTTGTGGGAGAATAGTTAATTGACTTTGTTAATGCATTTGGGGATCAGTGATTTCTCCACAACAAATGACCTTTATGGAGCTCGGCGTCACATATTGTTTGCTGTGTGTGTGCTCGTGCGTGCTGCGTCGGTGCGCGCGCGCATGCGTGTGAGCGTGCACTGATCCGTTGTGACCTTTTCTTGTGTCAGGTGTGTTTGTGCAGAAGGCAGAGAAATATTTCCCTCAAAGCTTCTTTTTTTCCAAAACACTTCAGCTTCATAAACATTTCCGCGCCGCCTCTGCGCTGACAGACAGCTGAAATCCTGCGTTTTGAATAAATTTCACATCTCGCCATGTTCATATCCACTCATATGAGCAGGCCTTCTCATTAAGACTCAGCAGGTTATATGATGGTATTGCTGGAATCCCTGGAGCAAAATGAACAGGGACAGCTACACTGCTTAATGCAAGGTAGCCTAGCAACAGATAGTGGGATGGCAGTGGAAACATACCCTCATATTTATGTTTACATGAGAGAATGATTTGTCTGTCAGGCTGATGGATCCTAATGTTCTCCTCTCCCCGGGGCTTTTCTTGTGCCGCACACAGGCCTGACACTTACCCTGAAGGACAGGCACCACCTTCCCCAACACGCATGAATACTTAATACTGTTAGACTGCATTTATGCAAAGAATGGAAATGGCACCAGACTAGAGGAGAGGGGGGCTAAAATGCATCAAAACATGACACAGAATGCATGATGAACATAGAGGGGGGGCAGAGAGAGTGACAGCAGACATAAGGTAAGACAGTTTTAACACTGTTAGAGGAAGCGTGGGTTGATATATGTAAGAACAGTGGCAGAGCCAGGCAGTTTTTATCAGCGTGGCCAGGGTAGGGTTGTTATTTAACAGTGAGATGGCTCGCAAACACATGTCTCCCCTTTATTTTATGTTATTATTGTTGCTTTTTTATTTTATTTTTGCATGGCAAGCCTCCGCGGGCCAAACAGTTCATTTTTTTGCTCACTCCCTTTTACAATCTACTCATAAGGCCACTCAAAAATATGACTCTCATGACCTCACGTGGATAAATCTAATAAGACAATTGCAATTTAAAAGTGCTGGTCCGCTAATAAATTGAATCCGTGTGGGAACAACAGCTGCAGAGAAAAAAAAAAGAGTAGTTTCTGAATGTAAATACACTTCTGTGAGTGTGTTTGTAACTCTCTAACAACGTTTACTATGCTTATGTGGGGTGGGTGGGTTTGCAGACTCTCTGGTGGTCTCTAGGCCTCCCCAGGACCAACTCTTCACTTGTGCCCTTGGCAAACAACCGTCCCGAACCGAAGTGGAGAAAATCCTACTGGAAAAGTTTTTCCTGTTGCACCAGCTCGGAAAAACAGCTAGTGTAATCATATAAATGCCTTCTGATATTATATTTTTGTGACAGCTATGTCATTAGTTACTTTTAACAGGACACATAAAAGCTTATAGGGAGTATTCCTTGTTACAGTTACAGTCCGTGTTGATGTGCTGCGTCTTAGCCGGTTGCCTGTAAGGCCTGATTGAGACTTCTGCAGGGAACCTTTGGAGAGCCTATGATGTAACCTAAGGGGCTGTTGCCCACATTTATGCTTGTGTGTGATATATTACGAGTTAATTACTGTGTGGTGGTGTCCCAGTGTTTCATATGCGACGCCAACCAGTTTAAAAAAATAAAATGCTGCAATTGTTTTCCTTCCTGGGCCCCACCTCTTTGTTGTGGTCAGTTTTTTTTCCTCGTTTTTTTCCGGAGGCAAATGTATTCGTCCCTCAGGTTTTTCCACTTGTTTATAGATTCCCTCACGTCCATTCAGATAGTTTCAGCAATCTCCCTCCAAGGATCTGCTGACATCTGTGTCCTTATTTAGAAAATAAAAAATTGTGATACTTCTTACCCCTCTATACCCACCCAACAAGTTGCCACTGCTATTAAGCTTTCAATAGGTTGCTAATAAAACATGGAGATTTTGTAAAACCTAAATGCAGCAACATGAACATAACACAAACAAAGCAGAAGGATTATGTGACAGCCATGGCAGATGAACTGTAAGTCAGGATTATTTTAGGCTGTTTAGCGTTTCCCTTTCTCTCTTGTCCTCAGTGTCTTGTCTCCATTTGGGTCCACATTCAGCTCCACACAATCTGCAGCTTACAGATCTTGACATAAACAGAGGATATCATGATTGCGATTAACTGTAGAGACGTTAGCAGCCAAGCTTTGTGGTAAAAGACAGTTTTATTCTTATTTTTATTGAAAGAAGCTGCCTACATCTAGCATGAATTATAGTGGTGCAGAAATTGCTCATGCTAGTTAGGCCCAAGTCACACAGGTTTCAAGATTCAAGATTCTTTATTCGTCACAAGCATAGTTATACAAGTATAACACACAGTGAAATGTAACCTGACACGCTCCTCGACTTGTGCAAAAGGGGGGAGAGTGGAAAGTACCTTATATATTATATACATTAGGTGAATGTGCAGTAGTAGCATGTATGCAGCAAGCAGGTGAATTCTGTACATTAAGTGAATTAAATAAGAATAGACAATCTGAACATTTTACAAAATAGACAATATGAACATATTTAAAATTAAAAGAATTTAAAATGTACAATGTGCCGGTGGGTTTAGAGTGTCTAGAAGAGAGTCCTGTCTCAGTCACTTATGAATGATGTGAGAGGGCGGGTGTGTACGGATCACTCTCTGAAGAGCTTTTTGGTCCTTAACACAGCTGTTCCCAAACCAGGATGTGATGTTCTGTGTGAGGATGCTCTCCACAGCACCTGCATAGAAGGTCCTGAGGATCCCTGGTGAGACCCTGAACTTCCTCAGTTGTCAGAGGTAATACAGGCGGTGCCTAGCCATTTTGGTCTGGACCTGAATGTGGGCAGACCATATCAGGTCTGAGGAGATGTGGACACCGAAATACTTGAAGGACTGGACCCTCTCCACTGGAGCTCCATGGATGGTAATGGGCTTGTAGTCTCTGTGCGGACTCCTTCTGAAGTCCAGCACCAGCTCCTTGGTCTTGCCGACGTTCAGCTGGAGATGGTTATCCTGGCACCATGTTGCCAGATTCTTCACTTCATCCACGTAGGCCGCTCATCGTTGTTGGAGCTGGTGCCCAACACCACTGTGTCATCAGCAAACTTCACAATGGTGTTGGAGCCGTGGGTGGCCACACAGTCTGAAGTGTAGAGGGAGTAGAGCAGTGGCGAGAGGACACATCCCTGTGGTGCTCCTGTGTTGATGGTGATGCTGTTAGAGACGCATCTACCCACCCTCACCACCTGAGTTCTGCCAGTGAGGAAGTCCAACACCCATGCACACAGACGGCTGTTGAGTTCTAGATCCCTCAGCTTTGTGAACAGTCTGCTGGGCACTATTGTGTTAAACGCTGGTTTAGAGACTGCTCAGTGACTCTCCGGCAACCACTGGTTGTTAGGGAAAAATGAGCTCTCCTCCACTGGTTGTGAGTGTTTGCTTGAAGTTGTTGTCTTCAAACCAGCAAATTTTGATTTCGTCATAGTCAAATCAATTGCTTATCCTCAGTCACAAAGACCTAAAGGCACTCATGGTTCCACTGCTAGACCATAAACATTGCTAGAGAACAATGTATATACCAGAGCTGTTGGCAAGTGGCTGTGGGAAGTTGCTTGCTGTCGCTAGGTGAAACTGGTCGGAAGTGCTATATTAATAATCTGCTTTCAGTGGCTTTGGTTACTCGCAGAGGGCGCCTGTAGTTTATCTAAAAGATAACAACTTGTTTGGAAGCACTTTCTGATTATTAGTCGAGCTGTTGTGAAACGAAAATTGTTCACTATGAAAGTAAAAGTTGTGCCTTTTGTGCACCACTGTTTCTCTGTCTCTGCTTTGTGTAGCGCTTTTTCAAGTTTCATTTTTCCCTGGTTAGTGGAGGTTGTCAGTGAATTGCCAAGTGGTCTCTAGGCCTGTGTGAGTGAGGCCTTTGCCATGTGGAGATGCTTTATGTAACAATGAAATGAAAATACATGATAAAAAAAGATATTTTCCCCCCCTAAACAATGTCTAAAACCTCAAGGTGTGAACCAAACTGTTTGGATTTGGAGACTCGTGACACTCCTAGTGACAATATAAAAGCAAGACACGTCTAGTAAGTACAATACATGAACTATATGACTTGATAGAGTCTGTCTTTACAGTATGACCAGCTCCTAGAAGGACAGACTACATCAACTCAATTAGCCTGGCACAGCCTGAGTATCAGCACCATAGATTAGATTTCACTCAGCCTTGTTTACCACAGAGCGGCCGCAGAATAATATCTAAACAATTTGTGCTTTCAGAAAAATGATGACAGTATCATAGTGGGGGAGCACCAGATATAAGCTTCTCTTGTGCTGTGGCATGGGGTAACTGGCTGGGAGAGACATAAAGAAGCCTTTTGTCAGTAGATAGACATATCCCTGTTCATCCTGAGAACTTGTTTCCATAGTTACATCAATGTTGTTGAAGTGAGAAGATCAGGTATTCCAGTGAGTGATCTTTTACATGAGCTCTGCTCCTTTACTATTGATTTTCATCCCACGTTGAAAAAAACCCAGCACACTGTCTCAGAGATATTGTGGAAGTAATGAAAGGGTGAAATGTGTCGGAAATGCACTGGACAAGAAAAGAAAGGAAAATGAAAGCCTCTCAAAAAGCATTGAGAGATTTTTGAGATGTCACGTCCAGCTCCTCCCGAGGGGGGGGATCAAGTAATGCTGTCAGAAACACAAACCACAGAACATAACAGGGGCTGAGACTAAAAACTAATTGCTGTCTCCAACAGGCGATGATCGCTGTGCTGTTAGCCGTGCGCCTATGTGTTCATGTGAAATCTCCCCAACAGTGTGCTGCTTGCTGTAATGCTAATGGCTCTGAAAAGAGAGTTAATCACTACTGCGCGGTTAGCCACATGCTTGCCTCTTGCAGCGTGCTTGGTGTGTTCCAGGGGTTAGCAAAACACTGGCGTAACACATGATTGCTCTTTATGAGGCTGGGGCCTGCAAGAGAGAGAGGGGGCCCACAGACGATGCTAAAAAGACGGTAATGACAGCCATTCACCGCAATCCAATTATGCAAAAGGGAGTCTAAACAATTCCATCATCCCCTAAATTAGATTGTCCTAACGAGATAAAGGCACCAATTAATCCTGAATTAATTTCTACAGCTCATTTTCCCCAGAAAACACTCTAATATGCAAATGCCAGTGAGAGACAGAGAGGCATCCTTCTGCAGGAGTTTACACCAGCCCTGCTTGTTGGCTTTTCTTTCTGAGTGAACTTATGAACCTGGACACATATTGTGAGGATTAAATGAAGGATTATAACATATGTCACAGCTCAGGTGTTGTGCTGAAGATAAACAGTTTAAGAGCAAATGTAAATTTCTCTGGATTTCATGTTTAGAGTTCAACGAATGCAATTGTTTTATTGACACGAGGCAGCACCGTTCAATAAGCTCCTTATACTGCAGCTACAAGTGTAGCAGAAAACGAACTGAGGCCTAAATGAAATCAATATATCTAAATTTGACAGCTAGCTCTGGGTAATTAGGTGTTAAGGAGCTCAAGAAATTCAACTATTTAAGACATGACCTTATGGTATGTACAGTTTCTGGACAGAGTAATAAAAACACGAGTATTTTGGTCACTTTTGTTTTTTCCTACAGCCCCGCTTTACAGTGTGTGATGATTGTGGATGGTTTATAAGACAATGGGTCCGTAGCTGCAGGAGGCCAGCAATGCCTCCTACATACTAGGTGCAAGACACCCACACTGAAAGAGGCACAGAGCAGCCCTGTCTTTTGTAATCATTTTTGTTTCTGTTCATGGTTGTTTTGTCTCCCTGTGTAGGCATTTTGTGTCTCTTGGTGATCATTTTTGCATCATGTTGCAGTCTGTGCACAGCATACCTACTTGTGAATCCACCTTTAAATTTTTAAAGTTGACCTATTATTTCCAGTGCTATTTTTTATTCTTTTTGCTGAAGTTTGAGAGTAAAAATTCAAATATATCTTTCTTTTTTTTTTTAGTTTTGTACAGCCAATCAGTCCACTCTGCCTGAAAAATGCCATTTTAACACCTCAACCATCTGCAACCAGTCTGCAACCTCCTGGCAACCTCTGCTAGGGAAAAATATGTTTTCTCTGACTGGTTGCAAGTAGTTGCTGTGAAACTGATTGCTAAAGGCACATACACAGAGGTCTAGAAACAGACCAGCGACCCTCAGCTAACAACCACCACTAGGGCAAATTGTGTACTCCAAAAATGTTGCGCAAATGGTTGCTGTTTGTCCCTAGATGAAATCAGTCTTAAAGAGGGGGGTGCACCAACCTGCTTGTCAGCGTTTTGGTTGCTGGCTCGTGCTTTGCATGTAAATGCCAACCTGTTTGCTTTACTGCCGTTACCAACACATTTCAAAAGGTGCAGCTTGTAATTTGAAAGTGAGTAGTTCGGAAGTCTGTGCAGACAAGTCGGGATATTCCATGCAAACTAAACAAACTGTGGTATTCTGTCACTGACTTACGCAACTGAAAAGAAGTTTCTGGTGCAGCACCTTATACCTCTTTGCAACCAATTTTATGCTAGCAACTACCACTCGCAACGGGTCAAGAAATACATACATTTTCCTCATGACTGGTGGTTACCAGATGGACCTTCACAGTCCTGTGTAACAAAAGGCCTACACACTCACTTTTTAAGGCAGCTTTCTTCTGGTTGGCCACCCCTCGTAAATTTCTCGACTTCTCTGCTCATAGCTAGAGCTTTTGTTGACATCATTCAGATCCAAGGGTTGAAAAAAAATGCCAGAAATGAAGTGTTTGAACTGAAGCCTCAGCTGACCTCATCAGTTGAAACTTTAAAGATGTTTAATGTTGACCACTTTAACGGTATATACACTTAGCACAAAAAGTAAGGAAAATTGAGTTTGAGTGACTATTTCTTGTATTTTTGTTGCAACAGTGCTTCTTGGTAATAAATCTTATACCACTGGAAAGCCTATTTATTTCCTCTTGGTGCCACATATGTGAGGAAAATGGATTTGTGGGTTGACCAGCAGAGTCGAGTAGTTGAGAGTTGGAATTTAATTTAATAATTTATTCATTTGACAAGCCGGAGGCCTCAGTAGCATGTGGAAGGATCACACACAGCCACAACAGCCTGGCATCTCCTCCTCATGCTGGTCACCAGCTTGGTCACATACTGCTGTGGGATGGCATCCCATTCTTCAAGTCAATGTGGTTGTGTTGGCTGACTTGCGACAAATGCTTGTTGGTTCCATGACAAATTATTTGGTTGGTAAATGTAACCTAATATGTTTCCCTCAGCCTTTAAAGGAACATGCTCTGTGATTATTTAGTAGAATAAAAGATTTAGAGATGCATAGTTTTTGGTGGAGAATAATAGGAGGGTAATTATTAGATTTACTTTAAGCCAACAGTTGAAGCAATGCTGAAATTCATATCAGTTGTAGCTACAAACTCAGGGTTGCACATAATGCCCGTAAAGCTCTTCCTGCTTTGAAAACAAAGCAATTTTAAAAAAATCTCCATCATAATCATCATTATCATTTTCACACTCTTAATTGTCTTGCTGCCAGCTGTCTTGAGCAGTTATAATTGAGTGATCTGACACATTTTCTCAATAGTGCCTTGGATACAGAAATGTACGTTTGCAGAAACATTCATTTAAACCTGTAATTTTCATTGGTGTTATTTGTGTCTCATAACTGAATGTCTTTGACTCTTTGGCCATAAATCTGGACCCTCCTTTATATCGAAATGAAAATTTGGAACCGCCTCTAAACCCCATATTTTATCACAGTAGATGTCTTTATGAAGCTGGTTTGGGCCTTGAAGCACAGTATTTTATTGATCGACTGTGAGCTGCCACCACCTGTGCACCCCCCAAGTGATGACAGAAACAACCAGGCTGTCAGTTGCCAGGCAATATTCACAACCACTGGCCCACATCGGCTAATTACCAGCAGAAATCACATATTGACAGATGGGCCCATGCATATTGATCGGCCAGCGCTGCCACGTTCTAAATCACCAAACGCTAATGAATCATTTCCTGTTTGTGTGAAAGAAGGAAAAAAGCATTAGTCTCCAGCCTGACATCATACCTGTGCGGCACATAGCACATAACGCGTGTTATACATTTTATTGCAGCTACCAACATTTAAGCTGCTTATACAAACACCACCAGGCTCCCTGCCTGTCTGTCTCCCTCTCTCACCTCAGCCATCCCTCTCTGTGCTGAGTGGCAGTTATTTTTCATAGCGGCGAGCTGGCCGAGGCAGTAAATACCTCTCTCCTCAGACTGCGGACCAAGAGTGACCCTGCAACCTTTGTGTCTCTGATGTCTCTCCCAAGGTCTCTCATTCCAAGGTCCCTGTGATGCAGCGCTGTGGTTGCAGCATAGACCCTGTAATTCACCAGCCTGCTAGATCGCCTGCCAGGAGCTATTGATTTTTGTTTCCCCAATCTCCAGGAGAGAGGGAAAGAAAAGATTAAAAACACTTTGTCAGTTTGGTAGGGAATAAGAATTCTGCGCAGAGGGATGCCTAGGAGGGCATGGGGTCAGGGCTGAGGTACTGTACGTCTTTATGGCTTTAACTATTTCCACACTGCGGACATCTTTTTCTGGCTCTCACCCTCTCTTTGTCTTTTCTTTCTGTGCCAGGAGAATTCAAGGGTAGAAGGGGAAGCAGAGATTCTGCAGGTGTTGTTACTCAGCGATGACCTCTACTGCTCCTCTCGGTATACACCGTGCACGCTCTGACATTTGTGTCAGTGACTGCGTCTAAATGCAAACACGCACTAAAAAATGATTGAAGGCAGGATGTTGGGCAAAGCGTGTGCATGCTCTTGTCGCTCTAAAACTCTGCTGCTCCTGTACCACACACTCCAACCTTCTATGTTAAGACGATGGTGACTACATGTCTTATTGTAGTTGGGGTTATCTCACATGTATGACTCATATGAATGTCTCATCTAGTGTGACACTGTCAGTCGTTGTTGTTATTACATCAGTTTTTATTCTACTTTGCTGTCTATTAAATGTAACCAAAATGATGGATAGTGAATATATAACTGGTTATGATAATGAATCTAATTAGCATTGTAATTATTGTCTATTGTTTACTGTTTATTTAAGTCATACGTACACTAAATTGCCAAAAGTATTCATCATTGGTCTTTACATGCATATGAACTTGAGTTCTTAATCCATAGGGTTTAATATGATGTCAGCCCACCTTTTGCAGCTATAACAGCTTCAGCTCTTCTGGGAAGTCTTTCCACAGGTTTAGGAGTGTTTATGGAAATTTTTGACTGTTCTTCCGTAAGGACATTTGTGATGTCAGACCTTACTTTGTGCACTGGTGCACAGTCATGTTGTAACAGGAAGGAGCCATCTTCAAACTGTCCCCACAAAGTAGGAAGCATGAAATAATCCAAAGTATCTTCATATGTTAAAGCAGACCTTCCCAAAGTGTGAGGCCCACCCCTTAGGGGGGGCGCAGAGCCATTGCAGGGGAGGCGCGGTATGAAGGGAAAAAAAAAAAACAACAACGCTTGGACACTGCTAGCACGGGGCGCCCACACAAACGCAAAGCAGGAGATGAAGCATAACTGAATATGTTTCCAAACCACTTCATTCTAAGCCAAAGACTAGAAAATATGGTGAAGCATATCTTCCCTTTGGTTTCACCTGCACACCTGCCAAGGTAGGTCTCCCCTGCATAATTGCTCTCCAAATCACAGAGAAACAGTATCCCACATTCTTGATTTTTAGTTCACACACACTTGTGGTAATGACTAACTACTCCTGACATTTTGGAGATGTTAGCTCTTTATACAGTAAAGTTACAGCAGGATACAAATAATATCAGGCTGATCCTGCCGCAATTTGTTCCCCCTGTCTAAATCACGGACAAATGGTATCCCACAGTTGTCAAAGGAGCTTGCAAAGAAAAGCGTCTGGACTTCTTTAAGTTGCTTGAAGACGTTTCACCTCTCATCCAAGAAGCTTCTTCAGTTCTAAGGTCAAATGGTGGAGAGTCCCAGATATAAACCTAGTGGGAGTAACCCCCCACAGAGGGACAAAAGGACCCCTGATGATCCTCTAATCACCTGAGCCAAGGTGTGAAACTGGGTGTGGGTCCCAATCAGCCAGGGTTTCGGGTGAGCTCATTGTGAAACCTGGCCTCACCTTATCATGCGATTTCCTGAGGTCAGATGGCCCAGGATGTGAGTGGGCGTTAAGGTGTCTGGGGAGGGAACCAATGTGAACATTGGCATCCTCGAAAGAGTGTCCTTTATCCTTAAGATGCAGATGGACTGCTGAGTCTTGTCCTGTGGAGGTACGTATGGCACAACATAGAAGAGCCAGTGTTCACAGTTTGGACAGAGTGGACAGATGGTTTGAAAGAGGAGTGAATGAAGCCATCTATGTCCACTGTGAGCGACCATCTTTGAACAGAGGCGGTGGTTTACGACACCAACTATAATCCAGTTTTGAGTTCCCTCCGCCATTTGACCTTAGAACTGAAGAAGCTTCTCGGATGAGAGGTGAAACATCTTCAAGCAACTTAAAGAAGTCCAGACGCTTTTCTTTGCAAGCTCCTTAGACTACGATGACCTGGATGACTGAGGACCTTCACAGACGACATCCCACAGTTGTTTATGTTTTTAAACCCATTTTGCACAGAGAGGCAGTTTTTAAAAAATGTATTGATAGCAATGTCGAATATTATTACAACTACATGTAAAACAATTACACCGTGACACCTCTGCCTTTCTAAATGGAGGGACAGTAACTGCGTGTGTGTATGTAAGCGTGTAAAACCTGAAGATAGAGACAAAATGCTGTTAATCTGACTATCTGCCATTCTGCAATTCATCTCATGTAAACAATAACGTGGCGCACAGCGTGACGTGAAAAAAAGGCACATACCTTTAACGTTGTGTAACGAACTCTGTATTCCTCGTCCACACTTAAACGCAAAAAAGGAGTTTTAAAAAATCTCAGTTTTTGGTGATTCGAAACGCCGTTTATGTTTGGACGAAACAGCTGCGTTTTCAAAAATACCCGTGTAGGCGCAGACGTAGCGTAAAAGTGTTAGTAGTTTATTTTCTTACTACCTGCAGATTATTTGTATTTGCTTAATTGTTTACTAAATGTTTGAGGTGTGAAATAAACCGCAATGGAGCAAAATATGGGTGTGTGTGGTTGGAGGATGTGTTAGTGCGTGAGAAACATCCCCACACCATAATTCCCCTCCACCAAACTTTACACCTAGCTCAAAGCAGTCAGACAAATACCATTCTCCTGGCTACTGCTAAATGCAGATTCATCATTACCAGACAGAGAAGAGGGACTTGTCCATCCACAGATCACAGCTCCACTGCTCTAGAGTCCAGTGGCGGCATGCTTTACACCACTGCATCCAACGCTTTGCATTCTACTTGGTGATGTAAGGCTTGGATCCAGCCGATCGGCCATGGAAGCTCATTCCATGAAGCTCTCTGCGCACTGTTCTTGAGCTAATCTGAAGGCCACATGACGTCTGGGGTTGTCTGCACACTCTGCTGACCCCTCTCTGTGATTTTGTGGCTGTGTTATTCCCAATCACTTCTACTTTTTTAGAACGCCACTAACAGCTGGCTTTGGAATATTGCACAGGTGACATCCTATCACAGTACCATGCTGGAAGTCACTAAGAGGAACACATTCTTGGACAAATGTTTGTAAAAGCAGTCTGCATGCCTAGGTGCTTGATTTTATACACCTGTGGCCATGGAAGTGCTTGGAACATCTTAATTCAATTATTTGGATGGGTGACTGAATATTTTCGGCAATGCAGTGTAGCTTGCTGTACACATGAAATATGTTTGTGATGAGTTGCTGTGTGACTTCCTACAGGTTCTCTTTTTCCTCCAATCTCCCTTCACTTAAATTTAGTCATAAAAGGGCAAAACAGCGTCCAGTTTTCCCTCACAATTGAATCCTACTGTATGCAGCTGCACCACCACTTCATTTCGATTCCGTCTGAGCACTGAACACTGGTTTGCTTAGGTAGTGTATTCCATTATAATGCATAATTTATAAGGTGATTGTTTGTTTTATATGTAAACTTTAAACAACCCTCAGCCAAGGAGTTAGTAAATAATGCTGTTAAATAAATGTAATGGAAGAGAATTAAGTGGTACGGGTAGCATCCAGTGGAAAGGAAATTCAAGCTCCTTCAGCAGGAGTGTGCAAACCTCTTTCCAAAATAAAGTATGTGTAAAATATGTGTTAGAACAAAATGCAATTATTTGCTAATGATTTAAACCAAAGTGAAAGTGTCAAATACTGAAACTGAGAAATGATAGTTTAATAGCCCCACGTGATTTTATTGCAACCCACGTACCTCTCTGTTTCTTCTTCTTTTTTTTCTTTTCTTTTTTTTAGTTCAGATGGCGTACGCAAAAGACGGGAAGACTTGTGAAGTTCTTAAAAACAGCACAACTATACATGCTAACTGGGAACAGCTGGGTAGCATGCTTGGTGGCATAGTGGTTAAAATGGTCACCTCACAGCAAGTTGTTTCCTGGTTTGAACCCCAGCTGAATCGCTCAGCTTCCTTCCCATAAACACGCATGTTAGACTGATTGGTGTTTGGTCCTGTGTGGTCACGGAAGTGATGCAAACAAAAGAATAATGTGCTATATCTGTATGTTTAAAAATGTGACTCTGATGTTGTGAAAAGAATTACATAAATACAGTGCTATACATGAGGTGTTTTTAAAAAGGTGGAAGTGGAAGGTGCATGGTCAAATACTTCAACAATTTCAGCGCAACATTGCTTAAAAGAATGCTGCAGGACTTGTTATTAGTAAAAGATAGTGAATGTGGAGAATTGAACTTTGTACAATTAAAGAAGACCGACACAAACAAGCTGCAGGAATGCCACCGCTTTCTCGACACTTAAACTCAGCGAAGATGAATTGAAAGCAGAAAACATTCCTGTGGTCTCACCACTCAGGATTTAAAATTGTTTTTTAACTTCACGTCCTCGGAGAGAGGACAGAGTGGACCTACAATCCAGCAAAAAAAAGAAAAAAGATCAGCATCCATTTGCGTTTGCATAAGTGCACATAGAAAGCACAGCTATGAAGATAAATAAACAAATTTATTAGATCACCTGTCATAAAAATAAGGAAAGCAAATAGTTTAGAAATCTGTCAAAAACAAGTTTATAACCAAATAGTTTAAAATGATATTTAACCAAATTCATGTTTTTATAACCAAATTTGAGCACATTGGACTTGTCTGAGAAGACATAAATTGCTAAAGCTTAATATTTAACCAATAAAATTATTTTTTCGGTTCAGGAATGCAAGTAAAAAAAATTAATTTGTGCTTTTCTACAGTTAGTTTCTCCTTCTTTGTAAAACAGTGAATTAGAAAATTGATGGATAATAATAATTATATTTTAGTATTAAAACTATCATCTTGATTAAATAGCTTGCACAGACTGTAACATAAAATTTTTTTTTGGGCGATTAGCAAATTACCAGTACTGTTAATTTAGGACATAAACCTCACACTGGGTGGTGGTTTATTAAATTTGTTAAGCACTGTATGTTTTTCTGTCTGTCATCCTTACACCATCTTCTTCAGGTAGGATATTGCTTAATCCAACATGGCTTTGCTGAACCATACTCTGCACATATTACTCTAGGGGCAGTAGAGCCTGGAGCAGACACAGGGTGAAAGGCGGGGTACACCCTGGACAGGTCATCACAAGGCCAATCTTAAACCCGCTAACCTCTCCACAACTGTGCTGCCCATAGTTCAAACATATTGCATGCTTTTTTTCTTCAAAATTAGATTACTGCCCCAAAGCGTCGAACGACAGCTCTAACTGCATGCGAGGTGAGTTTTAAACATCTTTGACTTTTGTTTCTTCTTACTAAATGAGGAAGATGATAAATTGAAAAGCCATGTGATTTGAGTTCTCCAGTTTCTCATTTTAGTCATTTGGGAAAACCTACACACACACACACACACACACACACACACACACACACACACACACACACACACACACAGAGTCATTCAGTCAAATACAGTCATGCTAATGTGATGCCAATGCATTACCCCATCAGATTGTGTTATGCATGGACGGCTCTTATCATTTCACCCTAACTTTCAGCTAAACGTGGAGAATGTTTGGTAATGGTGCTTCTCAGGGCCACTTTATTTTCTGAAATGAAATATTCATTCATTGGCAGGGACAGTCTTAGAGGAAGTCTGTCTGAAGTCTGTTCCAGCAGACATTTCTTCAATATTTGATGGGTCATCAGAGCTCTGTGTCTAATACTGTGCAATTCTTCCAAATATTCATTTTCTCTGTTTTGCTTCTCTGTCTGCAGATGGTTGAATCTACTTACAGTTAACTGAATCAGACATAAAAAAAAAAAAAAAACTATGGCCAAAAAACATATGGGCAAAAGTATTTTTTTAACCACTTTTGGTGACATTTTAAGCGCAAATCAACCTTTTTCTTGACATTATTTTTTTTTTCTTTCTCAACAGGTTATGTACCTTATAAGGCCTATCTGTTGTGTAAAGCCATCAGCAAGTGCACACTAAATCAGCTTGATTGCATGCCAACAAGAAGATAAAAGGCTCGGAGGTGGGTACAGTAATCCAAAGAGAGCGGGTGGTCTGCTTCAAGGCATATCATTTTATTCTCTCATGCATATTCACTTCTAAGCCTCTGAGTATGCAGATTAGTCTTGCCTGAACAGTGGACTCTCCAATCACATCCTACTTTTTTTCTTTCGCTCTAACTGCACCCTGCTGTGCATGAGCGCTGGCACAATGAAGGTGTATGGGTGTGTATGTGTGTGTGTCTGTGTGTAGGGGGGATTTTTTTTTTTTTTTGCTTGTTTGCAAGTTTGGGGGCAGGCAGATTTGAGTGTGCATGCATGAATGAATGTTTGGGTCTGTGTGCATGTGTGTTTGTGTTCCCTGTGTGTGTGTAGGTATATGATTGCCAGACACATGGCTTTGTCTTGTCCTGGCACTGTGCTCTGCTCACCAGATGTTCTCCTTTTTTATCATCCTCCACTTGCACCGTGTTCTTTGAGGGTTTTTGAGAATCTGTGCTGCTCACATTCAACTTGCTCTGTTGTTTTCGGCTGTTTTGTGGGTAAAAACAAAATGCTCTTCAAAGCCTTTTTATTTTCTGTCATTGAAGGAGGAAGGTTATTACAAACAACAACTCAGCAAATTACATTTAGACAGTAAATTATGTGCTAATAATTGAGACCTTTAAATCACAATTACAGCAAATTCTATTTAGTTTTATATTTAGAAAAAACCGAAACAGTAAAAATATTAATAAAAAATGTACAATTAAGCACTTGTGGTATTGTGGCTTCGGAAAAACTGACTAATATAAACTGCTGGTCTTTGATCACTGAGGTCCAAACACATGACATCAGCAGGGCTGTCTGTAGTCTGCAGGTTTACTGACTGATCATGTCTTTTTGTCCAACTCATACTTTCACAAGCAGAAGAGATTTACAGTATTAATCTTCCAAGATTAATGCATACGTTTTGGCAGGGAAACAACAAACCACGCTTCCAAATCCATGTTTTAACAACTTTGAACTGGCCTAACATAACACAGACCCATAGCTCCAGCTCATGTTGACTGAATATTCACTTTGAGTTGGATCCAAACTAACTTATGACACGTTGAACAGTATAATTAAGGGTAATCCTTGCAGGAGTTTGCAGCTGAACAAGCTACGTGGCATATAATCTAAAAGCAGTAAGCTAGCTCGCCCGTATTCAGACTGTAAAGCAGGTCCTCTTCATTACCTATGCAAACAGCACATATTTACACACACGTGTATAAAAGAATACACTCAAACAAAGAGCTTTGTGATGTTTTAAAGGCTGATGTTTTCTTTAGGTGTTGCCTTGGTGATACTGGTGAAAGTCTTTCCTTTGGTTAGGCCGACAGAAAATAAGACTGTGTAGGAAAACAAGTTCATATCCTAATAAGTGTTTTCTCCCCAAGGGTGTTCAGGCCAAAAGAGCCCCCACCCAGGCATCTTGAGTGCCTTTTAGAGGCCCGTGGTAGCACTGAGTGCAATTGAGGAAGAGTCAGATTATGGGTAATAGGCCAAGTGGACCACCTGCCACCTGTGGGCAACATCATTTTATTTTGTTCTCCTATGTTTTGTGTACTCCTAAATGTTGGTCTGGTTGGTCTGCACCTTATCGCTGTCTCAATGGGCGGATCGATCCAAATATCGATAGTATCGTTGGCACTGCTATTGTGTCAACACTAGCATGATATGATCGATGCTTCTACCCTCGAAGTTCAGAATGTAGCTCACTAAATTGTGTGTAAATTACACAATGACAAAATATACCACAGACATGCACTATGAAAAATGTCTGACCCTTTTTGTGGTTATATCTTTTTATCCTATAACACATTTAAACAACAGAGGTTGACCCAAAGTGCTCAAGAAACAGGCACATTTATATCCCAGGTATCCATAAAACCCAGTTTCACCAAACATAAAAAGCCAAAAGGTGTGTTAACTCATTATTGTGGATAGTAAAAATCACAGTAATTCAGTGGTCAATAAAATGTGTTCAGAATTTGCAAATTGACGATGATTTATCTCATAAGTCATGACACACTGCTCTTCCCTACATAAGCTCCCTTAATAAGTTGAAACTGTCAGAAATACTGGCCCTGTATTTATTTGGTATTCGATCGATATAACAATTTGCCTATTTCAAAAAATAACGCACCAATCAGCTACAATCAGCAGGGGAAGCCATCTGGTAACAGTACACCTCGAGTCCTTGTGTTCATGTGGAAGATGTAGATGTCGACCACCCATCTAAATGCTGTAGCAGATTAAGAACACCCCTATTCTTTTTTGTCTGCCTCAACATGACGTGAAAAGAAACATGGCAAGGCCTACTCACTAATTAGATGATCATGCGCCTCATTCTGATTGTGACTTTTCTCTTTGATTGACCCCAACTTAAGTGCTCGATGCTGGTGATGTCAATGGTGGTGATGGCTTTATGAAACAGCTGTAAACACACAAAAGGTCCACCAGGATTCATTTATCAAAGAACGGGGAAACCAGGCCTGAGAATTCCTTATGAGGATCCTGCCCTTCGTCCACAAGAGGTCAGAGTGCAGGGTTGCATACAGAACAACTTTTCAAACGTTGCAACATTTTGCTCACGGCAGAGCAGGTGAGGGGAGGGAGGGAAATGCTGCGATGACTAGCATGTTTACACCCAGCTACCGTTCTAGGTGACTGGTGCTAAACACAGGAAAGCAAGAGTCACGCTACACAATGCAATGCAGTTGTGCCCATGTAAAAATGAGATCAAGCTGTCACCTGGTCGGTGCCACCACCCACCAAACGCACAAACAATCACACCCCCATCAGCAAACGCATAGAGCTGTCAAATAAAGCAACGCTTGTAATTACGGGAGGGGCCGAAATTCAGATTTATTCATTATAAAATGAAGCCTGCCGATCGACGGAGGGACAGCTCTCCTCCATCTGTCATCGTCGAAGCCGCACGCGTCTGACAGAGGGATTCATTCGTCTTGTCGTCTTTGACAGTCGGATTTTCCCGGTGCACTCCCACCAAGAGTCGCACGGGATTTTTTGGAGGCATTCTAAAAAAGAAAACACTCTGTGACAAGGAATAGGCTCTTTATGAATGCAAATGAGTCTGGGAAAATTCACAGAGTAGCTAGCGGGCTCCGAGGCTCCGGCATCCGTCACATCTCCCCCCACCAGGCACAACCCACGCTTTGCCAAGAGGTCTAAGGGCTTACAGGGGCCCTACAGCAAGAACAGACACACTCAGGGGAAAAAAAGGGCATGGAAATCCTGTGGCTGACATGCACTGCGAGTGCCACCGGTGACTATTATTTTCATGAAAATGATCATCTTACTGTTTTTACATGCCATCCACAGAATCGCTGGTGGGTTTTGGGGCTTTTTTATTATAAACCATTCATCTCCAAATCCCTCTCTGTGTGCGGATATGTGCGTTTGAGGATGCGTCACTTGTATCACTTGACATTTGGCTCCCCTTTTATCCTGTTCCAAGGATAGTAAGTCAAATGCTGTGTGACAGGTCAACCCCTTCATATCAGTCATTCTTCACCCTGACCCAGCCTCGGCTGCACAAAAACACATCCGGCTTTTTCCACAGTAAAAATGATCACTGACTCAAAGATGCAAGAGATTGCTGCAGGGTTCAAAAGCATCTCCATCCTTACGCATCTAGTTTTTTTTTTCTTCTTCTTCGTCTGCAGTCGAAATCCAAGAAACAGAAGCTGTTCATTCAGAGGATTTATGTATAATATTACATTAACCATGCGCAGCTTTTGTTGTCGACTCCTGGTTTAAGTATTTAATTTCCTTAATCGTTAATCTGAGGTGCAAAGAAACTGGAACGGGTGGGTATTTAATTTAGTAGGAGTTCAGAGGAGGATGGTCAACTGAAGCAGAGCAGGGGCTTGGAAATGCTGACTCGGCTCCTGTCGCTTAATCTATTTGAGGCGTGATTAAAGTTTAATTCGTGCCCATCTCCTAATGCTAGCCGAGTGTGTGTGTGTGCTCCTCAGCAGTGGGTCGGTGAGTAGTTTCAAGCTGAGCCCAGGTCTTTTCTCTCTGTCTGGGCCTCACTTTATTCATGCCTGAGGGACGCCAGGAGCAGCAAACAACTGAATTTTTCATCAAGGTTACTTCCTGTGCCATGCAGTTGCTGCTTTCCCGCGCTGTGTTCCTACCTCATACATAACTTACCCTGCCCTGACCCGCAGCTCTCTCTCCAGGAGGAGCTGTTTGACCCTGGTCCAGATAAGAGAATATGTGCTGTGGAGTCAGCATCGGTTTGTTATGAAGCTCGAAATATTGTGATTTGGTTCACCTGGTTTGGTAAACCAGGCGAATATATCTGGAAGTGTGTAATCCACTAAATTACCCATGTTATACATGGTTTATTACACATTATCAGGCTTTTAAAGTGCATAAAGTTTTGTGGGGGGTTTTGGACGCTTCAAGAGGTAACGGGAGTTTCTAAAATGTTACGCCACTGTTTATTTTTATTTATAGTTCATGCCGTAGTTAAGTTCCAGTCCCGGATGCATTATAATCTTTGGTACGATCTGTCTTCTTCCATTCATCAGAGCAGCTTCGCCAACAAATTCAACTAGTTTACATTTCTGTTGGGAATATCAAACTCCTTAGCATTTTTAGTCTCCAAAAAACAACTCTGCAACTTCTGCAGAAAACATCGACTGTTTATAAGAACATTTTTACATCAAAATTCATCTGCAATTATAATCAAACTCTACTTTTTATGAGAATATTAATGCTGCAACAACACATTTGGTTTTAATGGAGGGAAAATATGCAGTGTCAGACGATTTTTTTCCCCCTTCTTCTTCTCTTTCATTAAGGCTGAAAATGCTGCTTTATCTCAATACAGCAATCAGAGCCACAAATGAGGTCTTATTTATTCTATTCAGAGTTTACTTTCCTAACGGCATCCGAGCAGTAAGGTCATTTTTGTCTATTGGCTTACAGTGGAATAAATTTGAATTTAGAGTGAACAGAATGAGCTCTTTCGATCATATTTCACGCTAATCAATGCTGCCTTGATTTGTAAATCAGAACTTAGGAGACTGATGAGTGGGGGGTTGACACAGATTGGGATTTGAAGAACCAACCTGACACTGCGGTTTTATATTAGCTGAATGATGGAGTAAAAAATATAAGGAAAAGAAAATTAATTGTCTTGACTCCTAAATGTTTTTTTTTCTCTCACTTTAAAGCATGCACGATTGCAGCTGAACCACCATCTCCCTTCAGAAGATTTACAAGATAAATATGAGGCCCCCTCCAACGTTATGACACAGTTAAATAGGGAATAAAATAAAGCCGAATGGCTGCTGGACTGGAGACTTCCATTTCAAGGCTGTGCTGTGCAGTCTTTGCAGCTCCTGAGTGTCAGACATTATCACCACCACTACCCTCAACCTCACCCTGCCCCTTGTGACAATTACTACTCTACCTCCCTATTCAGCACGTAATGAGAAAACTGACTGATCGATTTCTGTCCGGCCAGTAAAAAAAAAGAAGAAGAACAGACCACACTCCGAGGCACAGAACTGCAGTTTATCCACGTTACAATTTCGATTTTTCAGGCGTTAATGGGAGAAATACTATTGCAAGGCAGCAACTAAATTATTTTGATGATGTATTAATCATCTGATTCATTTCTTGATGAATCATTGGGTCTATGACATGTCAGAAAATAGCTGTCACAGTCAAAAAGTAAATACGACAAAGCAGATACAGTGCCCTTTTTTAATTGCATCTGCTCGTCTTCATTCCTACTGTACCGGCTCCCAATGTTGAGCTTGTTACTCAAGAAAAGTATGTATTACACATTACATTACTCACCACAGTAATTTGTTACACTACTCATTGCATTACTTTCTCGTCACTCCGTAAAATGACCTGAAATAATGTCTCATTTAGGTATGAACACAAAGCTGACAACACAAGACAAAGATGAAAAAGCCAAGTTGATTCTACTTTAGAAGCATGCTCGGATAGAAATGGAGGCTACAAACATGACTGCTTTTGTTACCTGTCGAAGTTCAGGCTCTGGCTGCGGGGCTGGGGTCGGCATACACTCAGCTTTAAAATCCCTCTCGGTTCTTGACTACTTTAGTGTTAGCATGCTATCTATGCAGTAGCCTTGCAAAGAGCCAAAGTTCTCTCAGCAGCAGGTATTCGTCTTAAAGTTTGCGAGGTTTCGTGTGTGATGCCGCTAAAAACAAAATGAAGCCAATGCGTTGGTGCCAAAAAAAGCGCAGTTCACCAAATGACCACTTGAGGCTCACTTCAAAGGTGAATCTATCCACACAGGCTTCAAATGGCAAAGTTGAGCTGGAAGAAAAATAAACACATTTAAAGAAAGGTACAAAAAAAATTTATATTGATAGTTTCATTTGCTGTGTCAACTTCATAGTGATTTTTTTAAGCCCTCTTCTTTAATTGCTAAATAAAAATAATAATAAATAACAAACTATCAGTAATTTTCCACCTGAGACCAGGAATGTCAGTTAAGTTTAGTAACTCATAAAGATGACAGGCAAAATAATAGTAATAGTTTTGCAACACATTTACCACAAGAAGTGCTGCAAAAGTCAAAGTGTGCAAATTTGTGAATTTGTGACTTGAGGGGGCACGTTTGAGTGGCTGAGTTGTGGTTGTAAACAGTAAATAAATAAATAGGAGTAAAATTATAGGTTTTCAGCTCTCAGTGTATTTGTGTAAGTATTAGACTACATATTTGTATTTTTTCCCACGTGTAAAACATTTTATTCCACAATTTTGACATTTTATTCAACAAGCCCTCGCATTTTTCAAAACACAAGGTGTTTGGATGAAGACACATCCAAACACCCAACGTACAAACACGGTCAGATATAAGGGCATTTGTTGATACACGACCGACATGCACACATTTTGTGTGAACTTTTGAGGTTTTGAGAAAGCTAAGGTATTAAACTGAGTTTTTGGCAGCTGTTTAAAACAAACTACAGATTCAGTGTCCTGACGGGCTGTTTGGATGCTACATCCTCTGGACTGTGTGTGCAACACAGATGGACCCTGATCAGATGATAAGAGACTTCAACTGCTGGAATAACGACTCAGCAGGGAGCTCCCCATGCAGGGCTTTATTTTTAATTAATGCAATTTTTAATTGGATTTAAAATGGAAATCCAATGACAGAAAGCTGGGCTAGTTCATTCGGTAGCAGCCTACGTTCTGGACTAACAAAATAACCTTTAGCAATATGAAGTGCGCAGGTACCAAGTTAAACTAGTCATAACAGCAGGTGGGTGAAGCAGCTACCAGTAGGAATGAAGGATACCACTGACCAACACAGGAAAGGGTGAGAAATACTGAACTGCCTACATAGCAAAAGCCTAAAAGTCCATCTCAATAAACTGAGGCGGTTTTAGATTATAAAAAATAATTATTTTGGCCAGCAGCATTACTCCCCAACAGCTGTAAACTGATAGGAAAAATGATCACATTTCTTTTTAATCAATTATCCAGATATTTTATGAGATTTATTTTCTGTTACTGGGTAACTGATGGTTGGAGTAATCTTTATTATATATTATATTATTAAATAGCATTAGCTCTTATTGCTCTCACAAGTAGGCTGTTGTGTTGGATTCCAAAGGAGGAAGGCTGCTAGTTAGACCGCTTTCTGTTACGACTCTTGTGGTCCAATATTCCAACTCAAGACTTGTAAAACGCTTTCCACAAACTGCTCTATGCTCTAATAAATTCATCTTGATTTATTGTTCCTTTGACTGATTACACGGGTGTAAATATTCAGCAGGAAAATATATAGTCCGGATGACAGAGTGTCTTTTCCGAGCACCACCATGCTGTCCTGTTGGGTCAGAGCTCCACTGCCACTCACAATTATTTATTAGGCTACATATGCACCCTCGATCCATCACTGTATTGCCACCCGGTCCGGTCACATCTCTTTATGTTTATTACAGTGTCCCACCTTCCCGAGGAAGATGATTGACGTTTTCGGAGAGGACCGAGGTGGGACTTGCGCGCTTCTTCTTCTCCAATCGTGGCTCGAGGGGCGGAGGCTTTTCATCCACACTCTGATTATGAGTCAGTTACCAGACATAAGCGAAACAATAACAGTTGGTGGTACTTTGTATCCAAAACCTTCAAAGGCAAGTTGAGTCTTTAGCGCGTTTTGGCGCATCAAGCTCTTGAGTATATCGGAGGTTTCATAAGAGGAGCACAACGCTCTCCACTTTTAATCACATTAGGAGCCTTTAATGTTCAATCCTGTTTTTTTTTCCTTCCCTACAGTAGCGGTGCAGGAGTGGCCAAAGCCTAAAGCAGCGATTCAGATCAGATTTCACCTAAACCAGCTGGGAGAGAGACCGAGAGAAAGCGAGAGAGAGGGTTTGTCAGTCTCCCTCCTCCCAAATCCAGAAAAGCTTACCAAGGAAAAAGGAGGAGTGGGCTGGGAGAGAGACACCGAGGAATCCAGAGGAATTTCCGAGGATATTTTCTCTTCTTTCTTTTTTCCTCTCTTCCCCTCTTTGATATTAAAATTTTAAAAGTTGGAGTGGAGGCAGCAGGGACCGTGGTCAAGGATGGACGAGCAGCCTCGGCTGATGCACTCCCACGGGGTAGGCATGGCCGGACACCCCGGCCTGGCGCAGCATATGCAGGATGGCACGGCAGGGACGGACGGAGAGGGAAGAAAGCAGGACATCGGAGATATATTACAGCAAATAATGACCATCACAGACCAAAGCTTAGACGAAGCACAGGCGAGGTGAGGCTTCACAAAACACTTTATTTATTCACGTGAAAATGGAAATATTTGGGATGGAGAGGGGGTGGGGGGGGGGGGGGGAGATCATAACATTGTGGTTCGGATCAAGACTGCCTCTAAATGAAAGCAATTACGCCCACCGAAGTGCCGTGACTGCGCGAAAGCGAAAGAAAGACCCTAAAAACTTGTCACGATTCGTGGTAAATTCTTTGCAAAAACTTTTCTGTCATTTTTTTAAGGTAATATATCGAAACTATAAATGATTGCGTGGCTATATGAGATTGACACGGGGGTGTGTTTTAGCTGTGGAGCACTGAGGCACCTCAGTCAAAGTGAGAGTCTTCTGCCTTGTTACAAAGGAGCTTACATTGTAATCCTATGCTGTAATAACATGTTGCAGATCCCTTTCTATAGCCTGCACTAGCAATAAAATATACATATAGCAAACATTTGAGGCAAGTTGTAGTACCTGAGTGAATTTTATTGGATGCTGCATAGGATAAATCTGTGTTTTCCAAAGATTTGAAGTCATGCATTGTGCATTTAAATTATTTTCAAAAGAATTATACCCACAAAGTATGGATTGATTTTTTTTAACAAATATATTTTTTCCCATGCTTTGGCTCCTGTAAGTTTTATATATTTGCATGCTTTGAAGTGCAATCCGCTGAGATATGTTGGGAAAATGTAACCTTTCGGGGATTTCAGCAAGTTCAGTTGTGTTGCCACTTGTTTGAATACTGATTTGGAAAGTGGTGTCCTGTCCCCCCCATCCCTCCTTTGTTTTTGTTTTTTTGTTTGTTTTTTTAGAAAACATGCACTCAACTGCCACAGAATGAAACCGGCTCTCTTCAACGTCTTATGTGAAATAAAGGAGAAAACAGGTAAGGTCACTTTTATGGCCAGTTCCTTGTGTGTCAGCATCACTTGTTTTCTTTTCTCTCTTTTTTTGGTGTCTTCTTTTGATCGTTGAAGCATTTTTAAAGAAAAGCAGAGGTCACGGTTATCTAGACTTGACTCTCCCAAACCAGTAAATATGTATTTACATCATGTTTTCTTTCACAAACCTCACTGACACTGGATAGCTCGCTGTCATTGGACATTTGGGCCTCTTTGGGACCGTCTGTCTTTCTTTCTTTCTTTCTTTCTTTCTTTCTTTCTTTCTTTCTTTCTTTCTTTCTTTCTTTCTTTCTTTCTTTCTTTCTTTCTTTCTCGCTCCTCTCTTCTCTGTTTTCCTTGGCCGAGTTTGATGGTGTTTGCTGAAGTGAGCTGTTTTGCATGCAGAGACAGGTCAGGGGGATTTTCTGTTTATGTTCGCAGCCTGGGTCAAAGTCATGAAAAAGAATGTGTGAATTATTACTCTCTTAACAGCAGATTAAAAGGAGAGCTCCTCACATGATGAAAGCCTGTGACTATTCTCTGAGGGATGTGGCAGAGCGCTGCTTTTGAAGGGGAGGAAATAAAACAAAAGATCCAATATAACCTTATCTGTGAACACAACTTTGAAGCTGTCTGAGATTATTGAGAGAGCCTTGTCACTTTGGCTGCTCGGTTGTCGCGTCGCAGCCATGCAGACAGCTGAGAATAAACACGGGACTTGTGCTGTATGGAGGCAATGCCGTTTTCATTAATTTAACATGAACTGTTGTTCACTGAAGCTTCACTCTTATGAGTCAGAGTTTGGCACAGCCCCCCCCCCCCCCCCCCCTCCAAAAAAAAAAAAGAAAAAGAAAATGAAGGGAGAACGTGTAGACACTTGATTTTCGTCACATTTAAAACGTGAAGCCCATGAGGAAGAAGCTATAGCAGGCTGGGGCCCTGCTTCTAAATTGCAAGGCTTGGAAAAGTGAGAGAGTAATGCCTGGCTCTTTGTAAACTGTCTGGCGTCTCCCCGGGTTCAACCAGAGTTCGTTTCCAAAAAGAAGAACAAAGTGACTTGGACCTTTTCCTGGCTTTTCCCCCCTGCCTCTCCTCTCTTCCCACCGTTCTTGGCAACCAGGATTTCACAGGGCTTCTGACGAGAGAGGCTCCCCCCAGACTGCAAATTGCCCTCCCCTCCGCTTAGCACCAAGTTTGGAAAAGGAACATAATTCAATTCAATGTGGATTACATTTTCTCTCTCTCGCTCTCTTTTTTTTAATGCATCGGATCAGTTATTTTTACTTAAAATGTGGCTGGGGAACATTTCTCCCAAACCACAAATCAGCGAGCTCTAAATAGCTACATTGTTTTGATGGCGACAGAACGACGTATAAAAAGTTAAGAATAACCCAAGCAATTTGTGAGGGAATCAAGAGTGAATGGCTGCCTCTCTGTGTCCTCCCTGTCTGCGTTTGAAGAGCTGAGCCGTGGCTCATCTTCGCCCATAGGAGGTTTGTGCAGACGAAACTGAAAATCCTTTCACTGCAGTGACAGAGAAAATGACTCAAACCTTCACCATGGCATTTACAGCCAAATGTGCTGAGTGCAGTGTATGCGAGCGGAGTACAGCCTGTAATTTGTCAGCCTTTTTTATATTCTTTATAAAGAGTCAGCTTCTCCCTGCTTTTTACACTGTTGCAGTGAGAGTGTCTGCGAGAAGAAGAGCGAGCAGGGGGCGATGAGTACAGCAGGGCAGATTTGAAGCAACGCTTTCTCCTCGACCTTTAACTGAAGAGAGGAAGTGTTTTTTCTCCTTCTTCTTTACGTCATCTATAGGTGCTGCATGTTCACGTGTCTGTGTGTGTGTGTGTCTTGTACGCGCCTCTTCTTTGTGGTGCGAGTGTTGACAGCAGCAATATGGGACATTAGAGCAGTGAGGTGTCCATTGGCAAGCAGCTGGCAAACAAGGCAGGAGCACATGCCAATAGCAGGCCTTAACTGATGACCTCACACACCCCCACACCCTGTTTATTTGCGCAGGGGTCGTTCCTGTGTCACAGATTTAGAGTATTTAGCAAGCTTAAACAAGCTCAGGTTCACACGCTGGCCGATGGAAAAGCAGCGACAGAGATTTGTGTTACGACTTACAGTCGTACCTTTCGACACCGGGGTTGTTTGGCCCGTCTTCTGGCCCCTCTCGACTTTTTTCTTTTTTTAAACTATCATCATTGTTTCTGCAGTTCCTGAGAGCACTTAGAATTTGTTTTCCTGTGCTTGCTTCACATCCTGTGAAGAGAACCGGAGAGCGTCTTTGTTTGTGTGGAACCATTACGGCGAGACAAGCTGGCACGTACAGGTTGACTAAGTAAGAGAAGCCAGCCACCAAGTCAGTGTTTCTGGGTGTCAGATTTCAGGCCTACGCTCTCCCTCTCTCACTCTCTGTCTATCTGTGGGCCTGCGACCGTTTCGTCAGGCCACTCTTGTCAGCAGCCTCACATTACTCCCATGCAGGCTCGGGTCAGATGGCGAGCTCCTGCATGACTAATGTGATCAGACGGATAATGCATTACACCGCTTGAACTTATCAAAGCTGGAGACCTGCTGAATCAGTCCATCCCGCTAAGTGCCACCCTCCGCTCTCAACCCCCCCTCCTCCCCATGCATGTGCCGCTAATTGGACGTGTACACACAATTTAGATATTCACAGTGGTGTTGATCTGGTCACTTTGGAGGTGTCATGAACTCTTGAGCAAATGTTGTTCTTTCAGTGTCAAGAAGGCGGCTTTTGTTTTGATGGCTCAAGAGTACTCTTTGATAGTAGAGATGCACAGATCAAGCAGCCAGGCACAGATTTTCAGTGTTCTCAGTCCAGACCTGATTCGTTGCATGTAAAACTTGGGCACAGTGGCACAGGCAAAAAGTGGTGTGTGCACTTTGGGGGGACAATCAGAAAAACTTTAGTGAGAACAAACTTTAATCAGACACTTAAATCCCCCCTGAACATGGTTATTTTAAAGAAGCTAACAAAGGTAAAGTGGTTAAAGCTAATGAGCCTCAGTATGAGCAAAGGATAGTTACTTTGGGGATGAGTAATAAATAAAAAAAGGGTTCAAGTCCTGTTATCTGGTGAATTTATAAACTTTTTACAAAATGATGTAAGGACTTGATTTTTGTCTTGCGATATAAATGTGTTGCACCTGCTTTTGTAAAATATGTCAGGTAAAGGTGGGTGCACAGCGACTTACTGTCGGGTTATTATTTGTACCTCATTTTGGTAGCATAACACTTTGTTTTCAGAGTAGTTTATTAAGCAAGAGAAAATCTGTAACTTACTGCAGTTTGAGGTAAACTTTAAAGTTTACTAATTTTATTATGAAAATAATGTTTTACATTGTAGAAAAGCTGATTTTTGGTTCTATATGTTGTCAGTTAGAGTTCTTAGAAACTATATGATAGTTTAACCAATAATACCGGCTGGACCAAATGGTCTCTAACAACCCAACAACTGGTGGCTGCCAATGTGTAATTCAGATTATATGGGATTGTTTTTGTTTTAACCTTAAAAAAACAGTCTAATGGATTGAAACAAAACAGCAAAACGAGGACACACTGCAGCCTGTAAATGACCAGGTGAGATGAGTAGCAACTGATAGCATACTTAGCATTAGCTTGGTAATCATACCAATGAGAATCTCCATCAGCATCTCTGTGCAGGAAAACGCACCAACTTGTGTTTACCAAGCTTTTAATTAAGGAAGCAGAGCACTGGAAAAAAAAAAAACGTGTAACACTGAGCAGTAGACTTAGTCAGTCCCCAATAGATGACATATTTGTCCAATGCCATCACTGCAAAATCCAGATGGGATAAGGCAGCATATCCAGATGTTTTGTTTTGTTTGATCAGCTGTTGAAAATATGTATTATTTACCATGAAAAACAGCAAAGCTTCTTAATGCAGTAGGTGAAGCCAACAAGAGTTGGCATTTTGCTTAAATAAATGAGTGAAACGAATAAGTGATCATATTCAGTAACATCAGTATAGCAGTAAATAGCAGTATTGAGCATCATGGATCCTGACTTTGACTGTTCACTAATTACTAATCAAATAAGTGGTGTCAGATCTGCTTTGCTTGACTGAAATAAGCCCAAAGGTGCACGGCGATAATGTCAAATTACCGTTTTCTGTAACATTAGCGTTAAACACTTGGAGAGGTACTGGTTGGGCTCAATTCAGCCGTGGATAAACTGGTCACTATGGCTCCCAGTCCTGCAGTTTTTCAGTATTTAATTGACATGGCTGTCCATGATGAGTTCAGGGGTTAGTGTTGCCTCTCTTTGTTACCCTCCTCTCATCTCCAGTGACAGATGGAGGCATTAGTCTCCAATGTGGCGCTGTCCTGAAACTAATGGCTATGTCCTTGGTTTCCCCGCGCTAGCTGGGAGACTGTATATCTGTCCCCGGCTTGGAAGTGCCGAAGCAGCAGTTTATCCCCCTATGTTTTAGTTTCCACGGAAATAAGGCTGAACAGGACTCTGCCTGTTCTCTCATAAATAACTTCAAATAAATAACTTCAAAATGTGTGCGAAGTTTTCCCGAGAAAAATATTGCCTGGCTTTGATTTATGCATTTATCGGAAAACTCTTCCTCTACTTACCAGAAATGTTCGTCTAAGTGAATAATAATAAACATGTAGTATATTTTTATAAGTATAGTCGGAGAGGGGATGTGCTGACTGTCAGTTTATCTTTGCTTTTGAAGTGAGTTATGACATGTGTAAATAGACCGGACTCCCTTTTATTCACTGGCATTTCCTCTATATTCATATTTATGCTCACTACATATTCACTTCAGGGGCAACAGCAAGTATTTTTGCTGTTTCCTGTCCTCTGATATAAACTCACTTGCAATTAGGACAGCTAATATATTATGCAAATGTTGACTGGCTTAATTGAGACATGTTAATCATGTTTTAAGAGGCTAATTACAGCCCTGTATATGTGAGGTGGGAGTTGTAATTAGCCGTGATAACAGATCTGGCTGTAGAATGGTCATATTCTGTGTGTCGATGTATGGGAAGGGTGTGTGTCTGTGTGTGAGATATAGGTATGTTGCTGGGCTTGTTCTATGTTTGCTTTCACTCCTTATTTTTACAGACCTCTCGCCCTCTTTAGCACACAAAAACAATGATAATGTGTGTTTACCTTTCCACTGTTTTTGTCCTCTTTACGTAGTCACAAGTTAAACTGGCGTCCACGTCTGTTTGCTTCACCTTCGCTGAAAGGGCAATAGGGACAGAAAGACGGAGCTATCGGCTCACCTATCCAAGAGAAATATGAATTCATTGCGTCTCTTTCTATAGTTTGTTTCCTGCACTTTTCAGTCTGGTTATCTGATGCAGCAGCGCTGACCATTCTGCACGCCGGGCTTTTATTCGAGACTGTGTTCTTAGTTTTCTGACAGAGATCATATTCAGATCCATTACGCTAAGAATGCCTTCCCACTTATCGAATATAAAATTGCTTTAGAGAGGAAATTTGCTCTATGGCAGAGTGGAGTTTCTTTTTTATCAGATGTTTGTCTCTAGAGCAGCTTTTAGTGTCTACAAAACAGCTCTGGTGACATTATTGCAACTGCAATTGCCTCACCCATTGTTTTTGTTATTGGTGCTGTTTGGATTTGATTGGATTTTCCACAGTCTCATGGAATTGCTTCACGCAGCGTGACTGGCAAACGCATATATCCTCATACTGTTGGTGTTGAAACACCTGCAGATCTTATTATTGATATGTTCATGGGGCTCTAACCATACACTCCTACCTTTGAATTATACTGGGGGGTTTTTTGGCCTTTTTTTTAAATACCTTTCATATATTTTCTTGTGCCAAAAAATGTAAGTTATAACATATTCAGATTTTCTTGATGGAGGTGTGTTTTCCTGGCACCCTGCCACTAAAATGTAAGTGGTGTGTAGGCAGCATGCTGGGGTCGTACAAAGGACCCCCTGACTTCGATGAACAGTCAAACATAAAATGGCAAGCACTCTTCCCTGGCTGACTTAGTAAAAATGACACAAATTAATACATGCTGCTTAAACAGGACCAAGATTAATGGTTGCCTTTCGCAGCGGCTTAGATCCACTGTCAGTCGCTGCTCGCTGCCCAGATGGAATCAACACCAATCAATGAGGCTGCCTGACTCTCACTAGATATCTGCTTAGGATGCTGAGTGGTTCACACACACACACACACACACACACACACACACACACACACACACACACACACACACACACACACACACACACACACACACACACACACACACACACACACACATTTAAATATGTACTGTACATCCACACACAGCTATTCGATGCGGTACTCTTGTGTCTCTCCTCAACATTTCTTCGGATAAACTCTTGGGCATATATTGTGTTACTTCCCATACAGTGTGACGTTCAATCAGGTGCCACAAAGTCAGATGGGGGAGAGCAGTGAGGCTGATGGCTCAGTAGTGATTGGATGTTTCAATTACTGATAGTAATGCCATGGTGTAGTGAGTCATGCAGTGCAGATAGCACCATTTATTTTAATCAGGACAGGGGAGAGATGGGTGTGGATGTGTCTCCCTCATTTCAGAGTTTCACATTTAGATGCAGGGGAGTGTGTGCTCTCTTTCTCTCGCTCTATCTTTCTCTCTCTTTATGTCACACACAAACACTCGCACACAACCGTGCACACATGCACATGCTCAGGTGGATTGAGAGTGGAGGAGAGGTTGCCGTGGGTAACGCATAGCGACAAGGTACTCTCTCGGTGAGCTATTCTAATTTATGTTAATAAACCTCGCCTGTGCCGTGAGAGACAAAAGGGGCCACAGATGAGCCTTGGTAACCTCGGCACCTTCGCTGGAAGGAAAGGCACAGACAAAGAACAATGCAGACACACACACGCACACACACACAAAAAAGCAGAGAAGAGATATTGAACTGTAGAGAAAGACACAAATACTGTGGCGGAGAGCGATGATAAATTTAGCCACACAAAGAGTTGTTTTTGTGGCTGCAAAATCAAACAGTCTCTTGCTGGCAATCTTCAGTGCGGTGTACGGTATGTACTATTTCTGCGCGCGTGTCACAGTGTGTGTTGCAGGGGCAGAAACAGGCAGGCAGGCTGTCTCTGGGGATTGTTGCTGCTAATTCCGTGGGGCCTATAGAGATGCGGGGTTCCTGCAGTTTTTGGATCACTTCCCTTGGCAAATGTGACACCACAGGTAGCATTTAGCACAGTGGGGCGAGAGCACGGATGTTAGCACAGGTCAGCACTTGGCCTAGCCACCTGGCAGTGTAAATACCATCTCTGAGAGTAAGATAAGGGCCCTTAAGCCGGCTTCTGAAGGAGGCAGGCAAAAAAGGGAAACCTCAACATGCAGGATTTTTTTCAAAAAAGGGTGTTAGAGTGAAAGATTTTTTTTTTTTGTTAGAAAGAAATACATTAATGCCACTCGTGTCATATAAAATGTCGTTAAACTCAAATTACATTAGAAGCAGCGCCGATTTTCTCAATCGTCAGCAGGTTTGACTCAAAGTTTTATCTTAATCTGTTTTGTGTAGATATCCGTTGCCTCGTTGCTATTATATGTTTTCAGTGTGAAAACTAACCAAACCATTTTCTGTTTGGTTAAATACGTACCCAATTTTCGCAGTAACAGCCATGAGGATTGATAATGCGGTGATGCTTCCTTGCTGCTTCCCTGTACAGTAAAAAATCTGTATCCCCTACCCAAAGAGTGAAAGCTGTGGATTTCCACTGTGCCTTCTGTCTGCCAGCTTGCCTTTGGCGATGTTAGTTCTGGACAGTTAACTCCTACTGAAATTATGTTAATTGCTGTCATTTTCTTTTTTCTACTTGAGCATAATCAGCAAATTATATACTTCTGTTCATTTATTACCGAGCCGCTCCTAACGGAGTTTTTACCCTTCAAAAGATTAAAAGTTAGGAGGTAGTTTGCTCTTATGATTTGTGTATATTCATGCGGGTTTATGGGTATTTTTATGCTATTAGCAATTTGTTATTTTCTGTATCAGTTTGTAATTGCATCAGCTGTTCTGGGCCATAAAAGTTGTCTTAATGCTCCGAATGTGGTGTGAACGCTGTGCTAGTGACACCTGAGAAGTGCTTGTGCTGGAGCCTATCGAAACATAACTTGTGTAAGGTTTATATCGTTTTAATCTTTGTTTGACAGTTTGCCAGTGTGATGCTTTTGTGTTGTTTTGGCAATACTGCCACCCTGGATGCCATCATGCCGCAAGGTTGTTTTTGGCATTGTTACAAAAGTTTCAGGTGTTCACGCACTTAGTATGGAGGAACAAACATAAACATCTTATTCCTGCAGCTGGTGCAGGACTCCTAACTGGTACCAGAAAAAGAGAAAAGAATCACACCTGCACTGTTCTCTGCACCGTCTACCTGTTAAATACAGAACTGATTTGAAGATCCTTTTATTTGAATAGGTTGACACCTGGGTACATTTCAAATCTTCCCTGTCTCTACTCTCCTTCTGGGTCTCTCATATCCTCAGAAGAACTGCATTTTAACTGTTCCACCATCATGGTTAGTGGGTAAGGCTGACTTTAAGTTGGAGCAGCAGCCCACAATTGCTGGACAAGCTTTCCAATTACAATCAAAGGTTTGCTCTTTGTTGGTGCTTTTAAGATGAAGACTTGCTGGCTTTCAATGGTCTTTTGTAGTTTTTATTGGTCTTTAGTAGTTTTAGTATTTTGGCACTGATGATCACAGTGTATGTATGTTCCCTAACTCTTCCTAGATGCAATTATTCTGGATAAAACGAAGGATATAAACTATATACTTACAGTTTACGACATTATTTAGGAAATATTTAAAATCATAATCTTGGTTACTAGGATTATTGACATTTGTATAACTTCTGGGAGACATTTAAAATGCATTTTTAAACATTCAAATCCTTACAAATTATATATGTAGTAGCTGATCTCAAAATGAAAGGTGACATGGCATTTAACTGGTACAATTGTACATTGTACCTGCCTGAAACAGGTATCTCTTGTAACGAGTCTCAATGGGAATACCTGTTTAAATAAAAGCTAAATAAAAATTTTGAAAGAAATTACAGGAACATTACATTACGTGTACATTTTTGATACTGTGGGTACTTTACATGTGCACGCTGTTGTTACGAATATGTGTAAATAAGTGTTCATCAAACACTGAAACTGTGCATCTCATACAATAAAAAGTGTAGCTTACAAAAAGAAAAATACCTGTATGTATTTATTATTCATTTGTTTGGTGTTCGTGAACAGCCGTTTGTTGCTGTCTCTCTATGAAGATAAAAAGAATGACATGATAAATTAACTTGCACATCTGTGTTTTCACATATCTGTGTGAATAAACGTCACAGGCAGTAAAAGCTAGCAAAAACCTCCAGTATAAGTCTAATTACCACTTAAGTTACCTTATAGGTACGGGTAGGCCTGAAGGTTAGGGGTAGATGCTCTGATGTCACTCTCTGGGTGTAGTCAGCTTGACTTCATTTGAAGAATTATAGGAATCTTCCCATTGTGTGCATTATTAATTACTCTTATTTTCATGTCTAGGTTTATGGACTACCCTTTCGAAATCCCTCACTTTCTATGTGCACACATACACACAGGCATGGCCTCTGCTGTTACAGGAAGGCAAACTGTGTTAGTTTAACCTAACAAGACCTCTCGTTTTTACGTTAAACTAGGTCACGTGACACAAAGACAAGTAATATTAGACATGCATTTATTACCACTTCATTGAATAAGTTTCAGTGAGTGAGCGTACATGGATAATTTATTTTCAGACTTCCCTGAGGCAGACCGCATGACAGTATGTGCAGGTTCGCCCACGCCATGTTGTAAAAGGAGGATTTTAGTGCTTTCTCGCCGATGCTTTCACGAGTCGTTCACAAGATATGAAGCGACGACCCCGTGACTCCGCGCATGCCTCTCACGCCTTCAGGGGAGCAGCTCTTCTTCTAATATTTTTTATTTGGCTTTGCTGCCACCACCTTGCAGCCTGTTTTATTGGATTTTATTGATGTCCTTCAGCACCATGTTTAGCAGTCTCCTCCCCTAAACACATAAAATTCCTTTATGTTCCTATTACTTGAGTTTATGAAGAGCGTCTTCTCCCACCTCCCTCCCGATAAGATCATATTGATAGATTGATATTGGGAGAGCTGTAGTGTGATAAAGGCGTGGGGGTTAAGAGCTTCTTGGATAGTTTAACCTTGATAAAACAGTTGTTTCAGTGAGGCTGATTTTGCCCCATCCGTCTTCATCCGTCAGGGCCCCTCTGAAGTATGCAAATGAAGGCAGTAGAGGGAAGCGCCGTGTGCGGTTAAATGGGGCGTTGCGAATGTGCGGTGTACCGCGCAGACGGGGTGATACTACTTACTGTCCAAATTTAGTGTGTCTCTTCTGAAACACCCCACCCCCTTCCTTTTTTTTGGTCTGCCTTTCGAGAATATATACACCCTGAGAGCTACTGTGGCCTCTCGTAAAATGATTGCAGCTGTGACAGAAGCAAATCACTTGGCCCTTTTTTTTAACGTTGTTTAAAATATATGTTATTATAGATTTTAGTGTTTTTGAGCAGCGCGTTAGCCCTTTATTTGTGACTCGTACCTGCATTTACATGTTGCAGCGGGTTTTACTGCATGCTCCAGCCATACATTTTTAGAGTATGGCTGTTTACCATGGTAATTAGTGAGTCTGGAGGTGTAAGGGTAATGATCTTTGTGATAATAACTGTTTATGCCTTAACACTGCTCTCCATTCACAGTTTATGTTGCTCAGGCAGCTTCATTTGCCTGATTAGTTTTGTACCTACTCAGCAGCATTAGGGATGGGGTTTTTTTCTGTGTGTGTGCGTGTGTTTGATTCTCTCATTTATCTCGCGTGTCGGCATATTGATCGATTCCCCTGCTCACTCATTATTTTGTTCTGTTCTTCACAACTCATTTTCAGAAAGGGGGGCCAGCGCCAAGGCCACAAACAGATACCGTGTCTCCTCGTTGCTGTCTGACTAGCCACCACACGCATAAAGCTGTCAATCAGGAGCTCTCCTGCCTGCCCTTTGTTATGGAACGCCAGCTCTGTGGGTGGGTCCTCTGGGTGATAGATGGTTTTGAGAGCCTATCGGACTGCAAGAAGCATCCATCTCTGTCTGGAGCCTGTTAAACAAGCTTGGGAAAGCAGCCATGTAGTCCTAACCACCACTGGCCTCCACTAAAAAACCCCATTAACATTAATGAAGGATAGCTTTAAAAGTTCTCCAGTAATAGGCTTGAATTGGATTTATGAGTCAGATAGTTTGCCAGAGAGTACGTCATGAAAAATGTCGCTGCTAGATAAATGGAAATGAGTGTTTGAAAGGTCTCGGGACACTGTTTCAGCGAGGATTTCAGCTCAGCTTTGAAACTTTTTTCCCCCTCTCACCCCTCAATCATTTCCCCCTCCAGCTCTAAAATCAAGCTGCAGCTTCGGTGGCTGTGAGGGAAAGCGAGGTGTTTGATGTTTTAAGTCACTGCAGAGATAAAGCTGCTCGACTTACACTCAGTGCCTCTGCTTCTAGTGGGGGGAAAAAATAAGTTCTTAATGCTTTTTTTAAAGGCCTTTCATCCCAGGTGGCACTGGCCATTTCAATATCTTGCAACTACCACTTTACCTGTCTGCAAGGTCCCTATAGATGGCTGATGTGAAACTGCCATTAGCCAGCCAATTCCTCAGCCACAGATTACTGTGCCAGTACGTGGTAATCACAATGTTGAAAAGGTCTGATTGCACTCCATCCAACCTACAAAGTGTGGCGTAAATGGGTTTTTCGAAGGTCTGCAGTTGGTTGTTGGTATGTCATCATAGTGCATTAGGACTGTCAGAGGCAAAATAACAGTTTTTGAAACCTCTTTCATTTCATGTGAATGTTAACAGGATGCAGAAATACACTCAGAAGCAACCAGGCAAACAGGGTCCTCAGTGAGATGGTTCAGTGCAAGTGCCCGATGTACGAGCTGAACCATGAACTTGTTCCACTGGAAATAGATGTATTTGAGGTCTTTCTAATTTTCCGGAGCTCCCCACTCTCTCGGTTTCTCCCTCTTTCTGTCTTTGTTTCTCCTCCCATCTTCTGGCTGGTGTGCTCTCTGCTAACCTCGGATATCATTACCGTCAGAGGGAGGTTGAAGGGAGAGACAGGTTGCTATTCTTAATGAATTCCGCTATGTCTTTGCACTCCCCCACCTAGTTAACCCTGCCCACCGCCCCATCGTCATCGCCCCCACCCTCCCCCTGCTCAAGGTGTCAAATTAGAGCAGCTGGAAAAGGGGAGAACAAGGAGATGAGCAAGGTACATCTTACCCCAGCTCATTTCCTCACTCTCCTTCAAATCACCTCATACAACATGATATTCATGAAAAGTATCCATGTAACAACTGGGGAAATGGTTGGATACACTACACATATTCTCTTTAATTATTAAGAAGCTGGTGTTGGGATTGATGCTCCTCATGCACTGGTGTGCAGTTAAAGTAAAATAAGTAAAATAACACAAAAGTATGAAATTACGATTTTGTAAAAGCAGGCAAGTGTTTAAAAAGTCGAAAACAACTACATTCGGCAAAATGACCTGATGAAGAGGTGGTCAAAGGAAGAATCCAATAAGCTTGGATATTTACTTTATAAATACATCACACCAGTGACTTGTTGATTGGGGCTTCGATGCTGTTAGGAGGTCCCTGAGGGCTGACTTTAAACTACTAATGGACAATTGGCTTTGACGTCACAGTAGCACAAAAAAGGGGGCCATGTGTTTGCAGGGTGGTGAGTGTTTAGGGGTTGGAGGTATTTACATGAGCAATAAAAGGTCTTTCCAGAATGTGAGTTTGTTATCCAGTTGCAGTAATTATTATTGTTAATTGATATTTGCTTCTCAAGTGTCCTCTCATTTGTGTATGCGTGTTATCATTTATTATTTTTGTATAAACGTTTATGATGTTTGATGATTGGATAAGGTCTGCCCTTCAAGCATTTGAATATGTTACGGGATCATTAGCATTAGTGTAATTTCAGTGCTGTTTCTGGTCAAGGTGCAGGTGATTTCATTTTTTTATGAGGCCTGTAATGAAGAAGCGTGTCCTTGTTGCATATTTCAGTGACTTGTGAATATTTTTCCATTTTTTTCCCTAAACATCTCAGATTGCTTCATGGCAGTTTTTCATGGCAAAACTTGAAGGACATGTGTTACACAGTATTTGTGGTGTAAATACTTCAGTTTCTAAATTCCTGAATACAGAGTAAACAGTGAAGGTGTCAAATTGCTGACATGCAGTGCAGCAAGAGCATGGTTTCAAAACTCGAGTGACATACAGTAGATGTGCCAGCAATCCATCCATCTATCCATCCATTTCCTTTCCTGCTTATCCAATTCAGAGGCGTGGGAAGGGGGGATGGGTGGGCTGCAGCCTGTCTCGGATGTCACTGGGAGAGAGGCAGTACGCTGCAGACAGGTTGCCATTTAAAGAAAGAATTCAGTGATTGTCTAATATTATTTGTGACCTGTAAATACAACATCTCAAATGTTGAAATTGAGCCATTTTAATGTAATTTTTTTAATTAGCGTTCAGTTTGAATTTTACATAAGCACCACAGTTCAAAAGTGAACATCCATGGTGATGATAGCACAAGTGCATTAGTGCAGATGGTGAAGGCATTATTAATACTGACTTACCTAAATATGGGTTTGGAGCAGGGAAGGTGTTGCTTATATCATCAAGACAATGCCAGTTCACATAGTCCACAGTGGTAAACACGTATACTGTCCTGTGTTGTGGGGCATTCCCAGTGTTGGAATGGGGTTGTATCTCAGAGTAGTAATTTAATATTCTCTTTGCTATGCATCCGAACACTGTTCCAACTCACACCTTTAAATTTAGTTCAAGATCTTAAAGTTTCCAAAAAATGCAAAAAAAAAAAAAAAAAAAATCCCTGAAAAACTACGTCATGGTGATAAAATTCAGACTTTGACGTAGTCGTAAAAAAGGGGGCCTCGGTAAGGAGCTGAAACAAAATCAAAGAGTAACATAAGATTGTTCACCGGCGCTGAAAGGCTGTTATTTGTTTAAGCCGTACTTTCAGCAGATGTAAGTACATGAAGTTGTAGCATATAGCAACCAAAGAGCTCTGCTGAAGTGCATCAGTTTGATGTTACAGCTGCTGCGTTTGGCCAGTTATGCTCAGGATTGAGAAGATCACACGCCAGCTGTTAAAAAAGAAAAGCACACAGATGTAAGCTCCGTCACCGGTAGCAGTTTTTAATGATGTCAGACTGTTTCAGGGTGGATTTTTTTCCTGTGAGCCCAAGCAGAGCTGTTGTCTACTTCACCCCGGCATTAGTGTTTGATAGTCCTGACTCAACAGAGACTCGGCATCCCCCCGTGGCTGTGCTTACTCACTCCTGAGCCCAGTGTTTAGTTTTCCTTGGCAGACCCGGGCCACAGCTCATTAGACTAAGAGAATGTGCTTGCCTTAATTAATGACATGTAAATATCCTTGAATTGGCCACATTTGCATATTAAGAGAGATTTGTGGAATCTGTGGAGTAATATATTTTAATTAGGGATTAATTAAAAATAATGGGAATTTCATTTCGCCTGGCAGGTTGTGTTTGGTGCGTCGGGGCCCAATCTTTGAACGCAGAGGCAGCTACCAACATGTGAAGGAAGCTCTCTGCTCTTTCACCCGCTATCTGTGCTGCATACAAAAAATTTTCTCTAACACACACACACACACACATACTGGCATCACATTCCTTGAGATGCCAGAGTCTTCCCAGGGGGTCTCCACAAAGCGCTGTAGCTTTGAAAAGCGGGTGAGGAGGAGGCGATTCCAGCTTGAACACCCACAATATGTTTTTGGGGATGGTCCCAGTTTGGCTCAATTTCATCTCCTCTCATCTTTCTGTATCTGTATTTTTTTCCCCCGTATAGTTGGGGAACGGCTCTCAGACACGGAACACTAGTTATGTTGGCAATTATGTTAATGGATGCCATTAGGCCATGATTGTGTATGAGCGAATGGGGAGAGAGGGCACGTTTTCGAGACCGACCTCAACTTCTGCTTTGATCCATTTTTAAGAGACTCTTTGCTATAACACTTTCTAACATATACTCCAGTTTTTATTCCCCCCCCCCTCACAGATCAGCAGACATTTTGACCGTCATATCAGGGATTGTTTCATTTCAGGCTATTTGCTCTGGGTAATGATGTACTCAGTGTGTTTCTTCTTTCCTCTGACAGCTGTGAAAATAAATCTGAATAGAGACAAAGAAACCATCTGTCATCAGCATTACTAATGGCACTGATAGCACGGCCACTATCAACCGCATCTCCTAGGTGGAAATCATCCCCATTACCAAGCATCAAAGCTGCTTCCTGCTTCCTGATGCTCCTTGCAGCAGTATCGCGCACAAACACACACTTCACGACTTCGGCTCGTTTTTAAAAGAGAGGTTTTCAACGATTTCCGACGCTCTCGGTCATTTTTGCGAAGAAGAAGAGGCACGCAGTAAACGTCTGTTTTTCTTCAGGCGCCGCTTGAAGCGGACGGCTCCTTTGGCATTTGTGATGTGTCGTCAGCGTGCTGATGTTATTGATCCAGGACCTTCCGAATTCATTAGGAGATCCAGCCCTACAGTGCCGCATCTTTATTTATGTTGCTGCCCCCTCCCTGGCCTGCCTCTCTCTCTCTTTCTCTCTCCGCCTCACTCCCTGTCTGCCTTCCTCTTTCATCCTCCATGCATTATTCTTTTATTATTCTTTTACAGCTGCCTTATCGCCCGCATTTTGGTGAGGATAAGACCTGTCATCTTTGGGTCTTGTCTGGGGAGATGATGGGAGACTTCAAGGGGAAGGAGGAGGTGGACTGGGGGCAGGAGGAGGAGGAGGAGGCGGAGGGTGGGTGTAAAGAATGCTCTCTGTCCCCTTTTTTCATCATCCGACGTGGACCTCTTTCTCTCTCTTTTTATTTCTCCTCTCCCTCTCTCTCTCGCTCTCTCTCACTTTCGCCGTCTCTCTTTGTAATGAGAATCTCTCTCTAATTGAGGTAGCTGCAGCGAGCTGGCCGAGGGTTAGATTGTGATACTGGCTACGTGACCGTTATGCTGATAGAGGTGGCAGATCAATAATTTAGGCCCTGACCTTAATGGTGGTGTTAAAATGCTCATTCCTCTGGAGTCTGGAGGCCTTAAAGGTGCAGGAGTTGGATAAAGGCGCAGGAGCTCGTTGGATGTGGAGGTGGGAGCGGGGGGATGGTGGGAAAAGCAGATAAGAGGAGAGGTGGAGAAAGACAGAGAGGGAGAGTGCATTTGCAGTCAGCCCCTCAGTCTGTGAAAGGAAGGGATCATGAGTGATGTTTCTCCTGCCTTTACATTCAGACACTTACATTGTCACCAACATTCATCCTCTTAGTATCCATATGAATGCCATAAGCTTTTTTTTTCTTCTCCTCTCTCTGTCTTTCTATCTCTCGCATGTATTTGGTATCCGGTTGTAATCCGTTTTCATAAGAAATCCTCCACCCATTCTCACTGATGCACTGAATGCATCACCAGACACCAGAAGTGAACAAAGACTGCGGTAACGAGTGGGTTTAATCTGGTTCTGGGCTTGTCTTGTGCTTCGTAGCTTAAGGCCATGCTCATTGAGGATTCGGACAGCCATCGATTTGATTCTGAGGGACATTAACGTCACAGCCTCATGCATCTCTCTCTCTCTCCCTCTTTCTCTCTCTGAATCTCTAAGACTCGTTCCCTGCTGGCAGGATGCGACCATCCCCAGCTCTCCCTGCTCTTCCTCACCCACCCAGTCACCCTTAGGGGATGATATATTAGATATAACCAATTCAATTTTATGCAGCCAGGACAGACGCCCCGGGGACATAAACACACACATTTTTAATACACTCCTCACCAGGAAGCCCAATGCGCCAGAGCCTGCGGCTGCCCTGGGTCTCCTCTCACACTCAATTATTAATGTAATGGCCGTAGTGGCTTAATTAAATAATAAAGACAAGCTCGCTGCAAAGGAATGGGCCAAGGACGGCGGGAGAAGAGGCAGATTCTGTAAATGTGTGTTATTGACATGTGTGAGATTGTGTTGCTTTGATGGCAGATGTGCTTTATTATCATCGAGTGCACATTTTTGGTTAAGACCCGTTGTCTCGTCGACGGGCCGCGTGCCATCCGAAATGACTTGTGACGGTGGTTGGTTTTGTAATATTTTCTCCAGAAAGCCTTGTCTTCAAAATAAATCATTTGAGCGAGAGAGAGGGGGAGAGGTGTAGACTTTTGATTCAAGTATCCGATCCGCTCATAAATCAATTGTCGCGAGAGTCAGGTCAAATAGGGGCTCGTGATACCTCAACTACATAAAAAGACTGATTTCCTCAGATTATGGATTCCTGCCACCTCAAGGGCAAGCCAGAGGAAGCTCTCTGTCTCCAATGTGATGAAATGTGGCGTTATCTTTTACTTTGTTTCATTAGATTCACTGGAGATTACACACTCTATCCTCAAACACGCGATTTTCCAGCTTTCTAAGATGAGACATCTCCTGGCCTCGGGGCAAGAAATATATTTCCGAGCTGCCGTCCCCCCAGCCCGTTTCTTGGGGTTCGTGGGCTGTTTTAACTTGCAATTAATTATTCAAATTCATTTTGAAATGCAGGGTTACATTTTGAGTGGCTTGTTCAAAAGGCAAAAGCAGTTTTTTTTTCCTCTCCCCCCCAACTAATGGCAAGTAAGCCCCCGCCATTAGATTGAAAAATAGGCCCATTGTGTGTGTTGACTTGGTGGCGTACTGCGATGAAGGATTGCGACAAACTGGAGTGTTTAAATCGGCGAATTGAAATTAATGCCCTCTCAAAGCCAGGCTTGCTGACGATACATTAAAGCTAATACTCCAGTGAGGTCGAGCAAATGTTTGTTTATATACATGAAATACGCTCGGAGAGAATGAAATGATTGGATTTTGCCCAAGTAAACACTTATATTAAAGAGAGAGACAAAAGAAACAAATTGTAATGCAATGAGGTGTGGGTGCCTTCTATGTTTATTGTTTCTCCTCTGTTTTTGAGTAGACTAATCTCTTCTGACGTCTTTCATTTATGGCTGGTGTTCCCCCCCCCCCCCCCAGTTGTTCCCTTTCCTTCTTCCCTTCCTTGCTTCCTTCTTTTTTTTTCTTTAAACCTCCTCCTTAAAGCACCTCCCTCTATTTTGGTCTGCTGACACATTGAGACACTTTCAAAGGTCATGCCTGGAGTTTTGTCTTGTCGCATCACTTATTCAGGCTGCTTTTTATTTATTCATGCCACTTTTTGATTTTAATAATTAAAGCAGCGAGATGTTTATTTCATACGCCGATAAAGTGCTCGCGAAGAACGTCCACGTTTTATGTGGCTTCTTTGTGTGACGCCGACGATCTTCCATGCAAAAAAGCGCGAGCTGTTGCTGTCAGTGGGAGCTGTAATGTGTATCGACTGAAATTACCCCCTCGCTTCCACTGCGGCCAGAAGACCTCTTAGATGGCGAGTGAAGAGGCCGAGTGTATAAGAGCCTCTTTTTTTGTACTTTTCCTTTTCCTTTAGAATTTACTGCCAGCGGCTGAGAGTGGTATTTATTTTCCTCAGACTCTGCTCTGCTATCCTGGAGTTGGCAGAGTGATTTTGTAGAATAGAAACATTATAGACTGTTAGTGTCAAAGTGTTAAATGTGATGTATAGAGCTGGGGGTTTCAGTGGGAGGAGGAGGGGGGCGACGGGGTTGAGGAGGAGGCGGTAAGGAGGTGAGCACTGCCAGCCATGACTGGAGCAAGGTGCTCATGGGAGAGAGGAGCCATCCACCATGTGAGGGATGGCAGGGTAATGTGGCGGGAGGTAATGGCTTTTCTCAGTCCGCTGAAACAGAGGGGAGATCATTAGGGGTTGCTGTGCCGCACAGCGCAGTCCGTTTACCCCGACTCTGCCAGCGCCTCCTGTCAGAGCAGGGGTGTGGAGATACTCATTGTATTTGTCTGTCTGCTTTTGTGTGGCACTGGCAGCGTTGCTCCGAAGAGGCTCGAGTGTTTGATTATTATTTTGGGCCTTTTCTACCAGGATGGATAGACGCTGACACTTTGGCTTACAGCTGCACTCAGATATTTTCTTACCAAATGCTTCTGCAGCTGTGAAATCGAATCGGCGAGCTAGCCCAGACCTGATGACAAAAACAAAACTCTTTTTCTCCTTCGCTTAAATGAGTATTACTTTACCGAATGTCATTCAGTTATTAGGAGAAAGCAGGATTGAAAAAACCTTTGGGTTCATAAGAGTTATTTGTTCAAGGAGCCGCTTGAAAATATCAAAAGAGGAAGCCGCTGATTTTATTTGTTACGAGCCGCAACACATGTTTTTGTTGTTAAAAAGCTAAAGTCACAGTCAAAAGAGAAAGAGAAAAGACTTCAGACAGAGATGGTCTGAAAGGCTCATAGACAAAAAAAGGCCTTCAGATCTCAGAATGATTGTCTGTGGCAAATGAAGGTAACCCCTTCTGTTTTCTTTGAGCGAGTCATCCTCTTTGGACTGTGTTTGTTTACAGTGGTTGACATTTATGTCTCACCAGGTATGTTGAAACAAGCGAAACTGCCTCCAGACTGAGCATCTTATTTTATAAGAGCCAGCATTTCAAGCTGTGCCGCTGAATATTTGTGAATGTGTCTGCATATGTAGTGTGACTGTGATCGCCCGACTTTAATTGTGGGAAAAGAAAGCGATGACATACAGCCGCGTTTGAAATAAAGGTGTGCTTTGTGAATCAGCGAGAAGTTCTCAAAACCGGTTAACAGCACTTGGAACTGTCGGTCGATTTTTGCCCCGGTGAGCCTCCAGCCCGGCGTGACAGAGAAGATTGGACGTCATTAAGGTCTACACTCTTCCCTCTGTCTGGGGGTGTGTGAAATGGGCTCTGCTGCTGCCAAAAGCGTGCACCGTTATTGTGTATCTCCATCATTCATGGTGAAATCTCACAAAAGAGGAGGGCTTGCAGCGCAGGCGACCAGAGCTGCAGATGGTGTCATTTACCTGCCCTGCATCGGTTTTCCAGATGTTTTTTTTTTTGTGTCGCTGTTTATATGCCCTTCTGTGCTGGCTGAAGGTTGGTGGATAAGTCACATTCCTAACGAGAAGATTCTCCTCGTGTCGAGACTCATTCGCACATTATGAGGAAAAAAAAGAAGCCTCAAAGAAATATGATCGCTCCTGTAAAATGGACCAATTATTCCCCATTGACAACCTTCAAAGCTCACTTTTATTGGCCGATTCAGCCAAATAAAAGTTTATTGCACGAGCTGAACGGGACGCCATCATTTTTGCATAGCTTTTCCAAGCCCAGCTTTTATATGATCCCCATTATTACACCTCTGTGACATTTAAACTTTATTGAACAAGACTTTAAAATCTGTAGGCAGTATATAAAAGAATGAGGAATTTATCTCTTTCAGATGGGAGGAACCCCCCCCCCCCCCCCCCCTTCCAAACTGCTAAGCGCTGACTGAAACAGAAACACAATTTTTTTTGCATGTTTTTGAATTGATAGCTTTATTTTTATTCTAATATCTAAACTACTGCAACAAGCTGTTATTTTACCTTCAAAATATTTTCTCGATTTTAAGAATTAAATTTTACACAGTAGTTAAAAGTCTCCATCATAGCTGCTTTGATCAATCACCCAAGGTGCAATCATCACATTACTAATGTCTGCTAGTCATTTTAATCTTTTCAGCTATACAATATGGACAAAGGATGAAAAGTGAAAAAAGCATAAAATGACATGTTTAAATACATTTCTAAGATCACTTCATTGTTGATGAGCATTTGGTTGATTGATACTTTGCAGAGAGACAAGACATATGCAGCAAATGGCCCAGACAGACAGGAACTGAACCAGGAACTCACTGTTGAGGTGTGTTTGCATATGTTCTTATGTTTTGTTTGGTTTTTTTGCCCAAAAAACAGCTGAAATCCCAAAGATAGTATACAATTACAAAAAAAATGAATTATCACTGTTTGTTACAGTCATCTAATAGATTAATCTACCAGCTGTCTGATCTAAAATACCTAAAACGTTGAGGCAATTTAAACTCTCTAATGTTCATTTGTAGGCTCTTTTTTTTATGACAAATGCAATCTTACATCTGAGAATAAATATATTTCCAAGACAGCCAGACGGAGAGAAAGTAAAGCGGAGAAGGGAAAGGCACTGGAAGAAAGGTCCTGCCCCCCTCCTCTATGTAATTAAAAGGGGGTGTCTGTCAGGGGCTGCTGCTGCTTTGTGTGGCCCCATATGTTTGGGCGCTGATACAGGGAGGATTATTCTGTTTGGAAGCCTGATAACAGCCTGTTTATAACCTTGGCACAGGCTGTAGCCTAATCTGGCAGCACCCCCTCCCCTCTCCTCTCCTCTCCTCCCCACCTCCACCTCCCTCCCACCCCCAAATATTCACAGAAAAACCATACTGGCTGTTTTTTCTTTTTTTTTTCTTCTTCCACCTGGGGGAAACAGTCATGACCCAAAAATCTTTCATATGCACGTTCGGCTCTCCTCAGCCTGAATATTATGTGAGATGTTGATATTTAACAATTTCAGAATGGCTCCATTAATCCAGCCTGTTTTGATATTTCGACTGATCATCTATCACCGCACGCTCAACGTGGAGGATAAATAATATTTCCTCTCCTGAATTTTTACTTCCCTTCTTCTTTCAAGGTTTTATTTAATTGAGCCGTACCGATTTTTTCGGTTCGTCTTTCCTTTTCCAGACGTCAGAGCTGCTATTGTTGGAAACTTTCTTTCTTTCTTTTTTTAAATCTGCAGGCTGATTAGTCCAGTCTTTTGTTCTCAGACTATATTGTCATCGCGCTGCCTTTCACATGTCTGAGTTTGTCATGATTTCAGTTCTGCTTCTGAAAACTGCTTTGTGATTTTTTTAAAGTCCTTTGTGCTTTCAGAATAACAGCCCCAAATTGTTTCTTTTGCGCGCCTATTATGCCTTTCCTTGACTAATTGCTACATGATTGACTTTATGAAATTAAATGAAAGCTCCTGTAGTCGCCCAGTATGGAGGCCATATTCTTACAGTAAGAAATAATTTCTGCTAGTGTGCGCTTTAATATGATTTTATTAATATGACTTTAGGCAGTGGCTTTTTCTTAACGTGAGATGACACTGGTGGAAGGAAACCAAAGTACTCCACTAATGTTCTTACATTTCACACCTAAAATACGACAAGTAGGGTTGTCAAGTTAACTGCAACGACATTAATAGTGATATTCAAAAACTAAATGTCAATCCCATTTCAATCATGAGGATTAGAGCGCATGAAACAAACAAAAATAGGTCATGACTTTTTTTAAAATGCTGAGACAAAGAATCAGAATTCTGATTTTAATGTCAGCAGTCTGAGATTTTTAATACTAATGGAAAAAGTTAGAAATGTAACTTCGGTTTTGGAATTTTGATGACAAAACAGAGTAAGTTAGAATAAATTCTGATTTATTAAAAATCGGAACTCTGAGGAAAAAGTCTGAATTCTGACTTCAGCTTTAGAACGCTGAGAAAAGAAGTTGTTCTGAAACAAATCGTAGGATTCTGAGAAAAAGTAAGTCAGAATGTCCAAATCCCGACACCAGCCGTACAATTCCAAAGTTACTCTGACACAAATGTCAGAAAATCTGAGATTCTGACTGTAACCTTGAAATTAACATTAAATTTAATTGAATTCTGACATTAAATGATAACAATAAAATTGGAATTTAGAGGAATTTGAGTCGTTCTGAAACAAATGTTGGAATTCTGAGGTTAAGGTCAGAATTATTTCTGTAATATTGCACACCAGATTAGTCTGAGCACCTCCTTGCATTTGTTAAATTAATTTGCCACAACAACACACAGGAAAAACATTTGGTTTGGTTAGTTTTATTATTGCAATTTTTTATAATGATAATCATAAAGTGACAGCCTGGGTGATATGTATTAACATGTGACCCAGATCAAGTATTTTCAGGGCTATAGCCAGTATTTGTTATACTTTAAATAGTACCACCTATATTTCCACAGAGATATTAAGAATTGCTTTTCTTCGTTGTTTTATTTGTAACGGACTGCTTTTTAGACTTTTGCTTAGGTGCATAAGCGAATGACGTGACTACTTCCCGTGTATTACATCGTGTATCGACTTCTTTGCTCTTTTTAGACAAAATAGAAAAAAATAGCTCCCCGCCTCACCTCCTGAATCGCATATTTCCGTGCAAATCTCACTTTAAGTGTTCGCGTTAATAAGAGGGTTCCAACCTAGCTGATGAGTTTCCAGGGCGCTGAATAATAGTCGCTCCTGTAATGCACTGTTCTATAGCGAGGACACTTAACCAGCACACTGCGGGGAGAGGGGAGTGCTCGGAGTGGCAGGCAAAGAGAACTGTCAACCTGTCACATTTCTCCCTCCTCTTCCCCCTGATAAATTAAAGTTACACAGTGTGCGTGTTGTAGCAGCGGAAGGCTGTGCAGAAAGCCTGGCTCCTCAGGTCTCAGGAGATAGCTGGCAACTAGGTCAGACTGATAATGTAATCCGCTGACTGGATCCTCAGCCCACTACATCCAGAGTAGAAAAGCATGACAGGAAAAAAACAGAAATGTAGGAGGAAAAATAGCAACTTTAAGGTGTTGTTGCATATCACCTAGCTGGTTCCGCTTAATCAAGTTTTAAAAAAGAGTAGTGTCCATGCAGGATGTTGTGAGGGAATGTGCCGATATAATATCAAGCTGCTCTGTGTGTGTGTGTGTGTGTGTGTGTGTGTGTGTGTGTGTGTGTGTGTGTGTGTGTGTGTGTGTGTGTGTGTGTGTGCGTGTTACTGCAAACACCTGATTATTCAAAGTGTAATCCATGTCAATACACCTCACACTACTTACGGGGGAATCTTATTTACACGCATTGCTTTTTTCGCGTTATCTTTGCACCACATACTGCACCGCATATGCACAACAAAATAGTGCCATGCGAGTCTGCAGGGAGAGAGTGACAAGAATAAGTTCCTGCATCAGCAAGGTGCATTTTCATTCCCGTGCAGTACTCCAGAGAGCCTCTGTGGGCCCACTGTGACAACTCTGCCCCCCTGCAGGTGTGGAAATGAAACAAGGCCTATAAATAGCCCAGGCAGCTGGGAGTAGAGCGCTGTGGAGCTTGGGCGGAGGGGGAGGGAGTTTGAGGTCCAGCTGGGGATGCAGGTGTGTAGAAGCTGACCGACAGTATATGACTGTTGTCTCACCCAGGGGGCCGGGGAGGGCGGGTGAAGCTGCAGCATGATCCAGTTTAAGAAGTGGAACTTCAGCATAATATTAATTTTTTAATTCTGAATGAATGAAAAGATGGAAAACTAGAAAAAATAAACGGATCCAAATCAATTTGCTGTTTTTTTCAGGAAAACTGTCAGTGCACTTCCACGTAACAAAGACTGAGAAACAAGCAGAGCAGACCTTTGACCTCCATCCAGGATCCATGAACTCTGTTATGCTGTTACAGCATTTTTGCTGGCATGCTTTGAGTCTGCTTGTCCGCACTTAGAGGGAATGGTTACTACACATCAGGACACTTTGATCTTGATCCTACGATGAAGCATTTCTATTCTCTTGGGAATGGTCTCTTGGGCTCACTTGGCCACGCTGAATGTTTTAAATATGAAAATGATGTGAGTCACATGCTGGCCTTCGCAGTCACAAGATTTCAACCTATTTGAATACATAAGGGAGATTTTGAGCCCACATGTTTGCGCTCCACACCACCACCGTCACCATCTAACACTTAATCTTTTGGAGAATGGTGTTTCATTGCTCCTTTTTCCCATTTCATGAAGGGGTGTCAGCTAACGGTGTGCCTCTGAAAAACCCGTTTCTACCCTCCTTTTTGTCCTTTTTTGCTGTTCTGCTGTTTTAATGATCTTAGCGTTGTCGTCATGTGCTGAAGTAAATCACAAAACCACAATAAGGACAGAAACTCGGACATCAGCAGTAGTAACAAGAGGATAACATTTTATCACTTAAAAAACAAAAAAACGTGAATTGAGTGTGAGAAGAAATCAGACGCCTTAAATTTAGTCAAATGATGGTGGTGTTTGGTGGATTATTCATTTTCGTTAGTGATTTCGCTTTCAGCTGGGCATCTGTAAGCTTGATAAAATGTTTGACATTGTTTCCATGGTTACAGCGATCTGAGCGAGTTTCTGCAGAGGGCTCTTAGCAGTGCTTCTTCGTGCCATCTGCACAGGTTCAACCCCTGAAGGAAGCATGTGGAATTTCAGCTTGCAGAACAAATTGAGTGAAAATATTCAGAGTGTCTATTTAAATCTGTGAGCAGTAACACAGGATATGTGGGTCAATGGAGAGAAAAAAAACAAGTAGAACTGCAGTAATTGTGACAGATATGGACTCAGTTTCATTTTAGTAATAATGATCTTATTAGAGGCTGTCATTAATTTTAAGAATGCACGGTATATTTTATTAATCCCTCAGTTTACTAGGAAAGATACGACCTCACGTTTACATTTTGTGACCCCTGCGAAACAGACACAGCTGAACACAGCGTGAGCAGAGGGTCTGCATGACGTAAGAGTAAACTGAGTACAGCGTGTCAGAGTAGATAACCAAACAAGCTGCATAGAGCGGAGACTATAAAAGTATGCTGCCTATCTGCACTTCTCATCTACAGTGAGCCGGTCGGAGGAGCTCAGTGCGTTTCACCGGCTTTAGATTTTTGCGTTTTCCTCACTTCTCTTATCACCTCATCAGCCCAGCATCATGACCCATGTTAAAGCCACGCTGGTTTTCTGCCAATGCAAGTGTTTTCATGCCGTGATGACTCTGAATTAGCCTATGAAAGCACCGTAAAAAAAAAAAGGGCTAAACACTGGTTGAACCTGCATTCGGCAGTCCCTCAATGCACAGGTTTCTCATACCTGAGCGGGATATCAGTGTTTCCGGCGTGCAGTCTTAGTGCCACAGGACGGTCTGCACCATATATCAGTTTGCTCCTTGTTCTTCTTCTTCTTCTTTAAAAAAACATAAAAATAGAGCAGTGTTGTCTCTATTTTTTAAAATCAAGTTTCAGCTTTTAGGGCAGAAAATGCTGCTTTCACTCCCAACAGATGACTTGATGTGCTTTTCATGTAAATGGCGTCTAGCACTTGCACGCCGGTGTTTGCATTAATGCATTAATTTCTCAGTACTGTATGCTTTTTGTAGCTGCAGGCTGAAAATGACACGTTCCTATCTAAAGCACATTTCTCCGCTTACAGTCCCACTCCACTTAGACTCTCACGCACGTTTTTTAGTGCTGATTGACAGCAGGAGCTCCCCCTGACCTAGTATTCTGCTACAGTGGGACGATCCCACAGGCCAGTGATTAATGACTAGGCTTTATCCGCTAGTGGTGTGGTAGGCCTGCCAGCCGGGCCACTTAGACTGCTTGGACCGCTACCTCTGCTGTAAACACACTCGTGTCTCACTCTCTCTGCCTACAGCCATTGTACTATCATATTCACTATTACAGCTCTAAACTGGTGTCCCAAGTTGACCTCGCTCTAACCCTTACTCAGTGAGAATGCTTCCCTTAGCAGTCATTAGCCAAATCTATTTGCATTATTTTGAAATTAAGGCAGCTCTAGTAGTGTCTAGTGAGGTTCCCCATGTAAAAAAAAGTGCATGCATTTTCCTTCTAAGTATTCTGTTTTGTTTATGCAAAGTGTCTGGTGCTATTTTTTTTTAAGTCAAAGGCAAACAGTCGCACATATGGCATGCTATAAGCAGATCTTAACAAACATTTTAAGCCAAGAAAAGTGAGTGAATGCAGCGGAGGTGGTCTCACTCGTGGACAGTGATTGCTTACATTGTTTTTCTTTCCTTACAGCTCAGGGCACACTGAGCATTACTAGTCTGCGTTTGAACATCAGGCCTGGCAAAACAGCAAACCTCAGAGGGATTTCTGTAGTTGTGACAGCACCCTAACAAACTGCACACGCAGCAGGAACAAAGCCACTATGACTTATTTTCTCTTGGTGTGAAGCTTGCCTGATAAATGCGGGGAAAGATGATATTTCCTGCTCGGGCATATCTCCCAAGTGTTGCAGCATTATTGGCAACTTGTAACCCATCAAGCATTCGGGCATGAATGTGAGCCTTGGTGCAGTCTTTACTTTTGTTTTGATGACGAGCATGAGATAAGCGAATCCGTTCTGCTTTCAAAGGATCTATTAGTGTGCAAATATTGAGTGCATAATGTGTTTCAATCAAGTATTATACTTCATGGTGATTAATTGCTTGATTAAATTAGTTGATCGCACATATTGTATTACAAAAACAATGATCAAACATTTACTCCAGTTTTTCAAATGTGAGTGTTTTTGTTTTTCGGCTTTGCATCACAAACAGAATGGCTTCATGCGACAAAATGCTCAGTTGCAGATTTCTGACATTTACAAACAAATTATTTTATTCGGCGATAAGATCGTAAGATCCTTGCCAGTGATTTGGTCGATTCACCGGTCACCCTGCATTCCTACCCTCACCTATGGCCACGAGCTGGGGGTAGTGACCAGAAAACCAGAAGTTAGCTTCCTCCAGAGCGTGTCGGGCCTTAGAGATTGGACAAGGAGTTCATTCATCCAGGAGGAGCTCGGAGTAGAGTTGAAACTTGATACTACTCCAATACTACATTGAAAGCAGCTAGTTGAGGTGTTCTGGGCATGTCCTACTGGGAGGAGACCCCTGGGCAGATCCCAGATTTGCTGGAGGAATTACATCTCTCAGCTGGTTTGGGAGCACCTCGTTGGCCTACAGGAGAGCTGGAGGAGGTGGCTGGATACACGGTGGTGTGGGTATCTGTGATTAGACTGCCCCTTATAAGCTTTTTGATGCGGCCCTCCACAACAGTCCCAGTTTCTCATAAGATCCCTTGGGAAAACGAATGGCCCACCTCAGGATTTTATAAAGAAGAGTCATTTTTATCTTTTAGATAAACATTTGTCCTCTCTTTTTATTAAAGAACAGACAGACTGTTACTTGTTTCACCTTTTCATGTTTATGTGCAAAACCTGAATAGATCAGATAAAACAAATTCAAATACAGTTAATTGCTAAAGTTGTTCATTTTTTGTTTTGCTAATTACAGTTTTTCCTCAATTGCTTTGGTGCAATTCTCACATCAGAAAAATCATTGTCAGCACTCTTAATGCAGTTCTCTTTTTCACACATATCAAAACATGAGAAATCAGTCAAGCACTTCAACTCTGATGAATGAAAAAAACAAACATTTCACCACTGTATTGAAACTTAGACATCAAATTCTTTTAAAAACATTTTTATTAAAAATCTTACTGAGTAGAGCAAAGATGAAGGCCTAATGTACATTAAAAAGTGTCCAGAAACAAAAATAAAATGTGAAGGATTTATTTAAAACTTTGCAAAATTGCTGAAATCTCCAAAAGCTAAATACTTGTGAAACTGTATGCATCAGAAAACAGGCAAAGAAAATAAATACAATCTGGTCACAGCACCATCTGTTGTGTAATCCAGTAAATTCATCTACATACATTAAGAAACCACTTTATTAGGTACACCTGTTCAGCTGCTCCTTGATGCAAATAAGTAATCAGCCAATCACAGGTCAACAACTCAAAGCATTTAGGCATGCAGACATGGTCAAGACAGCCTGCTAAAGTGACTGAACGTTGCATTATTGTTAGTGTCGGACAGATTGGTCTGAGTATCTCAGACACTGTTGATCGATCGGGATTTTCCCCACACAACTTGGGTTTACAGAGAACGGTCTAAAAATATCTGTGAGCGGCAGTTCTCTGGATGAAAATACCTTATATTTCGTAATCATAGGTCAGAGGAGAATGGCCTGACTACTTCAAGCAGATACAAAGGCAAGAAAAAAACTCACTCAACCACTCGTTACCAACAAGGTGTGCAGAAGAGCATCCGTGAACACGCAGCACATCGAACGTGGCACAGATGGGCTGCACTTGGACCACACTTGGACGAGCAGCTGACAAATCTGAAGCAACTGTGTGATGCTATGATGTAAGCATGGAGCAAATTCTCTGTTTCCAGCACCTTGTTGTGCTGAGCAGCACAGCAACAAAGCAAAAGGGAGTCCGACCGCATACTAGCAAGGTGTACCTAATAAAGTGACCAATGAGTGCATACGTATAGTACAAGCCCGTGTGTCATTGCCATGTCACAGGTGCCATGACACAAGGCTAAGAGTATGCTCTGTGTTTATGTTTGCTTCTAACTGAAGGGCAGTTTTAGTGCTGTTACTGGCCCTGTGTTCCTGGCCTTGTTCTTTATTAGTTTATACAAGTTTGAAGTAATTTGGCTGAAAACACCAGTGCAGTCCAACACAGCATGTCCCTTGGAAAATTAATGGCCCACTTCGGGACTACATCATATAAATTAGAGTTGCGAGATTCAAGTGAGAAGTGTATCACGTCTAATGTGGCTGCGTTACTGATTTGAGAACTGCAAGAGTAGTGAGAATGTCTTTTCTGATGTGAGAATTGCACCAAAGCAATCGAGAAAAGCTGTAAAGTTAAACTCTGTTGTTATTAGCAGAGATACGTTGAGGCCCACACACTAACTAATAAAGCTTCTGTGATAGTTATTTGAATTCAATCAAATACTTTAAGTAACAAAAGTAATAAAAATATGCTGATTAAACAGATGTTCACATTATTAATATGAACATAATTTTCGTTGCAGTCATTTAAACTAATTACTCTTTAACTGATATTCATTTAAGATATGCTTTCTTTGTAAATCTGCCATTTGCAAAATAATGACTGTCATGAAAATGTTGTGGAGTAAAAAGTAAATTTGCCTCTGAAATGTAGTTCAGAAGCATAAAACAGCATTGCAGGTCCAAAATTCCTCCACGTTGTGCTTAATTGCAGCAGCTCGAGTGAAGAAGAGTAGTTGTTCTTGCGGCTATAGCTTAAATCCCGGAAATTCATCCTCCAGGAAAGTGTGCTGATATTTTTAGCTTTGCTGTGACTTATCATGTGGCAACAAAAGTGTCTTTTATGGATTTGCTGGAGTGTGATCTAAACTTGTGGAAAGCTTCAGGGATTTTGCTGTATGGTACAAATGAGGGAAGCTGAACAGCTACCAGTGATTTAATCCATGAAATATACAAATGTTGTCTCTAAAACAGAACAAATTAACTACTGACCAGTCAAGAAGCACACAACACTAGCACTTATCTCATTTGGATCTGGCTCTGATGTCACTTTTCCTTGATGCACAGATAATGTATACGCTGTAGGTTATCTATATATAGAAAAGACAAAAGGATCTATTTGCAGAAGGCATATGGCTAACATCATTATCATGCCATTCAAAGCACTCAGTGACCACTTGTGCTTTATGGAGGGACGCATTGTCATCATTGGAGATATTGCTCCCAGTGGGCATGAAATGTATCATGGGATAATCTAAGTAACCACTCAGAATCTTTTTTAATAGTATAGGATAGCGCAGACTGAGCCATGTGACTGTGAATAGGCTCTGTGCATCATGTTAGTAATAAAATGTCCCGGCGGCATCTCTGTGTTTCTGTTCTCTCTATATTTTCCCCTGTAAAAAAAGAAAGTGGGTGTAGTTTTTTTCCTTCTCCTTCTTCCACAGACTGTGAGCCAGGTTTGCTTTGCGGTGACGGTTGTGTAAAAATTCATGTTCACATGTTGTCGAGTGAAGCCGAGCACAGCGAAGCAGAACCACAAGCACTACTGTCTATGAGCGGCCATATGGTGGGTGTCCTTGCATGGTAGCTTAAGGGAGCCTTTCTCCCTGAGATGAAACAATTTTGTTCAGCAATGAACCTCGTCTCTCAGCCTTTCGTGTTCATCAGACCCTGCCCCATCATCCACCTCTGAGATCTCACAGTGTATCACAGCTCCCGTCAAACTGCCTTGAGCAGGGATGGCAACCCTGGGCATCCCAGGTAGACCTAAACAATCTCGGTCACGTGGGTTCTGCCTCCCCCCGCTAGTCAAAACCCACCCCTACTCGTCTCGCCCTGCTCCGTGCCTCCAGATGTGGCTTAATTTACTGCGACTCTGCTAATTGCTGTAATTAAGGATTAATTACTGTTAATTACCGTCGCATAAACTCATCACCAGTCAAAGAGCGAGGCCTTATGAAATGTGCCATGCACAGGAACACACACCGCGGGGACTCGAGGAGGATTGTTTTAGTGGACCTCTTGTTTTGTGTCTCGTCCTGGTGCGTTGGGAGGGCTTGTAGGGCAGCAGTTAGGGCAGGACGCTAACTATCACGGACAACCTCCTCCTGGCTCCGAACACTTCACACATCACCTCCTCACCAACTGTTGCCCAGGACAGCGTCAGTGCGCTGGCATTTGATTAGAGGCTGAAAAAAAGGGGTTTGTTTAGCTACTTAAACAGCAGGGGAAAAAAAATATTGACAGCTCGCCTAAAAAATGGGGCTTCATGGATCAAATATCTCATCAGTGCTGAAACTCATTTTACTTTGCCAGTAGTTTTGAGACATTGTTTGATGCGTTGGCCCACCCTTTTATGAGGCTAGAATTTTTCTGCCAGTACTGAAGCCCATGAAGGATTGACGCCAATGTTTCATACGCCCGGCCACTCTCTTTAAAGTCCATGAATATCAGATTCAAAAAATGGGCAGACGATAAATTCAGCATGTATGGTTAAAATTCTGGCACCTGTATATTCGTCCCTCTTCTTCTCTTCTTCTTGTCACCTGTCTTATTGTGAAAAAAATCTTATAAATATCTAAAAATAAATAGATTTTTTAAAAAAAGCCAAACCCTGCCTGACGTTTATCCAAAAATGAATACGACCAGTCTTTGTGTACTTTGTGGTATCCTGTGGACTGTCCTCTCTCCACAGAGACATCTTTGTCTCTCTGCTTGCAGGCCGCCTGTGCAGCTCGCTGGTCCACAAGCTTGTGACTTCTCAGCTATTCAGTTGCTGTGGTTTCCTACGCAGCCTCGAGCAGTTGGAACTGCATGGGCTGAGCATGAGTTTGATTCAATCAAGGAGATATATATTTTTTAAGACACCTTAAGAGAGACAGACACCCAGGGGCTAATGTATTGCCTATTTTGAATAATGAATTATTTTAATGAAGGCTTTTAAATGGGAGTGCTCTGCGTTGGTGGCAGGGCGGTGCACTGAATGGTCTTCTCCTCTGGCGCTGGCTGCCTCATTATCAGGCCAGCCCCTCAGGCCTCAAACTGGCCTGCTTAAGCCTCAGATGATGACGATAATTACCGTTATTAGGAGTAGCTGCAGGGGGAACTTGTTCTGAAAAACACCAAGCTGAGTTCTTGCCACCACCGCCGCTGCTGCCGCCGAATGAGAAACTGCCGGTCGCTAGTGGAGAAAGCCGGAGAAGGGGAGAGACAGAGGGGAAGAAAAAAAAAAGCAAGGGATGAGGGGAGCGGCCACCAAATCCGCCTAATGTGACGCCTGTCAGCTCGTCTCCCACCAGCTGTCACCTCCCAAATGCACTGGGGTTCATTTTTTTAATTGACACCTCGCTTTCCTATTCCATTTCTATTTTTCGCCTCTCATTCTCTCTCCATCACTCCTTGCCAGCACCATCCACATCTCCTCATCTCTGTCTGTCTCTCCAGTATTTCTCTGGTGTTTTTCCTTGTCCTTTTGTGTCCCCATCCCCCCACCCAGTGACAGATACAACACTTCAGCTCTGCCCCTTTTCTGCACATGATACTCGAGATGGCTGATAAAACATAAAGCTGTTTTTAGCGGTACTTTATGACTATGCCCTTGTGTACTGAGGCTGTACAGCTTCCCATTATCTGGTGATGGAGAGAACATTTTGGGCCTGAGAAAGTTTCCCATGAGTTCATGGATAGCCACAAATCTCGCTTTGAGCTTGAAGTGGAAAACATTTTAGGACTCCTTAAAGCGGCACTGGACAAGCACGCCCCTACTCACTGATAATAATAAATACGTACAATAATTAGCTGTATAACAAAAAAAAAGGATAATTAATTTTCCCATGGGCCAACAGTAAGTAACTGGGACCAGTAAGCTGAACTCATTTCTGCTCAGTATTAATTTTTATCTCTTTATAAGCTCACTGGTGTCCCAGTTACTCTATATGGCCCCTTGGGAAATTTAATGGCCCACCCCTGCCTCACTTAATAAAGAAAAAACACGAATACGGATAAAAATTCAACTAAAAAGGAATTTAAAAGCTAAAATGAAATGAGCTGGAAACTAATTGGCAGTAAATGGAAAATTTTAAAGCGAATAAAAAAAAACAAATACACTGAAAAAATGCTAAACTTTCAGTTTCTTTCACTCTCCTTTTATTTTTTTGCTTTCCTCCAACAAACATGGGTGTTTTTCACTTGTCAGCCAGTTTCCATATTTGCTTCCATATTGGTTTCCATACTTGTTCCATGTCCATCATTATATCCTCTTCCTGCTTTGGTTACGCAATCGAGCCTTAATTACTTCATGACAATAAGTCAGAAAAAAAGAACCCCAACTCGTCTCTTGCCCCTGTAAACAGCTCAGTGTTAAAGAGTTTTCATGCGCAGGCTGTGAGCTATGATTAGTAATTTCATAATGATTGTCCTTTCTTTATTAAAGCCCAGATTCAATTCAATAGAAATGACCACATATACAGTAAATTGGATTTAATGTAACATAATATTCATTCAGTGTTCTCGGTAATGATAATTGCATTGCTCAGTAGTTTACCTCAACTCTGTGGGGTCAGTTTGAAAAATGTCACAATACCGCGTTTTATGATGATTGCTTTCCCGCTACCAAGTGAAATGTGTTTGTAACTGTGAGCATTGAAGTGTCGAGCTTGAAAGCCGAGATCAGTGCCGTCGGACTCGTCTGTACAGATGAAACAGTGATTACCTGATCGGCGAGTTGACAGAAAATTCAATCACAGAGTATTGTGACGAATGCAGGGGTCAAAAACTGACCGGCATCGCCTGCTGCAGCTCCCTGTCGTGAGGATTCCAGTTTTTGCAGTCGATTTAGTAACCTAATATCTTTGAGCTTGGTGCTGTAATTCGCACAAAACGACAGGGCTTTGGAAATTACAGATCGATGCTGAAATACGTACTCTTTCGCGGCTAAAATTGTGAGCTCCTCACCTTGCTTTGAGAGGAATTACCCTTTGAACTGCCGCGATATTAATCAAATTTAAAATAGTTTCAGTGCATCAGAAATAAACCAAAAACAAGCAGTTCAATGAAACAATGCACGCTGGAGAGGAGAATTATCTCTGGGCCACGTTTAAAGAGAGCTCCACATCACAGTGTGATTGCAGGTCTTAAGGAGCACTAGAAAGAGGCTGACACATGTCGCCGTCTCTGCTATTATGCAGTATTATTTTGAGCCGTTGAATTGTGGGTAATGTAGGTGCCATATTTTGACACTAAGGAAGAATGAATGGAATTTAAAATGTGTCCATTTAACTGTCCATTGTGAGTCAGACAGTGTTATAGGTGCGTGACGCTAAATCGGCGCAGTAATCTTTAAACAGCTTTCCATTATCTCATTGACAGAACGTACGGAGCCGGAGAAAGTTCGCGCATAAATCACACATCCTGCAGAAACATGGCAAAAAAGGACTTTAAGGATGAAGAATCTAAATGTTTTCACGGCTGATATTTTGTCGAGATGTCTGATTGGCGAATTCGTAACGATTGTCCTTTTCTTTATTAAAGCCCAAATCGAATTCGGGAGGAATGATCACACAGCGCATACCGTAAATTGGACGTAATGTAACGCAATATTCATTTAGTGCTCTCGCTGATGATAATAGCATTGTGTAGAAATGTAGTTCACCTCTACGTCGTGTCTGCATGAGATATGGCTCAGTGCTGCCTCTTATGAAGACTGCGTTATTGGGCTTGTATCAGATGCAGATGAGGGCAGGATGGTGAACTCCTTGAAGGCGCGGGGGGGGGGGAGGATTTGTATTAGTGATACTTGTCATGTCTGCTGTAAATCACGCTGCTTTTTTCAGGTTCCTAGGTTGTTGTTGTTTTGTCTCAGAATGCTGTGTGGCAGGGATGAATGGTGGTGATGTTACATTATCATGTGGCTGTCGCTTTCACTCCTGCTGACTGGTCTGTGACAGGCCCACACACACACACACACACACACACACACACACACACACACACACACACACACACACACACACACACACACACGTTTGTGTCAGGAGCAGGCCTGATTTATTAACTGCTGAAACCCAAGATGACGTTTGCCCACACAATCAATACAGAGCACAGCCACTGCCTGGTCCTCTCTTGGGTCATGTGATGTGGACAAGAGCTAGGCAAGAGAGAGGACGCACACATACATACACACTACGGGGCTGTGGAGTGTATTGCATTACTGTATTGATGGGAAATGGATCCAGTCCAGTGTTGGCTGCTAGCTGCCAGTCAGAGGCAAGAAGGCTAAACTTTCATCGTGGCTGTCAGGGACATCACTGCTGCCTTGTTTGATTGTAAATCTTCCTAATTGTGACAGAATACTTTGACGTCATTAATTAAACATGTTTTCATTTAAAAAAGCTTGCAGGGCGCCAGGCTGGGTGCTCAGGGTAGTCCAGCAATGTGCGTAGCTGTGTTTTTTTTTTTTACTGTGTGCTTCCTCATTATTAAGAGTGCTTACATTTGTTCATCCAGTGTGTTTGCATGTGTGTTTGTGTGTGTGTGCGTTCCTTGTACCTTGAGTCTCCCTGTATGAGTGGGTGGCTTAATCGTCATGTTTATTTACACTCCTGTTGTCTGCAAACAGCAGGCAGTGCGGCGATGGGCATGAGCCAGCTCTTAAGGAAGTAAAACGGCATAAATTAATCCTGTCAATAAGCAAAACAAAGGCTTATTCTTAGAAGTCCATTCATCATATAGGAAGTGGCTCGAGAATAGTTTGCGATGCACATTTATTTTTGCCCTTTTTTTTGGTGGTTGTGGGGTTGGTGGCCCAAATCTCGGGAAAGAATTGACACAAGAACGTGCAAACAAAGGGAAGGAGAGACGACAGGAGGAAGGATGGAGGGAGGGAGGGAAGGAGGAAGCGACAGAGAGGGGAATTGCGTCCTCTCATTGTTCAATTAAGTCTGTCGGTAATGATCAAGATGAGATGATGGCCATCTTCCTTTTATAGATACTAATCTGTGACTGTCCGTGGAATAAGAGAATCGCAGAGTGGGGCGGTCTCCGCTCCTTTGTCGCCACCAGAGAAAGTCAAAAGTGTGTGTTAAAGAGTTTTTCTTCTCTTTTTTGCTGCCATTGTTGTTGTTGTTGTGCAACTGTTGGGAGCGGGTGACTTATTTTAATAGAGGGCACTCGCCTTTGTCAGGTGATTACGTTAATGTATAGTCCGTGGTCGCAGAGTTCACGACGAGCGCTTTGACTGGCATTGAGGTCTAATCGATTTCATTGCTATTACTGAACAGAAATAAATAAAGCTGATGGCTGTGGTTGGGGTAATTATGCCACAGCACAGTGAATTGTTTGATTTTCCTTATTAATTGTATTTATTTAATCCATTTCATGCTTTTAGTTGTGCACTCGGGGACTTGGAGGGAATGAATAAATCACTCTTAGGCTCATTAGATTCCCCCTCTGGTAGGGATGTGCCACTATTTTGTCAGAATCAAATTGGCGAGTGTTATAATTTCCCGCTGGTGTGATTCACATGAAAAATATCCACATATTCATCTACCAGCACATGTGCACATGCGCCCACACACACACACTCTCGCACATGCGCCCACTCCCCCCCATCTGAACTCCTGACCTTTTCCAGCCGTCTGATAGCCATTGACATTTGCCTCCTGAGCTGCGCTTGCTCACGTGTTGGAGCTGATGGGAATGGATGATGTTATTGCTGGAGGAGAAAAAGGGAGGGAAGGGGAAAAAAAGGTGGAGGGGGTGGATGTGGTGGTCGGGGTGGTGACGGGGGGGCAGTTGAAAAGAGGTGGACTGTGGTAGACAAGCTCCCCACGCGGCTCCTGGAATCCATCTGGACCCCCTGCTCCCCGGAAAGGTCACAGGGCGTCTCAGCCTTACATCCTCATTACAAAGGAGCCGTCGCTGTGACCTGAGACTGTTTAGCTACAATATGGCTTTCTCTGTCACACAGCCTGTCACATCCCCTCACTGCCTACAGCCATCACGGAAGGGACGTACAGTATGTAATGTAAGACCGTCCTCTTTAAGCATTTTGATTGATGTGTGGATTAAAGTGTGCATGACAAATGTCGTGGCAGCTTTGTCTTTGTCCTTGAAGACAGGGGATGGAACGGAGGGGCTGCACCTGGTCGGCTGTTTTCAGCTGCTCGCTGAAAAGCAGGACGCTCTGCTTCTTTACCGAGGGAGCCTTCTGGTGGCAGAAAGAGGCAGGGCAGTAAAAAAAACCTCGTTCTCTGTTTGAAAGTGAGGGTGAACCACTTGTGCACAGTTAAAATAGTGTTAGAAGAGCCACCGGCGGAGAGTTTTCGTGCGAGCTGAGCCTGCACTTGTGCGTGTTGTGGTGTGGTATGTCATTTGTGCTTGTCCACCTCAGCAGGCCTGTCTTTGCTGTGTTTACACTTCACTCTCCACACCATGGGAGATGAGTGTCAGCCGAGAGCTGAGCGCCTGTAGGTATGAGAAGCTTCAGTTTAGCTTCAGACGCTGTCCTATCTAAACAGTGGCTGTGGCACCAGCGTCCGAGGCGTGCTGTTATTAGGCCGTGTACAGAAGGGAGAGATATGGATACAGCTTGAAACAAATGTTAGATTTATTCCTACTGAAAGAATATTTTCTTTGTTAAGTGATGCATTTTGAACTCTTAATTATGATTAATGTTACTATATTTCTTTAATGTACTCATCATTTTTCATTTCTGTGTGTAAATATGGCACTGGGACTATTTTATTTAACTCAAACTCTGGCAGGACTCATAATTGTTTTGTTTTTCTGTTTAGACATTAACAGGATAATAAAGCCCTCAGCTAGAAACTGAACCTCAGCTAGAGACATGAAACATAAACTCTGGTAGGAGTCTGTGTCGTTTTTCTTTTTTTCTTTTTTTGCATGAAATGATAGTCAAAAATAATGAAATGATAGTTTTATGCTCTCGCTCAGCTGCCAGCCTGTGTAAGGCTGCAGGTTTTTATGGCGTGGACTTGAACTCTTTTAATGACGCCTGTATTTCAGGGTGTCTACTCAGTAAAATGGAAGAATACTTAAGACTCCTTTCTCAGGCGCTGTAAATTTTTTATACCCACAGTCATTTTGAACACCCATGCAGATCGGCCCGTATTACATCATTGCTCTCGTGACCTCTTCTTCTGTCCTCCACAGTGCTCAGTATTCGAGGTGCCCAGGAGGAGGAGCCTCCAGACCCCCAGCTGATGAGACTGGACAACATGCTGCTGGCGGAGGGCGTGGCCGGACCGGAGAAAGGCGGCGGGTCGGCAGCTGCGGCCGCTGCAGCGGCAGCCACCGGCGGCGTTGGCGCCGACAACTCAGCAGAGCACTCTGACTATCGGGCCAAGCTGTCTCAGATCCGGCAAATTTACCACACGGAGCTGGAGAAGTACGAGCAGGTGGGGGTAAAGCAAGCTCATTCTTTATTACACGTTGCTTCAAAACACATTCAACACTTCCTCAGCTATCATGGATCACGGATTTAGCTCAGGTCCTCTGTGTGCACAAGTTATTTATGTTGCTGTTTTAGTATAATGCGAGTGCATACATAAGCTGTATGTAAGTGAGGCTTTTTTCCTGAAAACTGAGCCCTTTGCTCAACGAAAGACACATAAATTTAACCCCCCTTTAAAAGGATGATCTCCCGTATTGATGTGCCCATGAGCCAGTCAATGGTACGAAACTCCCTTTTTTCTTGGATTGTGTATATGGATATATGTAACAAGGAATCCTGTGTGTAAATTCATTATTTTATTAGAGAAAACCTTTTGTCAGCAAAAATGTGATTTTTCTATTCTTTGGTGTTAAGTGTTTGAAAAAAGGCAAAACGTTGCACTTTCATGTTGATGGATACAGAATCTGTATTTTGTGAGAATTGTTGGCATAAATTTCAGCAGTTCCAAAAATCAATGTGGATGGAAGATCTTGCCGTTCTGTCAGTATGACCTCACTGTTTTTGTAATGTTGAGGATCTGGCTTTTCATTTTAGCTTTCTAACGTCCCGTCCAGACCAGATCTTCTTGCCCTTTGCATGCTGGGAGAGGCTCCACGCTGCCAGCCTAAATAGGAATAAGTTGGTAAAGGACAGACGAGATATTTTCCTGAGGATGTTTAAGTAATTTTGTCAGTCTAAGAGTATAATGTTCTTGAAATCAGCACTCGTGGGACAGGCAAGCTGAGCCTTTCGGAGATGCTATCTTCAGCAGGCAAACAGCCATTATATCAGTCACACACCAGCTCTTTTCCAAAGACTGTAACATCTTGTCATTCCCGTGGAAGTCAAAGCGCTCTGGGTTTGTCATCTTCTCCGAGGAAGGCTAGTCATCGCTAACTGTCAAAGCCAATATACACCTGAGCATTTTTGTGTCACCACGCTATGTACACCTCACGTGGTATGAGTGAGTAGTGTCTAGCGTGTGTGTGTGCAAGCAGAACGGCTGCTCAGTGCATCACTTTGACTGACGTAACCCTGGTGTTGACAAGCAACAGACACCTTGACTCTGAATGCAGTCATATCCAGTGACTGATTCAGACAGAGAGAGAACGAGGTAGACGGAAAGATGGAGTGAAAAGAGAGGGAGACAGTTTAAACCTCTTGAACATGAACGGGACTGAAAGCCTGCTGTCATTTTAGATTTCTCTTCACTTGTCACATTCTCTCTGCTATTGAAGAGAAGTCTTTTTAATATTCAGAGCACTGCAAGTGCTCGCTGCCTCCGCTGTATGACTCCGCTGCCACATTTGTTTGGCTTGAAACATCGCTGCGTGTCTGCCGCTTTAATTCAGACTATTCTTATTACCTCTAACACTACTGCTGTTACACTGTCAGCACTGCTCGTGCCAAGGCTTACCAGTGAAGGTGCAGGCTCACCAGAATCCAATTTCATCCTTTTGTTCTGTCTGAAGCTGTCGAGCCTCTGCGATAGTTATTCTTTTTATGAATCCTGCCTGTCTGTGCATCCAGGCGTGCAATGAGTTCACCACCCATGTGATGAACCTGCTGAGGGAGCAGTCTCGAACACGACCCATCTCGCCCAAAGAGATCGAGCGCATGGTCGGCATCATCCACCGCAAGTTCAGCTCCATTCAGATGCAGCTGAAGCAGAGCACCTGTGAAGCTGTTATGATCCTGCGCTCACGCTTTCTTGATGCCAGGTGTGTGTCTGTGCGCCCCCAACTAAATCTTATTCATATGTACTTATATTTCTATTTGACTCTAAGCTGCTTTTTTGTTATCACTCCATTTGATTTTGTTATTACAGTTATAGATTATTGATGGTGCAAGGGAGGAGTCATTTTTCTCTTCTGTGTTTTTTCTGATCAGGCGAAAAAGGAGGAACTTCAACAAACAGGCGACAGAGGTCCTAAACGAGTATTTTTACTCCCATCTCAGTAACCCCTATCCCAGCGAGGAGGCCAAAGAAGAACTGGCCAAAAAATGTGGCATCACAGTGTCACAGGTAAGATCCTAGGCAAATTGAGAAAATTAGGCTCTGTGGTAAGTGTGTTGCTCAAAAACAATTCAATTATTCTAAATCAGCAGGGCTCTGTGCTTCAGCGGTCGGGAGCCCTGTCAGCCTGGGGTTACCATTAGAAACACTCACATTAAAAACAGTTGGTTTTCTTACCAAGTTGTCAGTAGTTTCCAAAGCTACCAATACCTTTCCAGGAGCATTTGACAGTCAGTTGATGAAAAAATGATTCACAGTTTTTTCATGGAAAGACTGGATAGTTACAAAGACTTTAACTATAAAAGCTTCTTTTTTGCATGCATTTTCTTTTTGTACTGTAACATTTTTGCTTTATCATGGATCCTCGTTTTTCTTTTTGGGTTGTTTCATTGTTTTTTGTTTTGTTTTTTTACTCAGTTGGTACGCTGGCTATAATTTTCCATCACTTCTTAAATAAATACTAGTAATAAAGACGACCACCCAAAAATCTAATTTGAATAGGGCTAAAAAACTCACAGGGAATAGCAACCAAATTCAAACATGTAGAGCGTGGCAAAAGCTGAATATGGAAAGTTGATCATTTACCTGCTTGAAGTGCAGAGCCACTTCTGCCTTGGGCTGTTTTATTGGAGAGCCAGTCAGCCAGTCAGTGTAACTATGCAGCATGAATTGGTATCATTTCTATGACAGTAAATGTCAGAGAATCTGCATATAAGAGTCGTTAGTGAATTTCTTGTGTCATGCATCTGCCAATTTTTTTGTTTTGTTTTGGGGTTTTTTGCACCAATACAAGATTATTTTTCTGACTTATCTTCAATAGCAGATTATTTTTCTGTAGAAATACATGAAATGGGTTCTAGGTTAGGTGGTAACAGTCATTTGCAGTTCAACTGCAGGAAAAAGTTAAATCTGGTCCATGAAGTCCTCATCAAAACAAGAAGAGTGCTACTGGAATACTGCTGTTATATTTCTGTAGTGCTGAGAAGGCCTCAGTTTTCCCCCAGATAAGGTGGAGGAGGTGGCTGGAGAGAGGGAGGTCTGGGTGTCTGTATAAGCAGAAGAAAGTGGATGGAGGGCTTTCCATATTGCTCTGTTCCATGAGAATTAATTCGCAAGCAACATGAAATACCGTGCAAAGAAGAGAGGAGGTTATTGTGCTAACTGGTGTACATGGCATGACTCAGACTTTTTAGGTGTGCAGAGTATCATCTTATATTTGCTTTTATTTATCTTGCTACCGTCTTGACAGGTATCAAACTGGTTCGGGAACAAGAGGATCCGATACAAGAAAAACATCAGCAAGTTCCAAGAAGAGGCCAACATGTATGCAGCGAGGACTGCAGTCAATGCAACCAGCGTGTCCGCTCACGGCAGCCAGGCCAACTCCCCATCTACTCCCAATTCAGCAGGTGAGCTTCGGGCTCTGATTAAAGGCCGCTGGGCTATAGTGAAACAAGTTCCATCAATAGAGGCGTTATCAATATTTGTTGTTCACCAGAGCAGATAGAAGCGTAAGATGGAGCGTATTGACGTTCTCATACCAAAGCCACAACTCAAGAATTCAGTCTCTGGTGATGTTTCTTATAGACTAACAGAACGCTCTCCTTAATTAACCCAGTAATACACTTTGGCTTTCTTGCCGTTCTTCTTCCATTTTTCTTCCTTTCTTCTCTGCCGTCGTTATCTTCCTCCCTCACTCATTCGCTCTCTCTTTCTCTCTCACTCTCTCTCTCTGTTATTGACCTCTTGGTCTTGTGGACGTTAATTTTTCCTGCCTCTTGTCCGGTTGACCTCATGTATGCCATTAAGCTGCTCAGAGGGCAAGCGGAGTCTTTTGTCATATAGAGACTTTGCGACTGTATTGGATTAGGACCGGGTGTTGAAATCAAGTTACGCGATGGTCTCTTTACATCTGGGGAGCTGGGGTCCATTAAAGGACGAATACGATTCTTTGGGTCTTCCTGCAGATCAATTATTACTTCCTTAATGAAACACTAGCAGCACGGACATGTAACAGTAATATGATCCATGAGGCTCGTTTTAATTGGATCTTAAACAGTTTTACGACGAGAACCTGTCGGATTGTTCTTGCTGGTTGATTCAGTGCGTCTATTGTGTGCAACTTTGTAGAAAAAGTCTTTTTCATAATGCCTGCCACGCTCTCAAACTAACCCATTCAATGCCTTTGTGCTTATGCATGATTTCATTTTAACTCCTTTTTCTGTCCCCCTCTTCTTCTCTGTTACTATCCCCTTTCTTCTGATCCTTCTCCTCCTGTCTGCGCGTCTTTCTTTTTCTTCTGCCTCTGTGTATTCTCAGGTTCTGCTGGCTCTTTTAACATGTCAAACTCCGGAGACTTGTTCATGAGTGTGCAGTCCCTCAATGGGGACTCGTACCAAGGGGGGCAGGTTGGGGCCAACATACAATCCCAGGTAGGCGCCTCTCCAAGTTTAGCATCCCATGTGGCCGTAAACTGGCACATTCCTGAGCTCGTTTGTGATGTGGTTTAACCGCTGACCAGTCTGGGAGTTTAGATGCCCACAATAACTTGACCTACATTGTGAAACGGAGGTTATACTTAGCCTGAAGCACTACATTAATGTAGAAACCATTGTCAAGCCACAGTTGAGTAGACGACTGCGGACAGTTTTGGAAACGGTGCAACACTCATCAGCACCTCTGACAAGAGTTCACATAGCCACTGGTGCACTTTGTAGCTCCCTGACCTTGCCCCAGTGGACAGTCATGACCAACGCAGTGTTACAACTCTCACCACAGATTAAGGAATCACCACCCGTAGTGAAGGCCTCATTTGGTTTCAGTGCTTTCGGCATCACTTCCTTCTCCCTCCATTCCTCCTCTTCTGTTCTGATCAGCACGCCAATCGCTTTAGGTCGTTCATGAATATGCAGAAGGGACGGCCCTTATCGTAGATAAAAAGGTCTTCGGGGTTTGCCCTTAATTATTGAACCCGAAAGGGTTTATTTTTCTGATCACGAATGAATGACCTCAATCTCAAAGATTTGCAAGTATAAAAAAGGCACAAAGTACAAATTCATATATGTTTGTCTAGTTGGTAGAGCAGTCAGATTTGTTGTGAAATCCATATGGAAAGTGTGTTTCTGGGGAAAACAAATATAAAGAAATATGAATTGGACTGTGGAATCTGGAAAGAGCATGACAAAATGTTAACAGTAGAACAAATCCTGCATCACACCATGGTTTTATTGGCAGCAGGTGATACTGTGGCACTTCATCTGAGTGTTTGCTCGACTTTAAATAGTTTAAAGAAAAGACACAAGTCTGGACATAAGAATATACAACAAGAACAACAAATACATTGATAATTAGCTATCCTATATTTACTCCTGTGTTTTTGTCCTTTTGTGGCGTCTGTTATCGAGCTTGTAATAGAGGCCAAATCATTCTGATTCGCTGTTTGTAACCTTTTCCTGTTTATGATACCCTTTTACTATCAGACTGACCTTTCCTTGTGCATTACTGTCTTTGTTATCCAGAGCTTTTGTCTTACTGGTCCTTTTGTCTGTGTCCCCGCTGTTCCAGGTGGATACCCTTCGCCATGTTATCAGCCAGACCGGAGGATACAGTGACAGCCTCGCAGCCAGCCAGATGTACAGTCCACAGGGCATCAACGTAAGACCTGTAAACAATCTCATTCTGTCCTTCTCAGTGCTTCTTTGCTCTTTTACTTTGCAGTGATTCCCCAGCTGCACAATGTTGGTGATATCGCCTAAATCTGTATGCACACTAAAATGCCACTTAGCAGACTTTGCCGGGGTTGGGCTGTTGTCCAGCCATTTGCCCCCAACCCCCCTCTGTCTTCTGCCCCAGTCGTGCCCTATGGTGGCAGGCAACGAGGCAGCTACCAGGCTGAGTAGCTGGACATGCTCCTAGCCTGTCGGAGGATATTAGCGTTAGCGAGGCACCTGCAGTCGACAGAAACAAGGACACAGGTGTCATCGTCGCACCAGACGCTGCTCTGTCATTGCCACTGTAGGACGACTCATATTTATTTCCCCCTCCAAGACTGGCTTGGAAAAAAAAGAAGTTCAGAGTTGCTGCTAATCCTTAAAATAACTCGTTAAGCAGCCTGTCAAAGCCTCAGCCAGTTGTCTCGGTCTCCTTGCTGGGCCGGGCAGGGCGGGACAGGCAGCACTCGAGGCAGTGTGTTAGCATGTAGATCCACAGCGACAGGCCGAGCGGGGCTGAACAGAATCAATACGACAGTCACAGGGACAGAAAGAGCGAGGCTTTGGGCTAACAGTCCAAGCACATTGGCCAGATCATTCATCCACAGGAACAGCAGCACTGACAGCCAAGCCTGCAACACCCCTCGTGCTAAAATAAGAACGAGGACGCGTCCAGCGCGCTGCAGCATGCAACAGGCTCCTTTTACATCTGTAATTTAGACTAATAACAACACACCAAATTATGAATCTCTGACCTCAGTCGCGCAGCTAATTTGGCTTCTTTCTTTTTCTTATTAATTTTGCTTTTTGTTCATAAAAAAAACGCTTTTTATATGTGGAGGTAGTAGAGGATTATAAAAAACTTTGTTCTGCTCTAAATGCTTTTTTCTTTTATCTTCATTAGTCTTTGAGGATTTTTTTAAACATCAAATATCAAATGAATTAGTAATTCAGAGAAACGTAGCGTATCATGACTGCAGTGTAATTGTCATACATAAATGAGTGGTTAAACTGCAGCTACCATAAATGGCTTCATTAATAAATTGGAACTGGATGCTCAACGACGCATTTGGTTTTTAAGTGCTTTTATTGTCAAGGCAAGCCCCACCCCACCAAAACTCAAATGAGCCACCCTGCAAAATTCAAATTGCAGTAATCGATATATTAAAAATAATTAAAACTAATTGTGCTGTTTGTTGTGAAATAGATCGCAGATCCAGCCTGAGTAGAAACACTTACTTTGAAAGCTTTAGAAAAGAATAGAAATAACTATTTCGGAAATTCTTAACAATATGAGGCTCTTTTACAGTTTTACTAACAAAAATTGCAGTGTTTTATTGAAGCTTATGAATGAAGTCGTGCATCTATTTAGCCCAAATGATATTTTTTTTATATTCTTTCTAAGATTTACTGACTGAACTCTCGTGGTTCACCTCTCCTTCTTTATTCTTGAACAGCAATTACAGCCCCTCAAATTGCTAGTGGGTGTCGACTTTCTCTGAGACTGGAAATGCATTTTTTTCCCCTCCTCATTCTTTCTTTTTTCCCTCTTCTTGCTTCTGAATAAGATGACAGACGGTCTTTACACAAAATAACAGGGTTTGGAAATAAGAGGCTGCCAAAGCACATTCCCAGCACTCACTAATAGCGTTGAAATTACAATTAATGGTCTTTAGCCAACCTTTTATGATGATTTGAGAAGGCTTCCATTTTAAAGAGCTTTTTTTTTATTGTGATAATTTATTCTTTTATCATCCATCTCAGGGGTATATTCTGAGATATATGAAAGGTCTGCGTATTCGCTGTTTTATCTTTGCTGTTTATCTCACATTATGTCGACCATGTGGAGGTCCAAGTGAAAGAAGTGGCATGATAATTTATTTCTTTTTCTGAAAGCATCGTTTGACAGTTTTTAGTGCTTTCATTTAGAGGTTTTAGGAGCAACATCACTGCTTTTGAGGAAGTCTTTTATATTTGTTTTTACGTTTAGGGTTTACCTGGTATTCTTCATATATATTTAACAACAAAACCTGCTAAGCAAAACCTTCTGCTGTGAATATTTTTCGAAGGCGTTACCTATAGCGTACTCCTTTTTATTGGCAGGTGTAGTTCCACATTTATTATCTTCAATCAATACACTAAAGATGTAAATATTAAGTAGTGTGGTTTATATTACATAGATGTCATATAGAAGGCAAAGAGTGCTTTTGTTGGGCTCAATATTTGGCTCTATTTGAACATATCTGGGGGGACGGGTGAGTCTGTACAGCACACTGTAAAAAGGTTTGTGTATATTTTAAAGTAAAACTGTAATTTTCAAAGAAATCTTCACTATTCATTAGTTTTTCCAAGCAACCTTACCTCAGTGAATTACAGTAGTGACCCAGCATACTAACACATATGCACACACCTATTATAGTATCTTCCTGTAGATATTAGAGTATAATCAGTTACAGTGTAGCTGTATGGCGTATGGGTACTTTATAAAACTAGGGTGTAGTGCACCGGTAGTCCCTTGTAATGAAAGCATATGATGAAGTTTCATTTTTACAGCAAAAAGCTCTATAAATCGTCTTATTGTCTCCCTGTTTAAGAGTCCAATGGGCAGATTAATACCACTGTCCTGTGTGGTCATTTGGCTCAACATAAAGAAAATATTCCAGCCTCGCTCTGACAGGAGTCTGCAGATTAATTAACGCATTATAACGTATTAATTTACTCTGCACAAAACCGAAGTGTAGAAGTTGTGACCAGCGTCATCCCTGGCATATTTTGATTTTAAAGAAAACAGGACATAATGTGTTAGTGAGTAGCAATATGCCAACGTGCAGATTGTTTTTATTATATCTGATCAGAACCAGCCGAGTTAAACACCTCCAGGCTCCAGCCTCATGGTTTGCATGAACCTGTGAGGTAAACTCCTCACCTAACTCTTGTTCACAACACAAACAGGAGGAGGAGAGTTTTTACTAAGAATATTTTATTTTGGGGTAAAAAACATGTTTTTTTTCCTTCTATTTACTCTTTTCTTATAAATCTAGAACCACTCTTTTTATTTTATTTCATATTAACTGTAGTTTGTGTTTATTTGTTTTAATTTTAGTGATTTGGTTTGGAGAAAACTAAAGAAGAAAAGAGCTCTGTAAATGCATGATGACTCCAAAGTCAGTTAAATAACAACCCTGAACAATAACCAAGCTAATCGTGTTTGAGATTTTTGACACAATTTAGCAGCCCATCCTTAATATAAAGAATGATGATATTTCATATCACATTCATATTCACGCTAACTTTGTCTTCTTGTGTCTTTACAGACAAACGGTGGCTGGCAAGATGCTCCGACTCCTTCGTCAGTGACATCGCCCACAGAAGGACCCGGAAGCGTTCATTCAGATACTTCCAACTGAATATATCCATCTCTACACTCCATCCACGAAAAACAAACAAAAAATGTAAAAAACATGAACTGACGTTGCTATTCGCAGTATTAAAAAAAAGAAGAAGAAAAAACGGAATTCACTGCCCCACCGTACGGCGAGGTACCACGAAATCCTAACCAGAAAAATTCAATAATATTTCCTCTGCTTATAACGATGGACTTTTGGGATACAAACAAAAAGTTTCACAATAAAAAATATTTCAAAAAATTAAACGATATTGCAATCAATGGAGATGTTTGTACAGATTTCACATTATAATCAGAGGGCTGGGGTTCCTTATTCACTCGTAATGTTTTCGCTCATTATGACGATAAGATAAAGCAAAGAAATAAAATCATTGGTTTTAACTGAAAATACTTCATTCTACCTCTCAGCCACTTAAAAAAAAAAAAAAAGTAGAAAAATGTCAGTGACCATTATTTGTTTTGTAAAAATGAAACTTTTGTCTTTGCGAGCAAGAGGCACATCTTCTTACTTACATTTTGTTGTCTCTCACCTATTCTATGGTACGCCATTTAGACTTAAATATTGCTCAGTTGTTTACAATGTGTGCTTGACAAAAAGTATGTTCATCTTCCCCTCGCTGTCTCCGACGAGTCAAAACCAAGTTCTGTCAGGAGATTTTTACCTCTAAGGTAACCCTGTGAAGTATGTTATCTGTAAAACAATAAATAAATACCTGTCATCAAATCAGACAAGCTTGACATTATTCATTAAGAATCATTAACCTAGACGATTTTACACAATGTTGGTTTTGGTTCTGCAGATACACGAATGACAGATTTAATAGGAAAAGTAAGAATTGTGTTTTTCTGAGTTCTTCTTTATCGCAGCAGATTCTGATCATGCCAAAACAAAACTGCTCAGTTTACTCACCGTGTTTGGTTACTTTGTTACTAATCCCGATCCTTTCCGAGAGAAAGATGAAAAGAAATATTGCTTTCATCGCAGACAAAAGTTTGTCAAAGACGCATGTAACTCAGTTTGTTGCAATCCACTTAAACAGGGAAGTCATTATGCTAATAGAGTTTTACATGCTCGCACAGTGGATCTTTGCTCCTGAAGCTGCGGCGCAGGCCCACAGATGCTCGTAGCATGAAGCCAATGATCACCGTCACGACGGAAGGAGCAGGTGGATGAACTGCGGCTCAGCTGAGGACAGTTTTTGACGTGTTATGCATTTTTTGTTGAATTGTGTCCTTGTTAGGATGTTCATTTGCATATAAATCAGTGCATTATTCTGCTGGAAGTGCTTTAGTAACTCTAGAACTGACACCAAAACAAATATAGATGTTTAAAGTCATGCTTGCCTCCATACCTATCAGGCTGATTCTTCTCAGTATCAAAGTTTTACAAGGAAGCGTTAACGATGAAGTACTTAAAGAAGGGACGAGTCATTCTGTCAAATAATGTGTTTTCTGAGCAGTCTAACCTTGTTTATAGACACTTTTTATGTTGTGTGGCCTATTTGTTTGTATTTGTATTTTTTTTATGGTGTGCTTAATGTAGGCTCCTATTTTTTTTTTTTTTGTTTGTTTGTTTGTTTTCCTATTCTTGTGAATTAGCTCATGGGTTTTCAACATGTGTTAATGTGCACCACTGTGCTTGACTTGCTTTGTTGGAAAAGGGTTTTCAACACATTAAAATGATATGTAATGATCATACATCCAGCATTTTTTATTATTGTGGCTTTACGAGACAGCAACGACTCTACGTTTTTGCTCACACGGAGGCGTCAATGGCGCGATGGTAATCACTGCTGTGATAACTGAAAGTCAGCCAAGGTTAGTGAGCCCCCACTCCCTTAATGGCTCCACATCTTCCTACCATTCATGATGGCTCTTGTCCAAACATATTCAACATATTTGGACACATGCACTCAGATAAAAGCACACTGAACCAAATCCAAGCATTTACAGTGAACAGAGGGTTTTGTGTGTACTGAGGATGTAACACACATGTGTTTATGTAGCATTTTTAACTTCAGGTTGTACCTTAGCCATACACTCATAGAGCAATTTATTCTGTACACTTAAAGCACTTTATCTACCTCACAAGCAAGTCCAATTTAGAATCACCAGTTAACCTGACAGGTATGTGTTTGGACTGAGGGAGGAAGCTGGAGCACCTCCAAACAGAGAGGTCCCAGTTGTGGATCAAACTGGGAATCTTCTTGTTGTGACTAGTGGTGCTACACCACTGTGCCATCCAGAAACTTAGAGTGTATTGACTGTGAGCCACAAAAGCTTCTGTATATACTCATCAGCACCTCTCACTGGCTGACACTGACAGGCTCTTTCTTAATTGGTAGTATTTTTCAGCAGTTGTTACAGACTGAAGTAGATTTGGTCTTGTTAATATAATTTTTTGTCATGTTTGTTGATATCGTGGGAGCCCGGTCAACACCTTGAGCTCTTTGTCATGTTGCTCGAGCAGTTTTTCATGATGACAAATTGTCGTGCTGGGGGAGGCTGCTGCTGATGGCGGTTGTTGCTGCTGTGTGGGTTGTGCTTAGTATGTCTGCATAGTATTCACATGAATGTCAGGACCCAGGGGTTTAGATTGTTGCACAATAGGTTATTGCATTAATCAATGTGATTCACGTCATGTCATGACAAATCCAAAGACCAAGACAAAAAAAAAAAATCTCTTACTCTGTCATACTCACCAAGCTCCAAGCTCTTTGTGTCCTGCTGAGGAAGGAGGCCTTTAAAGGAGACCTATTTTGGTTTCTTCCAGCTCGATATATTTATTCTTGGACCAAAGTAGCTTTGTATGATTCACAGCTTGGTGCGACTCCTCTGTTCATCTACACTTGCCAGTTACCTTCCTCCTCCTTAAAACCCAATTTTTTTCTGATTGGATTCCCCTCATCAACCCAAAATTCAAACAAAGAAGTCTCACCTTACACCTTACATAAATTTTTATGGTCTATTGAGTTTTTCTGTAAGCTTAAAATTCAGTTCTTAGTGTGGCTCATGATGTGTCTTAGTAGGATAACAATGCAGGACATTGCTCAAGCAAAATCACTTGAAGTCCGTGATTTGGCTCAAAATCTGATAGAAAATGAGAAAATGATCAGATTCTTCAAATACAAACAACACCGCTGACAATATCTGAATGGACAGTTGCATGTCTGACAGAATTACATTCATAGCAAGTGAATATTCATAATTGGCCAAACAACAGGGCCGAGGGTATGTGGGAGCAGTTGGTGGTATAGTCTGCGGACGGTCAGAGGCCTTGACTGCTGAGCGAGTGTGAAGTGCCAAAGCCAAACTGCTCCCCTGCACCCCGAGGGCAGCGAAGGAGCCGGGTTGTGCTCACCAGCAGAGAGGGCCTCAAAAACAATCTGACAAGACTTCTCATCTCCTGGCCTCTGCAGTGCTGCAGTAGATGCTCATGAGCGAGATTATTCCAGTGTCAAGCCTGCAGCTTTGTCATCTGAAACAATAACATCAAGTGAGATAACTCACGCAGACTGAGTTTTACTTAATTTTTGAGGGATTTTTTTTGTCATGCAGCGTAATTCTCACACCGCCGAGGTGGTGACACTGCACAGGCCGACTGAAATATAATGCTGCTGTTGACATCTGTTTTCCAGCTGTCAGTGAAGCACTGTTTAAATTGCAGCTGCTGTGGAAGGGGCATGGATGAGTGGCTCAGACACCTTGTGTCTCCCTCTTCTCAGCAGAGCCCATACTGCTTGAATATGCAGTGAAACTACCACTCACACATTGCCTGGATGCTTCATCTTAAATTCACTTATTCACACACTGTAACCCACAGATTATATCATGCACAGGAGACAGGGTGTGGCCCCTGAATTTTTCTGTATTACAGTCTGTTACTCATCTCTTATTTTTATAATGGCACAAGGCAACGTTTTAATGAATGTTTAAGAGGGGTCATGTATCCAGGCTGTTTAAAGATTCAGTTACATGAAGACAAAATGATTGATCAGAAGAAAAGCTGTGTACAGAAGAGCCAGAAGTGTTTGTCTTCTTCCACTAGATGGCGACTTTAACACATTTTGTCAAAACTTTCACATCCTCCACACTGTGATATGGAACAGGAAAGATTGCTTTCAGTATTTCCCAGTGGGAATGTTTTGACTGAAGTAAAACCCTACCCTATCAGTAATCAGCATTTCAGTTTTGGGTTTTTCCCCCAGTTACTCTTGCACAACACTAAAAACTTTCGTTATATCCCCAGAGTGATGACGCCTCTTCTGTTTTCTTTGCAGCTGATCCATCTCTTTCACTCTTTTCTCTCAGAAAACCACTCAGATTCAGTCTCTGTGTATTTTCCTCTCATGGAAAAACAGTGACAGCAGAATGATATGCATATGTGAAAAACATGGCAATTCAAAATCAACAAATATCAAGCCTTCCGGTGAATACTGATGATTGCATTTCAGAGCTGCTCTCCTTTTTACAGAAGAAGTTTTCAGCTGAAAGACTTGTAACTTTGTAAAAATGATGCATGGTTAGAAAAAGGCAGATTTCATGAAACGATCTCCACGGCACTGCCCGTTCTGAATAATAAAAACATTTAATAAATATATATATTTTTTGTTGCATGATTTTCCTCATGATTGTATGCTGTAGTATACTGTTAGTTTTGGGTATTCTCTCCAACACTGCCCGGTTTTGTGCCAAAAAGTGATCACTTCATTACTAGCCCTTGAACAGGTACACACAGAAAGGTGGGGCCCCATGAAAAGCAGCACTACATGTAAATGTAATGTTAGAGCGCCCCTGCTGGATGGTTGCTGTTTGACAGCGAGAAATGCAAAGTGTTCGGTTTCCTAACATTCCTTCACCCCGATGCTCCTCCTCTCTCCTGTTGGTGCCAACTCCCTCTATCAACTTTCCTGAGACAAAAGCTCCTTTTGTGGCGGTGGAAAAACAACATGGCAGAATTTGCCGTCCAGTCCGAAGGAAGAAGCGAGGGGATTGTGGTAATTAAATTAGGGGGCTGACGGGGAAGGGACAAGTGTCGAAGAAAAGCGTCGCTCGTGTATGGATGCACAATTTGCGCAGGCAGACAACTTTGCGCGCCTTGCAGATTGCTTAAAGTCACATGCGCTTCTGGTGCAAACAAGATAAAACTCGTACCCGCTGTTTTTCTCCTTGTAGTACAGCAGAAACATGATGTTTGCGTTTATCTCCCCCCCTGCAGATTAAAGATGACTGGCCAGGCTACAGTTTAGATCTCTTCAGCTATCCAGCACACTACTCCGGAGATTTAGACTGTGTCATCATCCCGCATGGCGTGATTATGGACAGGTACATGGCTACAACTGGGAAGTCGCTTTCTTTGTTCTTTGATAAAATCGTGCATCAAGGAAGTAATGTTCCCATATGCTTTTGCACGGGGGCTGCATAAAAGCCTTTGTACAGTTTCTGGGGAAATCCAGGGGATATCATGCACAGATTATGCGATATGAACTTGACGGAGGTTTTGGCATGCTTTTATTGAAATGAATCCTGGTAAAGCTTAGAAATTCCCCAAAGAAACAAACAAAACAAATAAAAAACCACAGCTCCCCAATGAAAGCTCAAATCCCACAGTAACTCCCCGCGTGTATTCATACTTTTTTGGTAAAAAGAGAAAAGCCAGCAGGAGTTCAATCATACTTTGTTTTAAATAGTACTTATTAACTTCTGTATGTCTATAAAAGAAATCAGAAAATGAATTTTTAATTAAATAATTAGTGTTTTTGTCACGTGACACAAAGCTTTTTATCTTACTGTAAAACACAAAAGCTCTGTATGTGGGTTTGTTTATGTTTCTGCTACCTGCCGTTACACGATCAGGAGCCGAATAACCAAACTTGGCACACGGGTACATTTTATGCACCTGAAGTTTTTAATCTATTACCGATATCATGACATCATGATGTTTCCCAGCAATCGTCTAACAAAGGTCTAAAATGATCTGTTCTTAATACCCGTGCACTAACAGAACTATGTCAGTTTTATGTAATAACAGTAGTTGTAATTTATATCTACAAAAGAGGTTCTCTGGCAACCAGCTAGCAATGGGCTCAAATCAACCATTTTTAGAATTTACGCACGTAGAACACCTTATGATTATCATTTCATGTCAAACAGCATGAGCGGGCGGAACAGTACTGAAGCATGGGCATGTACTACTATGTATAGTTGTGGTCAGATGTTTAAACAAGTTGCTTAGGCATAGAATAAAAAGTGCAGTAGGAATGTGCGTGCGACTGGCTGAATAAGCGTTTTAGGTGCTCAATTAGTGTCAAAAAGTGCTTTGCCAGTAGTCAGTTTAAATCACATGTGAGCCATCTGTTTTTCTTTCTTATAAAATATTTAAAACATTTATTTAAATGTAGTAAACGGTTAATCAATCAGTTTACCTGTCTTTGCATATTTAACCAGAATTATTCAATATGGTGAAATAATAACACAAAGCTAAACAAATTTAAACATCACATATGGTTGTGGACCGACAGGGATTTCAAAACTGTCTTAACTGACGAGAAAAGAGGTCTTTTAGAGGTAATTCACCTTTTCTTCATTGTACACAGAACAGAACGTCTCGCTAGAAACATCATGGATGACCTGGGGAACCACGCCATTGTGGTCCTGTGCGTGCTGAAAGGAGGTTACCAGTTTTGTGCCGACCTGGTGGACAGGATCAAGGACCTTAGCCACAACTCCAACCGCACAATCCCCATGACGGTACACTTCATTCGTCTCAAGAGTTACTTGGTGAGCTGTTGCCCACTCCAGCAAAGAAAGCTGACAGTTTATCTTGAGTGGCATTTGTGTGAGAAGTGGAAAGCATTTTCACGCTCAAAAGTATCACCTGTGAGTTTAGAGTTAGTCACAAGATGTGTATTATTTTTCATGCATTAGAACATTGGTGTCTTCCTCTAACTTTGCCTTGAAAGTGCTGTTATGATTTGATGTGATTGCTGACAATTTTTTTTAGCTGTGAAGTACTGCTGGTGAGATACCCTCACTGGCCACTTTATTGGGTACACCTTCAAGCTACACAGGGTTAAACTTCTCTGTGGAGAATTATTCCCTGTTCTTAGATGACGAAGGTGGCACCCGGTGTGGTCTTCTGCTGTGACAGCCAATCTGCTCCAGGGTTCAGTGTGATGTGCATACAGATATATCTGAGTTACTGTTGCCTTTCTATCAGATCAATGAAGTCTCTCCTCTGACCTCTGGCATCAACAATGCATCTTCACGCAGAGAACTGGCACTTACTGAATATTTTCTCTTTTTTGGACAATTCTCTATGAACCCTAGAGATGGTTCTGTGGGAAAATCCAAGTAGATCAGCAGTTTCTGAAATACTCAGACCGGTCTGGCACAGTCACAGCCAAGCTATGCTCAGAGTCACTTAATTCCTCTTTTATCCTTATTCTGAAACTCGATTTGAACTTCAGCTGGTCATTTTAACCATGTCTACATACATAAAAGCTTTGAGTTGCTGTCATGTGATTAGTTGATTATATCTGAGTTAATGAGGAATTGAACAGATATACCTCATTAAACAAGTTGAGCTGGTTCGGGCATTGGACTTGCATGCCTCCTAGAGGTGGGAATCACCATACATCCCACGATACAATATTATCACAATACTTAATGCACGATACGATATTATTGCGATTTTTTAAAATATCTGCGATATTCAGATTCTGTACATAAAAGTAAACTTTATCAATATTCATTTTATCTAATATCAAAGTCTCGCACTCAGTCTTTCTCTCATTTCAGTCAGTTTTATTGTTGACAAACTGAACGGTTTGTATTACAGTCTAGTCCAACTTAACTGAATGCAACCATCTGGTACAATTATAGCTATTCTGAACTATGCAATTTATGAAAACTATGCAGCCCCTTCAGCAACTGAAGAATTTGAAAGTAAATTAAAACAAAATATAAATTTACATTAAATAAAAAAGTTTTGAACTTAATTAAAATAAAACATGTCTTAAATTAAAATAAGTAAACTGTCATGTTTATTGCTGCCAAAAAAAAGTTAAACACATTTGGACAGTGAAGGAATGTCAGGATTCTTGCTCAGAAAAAGGAGCTGATCAACATGCTCTGAAGTCAGAGCACAAAAACTTTTTTTGTAACAAAATATCGATTTCTGCTGTCCCTGTATCGATACATTATTAGCAAACAAAATATCACGATACTACACAGTATCGATTTTTCCCCCCACCCCTAATGCCTCCTGGGTGAGGTGTTTTTTCAGCCATGTCCAAATGAGATGAAGCTCCAGGATAGACTCAGTGCATTCTTGAGAGATCATATCTCTTATAGATAGATGAATGGATAATTGAAAATATTTCTCCTGTATTTTATGTCCACAGAATGACGAGTCAACAGAGGATCTTCACATCCTCGGAGGAGAGGACTTGTCTTTATTAGCTGGAAAGGTAAGATTTTCATTATCATTGAGACGTCTGAGCCTTATGATGGGCCCTGCTTTTGTAAAAATAGGTAGCATGGAGATGGTGATTGTTGATAGACAGCAGCCTCAAGAGGGCACCCTTCCCCCTAATGTGCTGTTTGCCTCACTTCAGTGAATGAGATCAAAGATGGCAGTTTCTGACACACCTAGCGCTGATCACATGCCAGCTATGACAAAAGGTTTATTCCATTTTATCTCAAGTGAAGCAAAATGTATGGTGTAAATTGGAGGCCATACTGAGTGCGTACCTCGGTAGATCAAGGGGATGACAGATTTACTTAACACAGTCCCTCTTCTACGGCTCGTCGTGTTATCCTGTAATTAGAGATGGTAGCTCACAGAACTCGAGTGTGTGTGCAGGCTGTTGCCAGCCTTTGATAGTGCATGCCACCTAACAAAGGGTCTCAGTGAAACAGTGCAGACTTGTGGTGATGACAGTCACCTTATTATAAAGAGTTGTAAAATCATTTCCAGGATTGGAAATAAGAAAAGCAAAACTTTTAGATGCTTTCATCCTGTTTTCTTGTAAAATACATATATACATAATTGTATATATGACAAAGAAAACATTTTATTTGTTTGTTTACAGCAGGTTAGGAAGGACTCAATCTAACATTAAAGGCCCTGATTACATGACATGTAACTAGTTTGATTTAGAAAGAATAATCAGCACTGATTACAGCATGATGGGGTTCTGTGACGGCAGCAGATCATTCATAGTGCTGAGTGACCACTAGAGGTATTATTAAAGTGAAATTAAACCAAACTAAAACATTTTAGTCAACTAAAACAAAAATAAAAGCAACAAATTAAAAAATATTAAAACTATCTGAAACAATATTGTGAACTTTGAAAACTAACTGAAATAAAATTAAAAGTATAGAGGAAATACCCTTAGTTTTAGGTTGGTAAAAATGTAGTTACAACATGCCTGATGAGGCGTTGATGGATGTCTTTAGATGTCCATGAGACAGTGAGTCAACTGCTTTCAAATGGTTTTGTGTTTTTATTGTAATACCTCTGCTGATTTGCCCAAATCTTGCCTTGGACATGTGCCCACCATACAATGGTGAATACAAAGATGGAAACTAACACTGAAACTAATTCAGACTAAAGTAAAAGTAAACATTTTATACAATAAAAACTAAACTGAAACAAGAAACTAACTGAAAATAAGCAGAATTCAAAACAAAAAATTGAAATAAAAACTAATGAGAAAATATTTGTGTGCTTATATTCAATCTGGAAAGTCCTAAAAGGTTCAAAGACTATTCAGCAGGGAAAGTGGCCTAAATTACACAATTAAATAAAGAAAGAAAGAAAAGAAAAAGACAGACAAGATGAGCCTATAGAGAGCACACAGCACTCCTCTTAGCATTAAGTAAATGTGTTTGGCATAACAGAGCATTCAAACCACATTTCTGTTTACTAAATCTGGTTTATTAGAAAAAAATTAATAAATAAAACCGGCCTAAATTCCAATTTTCACCAGAGATTTGAACCATCTCACAATTATGTGAGCTCTGCTGTTCATACCCATATATTTCTTATAAAAGAATCTGTGTACAACCTTTTTGCCAAGTAAGCAGCTTTAACTCCCACTCACACACACACACGTGCACATATCTATGTAAGCATACAGAGGGATGAATCATTAACCGTTACTATGGGAGTTACAAGTCAGCAGTGGTATTTTTAGATAATTAAAGTCAGCTGATATGAACATTCACAGTCATACGCATACCTCAGCAGTACATGCACACAGTAGCCAGGTGCCTAAAACTTGAATAGGATATGAGGTAGTAGGCTTGACTCACTGCTTTCCTCACAGAATCTTTAGTGTGCTTGTGAAATCCCTGAGCTCACTGTGACGTGCTGCTAATTTTTGTCCCAGGTCCTAACAGAATGAGGTGATGCTTTCCAGGAAGAGGTTACCTAATTGTTTAACAGTGTACACATTACTGTTCATTTGCTTTTTGACCTCCCTGAAATGTAGTTTTCAGACAGTGAGCTTTACATATCTTGTATAGCTCATTGCTTTTGCATTTCTCCAGGGTTTAGTGCGCTCTAAATAAATCTGGATGAATAATGATTCCTAAACAAAGCACGACTGCACCCTCGGATGAACCCTTTGTTTAAAAAAGTGGAGTAAACTCCGGCAGTTAGAGAGTTTCACTTTTCATCGTGTCCTAGCTAAGTTGAAGCGAAGCCCAGATAGCGGCTCTTAATAAAGACACTGCCCAGTCGTCTTCAGTTTATTAGACAGACATTCGCAGAATTTCAGCTATTTCTGTGCGACATTCAGGGCAGCGCTGCAGGAACATAGCTTTCCAATCTGGATTAGGATCATTCGTTTAGCTGAATCACTGATATCATAAATGCAAAGAGTCTCGCGGATGTAGTGTATGAAAAAATGTGGTTGGTTTAGCTGATATTGGCCATATTTCAGTACTTCTGCTTTTATTTCAGCTGCAGCCTGATCATTTCCTGAAACATTATTTGTCAGTTGGTTTTGTTTTGCACTTTAGAACACAACAAAGTGTATTTCTCTGTTTATAATTAATTGCTTCTTAAATCACCTCTAAATGGCTTTTGTCTTTTTTTTAAACGTGTGAGTTTTAGTCTTGGAGTAAGTGTGGAGCAGATTATCAGTTTTCAATCAAGAGTAATTGTTTGTTCCTGCCCTCTCTTTTCTCCTCGACATGCTCGCTCCATAAGAATGTTCTGGTTGTGGAGGTGAGTCAGCCATGTTTTTGCTACTCTGCTTTTCCCCGTGTTCACCAAATGGACCTTATTGTGTTCCTTGTTGTTGTTGTTGTTGTTGATGATGATGTTTTCCAGGTCAGGAAAACTCATTTAAAATTTTTATCTTCTTCTTGAAGGTCCTGAATTCAACATGAGGACACTTTTTAATTGCCTGACCCATATTTGAGAAACCAAATAGATTTATTGCTTTGTGTGTGTGTGTGTGTGTGTGTGTGTGTGTGTGTGTGTGTGTGTGTGTGTGTGTGTTTTTTAACTAACATCATTGAAAATCTTGCCTTGCCCTACATACTGGAATAGGTGCACTGCAAAAAAATAAAAAGGAAATGTAGGCCTGCAGTCATCATCGTGGGCATTCATGATACTTACTGTAAAAAGATTGTAGGAGTAAACATTTTGAAACAGCTCCCTTTAGTCAGTGCACAACTGTGTGTGACAGGGAACTCGCAATCTGTGGCCGCTTCAGCTTTAAGTAATATTAAAATCTTTATTGTGTGTCAACGTCATCGGGATAAAGCAAGATGGAAAGACTTAGCGTCTCATAAAAACCAATACATTACATCAGGTGCGTCACATTGTACAGGAAGTAACAGAGTTAAAAGGAAATAAAAAGTCAAAATCAGGAAAGGCTCTAAGGAGGTCGATGACTCAGCCGACAGGATTTCCACAGGCAGAATTTTCCATATTTATAAGACATAGATACTGCTGTGTACTTGTTATGCAATTGCATTTTTAAAAAGACAACCTTGTCTTAGTTTTGACTTGTGCAGTGGGTTGGTCAGTAAAAAACCCTTTTTGCTATCAGTATTGTAAAATGGCAGTCATCACTCCATGGTATTTACAAGGGGTAAAATACAAGCACTGATAGATAGTAATGACTTTAATACTAACGCACTGAAACACACAAGGTTACAAAATGTTTCACTAGATACGAGAGAGATAGGAGAATACTTTAAAGAAGTGTACATATCCCAACAAACAGTACCTACAAATACACACAGGTACCGATTTTCAGTGATATCAACTTTAATATCAGGAAATTAACTAAGCGTATATATATTTTCTTCCTCTCTTTTTTGCCATATTTTTCAAGTAACCTGTGTTTGACAACAGCATAATAAAACTGGAAGTTCTGTTTTTTGTGCCCCCCCCCCCCCCACCTCCCATATGGCCACCCCTATGAAAAAATTCTGGAGACGCCCCTGCGTGGAGCAGTTAAAAGACCCGGATCAGGTGATCAGAGATCAGGTGATATAACACCTCAGCAGGCCATGCAGGGCTTTGTGATTGATAAAAATCTGCAGTGTGGTCTGAATTTCACTGGGAGCCAGTGAAGGGAAGCAAGTGTGTAGTTCGGGGCTCACAGCAAAGGATTTTAGCGATATTTCTTAGATGACTGGATGAGCTTAGAGACATGAGATTCAAAACTCAAACACCTGTCAAAAGTAATACCAACGTTTTGAGCACAGGATTTGGCATTATTGGCAAGTGCAGCCAATGTAGTGACTGACCTCTGTATAGAAACCCCACTTTTACCAGGACTGTGATAATAAAGTATTTATAAAGCATTCACTGTGGTAGTGAGAGGCTCTTGAGCTGACTTGACAGAAAACAGATCATACTACATCATAATAGTTATTTTGTGTAAGGAATTTAAATATGGGTCATTTAATTTAAATGAAATGAGAGAAGGAAACAAGCAAAGTGCATTTAAAAATAAGTAAAATAGGTTTTAAAATCTTAAATTCCTGCAGTATTATAATTAGGCTAAGGCTGTTAGTCTGTTCTGGCTCATATTCAGTGACAGATGAAAAATGTGTGAGGACAGTCACACATTTCACATATTTGTAGTGCGTACTGACCAGCGGCACACTGACATGATCGAGCGTACTGTTGTGGCTTTGGTTCGCCTCAGCGTTTGCCTACATCGTAGAGCAAGAGGTCAGATGACGTTTTTTTTTTTTTTTGATTGAATATCACATGTTTGTGTTTAAATTCCTCTTTTCAGTGAATTCAAGTAATTCCTAGTGAATGCTTGTAAACAGTTGCGTAATTTGAGTACAGTGTGACACTGACTGCACTTAGTTTCTGTATCACTTCTAGTCCAGAGAAAGAAGAATTGAGTTTTTGTTCTTTTTTTTTCCTCACTGCCATGTTATTACTTTCTCAGTCCAGTTTCTACATCTTCCACCCCCACCCTCACAGGGCATTGTAGGCACCGGAAAGACGATGAAGACTCTCCTGAAGCACGTCGAAGCCTTCGGGCCCAAAATGATCAAAGTAGCAGGGTAAAGCCGCCAAACAAAACCAGCTCAATTTCCTGCTTTGCGAATCACTGTTTTCCCCTTTCAGTTGAGACACACACACAGACACACAGAGAGGCAAAGACTAACATTGTGATGCAGATCTCAGGTACCGCAGGTTTTTTTGAAGTGACGCTGTCTCCTGAGACGGTTTGAGTCGGCTGTTGTAAATAATGTCTGCTTTTGTTCCCCTCAGATTGCTGGTGAAGAGAGTGCCGCATAGCTCAGCATGTGTTCCTGACTGTACGTACCTGACCAACCCTTTTATGGCTCAGTGAGTCATTCACAGTTAAAAAAATTGTTGCATTTGCCGAGTCCCAAACTATTGGAAATATTTGCCTTTGTCGTTTTGTGCTTTCAGATGTCGGCTTTGAGATACCCAATCGTTTTGTGGTTGGATATGCTTTAGACTACAATGAGTATTTTAGAGATCTCAGTGTAAGTCACTGTCTGGCTTCTTTCTTTCTTTCTTTTTTTTTTGACGACTGTATTGGGAATCCAGTAACACAATAAAGACCTGTGCTTTGGTGCTTCTTTTAGCACATTTGCGTGATCAGCGACACCGGGAAGATGAAATATAAGATTTAAAGAGAGGGCCGGCGATAGAGGCGACTGTCGAGCAGATGTCATCGGACAGCAAGCCCAGACACTTCCTGTGAGATGCCATTGACTTACAGCTGCTATGGTGACATCTGATCCCAATCATGCCTGCGTTGTTATAACATTCCTGGTTCCGAACATGTTAACATTTTTAACAACACACACTGCAACATTTAACTGGAGATTTGAACACAAAAAGCGCATGCTTGAGGATAAGTCGGAGCTTTGTTGCTTTGACACAGGTGATTCAGGTTTAAAACGTGTAGTGTTAAGTGGGGGGAATGCTGTTCTAACTCTATATCTAAAGCATCCAATCATCCCAGGTGTACTGCTTCTTTTATGAAATGTAAAGCATTCAATAACCACTGCATGTGAGGAATACCAACAAAACCTAAAATGAAAGGAAGTTGGGTTTTTTTTAATTTGTTCTCCACCTGTGCGATGCCTTTTTAAAGTTTCATCTGATTTTCCATCACTTTTAACACACAGGGGAGAAACAGTTCAAGTCTTGTCAACACTAAGTGCCATTACTACCTCCTTTGTGTGTGTGTTTGCTTGTTTTTTCACTTGCTGTAGAGTACTTTTGTCATTTCTCTGTATCAGTTTATGTTCTAACATACAATAAAATGTTTTTTTAAGATTTCTGCATTCTACTATTAATGTTCCCACATGATTTTATGAATGAATGTTTTTAGTACTAATTGATTTACAATGGTTCCTTGGCTGAGCTATGAATATAAAGAAGACCTTGTGTAATATGTTTCTTAGGCTGATGATATACAAAAGGGGCTTGGAGTCTTTTTCTTTTTTTCATATGTCTTTTTAATGGTGTTGAGCTTCTCTTAATTTTATGGAAAACTGGCACCTATATAGGCCCTGAAGTAGCAAAGCTTTAAACCAAAAGCATCCTGAAACATCAGGTTGCCATTGTTTTGTTTTAAAAAGGGGGTTTTAACTGTAAGTGAACTTACAAAATGAACAAAAGAGAGCTCGTTGTGCTGAGCTGCTGTGCTCTTTGTATGCACTTGACATGTGACTCCCTTTGCTTAAGCACTGAGCACAACGTGCCATAAAGAAAACCATCTCTTGGGACAGTGAATAGACTTTGCCTTTTTGACTCACCAGACCTCCAACAGTGATAAAGTAAGAGCTACAACTGAATTACATTATTGCAACCCCTAAATTTGTAGTCAGTACTTTTTACAGTAGTGGAAGAAGTAGTCTGATCTTTTTCAGAAGCAAAAGCAGCAATGCACCACTGTAAATATTCACAATTACAGAAAAAGTTCATGTATAATATCTTACAATTGGATGTCAATAGCATTTCTCAGTTTACTATGGACCAAACTTCAATATAGTTGTAATATTTTAAAGCGGGGGTGTCAAACTACCTTTAATTAACAGGCCACATTCAGCCCAATATAATCTCAAGTGAGCTGTGTAGTCCAGCTAAACAAATGCACAAAAACCTTTTAATATAAATGTGTGTGACATAAATATGTGTTTATATCAGCATTACATGTCTGAAAGAATTAGTGCAATTTCAGCACTATGGGTGCATGGGTGCTACATGTGCATTACACATCACATTGTAATAAAAAATGTTTTTGGATCTAAATAACTACAGGCTTTAGTGCAGCTGACTTTAATGGAGGCTGAAATGAGTGATTTCTCCAGAATTACAAAGTCATACAAACGGAAACTAAAAATAATTGAAAAAAACCCCCCCAACATTTACAATACACAATAATAAACAATATAGTTATTTTAAAAAAATAAATAAAATGAAGTTAATAACAGTACAATACTGGTACTGTGTAAGAGAAAAGCTCAAATTGCATTAATAAATAATATGTACACCATAAATCTAAGAAAAACAGCTGCTTGAAGATATAATGCTAAGTATTTAGGTTTTATATCAATTTTCAGAGCTGATATATCCCACTTGGACCCACTGAAAGTAGAACCGGCTGGACAGGACAGCTTTGTGAAATTCTCCTCCCTAACTGACCTCTGTAACAAAAGCTGCCAGTCCCAGGAACAGGTGGCTCCTTATGTTGGAGAGGCATAAAAGGGGCATTTGTCAGGGGCCCGAGAATCCGAGCACTTATTTCAGTCTGCAGCTAAAGTGCAGCGAAGGAGTGTCCATTTATTGTTAACTATCTGCTTCGTGGATAAGATGAAAGAAAAGATTTTATGCTGTGTGGTATGTGTGAAATCACCACTGCCCTCCACATTACTAGCTCAGCTCGACCTCACTTTGAACCGGGGCATGTGACTCCTCGTTCACCCTTGCTGTGCGTATTAAACCAAAACCACGACGAGTTTTTGAACGGCTTGAATTGCGGATTTGTTACACGATGCATCTTTTCATCTTCTCCCCTGTTCTCCCGGGAATACTGCTCTAATAGTTCACGGGAACGGTTAAAAAAAACGCCACCGTTTACAAGCGCAGATACAAGCTTATTGTAAACTCGCGCCTCATTGGCCCGGTCAAATACAACCCCGCTCCTGATTGGCTGATAGTGTCCTGTTGACCGAAGGTGGACTCCCAGAGAGTCGGGAACAGTGGAGGCACAAAAAAAAAAAAAAAAAAAATTCCGAACTGCACCATGCGCCTCCACTGAGTAGGTTTGGATTAATCACCGGAAAGTCGTTTGTACTCAGACTCTATTAAATTATGACAACGCCCTCCACACTGGACCATACACGATATGTTTGTACTTTTTCTGTGGATTTTTATGGATAAGCATCGCCGTCGTTGACAGCCTGTAATGACGCTTCTCAACTACACAGGTAACTTTGTTTTAACTCCAACCGTTAGCATGGAGGCTAACTGTTAGCAGCCTGTTGCCGCAGTTTGCTTGGTTGTCGCTTTTGCCCACTTTGCTAGTTTTACAGGGAGCTTCCATAAACACGCAAAAGGGGCAGCAGTGCCTCGTGTGGACGTTTGGACCGCTTTTATTGTGGTATTTTATGTAAAGTAACAAAGGGAAAAGCTTCTTTTGTTGAGCGCTCGGGAACAACAGCTCGGCATGCTCCCTTCGTGTCTCATTTAAACATCGATTTCAATCAAGTGATTGAAATCCATCCTCTAAAAAGCACAAACGTCGGCTTTGTCGTGAAACACAAACGGCAAATAAAGCTCGTGTGTTTTTATTTTGTAAGAAATAGTTTCTGTGGGGTTTCGTGTCTCAATTTTGAATGCGACGGACATATTTCGCCCAGCCTCCCGACAGTCCCCAGTCCACTTGTTGCTGGCTATTCAGTTAATGCACCGCTGGCTCTCCACGTTGTTGTGCTTTACGCTGGTTATAGTCCTGGTGTTGGCTACTACAACATTGTTAGACTTCATTAAGTTAGTTAAAATGAATTATTATTACAGTTGACTGTCAAATTAAGTTTGTTCTACCTTTTTATTATGTGCCGTCACATAGTATTACCCTGAATCAGCCTGTTTTCAAGCACCTGAGTGTGAAGCTCTCCAAGGATGAGACACAAAAACAGCATTTAGAAGTAGCGTTTGGTTAGGACCCTGTTGCATAATGCTGATTGTCTAGAATTAATCACGAGTGGTCTGCTATTATAAACAACCAAGGTATTCATTCATGTTGTTTGTACAGACTCTTGGAGTAGTGTGAGATGTAATTGCTGTGCAGCTGATTCCTAAATCTGCCTTTGAATTCATTTTTTTAAATGCACTAAACACATATGTCATCTCATATCTCTCAAACAGATGGATTAAGAAATCCAGCAAGTATGGAGGTGTGAATCGGATTGGAGCATTTTTTTTAACATCCTGGTGGAGCTACATTTTTCATGTGGTGCTTTACAGACATCAGCATTTTAACTGAAGCTAAATGATGGCATCACGGTGGGTTCCTTCTTGTGAAGACGATGAGAGGCAACGAGCAAGATCTTCTTTCTGTGAGGTGAGTATGAGTCAGACTTCTTTAAAGTCCTGAAATGTGTTAAATGCTGATGACAAAAGGGATTTCTGTGGCCAACTGATTGCAGTTTCAGTGTTATCCCACCTCCTTCAGTTTGGTTTTGGGTGGGGGTGGGATTTGTTTGACACCAAGTACCAGCTGTTTGTGTTTGTAGCAACCCCTGCTGAATTCTTTTGCTCTTTATGTCAACAACGTGCCTCTTATCTATTCTTGTCATAAATATGCCCATCAGATTTTTGTTTCTTTTGAGTGCTTCAGATTTTTCTCAACTAAGATTGGCTGTGGTAGATGAACAGATCAAAAGAACAGGTTTTGGTTACAACATTTAATCAGATTTGAAATTATAATCAAACTCAAACGATGGTGTTTATTCAAGACCCGTCTTTCAGATTTTTAAGCTGTGACCCCTGTACCAGACAGGACACCATCTGCTCCTCTGAAAGCTTGCAGCCTGAATGAAGACCTTTATACTGTAATAAAGTAGGTAGCAACTGGGACTCTTTGAAATGAAAGGGCACCTATTTATAGTCTGTAGTTTTCTTTGATTTCCTCCATTGCCTTTAATCTAATATTCAGCTTGTCATTTAAGCCTCCCAAGTTTGCATGATCACCATCCCTAAATGAGGGACATACAGGTGATTATGTTGTTACTTTAAACTAGGTAGATGTGCTGAATTTGATTTTTGTATCTCAGACTCAGGGCAGCAGATAATGCCTAAAAAATTATAATGAATCAATTACAGAGTAATAGAGTTGGTTTTCCGGGGTTTCTTTTTCTAATTTATTCACAGGGATGAGGTTTTTTTGTTTGTTTTTTCCTAAGAGGCCTGAAATTAAAATTTCTGGATCAACCAGCACACCACATACTAGCGCATTCACTGTTGAAGCTCATTCAACAGACACAGCCTTAGCTGCATCTCACTGTCACAGCTAAGAAAACAAACTTAGATGATGTGCTTACCTTTTGTTATTTCAGCCATCTGGATACATGCTTGCCACTACTACACTCATTTAATGAATGAATAATACAGCATGAGAGAAAATAGACAGTTCTTTTGCATAGGATCCCAGAAACCTGTTTGTGAATACTTTAGTAAGTGTTGATGTGCCATGAGGGAAAGCCACAGCATAGTGCCGTGAGAGGAAATCCTCCTTTTTAGCACTCCCTCTAATAAGACTACCACACAAACCAATTCATGTGCTAATTTTGAGCCGGAAACCCCCTGGAGTCTCTGGTTCAGGGATTTTCTGGAAATGATGACACTGGATTTAATTAATGACCTAAGAATTTTCCTAGGCGGATTTTCACTTTCTCTTAGTATCTTAAAAGAGCGTGCAATGGCTGCAGTCGTTGGGAATCAAGAAAATCATTTGGATACAAGACTTGTATATTAATTTAGAGAAAGCATGTCACTGTTGGTGTTCTTGGAATTACATCAGGGGGACGGGAGCTGGATCTGGGGGTGGGGGAAAAGTCTTTCTCACACACCCTTGCTTAATTCTTTACTAGTCTGTCCTGTTCTTTTAAAGTTTTCTCATCCGTTATAACTATTAGACATGTGGAAAGTGTTTATAGTGAATACTGTGAAGCAGACGCTTAAAAATGGAGGAAAAATATCTGTTATTTGAATCAAGAGTTTGATTGGTGGCATTATCCTCCTCCACACTGGAGTGTCTGTCTGCTTTATCAGCTGAATAGTGCGTGGTATTCAGACATTGCAGCTGAATCCAAATAGCAGACAGCCCTTCCTCTGCTTGGATTTCAGACATTCATTTAGCGGCACAGTGCTGCTTAGTGCTGATGAGTGTGCTGTTGTGTGATTATGTGTGTTTTAGGAATTTCTATATTGGCCTATGGTGTTTACTAAATCAAACTCTATTGTATGGGTTTTCCCCCCTACAGCTTCTGTATGATGAATGCCTTTTTCACGATGGATAATTCCAGCTTTTCATTCTCTAGTAGAACAACAGAAATGAGAGTGGTTGGAACTGGATTATTGTTTTGGATGATGAAGCATGATCCATATTTAGCACCGTAGGAGACCATTGACAAACAGACTTCCCCTGTCACCACAACCCTGGCTTCATTAAAGCTCAGTGTTTATCTGATTTAGGCTTGCTGCCTTTTTACAGAACCCTCTGCGCAGGCATCGTATGGTTAACTGATGGCAATCGGAAGGGAAAATTGACCTTCAATTGGATAGAAGTCGTCTGTTACTTCCTGTTGCGTTATGATTGTGTCTGCAGCGTCTCACGAGAGAACATACGAGATGGGCTGTGTGATTCAGTTTTTCCTCACTGTGTTGTAAAACATCTATGTCTACACATGGAAAACTGTGTGACATGCTCTGTGTCTTGTTCAAACAACTAAGAAAGATTACAGATGGTTACAGACAAATCCAATAAGAGGGGATATTTTCCTTTTTAACAACTGCTCACTAAATCATTTTGAAAGCAAAATGCCCGTTACACATGTCCCAGTGTTTTTGGTCCAAAACCTAAAATATAGGCAGTTCTATCAAATATGTTAACATGTTATTCGTTTTCAGTAGCTTGTATTTTTAGTAAAATTTGTGAGATAATGCCAGTGTTTTTGACATGTCTGCTCAGAAAACAAGTGGCCTCAGTAATTTCACCCATTGAGGAGAATGAAAAATTAAAGCAAATGATCCTGCAGAGAACTGAAGTATCACTACAACTCCTTGGTGCTGAGCTTTTTTGAAATTGTCTTTTTTTTTTTTTTAAATAATTCACTGCTAGTCTTTCGCGTATGCAAAGAGGCTTCTCCGTGCCCTCTGGGGTTTCAGTAACGATCAACAGAAAGTATGTTCAAAATTACAACCAAGGGGTGGGCTTACAGCTGCTGAGCAAGACTGTTTATTTACCAGCTTTAATGTTTATAACAGCAGCATTGTATGACAAACTCATACGGGATGTAACAGGATTTCTTTCAGAAAAGTTGTTAATGCTGGCACGTTCGACCAGCACAGTGTGGACTAATGAGGATATTAAGCTTTATAAGACAACGAGATAAGACAATGGTTGTGCCGTGATTTTTTTTTTTTTTTTTTTTTTTTCCCTTTTTTTTGAGTGTGGGGTATATTTTTTAAAATTTTTAATTATCACTCAAAGAGAAACCAACAGTATGTCTTGTCTTGGTTTTTTTTTTGTGTGGTTTTTTTTGGGTGGGGGGGGGGGGGGTTCTCTCTCTCTCTCTCTCTCTCTCCCCCCCCCCCTTTCACATTGTGCAAAACGTCTATGTGCCCTCTTTCACAGGTGGTGCTCTCTGCTGCTGACAGAGCAGAGTAGATTCAGATAGACGTGTTCTTGCAACAGGCGAGTAGGATCTCTGACAGCGGTACAGGAGATGGCTTGTCCCAAAAGTTGCTCGTTTGGTTTCTAGTTGTTTTTGTTTATAAAAGATTTCTAGAGAGATTTCTATGAGAGGTGACTAATTATACTGATAAAGTAGCTAAGCTGACAACAGTGAGAGGTGAAGGAAAGAGGATCACTGCTGTGAGTGAGGGGGTATCAGGTGCCAAGGTGAGATGGCATTTCCACATTTTAAAACAACAGAGATCAAATTACTGCTCAACAAACCAGAAGTCAAATGTGTGCTAGTAATGGAGTACACCTCGGCCTGAAGGAATGCCATTTGGGTTTTATGTGACACTAAGACTACGTCCACACTAGCCCGGATAGATGTGAAAACGGCATTTTCGTCTGAAAACGCTCTGTGTCCACACTAGCGTTTTCAGTCGTTTTCAGAGTTGTGCGTCCACATTGAAACGGCCAAAAACGCTTACATTCCAGTCCTGCGCTTTCACAAAAGCGAGTGAGAATTAAAGAATTTGAAGAAAAGCTATCTGTACAAACTGATATTAATCATTTTTAGGGCTGTCAAAATTGAGAGCAGTCAAAACAACTGCTGTATAATGCACTCTGCTATCTTTGTTTAATTGGTCACATGACTGCATCACATGACTGAAATGCGTCATCGTCTTAGAAAGCCTGCGTTTTCGAGTGTCCGCAACGGGACAGCTCCGTTTTGAAATGTATGCGTTTTCAAGAGCGTTTTCAAAACGCTGTGTTTTTCCTTGGGGAAAGCGCCGTCTCAGTGTGGACGGGAGGCCAAAACGGAGAGAAAACAATGCGCTTTCAAACAAAAATGCATTAGTGTGGACTAGGGCTGGGCGATATATCGAGTTTTTTAAAAAATATCGATATATTTTCATACCAGATATAAGATGTGACAATATCGTTTATATCGATATAGTCTATGTTACGTTATAATTATACTTGTGGAGCCGCAGGTTTGCCTCTCTTTCGTCCACTTTTGTCTCTACGCAACGTTACTCGGCCTGGCCTCTCCTTCACTGAACACAACTCCGCCTCCCCCATAGCTTCACCTGCAGGCAATGACAAGATGAAAGCGGAAAATCTCAGTTAGCGAGTTACCGTGCGTGGGGCTGGACGGCGTCAACGTGTTAGCGAGCTAACCGCGCTAACGAGCTAACCGCGCTAACGACATGCAGCCAGGAGGGGCTGCATGGCCTAAAATCCTTTCATTTTCTCAAAAATCGACAGTGCGCCTTATGTATGAATTCTGGTTGTGCTTACTGACTGCGAACCGATTTTATGTGGTACACAGCGCTCAGCAATCTGTCAAAAAATGTTTTAATATGACTTTGCTAAGCTACGGAGCTGCACCACTTGATGGATTGTCGGAGGATTACGGCTAACGAGGAGGAGCCTCGCGGAGTGATACGTACTGTGTGTATAAGGACCACAAATGGCACCTGTTCAGAGACGTGGTGCAGCTGTGAAATCTGTCTCTTTGTTATTATGCTCAGCGTCTATTAGTTTACATTTTGACTGCACAATTGTGAGCTTTTTGTTATGCACAAAAACAACATTATTTTCTTTTATTTATGGACCATGATTATTTAATAAATGCTGATAATTTATTTTTGAGTAATTTCTTCATGTACATCTACGCTGTATGTAAATAAAAGTGCCCGTGTGACATCTGGGACACAGTGTGACTAAGAACTCTCTTTTTGTTCTTAACTTATGGCTTTAAAAAAAAATCGAGATATATATCTTATATCGCCATCCAGCTAAAAAATATCGAGATATGAATTTTGGGTCATATCGCCCAGCCCTAGTGTGGACGTAGCCTAAGGCAGTACAGAGAACGGTTTCACTGATGATTTGCACCTCTGTTTAAGTAAAATTCAGTGTAAATCTTTTCTTTTATTGTCAGTAATTGATTTAAAACTGTGAGATGTGGGCTGCAAACTTGTTTTTTGTTTGTTTTTTTTACTTTAAAATTTTTGGGGAACTACTGTACTGAACGAAGCTTCAAAAAGGTAATTTTTTTTCCAAACCACACAGATCTGTGTCAGCATACGGGAAAAAAAATCCCACATAAATGGCATTCAGTCATTTCCTTCTCATCCATATGTTACAAGTAGAAGTGTGGCGTGCAGAAAATGCACCACGTGTCTGTGTAGACTGTAGACTGAGTAATGATACTTCTCCTAACCTTGTCCTGCAGTACAAGGCTGGAACGCCCAGTGCTCACCAGTGGCTCTCTGTATCATTATCTTAGGCTTTTCACAGCTAAGTGCTTGGTTTGGATGGGATGTGGTGTAGAATTTAGCAGCCCACAGAGAACTATGTTTCCTCACATTTGAAGGTTATGTGAAAGCTGATGTCATGTGGTGCATGTAATGTCTGATTTGGTGATGTCAGCAGAGGCTTTCAGACATACAGGCCTCGCAGTGTGGTTTCATAAGATTTGTTAACAAACACTTGTCATGTTGTTGTATATCAGTTTTTTATGTGAAAACTGCTCTCTAATCTCTGTGGTAGGGGCACCAATGGTGTAGTCAGCATAAAAACTCCTGGGGGATAACCACCTGTTCTTTGGATTCAGCATACTTGAAACAGTGTATGTACTCCTGTGTCATTTGTCAAAGAACATTTTACTTCTGAAGACACTTATTTTGTCTGTGCATTAAGACAAGGTATGGTCTTTGATATGTTAAGGCATCTCAGTGCTCTTGTATGGTGCGATCCGTACTTAATATTAGGACTGCAACTAAAGATTCTCAATGTAGTCGACTAATCTGCCAGTTTGTCTTTGATCATTTGATTAGTCAACAATTTTTTTCAAAAACTCTGATCTTCGCTTCCTCGGGGCAAACCTCCTGTTTTAGGCTCCAGTACCTCACCTGCTAAATTCTGCCCACTTGTGAATATCACCCTGTTGACCCAGGAAACAAATGAATTTGAAAATAATCACATGTGTATTTTTATCAATATTCAATAGGGCCGTCAGAATAAAAATGAAGTAAATAAAAAATTACGTAATAAAAATTAAAGTGGTAGTAGTATTTTTTTATTTTAAAGTGTGTAATTAGGAAACTAAAAATAGCTTCTGTCAATAAGTTAAAATAAAGCTTCAAATCCAAAAAAAACCACTTTTTTTTCCAGTCCAAAATAACAAGTTTGCAAAGTTTACAGATGATTCAGTTCAGTTCATGAATTCACAATTGCAGTGTACATGCTGTGGAGTGAGATGATGTTCCCAGCTGGTAATAACCATGCTAAAGATGCGCTCTGTTATGACTTCAGCCATTTGACAGAGTGGCTGAAGTCATTTGGCTGAGTTTGTCTTTACAGGACAAAATCAGCTACACGCCTTTGATTAATACAAGTAAAACAGGACAAAATAGAATTAAAAAACAAACAAAAAAACGTTACTAATCACAAATTTGGTTGCATGTCATAGTTTCCCTATATGGTTTAGTGTTCAATGCCAATTATGCTGTTTAACTGACAGTGTATTGGTTTACTATCGCATTTCACTCATTAGCTAGCAGAACTAAAAAGGTGTTCCTTTTTGCAAGCGTGATCCTGAGAAATTTCCGACAGGTAAGCTAACACAAACGTTACAGTACAAACGTTAACATAAACAAGGTATCAATGTGATGCACTAACTGAACTCCCTACAACCGACCCATTCAGAGTCAACGTCACAGGGTGCTGGTGTTTTAAATGCTCGTGCACTGCAGTAGTGTTACTGTTTCCACTGTCACATTATTTAATTATGTGGCCATTCTTTACCCAGGGAAGCATTTAAATGGTAGGACTCAACAGTGTACAGATGCAAGGAACATGGAGAAAGCAGAAGAGTGATGGTGGGTCTGTCTTCTTGTAGATGCATTGTATCTACTGTAATCTTATCTGTCAGTCTTTCTTACCCCTCTTTTTTTAATTGATAATTTTAGTGGTTCTTACTAGAGATTTAGTCAACATTTGGGATCAATATATGGAACTGGGTTAGGTTTTACTTTATAGAGCAGTAATGGTAATATTTCCCTTAGTAGAAAAACAAAAGCATCTGAGGAAACTGAGGAAAGAAATGAGTTTTTACAAAGGAGCAACAAGTCTTCACATTTAGCTTGGTCTGAGTGTGCAGACGGTGTTGCTGGATCAAGCAGTTATTAGCTCAAACATATTGAAACACTACTATTAAAAACTCAAATACTGCATTTGTCTTTGTCTTTCCAGCTTCTCAGGCTGTCTTTGACTTTTAGACCCTTCATTCAGAATAAAAAAGGAACTCTTTAAAATTACTTGGTAATTTTCTAAAACCTCTAAATATTTGATATTTGCTGCTCTGGTGATTATTTACAGCACCAAAATTTGAGATGCGGGTCTGGTCACTTAATTTCCAACAGACGTCCACCAGATTAGCAAATGCCTTCTCAAACCTTCTCCAAACTGCCTCACCCAGTGCAAACAGTCTGGCATTCTAGTGATTCATAAATAGGTGAGAGGCATTCATTTGTGGGCAGGAAAGAGAGGTGTGTCATATTTTGATGTGGACGTTCCTTTCATGTGCTTTTCTTTGTAGCCCCTTTTTCACAAGTCATGATTTTCTTTTATGTTGCTTCCCCTTTGACCTCTTCTCACAGTTGTTTAAAAGTGGTATCAACTGTGAGGTTGATACAACTCCTCCACAACAATACCCATTTTTGTTGTTTGTTGTTTTGGTTTTTTAAATTAAGTGAGGGAAATGCCCATCTAGAATTTACTGGAATGTCACATCATTAATAACTATGCGAGTGGCAATGATAACACTGCATGGCCAGACCATGTCTAAAGATTAAAGGTTGGGAAATTATTCTCTGGACAAGTTGCTAAATCTGATCCAGTAAACTGAGGCTGACTTGCCCTGGAGACACAAGGGCAGCAGTGCAGGCATTTCAAACATCCAGTCCTATCACCAGAAACAGTCGTCTGGGCACACATTTAATACAACCAGAGCTCATACAGACATAGACTTTAATGTGGAAGTGCTGGTATCACAGTACAGCCAAAGCTCATTCAAAGGAAAACCTGTTCTGCTGGTTTAATCAAAACACATGGGTGTCAGCTGCACCTGTAGCTCTGTTTCCCAGCCAGCTATTAGTGCTCTGGTTTCTTATCCTGTGTACATTTGAAACCTTTATGTGCCCTGCTTGTGATGTTGCTTGAAGTAAAATGTATTTCAAATAGTTTGTCCCTTTCAGCAATATATTGGTCAAAGTGGCCAAATAAGACTGTTAAGAAGGCTGTAGAGAACACAGTGTAACATGCCTTAACTTGGTATACACCTTCAGGCATGCATAACATTTGAGAAGAGTCAATGAGTGTGAGACAGTCTGATCAGTCTGCGAAGTACTCAAGAGTAGTTGGGTGGAAAGTTGGAAAGTTTTAGGTCTGTGCTGACAAACTGTTTTTTGAAATGTTTGTTTTGTCCGTTCATCACTGTGTGCAACAGCTGTTTGGTTTTGCTTAAAACAAACAAAAACAAGTTTTGTTTGTTTGTTTTAATGTGTACAAACAAATTCTTTCAAATTCTTTTCATAGGTTGTTTGAAAATGGATGTAATTCCTCCCAGTTTTCTGACATTTTGTTTAACATTTCTGCCCAAGCAGAGATGGCCTGAATGCAAGCTCATCAAATTCTTCACATTGTTGGGGAAAGTCTGTGCTTCAGTGGGGAGGGGGAGGGTTTGTTTGAGACAGGATGAGGAAATTAGATTTATTTATTTATGTTTATTGAGACTTTTCAAGGCTGATTGGATAGAGGTGTTCTGAAAGTTATAGTGGAGAATGACAGGATTGGTATAAACACTGGCTTGAGGTCAGTTTAAAAAAAAAAAAAAAAAAAAAAAAGAGGTTATGTAGGACAGATTTATAAGCTGTTATGTTAAGTGACAGAAACCAGCTGTTAATTATATGACGAAGTTGTTATTTTCACTTGGAAATTTTCAAAAAGTGTGAGCCTATGGATTTTAATCAAAGCGTTAAGCTCTTTTTGTGTTTTTAAAATCATTATTGTCGAAGTGTTTTATTTATATTTGCTATATATTTGCTATGCTACATTTATATCTGATGTACTTTTTAATGTTTGTATTTATTCTTTAAGACAATTTCAATGAAAAAGTCGAATGTATTTTGCATATACATTCTGAAAACGGTGAGAATAAAAGGACATGCTTCTTGTGTTTGTGCATCCTGTCCTCACAGTTTGACAAATATGAGGAAAATAAGTGATTACAAAACCATTTAAGGCTTGCATTCACTGGGGGATGACTTATTAGGCAAGATACTTGATAATATACCATTGAAAGTGAAAGCCACAAAGACATTTGTGGACTTGCTGAACAAACTAATAAATAATTTATCCGTATTTACATTGTGTTTTACGCAGCAGATGCTGCCTTTATTGCCAACACAAACAGTAAAACGTGCAGTGATGTGAAAGTAACAGGCTTGCGTCATTTAACGACGCTGTAGATTTTAATTGTATTTATTTTTTGGGCCATCCTTCAAAAGCTAATGAGAGATGGCCCAAAAAGTGTTTGCGAACTGAAATAGTATGAAATAGTAGTGCATATTTGAAAGGAGGAGTTCTGTGTAAAGGAGGCGTTGCTACAAACACGATACCACAAAGGTGTGAAGCTATAAATAGTCAGTAAACGCAGGAGTGATGTCTAAAGCCTGACATGCTCTACTCCAGCTGTGTAAATGGGATACTCTGAAATGACTTGATGGTAAACACTGGGCAACCACTAATGTTTTTCATAAGCCCATTCTCCTCTTCACTATGTTAAGCTGAAATGAATGACCCTATGCTAATGCACAGTAATTCCTCTGAAAAGGATGTTTGTTGATGTGGGAATTTGTGGTGGCTTTAACATATGATGTAGTTCTGTTTTTGTTTTTGTTTTGTTTTTTAACTTTATCTTTTTATTTGTGCCCATTCCTAGATTATGTAGCTAAAAAATTCTTTTATCAGAACTATTTTAAATCTTCTTTAGAAAAAGATGCTTCTTTTTTTTTTTTTTTTTAATTGCTTCTTAAAACTTTCTTTGTTCAGAGTGACACTCCAGAGTGGAGGAGCTTGGCTGATTCGGCCGCAGCGCCGTACCCAACAGATGACGAGCCATTCTCATGGCCGAGGCCGAAAACTGTGCGTTTGCATCGCACATCCCAAGGCTTCGGCTTCACCCTTCGACACTTCATTGTGTACCCGCCGGAGTCAACGCTGCACTACTTTCCGGTAGATTTCACATCTCAGAAACTTTCATGAGTTTTATTGACCTGAGTATTGTTTGCCTCTTATCACATAAGATAGCATTAAGTCAGCAAAAAGCCTAGTACTGAAAAGACTCTGACCATGAGCAGCAAAGTCACTTGAGGATTTCTGTGCTTTTACAGGAGGAAGATCATGGCCGCAGAGGTAAGCAGAAAAATTCAGCTGTTTCTTCTTATTCCTACCTTTCAGTACTGCTGAATCAGAGCAGTTCATCTGAATTGCATCCACCCTTCAGCTCTTTTTATTTTTTTATTTTTTTTCTTCTAACGTAGTGAGTAGACATAGACTTTATTTAATCCCACACTGTGGAAATTAGCTTGTTACTGCAGCACAAGGGCCAAAAGGAAGAGGTGAATTAGAGATGTATTAGAAAACAATACAAAAGTAGAAAAAAATAAATAAGAAGAACAGACTGGTAATTAAAAAAACAACAACCCCAAAATACTATATTATGTAAAGATAGTTACTATATGCAGTAAAATACACCAAGATTTTCCTTTTTTATGTGTACATAAAGTGCATTGGGTATAATGTAGTTTCTGTGAAAGGTTTGTTTAGCACCACCTCTTTCTGTCCTGCTCTGACTCTCCTCACTACACATTTTGTTCTGGCTGCTTTTCAGCCTTTTTCATGCCCTTAGAAAGAGATGGTCTCAGTTTTCAACAAGCTGTGTTTGACAGTGAGTGTTATGGTTTGGTTTCTTCTTTATAAATATTCACACCCTGTCTATGGCAGACGTATGTCAATCCATTACTGTTTTTTACCTTTTCGGTATGTGACCAGAATAACCGGAGTAGCCTGAAGTTACCAATACGTCACATGCTTTGTTTAAAGTGTGATATAGTGATACAGAAAGTAGAGAAGAAGAGAAATTAGAAAAGTGCCTGTAATGTTTATTTGTTTGTAAGTATTTTTTTGGATTTAGGTCAGTTTTGAGGAAATGCACTGTCCTTGAGTTTTTGCCAAGTGAGACTGAAAATGTCTAGATTCAATTACTGAAACTGCAAGGAAGTATTTTCAGATCTTTCAAACAATGTTGTGTTGTCATTCTTCAATGGACACCGAGCATGTACTTGTACCTGTTGGGCTAGAATGGATTTCATTTAAATTTTGCTCCAATTATTTTGAATAAGAACGTTGGTCCATCTGCTCAACTTATTTTTGTGGGTGTCAGTAAATCTATGAGACATTTATAATCACGGCAGAGCAAAACATGTGCTGGAAAGTAGCCATGTAAATTTGCTCGCACATGTTGAAGTTATTTATTAAATGTACAAGTAATCGTTTTGTTTTCTTACAAAATGGAAAGCCCCATAAAGTCCTCGGAAGATCACGATCTAAAGTTGTTAAGTGTTAGTGTCTAGTGGCTAATATGAACAAAATCTAATATTTCTGAAGAATGTCTTTAGTGGCCATCTTTAAGAGTGTTGGTCTTTTTAAAAAGGAAATTCACCTCTGGGTATTTTTTTTCCCTTCACAGTTCAACAAGTTAGGCCAAATAGAAATTTCAAGCTGTAACACTTTACTGTTTAAATCAGAGATGTCTTTCCAAGATAATTTCTTAGGTGTTTATTCTAATAAAACTATTATGAACACTTTCTGATACTTTATACAGCAGATATTGAGCTTGCTTATTGTTCAGATATAAAACCTCAAGTAACATTACAGGAAAGCAAGGTGCCATTAAAGTATATTATTTCTGTTTCACCCCCCAAAATTGAAACACTTTAGAAGCCCAGCACTCTGCCCAGCGCTTTGCTGCTTTGGATCAGGTAAGCCGGAGAATATTAAAGAATCCCGGTAGTTTTATAATGCTCCTCACAGGGGCTCACAGGCAGCAAGAAAAAAGCCAACCTGAGGGCTTTTCAGTCCAGTCTGAGTCAGCAAGCAAACAAACATGCTGCCTCCCCAAAACGTGGAGGATAAAACTGCACTGTCGTACCTCTGATGTTTTTTTTGTTGTTGTTATGAATCAGTTTTTGACGTGTATTTCTTTATTCAGAATAAAAATACACCAAAGCAGTATTCTATAGGTTTATTTACAGTGCAACTCAGTTTTATTATTGTGCAAATGGTCCCATCAGTTTTGTGTATTTTTGCAAAAAAATCTGTCGGGACAACAGTAGGAGGCAAATTAATGTGGGAAGAATTGGATGAAGTAGAATTACTTACAGAAAGAGCTTCATTGCATAGATGACCTTCACATGAAAAGGTGATGGAAACACTAATAATATAAAACGAATCATAAAGAGTTTTCTCAAAAGTTTTTAAGTCATTTAAGGAACTTGACCTTAATGGATATGGATGAAAACAGCAAATTACAGCAACAGACTTATGTTTAAGGGTGGCTGTCTTATTGCTGCTAGCCTTTACCACATCCAGGTTAAATGTTAAAGTTAATAGAAACTCATACAAGGATGTTAAAAAACAAACAAGAGAATTGGTATATGTGAACTATCCGAAAAAGAAAATGACCTTTAGGACGATCCCCAACGTCTCTAAACAGTTTAATAAACATAGTTTTGTGCCTCAAAATCGGGTTTCGGGTTATTTGGTAATTAGACCTCAGTGAGTCTTAAAAACACTGCATCCACCCTAATTTGCTGTTGACATAACTGATCATTCAGATGAAGGCTGGTTGTTATTCTGAAGACGGAAATGTGAATTTACTTAAAACCAACAAGCCCCCCCCCCCTCCCCCCCCCCCCAAAAAAAAAGAATCCGAGTTATGGATGTGCTGTGGTTATGGTGTGCCACATCACCATCCATTCACAAATTGTACAAGAGTCCGCTTCTTCCCAAGACAAAGATGCTCTGTCATGGCTCGGGTCACGTTTGGGTTCACCAGTGATCTGATAATTGCTGCCTTTTACCTCATTCACAGCTCTGTCTTTTTTAAAACTGCTTATGGGGGACAGGCATTAATATTTTTGTTTTTAACCATGAAGCTAATTTATGGTGGGTTATTCAGTTTTTGCCTAGAAATTATTTTGCACTATATTTTAATAGTCTTCATTAACATAACGGTGAAACCTGCATAGATAAATATGAGTCAGCTGTGGGCACAAACTTCTCTTGAGTTTTCCTGGAGCAATCCAAACCTGTTCCTTTTTTTTCCATTTTCTTGGAAAGGTTTTTAAAGGAACACTCAAACTTTTGTGGCATGTGCATTTGTTTTTGTGTATCTGTGCCGAACATTGAGAAATGAATTTAATCTTTATCTGCACATCCACGTTTGGATAAAGCAAACAAACACGTATTTCTCAAAATACTGGTTATGCACAGGAAATGGTTTGGCGCCAACGGGATTAGTGAGGTGCTAAGCTTATGTGTGAGCTATTATACCTTGGTGACATTAATACTGCCATTTGTTTTAGTCTGTCTCTTATTCAGTGCAACTCCCAACATGCATCTAGATGTTCTTAGTGGCATTTTTAGATGGCTTCATTGAAGAAATTAGGACTTGCAACTTCTCAGAATACCACCAGATGGAGCATCTCTTTTTGGTGTAGCAGTATGGGAGTCTTGTACTATATTACATAATGTCCCCAGGATGTGATTCTGCATGAGTAATTACGGGTGTGTGGAAAGGAGGGGGAGAAAATAAATAAATAAATTTTGAGTTTGGTCTGGTGTAAAAATAATTAGCTTTATCGGCCTGTCAGTGGCATGATCATTAGGTGTCTTACAAGATCATGTCTGAATTTCTAAACAACAACAAATGTGGAGTATTTTAATACTATCACGCCCGCTCTCATGCTGGCTTTTCTGTCTGCTCTAGTTTGGGATGACTCACTAGCAGAATGTTAACGATTGGGCCACTCTTTGGCTGTGCCCAGAGCTTTTGCTCAGTTTATAAGGAAAGAGTGGGAGTTGAGGCAGCTGAACACACTGTCACTCTACCTCGTCTTAGTTTTAGTATCCCCCCCCCCCTTTTTTTTTTCCTCTTTTCTATGGCTCTGCAGCTGCTAGGAGACAGGAGCTGCATGACCAAACGGGTTTCTTTCTCTTTTATCACTGTCCCTAAAATCACAAAGCTCCACTTCCCTGTTTAATTTTTTTTCTCCCTCTCTCGATCAGTTAATGACCATGTCTATTGAAAACTGAGAAAGAATTGGACAGACCACAGCTTACTATCCAGGCATAATGTTGGTTTGCATCCTTCCAAAGCTTGTGACAAACCTCTCTGTTCTCATATGTGACAATTTATAAAGCAATTTTACGTCTTGGGGTCAGCTTGGGTTTTTTTTGTTTTTGTTTTTTTGTTTTTCCAAATTTTTAGATTTAGTTGTGAAAAAAGGGCAAAGGTTAAAAAATGAATCTACATCATAGGTCTGCTTGTACATGGGTAAGAAATTGTTGTCATTTGTACTAAACATTTAGGATTTTCTTCTCTGAAGGTTTTATAAATCTTTTCTTTGTCAGGATTTTCTCTGTTATGAAGTTGGAAACCTCATTAAGAGTAAATTTTCAGAACTACCCTGTAATACATTTGATATGTTTTCATGTGTTTGTATTGCATATGGTTTATAAATAAGTGTACTCTGTTCTCTACTATCAGCAGGAAGGCAGCGAAATAGACTGGAACCAATGGACACTATTTTTGTGAAGCAGGTCAAGGAAGGTGGCCCTGCTCATGGCGCTGGACTTTGCACAGGTCTGTCAAATGTCAGCCAGTCATCATTATTTACCAAAAACTACCAAAAAGAGGTTGTTCATGGGGGTGTAATTTCTTGGAAGTCACAGCATTACAACAGAAGAGGCATATTACAGTAACACAGTCTGCAACTTCCTCTATGATATTGTCCTACTGAAAGCATAGGGGCAAAAATGCAAGGAGTGCAGTTTTAAGTTGTCTTGACATTCCTTTCACTGTTATGCACAACATAAGCCAGGCCTGCTGCTTTCTGCCGGGTACCCTAATGATTTTAAGGATTTTAGTCAATACGGAACCCTTCAACCACACTTATTGAAAACTTTCATTATGTTACTATGTTACTTTTTTCCTTACTAAGAAGTCATAGTCATGTGCTCAAGTCTTTACTTTCTGTCATGAGCACATGTTTCCCTCACACAAAGAGCTTGAAGTTTTCCTAGGATTCTGTCACTGATGTCACTCAAGCCTTTTCTTTTTGATTTTGTTTTCTATCAGGTGATCGAATAGTGAAGGTGAATGGAGCAAGCATCATTGGGAAAGCTTATTGCGAGGTTATATCTTTGATCCAAGACAGGTAAGACTGAGTATGAATTTGTGTGCTTCATGCTTGTTGATTTACTTGCCTTGTTTAAAACTTCTTTTGCTCCCCTGCAGTGGTGACTTCCTTGAACTTTGTGTAATGCCAAAAGATGAGGATGTACTGCAACTGGTAAGTTTTCCTTTGCAATCCTGTTTTGAAAATTAGCTTTAAAAAGTTGTTGTTGTTTTTTTTTTTTTGAAAGAGTGCTCTCTTTTCTCTAGCCTTGTAATAACTTCTGTTCTGTGACAGAGCTGCTCTAGTTTAAGGTGTTCATGTCGGGACAGCAGTTATGAGATGTAGGCAAGCTAGCTTATCCCATCAGAGTTTTCTATCTAGGCCTCCTAATCAGGCCAGTGCACCCTTTCTGTCCTCCAGAAGTGCTGCTTACAGAACTGCTGAAATGGCCCAAAAGGAGCGGTAAAGGAAGCTTTATTAAAAAATACATTTAACTTGTTGACACACAGGCCAATCTAAATAGCGCATATATTTTGAGTTTATTTCATCTATACATCTGGGTTTATACAAAGTACCATGCACATTAAAAATAAACCAAGGAATGAAAGACATCAACTGTTTTTTAAAAGAAGTTTTATTCTCACCATTTGTGGATAAATGTTCTCTGCAGCTCAGCTGTTTACTTCTAGGTAGAAGTTAGATAATGAATTTATTGTTTGTAATACAACTAAAAGTTGAGTAAGTGGTTTACAAGAAGTGGCAGTGATGCTTCAAATCCACGACAGTAACCTGTGCATGTTGTTACTGTTACTTCTCAGAAAATGCAATGTTAAAAAGGACTGATTTTAGCTGAAAGCTAAATGGGAACGGAGTTCAAATATTATGGAAAGAAATATGAAACCATTAAAATTAGGTTGCTGATAGTTTGGTTCAATTTTGGATCCAGTTCCTAAAATAATAGTAGTAGTAATAATAACTTTAAAAAAATAAATAAAAAAAATGCATGCATCAGGTGTAGATTTATTTATTTATTTTAAAAGATCTCTATAGAAAGTATTCTGGCGGTGTTAGAATAGTTTGCATTTATAGGTAGCACATGCAATGCATTTTTGCTGGTTAAAAGGGCCGACATCACATTTGAATTATATCAGCTGTAGTTAATCAGTGCTTATCCTGTTACCAGTGTCAATGAAGCGGCACTGGTAACAGGAAGCTAATGCCCTCCCTCCAAGCTGCATGTGAGCTAAAAACCAGCTTTAGTTGTGGCAGCACTTTGTGATTAAGAGTCAGGAAAATGAGAAGGTTTAAACACAAGAGAGTCCCAGTTAAAATGTAAACAAATACAGTATTTTGAAGTTTATATTTTGGAATCAGTTGCTGTATGATTTGGTAATGTTATTGCTGTTATTTTAGTTTGTGAGACTGATTAACATTAATTAGCAATCAATCCAGCTTTTTCTTTTTTTTGTTTTTGTTTTTTTTGGTTGTCTCTTTTTACGGTTTTTGATTGGAGGAAAAATTGATTAGTAATGATCTAGGTATTACAAAAATGGTGGTAGTTCCAGCTTTTCACCCAAAAACGGGTGAACCCTGTGTGCTAATCGCACAGCTCAATATTTAGGGTTCATATATTGCCTTTGTCTTTGTTCTTTGTGAGTATTGCATGTCCCCAAAACAATTTAACGTGCAGAGATAAGTCCTCATACCTATGAACACTTGAGATCTCATCATTAATCTTTCATGCATGCTGCAGGCAGCTCTTTGAAGCTACTGTGCATTTTACACAGTCAGACAAAAGTGAAAGTGTACTCATCTGTTTCATATCTATAGCAAATTACTGTAAGTGCTTTGTCAAATAGCTAAAGAATACTCTCCCTAGGGGTTGTTGTTATCTGACATCCTGTTCATTAGTTAGATAATAAACGAGCTGGGCTCTCTGTGTTACCTAGAAAAACTCCTTAGGGGTCATTTATGGCTAGATTAAATTCTCATAATAAACTTGATGGTTAATTCAATGAATCATTTATTTTGGCATCCACCTTTGCAATATCAAAATCCTGTTTAGCAAATGGTCATCTCTCTGCAAGCTTCACATTTCTCCCACAACAGGCAAGTTATGTAAAACGTTACACTGTATGTATAGCATTTTAATGAGTCGACTAGAATTAACATTGTAAATATCAGAGAGAAATAAATTATTGGTCACATTCCCTTGACTACTCCCACAGTTCTTTTCTAGTAACCAATTGACTGTCACTCCACCCCTTCTCCCTGATAGGTTCTCTTTCCCTCCTGCCTCCATTTTTCCCATCTGTAATCATTCACACAGTTCAGCCTCAAACACGTGTGTTGTTAAATCCATGGTTGCAGTGTTGCAAATGGCAAACATGCGCACACGCACACGCGTGCAAAAATATGTTGATGTAGGCACGAATAGGAACTGTCCATAAGAACAAGAGGATTATTGGAGGTGCTGGCAGCAAGACGTTACACTTTAGGAGGCAGCACACTCAGTGCTTGGAGACAGGCAGCAGTTGCTTAGCAAAGAGATGGATTGAACATTGTAGGAGCAGAAAAGGGAAGAGGACGGCACACCGTGAGAGCGGAGAAAATACAGCAGAGTGGGAAATAAAAGGAACAGGATGAATGATGAGCTGAAACCAGAAGATAAAATCAGCTGACTTCCCTGTGTTTTGAAAAGGTTGATGCTAAGGGAGAGGGAGAGAGGAGGATGGAGTGGGAGGGGAGCTGTACCATCACAGCTGAATGTATAATCAGCAGCTGCTGCTTCTGTCATGTGAGCAGTACCAAAGGGAAGGAGAGGGAGACATAGACTGGAGGCACCTTGTTCAGTTAGCGTAATATTCTGGCTGAATATGGATAAAACCGTGAAGACATGAGAGCAGCATGAGAGGCAAGCTTCTGCTCTTGTCACCTCACCCAGGACAGACTGGCATAGGCAGGTCGTAACGTGGCAACCCCCTGCTTCATCTTTCCTTCTTCATCCCTCTCTACTGCCACTGCAGCTCTAGTATATTTTTAGCATGTCAAGCCCAGCTATGGCTGATTCATGTTTTCTCCCCGATGAATCTGTTTTGTTTCTCCCAACATGTGCATTTTCTTCTGCTGGCATCTTTTTCTCTTCCACCCTCTCTCCCATGATTTCTTAACGCTCTCGTTTTCTCACGCTGTGATGGCAGCCTATTTCTCTGGAGACTACTAATCTGGTAAGGAAACAGAACACTGGGTAGCCTCTTGATGTTGACGTGTTGTGCTTGCTGTATCATTTTGCATATGTCATGCGTGTGTGTCATTGTTACTGCTGGATGTTGACTTCAGGTTTTACATGATTGCTTTTCAGTTGGCTCGCATGAGTGTTTAATACTCAGCTCCGTGCTCATGATTGAAATGTGTAGACTGTAGAAATGGGCGATGCACTGTGCCTGCAGTACCTGTTAGATTGAACACTTCAGTAGGCATCCAGCTGGCATCTCAGCAAGGCCTCGCCCCTTCTTCATTCTCCATGTCAGATGTCATTAGTTTGATAAAGGCCATTGACCTCTGAACTGTAAAGGGAAGAACTGAGTCAGTCAGTGATTTCTGTGAAACACACAGCTTTATGAAAGGTTGTAAGGCTGTTGGGATCAAAGTCCTCATACCTTTACAGGTCTCATGCTTTGCTGTATGTACAGTATGCTGAGTATACCAGATAAACAGCACATAGTTTAATGTGCTAGAAGAAGTTTTATGTTTAGGTTTGTATTTATTAGAAATGACTTTATTAGCATGTGTATGGAGCATGGTTTTCCGAACGTTGGATAATAACCAGGGGGATAAATATAGCAGTTTCTCTGTGAGCGATAGGAACCGGTTGTCAGTCTGAGGCTGTAATCTGTCAGTCTGAGGTGGGTAAATGGAAACATTGGTTATCTTTCCACATTTATGTCCATTTATGACAGTTTTTATGTTATCGATTTTGTTCCCATAAACCAGTCGGTTAGCTTATTAATATACTGGTGTTACAGAAAGTGTCACTGTTGGGGCTAAATAAGTTCAGTAGGCTTGTGCACCATTTGCCAATTATCTTTTGGTGTTAGCGTTTGTGGTAAATGTTTGTTTCTTGGATGGGCGAGACATTTTTCCTTATACTAAAAAGGACAGCTGTTGTGTAACCACAAGCTTGGAGAACACAGGCTGTAATGTTGTAGAAGCACCAGTACACCACACTGTACCATTTAAAAAAATAAAATAAAATAATGTGTTGGAAACATTGTTTCTTTTAGTTAAAAATTTTCTTCTTTGGTTTATATACTGTACTAGCCTACGTTATTACCATGAGAATTCTAAATAAGGAGCAGATGAAGAGCATTGACACAGCTGAACTGCCTGAAACGCCTCCGCGTTCACTCACACTGCAACATGCACTGCCCACACACATACATGCAGTAACATTTGTAATATCACGCTTGACTTCTCTGTAAGTAGCTAGTATCGAACTGACGTGTGTTATGCACACTTTGCAATTGCTACTTGTTCTCATCTGTTATAAACATTTCTCTGTTGCTGTGTTTCTAGGCCTACTCCCAGGATGCCTACCTCCGTGGCCACAGTAGCTACAGCGGAAATGCCTGTCACATTCCTGATCCACCTTCATTATGCTACCCCAGAGTAGACTGTAAGCCTACGGGCATGGCCCAGCCGACAGACTCGGTGGGGCAGGTCTGCCGAGCGCCAACAGCACCTCCAGACCATGGGTACCGTAAGGAGATTACTGTGCCCCCAACACCACCTCTGGCATCGTATCCTAAGAGCCAAACAGCAGTGTGCATGCGCAATGACAGTGTGAGGACAGTGGTAGTTCCTCATAATACAGCCCATATGGGGCGCATGGTTCCAGCACACAGGATGGAATTTATGGAACCTGCCTTTGTTAGGGGGAGGCCTGGGTCACTGGCCCAGTATCCTCAACCTCGAAAGGCAGATGTCTATCCCGGTGGTCCTGGAATGGTTCCATATGGAGCTCAGGTGTCAAACTACCCAGGAAACCACCAGAGCATTGATTGGCGCACTTACCAGACATACAGGGAGTACATTGACAACAAAGGGATCCATTCTCATGGTAGTCGGACTATCCAGGAGAGGCTGGACAGTTTACGAGCTGCTGGTCAGGCCAGCTTTGGCCCTACTCATCACGTTATGCGGGGAGACTGGGGTCCTAAGGTGATACGGCGAAGGAGTACTTCCCATGACCGGTCATACCAAGGACCTCCACCCCACCTTCAAGTTGCCCCTCGCAGTGCCTCACAGGATCGCATGAGCAGTGCAGAGAGGATTAGTAATGCAAGGAACTGGCCCCCTCGAAGCGTGTCCCAAGATGGCCTAGTTCACAAATCCCGGGCCCGATCCACAGACTATGTGGACCCTGCAGAGCTGGCCCGGCCCAGTGACAGGAGAGGGGGATATGGAAGGGCAGACCAAGGTACGAGGCTCAGTAGGCAAGCCATTCCCAGGCAGGCCATGGTCTACAGGCCTTCTGTGGGATACAGTGGCGGTATGAGGGGGCCCCCAGTCCCTTCTCTGTATACTAAAGGACACGATTCTCTTCAAACTCGCTCTTCACCCATGCTCTCTGACAGACCCTTACATTTTGCAAAGAGTTCAAGTGTTGAATATTCTTTCGCTGACCAAAGAGTTTCAGGCAAAGTTAGCCCTGCAGGCCAAGCTCTCCAGCAACTTCAAAGCAGGGTGCAGGCTGAAACCATGCAACCTGTTGAGGTAGGCAGAGATGCAGCATTGGTAGGACTCAGATCTTCTTCATGCTCTGCTCCCAAAGAGATGCCCCAGAGGCCTAGCATCCTCAAGCCACCTCACTCAGATTCCCAGAGTCAAGTAAATGGGCAAAGCCCCTCTGAGAGTATCGTGGTTCTAAGGGAGAAGCCTCCATCTGGAAAGAACCCCAGCCCCCTCCGGCAACCCTCCTACATCCTGGCTGTCAATGACGATGGAGGTGACTCCACGGCCGATGTGGTGGCGTGTTGGCTTCCTAACGATGCACGTCGAGAGATCCAAATGCGCCGCCTTGGGGAACGGTGTAACACCTCCTGCTCCAGCAACCTGGACGAGTCTCTGGACTCCATTCCATTCATCGGTAAGAGAATCCGTAGTAAGCCTTGCTGCTGTGCTGCTGCTCGTTGTCATGGCAACAACCGCAGACCGTAGTAACATTGTTCGGACCAGTAGTACCAATACTGTAGATGGTTGAATAGCATTAGCACTATAGGCACTAATAAAAATCAGTTCACAAGTGGTGGATGGATGGAAAGCTGACTCCGATGCTTGCAGGTTAACTGACACCCATGGTTTCACTGTTAATCTGATTCAGTGTGTGTAAATATAGCGGTGGGGAGATGCAGTCTGTGTTTACAGATAAACTAATCTCCCTGGGAAGATGATATTAATCAGTTTTTGTGGCTTTTAGTGTGTGTTTGTGGGATGTTTGATTTAACCAGGGCAG